>NC_089990.1:25833246-27054460 GCF_036417845.1 Apteryx mantelli
TGCACGCTGGAAGTGGCTGTGATGGCACAAGCGGCGCCTGAAGTGCAGGAAACCCCAGCCCCGTTTCAAAGGGAAGCTCATGGCCGAGCACGGCCAGCCTGAGCGTGGCCCAGAGCTGCTCTCTGACAATCAGCGCAGAGCTGCAGGGGCTGTGTGTGGCTTGGGGCACCCACTGCGTCAGCTCTGCCCGAGAGAAAATCCCCAGGGCCCCGAGGAAACACGCCCTTGCCGCAGGAGCTCAGGGCTGGCTGGCTGGCTGGCACCAGCTCCCCTTCCCCACTGCCCTTGTGCTCTGCATGCAGGTCCCACGCCTGCTGCCTCCTCTCCCTCCAGCCCCATGGCTCACCTCGCTGCGCTCCCGCCTGCTGGGGTGCCCACCTGCGGGCTGGGAGCAGGGCTTCGCCTCCCGCTCCATGGGCATCTCCAAATACGCTGCCGGACACCTACCACACCGGCACCAAGAGGAGCTGCTCCCTCCTTGACGGAGTCGCTCTCCTCAGAGTGGGGACCCCGGGGCGCTCTGGCCCTGGCAGGTCACCACGGGGACGCCCCTCTCACAATGGCCTTGTGGGCACGATGCCACCGCCATCACAGAGCCCTGGCCGTCGCCGTGGGGACCTGCATGGCCTTGTGTGGGCAGTCGCTCACGGGGACTCCCCATCACTGCGTCTTTGCCTCCAGCCCTCTGGGCCCAGTTCCTGAGCCCACCTGGGAGATGGTGTTTGGGGAGCAGGAGGAGTTTTCCTCTCCCCAGCTCGGTGCTCCCCCGTGCCTTTTCCCCAGTGGGGCTGGCACAGAGGGAGGGAGCAAGGGAGCCACAGGTGCCACCCGAGGAGTTTTCTGCCAACTCTGGTCAAGCGGGCAAACCACTGGCAACTCTTCTACTCCTCTGTCTGACAAATGCAGCCCCAGAATGCACCTCCCATGCCAAGGGAGTGAGCTGCTTGCTCCCGTTGGGACTGGAAGCAGGCCCATGCAGATGGGCTGTAGTACTTCCTGCCTCCTGAGGAACAGGAAGGTTTAAATTGTTCCTTCCAGTGAAGAGCCTGGATGCTCTTGGAGTGAAGGCCATTCGATGTTGTAAGGGGGCATTGGAGAGAATTGACCCAGCGCAGCGGTTTTGCTGCAGGGAGCACAGGCTAGCAGTGAGAGCTGGGCTTGCAAACAAATGAGACAAATGTGCCTGTGGCTATGCTCTCAGCTTGGAAATAAAGGCCTAGCTGCCACACCATTTGCCCCATGGCCAGCCTTCCTGCTGGGGGATAGCCCACAGGCCTGATGGTCTCTCCTGTTAAATGACTGTTGATGTAAGTATGTAGGTCTGCTCCCTTCCCAAGGATCTCCTTGATGCAAGGTTTGTTTTCAGCCTTCCCCACCTGGCCAGCCTGCAGCCTGCAGCTATAGGTCTGCAAGAGATCCTTGTTTCACTCAGCTCTGTGACAAGCGCGCTCTTTGCAGCGATGGCATCACCTCCAAAAGATAGCAAAGGCCTTCCCCAGCTTGTCCGCAGGTGCAGAATTAGCTGAGCATCTCTGGCCAGGTCCTTGGACTGGTTTGAGTCCTACCTCATGACTGGATAGAAACACTGCCTTTCGCTGGGTGCCTGTCGCAGGCAGTAGGAGTGGTGCTGCTCTATTTATTTCTGCACCACTCTCTTCCTGTTGTGCCCCTGCAAGCTGTAACTTGCCACCCTGACACAGCAGCCTTCAGGCTTGTTTCCAGGCCTACCTTATATAACCTGTCGAGGGCCACACAAGACAAGGGACACACTGTCACTGCCACAGCTTGGCACAGCAGCTCAAGGCACTGTGGCTCCCCAGCAGCAAACTGAGGCAGTTTGGTAGTGTAATGGGGAAGGGGGTATCTGCTGTCAGATATTCTGTGAGTAGTTCTTCTGTTTCCTCTTGCTCGTAAGGAGTAAAGCAGTGAGGTAGTAAGGCTTGGGCTCTCTGCAGCAGTCGTCAGATGTCCTGAGAGGTGTTGGAGTGCTTTTATTCCTATGGAAAGTGACGCTTGATAGCTGCTGGTACGTTTGAGCAACCAGAGTAAGACTTTTTTCTGTTTGCAGGCACCCCGTCCATCTACAGGCCCTCACAAGCTGAGGGAGTGCCTTCCACTCATCATCTTCCTGAGGAACAGACTGAAGTATGCCTTGACAGGAGATGAGGTCAAGAAGATCTGCATGCAGAGGTTCATCAAGATAGATGGCAAAGTTCGCACAGACATCACCTATCCTGCTGGCTTCATGGGTTAGTGAAGAGGGTTGGGGCACATACTAAATTTGGTGAGCAGTTGTGGAGGATCCACGCCGGAGCAGGTACACCCCTGAAGGGACTGCAACCTGTGGAGAAACCCACGCTGGGTTTTTGTCCCCAAAGTCAACGTTTTTATTTATTATATTATTTAGAATCTTTTCCTTCAGGGACATGTGCAAGGCATCTGCTCTGCAAAAGGAATGCTGATGTTTTCTCAGTTTTCTGAATGCCATGACCTCTTCTCAGGAGACTATTAACAGTTTTGCTTCCAGTTCTCTGACTGGATCACCAGTGGGGAGAGTGCTTCTACAAATGCATCCTAGTTTTAGAACTTATTGAACAAATTGCATAAAGCTGCTGCTCCAGATTCTCTTGGCATGACAAGTGACTATAGCTATTAGCTTCTCTCTCTTGACCTGTTTATTGCTGTGTTTTTCCTTTGTTGGAGTAGACTGGTAAACTACAGATATTTCATGGGGCTGTTCTGGTACACCGGGGGGAATGTTTTGTGAGGCTGGCAAGATTTGGAGGAAAGGTGCTTTCTAAGTTTGCCTGAAAAAAACTACATAAGCAGTTGTTACAATTTCATTTATAGTTGTGCTCTGCTATGAATATCAACTGTATGTATGAATACTTAAGTGTTAACTCATTTTATTTCTATCTCTGAAATCAGATGTCATCAGCATTGAGAAGACAGGCGAGCATTTCCGCTTGGTGTATGATACCAAGGGCCGTTTTGCTGTTCACCGTATCACAGCTGAAGAGGCCAAGGTGAGGGGCTTGATCTTGGTGTAAACGTGGACCACACTGGGTTTTGCTGGGGCAGTGTCTCATGTCTGGTATCTCCTGAATAGGAGCTGTTTTCTCTTTTCCCTGAGAGCTCAGTCTGTGACACCTTTCAGGAGACTGGGGAACATCTCCTTTCTTGGTTAGGGTATGGAGTCTTCAAGGAGGAAGGTCTGTAGGTGATGTGAGGGCAACTTACAGCCCTCTGCGTAGGGGTGTTTGGTGCTTGAGTGATTGCTGTTGGCATGGGTTGGAGTCCTTTTACGGGCAGTTTTCTCCAAGCCCTTTTAGGTTGATGGGCATGGCTTTACTGTGGTTTAGCAAGCCTTAATGTAGAGCAGCACAAGGTAACAGTGATCAGAAACTGTGGAGACCTCGTTGCTGCTGTACTGCCCGTGGTGCAAAAGCCAGACTGTCTTAATTGAAGTTTTGCCTTGTGGGCCCCTGAGGGTCTGATGATAGTGGAAGTGCTGCCCTGGCTCTGCCTCCAGCTGGACAGTGGGGGCCTTTCTGTGTCATACCTGCATGTATGTTGCTGCTTCTGTATTCTTGCAAGCAACAGGTTAGTTCTTGGATGTGCTGAATGCTTGCAGTACTTGAACGGACAAAAGCATTTGAATCCTAGGACCACTTTGATACAACACAAAGCAAAGCTGCTGCTTGTGCGTCTTTCAGTTGAGCAGTTAGAAGTGGAGTATCCAGCATAAAAGGCTCTGCAGGCATGAACTGCTCAGAGACAGAAATGAGGTGGTTCTGGAAACAAGCTTGCCCCCAGGCAGGAGCTGGTTTCCAGAGGCAGTTACTTGATGCTTTGAGTCTTGTTGATCGAGCAGTGACAAGCTTCATACACTTAGCCTTTTGGTTGAAGCTCTGAGGGGCTGTGTGTGCACACACAGCTTGTCCCCTTTATGGTCATCCAGAGGCAGAAAGGGCCTTAAGTTGAATGGAACAGG
This sequence comes from Apteryx mantelli, assembly GCF_036417845.1. NCBI lineage: Eukaryota > Metazoa > Chordata > Aves > Apterygiformes > Apterygidae > Apteryx > Apteryx mantelli. Next base: position 25,837,241 of record NC_089990.1, read on the forward strand.
TTGAAGCAGTACTAGTTGTGAGGACTTTGCTTTGGCAGTGCTTTTCAAAGCTTGCTTGTGAACTTCTGGACCGGCTTTGGTGTTGAAAGGGTTCTTGAACTCTTCTAGAACAGACGCAGGAAGGTATTTATAAAACTGCCCTCTGTCTACAAGTGACTCCTCTGTACAGTTCCTCAGCCCAAGTGTGTTGGTGTTTCTAAGCTGCAAGCCTGCACTCTGGTTCATGTGCCCCAAATGGAAGGCTATACAGGCACACAGCGATGCTGAGGGGAGGGCTGTCTGGTGGGCTGCTATGCTCTCTCTGGCTGTGCTGGGAGTGGCTCCGGCATGTGTTTGTGGCCCTGGGATTTATTTTTCTCTCTGGCTACCAATCTGTGTTGCACCATGAGTCCCAATGTGGATGTGAAGGAGTTCAAGTTAAAGGCTGCAGGGAGAGCAGACTGTCTTTGAGAAGGGGTACAGATTTCTTGTAGGCCCTGTGGAAAGGCAGCCTTTGCCTCCCCTGTGTGACCAACAGGGCTTTCAAAGCAAAATAAGGCAACTCCACCTTTGCATATGCTTTCCTAGGAAAATGCATCCAGTGTTTGCAGGGAGACCCGAGCCCTGAGCGGGAGTCTTCAGAAGGGTTGGCATTTGTTTGCAGTATCAGGTTGTGTGCTGGTACTGATATGATTTCTTGGGTAGCTATAGAAAGCTGTTCCCAAAACACGGGTATTTTCTGGTGGGGCCGTGGCATAGTTGCGTGGCAGCCTTGCGAGAGGAATTACTGGGGCTGTGAACTGAGCAGCAGTGAGTTGCTGTCTGGTCTCCTCTGGGGATCCCAAGTCCTGAAATGTGTCGGAATGCTTTGCTTGGGGACTGAGGCCTGGTGTGACTGGCAGGCTTTCTGAAGGGGAGGACATGTGCGCAAGAGTGCCCTGGGCTGTGGTGCAGCTCTCTGCCTCAGCTGAGCAGAGTTGGCTTTTGTTTGCAGTACAAGTTGTGCAAGGTGAGGAAGATCTTTGTGGGCACCAAAGGAATCCCTCATCTGGTCACCCACGATGCCCGCACCATCCGCTACCCAGACCCCCTCATCAAGGTGAATGATACTATCCAGATTGACCTGGAGACAGGCAAGATCACAGACTTCATCAAGTTTGACACAGGTAGGTCTCACCTCCTCTGTCTGTAAGGTACTGTGTTCTCCAGAGGCATTGCTGGTGGAGAGCAGTGTGGAAGTTAGCTGCAGCTGCTGGGCACCTTCCCTTTGAAGCAGAGATGGCAATGGTGGCAGCCTTGTGAATGGCTTTGTTGTTTCTATGAGGCATCTCCAGCTATAACTGCAGTTGGGATTCCTGTTGGAATGAGGATCTGTCAAGCTACTTGCCCAGTAGTAAAAAAGGCCTTTCCTTGGTGTTCACGCAAGTGATCAAGTGATAGGGAATGTTTTTTATAGGCCTTGGGGCTTCACTGGAGCGTGCCAAGGTTCCCGCAGGATGTAGGCATTAAAAGTTGTGCCCTTGTGTTCTGGTGGCCGCTTTGTGTCCCTGTGCTGCTCTGCCCATGGCGTTCTTCTGCAGCAGTGCTCCTGAAGGACCCGTGTGGAAGTGGTTCATCTTGGCACCTTGTGCAAACTCTTGTCTCACCAGCCTTTCCTTTGCCTTAGGTAACCTGTGCATGGTGACTGGTGGTGCCAACTTGTGCCGTATTGGTGTGATCACCAACCGGGAGAGACATCCTGGCTCATTTGGTGTGGTTCATGTGAAGGATGCCAATGGCAATAGCTTTGCCACCAGACTCTCCAACATCTTTGTTATTGGCAAAGTAAGTGTGCACAAACAAAAGGAGGATTGGTCCCCTCCTGTTGTTGGGGGCTGCTGGCTGAAGATGGGAGTTGTTCCTGTCTTCTGTAGACAAATGCCTTCCCACTCTGGATGCCTGCAGAGTGAAGCTCCAGTTGTGGCATCAGCCCTGGCTCTGTTGCCTGTGGTTCTGTCTTCTGCAGGCTGATGGGTCTGGGAAGGGGAGGTTGCTGTAAATTTAGAAGGGATGGCGATGTTTTCAAGAAAAAGCCGTGTGGCTTTTTAAAGCACGTTAAAGTTTGGAACTGTGCCTTTCAGGTGGTGATGCAGTCTTGGCAATGACTCGAACTGAGAGTCCCGAGAGGCCTTTTCCTAAGACTTCTTCTGTTGCCACCCTTTGTGGCCTCTTTTGTTCAGGCTCTGAAAGGGCTGTTTTGGTTTTAGCTAAAATGCCTTCCTCAGGGATGTAAATAAAGCAGTAGTAGACTTTTACACTGCAGTTCCCCACTGGGCTTCTATTGGGCAAATGATGTGGCTATTTCTGTCTGGCCAAGCTCCAGGAGGATCAGGATTTTGCTCCTTTTTCTCCCTGGGAGGGCAAGCTCTGTTCCTCTCTGGGTTTCTTGGTATGATGTGTTGTCTTCTTCCTTGCTTCAGGGCAACAAGCCTTGGATCTCCCTGCCCCGTGGAAAGGGGATCCGCCTGACCATTGCTGAAGAGAGAGACAAGAGACTGGCAGCCAAGCAGAGCAGTGGGTAACTCCAGCTTAGGCGCAGCAGCAGACCTTTCTATTTGTCAATTAAACTGTTTACCAAACTGAAGTTTGTAGGTGTTGTCCTTCCTCTGCACTGAGTCTTGTTCAGTCTCGGTCTGAGAGCTGACTACTCTGCTGGCCTCCAGGGACAGACCTCTCCCTCCTGTTCGGTCCTGGAGGCTTGTGCTCCATCGGCTATAGTCCCAACCATGGATGCTGTCTGGAAAGACATGTTGGCAATGCTATGACTCTTTGCAGGAGGTCTGTCCCTTCCAAACAGAAAGGATTTATTTGGGAATGACTGGCTGCTTTTGCATGGGTGCTGGGCCCCAGTGGGGAAAAAATATCAGGAGGTGTAACCCAACTGGCTTGAGGTGGTGGCAGAAACCCTATTTGCCCTGCTGTTGCATTGCTGCCTCTGCCTGTGGGCAGAACCAAGGGGCTAAAGCTATGGAAGGGGCTCAGACCTCACATGGCAGCAGAAGGGTTGCGGGGGACTCAAGTATGGCGAGTCCGAAGGGACAAAGCACCTGGCGTGTTTTGTCCATTGTTGCCGGGAGTGGGGGGTGGGGGGGGGGCCTTCCTACTGTGGGCTGTCAGTAACATTAGGCTAGGCTGGTCCTGAGCTTTGCTGGGGGATTCCTTAGCTCGCAGCTTACCTGGGGAGGGATGGAAACCCAGAAGTGCTGGGAGGGAGGCTGTGAGAAGTGAGCAGCAAGACAGTGCAGACTCACAGGCCTGGATGGCTGAAGAGCAGAATTTGGCCCTGAAGGGCCAAGTGGCCCAGGACTATGATCTCCAAGGAGCACTTCTTCAGGCCTGCGGACAGTGAGGCATCAGCACTGGTAGAGGAAGATCAAGGTGAGAAGCATTGCAACTGGAGGGACAGGAGTCTGTGAAAGCAGGCAGGATGCAGCTGAAGGTGCATGGGGAAGCTGGCTAATGTCATTGCAAGGCCCCTTTGTGTGATCTCTGAAAGGTCCTGGCGATCTGAGGAGGTTCTTCGGGGCTGGAGAAAGGCAAATGTCACAGACATCTTCCAGAAGGGCAAGAAAGAGGATGGGAGGAACTAGAGCCTGCGCAGTCTGACATCAATCCCTGAGAAGGTGATGGAGCAAATCCTCCTGGGAGCTGTCTCCAGAGAAACGATGGCCGCGAACAGGCTTGGGAAGAGCCAGCAGGGATTTACCAAGGGCAAGTGGTTGCCAGGCAGACCCTGACGCCTTCTCTGATTACCTGTGGGGATGAGAGGAAAGTGGTGGAACCTGGTCTTTTGCAAGCTTTCCAGCCCAGTCCTCCACAGCCTCCTTATCACAGAAGAGTTGTGGTTGGAAGGGACCCCTGGAGATCATCTGACCCAACCCCCTGCTTAAGCAGGGTCGCCTAGAGCAGGTTGCCCAGGACCGTGTTCAGTTGGGTTCTGAATATCTCCAAGGATGGAGTCTCCGCTAACTCTGGGCAACCCATTCCAGTGTTAAACTACCCTCAGAGCAAAAACTTCTTTTCTTCTTGTATTTGGAAGGAATTGCCTTCTGGTTCAGTTGGTGCCTGTAGTGGTGTCCAGTGACAGGACAAGACACACAGAATAGGCTGGCCTCATTCCCTTGACACCCTCCCATCAAGTATTTATGCACACTGAAAAAATCCTCCCTGGACCTTCTCCAGGCTGAAGAGTCCCCTAGAGGGGATGCCTCACCTTCCTTCAGCTGCTGGCAGCACTCTTCCTGGAGCAGCCCAGGATACCATTGACCTTTTGTTGCAAGGGCAGGTTGCTGGCTCATGTTCAGCTGGCTGTCCACCGGTATCCGCAGGTCCTTCTCTACCAAACTGCTCTTGAGCTTGTCGGCCTCCAGCCTGTACTGGTGCCTAGGGTTATTTCTCCTTAGGGGCAGGACTCTGCACTTCCCTTTGTTGAACTTTATGAGGTTCCCGTCTGCTAGTTTCTCCAGGCTGTCGAGGTCCCTCTGACTAGCAGTCCAACCCTCTGGTGTATCAGGCACTCCTCCCAGTTTTGTGTCATCAGCGAACTTGCTGAAGGTACATTTGGTGCCATCATCCAGGTCATTAATGAAGGTGTTAAACTGTTTTGGCCCCAGTATCAACCACTGGGGGAGGCCATTAGAGGCTGGCCTCCAGCTGGATGTGCTGCTAACCACACCCCTCCGAGCCTGGCAGTCCAGCCAGTGTTCTGTCCACCTCACTGACCACTTATCTAGCCTGCACTTCACCAGCTGTCTACGAGGAGGTTCTGGGACACAGGGTGTCAAAAGCCTTCTTAAAGTCAAGATAAGCAGCATCTACTGCTCTCCCCTCTTCCACCAAGCCACTCATTTCATTGTAGAAGGCTATCAGCTTGGTTAGGCATGACTTCCCCTTCATATAGCCATGCTGACTAGGCCCAATAACCTTCCAGTCCTTCACATGCCTGGAAGTGGTAGCCAGGATTTCTTGCTCCAAAACCTTCCCAGGGCTCGAGCTGAGGCTGACAGGCCTGCAGTTTCCTGGATGCTCCTTCTTCCCCTTAGAGCCCAAACAGGTGAGAGATGGGCTGGATATGTGACAAGGAGATGGGTGCAAAACTGACTGATCATTTGCTTGGGTTCCTCCCCTAGGCTCAACGTGGGAGAGACTGCATCTGGGACTAGTATGGGGCTCTGCTGCCTCTGACAGACACAGACGCGCTGGAGCAAGCCCATCAGAGGCTCCCAAGCTGGTCGGGGGCTGGAGCACCGGGGGTAGGAGGAGAGGCCAAGGGCGCTAGATGGGTTTGGCTTGGAGAAGAGAAGGTGCGGGGGGATGTTACTGCTGCCTGCAAGTGCCTAACGGGAGGGTGGGGAGAGGGTGGAGCCAGAGCCTTGGCAAGTTGCAACTTGGCAAGTTCCCGGGGACAGGGTGGGATGCAATGGCACGGGTTGCATCATGGGAAATTCCCATCAGAGGTAGGAAGAAACCACATAGCCTAAGGGTGGTGCAACACTGCAGCAGGGGCCCAGGGTCATGGGGGAATCCATGCTTGGGGACAGTCACACCTCGATGGCGCCAGGCCTAGGGAAAGCTGACCTGGCAGCAGGTGGGAGCAGAGATGTTCAGAAGCCCCCTCCCGCCCCAGCCGCTCTGTGTTTCTGTAGCTCAGTGAACGGATTTGTCTCCAGCTCTGTCTGGCTTCACTGGCATTGCCTGCACTGGTCTGCCTCTTGAGAGGTCGCTGACACCAAGCAACAGAGCGGAAAAAGCTCCCCAAGTTTTTATTGCAAGCAGAAGTTGGCCATACCCTGACAAGTGCTTGTGTGTGCATCTGCGTGTGTAGGACATCTGTCCTTGAAGGCCCCCGTCTGTGGCAGGGTTGTTGGGTCTTCCTAGCGGCAGGAGTGCTCTGGGGCAGTATTTCTGTCGCCCCCAGGACAGAGCGTGGCTCTGGCTGCCCATCTAAGCCAGCAGGTCCTCTTTACGTGCCATGAGCTGAGGCTGGAAGTGGCACGTGCTCTGGGGCGAGCTGAACACCTCCGGCGCGATCGCGTGCGTCTGTGCTGCTCTCCCTCCTTTGCGCTCCTCATCGACAGGAACAGCCGCGATGTCAGGGGAGGCACCTGGCACTTGTGTCCCGGCCCCGTCCCTCTCGCTGCCCCGTGAGACAGCTGCAGGAAAAAGCTCTGCGCAGAGCCCGAAGCAGTGTCGTGAGGAGCGAGGGTCGTTGCCTGGGAGCCGGTGGGTCTGGGAGAGCAGCGATGGCTGTGGGAGGAAGGAGAGGCGTGGGTGAGGGGCTGTGCGAGCGCAGGACAAGCACCTGCTGCCCCCTGCCACCAAGGGCTTTCCCAAGACGTTGTGGCTTAGTGCAGCCGGCCTCAGTGCCCCTTGCTGGGCCAGGCTGGGCCTTCTGCCCACAGAATGGCTCTCGACTCGCATACGTACCTGGGTCACCTTCTGGCATGTCTCTGGAGGAGGAGGATGGATTTGCATCCACTTTGTGCTCAGAGGGAAACTGCAAGGGGAGAGTAAAAAAGCAGAGGTGAGTGCCATCAGCTCACAAAGCTCAGGGGACTGGTGGCCTGGCATGAACGGGGGGAAATGGTACACGGCGTGGGGATGCTGCGAATGGCCGCGAATGGCCAAGGGAAGGGTCCTGTGACTGGTGGGCCAACGGGACAAGGCTTGTGATGGGGCTGTAACAGCAGGGCTGGGCTGGAGGCCGTAAAGAGCAGGGCGGCAAACGGCGCCAGAGGAAGGGGGCTGGCAGGGTGGGTGTGGGAGGTGGCTGCTGCTGTGGCCGGCCCTTTCCCTCCTCGCTCTGCATCCATCCCCCAGCTAGAACGCAGTGCAGGGCGTGGAGGAGGTGTCAGTCCTTGTGTCTTAGGTGGGCTGGAAAGGAGAGCACCAGGCATCTCCCCACCACGCACACCCCAGGTGGACCTCACATGTCTGCTCCCTTTGATGGTCAGTGCTGGCCACCTGCTCCTTGCTCACCCGGTGTGGAGGGCCTCCAGCCAAGGGCGAAGATGCTGGTTTTGCTTCTGGGGAGCCTGACGTGGGGAGGGGTGCACTGGTCCCCTCTTGCCGAGAGCCTCCGGCCAAGGGTGAATCTTCTGCCTCGGCTCCTGTGGCCACTGCCTGGGGCAGAGGCGCGCACTGTGGGTTGCCGGCTGCCTCTCTGTCAGCATCTGTGGCCTCGCTGTCAAGCGAGCAGGGCACGTCCTCGTGGCGCGTGTGTGTCCGCGCCAGTAGGCTCTGGAGGCTCGGTCGGACCCAGATCACATAGACAGAGTCAGATTCCTCCAGCTGCTGCTCTTCTGGCAGGTCCTTGTCAGCATCCTGCTGCCTCGCTTCCTCCTCTGTGGATCCGCCTTGCTCTTCCTGCAGCGCTGCCTGGACTCTGGTCCCTGCCGCTTCCTCCCGCTCCTCCTTCAGAGGCTGCTGTTGTGGGCCCCTTGCTGTTGGTGGCCGTGCTAGCCCTGCTGGCCTTCTGCCTCTGCCCAGGAAAGCTGGCACGCTTGCCCCCACGAGCATGGGGAGCAGGTCCTTGCTGAGGCGCCAGGGCTGTACTTTTGGCACGTGGCGCCGTCTGGTCCTGGGCTGTGCTTGGCAGGGGTGCCGAACTGAGCGTGTGTGCCACCAGCCCCTGTGGCGCAGCCACACTGAGCTCCTCCGCAGCTGCATGCGCACGTGGTAGTGCCTGCTGGCTCTCCTGCTCATGTCCACGGCTAAGTTCAAGGCTGCAGAAACGAGCGAGTCGACTGAGTGCTCAGGAGAGGCAGCAGATGGTGTGGGGCTGTGCGGAGCAGGGCCTGGGCTCTCAGCCCTCCCTGCGATGTCCAGGTCACGGAGGGGCTGACCAAGGGCGGCCAAATCAGGCAGGGAAGACGATGAGGAGTCGGCTTGGGCCATTTCCCTGTGGGGCCCGGCAACGCTGTCTTCTGCAGAGCCATGCGGTACCTCAGTGAAGGAGAGGCTGGAGCTGGGGCTGGTGCTCTCGCTGCTGGTGAGTCCAGCCTCCTCTGCCACGACCCTGCCACTGGTCTCCAACGGCAGGCGATCGTCTGCGGCAGAAGATGGTGTTTCCCCGTGTGATGTCCCAGCAAGAGGCGCTTGCACGCTGGGAGGCTGCAGGTCTCCGCTCTTTGACGCTGAGGACTCGCTCAGGATTGAGTCGTGGCTGTGCACCCTCGCGTTGCGGGCCTGTGGCAGACTTGGCAGCACGGGGTATCTTGTCCAGGACTTGTCCCACTCCATGGATGCTGGGCCACCTTGGCTTGCCCCTTCAGCAGTGCTCTGGGCTCCCTGGAGAAGGGAGTGTCCTGAAGGCTGCTGGCTGATCGGGGGAAGAGTGATCCTGCTGCCGTGGCCTTGCGATGGCCTTGGTGTTGCCAGTGCTGCTCTGGAAGAGCTAGGCCTGGCCTCTGGCGTGGCGGGGAAACGCTCTTCCCTTGCCCTGGTGAGAGCAGAAGCACCCTGCTCGAGTAGTCGAAGGGGAGCACCACTACCAAGTGGGAGGTTTTCCCTGCTGTCATCTTCGGTGAAGTTCTCAGCAGGCCATTGAGGTGCATCAGGCCTGCCTCTGGCAGAGCATCCCGAGGATGTTGGCAGAGCGGGCAGCTTGAGTAGACTTGGAGATGCTGCCATTTGACCTCTACCTGTGTGCAGGGACACATCTGCCTGGGCTGCTGCCCTGGTGGGGAGAGGCAGCAAGCATGGCACAAGTGGCACCTCTTCACTTGTAAAACTCCCGCAGGGCAGGGCCTCCGCGTGCTCCACCCTGACCGTCTGCAACAGAAGGCAAGGAGAAAGGCCGAGTTACTGCGGTGCTTTCTCCCACGCGCTCCTTCCTTCCCTCCCAGCTGGCAAACCTCCCTGCTGGGAGCCCCAATGGCAGCGCTCAATCACGCGGGCGGCTGCCACCCTGCTCCCAACCACAGGCTGCAGAGGGGGCTGGTCAGTGCCGGGCAAGGGACAGGCAAAGGCAGTGCCCACAGGGAGCCCCACGGCGTGCCCTTGCAGAGTGCCGTGCGGAGCCGGTGGTCGGCCTGCCGGGCGGCAGGGACCTCCTGTTCCCTCCCAGCACCTGCCGCCTGCTTCTCGGCAGCTCCGGGCAGTCAGCAAGAGGCTTTGCCAGCGCCTCTGGTCAGCTCGGTACCTTTGTGCTGCTGTTTTCGGAGTCCTGTGAGCTCTCCGGGCGGGACAGCGGAGGCAGCCTGTCCCTCTGGCGGGACGAAGCCGAGCTCTGGCTCCGCTGCATCGCTGCGGGTGGCTCCTGGTTGCCCACCTGTGGGGAGGAGGTGCACGCTGGAAGTGGCTGTGATGGCACAAGCGGCGCCTGAAGTGCAGGAAACCCCAGCCCCGTTTCAAAGGGAAGCTCATGGCCGAGCACGGCCAGCCTGAGCGTGGCCCAGAGCTGCTCTCTGACAATCAGCGCAGAGCTGCAGGGGCTGTGTGTGGCTTGGGGCACCCACTGCGTCAGCTCTGCCCGAGAGAAAATCCCCAGGGCCCCGAGGAAACACGCCCTTGCCGCAGGAGCTCAGGGCTGGCTGGCTGGCTGGCACCAGCTCCCCTTCCCCACTGCCCTTGTGCTCTGCATGCAGGTCCCACGCCTGCTGCCTCCTCTCCCTCCAGCCCCATGGCTCACCTCGCTGCGCTCCCGCCTGCTGGGGTGCCCACCTGCGGGCTGGGAGCAGGGCTTCGCCTCCCGCTCCATGGGCATCTCCAAATACGCTGCCGGACACCTACCACACCGGCACCAAGAGGAGCTGCTCCCTCCTTGACGGAGTCGCTCTCCTCAGAGTGGGGACCCCGGGGCGCTCTGGCCCTGGCAGGTCACCACGGGGACGCCCCTCTCACAATGGCCTTGTGGGCACGATGCCACCGCCATCACAGAGCCCTGGCCGTCGCCGTGGGGACCTGCATGGCCTTGTGTGGGCAGTCGCTCACGGGGACTCCCCATCACTGCGTCTTTGCCTCCAGCCCTCTGGGCCCAGTTCCTGAGCCCACCTGGGAGATGGTGTCTGGGGAGCAGGAGGAGTTTTCCTCTCCCCAGCTCGGTGCTCCCCCGTGCCTTTTCCCCAGTGGGGCTGGCACAGAGGGAGGGAGCAAGGGAGCCACAGGTGCCACCCGAGGAGTTTTCTGCCAACTCTGGTCAAGCGGGCAAACCACTGGCAACTCTTCTACTCCTCTGTCTGACAAATGCAGCCCCAGAATGCACCTCCCATGCCAAGGGAGTGAGCTGCTTGCTCCCGTTGGGACTGGAAGCAGGCCCATGCAGATGGGCTGTAGTACTTCCTGCCTCCTGAGGAACAGGAAGGTTTAAATTGTTCCTTCCAGTGAAGAGCCTGGATGCTCTTGGAGTGAAGGCCATTCGATGTTGTAAGGGGGCATTGGAGAGAATTGACCCAGCGCAGCGGTTTTGCTGCAGGGAGCACAGGCTAGCAGTGAGAGCTGGGCTTGCAAACAAATGAGACAAATGTGCCTGTGGCTATGCTCTCAGCTTGGAAATAAAGGCCTAGCTGCCACACCATTTGCCCCATGGCCAGCCTTCCTGCTGGGGGATAGCCCACAGGCCTGATGGTTTCCCCTGTTAAATGACTGTTGATGTAAGTATGTAGGTCTGCTCCCTTCCCAAGGATCTCCTTGATGCAAGGTTTGTTTTCAGCCTTCCCCACCTGGCCAGCCTGCAGCCTGCAGCTATAGGTCTGCAAGAGATCCTTGTTTCACTCAGCTCTGTGACAAGCGCGCTCTTTGCAGCGATGGCATCACCTCCAAAAGATAGCAAAGGCCTTCCCCAGCTTGTCCGCAGGTGCAGAATTAGCTGAGCATCTCTGGCCAGGTCCTTGGACTGGTTTGAGTCCTACCTCATGACTGGATAGAAACACTGCCTTTCGCTGGGTGCCTGTCGCAGGCAGTAGGAGTGGTGCTGCTCTATTTATTTCTGCACCACTCTCTTCCTGTTGTGCCCCTGCAAGCTGTAACTTGCCACCCTGACACAGCAGCCTTCAGGCTTGTTTCCAGGCCTACCTTATATAACCTGTCGAGGGCCACACAAGACAAGGGACACACTGTCACTGCCACAGCTTGGCACAGCAGCTCAAGGCACTGTGGCTCCCCAGCAGCAAACTGAGGCAGTTTGGTAGTGTAATGGGGAAGGGGGTATCTGCTGTCAGATATTCTGTGAGTAGTTCTTCTGTTTCCTCTTGCTCGTAAGGAGTAAAGCAGTGAGGTAGTAAGGCTTGGGCTCTCTGCAGCAGTCGTCAGATGTCCTGAGAGGTGTTGGAGTGCTTTTATTCCTATGGAAAGTGACGCTTGATAGCTGCTGGTACGTTTGAGCAACCAGAGTAAGACGTTTTTCTGTTTGCAGGCACCCCGTCCATCTACAGGCCCTCACAAGCTGAGGGAGTGCCTTCCACTCATCATCCTCCTGAGCAACAGACTGAAGTATGCCTTGACAGGAGATGAGGTCAAGAAGATCTGCATGCAGAGGTTCATCAAGATAGATGGCAAAGTTCGCACAGACATCACCTATCCTGCTGGCTTCATGGGTTAGTGAAGAGGGTTGGGGCACATACTAAATTTGGTGAGCAGTTGTGGAGGATCCACGCCGGAGCAGGTACACCCCTGAAGGGACTGCAACCTGTGGAGAAACCCACGCTGGGTTTTTGTCCCCAAAGTCAACGTTTTTATTTATTATATTATTTAGAATCTTTTCCTTCAGGGACATGTGCAAGGCATCTGCTCTGCAAAAGGAATGCTGATGTTTTCTCAGTTTTCTGAATGCCATGACCTCTTCTCAGGAGACTATTAACAGTTTTGCTTCCAGTTCTCTGACTGGATCACCAGTGGGGAGAGTGCTTCTACAAATGCATCCTAGTTTCAGAACTTATTGAACAAATTGCATAAAGCTGCTGCTCCAGATTCTCTTGGCATGACAAGTGACTATAGCTATTAGCTTCTCTCTCTTGACCTGTTTGTTGCTGTGTTTTTCCTTTGTTGGAGTAGACTGGTAAACTACAGATATTTCATGGGGCTGTTCTGGTACACCGGGGGGAATGTTTTGTGAGGCTGGCAAGATTTGGAGGAAAGGTGCTTTCTAAGTTTGCCTGAAAAAAACTACATAAGCAGTTGTTACAATTTCATTTATAGTTGTGCTCTGCTATGAATATCAACTGTATGTATGAATACTTAAGTGTTAACTCATTTTATTTCTATCTCTGAAATCAGGTGTCATCAGCATTGAGAAGACAGGCGAGCATTTCCGCTTGGTGTATGATACCAAGGGCCGTTTTGCTGTTCACCGTATCACAGCTGAAGAGGCCAAGGTGAGGGGCTTGATCTTGGTGTAAACGTGGACCACACTGGGTTTTGCTGGGGCAGTGTCTCATGTCTGGTATCTCCTGAATAGGAGCTGTTTTCTCTTTTCCCTGAGAGCTCAGTCTGTGACACCTTTCAGGAGACTGGGGAACATCTCCTTTCTTGGTTAGGGTATGGAGTCTTCAAGGAGGAAGGTCTGTAGGTGATGTGAGGGCAACTTACAGCCCTCTGCGTAGGGGTGTTTGGTGCTTGAGTGATTGCTGTTGGCATGGGTTGGAGTCCTTTTACGGGCAGTTTTCTCCAAGCCCTTTTAGGTTGATGGGCATGGCTTTACTGTGGTTTAGCAAGCCTTAATGTAGAGCAGCACAAGGTAACAGTGATCAGAAACTGTGGAGACCTCGTTGCTGCTGTACTGCCCGTGGTGCAAAAGCCAGACTGTCTTAATTGAAGTTTTGCCTTGTGGGCCCCTGAGGGTCTGATGATAGTGGAAGTGCTGCCCTGGCTCTGCCTCCAGCTGGACAGTGGGGGCCTTTCTGTGTCATACCTGCATGTATGTTGCTGCTTCAGTATTCTTGCAAGCAACAGGTTAGTTCTTGGATGTGCTGAATGCTTGCAGTACTTGAACGGACAAAAGCATTTGAATCCTAGGACCACTTTGATACAACACAAAGCAAAGCTGCTGCTTGTGCGTCTTTCAGTTGAGCAGTTAGAAGTGGAGTATCCAGCATAAAAGGCTCTGCAGGCATGAACTGCTCAGAGACAGAAATGAGGTGGTTCTGGAAACAAGCTTGCCCCCAGGCAGGAGCTGGTTTCCAGAGGCAGTTACTTGATGCTTTGAGTCTTGTTGATCGAGCAGTGACAAGCTTCATACACTTAGCCTTTTGGTTGAAGCTCTGAGGGGCTGTGTGTGCACACACAGCTTGTCCCCTTTATGGTCATCCAGAGGCAGAAAGGGCCTTAAGTTGAATGGAACAGGTTGAAGCAGTACTAGTTGTGAGGACTTTGCTTTGGCAGTGCTTTTCAAAGCTTGCTTGTGAACTTCTGGACCGGCTTTGGTGTTGAAAAGGGTTCTTGAACTCTTCTAGAACAGACGCAGGAAGGTATTTATAAAACTGCCCTCTGTCTACAAGTGACTCCTCTGTACAGTTCCTCAGCCCAAGTGTGTTGGTGTTTCTAAGCTGCAAGCCTGCACTCTGGTTCATGTGCCCCAAATGGAAGGCTATACAGGCACACAGCGATGCTGAGGGGAGGGCTGTCTGGTGGGCTGCTATGCTCTCTCTGGCTGTGCTGGGAGTGGCTCCGGCATGTGTTTGTGGCCCTGGGATTTATTTTTCTCTCTGGCTACCAATCTGTGTTGCACCATGAGTCCCAATGTGGATGTGAAGGAGTTCAAGTTAAAGGCTGCAGGGAGAGCAGACTGTCTTTGAGAAGGGGTACAGATTTCTTGTAGGCCCTGTGGAAAGGCAGCCTTTGCCTCCCCTGTGTGACCAACAGGGCTTTCAAAGCAAAATAAGGCAACTCCACCTTTGCATATGCTTTCCTAGGAAAATGCATCCAGTGTTTGCAGGGAGACCCGAGCCCTGAGCGGGAGTCTTCAGAAGGGTTGGCATTTGTTTGCAGTATCAGGTTGTGTGCTGGTACTGATATGATTTCTTGGGTAGCTATAGAAAGCTGTTCCCAAAACACGGGTATTTTCTGGTGGGGCCGTGGCATAGTTGCGTGGCAGCCTTGCGAGAGGAATTACTGGGGCTGTGAACTGAGCAGCAGTGAGTTGCTGTCTGGTCTCCTCTGGGGATCCCAAGTCCTGAAATGTGTCGGAATGCTTTGCTTGGGGACTGAGGCCTGGTGTGACTGGCAGGCTTTCTGAAGGGGAGGACATGTGCGCAAGAGTGCCCTGGGCTGTGGTGCAGCTCTCTGCCTCAGCTGAGCAGAGTTGGCTTTTGTTTGCAGTACAAGTTGTGCAAGGTGAGGAAGATCTTTGTGGGCACCAAAGGAATCCCTCATCTGGTCACCCACGATGCCCGCACCATCCGCTACCCAGACCCCCTCATCAAGGTGAATGATACTATCCAGATTGACCTGGAGACAGGCAAGATCACAGACTTCATCAAGTTTGACACAGGTAGGTCTCACCTCCTCTGTCTGTAAGGTACTGTGTTCTCCAGAGGCATTGCTGGTGGAGAGCAGTGTGGAAGTTAGCTGCAGCTGCTGGGCACCTTCCCTTTGAAGCAGAGATGGCAATGGTGGCAGCCTTGTGAATGGCTTTGTTGTTTCTATGAGGCATCTCCAGCTATAACTGCAGTTGGGATTCCTGTTGGAATGAGGATCTGTCAAGCTACTTGCCCAGTAGTAAAAAAGGCCTTTCCTTGGTGTTCATGCAAGTGATCAAGTGATAGGGAATGTTTTTTATAGGCCTTGGGGCTTCACTGGAGCGTGCCAAGGTTCCCGCAGGATGTAGGCATTAAAAGTTGTGCCCTTGTGTTCTGGTGGCCGCTTTGTGTCCCTGTGCTGCTCTGCCCATGGCGTTCTTCTGCAGCAGTGCTCCTGAAGGACCCGTGTGGAAGTGGTTCATCTTGGCACCTTGTGCAAACTCTTGTCTCACCAGCCTTTCCTTTGCCTTAGGTAACCTGTGCATGGTGACTGGTGGTGCCAACTTGTGCCGTATTGGTGTGATCACCAACCGGGAGAGACATCCTGGCTCATTTGGTGTGGTTCATGTGAAGGATGCCAATGGCAATAGCTTTGCCACCAGACTCTCCAACATCTTTGTTATTGGCAAAGTAAGTGTGCACAAACAAAAGGAGGATTGGTCCCCTCCTGTTGTTGGGGGCTGCTGGCTGAAGATGGGAGTTGTTCCTGTCTTCTGTAGACAAATGCCTTCCCACTCTGGATGCCTGCAGAGTGAAGCTCCAGTTGTGGCATCAGCCCTGGCTCTGTTGCCTGTGGTTCTGTCTTCTGCAGGCTGATGGGTCTGGGAAGGGGAGGTTGCTGTAAATTTAGAAGGGATGGCGATGTTTTCAAGAAAAAGCTGTGTGGCTTTTTAAAGCACGTTAAAGTTTGGAACTGTGCCTTTCAGGTGGTGATGCAGTCTTGGCAATGACTCGAACTGAGAGTCCCGAGAGGCCTTTTCCTAAGACTTCTTCTGTTGCCACCCTTTGTGGCCTCTTTTGTTCAGGCTCTGAAAGGGCTGTTTTGGTTTTAGCTAAAATGCCTTCCTCAGGGATGTAAATAAAGCAGTAGTAGACTTTTACACTGCAGTTCCCCACTGGGCTTCTATTGGGCAAATGATGTGGCTATTTCTGTCTGGCCAAGCTCCAGGAGGATCAGGATTTTGCTCCTTTTTCTCCCTGGGAGGGCAAGCTCTGTTCCTCTCTGGGTTTCTTGGTATGATGTGTTGTCTTCTTCCTTGCTTCAGGGCAACAAGCCTTGGATCTCCCTGCCCCGTGGAAAGGGGATCCGCCTGACCATTGCTGAAGAGAGAGACAAGAGACTGGCAGCCAAGCAGAGCAGTGGGTAACTCCAGCTTAGGCGCAGCAGCAGACCTTTCTATTTGTCAATTAAACTGTTTACCAAACTGAAGTTTGTAGGTGTTGTCCTTCCTCTGCACTGAGTCTTGTTCAGTCTCGGTCTGAGAGCTGACTACTCTGCTGGCCTCCAGGGACAGACCTCTCCCTCCTGTTCGGTCCTGGAGGCTTGTGCTCCATCGGCTATAGTCCCAACCATGGATGCTGTCTGGAAAGACATGTTGGCAATGCTATGACTCTTTGCAGGAGGTCTGTCCCTTCCAAACAGAAAGGATTTATTTGGGAATGACTGGCTGCTTTTGCATGGGTGCTGGGCCCCAGTGGGGAAAAAATATCAGGAGGTGTAACCCAACTGGCTTGAGGTGGTGGCAGAAACCCTATTTGCCCTGCTGTTGCATTGCTGCCTCTGCCTGTGGGCAGAACCAAGGGGCTAAAGCTATGGAAGGGGCTCAGACCTCACATGGCAGCAGAAGGGTTGCGGGGGACTCAAGTATGGCGAGTCCGAAGGGACAAAGCACCTGGCGTGTTTTGTCCATTGTTGCCGGGAGTGGGGGGTGGGGGGGGGGCCTTCCTACTGTGGGCTGTCAGTAACATTAGGCTAGGCTGGTCCTGAGCTTTGCTGGGGGATTCCTTAGCTCGCAGCTTACCTGGGGAGGGATGGAAACCCAGAAGTGCTGGGAGGGAGGCTGTGAGAAGTGAGCAGCAAGACAGTGCAGACTCACAGGCCTGGATGGCTGAAGAGCAGAATTTGGCCCTGAAGGGCCAAGTGGCCCAGGACTATGATCTCCAAGGAGCACTTCTTCAGGCCTGCGGACAGTGAGGCATCAGCACTGGTAGAGGAAGATCAAGGTGAGAAGCATTGCAACTGGAGGGACAGGAGTCTGTGAAAGCAGGCAGGATGCAGCTGAAGGTGCATGGGGAAGCTGGCTAATGTCATTGCAAGGCCCCTTTGTGTGATCTCTGAAAGGTCCTGGCGATCTGAGGAGGTTCTTCGGGGCTGGAGAAAGGCAAATGTCACAGACATCTTCCAGAAGGGCAAGAAAGAGGATGGGAGGAACTAGAGCCTGCGCAGTCTGACATCAATCCCTGAGAAGGTGATGGAGCAAATCCTCCTGGGAGCTGTCTCCAGAGAAACGATGGCCGCGAACAGGCTTGGGAAGAGCCAGCAGGGATTTACCAAGGGCAAGTGGTTGCCAGGCAGACCCTGACGCCTTCTCTGATTACCTGTGGGGATGAGAGGAAAGTGGTGGAACCTGGTCTTTTGCAAGCTTTCCAGCCCAGTCCTCCACAGCCTCCTTATCACAGAAGAGTTGTGGTTGGAAGGGACCCCTGGAGATCATCTGACCCAACCCCCTGCTTAAGCAGGGTCGCCTAGAGCAGGTTGCCCAGGACCGTGTTCAGTTGGGTTCTGAATATCTCCAAGGATGGAGTCTCCGCTAACTCTGGGCAACCCATTCCAGTGTTAAACTACCCTCAGAGCAAAAACTTCTTTTCTTCTTGTATTTGGAAGGAATTGCCTTCTGGTTCAGTTGGTGCCTGTAGTGGTGTCCAGTGACAGGACAAGACACACAGAATAGGCTGGCCTCATTCCCTTGACACCCTCCCATCAAGTATTTATGCACACTGAAAAAATCCTCCCTGGACCTTCTCCAGGCTGAAGAGTCCCCTAGAGGGGATGCCTCACCTTCCTTCAGCTGCTGGCAGCACTCTTCCTGGAGCAGCCCAGGATACCATTGACCTTTTGTTGCAAGGGCAGGTTGCTGGCTCATGTTCAGCTTGCTGTCCACCGGTATCCGCAGGTCCTTCTCTACCAAACTGCTCTTGAGCTTGTCGGCCTCCAGCCTGTACTGGTGCCTAGGGTTATTTCTCCTTAGGGGCAGGACTCTGCACTTCCCTTTGTTGAACTTTATGAGGTTCCCGTCTGCTAGTTTCTCCAGGCTGTCGAGGTCCCTCTGACTAGCAGTCCAACCCTCTGGTGTATCAGGCACTCCTCCCAGTTTTGTGTCATCAGCGAACTTGCTGAAGGTACATTTGGTGCCATCATCCAGGTCATTAATGAAGGTGTTAAACTGTTTTGGCCCCAGTATCAACCACTGGGGGAGGCCATTAGAGGCTGGCCTCCAGCTGGATGTGCTGCTAACCACACCCCTCCGAGCCTGGCAGTCCAGCCAGTGTTCTGTCCACCTCACTGACCACTTATCTAGCCTGCACTTCACCAGCTGTCTACGAGGAGGTTCTGGGACACAGGGTGTCAAAAGCCTTCTTAAAGTCAAGATAAGCAGCATCTACTGCTCTCCCCTCTTCCACCAAGCCACTCATTTCATTGTAGAAGGCTATCAGCTTGGTTAGGCATGACTTCCCCTTCATATAGCCATGCTGACTAGGCCCAATAACCTTCCAGTCCTTCACATGCCTGGAAGTGGTAGCCAGGATTTCTTGCTCCAAAACCTTCCCAGGGCTCGAGCTGAGGCTGACAGGCCTGCAGTTTCCTGGATGCTCCTTCTTCCCCTTAGAGCCCAAACAGGTGAGAGATGGGCTGGATATGTGACAAGGAGATGGGTGCAAAACTGACTGATCATTTGCTTGGGTTCCTCCCCTAGGCTCAACGTGGGAGAGACTGCATCTGGGACTAGTATGGGGCTCTGCTGCCTCTGACAGACACAGACGCGCTGGAGCAAGCCCATCAGAGGCTCCCAAGCTGGTCGGGGGCTGGAGCACCGGGGGTAGGAGGAGAGGCCAAGGGCGCTAGATGGGTTTGGCTTGGAGAAGAGAAGGTGCGGGGGGATGTTACTGCTGCCTGCAAGTGCCTAACGGGAGGGTGGGGAGAGGGTGGAGCCAGAGCCTTGGCAAGTTGCAACTTGGCAAGTTCCCGGGGACAGGGTGGGATGCAATGGCACGGGTTGCATCATGGGAAATTCCCATCAGAGGTAGGAAGAAACCACATAGCCTAAGGGTGGTGCAACACTGCAGCAGGGGCCCAGGGTCATGGGGGAATCCATGCTTGGGGACAGTCACACCTCGATGGCGCCAGGCCTAGGGAAAGCTGACCTGGCAGCAGGTGGGAGCAGAGATGTTCAGAAGCCCCCTCCCGCCCCAGCCGCTCTGTGTTTCTGTAGCTCAGTGAACGGATTTGTCTCCAGCTCTGTCTGGCTTCACTGGCATTGCCTGCACTGGTCTGCCTCTTGAGAGGTCGCTGACACCAAGCAACAGAGCGGAAAAAGCTCCCCAAGTTTTTATTGCAAGCAGAAGTTGGCCATACCCTGACAAGTGCTTGTGTGTGCATCTGCGTGTGTAGGACATCTGTCCTTGAAGGCCCCCGTCTGTGGCAGGGTTGTTGGGTCTTCCTAGCGGCAGGAGTGCTCTGGGGCAGTATTTCTGTCGCCCCCAGGACAGAGCGTGGCTCTGGCTGCCCATCTAAGCCAGCAGGTCCTCTTTACGTGCCATGAGCTGAGGCTGGAAGTGGCACGTGCTCTGGGGCGAGCTGAACACCTCCGGCGCGATCGCGTGCGTCTGTGCTGCTCTCCCTCCTTTGCGCTCCTCATCGACAGGAACAGCCGCGATGTCAGGGGAGGCACCTGGCACTTGTGTCCCGGCCCCGTCCCTCTCGCTGCCCCGTGAGACAGCTGCAGGAAAAAGCTCTGCGCAGAGCCCGAAGCAGTGTCGTGAGGAGCGAGGGTCGTTGCCTGGGAGCCGGTGGGTCTGGGAGAGCAGCGATGGCTGTGGGAGGAAGGAGAGGCGTGGGTGAGGGGCTGTGCGAGCGCAGGACAAGCACCTGCTGCCCCCTGCCACCAAGGGCTTTCCCAAGACGTTGTGGCTTAGTGCAGCCGGCCTCAGTGCCCCTTGCTGGGCCAGGCTGGGCCTTCTGCCCACAGAATGGCTCTCGACTCGCATACGTACCTGGGTCACCTTCTGGCATGTCTCTGGAGGAGGAGGATGGATTTGCATCCACTTTGTGCTCAGAGGGAAACTGCAAGGGGAGAGTAAAAAAGCAGAGGTGAGTGCCATCAGCTCACAAAGCTCAGGGGACTGGTGGCCTGGCATGAACGGGGGGAAATGGTACACGGCGTGGGGATGCTGCGAATGGCCGCGAATGGCCAAGGGAAGGGTCCTGTGACTGGTGGGCCAACGGGACAAGGCTTGTGATGGGGCTGTAACAGCAGGGCTGGGCTGGAGGCCGTAAAGAGCAGGGCGGCAAACGGCGCCAGAGGAAGGGGGCTGGCAGGGTGGGTGTGGGAGATGGCTGCTGCTGTGGCCGGCCCTTTCCCTCCTCGCTCTGCATCCATCCCCCAGCTAGAACGCAGTGCAGGGCGTGGAGGAGGTGTCAGTCCTTGTGTCTTAGGTGGGCTGGAAAGGAGAGCACCAGGCATCTCCCCACCACGCACACCCCAGGTGGACCTCACATGTCTGCTCCCTTTGATGGTCAGTGCTGGCCACCTGCTCCTTGCTCACCCGGTGTGGAGGGCCTCCAGCCAAGGGCGAAGATGCTGGTTTTGCTTCTGGGGAGCCTGACGTGGGGAGGGGTGCACTGGTCCCCTCTTGCCGAGAGCCTCCGGCCAAGGGTGAATCTTCTGCCTCGGCTCCTGTGGCCACTGCCTGGGGCAGAGGCGCGCACTGTGGGTTGCCGGCTGCCTCTCTGTCAGCATCTGTGGCCTCGCTGTCAAGCGAGCAGGGCACGTCCTCGTGGCGCGTGTGTGTCCGCGCCAGTAGGCTCTGGAGGCTCGGTCGGACCCAGATCACATAGACAGAGTCAGATTCCTCCAGCTGCTGCTCTTCTGGCAGGTCCTTGTCAGCATCCTGCTGCCTCGCTTCCTCCTCTGTGGATCCGCCTTGCTCTTCCTGCAGCGCTGCCTGGACTCTGGTCCCTGCCGCTTCCTCCCGCTCCTCCTTCAGAGGCTGCTGTTGTGGGCCCCTTGCTGTTGGTGGCCGTGCTAGCCCTGCTGGCCTTCTGCCTCTGCCCAGGAAAGCTGGCACGCTTGCCCCCACGAGCATGGGGAGCAGGTCCTTGCTGAGGCGCCAGGGCTGTACTTTTGGCACGTGGCGCCGTCTGGTCCTGGGCTGTGCTTGGCAGGGGTGCCGAACTGAGCGTGTGTGCCACCAGCCCCTGTGGCGCAGCCACACTGAGCTCCTCCGCAGCTGCATGCGCACGTGGTAGTGCCTGCTGGCTCTCCTGCTCATGTCCACGGCTAAGTTCAAGGCTGCAGAAACGAGCGAGTCGACTGAGTGCTCAGGAGAGGCAGCAGATGGTGTGGGGCTGTGCGGAGCAGGGCCTGGGCTCTCAGCCCTCCCTGCGATGTCCAGGTCACGGAGGGGCTGACCAAGGGCGGCCAAATCAGGCAGGGAAGACGATGAGGAGTCGGCTTGGGCCATTTCCCTGTGGGGCCCGGCAACGCTGTCTTCTGCAGAGCCATGCGGTACCTCAGTGAAGGAGAGGCTGGAGCTGGGGCTGGTGCTCTCGCTGCTGGTGAGTCCAGCCTCCTCTGCCACGACCCTGCCACTGGTCTCCAACGGCAGGCGATCGTCTGCGGCAGAAGATGGTGTTTCCCCGTGTGATGTCCCAGCAAGAGGCACTTGCACGCTGGGAGGCTGCAGGTCTCCGCTCTTTGACGCTGAGGACTCGCTCAGGATTGAGTCGTGGCTGTGCACCCTCGCGTTGCGGGCCTGTGGCAGACTTGGCAGCACGGGGTATCTTGTCCAGGACTTGTCCCACTCCATGGATGCTGGGCCACCTTGGCTTGCCCCTTCAGCAGTGCTCTGGGCTCCCTGGAGAAGGGAGTGTCCTGAAGGCTGCTGGCTGATCGGGGGAAGAGTGATCCTGCTGCCGTGGCCTTGCGATGGCCTTGGTGTTGCCAGTGCTGCTCTGGAAGAGCTAGGCCTGGCCTCTGGCGTGGCGGGGAAACGCTCTTCCCTTGCCCTGGTGAGAGCAGAAGCACCCTGCTCGAGTAGTCGAAGGGGAGCACCACTACCAAGTGGGAGGTTTTCCCTGCTGTCATCTTCGGTGAAGTTCTCAGCAGGCCATTGAGGTGCATCAGGCCTGCCTCTGGCAGAGCATCCCGAGGATGTTGGCAGAGCGGGCAGCTTGAGTAGACTTGGAGATGCTGCCATTTGACCTCTACCTGTGTGCAGGGACACATCTGCCTGGGCTGCTGCCCTGGTGGGGAGAGGCAGCAAGCATGGCACAAGTGGCACCTCTTCACTTGTAAAACTCCCGCAGGGCAGGGCCTCCGCGTGCTCCACCCTGACCGTCTGCAACAGAAGGCAAGGAGAAAGGCCGAGTTACTGCGGTGCTTTCTCCCACGCGCTCCTTCCTTCCCTCCCAGCTGGCAAACCTCCCTGCTGGGAGCCCCAATGGCAGCGCTCAATCACGCGGGCGGCTGCCACCCTGCTCCCAACCACAGGCTGCAGAGGGGGCTGGTCAGTGCCGGGCAAGGGACAGGCAAAGGCAGTGCCCACAGGGAGCCCCACGGCGTGCCCTTGCAGAGTGCCGTGCGGAGCCGGTGGTCGGCCTGCCGGGCGGCAGGGACCTCCTGTTCCCTCCCAGCACCTGCCGCCTGCTTCTCGGCAGCTCCGGGCAGTCAGCAAGAGGCTTTGCCAGCGCCTCTGGTCAGCTCGGTACCTTTGTGCTGCTGTTTTCGGAGTCCTGTGAGCTCTCCGGGCGGGACAGCGGAGGCAGCCTGTCCCTCTGGCGGGACGAAGCCGAGCTCTGGCTCCGCTGCATCGCTGCGGGTGGCTCCTGGTTGCCCACCTGTGGGGAGGAGGTGCACGCTGGAAGTGGCTGTGATGGCACAAGCGGCGCCTGAAGTGCAGGAAACCCCAGCCCCGTTTCAAAGGGAAGCTCATGGCCGAGCACGGCCAGCCTGAGCGTGGCCCAGAGCTGCTCTCTGACAATCAGCGCAGAGCTGCAGGGGCTGTGTGTGGCTTGGGGCACCCACTGCGTCAGCTCTGCCCGAGAGAAAATCCCCAGGGCCCCGAGGAAACACGCCCTTGCCGCAGGAGCTCAGGGCTGGCTGGCTGGCTGGCACCAGCTCCCCTTCCCCACTGCCCTTGTGCTCTGCATGCAGGTCCCACGCCTGCTGCCTCCTCTCCCTCCAGCCCCATGGCTCACCTCGCTGCGCTCCCGCCTGCTGGGGTGCCCACCTGCGGGCTGGGAGCAGGGCTTCGCCTCCCGCTCCATGGGCATCTCCAAATACGCTGCCGGACACCTACCACACCGGCACCAAGAGGAGCTGCTCCCTCCTTGACGGAGTCGCTCTCCTCAGAGTGGGGACCCCGGGGCGCTCTGGCCCTGGCAGGTCACCACGGGGACGCCCCTCTCACAATGGCCTTGTGGGCACGATGCCACCGCCATCACAGAGCCCTGGCCGTCGCCGTGGGGACCTGCATGGCCTTGTGTGGGCAGTCGCTCACGGGGACTCCCCATCACTGCGTCTTTGCCTCCAGCCCTCTGGGCCCAGTTCCTGAGCCCACCTGGGAGATGGTGTCTGGGGAGCAGGAGGAGTTTTCCTCTCCCCAGCTCGGTGCTCCCCCGTGCCTTTTCCCCAGTGGGGCTGGCACAGAGGGAGGGAGCAAGGGAGCCACAGGTGCCACCCGAGGAGTTTTCTGCCAACTCTGGTCAAGCGGGCAAACCACTGGCAACTCTTCTACTCCTCTGTCTGACAAATGCAGCCCCAGAATGCACCTCCCATGCCAAGGGAGTGAGCTGCTTGCTCCCGTTGGGACTGGAAGCAGGCCCATGCAGATGGGCTGTAGTACTTCCTGCCTCCTGAGGAACAGGAAGGTTTAAATTGTTCCTTCCAGTGAAGAGCCTGGATGCTCTTGGAGTGAAGGCCATTCGATGTTGTAAGGGGGCATTGGAGAGAATTGACCCAGCGCAGCGGTTTTGCTGCAGGGAGCACAGGCTAGCAGTGAGAGCTGGGCTTGCAAACAAATGAGACAAATGTGCCTGTGGCTATGCTCTCAGCTTGGAAATAAAGGCCTAGCTGCCACACCATTTGCCCCATGGCCAGCCTTCCTGCTGGGGGATAGCCCACAGGCCTGATGGTTTCCCCTGTTAAATGACTGTTGATGTAAGTATGTAGGTCTGCTCCCTTCCCAAGGATCTCCTTGATGCAAGGTTTGTTTTCAGCCTTCCCCACCTGGCCAGCCTGCAGCCTGCAGCTATAGGTCTGCAAGAGATCCTTGTTTCACTCAGCTCTGTGACAAGCGCGCTCTTTGCAGCGATGGCATCACCTCCAAAAGATAGCAAAGGCCTTCCCCAGCTTGTCCGCAGGTGCAGAATTAGCTGAGCATCTCTGGCCAGGTCCTTGGACTGGTTTGAGTCCTACCTCATGACTGGATAGAAACACTGCCTTTCGCTGGGTGCCTGTCGCAGGCAGTAGGAGTGGTGCTGCTCTATTTATTTCTGCACCACTCTCTTCCTGTTGTGCCCCTGCAAGCTGTAACTTGCCACCCTGACACAGCAGCCTTCAGGCTTGTTTCCAGGCCTACCTTATATAACCTGTCGAGGGCCACACAAGACAAGGGACACACTGTCACTGCCACAGCTTGGCACAGCAGCTCAAGGCACTGTGGCTCCCCAGCAGCAAACTGAGGCAGTTTGGTAGTGTAATGGGGAAGGGGGTATCTGCTGTCAGATATTCTGTGAGTAGTTCTTCTGTTTCCTCTTGCTCGTAAGGAGTAAAGCAGTGAGGTAGTAAGGCTTGGGCTCTCTGCAGCAGTCGTCAGATGTCCTGAGAGGTGTTGGAGTGCTTTTATTCCTATGGAAAGTGACGCTTGATAGCTGCTGGTACGTTTGAGCAACCAGAGTAAGACGTTTTTCTGTTTGCAGGCACCCCGTCCATCTACAGGCCCTCACAAGCTGAGGGAGTGCCTTCCACTCATCATCCTCCTGAGCAACAGACTGAAGTATGCCTTGACAGGAGATGAGGTCAAGAAGATCTGCATGCAGAGGTTCATCAAGATAGATGGCAAAGTTCGCACAGACATCACCTATCCTGCTGGCTTCATGGGTTAGTGAAGAGGGTTGGGGCACATACTAAATTTGGTGAGCAGTTGTGGAGGATCCACGCCGGAGCAGGTACACCCCTGAAGGGACTGCAACCTGTGGAGAAACCCACGCTGGGTTTTTGTCCCCAAAGTCAACGTTTTTATTTATTATATTATTTAGAATCTTTTCCTTCAGGGACATGTGCAAGGCATCTGCTCTGCAAAAGGAATGCTGATGTTTTCTCAGTTTTCTGAATGCCATGACCTCTTCTCAGGAGACTATTAACAGTTTTGCTTCCAGTTCTCTGACTGGATCACCAGTGGGGAGAGTGCTTCTACAAATGCATCCTAGTTTCAGAACTTATTGAACAAATTGCATAAAGCTGCTGCTCCAGATTCTCTTGGCATGACAAGTGACTATAGCTATTAGCTTCTCTCTCTTGACCTGTTTATTGCTGTGTTTTTCCTTTGTTGGAGTAGACTGGTAAACTACAGATATTTCATGGGGCTGTTCTGGTACACCGGGGGGAATGTTTTGTGAGGCTGGCAAGATTTGGAGGAAAGGTGCTTTCTAAGTTTGCCTGAAAAAAACTACATAAGCAGTTGTTACAATTTCATTTATAGTTGTGCTCTGCTATGAATATCAACTGTATGTATGAATACTTAAGTGTTAACTCATTTTATTTCTATCTCTGAAATCAGGTGTCATCAGCATTGAGAAGACAGGCGAGCATTTCCGCTTGGTGTATGATACCAAGGGCCGTTTTGCTGTTCACCGTATCACAGCTGAAGAGGCCAAGGTGAGGGGCTTGATCTTGGTGTAAACGTGGACCACACTGGGTTTTGCTGGGGCAGTGTCTCATGTCTGGTATCTCCTGAATAGGAGCTGTTTTCTCTTTTCCCTGAGAGCTCAGTCTGTGACACCTTTCAGGAGACTGGGGAACATCTCCTTTCTTGGTTAGGGTATGGAGTCTTCAAGGAGGAAGGTCTGTAGGTGATGTGAGGGCAACTTACAGCCCTCTGCGTAGGGGTGTTTGGTGCTTGAGTGATTGCTGTTGGCATGGGTTGGAGTCCTTTTACGGGCAGTTTTCTCCAAGCCCTTTTAGGTTGATGGGCATGGCTTTACTGTGGTTTAGCAAGCCTTAATGTAGAGCAGCACAAGGTAACAGTGATCAGAAACTGTGGAGACCTCGTTGCTGCTGTACTGCCCGTGGTGCAAAAGCCAGACTGTCTTAATTGAAGTTTTGCCTTGTGGGCCCCTGAGGGTCTGATGATAGTGGAAGTGCTGCCCTGGCTCTGCCTCCAGCTGGACAGTGGGGGCCTTTCTGTGTCATACCTGCATGTATGTTGCTGCTTCAGTATTCTTGCAAGCAACAGGTTAGTTCTTGGATGTGCTGAATGCTTGCAGTACTTGAACGGACAAAAGCATTTGAATCCTAGGACCACTTTGATACAACACAAAGCAAAGCTGCTGCTTGTGCGTCTTTCAGTTGAGCAGTTAGAAGTGGAGTATCCAGCATAAAAGGCTCTGCAGGCATGAACTGCTCAGAGACAGAAATGAGGTGGTTCTGGAAACAAGCTTGCCCCCAGGCAGGAGCTGGTTTCCAGAGGCAGTTACTTGATGCTTTGAGTCTTGTTGATCGAGCAGTGACAAGCTTCATACACTTAGCCTTTTGGTTGAAGCTCTGAGGGGCTGTGTGTGCACACACAGCTTGTCCCCTTTATGGTCATCCAGAGGCAGAAAGGGCCTTAAGTTGAATGGAACAGGTTGAAGCAGTACTAGTTGTGAGGACTTTGCTTTGGCAGTGCTTTTCAAAGCTTGCTTGTGAACTTCTGGACCGGCTTTGGTGTTGAAAAGGGTTCTTGAACTCTTCTAGAACAGACGCAGGAAGGTATTTATAAAACTGCCCTCTGTCTACAAGTGACTCCTCTGTACAGTTCCTCAGCCCAAGTGTGTTGGTGTTTCTAAGCTGCAAGCCTGCACTCTGGTTCATGTGCCCCAAATGGAAGGCTATACAGGCACACAGCGATGCTGAGGGGAGGGCTGTCTGGTGGGCTGCTATGCTCTCTCTGGCTGTGCTGGGAGTGGCTCCGGCATGTGTTTGTGGCCCTGGGATTTATTTTTCTCTCTGGCTACCAATCTGTGTTGCACCATGAGTCCCAATGTGGATGTGAAGGAGTTCAAGTTAAAGGCTGCAGGGAGAGCAGACTGTCTTTGAGAAGGGGTACAGATTTCTTGTAGGCCCTGTGGAAAGGCAGCCTTTGCCTCCCCTGTGTGACCAACAGGGCTTTCAAAGCAAAATAAGGCAACTCCACCTTTGCATATGCTTTCCTAGGAAAATGCATCCAGTGTTTGCAGGGAGACCCGAGCCCTGAGCGGGAGTCTTCAGAAGGGTTGGCATTTGTTTGCAGTATCAGGTTGTGTGCTGGTACTGATATGATTTCTTGGGTAGCTATAGAAAGCTGTTCCCAAAACACGGGTATTTTCTGGTGGGGCCGTGGCATAGTTGCGTGGCAGCCTTGCGAGAGGAATTACTGGGGCTGTGAACTGAGCAGCAGTGAGTTGCTGTCTGGTCTCCTCTGGGGATCCCAAGTCCTGAAATGTGTCGGAATGCTTTGCTTGGGGACTGAGGCCTGGTGTGACTGGCAGGCTTTCTGAAGGGGAGGACATGTGCGCAAGAGTGCCCTGGGCTGTGGTGCAGCTCTCTGCCTCAGCTGAGCAGAGTTGGCTTTTGTTTGCAGTACAAGTTGTGCAAGGTGAGGAAGATCTTTGTGGGCACCAAAGGAATCCCTCATCTGGTCACCCACGATGCCCGCACCATCCGCTACCCAGACCCCCTCATCAAGGTGAATGATACTATCCAGATTGACCTGGAGACAGGCAAGATCACAGACTTCATCAAGTTTGACACAGGTAGGTCTCACCTCCTCTGTCTGTAAGGTACTGTGTTCTCCAGAGGCATTGCTGGTGGAGAGCAGTGTGGAAGTTAGCTGCAGCTGCTGGGCACCTTCCCTTTGAAGCAGAGATGGCAATGGTGGCAGCCTTGTGAATGGCTTTGTTGTTTCTATGAGGCATCTCCAGCTATAACTGCAGTTGGGATTCCTGTTGGAATGAGGATCTGTCAAGCTACTTGCCCAGTAGTAAAAAAGGCCTTTCCTTGGTGTTCACGCAAGTGATCAAGTGATAGGGAATGTTTTTTATAGGCCTTGGGGCTTCACTGGAGCGTGCCAAGGTTCCCGCAGGATGTAGGCATTAAAAGTTGTGCCCTTGTGTTCTGGTGGCCGCTTTGTGTCCCTGTGCTGCTCTGCCCATGGCGTTCTTCTGCAGCAGTGCTCCTGAAGGACCCGTGTGGAAGTGGTTCATCTTGGCACCTTGTGCAAACTCTTGTCTCACCAGCCTTTCCTTTGCCTTAGGTAACCTGTGCATGGTGACTGGTGGTGCCAACTTGTGCCGTATTGGTGTGATCACCAACCGGGAGAGACATCCTGGCTCATTTGGTGTGGTTCATGTGAAGGATGCCAATGGCAATAGCTTTGCCACCAGACTCTCCAACATCTTTGTTATTGGCAAAGTAAGTGTGCACAAACAAAAGGAGGATTGGTCCCCTCCTGTTGTTGGGGGCTGCTGGCTGAAGATGGGAGTTGTTCCTGTCTTCTGTAGACAAATGCCTTCCCACTCTGGATGCCTGCAGAGTGAAGCTCCAGTTGTGGCATCAGCCCTGGCTCTGTTGCCTGTGGTTCTGTCTTCTGCAGGCTGATGGGTCTGGGAAGGGGAGGTTGCTGTAAATTTAGAAGGGATGGCGATGTTTTCAAGAAAAAGCCGTGTGGCTTTTTAAAGCACGTTAAAGTTTGGAACTGTGCCTTTCAGGTGGTGATGCAGTCTTGGCAATGACTCGAACTGAGAGTCCCGAGAGGCCTTTTCCTAAGACTTCTTCTGTTGCCACCCTTTGTGGCCTCTTTTGTTCAGGCTCTGAAAGGGCTGTTTTGGTTTTAGCTAAAATGCCTTCCTCAGGGATGTAAATAAAGCAGTAGTAGACTTTTACACTGCAGTTCCCCACTGGGCTTCTATTGGGCAAATGATGTGGCTATTTCTGTCTGGCCAAGCTCCAGGAGGATCAGGATTTTGCTCCTTTTTCTCCCTGGGAGGGCAAGCTCTGTTCCTCTCTGGGTTTCTTGGTATGATGTGTTGTCTTCTTCCTTGCTTCAGGGCAACAAGCCTTGGATCTCCCTGCCCCGTGGAAAGGGGATCCGCCTGACCATTGCTGAAGAGAGAGACAAGAGACTGGCAGCCAAGCAGAGCAGTGGGTAACTCCAGCTTAGGCGCAGCAGCAGACCTTTCTATTTGTCAATTAAACTGTTTACCAAACTGAAGTTTGTAGGTGTTGTCCTTCCTCTGCACTGAGTCTTGTTCAGTCTCGGTCTGAGAGCTGACTACTCTGCTGGCCTCCAGGGACAGACCTCTCCCTCCTGTTCGGTCCTGGAGGCTTGTGCTCCATCGGCTATAGTCCCAACCATGGATGCTGTCTGGAAAGACATGTTGGCAATGCTATGACTCTTTGCAGGAGGTCTGTCCCTTCCAAACAGAAAGGATTTATTTGGGAATGACTGGCTGCTTTTGCATGGGTGCTGGGCCCCAGTGGGGAAAAAATATCAGGAGGTGTAACCCAACTGGCTTGAGGTGGTGGCAGAAACCCTATTTGCCCTGCTGTTGCATTGCTGCCTCTGCCTGTGGGCAGAACCAAGGGGCTAAAGCTATGGAAGGGGCTCAGACCTCACATGGCAGCAGAAGGGTTGCGGGGGACTCAAGTATGGCGAGTCCGAAGGGACAAAGCACCTGGCGTGTTTTGTCCATTGTTGCCGGGAGTGGGGGGTGGGGGGGGGGCCTTCCTACTGTGGGCTGTCAGTAACATTAGGCTAGGCTGGTCCTGAGCTTTGCTGGGGGATTCCTTAGCTCGCAGCTTACCTGGGGAGGGATGGAAACCCAGAAGTGCTGGGAGGGAGGCTGTGAGAAGTGAGCAGCAAGACAGTGCAGACTCACAGGCCTGGATGGCTGAAGAGCAGAATTTGGCCCTGAAGGGCCAAGTGGCCCAGGACTATGATCTCCAAGGAGCACTTCTTCAGGCCTGCGGACAGTGAGGCATCAGCACTGGTAGAGGAAGATCAAGGTGAGAAGCATTGCAACTGGAGGGACAGGAGTCTGTGAAAGCAGGCAGGATGCAGCTGAAGGTGCATGGGGAAGCTGGCTAATGTCATTGCAAGGCCCCTTTGTGTGATCTCTGAAAGGTCCTGGCGATCTGAGGAGGTTCTTCGGGGCTGGAGAAAGGCAAATGTCACAGACATCTTCCAGAAGGGCAAGAAAGAGGATGGGAGGAACTAGAGCCTGCGCAGTCTGACATCAATCCCTGAGAAGGTGATGGAGCAAATCCTCCTGGGAGCTGTCTCCAGAGAAACGATGGCCGTGAACAGGCTTGGGAAGAGCCAGCAGGGATTTACCAAGGGCAAGTGGTTGCCAGGCAGACCCTGACGCCTTCTCTGATTACCTGTGGGGATGAGAGGAAAGTGGTGGAACCTGGTCTTTTGCAAGCTTTCCAGCCCAGTCCTCCACAGCCTCCTTATCACAGAAGAGTTGTGGTTGGAAGGGACCCCTGGAGATCATCTGACCCAACCCCCTGCTTAAGCAGGGTCGCCTAGAGCAGGTTGCCCAGGACCGTGTTCAGTTGGGTTCTGAATATCTCCAAGGATGGAGTCTCCGCTAACTCTGGGCAACCCATTCCAGTGTTAAACTACCCTCAGAGCAAAAACTTCTTTTCTTCTTGTATTTGGAAGGAATTGCCTTCTGGTTCAGTTGGTGCCTGTAGTGGTGTCCAGTGACAGGACAAGACACACAGAATAGGCTGGCCTCATTCCCTTGACACCCTCCCATCAAGTATTTATGCACACTGAAAAAATCCTCCCTGGACCTTCTCCAGGCTGAAGAGTCCCCTAGAGGGGATGCCTCACCTTCCTTCAGCTGCTGGCAGCACTCTTCCTGGAGCAGCCCAGGATACCATTGACCTTTTGTTGCAAGGGCAGGTTGCTGGCTCATGTTCAGCTGGCTGTCCACCGGTATCCGCAGGTCCTTCTCTACCAAACTGCTCTTGAGCTTGTCGGCCTCCAGCCTGTACTGGTGCCTAGGGTTATTTCTCCTTAGGGGCAGGACTCTGCACTTCCCTTTGTTGAACTTTATGAGGTTCCCGTCTGCTAGTTTCTCCAGGCTGTCGAGGTCCCTCTGACTAGCAGTCCAACCCTCTGGTGTATCAGGCACTCCTCCCAGTTTTGTGTCATCAGCGAACTTGCTGAAGGTACATTTGGTGCCATCATCCAGGTCATTAATGAAGGTGTTAAACTGTTTTGGCCCCAGTATCAACCACTGGGGGAGGCCATTAGAGGCTGGCCTCCAGCTGGATGTGCTGCTAACCACACCCCTCCGAGCCTGGCAGTCCAGCCAGTGTTCTGTCCACCTCACTGACCACTTATCTAGCCTGCACTTCACCAGCTGTCTACGAGGAGGTTCTGGGACACAGGGTGTCAAAAGCCTTCTTAAAGTCAAGATAAGCAGCATCTACTGCTCTCCCCTCTTCCACCAAGCCACTCATTTCATTGTAGAAGGCTATCAGCTTGGTTAGGCATGACTTCCCCTTCATATAGCCATGCTGACTAGGCCCAATAACCTTCCAGTCCTTCACATGCCTGGAAGTGGTAGCCAGGATTTCTTGCTCCAAAACCTTCCCAGGGCTCGAGCTGAGGCTGACAGGCCTGCAGTTTCCTGGATGCTCCTTCTTCCCCTTAGAGCCCAAACAGGTGAGAGATGGGCTGGATATGTGACAAGGAGATGGGTGCAAAACTGACTGATCATTTGCTTGGGTTCCTCCCCTAGGCTCAACGTGGGAGAGACTGCATCTGGGACTAGTATGGGGCTCTGCTGCCTCTGACAGACACAGACGCGCTGGAGCAAGCCCATCAGAGGCTCCCAAGCTGGTCGGGGGCTGGAGCACCGGGGGTAGGAGGAGAGGCCAAGGGCGCTAGATGGGTTTGGCTTGGAGAAGAGAAGGTGCGGGGGGATGTTACTGCTGCCTGCAAGTGCCTAACGGGAGGGTGGGGAGAGGGTGGAGCCAGAGCCTTGGCAAGTTGCAACTTGGCAAGTTCCCGGGGACAGGGTGGGATGCAATGGCACGGGTTGCATCATGGGAAATTCCCATCAGAGGTAGGAAGAAACCACATAGCCTAAGGGTGGTGCAACACTGCAGCAGGGGCCCAGGGTCATGGGGGAATCCATGCTTGGGGACAGTCACACCTCGATGGCGCCAGGCCTAGGGAAAGCTGACCTGGCAGCAGGTGGGAGCAGAGATGTTCAGAAGCCCCCTCCCGCCCCAGCCGCTCTGTGTTTCTGTAGCTCAGTGAACGGATTTGTCTCCAGCTCTGTCTGGCTTCACTGGCATTGCCTGCACTGGTCTGCCTCTTGAGAGGTCGCTGACACCAAGCAACAGAGCGGAAAAAGCTCCCCAAGTTTTTATTGCAAGCAGAAGTTGGCCATACCCTGACAAGTGCTTGTGTGTGCATCTGCGTGTGTAGGACATCTGTCCTTGAAGGCCCCCGTCTGTGGCAGGGTTGTTGGGTCTTCCTAGCGGCAGGAGTGCTCTGGGGCAGTATTTCTGTCGCCCCCAGGACAGAGCGTGGCTCTGGCTGCCCATCTAAGCCAGCAGGTCCTCTTTACGTGCCATGAGCTGAGGCTGGAAGTGGCACGTGCTCTGGGGCGAGCTGAACACCTCCGGCGCGATCGCGTGCGTCTGTGCTGCTCTCCCTCCTTTGCGCTCCTCATCGACAGGAACAGCCGCGATGTCAGGGGAGGCACCTGGCACTTGTGTCCCGGCCCCGTCCCTCTCGCTGCCCCGTGAGACAGCTGCAGGAAAAAGCTCTGCGCAGAGCCCGAAGCAGTGTCGTGAGGAGCGAGGGTCGTTGCCTGGGAGCCGGTGGGTCTGGGAGAGCAGCGATGGCTGTGGGAGGAAGGAGAGGCGTGGGTGAGGGGCTGTGCGAGCGCAGGACAAGCACCTGCTGCCCCCTGCCACCAAGGGCTTTCCCAAGACGTTGTGGCTTAGTGCAGCCGGCCTCAGTGCCCCTTGCTGGGCCAGGCTGGGCCTTCTGCCCACAGAATGGCTCTCGACTCGCATACGTACCTGGGTCACCTTCTGGCATGTCTCTGGAGGAGGAGGATGGATTTGCATCCACTTTGTGCTCAGAGGGAAACTGCAAGGGGAGAGTAAAAAAGCAGAGGTGAGTGCCATCAGCTCACAAAGCTCAGGGGACTGGTGGCCTGGCATGAACGGGGGGAAATGGTACACGGCGTGGGGATGCTGCGAATGGCCGCGAATGGCCAAGGGAAGGGTCCTGTGACTGGTGGGCCAACGGGACAAGGCTTGTGATGGGGCTGTAACAGCAGGGCTGGGCTGGAGGCCGTAAAGAGCAGGGCGGCAAACGGCGCCAGAGGAAGGGGGCTGGCAGGGTGGGTGTGGGAGGTGGCTGCTGCTGTGGCCGGCCCTTTCCCTCCTCGCTCTGCATCCATCCCCCAGCTAGAACGCAGTGCAGGGCGTGGAGGAGGTGTCAGTCCTTGTGTCTTAGGTGGGCTGGAAAGGAGAGCACCAGGCATCTCCCCACCACGCACACCCCAGGTGGACCTCACATGTCTGCTCCCTTTGATGGTCAGTGCTGGCCACCTGCTCCTTGCTCACCCGGTGTGGAGGGCCTCCAGCCAAGGGCGAAGATGCTGGTTTTGCTTCTGGGGAGCCTGACGTGGGGAGGGGTGCACTGGTCCCCTCTTGCCGAGAGCCTCCGGCCAAGGGTGAATCTTCTGCCTCGGCTCCTGTGGCCACTGCCTGGGGCAGAGGCGCGCACTGTGGGTTGCCGGCTGCCTCTCTGTCAGCATCTGTGGCCTCGCTGTCAAGCGAGCAGGGCACGTCCTCGTGGCGCGTGTGTGTCCGCGCCAGTAGGCTCTGGAGGCTCGGTCGGACCCAGATCACATAGACAGAGTCAGATTCCTCCAGCTGCTGCTCTTCTGGCAGGTCCTTGTCAGCATCCTGCTGCCTCGCTTCCTCCTCTGTGGATCCGCCTTGCTCTTCCTGCAGCGCTGCCTGGACTCTGGTCCCTGCCGCTTCCTCCCGCTCCTCCTTCAGAGGCTGCTGTTGTGGGCCCCTTGCTGTTGGTGGCCGTGCTAGCCCTGCTGGCCTTCTGCCTCTGCCCAGGAAAGCTGGCACGCTTGCCCCCACGAGCATGGGGAGCAGGTCCTTGCTGAGGCGCCAGGGCTGTACTTTTGGCACGTGGCGCCGTCTGGTCCTGGGCTGTGCTTGGCAGGGGTGCCGAACTGAGCGTGTGTGCCACCAGCCCCTGTGGCGCAGCCACACTGAGCTCCTCCGCAGCTGCATGCGCACGTGGTAGTGCCTGCTGGCTCTCCTGCTCA
Source organism: Apteryx mantelli (assembly GCF_036417845.1). NCBI lineage: Eukaryota > Metazoa > Chordata > Aves > Apterygiformes > Apterygidae > Apteryx > Apteryx mantelli. The sequence goes on from NC_089990.1 coordinate 25,871,558, forward strand.
TGTCCACGGCTAAGTTCAAGGCTGCAGAAACGAGCGAGTCGACTGAGTGCTCAGGAGAGGCAGCAGATGGTGTGGGGCTGTGCGGAGCAGGGCCTGGGCTCTCAGCCCTCCCTGCGATGTCCAGGTCACGGAGGGGCTGACCAAGGGCGGCCAAATCAGGCAGGGAAGACGATGAGGAGTCGGCTTGGGCCATTTCCCTGTGGGGCCCGGCAACGCTGTCTTCTGCAGAGCCATGCGGTACCTCAGTGAAGGAGAGGCTGGAGCTGGGGCTGGTGCTCTCGCTGCTGGTGAGTCCAGCCTCCTCTGCCACGACCCTGCCACTGGTCTCCAACGGCAGGCGATCGTCTGCGGCAGAAGATGGTGTTTCCCCGTGTGATGTCCCAGCAAGAGGCGCTTGCACGCTGGGAGGCTGCAGGTCTCCGCTCTTTGACGCTGAGGACTCGCTCAGGATTGAGTCGTGGCTGTGCACCCTCGCGTTGCGGGCCTGTGGCAGACTTGGCAGCACGGGGTATCTTGTCCAGGACTTGTCCCACTCCATGGATGCTGGGCCACCTTGGCTTGCCCCTTCAGCAGTGCTCTGGGCTCCCTGGAGAAGGGAGTGTCCTGAAGGCTGCTGGCTGATCGGGGGAAGAGTGATCCTGCTGCCGTGGCCTTGCGATGGCCTTGGTGTTGCCAGTGCTGCTCTGGAAGAGCTAGGCCTGGCCTCTGGCGTGGCGGGGAAACGCTCTTCCCTTGCCCTGGTGAGAGCAGAAGCACCCTGCTCGAGTAGTCGAAGGGGAGCACCACTACCAAGTGGGAGGTTTTCCCTGCTGTCATCTTCGGTGAAGTTCTCAGCAGGCCATTGAGGTGCATCAGGCCTGCCTCTGGCAGAGCATCCCGAGGATGTTGGCAGAGCGGGCAGCTTGAGTAGACTTGGAGATGCTGCCATTTGACCTCTACCTGTGTGCAGGGACACATCTGCCTGGGCTGCTGCCCTGGTGGGGAGAGGCAGCAAGCATGGCACAAGTGGCACCTCTTCACTTGTAAAACTCCCGCAGGGCAGGGCCTCCGCGTGCTCCACCCTGACCGTCTGCAACAGAAGGCAAGGAGAAAGGCCGAGTTACTGCGGTGCTTTCTCCCACGCGCTCCTTCCTTCCCTCCCAGCTGGCAAACCTCCCTGCTGGGAGCCCCAATGGCAGCGCTCAATCACGCGGGCGGCTGCCACCCTGCTCCCAACCACAGGCTGCAGAGGGGGCTGGTCAGTGCCGGGCAAGGGACAGGCAAAGGCAGTGCCCACAGGGAGCCCCACGGCGTGCCCTTGCAGAGTGCCGTGCGGAGCCGGTGGTCGGCCTGCCGGGCGGCAGGGACCTCCTGTTCCCTCCCAGCACCTGCCGCCTGCTTCTCGGCAGCTCCGGGCAGTCAGCAAGAGGCTTTGCCAGCGCCTCTGGTCAGCTCGGTACCTTTGTGCTGCTGTTTTCGGAGTCCTGTGAGCTCTCCGGGCGGGACAGCGGAGGCAGCCTGTCCCTCTGGCGGGACGAAGCCGAGCTCTGGCTCCGCTGCATCGCTGCGGGTGGCTCCTGGTTGCCCACCTGTGGGGAGGAGGTGCACGCTGGAAGTGGCTGTGATGGCACAAGCGGCGCCTGAAGTGCAGGAAACCCCAGCCCCGTTTCAAAGGGAAGCTCATGGCCGAGCACGGCCAGCCTGAGCGTGGCCCAGAGCTGCTCTCTGACAATCAGCGCAGAGCTGCAGGGGCTGTGTGTGGCTTGGGGCACCCACTGCGTCAGCTCTGCCCGAGAGAAAATCCCCAGGGCCCCGAGGAAACACGCCCTTGCCGCAGGAGCTCAGGGCTGGCTGGCTGGCTGGCACCAGCTCCCCTTCCCCACTGCCCTTGTGCTCTGCATGCAGGTCCCACGCCTGCTGCCTCCTCTCCCTCCAGCCCCATGGCTCACCTCGCTGCGCTCCCGCCTGCTGGGGTGCCCACCTGCGGGCTGGGAGCAGGGCTTCGCCTCCCGCTCCATGGGCATCTCCAAATACGCTGCCGGACACCTACCACACCGGCACCAAGAGGAGCTGCTCCCTCCTTGACGGAGTCGCTCTCCTCAGAGTGGGGACCCCGGGGCGCTCTGGCCCTGGCAGGTCACCACGGGGACGCCCCTCTCACAATGGCCTTGTGGGCACGATGCCACCGCCATCACAGAGCCCTGGCCGTCGCCGTGGGGACCTGCATGGCCTTGTGTGGGCAGTCGCTCACGGGGACTCCCCATCACTGCGTCTTTGCCTCCAGCCCTCTGGGCCCAGTTCCTGAGCCCACCTGGGAGATGGTGTCTGGGGAGCAGGAGGAGTTTTCCTCTCCCCAGCTCGGTGCTCCCCCGTGCCTTTTCCCCAGTGGGGCTGGCACAGAGGGAGGGAGCAAGGGAGCCACAGGTGCCACCCGAGGAGTTTTCTGCCAACTCTGGTCAAGCGGGCAAACCACTGGCAACTCTTCTACTCCTCTGTCTGACAAATGCAGCCCCAGAATGCACCTCCCATGCCAAGGGAGTGAGCTGCTTGCTCCCGTTGGGACTGGAAGCAGGCCCATGCAGATGGGCTGTAGTACTTCCTGCCTCCTGAGGAACAGGAAGGTTTAAATTGTTCCTTCCAGTGAAGAGCCTGGATGCTCTTGGAGTGAAGGCCATTCGATGTTGTAAGGGGGCATTGGAGAGAATTGACCCAGCGCAGCGGTTTTGCTGCAGGGAGCACAGGCTAGCAGTGAGAGCTGGGCTTGCAAACAAATGAGACAAATGTGCCTGTGGCTATGCTCTCAGCTTGGAAATAAAGGCCTAGCTGCCACACCATTTGCCCCATGGCCAGCCTTCCTGCTGGGGGATAGCCCACAGGCCTGATGGTTTCCCCTGTTAAATGACTGTTGATGTAAGTATGTAGGTCTGCTCCCTTCCCAAGGATCTCCTTGATGCAAGGTTTGTTTTCAGCCTTCCCCACCTGGCCAGCCTGCAGCCTGCAGCTATAGGTCTGCAAGAGATCCTTGTTTCACTCAGCTCTGTGACAAGCGCGCTCTTTGCAGCGATGGCATCACCTCCAAAAGATAGCAAAGGCCTTCCCCAGCTTGTCCGCAGGTGCAGAATTAGCTGAGCATCTCTGGCCAGGTCCTTGGACTGGTTTGAGTCCTACCTCATGACTGGATAGAAACACTGCCTTTCGCTGGGTGCCTGTCGCAGGCAGTAGGAGTGGTGCTGCTCTATTTATTTCTGCACCACTCTCTTCCTGTTGTGCCCCTGCAAGCTGTAACTTGCCACCCTGACACAGCAGCCTTCAGGCTTGTTTCCAGGCCTACCTTATATAACCTGTCGAGGGCCACACAAGACAAGGGACACACTGTCACTGCCACAGCTTGGCACAGCAGCTCAAGGCACTGTGGCTCCCCAGCAGCAAACTGAGGCAGTTTGGTAGTGTAATGGGGAAGGGGGTATCTGCTGTCAGATATTCTGTGAGTAGTTCTTCTGTTTCCTCTTGCTCGTAAGGAGTAAAGCAGTGAGGTAGTAAGGCTTGGGCTCTCTGCAGCAGTCGTCAGATGTCCTGAGAGGTGTTGGAGTGCTTTTATTCCTATGGAAAGTGACGCTTGATAGCTGCTGGTACGTTTGAGCAACCAGAGTAAGACGTTTTTCTGTTTGCAGGCACCCCGTCCATCTACAGGCCCTCACAAGCTGAGGGAGTGCCTTCCACTCATCATCCTCCTGAGCAACAGACTGAAGTATGCCTTGACAGGAGATGAGGTCAAGAAGATCTGCATGCAGAGGTTCATCAAGATAGATGGCAAAGTTCGCACAGACATCACCTATCCTGCTGGCTTCATGGGTTAGTGAAGAGGGTTGGGGCACATACTAAATTTGGTGAGCAGTTGTGGAGGATCCACGCCGGAGCAGGTACACCCCTGAAGGGACTGCAACCTGTGGAGAAACCCACGCTGGGTTTTTGTCCCCAAAGTCAACGTTTTTATTTATTATATTATTTAGAATCTTTTCCTTCAGGGACATGTGCAAGGCATCTGCTCTGCAAAAGGAATGCTGATGTTTTCTCAGTTTTCTGAATGCCATGACCTCTTCTCAGGAGACTATTAACAGTTTTGCTTCCAGTTCTCTGACTGGATCACCAGTGGGGAGAGTGCTTCTACAAATGCATCCTAGTTTCAGAACTTATTGAACAAATTGCATAAAGCTGCTGCTCCAGATTCTCTTGGCATGACAAGTGACTATAGCTATTAGCTTCTCTCTCTTGACCTGTTTATTGCTGTGTTTTTCCTTTGTTGGAGTAGACTGGTAAACTACAGATATTTCATGGGGCTGTTCTGGTACACCGGGGGGAATGTTTTGTGAGGCTGGCAAGATTTGGAGGAAAGGTGCTTTCTAAGTTTGCCTGAAAAAAACTACATAAGCAGTTGTTACAATTTCATTTATAGTTGTGCTCTGCTATGAATATCAACTGTATGTATGAATACTTAAGTGTTAACTCATTTTATTTCTATCTCTGAAATCAGGTGTCATCAGCATTGAGAAGACAGGCGAGCATTTCCGCTTGGTGTATGATACCAAGGGCCGTTTTGCTGTTCACCGTATCACAGCTGAAGAGGCCAAGGTGAGGGGCTTGATCTTGGTGTAAACGTGGACCACACTGGGTTTTGCTGGGGCAGTGTCTCATGTCTGGTATCTCCTGAATAGGAGCTGTTTTCTCTTTTCCCTGAGAGCTCAGTCTGTGACACCTTTCAGGAGACTGGGGAACATCTCCTTTCTTGGTTAGGGTATGGAGTCTTCAAGGAGGAAGGTCTGTAGGTGATGTGAGGGCAACTTACAGCCCTCTGCGTAGGGGTGTTTGGTGCTTGAGTGATTGCTGTTGGCATGGGTTGGAGTCCTTTTACGGGCAGTTTTCTCCAAGCCCTTTTAGGTTGATGGGCATGGCTTTACTGTGGTTTAGCAAGCCTTAATGTAGAGCAGCACAAGGTAACAGTGATCAGAAACTGTGGAGACCTCGTTGCTGCTGTACTGCCCGTGGTGCAAAAGCCAGACTGTCTTAATTGAAGTTTTGCCTTGTGGGCCCCTGAGGGTCTGATGATAGTGGAAGTGCTGCCCTGGCTCTGCCTCCAGCTGGACAGTGGGGGCCTTTCTGTGTCATACCTGCATGTATGTTGCTGCTTCAGTATTCTTGCAAGCAACAGGTTAGTTCTTGGATGTGCTGAATGCTTGCAGTACTTGAACGGACAAAAGCATTTGAATCCTAGGACCACTTTGATACAACACAAAGCAAAGCTGCTGCTTGTGCGTCTTTCAGTTGAGCAGTTAGAAGTGGAGTATCCAGCATAAAAGGCTCTGCAGGCATGAACTGCTCAGAGACAGAAATGAGGTGGTTCTGGAAACAAGCTTGCCCCCAGGCAGGAGCTGGTTTCCAGAGGCAGTTACTTGATGCTTTGAGTCTTGTTGATCGAGCAGTGACAAGCTTCATACACTTAGCCTTTTGGTTGAAGCTCTGAGGGGCTGTGTGTGCACACACAGCTTGTCCCCTTTATGGTCATCCAGAGGCAGAAAGGGCCTTAAGTTGAATGGAACAGGTTGAAGCAGTACTAGTTGTGAGGACTTTGCTTTGGCAGTGCTTTTCAAAGCTTGCTTGTGAACTTCTGGACCGGCTTTGGTGTTGAAAAGGGTTCTTGAACTCTTCTAGAACAGACGCAGGAAGGTATTTATAAAACTGCCCTCTGTCTACAAGTGACTCCTCTGTACAGTTCCTCAGCCCAAGTGTGTTGGTGTTTCTAAGCTGCAAGCCTGCACTCTGGTTCATGTGCCCCAAATGGAAGGCTATACAGGCACACAGCGATGCTGAGGGGAGGGCTGTCTGGTGGGCTGCTATGCTCTCTCTGGCTGTGCTGGGAGTGGCTCCGGCATGTGTTTGTGGCCCTGGGATTTATTTTTCTCTCTGGCTACCAATCTGTGTTGCACCATGAGTCCCAATGTGGATGTGAAGGAGTTCAAGTTAAAGGCTGCAGGGAGAGCAGACTGTCTTTGAGAAGGGGTACAGATTTCTTGTAGGCCCTGTGGAAAGGCAGCCTTTGCCTCCCCTGTGTGACCAACAGGGCTTTCAAAGCAAAATAAGGCAACTCCACCTTTGCATATGCTTTCCTAGGAAAATGCATCCAGTGTTTGCAGGGAGACCCGAGCCCTGAGCGGGAGTCTTCAGAAGGGTTGGCATTTGTTTGCAGTATCAGGTTGTGTGCTGGTACTGATATGATTTCTTGGGTAGCTATAGAAAGCTGTTCCCAAAACACGGGTATTTTCTGGTGGGGCCGTGGCATAGTTGCGTGGCAGCCTTGCGAGAGGAATTACTGGGGCTGTGAACTGAGCAGCAGTGAGTTGCTGTCTGGTCTCCTCTGGGGATCCCAAGTCCTGAAATGTGTCGGAATGCTTTGCTTGGGGACTGAGGCCTGGTGTGACTGGCAGGCTTTCTGAAGGGGAGGACATGTGCGCAAGAGTGCCCTGGGCTGTGGTGCAGCTCTCTGCCTCAGCTGAGCAGAGTTGGCTTTTGTTTGCAGTACAAGTTGTGCAAGGTGAGGAAGATCTTTGTGGGCACCAAAGGAATCCCTCATCTGGTCACCCACGATGCCCGCACCATCCGCTACCCAGACCCCCTCATCAAGGTGAATGATACTATCCAGATTGACCTGGAGACAGGCAAGATCACAGACTTCATCAAGTTTGACACAGGTAGGTCTCACCTCCTCTGTCTGTAAGGTACTGTGTTCTCCAGAGGCATTGCTGGTGGAGAGCAGTGTGGAAGTTAGCTGCAGCTGCTGGGCACCTTCCCTTTGAAGCAGAGATGGCAATGGTGGCAGCCTTGTGAATGGCTTTGTTGTTTCTATGAGGCATCTCCAGCTATAACTGCAGTTGGGATTCCTGTTGGAATGAGGATCTGTCAAGCTACTTGCCCAGTAGTAAAAAAGGCCTTTCCTTGGTGTTCACGCAAGTGATCAAGTGATAGGGAATGTTTTTTATAGGCCTTGGGGCTTCACTGGAGCGTGCCAAGGTTCCCGCAGGATGTAGGCATTAAAAGTTGTGCCCTTGTGTTCTGGTGGCCGCTTTGTGTCCCTGTGCTGCTCTGCCCATGGCGTTCTTCTGCAGCAGTGCTCCTGAAGGACCCGTGTGGAAGTGGTTCATCTTGGCACCTTGTGCAAACTCTTGTCTCACCAGCCTTTCCTTTGCCTTAGGTAACCTGTGCATGGTGACTGGTGGTGCCAACTTGGGCCGTATTGGTGTGATCACCAACCGGGAGAGACATCCTGGCTCATTTGGTGTGGTTCATGTGAAGGATGCCAATGGCAATAGCTTTGCCACCAGACTCTCCAACATCTTTGTTATTGGCAAAGTAAGTGTGCACAAACAAAAGGAGGATTGGTCCCCTCCTGTTGTTGGGGGCTGCTGGCTGAAGATGGGAGTTGTTCCTGTCTTCTGTAGACAAATGCCTTCCCACTCTGGATGCCTGCAGAGTGAAGCTCCAGTTGTGGCATCAGCCCTGGCTCTGTTGCCTGTGGTTCTGTCTTCTGCAGGCTGATGGGTCTGGGAAGGGGAGGTTGCTGTAAATTTAGAAGGGATGGCGATGTTTTCAAGAAAAAGCCGTGTGGCTTTTTAAAGCACGTTAAAGTTTGGAACTGTGCCTTTCAGGTGGTGATGCAGTCTTGGCAATGACTCGAACTGAGAGTCCCGAGAGGCCTTTTCCTAAGACTTCTTCTGTTGCCACCCTTTGTGGCCTCTTTTGTTCAGGCTCTGAAAGGGCTGTTTTGGTTTTAGCTAAAATGCCTTCCTCAGGGATGTAAATAAAGCAGTAGTAGACTTTTACACTGCAGTTCCCCACTGGGCTTCTATTGGGCAAATGATGTGGCTATTTCTGTCTGGCCAAGCTCCAGGAGGATCAGGATTTTGCTCCTTTTTCTCCCTGGGAGGGCAAGCTCTGTTCCTCTCTGGGTTTCTTGGTATGATGTGTTGTCTTCTTCCTTGCTTCAGGGCAACAAGCCTTGGATCTCCCTGCCCCGTGGAAAGGGGATCCGCCTGACCATTGCTGAAGAGAGAGACAAGAGACTGGCAGCCAAGCAGAGCAGTGGGTAACTCCAGCTTAGGCGCAGCAGCAGACCTTTCTATTTGTCAATTAAACTGTTTACCAAACTGAAGTTTGTAGGTGTTGTCCTTCCTCTGCACTGAGTCTTGTTCAGTCTCGGTCTGAGAGCTGACTACTCTGCTGGCCTCCAGGGACAGACCTCTCCCTCCTGTTCGGTCCTGGAGGCTTGTGCTCCATCGGCTATAGTCCCAACCATGGATGCTGTCTGGAAAGACATGTTGGCAATGCTATGACTCTTTGCAGGAGGTCTGTCCCTTCCAAACAGAAAGGATTTATTTGGGAATGACTGGCTGCTTTTGCATGGGTGCTGGGCCCCAGTGGGGAAAAAATATCAGGAGGTGTAACCCAACTGGCTTGAGGTGGTGGCAGAAACCCTATTTGCCCTGCTGTTGCATTGCTGCCTCTGCCTGTGGGCAGAACCAAGGGGCTAAAGCTATGGAAGGGGCTCAGACCTCACATGGCAGCAGAAGGGTTGCGGGGGACTCAAGTATGGCGAGTCCGAAGGGACAAAGCACCTGGCGTGTTTTGTCCATTGTTGCCGGGAGTGGGGGGTGGGGGGGGGGCCTTCCTACTGTGGGCTGTCAGTAACATTAGGCTAGGCTGGTCCTGAGCTTTGCTGGGGGATTCCTTAGCTCGCAGCTTACCTGGGGAGGGATGGAAACCCAGAAGTGCTGGGAGGGAGGCTGTGAGAAGTGAGCAGCAAGACAGTGCAGACTCACAGGCCTGGATGGCTGAAGAGCAGAATTTGGCCCTGAAGGGCCAAGTGGCCCAGGACTATGATCTCCAAGGAGCACTTCTTCAGGCCTGCGGACAGTGAGGCATCAGCACTGGTAGAGGAAGATCAAGGTGAGAAGCATTGCAACTGGAGGGACAGGAGTCTGTGAAAGCAGGCAGGATGCAGCTGAAGGTGCATGGGGAAGCTGGCTAATGTCATTGCAAGGCCCCTTTGTGTGATCTCTGAAAGGTCCTGGCGATCTGAGGAGGTTCTTCGGGGCTGGAGAAAGGCAAATGTCACAGACATCTTCCAGAAGGGCAAGAAAGAGGATGGGAGGAACTAGAGCCTGCGCAGTCTGACATCAATCCCTGAGAAGGTGATGGAGCAAATCCTCCTGGGAGCTGTCTCCAGAGAAACGATGGCCGCGAACAGGCTTGGGAAGAGCCAGCAGGGATTTACCAAGGGCAAGTGGTTGCCAGGCAGACCCTGACGCCTTCTCTGATTACCTGTGGGGATGAGAGGAAAGTGGTGGAACCTGGTCTTTTGCAAGCTTTCCAGCCCAGTCCTCCACAGCCTCCTTATCACAGAAGAGTTGTGGTTGGAAGGGACCCCTGGAGATCATCTGACCCAACCCCCTGCTTAAGCAGGGTCGCCTAGAGCAGGTTGCCCAGGACCGTGTTCAGTTGGGTTCTGAATATCTCCAAGGATGGAGTCTCCGCTAACTCTGGGCAACCCATTCCAGTGTTAAACTACCCTCAGAGCAAAAACTTCTTTTCTTCTTGTATTTGGAAGGAATTGCCTTCTGGTTCAGTTGGTGCCTGTAGTGGTGTCCAGTGACAGGACAAGACACACAGAATAGGCTGGCCTCATTCCCTTGACACCCTCCCATCAAGTATTTATGCACACTGAAAAAATCCTCCCTGGACCTTCTCCAGGCTGAAGAGTCCCCTAGAGGGGATGCCTCACCTTCCTTCAGCTGCTGGCAGCACTCTTCCTGGAGCAGCCCAGGATACCATTGACCTTTTGTTGCAAGGGCAGGTTGCTGGCTCATGTTCAGCTTGCTGTCCACCGGTATCCGCAGGTCCTTCTCTACCAAACTGCTCTTGAGCTTGTCGGCCTCCAGCCTGTACTGGTGCCTAGGGTTATTTCTCCTTAGGGGCAGGACTCTGCACTTCCCTTTGTTGAACTTTATGAGGTTCCCGTCTGCTAGTTTCTCCAGGCTGTCGAGGTCCCTCTGACTAGCAGTCCAACCCTCTGGTGTATCAGGCACTCCTCCCAGTTTTGTGTCATCAGCGAACTTGCTGAAGGTACATTTGGTGCCATCATCCAGGTCATTAATGAAGGTGTTAAACTGTTTTGGCCCCAGTATCAACCACTGGGGGAGGCCATTAGAGGCTGGCCTCCAGCTGGATGTGCTGCTAACCACACCCCTCCGAGCCTGGCAGTCCAGCCAGTGTTCTGTCCACCTCACTGACCACTTATCTAGCCTGCACTTCACCAGCTGTCTACGAGGAGGTTCTGGGACACAGGGTGTCAAAAGCCTTCTTAAAGTCAAGATAAGCAGCATCTACTGCTCTCCCCTCTTCCACCAAGCCACTCATTTCATTGTAGAAGGCTATCAGCTTGGTTAGGCATGACTTCCCCTTCATATAGCCATGCTGACTAGGCCCAATAACCTTCCAGTCCTTCACATGCCTGGAAGTGGTAGCCAGGATTTCTTGCTCCAAAACCTTCCCAGGGCTCGAGCTGAGGCTGACAGGCCTGCAGTTTCCTGGATGCTCCTTCTTCCCCTTAGAGCCCAAACAGGTGAGAGATGGGCTGGATATGTGACAAGGAGATGGGTGCAAAACTGACTGATCATTTGCTTGGGTTCCTCCCCTAGGCTCAACGTGGGAGAGACTGCATCTGGGACTAGTATGGGGCTCTGCTGCCTCTGACAGACACAGACGCGCTGGAGCAAGCCCATCAGAGGCTCCCAAGCTGGTCGGGGGCTGGAGCACCGGGGGTAGGAGGAGAGGCCAAGGGCGCTAGATGGGTTTGGCTTGGAGAAGAGAAGGTGCGGGGGGATGTTACTGCTGCCTGCAAGTGCCTAACGGGAGGGTGGGGAGAGGGTGGAGCCAGAGCCTTGGCAAGTTGCAACTTGGCAAGTTCCCGGGGACAGGGTGGGATGCAATGGCACGGGTTGCATCATGGGAAATTCCCATCAGAGGTAGGAAGAAACCACATAGCCTAAGGGTGGTGCAACACTGCAGCAGGGGCCCAGGGTCATGGGGGAATCCATGCTTGGGGACAGTCACACCTCGATGGCGCCAGGCCTAGGGAAAGCTGACCTGGCAGCAGGTGGGAGCAGAGATGTTCAGAAGCCCCCTCCCGCCCCAGCCGCTCTGTGTTTCTGTAGCTCAGTGAACGGATTTGTCTCCAGCTCTGTCTGGCTTCACTGGCATTGCCTGCACTGGTCTGCCTCTTGAGAGGTCGCTGACACCAAGCAACAGAGCGGAAAAAGCTCCCCAAGTTTTTATTGCAAGCAGAAGTTGGCCATACCCTGACAAGTGCTTGTGTGTGCATCTGCGTGTGTAGGACATCTGTCCTTGAAGGCCCCCGTCTGTGGCAGGGTTGTTGGGTCTTCCTAGCGGCAGGAGTGCTCTGGGGCAGTATTTCTGTCGCCCCCAGGACAGAGCGTGGCTCTGGCTGCCCATCTAAGCCAGCAGGTCCTCCTTACGTGCCATGAGCTGAGGCTGGAAGTGGCACGTGCTCTGGGGCGAGCTGAACACCTCCGGCGCGATCGCGTGCGTCTGTGCTGCTCTCCCTCCTTTGCGCTCCTCATCGACAGGAACAGCCGCGATGTCAGGGGAGGCACCTGGCACTTGTGTCCCGGCCCCGTCCCTCTCGCTGCCCCGTGAGACAGCTGCAGGAAAAAGCTCTGCGCAGAGCCCGAAGCAGTGTCGTGAGGAGCGAGGGTCGTTGCCTGGGAGCCGGTGGGTCTGGGAGAGCAGCGATGGCTGTGGGAGGAAGGAGAGGCGTGGGTGAGGGGCTGTGCGAGCGCAGGACAAGCACCTGCTGCCCCCTGCCACCAAGGGCTTTCCCAAGACGTTGTGGCTTAGTGCAGCCGGCCTCAGTGCCCCTTGCTGGGCCAGGCTGGGCCTTCTGCCCACAGAATGGCTCTCGACTCGCATACGTACCTGGGTCACCTTCTGGCATGTCTCTGGAGGAGGAGGATGGATTTGCATCCACTTTGTGCTCAGAGGGAAACTGCAAGGGGAGAGTAAAAAAGCAGAGGTGAGTGCCATCAGCTCACAAAGCTCAGGGGACTGGTGGCCTGGCATGAACGGGGGGAAATGGTACACGGCGTGGGGATGCTGCGAATGGCCGCGAATGGCCAAGGGAAGGGTCCTGTGACTGGTGGGCCAACGGGACAAGGCTTGTGATGGGGCTGTAACAGCAGGGCTGGGCTGGAGGCCGTAAAGAGCAGGGCGGCAAACGGCGCCAGAGGAAGGGGGCTGGCAGGGTGGGTGTGGGAGATGGCTGCTGCTGTGGCCGGCCCTTTCCCTCCTCGCTCTGCATCCATCCCCCAGCTAGAACGCAGTGCAGGGCGTGGAGGAGGTGTCAGTCCTTGTGTCTTAGGTGGGCTGGAAAGGAGAGCACCAGGCATCTCCCCACCACGCACACCCCAGGTGGACCTCACATGTCTGCTCCCTTTGATGGTCAGTGCTGGCCACCTGCTCCTTGCTCACCCGGTGTGGAGGGCCTCCAGCCAAGGGCGAAGATGCTGGTTTTGCTTCTGGGGAGCCTGACGTGGGGAGGGGTGCACTGGTCCCCTCTTGCCGAGAGCCTCCGGCCAAGGGTGAATCTTCTGCCTCGGCTCCTGTGGCCACTGCCTGGGGCAGAGGCGCGCACTGTGGGTTGCCGGCTGCCTCTCTGTCAGCATCTGTGGCCTCGCTGTCAAGCGAGCAGGGCACGTCCTCGTGGCGCGTGTGTGTCCGCGCCAGTAGGCTCTGGAGGCTCGGTCGGACCCAGATCACATAGACAGAGTCAGATTCCTCCAGCTGCTGCTCTTCTGGCAGGTCCTTGTCAGCATCCTGCTGCCTCGCTTCCTCCTCTGTGGATCCGCCTTGCTCTTCCTGCAGCGCTGCCTGGACTCTGGTCCCTGCCGCTTCCTCCCGCTCCTCCTTCAGAGGCTGCTGTTGTGGGCCCCTTGCTGTTGGTGGCCGTGCTAGCCCTGCTGGCCTTCTGCCTCTGCCCAGGAAAGCTGGCACGCTTGCCCCCACGAGCATGGGGAGCAGGTCCTTGCTGAGGCGCCAGGGCTGTACTTTTGGCACGTGGCGCCGTCTGGTCCTGGGCTGTGCTTGGCAGGGGTGCCGAACTGAGCGTGTGTGCCACCAGCCCCTGTGGCGCAGCCACACTGAGCTCCTCCGCAGCTGCATGCGCACGTGGTAGTGCCTGCTGGCTCTCCTGCTCATGTCCACGGCTAAGTTCAAGGCTGCAGAAACGAGCGAGTCGACTGAGTGCTCAGGAGAGGCAGCAGATGGTGTGGGGCTGTGCGGAGCAGGGCCTGGGCTCTCAGCCCTCCCTGCGATGTCCAGGTCACGGAGGGGCTGACCAAGGGCGGCCAAATCAGGCAGGGAAGACGATGAGGAGTCGGCTTGGGCCATTTCCCTGTGGGGCCCGGCAACGCTGTCTTCTGCAGAGCCATGCGGTACCTCAGTGAAGGAGAGGCTGGAGCTGGGGCTGGTGCTCTCGCTGCTGGTGAGTCCAGCCTCCTCTGCCACGACCCTGCCACTGGTCTCCAACGGCAGGCGATCGTCTGCGGCAGAAGATGGTGTTTCCCCGTGTGATGTCCCAGCAAGAGGCGCTTGCACGCTGGGAGGCTGCAGGTCTCCGCTCTTTGACGCTGAGGACTCGCTCAGGATTGAGTCGTGGCTGTGCACCCTCGCGTTGCGGGCCTGTGGCAGACTTGGCAGCACGGGGTATCTTGTCCAGGACTTGTCCCACTCCATGGATGCTGGGCCACCTTGGCTTGCCCCTTCAGCAGTGCTCTGGGCTCCCTGGAGAAGGGAGTGTCCTGAAGGCTGCTGGCTGATCGGGGGAAGAGTGATCCTGCTGCCGTGGCCTTGCGATGGCCTTGGTGTTGCCAGTGCTGCTCTGGAAGAGCTAGGCCTGGCCTCTGGCGTGGCGGGGAAACGCTCTTCCCTTGCCCTGGTGAGAGCAGAAGCACCCTGCTCGAGTAGTCGAAGGGGAGCACCACTACCAAGTGGGAGGTTTTCCCTGCTGTCATCTTCGGTGAAGTTCTCAGCAGGCCATTGAGGTGCATCAGGCCTGCCTCTGGCAGAGCATCCCGAGGATGTTGGCAGAGCGGGCAGCTTGAGTAGACTTGGAGATGCTGCCATTTGACCTCTACCTGTGTGCAGGGACACATCTGCCTGGGCTGCTGCCCTGGTGGGGAGAGGCAGCAAGCATGGCACAAGTGGCACCTCTTCACTTGTAAAACTCCCGCAGGGCAGGGCCTCCGCGTGCTCCACCCTGACCGTCTGCAACAGAAGGCAAGGAGAAAGGCCGAGTTACTGCGGTGCTTTCTCCCACGCGCTCCTTCCTTCCCTCCCAGCTGGCAAACCTCCCTGCTGGGAGCCCCAATGGCAGCGCTCAATCACGCGGGCGGCTGCCACCCTGCTCCCAACCACAGGCTGCAGAGGGGGCTGGTCAGTGCCGGGCAAGGGACAGGCAAAGGCAGTGCCCACAGGGAGCCCCACGGCGTGCCCTTGCAGAGTGCCGTGCGGAGCCGGTGGTCGGCCTGCCGGGCGGCAGGGACCTCCTGTTCCCTCCCAGCACCTGCCGCCTGCTTCTCGGCAGCTCCGGGCAGTCAGCAAGAGGCTTTGCCAGCGCCTCTGGTCAGCTCGGTACCTTTGTGCTGCTGTTTTCGGAGTCCTGTGAGCTCTCCGGGCGGGACAGCGGAGGCAGCCTGTCCCTCTGGCGGGACGAAGCCGAGCTCTGGCTCCGCTGCATCGCTGCGGGTGGCTCCTGGTTGCCCACCTGTGGGGAGGAGGTGCACGCTGGAAGTGGCTGTGATGGCACAAGCGGCGCCTGAAGTGCAGGAAACCCCAGCCCCGTTTCAAAGGGAAGCTCATGGCCGAGCACGGCCAGCCTGAGCGTGGCCCAGAGCTGCTCTCTGACAATCAGCGCAGAGCTGCAGGGGCTGTGTGTGGCTTGGGGCACCCACTGCGTCAGCTCTGCCCGAGAGAAAATCCCCAGGGCCCCGAGGAAACACGCCCTTGCCGCAGGAGCTCAGGGCTGGCTGGCTGGCTGGCACCAGCTCCCCTTCCCCACTGCCCTTGTGCTCTGCATGCAGGTCCCACGCCTGCTGCCTCCTCTCCCTCCAGCCCCATGGCTCACCTCGCTGCGCTCCCGCCTGCTGGGGTGCCCACCTGCGGGCTGGGAGCAGGGCTTCGCCTCCCGCTCCATGGGCATCTCCAAATACGCTGCCGGACACCTACCACACCGGCACCAAGAGGAGCTGCTCCCTCCTTGACGGAGTCGCTCTCCTCAGAGTGGGGACCCCGGGGCGCTCTGGCCCTGGCAGGTCACCACGGGGACGCCCCTCTCACAATGGCCTTGTGGGCACGATGCCACCGCCATCACAGAGCCCTGGCCGTCGCCGTGGGGACCTGCATGGCCTTGTGTGGGCAGTCGCTCACGGGGACTCCCCATCACTGCGTCTTTGCCTCCAGCCCTCTGGGCCCAGTTCCTGAGCCCACCTGGGAGATGGTGTCTGGGGAGCAGGAGGAGTTTTCCTCTCCCCAGCTCGGTGCTCCCCCGTGCCTTTTCCCCAGTGGGGCTGGCACAGAGGGAGGGAGCAAGGGAGCCACAGGTGCCACCCGAGGAGTTTTCTGCCAACTCTGGTCAAGCGGGCAAACCACTGGCAACTCTTCTACTCCTCTGTCTGACAAATGCAGCCCCAGAATGCACCTCCCATGCCAAGGGAGTGAGCTGCTTGCTCCCGTTGGGACTGGAAGCAGGCCCATGCAGATGGGCTGTAGTACTTCCTGCCTCCTGAGGAACAGGAAGGTTTAAATTGTTCCTTCCAGTGAAGAGCCTGGATGCTCTTGGAGTGAAGGCCATTCGATGTTGTAAGGGGGCATTGGAGAGAATTGACCCAGCGCAGCGGTTTTGCTGCAGGGAGCACAGGCTAGCAGTGAGAGCTGGGCTTGCAAACAAATGAGACAAATGTGCCTGTGGCTATGCTCTCAGCTTGGAAATAAAGGCCTAGCTGCCACACCATTTGCCCCATGGCCAGCCTTCCTGCTGGGGGATAGCCCACAGGCCTGATGGTTTCTCCTGTTAAATGACTGTTGATGTAAGTATGTAGGTCTGCTCCCTTCCCAAGGATCTCCTTGATGCAAGGTTTGTTTTCAGCCTTCCCCACCTGGCCAGCCTGCAGCCTGCAGCTATAGGTCTGCAAGAGATCCTTGTTTCACTCAGCTCTGTGACAAGCGCGCTCTTTGCAGCGATGGCATCACCTCCAAAAGATAGCAAAGGCCTTCCCCAGCTTGTCCGCAGGTGCAGAATTAGCTGAGCATCTCTGGCCAGGTCCTTGGACTGGTTTGAGTCCTACCTCATGACTGGATAGAAACACTGCCTTTCGCTGGGTGCCTGTCGCAGGCAGTAGGAGTGGTGCTGCTCTATTTATTTCTGCACCACTCTCTTCCTGTTGTGCCCCTGCAAGCTGTAACTTGCCACCCTGACACAGCAGCCTTCAGGCTTGTTTCCAGGCCTACCTTATATAACCTGTAGAGGGCCACACAAGACAAGGGACACACTGTCACTGCCACAGCTTGGCACAGCAGCTCAAGGCACTGTGGCTCCCCAGCAGTGTGTGAGGGATGCCAGGGAGCAAAAAACAGCCCAGCAGGTGCTTTTAATTCCTTCTCAGCAGGTTTCCAATTCCCTGACCATCCTGACCCTGCTCTGCCCTGTTCCATGGGGATTTGCTCTCATGCTGCACAACTGGGACCCACAGCTGTGCAAAGAGCAGCCAGGCAATACCTCCCTACAGATCTGGTGTGGGACCTTCCTATACTTCTTCCCACCCCACTCCTGGTTCTTCCAGTGCCCTGAAGTGATATATAAATACTTTCCCTCTACTAGGCCAAAGCCCCAGGGCTGGGTTGATTTGTCCCTTTTCCCACTAAAGAGTCATTCAGAAACTAGTGGGTCCCTGGGAAGCACGTAGACTTCAGCAAAACTCTTTTTTTCCCTATGACAGATTGTTTCTCTGGGATCCCTCCAAGCAATGTGAGCTGTCATCTTGTTCCCACTGCACCCAAAACCTCGCAGCCCAGCTCCCTGCCTGCCTGGTGCTCAGGCCTCACTCCTCCTCACAATAGTGATTTTTCCTCCTTGGCTTCATCAGGGAACTGTTAGCTCAGCTTTGTCTCCTTCCTTATGGTACAACTGAGTTGGGGTACCACAAGCATTGCTGGTGGAGAGACAGGGATGAAATAACTAATAACAAATCAGCTCCCATCAGCTCAGAGCAGCCATAAGCTGAGACACAGGGTCATTCACGCCATGCTCTGGACAAGCTGGTTCTCAGGAGATTCAATCTGTGCATGAGAGAACAGACTGGATGGTGAAGGGATTACATTGGTCCAAATGATGATGCATGCTCCCTGAGAACAGAGATGCAGAGAGATCCTGCAGGACCAAGCAGGAGCAGCAACTCAGCTGCATGACATGCAGGTGGCATGCACTTCACTTGCAACTCTCATTGCCTTAGTCAAGCTAGGAGAGCAGAAGAGCTGGAGACTGGCCATTCCTGGGGAGAAGTCAAACATATGAGAATTTCTTTATGGAGGAAAGTCTAAAGGTTGTCCTGCTGCAGGGCACCTCAGTGTTAAATGAATTGCTAGGCCAAGCTGTAGAAGTCTGTAGTTCATCCCTGTCCCCTGTGGTGTTCATACACCTTCTCATGACACATGGCAGCACAGCTAGAGCTGGTGGCTAGTTGCCAGGCTCTCTGGCTTGCTGCTTCAACATGCGTGGCAAGTCTCCCAGATGTGCATGGATGATGTAGTTCCTACAGGGAAACCCCGTAACAACCCACAAGGCCAGTGCAATTTGGCTCCAGGGGTCTTTGCCAGGCACGACTAGCTAGCATCTCCTTGTCAGCATTTGGTTGAGGCCCTGGATGGATGCAGATCTGCCTTGTTACAAGGCAAACTGCTTCTATGGGACAAGGTGGCAGTAGCGACTGTCATTCCCCGCCTGTTGTGTATGTCTTCTTTGTATAGATGATCATCCAGGACTAATCTGGTGCTGCAGAGGCCTGGGTAAAACACAGTTATGGGACCACCACCACAGGCCCACAAAATGCTACCACAGCAGCTGTGAATTTTGCAGACTCTGTGCCTTCCACAGGCACACCTGGGGTGTGATAGGGTCATGA
Organism: Apteryx mantelli; assembly: GCF_036417845.1. Lineage (NCBI taxonomy): Eukaryota > Metazoa > Chordata > Aves > Apterygiformes > Apterygidae > Apteryx > Apteryx mantelli. The sequence continues at coordinate 25,889,836 of NC_089990.1, forward strand.
CCCCGAAAGCTTTTGTGATTGAGCCTCCATCCCAGCATGACTGCAAAAGGTCTGGGCTAAATAAATTCAGAGTTGTTTTGCACAGTGCAGCTAACTTGCCATGGTGCCTGCTTAATTGCCCTCTTGGATCTGGCTGGAACTGCTGGAAGTGGAAGGACGGCTTCTTTCTAGAGTGAGCTGGAAACTGGGGAGGGCAGATGTTTTCGTGCTCCTTTGGCCAGCTGCCTACTGAGGGATGGTGGAGAACGCCTGAAGCCATGGGCAGTGTGGATAGCCCAGGGCTGTTGGACTGCCACGTGGGGTCGCTCTGCTCCCACAAGTTGATGTCCCTGGGCCTGGCTCTGCAGGGTCACAGCTGTTTCTGCTGTACAGAGTCAGAGTACACTGTGTTCACCCAGAGTCCTTTATTAAACAAAATGTTTATGCATGCCTCCACTCCAACTAACATCTTGGCCGGCTTGCACGAAGCCTGCTCTTCTCAGCAGTTCCAGCTGCACCAGGGTGTGAGCCCCAGCTGGCAGGAGGTTTCAGGAAGGGCCTATGCAATGCTAACTTTAGGATCCTGCTTGCCTTCCTCTGGTTGCCTCCCCACTCCTGGTACCCCAGTTGACCCCCTCTGTCAGTCTCTGTATTCCCAGCTTCACTGTGAGAAACTTTGGCTGCCTGGGGAGGCAGCTGCCCTGTAACCTCTGGTCTGGAGAGCTTTAGTGCCTAGGGGAGCTTCTGGTCCCCTTGAGGGGATATTGGGAGCCACGATTTGCTTTTTAACCCTAGGGAGGACTGACACCCACCCCACAAACCTGCCACCCTTTTCCCCACTGTTCTCCCGAGCAGGGATTTGGGATGGATCTCAATGCTTCAGAAACAGCTCAAAAATTGCTTTCCTGGGCTCTAGAGTGTCTCTAACACCCCAGGTCACTGATCCTGCCACTGATCCTTCTAAACCCCCTCCTGGGGATTACAGGCTCATCCCAGCCATGTGCAGCACCATGGGGTGGGATGGACCATCTCCAGCACCCACAGCCCTGCTTGCCACAGAGCACAGACCCCCCCAGGGCATTGTCAAGGCTAGCACTAGTTTCTAGGGCTAGCTTATTTGCTACTCTCCATCCCAACCTCCATGTTGTATGGCCTGCCCAGCATCCCAGCCAGTGTTACCTGGGATATGCCCATTTCCTTCCCTGCCCAAGGGGTTTGTTTGTACCAGTTCTGCTCTTTTGAAGTTAAATGAGGACATACTAGTCCCACTGGGCTGTGTCATCTTTCGAGCAGTGTGTAGCCACTCAGTCCATGCCTGCATAGCAGCTCTCAGCCAGATGTGCCAGGCATTGTCTTCATGTTGCCATTCTTGCTGATACTTCCAAACCCCTCCAAGAGAGTGGGGTAACTCCCCCACCAGCCATTTCCCCTATGAGAAAGAAGTAGCATGCCTTGGGCAAGGAGGACCATCATATTGAACTCATTTGTCACCCTGCCACCTGAAACCAAACCCAAGAAAAGGTGTCTGGAGGCTTATGGGGTGCTCTGGACACAGATTTGATTTGGGGATGGATACTAGAGCTTGGATCTGCTCCATGGACCCAACAGTTGAATAGTGCCTTGGAGACTGGCATTATCTAGTATAGTATACATGCCAAGGGTGTGCTGAGAGAGTAGCATGAGATGCAATGTCCCAGTGTGCAGAGTTTAGCAGCCCAAATAACGCACCTAGGGGAGGGCAGGGAGGAAGGCTGGAAGAAACTGGAGGGATCAGTGCTAAACTGTTGGTCTTTTGGCTGGTAGTCAGATGGCAGGTACCTAGCATGAGAGGCTGGGCTGTGTTAGCCAGCCTTGCAAGGTGGGGGAAGAACTGAAATGGGGCAGACAGTGAAGCTCAGATCTCAGTGCCTTGAATGCTGGAGTCCAGAAAAAAGACAATGCTGATGGCCATTCAGATGACAATGGCCCTGCATTGTGAGTTCGCTGCCTTATCATAACTCATTGCACAGGGAAGGCTGGAAGCCTGTTTCCCAAGAGTGCTGGCTTTTGGCAGAGCTGGTTGCCCAAGTGGCTTTTCTGCCCCCGCCAAGTTGTGTACCGTGGCCCTTGCGAAACAGTGTTGATAAACACTCCAGGACATGCCAAGTCCTGCAAGATGACAACTGATGTGCTCAGGCTGGAGAGAGCACCTGGCCTGGTGAGAGGAATTTTCCACTCTGCTCCTGTAAGCGTGTCTCACCCAACTGGGAGACTTTCCCAGCTCTTCTCCAAAATGAAGACTCATTTGCAAGGTTCCCAGCTGTCACTGTCTGGGACTGCCTAGGACTATAAACCCTGGCTGCGCAGGGCTGCCCCTAGGCACAGGTCAGAGGAAAGGGTGGCTGGGTCACTTGGTGCATAGCTGCACCCCAGTCCAGCCCCATCCCACCATGTGTCTCTTGTGTCTTGGCAATGAACTGCCCCTTAGCCTTTGCTTTCCAGACACGTGGGCCAAGTCAGGGTCAGGCCTGCACTGGACCAGTCCCTGCCCCAAGGACTTGCTTTTTAACAGATGTTGCTCCTATTCTCATGCATCTCGGAGCATGCAGGTGCTAGGTTACCCTTCCAGGGCCGTCCAGGCTGGCTGGATCAGCTCTGCCTCCCTGTTTCTGCTGTGTCCTCTGGCATTTTGGAAACACCTTAAAGACTGACAGACATCTTTTTTCTCTGAATCCCTGTGACTTTGCTTGAAAAGTTTAGTTCCCACAGGTCCAAACCTGGCCTTGGTTAAGGCTTCTCTTTTCTTTGGAGGAAAGATGTCTCAGGAAGTGAGTTACCACCATTCAGAGCACCGTGGGTCATGTTTGTAGCATGAAGAGGGTGTGCTCCATCACATGCTGCCTAATGTATGGTAATTAACATGCTAAAACCCAATTTAATTTGACCAGCTAACATTTCAGAGATGCAGCTTGCCTTGTCTGCCCTGCAATCCCAGTGTGTTCAACAGATGTTTCTTTCTCTGAGTGCCAGCAGGGCACTGGATATAAAGCTCTAGTTAAATGAAGACTGAGTTTTCTCCAGGGCTGGTTTGGTGCTGGGGATGGGAAGCTAAGGACTTTGTCCTCTCCCCAGTGCTGAGCACACATTTCTGGTCTGCCTTTCCCCTCCCTGACATGTGGTGAGACGTATGAGAATAGTGCTGCATGGCTCCAAAAGGAGATCCATGCCTAGTCTGTGGGAACAGTGAGAAAGGCAGCTCATTGCAGGGGATGGTCATGCCACATGATGCAGGCCTGGCTGGTGTACAAGGGCACAGCGCAACACATGCCCTAGAAAACACCTCTTCTCTGTTGCAGCTCAGCATGCACTTCCACTTGGCATGCACAGCTGCAACAGGCCTGGGGCTGGCCTGCCCTATGGTCCCAGGATCTGTAGAGAGAGAGTACGTGTTTTGAATGGTGACATCACACATGGCCTTCCACAAAGTGCCTCCATGAGGCCTGAACCATGCTGAAGAAGGCAGAATTTAGAGGGCAGTTGGAAAGCCTACATGTCCCAGCCAGCAGTCATGGGCAATTATGGGATCCACAGCTGACTGGGCAGCAGAGAAATGGGATTATTTGGGGCAAGATTTTTAACTCAGCAGTTGCTGAGCTCTGGTAGAACTTGATCCCTTCCAAAAGAAAGCCTTCCTCCCCACATCCTTTGGCCAGAGTTGAACAAGGCTTTGTGGAAAGTTACTGGTACCGGGACACACATGAACCTGAAACAGCTGGGATCCCCTGTGCCCAGTATAATAGCAAGCCCTGAAGCAGTGCTGGATTCTCCTTCCCTTGTCCCCCAAGCCTGCCTTTGGGAGATTCATGCAATATACTTCCAGTGCTTTGTCCAGCTTGGTTTAAAGTGATCTAAGTGACAGGGTTCCTGGCTGTTCTCTTGGGAAACTATTTCAGAGGCTAATGTGGAGCCCTTGTGTTTGCTGGTGGGCTCCTTTGGCACCTCTCCGTCTTCCTCTCCCCTCCATTCTTTCCTCCCTCCTTTCCTTGCTCCCTCCATTCCTCCCTCCCTCTGTCCCTCCCTTCCTTTTTCCTTCTTTCCTTCTTTCTTTGTCTTTCTTTTCTTCTTTTGTTTTCTTTCATTTCTTTCATTCTTTTCTTCCTTCCCTTTATCTGTCTCCTTTCTGTCTTTCTGTCTGCCTTTTGCTCTCTCAGTCTCTTTCATTTCCTCTTTCTGTTTCTCTTTGTTTCTCTTTCTGTTTCTTTCTCTCTTTCGTCCTATCTTGTGCTTCCTCCTGAAAACTGTCATGTCTGCCAGAATGATCCTGCCACCCTGGTGCCTCTGTGCCCATCCCCCTAAAATCAGGGCTGGCACCAGCAGAGCTGGAGTGACTATATGGCATCCCTGCCATTTCCTCCAGGAAAAACAGACACATTGCCTAGGCCCAGTGTGTCCAAGGGAAATAAAAGGAATCAGTGCCTAGGGAAAACATGGTAGCCCCCTCAGCTGGGAGCCTGTTCTCCCTGTGTTCCCCTTCATCAGGGGCTAAGGTCCCTGCATGTCTGGGATACATGCGCTGGCCTTGTCACATGTTCATCTGGAGATGAGCCACAGACTTGCAGGCTGTCTTGGTGGGGTGTCGCAGATGGACAAGGTGGGCAGGGAGAAGAGGTGTTTTTCTGGGAAGGAACTGATTATGTGTTGTCTATATATAACTGCACTAGCCATGCTGTGTGGCTGTGCTGATCTAAGGACACAGGAGAGACATGGTTTGAATGGAGAGTAATAGCCATTAACAAGCCAGTGTCATAGGAGGAACAAGTCAACCTTTGGGCGCACCAGCTCCTCTCCCTCAGCCTGTGTTGTGTATGTGGTGAGTCCTGTGGCCACCCATGTGGGGGATGGCAAGACAGGCATGGCAAGCTCCTGCTGGCAAATCCAGGCACAGAGGCAGACCTGGCTTGGATCAAGGGTGTCTGCTTGGGTTATGAGAAGCCCTTTGTGCCTGCTTTCTCTTTGCCCTGGCTTGGACCATCTGTTCCCCCTGCAAGCTAGAGCTGCCCTGGCACTGCTCACCTCTGGGCCACCCATAACAGTGGGCAGGAAGGTCTCCTTTGCTTCTGTGCAAAACAGACAGGTAATCCTCCAAAGCCATATTTTCCTACCAGGTAGAAACAATTCCTGATTCACAGGCTCCCCCATGCTCAGATGCCATCATCGAAAAGTACCTTGGCAGTGCACCCATCTTATTGCCTGCTGCCTGTCTCACATACAATTTGAAGGATGAATAAGTAATTAATAACTGTACAGTCAACTGGCTGCTGTAATTACAGGATCCGGATAGTGGCATGGCTGCTTACAACTCAGGATTGCTTGTACAATTTTCCACCCTGCTGTTCCCCCCACATCATGTATGATGACTGTACTAGTCCAGCTTGGCACTGCTGTAAGGGAGCAGCACTGGGGCCTACTGTGACATTGGTGTGAGTGGGATTAGAAAGGTATTACTGCCATTACCAGATGCTGGATGGAGGCAGAGGGCCAGACTCCCTGATCCCTTCCCAAGGCCTGGTAGGCTGGTGAGTGCTGGATCACTGAATGCTGTGGGTCTTGTGTGCAGGCACAGAAAAGGGCAGACAGCTGGAACAGGCTGGAGGTACTCAGTGTCTGTGGATTCTACACTGGAGAGAGACAGAGCATGGGCAAAAAGCAATGTAAGAGGCAGCAGGCCCAGTCCTGCCCCCAGATACCTGGGACATGGTGTTCTCTCCAAGCAGTGATAAGGACAATCAATAATAAAAACAGGCAGCCTGGAAGCAAGCCTGGTCTCTAGCGCCGGCGACCTTCAGGAGCTGGGTTACTGGAGCAAGCTCAGACATTCTTGGCAATGGCATGAAGAATGCTTCATCAGGAGCAAACACAGAGTAAACATTGCTGCTGGACGCACATGGCAGAGTGTACGGCAAGCACTGCCCAGGAGCGCACACCCAGTGGACTGACACCCCCCCATGTGCACCCCCCTGGTCACGCAGCAGGCCCTGCAACCCTCCACACCTTCAAGTAGCTACCTCCACACAGATGCTGCTGCAATTGTTCATGTGAACATACACTCATGCACACACTGAGAACCTCCTCATAGCAGCACTCTCATGGACACACAGATTTTGGTGCTCATTACCCAAATAACAGTACTCACAAACAGACAGGCAGCGTATCATGTACATGCGCACACTGGCGAAGCACAGCCAGCCAAGTCTCTGGAATAACCCTGAGCACTTACATAATGACCTGTGTTTACAAACCACTGCACAAACATGACCCACTCACCAAGAGCACAGCATAGCTCAGCAAGATTCTGATATAGCAAAAAACCCAGCTCCTGGACAGAGCTGGCTGGAAACGTTTGGATCAGATGACGTGGCAAGGGAAAAGGTTCGCATTTGTGCAAGCCAAGTCCCTGCAGAGCTCCAGCAATTGGGCTCAAGCGCTGCGTAACAGCCTGAAAGATTCAGGCTGGCCTCTGAAGTGAGTTTATGTCCTGCAGGAGGTTCTGGCTCTTTCTGAGCTTGTTGGGGCTGGAATTAAACTCGGAGTTTTGCAGTTTTCCAGGCAAGGAAGCACTGTGGGGCCCCACACAGTACCACCACAACTGCCTGGCCCAACCTCCCTGCCCTATCTGGGAGGAGAGAGCCCCAAAAAAGCCCTACTGGTGCAAGACAGCCTTTTTAAGGGTTGAAATCATGGGATCTCAGCAGCTTAGTCTCAGGTCAAGCTCTCACTCACCGCCTAATTAAGACACAGGCCATTTCTTTCACTTGCTGCCCAAAGAGTGCTTTCATGTCACTAACACAGCTGTGGCAAGGGGTTCAGGATGCGCTATTTCATGTTGTGCCCACCCATTCTGGGGGCAGGGGTAGCTCTGCTCTCACTGGAGTGGCTCTGGCCATGGCACTGAGATATTTTGCAGAGGCTGCTTGGCAGCCCTGGTGAGAAGCGTGCTCCTCATGTTTCCCTCTCCCATTCAGGCCCCTGGGGGGACTGGTCTTTATCCCACACCTGAATGTGACACCCATTGATCCCAGCTCTGCCTGCCCCATCAGATAGTTCCTGCACTGTAGCCGCTGTGTCAGACTCTCTCTGTGCATCTCCAGCCCCTGGACATCTTCCTCTTCCAGGGTCCTGCCCCATCAGCTTCCCCAGAGTAAGCATCACTCTCTGCACCTCTGAATCCCTGGCTTGCCGAGGCTGTCTCAGATCAGTATAGGACCCTGGCCCTGGCACTGTGTGGAGAATTTTCTTTGCTTGGGCCCTGGCTGTTTCTTTGCTTGGGCCCTGGCTGAAAGGCTGTTGCTAGTATGGTGGGGAAGATGTGGGCCTCACAGCTGATTCAGGATTCAGGTCCACCCTCATTTGCCACAGCCAGAGTGAGTGTGTGAGAAGAAGGACTCATTCTTGCATGCAGTACAGGGCAGCTGGTGTTAAAAGCCACGTGCTTTTTCTATCTAGTTCAGGAAGTCTCTCCACTGGATATCCAGATATCTTGGCACCCACCCTTCTCCTTCCTGCCACCTCCAGCCCTATAGATTCTTCCTCTTCCTCTGGGCACATGAAACCTAGAGAAGGCTACTTGTTCCAGTGCTTTGAAAGTGTCTGCAGCAAAGATCTATCTAGAAAAGGCTAAAAATAGCCTACAGTGGAGGAAAAAAGTGACTCTATCGCTCAGCAAAGAGCATAACCAATTGCTGCCTGGCAAAAATGAGAGAGGAACTGTTAGTTAAAAATAACATCTGCTCACAGGGAGCCAGCCCAGGCCACTGAGTTCCCAGCTCTTCTGCAGGCAGCCTGCGTCTGTGGGGAGATTGCACTCGTGAGAACTGTGCTCCTACACTATATCTGAATAATAAATCCTGCTGAGCTCCCATCTGGGACAACATGGTGATGGGGAGACCCATCCAAGTGTCAGCTGGATGCTTTCCATCCTTGTTGGGAGAGATGCCCATGCCTCTGTGCCTCTTGTGCAGAGAGCAGCAAGGCTCAGACTCCCTCATTCCTACCTCACTGCTGTGCTGCCTGCAGATTCTCTCCTGGGTATGTTGGGAACCCCTCTGGGCCATGTTAACATCAACATTGCCAGCTAACACCAGGCTGTGTGACTCAGGACAAACCTTGCCCTCTGTTAGCAGCTGCACAGGCCTTGGGTCTATGGTCCTTAACCTCCAGGCACAAGGGCAACCACATCCAGCAGGATGGAGCTGTAATTCTGATGGTAACCATTTCCAGATCAGGGCAGTAGAGGCAGAAAACACCACAGCATGGCCAAGGGAGCAGAAAACTGGGGAAAACTTTGGCTTGTTGAGTCCCAGTGCCCACCCTGACTCCAACACTGAGTCAAGTAGTTGATAGCTTACACGGGCAGCTCTTTCTGAGCCTGCAGGCAGAAACCTGGGTGGCTCTCCCTTTCCCACAGCAAGGACAGTCTGCAGCACTGTTCTTGTCAGCTTCAGATGAGCCTGGAACCCAACAGCTTCCCAGGCACCATCATAGGTGTTCACTCTTCAAAGGGACCTTACAGCTAGGAACAAAAGCAGTGAAGAGAACTCCAGGCTGAAGAAACAGACTCTACAGGAGACTAAGCTCAGTGCTTTTAAATCCTATGGGCTGGGTTTTCATTGCTGACTTACTTACACTGGTTCAACATCTGGCTCATTTCTCTTATCTCCTTGCTAGGTTCTCCTGAGGAGCTGGTGGAAGTCACAAGCAAGCAGATAGCATCATGCGGTTTCTGCCACTCTGGGCCAGGAGTACGCAAGAACAGATGGTGCGTTCTTGGCACAGGAGAATACAAAACAGAGCTGGAGCCTTTGTTTGACTCCAGAGCTGAAGGATGAACCTACCCACATCTTACGCAGGTAGAAAACAAGCCTGTCCAGAGACCATATGAAAGTGCACAGGTCTGTAGCTTTCCTACTGTCTCTGATTTTGCCTCTTCCCCGTCATACTTGACATGGAACTGTTGAGGTAGTGCCAGATATTACAGATATACCCTGGGCAGTTTTCTAGGACACCCCATCCTAGGTGAAGGCAAACCACATTGGCTTCCTCGGAGTCATTTCTCACCTTTAAAACCCTGCTAGGATGCATCCCACCCCATTCCCTCTGTTGCCTGAGCAATCCAACTCCATGGGTCTTCCTTAGTGGGTTTCCCCAGCCCCTGTCAATGGAAGAGGTTTGTGGGCAGCAGGGTGGATGCAGAAGATGCTGGGCATTGCTGGAACATGGTGGTTCACTAGCTGGATGCTGAGAGTTGGTGTTGGGCCAGCAATGGGGCAGTTTTCAGGACAGTGATTTCACAGGTTGGTGGGCACTGGAGGAATGAGGAGGGCTTGCAAAAGCACAGCACTCTTCTGGGACCCACTGGGTTGCTTCTTGCCAGGCCATAAACTCTCCATGTAGCTGATGAAGCATCTGTGGAGCAAGCACACTGCCTGCCATTGTGTGTCTCCTGCCTTGGTCATTATCCCTTCCCCATCCTGCCTCGTGCTCAGTGACCACAGCCTGAGTCAATGCATGATGTCTGGTCATGCTGTGGCAGCCACCCTATCTCACATGGCTCTTCAGCCCCAGTGCTCAGCACTTTCTCATGTCACCCTGGCCACCATGGCACACAGCTTGACCAGAGCAAATTAATCCCAGGAGGGATGCAGGTGGGTGGCAAGGCTTGCTTGTGCCTTCAGCCTCCCTGGGAGCCCCGGTGGCCTGGTTCTAGGAGAATGGCCTCAAGTCAGTGCCAGGGAGAGGTGTGGGCAAAGCTCTGGAGTTTGTCTGGGTGCCAGTGCCCTCCAGTGGGCCTGGACAGTGCATAGCACAGCAATGAAATTAGGCAGCAGTGCTGGCCAGAGCCTGGGGGCACTGACGTAGGGTTTGCAGGGCTGCTCCAGGGGTCAGTCCTGCTGTCTCTCCTTACTCCCTCAGCCAGAGGAGGATGAATTAGGCCTGCTGAGGACAGCCAGCTGTCCTAGGTACCCCCAGGTTTCTTCTAGCAGGGCTTTGCTAGACCAATCCTTTTGCCATGTGTCTGTGCGTGGCTGAACAAGTTCCTGTAATGAGAAGGTGTGGAAAGTACCTAGTGTAAGCTGACTGGGGTCTCAGCAGGCTCAAGAGTGATGTACCTGTCTCCTGGTTATCAGACACAGCACAGTGCAGAATCATGCCCTCAACAAAATCTTTTGGACAGGGGAAAGCCTGAGCTGGCCCAGGGCCAAAACAGGGTCACAGCAAGATTTAGATGGGAAAAGGCTCCTGGAGTCCCTAGTCCAACTCTTGCTCAAAGCAAGACTGACTTCAGAGTTAGATCAGGGGTGTGTTCAGTCAAGGTCTGAATATCTCCAAGGATGAAGATTCCTCCTCTCTCTGGCCCCTCTCCCAGGGCTGGACCAAGTTTACGGACAAGGATTTCATCCTTACGTTCAATCAGAATTATCCTCATCGCAGCTTGTGCCATTGCCCCTTGCCCTGTCTCCAGGGGTGTTTGGGAAGGGTCTGGCTCCATTCTCTCTCCATCCTCCTGTTAGGCAGTTGCAGGCAGCAGTAACATCCCCCTGCATCTTCTCTTCTCTGGGTTGAACAGACCCAGCACCCTTGGCCTGTCCTCGTACCTCCTGTGCTCCAGTACCCAACCAGCTTGGAAGCCTCCACTGGGCTTGCACCAGTGTGTCCATGTCTGTCTGGGGCTGCGGAGCCCCACACTGGTCCCAGTGCCCAGATGTGGTCTCTCCTGTGCTGAGAGAACACAACTGGACATGGTCCTGGGCAACCTGCTCTAGTCAATAGTGTGCCCAGGGGGACACAAGGGGCAGAATCCCTTCCATTGCCCTGCTGGCTGCACTCTTGCTAATGCAACCCCAGGGCATGGGGCCAGTCCTGCTGCCTGGGCACACTATTGACTCCTGCTGAGCTTGTTCCCCAGGACCCCCAAGGCCTTTTCTGCAGAGTTGTTCTCTAGTGACTCAGCTGCAGCCCAGCCTACCACGAGGCATTATCTCATCCTTGGACCAAGACTTTGCACTTGCCTTTGTCTCTGTACTTTCCTGGAAGCTCCCAGTTGCTGCTGGGATATGGGACCCTGTGTCACTGGCTGAGATGCTCCAGCAGGTGAAAGGAGACATGGCACATCAGGGGAAGGGAAGGGGATGTTAGGACCTAGCTGGGTTAGCCACAAAAAGGACTATCCTTTGATCCAGTGTAGGTTTCCCTGTTTGTGTGGCGGGCTTTGTGTCACCCAAGGGGATGTAGGAGCTCTGCATCCAGGCCCAGGTCCAGACCCAGGTTCCCAGTCTGCATCGCAGAGCAGTTCTGCTTCCAGTTGCTGTGATCACCATTGCTGCAGCTGGCTGTTGGATTAGACACCCCTCAGGGGCACAATGGTCTGTCAGATCCCCACAGTTGTTTCCAAAGTGGAGCCAGATAGATGGGGGTGAGTGCTTGAATGGGTCTAACTGTCAGTCATGGCCAGGTGAGGCAGGACACTGCTGGCAAGAGGTGCATGGAATCTTTGGAGTGCCACCCAGCTGAGGGTCTCTCAGGATTGCTAATTTTCCCTTCATTTGCGGAGAGCTCTCCGCACCTTGCATCTGCACCATCTTCTGGCTGGGGAACAGAGGAACAGCACAATGCAGAGCTGGGGAATGAAGTCTGCTGCTCTTCTGGCTTACACATGGTGCAGACCCTCCTGGTCCCCTGAGCCAGTGCCATCTGAAGCACTACAGCCCCAGGCTCTCTCTTTGGCTGTGAAAATTAGGCTGCTTTTCCTCTGTGGGAAAAACCTGTGCCACCCAAAGGCAACCTAGAGCCACTTCCCATCACCTGCCCCTTGGCAGAACAGTGCCTATATGTTCCCCAGGGCACACCTTGCCTCCAGCTTTGCCCTGTGGCCTTGCTGCCCTCCAGTGTTCTCTTCCCCAGTTTGCCAGCCACATGTAGGGAAGATACGGGCTCTGCAGCCAAACACCTTGTTGAGGAGGAGGGCATGCTACTGGGTTGCATAATGATATTTAAGCCTTGCTTCTTCCCCAGTGATGCTATCAATCACTCCATGCACGGAGTGTCCCAGAGGCATTGCCCTTGCCTGGGCAGCAGCAGTGCAGCCCTTGCCTGTCTCAGCCCTCCTCATGGCAAACCCAGCCAGCACTCCTGGGCCTAATGCAGGGCTGAGAGCCTGGCCAGGAGATGGCAGCAGCCCCTCACTGTGTTTCAAGGGCTGGGGCACAGGGCTGATACCCCTGCAAGCAACCTTTCCTACTTTTTTGTCCTGCTCTACCCTGGCTTCCCCCTTCCCTGGCAGCAAGGAGGGTGCACGGACAAGAAGGCAGAGCTCCCTACAGTGCAGCTGGCACTCTTGGTCATGGAGCAAGCCAGGTCAGGGCAGATGCCCTGGATGGGGTTTTAGTGGTGCACTGCGGGAGAAAGACTCAGGGGACCCCGGGGCACATGTGGAGAGGCTCTCAGCATGGAGGATCTCCAAGCAGGCACAGCTGGGTTGTGCTCTAAGCATCACACCAGTGAGTCCTGCAGGGCATTGTGGTTTGACGCAACAGCAGCATGCGAAAGTCAGAAAGAACAGACTGTTCGGCTGCCAACCCTTCCAGCTTCTGCTTTCAAAGTTATCTAACAGCCCAAACAAACACAGAAAGCACTGGTTTGGTGGCAGCTGGCCAGCCCAGCCCAGCCAGTGCAGGGCAGGCACAGCCTGTCCCATTCCTGCAGCTGTGCTGAGCTTGCAGTGCAGGGTCATCACTTGCAGCAGGTCCCAGTGGGGTAAGTGAGGGGCTTTGCTCCCCCATTCCCCAGCTCCAGCTCCATTGCAAACTCCACTTGGCACAGTGCAATCACAGCATGACAGGCTCCTGGGCCTCCACTCTCCACCTCACCCTAGGCTCCTCGCCAGTCTGCAGCCCCTGCCACCCAGACCTCTACCTTTGCTCCTGACTTTGCATTGCCCACTGCATCCCACCCATACAGCAAGGATTTGGTGAGAAATCTTTGCATCATTGCCCTTCTCCTAGTTGCAATGCATATCTGGGGTTTGGCTAGAAGGGGAAAAGTGCAGACCCCCAGCTGATCCTGACCCTTTCTTGCCCTGATCCCTGCCAAACTCAGACTTTCTCTTTGGTTCTCTGCTGCTCTCTCAGATTAACTCTAGCTCCATGCAGCCAGTTGCGAGGCTGGAGAACCCCTCTCTGTTTTAGTGCAGATGCCCTGATGGGTCTGTGGCTGCCCAGTGATGACTAGGGGTCACTTTAAAAGCTCCGCTCTCCATGAAGAAAGGAATAATCACTATGACTCGGGAGGGTTTCCCTTGTGTTCTACTCAGTCCTTATTGGCCTGCCCTCGAACATGATTTCAATGTGACCTTGGCCACTGGTGAATGGCTCTGGGTTGCCAAGCTAATCCCTGCACATCAGAAAATAACTAGCAGGGTGTAATCCATGGTGCATGGACATGCTGCGGCCAGACTGTGTGAAGGAGGAGGAGAGTTCTGATCCACCACTGCTAGGTAATCAAATGCACCTGCAGCCATAGCTCCTGTGTTAGTGGGACATACCCTGGCTGGCATCCACTGGTGTAGCATGGGCCTGGTGGTTACAGCAGAAAGATGGTCTTGGAAGCTCCTGGAATGCTGCCTCTGAAGATATTTGGGCTTTCCAAGGGTCACAACTATGCAGGGTTCTGGTGCTTGGGCTCTGGTGCCTGTGCTTCTACCTTACTCAGGGACAGAGCAGGGCTGTGTATGTAGCTCAGCCTGGAGCCCACAACCTGAGCCAAGACCTGTTTGGTTCAGCTGTGCATGAGGAGGGGGATGAGCCTTGGTGTTGCCAGATGAGCTGTGCTGCCAAGGAGCTGCCGGCTTGAAGCATTTGGCCCATGAGACAGGCAGGAAGTGACCACCAACCTTGTGTGTTTGGTCTACCTGGGCCACACTGCAAAAGGGCTGGTCTGGTACAGATGTGGAGGCTGTGCCCAGAACTGGGCAGCTGTGGAGAGCCTGGAGCATGGTCTCAGCAGGGCAGCCCTTCCGACCCCAGCTGGCAGCAGAAAAGGGAAGCTGTGGGTTGTACCCAGGCTCTGAAAAACAAGGTTGTATTACAGTGTCTTGTCACAAGTGCAGAATTCACACGCGGGGGGTGAGGGTGGGAGGGGGAAGTGGGAAAGGGGTGGAGAGCTCTCTTACGTAAAGTGAGTCCTCTAGCCTTCCTTCCTGCTGCCGCCCGGGGCTGAGGGTATATAAACAGCTGAGCTATAATTATCTGGAGATGGTGAGCAGCAGAGCCTGCCTGAGCTCCCAGCTGCCACAGGCACAGCTGTGGGGCAGATGGGCTCAGAACTCACCCAGATCCTGGCCAGCCAGGGAGCAGGCATCCATCGGCCCAGACAGGCTGCACTGCTCTGCTGGGGAGGGAGATAAGGCCCACAACCTGTTCTCTCCGCAACAGGCAAAATGGGGCAATGGAGAGACCCTCCACCCCCAAAGAGGAAATAGAGACTGTATAGAAGAAATTGTCCCCACAGAGAGAATTGGAGACTGATTCCCCATGGGACTAGGTGGCACAGGCCTATCAGTTAACACCTGACTGGACTAGGACTGGTCTCAACCATTGTGTTTCCCATTCAAAAATAGCCACCATTTGTGAAAGGATGGTACAGGGAGAAGACACCTGCTTCTGCATTCCTTTTTTGTTTGCATTTTGATCATTTTGATCTGTCTTGGGAATCCTTCTGTTTCTGTTGGGAAGTTCCAGCACCCAACACCCAGGGAAGTTCCTCACCCCCAGCGCTCCTGGCAGGTGCCTGCTGGGGAAATGAGGGGAAGCACCAAAGATCCCATGTTCCCTCCCACTGAAATACAGTGAGGAAAGGAGTGATTCTCTTCCTGGCCTTGGGTGCAACATCAAGAGGTTTGTTAGACATTTTGAGTTAAAACAGAAAATCACTTCTGGTTGGTTAAAAAGATCCTGACGGGAGGAACTCCCCAGGGGACAGTGGGTCCTATGCAGCCTACCTGCTCAGATGCTACAAATGGACTCCCTGATTCAGAGCCAGGTTATACTGTCCCTGAACAGACCAAACAGTCAGGCAGCTCCATCTGGTGCCATCTGCACAAAGCCCAGTTCCTCCAAGACTTTGTCATTATAAGACAGTTGCTATCTCCATTGCAGTAAGAGGATCTGAGACTCTGGGGTGTTTCAGTGGACAAATTAGGCACTTGAGAATTTACTGGATTTTGGCCTTTATAAAATTTGCACCAAGGTTCTTCAGGATGCATCCCAAAAGATACCAATGTCCGTGAAGGTGCTTAGCATCTCTGGGTGCAAACATTTGCTGAACACTACTGAGTAGGCTCTGCAGCTGCCAAGCCCCTATGCAGCCAGGTGGATTCCTGTGTGCTGCCCGACAGCCTTGGCACCTCACCTCTGCCTTGGGCACCTTGGTGTCTTGGGCTGTGGTGCCCAGTTATTTCAGAGCAGGTGACCCCAAAGGACTTCCTGAATGCTGCGCAGGTACCGCTTGGCACGCACTGGTTGGCCAAGCCCCCCAGCCTTCCAACAATCAGGCTGGGTGGCACTGGACACAGGCCCAGGCCAGGTGCCAGCTCCACCCTGCCTTTGTATAGCACCTGGAGGTATCTAGCCTGATTCCCGAGGAACGCATCTTTCCGCAGATGACATCAGCATGCATTCACCAAGGGTGAAAGAGGAGAAGAAGGAGATAAGGCAAGGTTAGAAACTGCTGGGGTGATTGGGAGGCTGAGAGGGTATTTTGGCTGATACTTTGGCTGGTACTTTGGAAGTGCTAGTTTGGTGGCAAGACGAGGCAGAAGGGGAAGGACCAACATGAGTTTGGAGATTGTCACCTGCTGCTGGCTGCTGGCCAGGTGTCAAGAAAAACTGGCTGAGAGGGAACCAACATCAGCATCTGCAGCCTGGAGAAAGAGCTCTGAGCTTTGTACACCACTCAGGAGCAGACTGCCAGCCACACTGTTGCCTGCAAGAGGTGCATGGGCATGTGTGGCTGATAGCTGCATGCCTTTCGTAGCACGGGGCTGCTTTCTGCTCCCTCTCTGGGCTCATGTGTAAGTCATATAAGGCCAGGCCAGACTGAGATAGCTCTAGTTTGGGCTGGAATTTCTGGAGCTAATAGGAAGTAGAGAGCTGAGAATGAGGAACTAAGACATGGCACAAAGATACCAGGTCATTGCAGAAGGCTCAGCCAAGGGCTGGCTGCAGGATGTGGAAAGTGCTTGGTTTTAGTCTGTGCTTAAAATTTCCAGCTCCTTCAGCCTTCTTGGTCTCAGCTGAACATAGTGTTCACTTTTACTTCCGTGCCTGGCTGCCAAGACAGGCAAACACTGGGAATTTTCCATGTCCAAAACAACAAAAAACAAAAACAAAAGACACACATAAGAAAGCAATATTCAGCTTTGGAAGAAAAGAAGGAATCCATCATTTCCTACCCCAAAACAATCCACACTCAGGAAGAAAAATGAAAACAACCACCTGAAAAAGCAGAACTGGTCACAAGCCTTCTGGGTCCTGGCTGCTCAACTGGAGCTGCTGCCTTGGGATGGGTGATCTCTCCAGTCGCTCCATGAAGCCCAAGGGCTGGCATGCTGGCCCCAGGGAGATGTGCTGGTGTATTTTAGGGCACTTTAGAACAGCAATTCATTGGCATGCAGCCAGGTCAGAGCTCTTGGAGAGTTCCGAGCTGAAGAGTGCAGGGCTTGAAGTCCCAGGGTGTGGAGGTGTCAGTCTGTGGCTCGAGCATCGCTAGTTGCTGACCACACGGAGGAAAGCCAGATCAGGCTTGGACATTCCACTTCATTTGGGTACCAGGTTGTGCTTCATGCCATCGCCTTGGATGGTTTGAGCCTGCTCTAGGCACCCTCAAATTAGAGTCTCTGCCCTGTGGCTACTGGGTCCCAACCTCACATGCTGGCTTATTCTGTTCATATCTGATGGGGCTCAGCTTAAACCCAGTGCTGCTGCACATGAACTCCTTGCTTTCTTCCAGGTGTCCACTGTGCTCAGTAGATTTGACAGGTCTCAGCTCCCCCTGTCCCCATATCACTTCCCACCCTGCTTGGCTCTAGCTGAGAACAACCCTGAGTCAGGGAGAGCACTGGCAGTCCTGAGCACTGTGTGCTCAGTTTCTCAGAGCTATCAAATGACAATGGTGGATGACATGTTTGGTGACAGTAGTTCAATAGAGACCCCTCTCCCTTTGCAAGAGAGAGAAGGGGACAAACCACCACGCACAGACCTCAGTTTGAAACAGGAGTGACCTGCATGGATAGAGGCACGGGCATGGCCTCTGGAGATGATGTGCAGTAGGCAGATGGGTCAGAGATACAAGAAAGTCTGATGCAAATAGGATTTCCAAGGCTTGTATCTCCCCCTTGCCGTGTTGGACAGGTAACTTTATGCAATGACTTTTAACCGTACTAGAAAGCTATCATGTTGTGGCTGGCCGCTCTCCAGGTTTGCATTGCCATGCCACCACCACCTAGGAAGGCAGCACAAGCTACTGCTAAGTGATGTGGGAAGGCCAGCACCTAGAGTGCTGTCTCACCTGCCCTGCTCCACTTCTCCCCCAGGGAAAGGCAAACACAGTATTAGCTGTTCCTTAGCACATGCCAGTTATTTACTCAGTGGGACTCCCACTCCAAAGCACTTTGCTGATGAAAGGTACAGACCTGAAACAGGCATTTGGCTGATGAAAGACACAGTCCAAGTTGCCAGCAGAGCAAGTTTTCTGTGTCCTTACATCAGGCTCCCAGGTTTCACCATGGTGAAAGGCATGGACAGCACTACATGGTCCACAAAACTCTCATTCGTGTCATGGATCTGCTTCCCTTTCCAAAAAGAGACAGGGGGAGCTGCCATGGGACTTTGGTCCACTTGGAAAGACTTGGATGGGAGCTGGAGAATGTGGGACTTCTGCACAGGCCACCTTAAAACCAGATCATTTTCTCTTGTCCTCTTCAACACTTGGATGCCCTGGAGACAATCAGTGAGTGGGAATGGGTTTGGGGTTTTGGTCTAGCAGGACATGCAGCTGGAAGGATAAGGGGTGAGCAAGAGGAGAGGACTCTGGAGCCAGCATGGGAGCCAGCAAGTCCTTGTGGGTCTGAGAGGTTCCATTTTACAGGCAAAGTCAACATCCTGCATCACGAGCACTAGTACACATGTCCAGGCGGACACCTACCCACATACTTTCCACACCTTCTTGCTGTTGACCAAGTGTTTATCTACCATGGATGCAAGCAGAGGGTGAAACTCTCCCACTTCAGTGTTGTAATCCTGAAATCACCCCCTGGAGACACTCTTCCAGACTCTGCTTTGCAAACTGACTCATGATTTGGGAATAAAAATCACTTTTATTTTGGAACATGGCATGCCCAGAGGGTGCGCTTCTGAAGCAGCTCTGGTGGTGAGCTTTCCCTGTCAACAGGCTCTGCAGTTATAAAACATCCCCTAAAGTGAAGCAGAGACTGTTGGCTGTTTGCTGAGTGGCCAGGAGCGCATTGTGTGCGCAGACGACCAGAGAGCACAGTTGTGCTGGGCTCTTTGCATGCCTGTGACCTGGAGGCCCAGCTGTGCCCTCCCACCAGCCTTCTCCCAACGTGATGTGCTGGCCTGAACGTTACATAAATCTCCTTGCAGGGTGACAAGATGACACATGAGCCACAGAACACCATGCTGACCAGAGCACTAGTCTTGACTCTCTGGCAGGGCTGGGGCCTGATAAGAGCAGGGAAAAAGGAGAAACTGAGAAGGCCTGGGACACTGGCCTAATTTTTTCCAGCAGTCCCATTTGGCTTGGGCTATTTAAGGAGACTGGAGGGATCATTGCTTTGGCATATGCCAAGCTGCACTGCAAGGCTGATCCTAAGCCAGGACCATGCATGGTGGAGTATTTAACATAATCCAGAGCTGCAGTAGGGGTACAGATCCCAGGCGTTAAGCATTTGTCCTCTCCCCTGTTCTACTGAGAGAGCGCTTCCTCTAGGGAGGAGATGACCTCCTCCTGTTTGTGTGGGCAGCACTGCCTCTGGAGCCTGGGCTGGGTCTGGGGGCTCTCAGTGCTGGTCACCCCTGTGCACCACGGGTCTTCCCTGGATGTATTTTGAAACGGGAACTGCTTCGCTGGAAAGATGAGTGACAGTTGCTTGGGGCAGTGTGAGGGCCTATGGGTGGTCTCGGCAGGGGGAGCCCAGCAGATGTACAGTTATTGTGTGACTGTCCTGGCATTGGCTTAAGGCAATTTGTTGCCAATTTGGTGGGAGAAGCTTCCTTCGAGAGAGACTGTCCCCTCAAAAGCCTCCCCCATCTGGTGTGACAGGACCTGCAGTGCTTGCACTCTCCCCTTTTCTCCACGCACGCAGTCCATTGTGAAGCACTCCCAGTAAGGCCAGGGTATGGGTTGAGTTGCCCTTGTGATCCAGCCTCCTTGGCTGGGGGGAAACCCAGCTCCATGGCTTTCTTTCACTCACTGGTTGTTTTCTCCCAGCACAAACAGATCTGGACTGGCTTGTGGGCTCTGTTTTCTTTCTCGGGCAGAAAGTTGTGCCAGGAAAACAAAGCTTCTTCCCTATCCCTCCCCTTTCTAATTGTTTCCGTACAGCTCTAATTTCACCATGTCCTGGAGCAGGATTGGGTTCCCTGCTTACATAAGGTTGAAAACAAGGGGTTTGGCACTGGTTGTTGGCTGGAGAGCATGTCCACCCTACGATGCCTCTGGAACATAGACCAGCTTCCAGGCTTGGCTTTTTCAGGTACCTGAGATGTATGGGCCCTCCCAGGACCAGCGATGCCAGACCTTCCTTTGCCTTGCTGTTGGAGAACTAGCTGTGGTGTTTGCCATGCCTGCAGCACATGTACCTCAGTACCATTGAGCAGGGAGTGAAAGACCAGAAACCACTCATGCTCATGCTGTGAGGACCCCAGCTGAGCTGGAAAGCCATGTCTTGGACACAAAAGGACAGGGACTGCATTCAGATAGCCTTTGGCTTGGGCTGAGTCATGGGGTGGCTGGCTACGGACACTGTGCAGCTGACACTTCTTGTACCTGCTTCCCTTGCTGCAGGGATGGTTTTGCCAGGCTCTGGGTCACTTCTCCTAGAGCAGCCCCTTGCATGGAGCTTTACAGTGCCACAAGCGCCCACATCTTCCCTGCTCATGTCAGACCCTGCATTAGTTTACTGGAGTGAGGGTTTTGGGCTAGGTTAAAGGGTGGCATTGTGGTGCACTTTCCCCACTGCAAGCCATGGGTCTCCCCTGCTCCAGCTGAGATCTGCAGTGTCTCTTTTCTGTGTGCTGGAGCTGGACAGCATGATGGGAGGTGACAGCATAGGGCTGAGATGGTCTGGCCATGCCAGTGGCCCTAGCAATTAGCTGCAATCTGAAGGAGAAACAGCAAGACAGTTTGGAATATGCTTAAGGCTTTTGAATCCAGTTTCTTTCCTGGGTCTACCAGCTCCTGGCATGTGCTGGGCCATAGTGTGAGTCACCTCAGAGAAGCAGTGTCACCTGGCTGGTGAGAATCGAGCCACAACAACAGAGCTGTAACACACACAGCAGATCAAGGAGTAGGACATGTGGCATCTTCCGGGCTGTGTGCTGGGGCCTTTCACTGAGAAGCACTTCCTGGCCTTGCCCTGAGCCCTGCAGCTGCTGGAGTGTGTGTGTGTGTGTCGACCATGCTGGCCTACTCCTGCTAATGCTGTCCTCCAAGAAGCTGTGCAATGTGGCCATGCAACCAGCAAAGTGAAGTCCCCACAAAGTGTTTATGCAGTACAGTGGCATGCTCTGCTCCCACTTCAGCCCATGCAAATGCCAGGTCCTGCTGCTGGGCACAGATCTGAGCTGGATGGGGAGCTCCTGAAGTAGCTGCCAAAGCCTCAGTGACTGACAGGAAGGTAGGCAGTGCCAGACTTTCACAGCTGTGGAAGCAAGGTCACTAAACCCCATTCCTAAAGCAGAAGTGGTGGAGGAGACACCAGTCTACCCTTGTTTCCAACAATGCTGAGGGCAAGGAACTTTTCTGTGCATCCCAATGGTTTGACTGCAACAGTCACATCTCTGGCTCCCTCCAGTCCTAGGAGACAGGGCTGAGACAAGGTACCAGCAGTACAGGAGACCCCACAGAGCAGTGCAGCTGGAGCATCTCAGAGGCTTTTGTAGGAACTTGGCACCAGTAGAAAGAGGTGGCTGCCCAATGGATCTGGGTGGGGAGATGTGAGGAGCAGGCCAGGGGAATCCCACTTGAGTTGCACTGGATTGCTTTGGTGTGTGGTACTGTGAGCCATTTCTTGCCAGACAGGACTACTTAGGCTCTGGAGGACTGCAGAGGCAGTCCTGCTCTTCCCTGGAGCTGGAGGAGTTTATGCCCAGGGCAAGAGGATAGACCTAGGAAATGCACCTGCTAGTGTTCCTAAGCCCTAGCAAACTTCTTTAGCCAGAGGCTGCCAATGAGTTGTCCAAACCAAACTCGGTTGTGTCCTGGGGAGATTTATGGTGGGTGAATTACCACCCCCACCTACTCAAGCATGGAGAACTAACCAGTCTGCTCAAGCTGGGTTTCTGCAGCTCAGGGCAAACACAGCCAGTTCAAGCCCAGTTCAATGCGCTCCAGGTACCTTGCTGGGGCCTGGTTCTCCAGGTTTCTCTTGGGGTTGCAATGCTGGCAGTTTCCTAAGTCAGTCTGGCAGTATCACTGGGCAAAGGTGGCCCTCTAGAGCCACAGAGATACCCTGATGCTCCCCTTCCTGTCAAAAGGAGCCAGCTGGGACTCAAGATGGTGATGAGGGTACTTCATCTGGCTCTGTCTTGGCAGGCAGTCTCTGTACCACTGGAAAAGGCCTATGCTGTGTTCCAGCTTCCCTCCACCCTGCCAGCCACCAGGCCAGAGGGACCTGGCAGCTTGGTCCCTCTGTGGTCACATTTGCAGCCTCTTTCCTTGGGTCGTGACTCCTGCACCATGGTTTGTGCGTGAGCAGCCCTGCCTGGCCTGGCGTCAGTCTGCCCAGAGGGATGGGACTCTGGCTTCGCGTGCAGACAGTGTTGGCTCAGCTAAGTATAGCCATAGTGCCACGCATGGCCCCAGGCGCATACTGTACTATTTGCAAACAGAAGCTTTACTGACGTGCATGCGGAGTGCTACTTCCTCCTGCCTGCACCCTCTGGGCCCAGGGAAGAGTGAGGCAGGGTTGTCTACCTGCTCCCTGTATCTAGCAGCCTGCATGCAGCCCTCCTCTGTGGAGGGCTTGGACCTGGGGAAGGGCTTGCTCCAGGAGCTGGCATCACACATGCCAGTTACTGGGTTCACCAGTGTCCAGCAAGGCTGCTGCCTGAGTCTGCCTGGTGGTTGCTCCTTGCCTGTCCAGAATGGATGCAGAGAGTAGCACCTCTCCTTCCCCAGGCCACGATCTGGCAGTGTGCTTGAGTTTATTGGGGTAGAAGTACCCTGTTTTTTGCAGAAATCCTGCCTCCAGAAGAAGAGGGATTGTTGCAGAAGTCATTGCAGTATTCAGAGGCCAAGTCCTGGTGACTCACTCTCTTGGGGAATGTTTTGCTCTCAGTGAGCAACTGACCTCCAGTGAGGGCCTAAAGCTGCCTTGTGTTCTGTGATGGCTTCCTGTCCCTGGGGGACAGATCATCCTTAAGTGAGGTCCACACCTCTCTCTGTGAATGTTCCCTCTTAGCACCCATATGCACCTCCCCTTGGCAGATGAGTTGTGTTTTGGGGAGCTTCAGTCCTCCTACTACTCTGCAGGGGCTGGGGATGGGAGAGGAGCTACACTGAACCAGGAGCTGGAAAGGGACAGGGGTTGATGTTAAGTATAAATATAATAAATATATCATTGCCAGGCTTGCAAAGATTTCATGAGACATGTCAGGGGCTGCTAACGGAGAAGAGCAATTGTCACAGCCATTTCCAGTCTTCTCCTCCATTCTCTTCCCGTGGCTGGTGAGAGTGAACCTCTAGAGGCTTTTGCTTCTGCCAGGTCTAGCAGTCAATTTCTGTTGGCTTTTTCAGGTTAGTGAGTGCTGACATCTGCCATCTTCAACTGATTGCTGTTCTGGGAGTGCTGGGGCGCTGGGGAGCAGCTACTTAACTGGAGGAAGTGGAGGCAGGAGTACAGCTGAGATGCTGCAGAGATGCAGCATCTGTCAGCACACCAGGGGTGCCAAGGGGCTCAGAAACTCTGTTAGGACCATGTAATGATGGTGTTGATGTATTGTGGGGCACAGTGCACCACTCTGGTGCTGGCTGAATACAATGCCCAGGCACATGAGCCTTGTCACAGATAGTGCTGCAGAGGGATGATGTGCTTATGCAGACATGGGGCAGCCACATGCAGCCATGCCTGTTGTCTCCTCATGAGCCAGAGGATGGTAGTGACCTCACAGGTGGGAAGTCTGCTCTGGCTGAGGGGTTGTGTCAGCAGGTGAAGAAGCTATGGGAAGAGGTGAGCTGACTACATGCCATCAGGGAGAATGAATAAGAGAGCAAGAGAGTCTTTGCAGAGCCCAAGCCCAGTGATGCGCAGCTAGAGACTGCACTCAAACAAGCTATGGATAGACAGTCTCATGATGGGAGAGATTGGACACTTGTGTCTTCTGGCAGCAGGAGGAAGGCTCCTTATCCACTGTGACTCTGTGGTTATAGAACAGGTATAGCACCCTAGTGAGGCAGATGGCCTCTCATTGAAAGAGGTATTGGAGCCAGCTGAGCTTGAACCAAGTGTCCTCGCCAAGAAGAAGTGGTGGGTGACAGTGGTTGGAAACTCTGGAGATGGAGGCACCCACTTGTTCTCTTGAGTTGTTAGCTGCTTGCTGGCCTCCTGGATCCAGGACATTGTGATCCTCTGGAGCTTAGAAGGAGGGAAAAGCTGCCCTTTAGGAGGACTAGGTGTTCTCTAGGACTCAGGAAGGGTCCTTGCAGCCCTAAGTTCACGGCATCGTGTGTGTCCACCAAGTAGTACAAGAAAGGGTGTGTGCTCAGCTCCCAGTATTCACAGAAAGTGCAACATGTGGCTGATGGTTTAGAATGTCTGTCCATGCTGGCATCCCCCTCAACAACTATTTTCTGTCCCACTCTGAAAAGCTGTATTTTGCACCTGGATTCCCCAGGGAGGGAGACCTGGGTCTAGTGCCCCCGGCTTCACTGTACTGCTCTTCATGCTCCATGCTCTACCGAGGTTCAGGGATTCATTGGAGACCTCCTCTTGCAGCTCATGGGATGTGCTTGGGCATCTGTGAGGCTGGGAAAAAATCCATCCATGCAGCCTGCCTTTCAGATGGTGGAAAGAGAGAAGTAACAGGGCAACGTGACAGATCAGGACCCATCCAGGGCTCCCACCCCAGAGTCGTTCTGACCCTGCGTGCTGACAGAGTGCAAACACTCCTGAGGGACCAGCTCTGGGAGTCCCCATGAGCACCAGAGTCTGCATGACTGGAAAGCTCCCCAGGTCTTCCCATCCCCTTCAGCAGACTCCTGCTGCCAGACCAGATGGGAGCCAGTTTGGCTGGACTGTGTGATAACAGGACCATATTGGCAAATCTGCCTGGAGAAATGCTGCAGCACTGGCCCTCCTGCACTGCAGGGTACAGGGAGCAAACACAAGTCTGGATCAATGTGGTGGGTGGGCCGCAGCCTCCCGTTGCATGTTGATCGACAGGCACTCTGCTTGCCTAGCTCAGATCACTAAGCTTTACCATGGAGCTGTGATGTCTGGCCCAGCACACTGCTGGGTGGTACAGTGGAGGAACCTCCCATGTCACCTCTCAGGAGCTAATCAGGCCCAAAGGTGCTCCCAGTCTGGGGATCTGAATTCCCAGGGAGTCAAGCAGGCCTGAGTCTGCCTGCCAGGGTGGGGAGGTGTGTGCTGCTCGCAAATGGTGTGACTCAGTTGGTGCTACTTTTCCCTGCCATCACACGCTACTTGGAGGCGCCAGGCTGGCTGTGGGATGGGGAGGCTGTTCCTGTGTACAGTTTACGTGGCCATGAGGTGTGAGTCACACTAGCTTTCAAGGGATGGAGAGATGGGGTGGAGCATAACTTTTGGGATGGAACAGAGATTTGGGGATGCAGAAAAGATTCAAAAACAGCCAGGTCCAGGCACCTCAGCCTCAGGGTGCCATCCTCAAGGCCAAACCATGCTAAGTGGCTCACAGGAGGTGAGTCAGTGCTCCCAGCACCTACCAAGCATTGGGACCTCCATGCAGACCTTGGTTGGTGGAGTCTGGAATGACCTGGCTCCAATGGAATTGAGCTTCATGGCCTGGGCCATGCTGCGTCAGGGGGATAGCGTGGTAGCAGCGATAGATTGCAGAGAGTGGAGAGGCTGCTCACCAGTGGCTGATTCACAAAGGCCTTTCTGTCTGTGGAGGACTCACAGTGCTATTGTCCCCCGTCCTAGTTTCAGTGCCTGCTGCACACACTGCTCTTGTTTCTAGGTCAGTGAAGTGGGCCTTTGTATGCCAACAAAGGTGGTTCTCTCCTGACACGGGGTCTTTCCCTCACTCCTCAGATCGTACTGCCTTGTTTGCACTAATTTTGACTGGAGCATAAAATATCTTCTCACGTGCATCCATCTTTCTCCCAGAACTGCCATCCTGGCACAGCCAGGCAAGGAGAGATGTACTCTGCCAGGTTTGCTCTGCCCAGCAGTGTTGCTGCCTGCTTCTGCTCCAGCAGTGATGGGGCAATGTATGCTGGCAGTGCTGCTGAGGGACACAGTACTGGGGAGCAGTGATGTTCTGGGAGGAGGCTGATAGCTCAGGTGCCCCCTGAGGACACTGGCACAGTGGGAAGGGCAGGGGAAGGTCAGTGTGAATTTGTCTCCACCACTAGAGCTTCCTACCAGATGCTGGTAGGACTCTGCCACCCAATACCCCAAGCTATAATTATAGTCTGGCCACAAGTAGCCAACTGTCCTGTTGAGAGACTGTCTGCTCTTAGCAGGAATTAAGCAACCTTCTAAGAAGAGATGGTGGAAAGAGGAAGACAATGCTGGGGCAAGGCCTTGCAGGAATGTCTTAAGCAGCCTGGCTCTAGGAAGGGTGTAGAGAGATGCTGAGATGTAGGACCTATTAGCAGACCTGCCAATCCCCAAGAGGCAGCTACAGGGCAAAGGATCTCAGCCTCTCTGCATGGATAGGGCTGTGGGGTCCAGGAAGGCTCCACCTACCCAGAGATGTGATGGAGCAGGGGCCACAGGTGCTGGTAGTCCCAGATCCCTGGCTGCCTGGAGACCTCCTGTGTGGCTTTCCCAGAGAGCCCAGAGAGCATCAGTCCCAGGTGTCTTTGAAGTCAGACCTTGGCTTTCCCAGATGAGGACTTGTCCCACACCAACACATGTAGGGCTACACACAGCCCTGCTAGCTGCCCCTGCTCACCCCTCTGCTTGCTCAGCTGCAGCAGAGCCTGCACTGCCTCCAAAACAATGCAGGCCAAGGGACTGACCAGCAGCTGTCTTGCCAGCGGTGCTATCTTGTCAAGAGATCCAGCAGCATCTCAGGGGCTGGAATTATTCCTGGCATCTTGGTGGGATGTGTAAAAGCAAGCAAGCAAGACCAGATGCAATCAGAGATCATGGCAAGGGAAGGCAGGTGCAGTAAGAGAGAGATTAGAGGGGCAGGCTTGGGAGGAGGCCAAGATACAGATTTTTCCTAGTAACAGGCTGAGGGTTGTGAGCAAAGAAACTGGACCATTTATTGCCTGTTTTATTCTTGCTGGGATCAGAGACAAGGATCCAAGGACTCCTTTGGAATTAAGGAATTAATCAGAATCGATGCTCCAGTAGGTTGTGCGCATTCATGCACATGTGCTGTCTGTAGCTGGATCCCAGGGAATTCACATATCTATGTGAGAGCATGTATATGCATGTGTGCACACACACACTTGCTATGTATGTAGCTGGATCCTAGGGGATCCAAATACCTGTGTGGGAGTGTGTGTGTGTTTGTGTGTGCATGCAAGCTCTCTCTATGTAGCTCAGTGCCAGTGGAGCTGGCAGTAATTGCTGCAAGACTGTTCTCTCTGGTATTATTCCTTTATGTTTTTTTTTCTCAAAACCCAGTGTTTAATCATTTCACACCTCAGGAATATAATTACTTTCCCTGATTAGCTAAACTGAAACCCTGTGTGGGATGGGGGCAGATGCAAGGAACTACAGGCGCATGGTCCCTTCCGTGTAGCACTGTTTAACCTCATTGTATGCTTGCTGTTGCTGTGGCAACATGACACAGCATGTTGATTGTAATTTCAGAACTGCCCATCTGATGGAAACATACACCGAGAGCTGGAAGCACTGGCAGGCTCTGCACAGCCCAGCGTCTCCCAGCTTGCACATCTCTGCAGCATCACTGCTGGCTGGGCACAAAGGACATCATTCCCGCTGGCCTGGTGTCTTTGCTGCAGCCAGTGACCAGGTGCTGGGCTCCCGGCATGGTGTCTCTGCCTGAACTTGGGTCCCTGGGCCTGACAGGAGAGGCGGTGCTGCCATGGAGGGATGGCAGGAATGGGTGTGCTGTGAATGCCGCAAGCACGGCACATTGTGGCAGGGAGCAGGGTGTGCCTGCCTTGCCTTTGGAGGGTTACGGTAAAGAGGAGAAAAGGCCCTTTCCACACGTGAGCCACATGTTATCTTTCAGTGCAGCCTTCAGGTGAGAAATCCTCTCTGTTGCATACACGTGCCCGGGCACACCTGTCATGTGGCTCTTCCTATGCCCTTTTGCTCCCAGATCCTCCCATGTCTCCGGGCCCCAGTCATTCCCTGTGAGTCTCCCAGAACATCTAACTGTAGCTCCGCAGCTAGTGGCAGCACAAACTCAGACCCTGCTGATCCCCCCGGCCCCCTCCCTTGGGTCAGCCCCATCCCACCCTGAGCAGGCACACCTTGCCATCTCTGCAGCACCCCTTTTCTCCCTCCTCTCCTGGCTGTTTCTAAGGGTTTTGCCCTTATTTCAGCTGGCAAAAGCAACCCCCTTCCTTACATCCCCCCTGCACTGGCCCCACCTCTCTATGGATCCCAGCTGTTCTTCCTCTTGTTTTCAGCCAGCTACTATCCTGGAGCTAAAAATAACAAGGAATTTACAGCCATTGACCTTGAACTCAGCCAAGCACAGTGCTCCCACTTTGTGCTGTGTCAGCAAGCGCCTGATGGTTCGTCCTGGGTTTTCCTTGCATCGTCTGCAAATCCCTTCCCCTGGGGACACAGCATTGGGATTCCAGATGGGATCTGCTGTTAGAGGTGCTGCAAGCTGGTCATGCAAGAGGCGTGAAATGTGCTATATGGGCACGAGGGAGCTGGATTATCTTGGGAGGCAGGAGGAGGGCGGTGTGTGATCCCAATGGCTTTCACCATGGGAAAGCCTAAGAGATCAAGTCCCCAAGACGTCATGGGATTTTTTTTTTGTCTTTTCCAGTCACGTATTTTTGCTGTCTCTCTAGCAGCATTTCCTTTGCAAATGTTTTTAGCATGTATTTAGGAAAGTTTCCAAATGTTCCCAATGCAATCAGGAAAGCAGGAAACTCACTATTTTTGTGCTGTTGTCTTTAAAAGGAAAACTGAGATTGTCATGTAGTCGCGGGACTCCAGGAGCCAAGGCCTGCAGGAAAGAGAAACTTTGCAGACTGAAAATGTTGCTTTGTTTATTTTGGAGTTATCAGGTCAAGATATTTGCAGCTGTGTTTTGGGAGAACTGGGAAAAATCCATGTTGGGGGTGTAGTTAGGATGACAATGTGAATTTGCAGTCCTCAGTTTACAGGGGTTACAGGGTTTCTGTTCTGTCCCCGATAGTGTTCCCAGAGGGGGACCATCCTTACTGCTGGAGGGGCTCCCTGGGGTGGGTTATCTGCAGCCATAGACTCAGCTCCATCAGTTTTGCAGTGTTTATTGCCTTTTCAGCTACATAGTGAGTAGCTACATCCACCCACTGTCATAAAAGCAGTTTGGAGCCTGTCTCCACCTGCAGTAAGTAGGATACAGACCTCACGGATTATCTGAGATCTACCCCAGGTCTGCACCAGCAGTGAGCTCAGTGTCTAGCCCTATAACAGCTATGCTATTCAAGGAAACTGGTCAGATACTGCTGGCTCTGGCCCAGCCAGCCCAGACCCTGAAGCTACTTTGTACCCTTGAGGGCACCCCTTGCCACCAGACCTGATCTGGGCTCCTGGAAATTCATGGTCACAAAATCCTCCCTCCTTTCGGCTTCTTCTGTCCATCCCCATTTGTTCTAGCCCTCTGGCCTTTCTGCAGGGCAGGCTGCCTGCCTGCCCCCCATGCCAGGGAGGTAGCGCATGCTTGATGGAGTCACGTCCCCTACAGGTCTCTCCATCATGCTCACTAGCAAGGCATAAAGCAAGGATGTGCTGCAGAGTGAACTCCAGGGCCACCTGCATTTCTCAGCCAGGATATGCATCTGCAAACACAAACTGGGAGGTTTCTTGTGATTAACCTGACCTCAGCTGTAGTTCCTCTGGTCCAAGTAATTTGCTTGACTGTGGCAATCAAAGTCAGCAGAAATCAGGTAGTCAAGGGGTAAATTTAAAGAAAAGCGCAGCAATGTTGGAGCTGCACTTTTGAGAAGTTTTCTAAGTGCACAGGAGCCTCTATCTTGCCAACAGCAAGGGAAATCAGGTGCCTAAACCGCTTACTGCAAACACTGCCTTTCATTTGCCTGTTATGTATGGTGGACCTGAAGCTGTTCTCTTAGTCTGACTCAGTCAGGACCCTATCAAGCCTGGAGGCATGCCAAAGTCAGAGGGATGTCACAGCTCCACCATCCACTACAGCACCCGCAGACACCTGGCACTATGGGACAAGGCCCAGACGTGCATGCAGACACACTAGCGTGGCATACCTCATCCAGCCCCTTCACTCTTTACTCTGTCCTTCCCTATCAGAAAGGGGTCACTGGCCATGAGCACTCCTAGGAGGGGATGGACTGTCTCCTGGCCCAGTGGGCAGCAGGCTGCTTCAGCTTTGGTAAACAGCAAGCAGAGAGCATGGAAAGGACTGACCCCAGGTCTACCTGCATGAACTCAGGCATGAAACAAGGCAGGCCTGCAGGGACCACCAAGCCCCTCCTGAAGGATGTGGCAGAGTGAGAAAAGGCCATCAGACTGAAGATGAATGTCTCAATCTGCTGCTGGCCACTTTCGAAGGCCACAGTACTGAACTAGGTAGGTATGTGGTATGATGTGATCTGGCCTTCCTCTTCCTATGGGTAACCCTGGTCCTGCTTGGAAGAGGAACGTGGCCCTGCCAAGTCCCCAGGATTCAACCTCAGAGCAGGGGAGGAAGGAGGTGCAGCACAGGGCCCTGGTTCTCACAAATGTGCACCCAGTGACAGCACAACTTGAGGTTTTGCCGTCCTCTCCCTGCCGCAAATTAGCACACAGCCTACTTAATTGCTTCCTTGTGGGATGAGTTTGGAGAGCTTCCATCACCCGGAGAGGGAACACTGTGACGTCACTGTGAGAGAGTTGGCACAACCCTGGTTGTGAAAATGAAGCCAGTACCCCCTTGGCCAGTCGGGCGTAGGGCTGGGCTAGTACTGTCCTGCCTTGCTCTGCCCAGCTACACCACCCACCTTCCTGATGGGAGACAAACCATGCTGTGGTTAGAAGGTTTGTGAGTAGCCTCAGGCGCAGCAGTGATGATTTCATCTCTGTGATGCAGGGCCCACTTCCCAGATTCCCCACTGTGGGGGTACCTCTGTCCCTGCTTGGAAGGCATGAGTCACCCAGGTGGGGAGGGAACTGAGCTGCGGGGATGCTGGCGGGCCTCCCCAGCGAGCACCCATCTTGAGGAGGACTCCTGATGCCTGACGTGGGCCTGGTGCTTGGCTGTGAGTCAGTGTGACATGGGCACGGATCAGCTCAAACTGAACTCTCTGCTTGCCAGCACAAACCCAGTGGTGCTCGGAAGCTAACTGCACAGCTGGGCCTGTACCCGTGGGCCAGGGATTATTTAGGAGGCAATGGCTCTGGTGGCAGGGTGGCAGTAGCCAGGCATCAGGACAGAAGAATGCCCTTCATTGCACCCCTGACTGTTGGTAGAGCAGCCAGGGAAGAAGAGCAGCCAGGAGAGAAGATCCCCTTGTCTCTTTTTTCCTCAGTTTCCCTTCCATGGGCATGGGGATTCAGCTGGGACAGCAGCAGCAGAAGGGCTGCAGCCAACACACGTTACATGGCCCAGGATAGCAGTGCCAACATATAGCTGGATGGGGAAGCTGTAGCTGGGAGACATGCTTGTGTCTCTGGGTACCTGCTTGCTGGGCCAGGCCATTACCAGAAATAGCTCAGTTGTGGCTGTAACAACTGCCCCAGTGACCCACAAGGAAATGAGCAGCTCTGGCTCTGGGCACGCAGCCAAAAGCGAGAGATAAGCAGCTCCTGGCCACCCCAGCTGCACCACCAGGGGCCATGCATAACCCAGCGAGAAAGGAAAGTCCATACAGGACAGTCTGAGGCTGCACCTTTCTCTGTGCCTCCTGGACTGGGGTGATACCCCAGGTCCTGCTGGGCAGCTGGGTCTGGGGCTGACCACCCTTAGGGGCTAAGGGTGAGGGCTGGGAGGTGAGGGTATGATGGTGCCCCATTGCGGCCCACCCCCTGTCGCTCAGTCTCACAGCATTTCTCTTACTTTCTAGTCAGCTGTTAGCACTGTCCTTTGCTCCCAGCATCTATCCCATGCAGGGAGGTCCTCGGACCCGGCTTACATGCATGGTGTTTGGAGCAGGGGATATAAAACTGGTCAAACCAAGCAGGCTTGTCTTATCTCATCTAGCTCAAATGCTTTCCTCTAGCTCCTAAAGACTCCTGCTCCTGATTTGGACTGTATCCAAAAATCCCAGGCAGACCCAAGAGTATATGGTAAGTATCCGGTTCCTGGTGATGGGAGGCATTCTCACCAAGGAGCCCTGGGCAAGGAACCACTGAACAAGATCTGCCTGACATGGTATTTTCTTTAGCAGCTACTGCATGCTGCTGCCTTATTGTTCCCTACTCTGCTGCAGACATCCCCTCCTGTGAGCGCCTCTGATGCTCGTGCTTGTTCCAGCCCATTAGAACAGTGCAAGGGGAGAAAGGATGCTATTTTGGTAAGCTAGTTGCCTGGCTTTGGCACACATCAGCCTCCACAGCCCTGGAACAACCCCCGCGCATTATCTGAGGCCATCGCTATGTCTGGAGCTGGGGCTGCGGTTGTCTTTAGGTACTCGGGAAGCTCCCCCAGCTTTCACCTGGTTACAGATAGTAGGAACTAGTCTCCCAAGGGGTGGCTGGAAAAGCTGTCGCTGAATTTGCATTTGTAGCTGCTCCCAGTGCCTAGTGCCCTGTTCCCTACTTGGCCCAGGAAGGCCAGGAGACGGGAGCTGGAGGCTGTCCGGCTAGGTGGTTGTGAAACCCATGAGTCAGGGAGCCCAGAGGTCCAGAACCATCCCGAGCTGAAAACATCAAGCAGTTCTCCAGCCCTTTTCAGGGAGTCAGGGTGTTCTGGGAAGGGTAGTGAGAGTGCAGGGAAGAGCACAATCAGGCAATGCTGCTGTTGCTCAAGGGATGCCTCTTGTTTTTTTTGTGTGGTTTCTCCCAGAGCAGAGGCTCAGCTCAGAGGAAAGGAGTCCAAGAGAAGCAGGAATGATTCAGCAGGCTTATTAAGCTGATTTATAGGGTTATTTTTCAAATGAAGGCTGTGTGTGTGTCATGCCATCCTGGCCTGGTCTGCATCACTGAACCGCTGGCAGCTCAGTGTCTGCCAAACCTCAGCCCTTCCACAAAAACAACTTCAGTGGGCAATAAAATTGGGATAAACAGAGCAGCTGGGAGCCCAGCAGCACCAGCTCTGAAATAGATCTATGTACGATGCCCCAAACATGTGCTTCATGGGGCCAGATTATTTGCTATTTGCAAGCACTTGTGCTGACCTAGGTAGAGGAGCAGACAGTAGGGACTCATCCAGGGGTTGGGGATTTTGAGCTGGAGTTGGGGATTTTGAGCTGAGCAGCAATTTTCAGGGAAAAAGGTGTTATCGGTCCCCCACTCCTTTTCTTGCAACATTTCAATTGCTCCATCAGGGAGCTGATAGCAAGCTTGGTGGGAGCAGGGAGCCACTGCCTCACACAACAGACGTCTTGCTCAACATGCCATTGAGGCCAGAAATGGTCCGTGAAAGATGCACCACCAGGAGAAGTGATGGTGGTTGTGACAAGATGCAGAGGGGTCCACAGGTTTGTGCCAGTCTTCCTTGGCAGCTGTAGGGAGACCAGACCAGGAGAAGCCTCCGTCCCAGGGCACTTCCTGGGAAGTACCTGTGAGGTACAATACCTGTTCCCAGGAAGTCGTTGTACAATCTGGGAAGACTTGTTTTCTCTGTGTGCTGACCTGCGCAGGGGCAGAGGGTGACAATGGTTATGCATTGGCTGGGAGCTCGTGTTGGCAGTTCTTCCATAGCTGGTGTTGGACTTGGTTGGTCCCAAGGCCTGTCTGCCCCCGGTCCATGCCTGGGTGAGGGACATTGTTCAAGGACAGCCCAAAGAATATCTTCGAAGCTGCTGAACCCATATTTCTGCAGTTCATGTCTTCATCAGCACTGCCTCTTCCTTCAGCCTCCTTTTCTGAGGGTTAAACTCAGGTGTCCATATGGACTCTGCTCAGAGGTGCAGGAATTGTTGAGACCTTTCTCTTCACTACACATTGCAGTTCCACCAGTGTGTCTAGGCCTTGCCCCAAGACTGTGGTTTACAGCACATCATTGTCTTCACTGATGTGTTCCTTGAGACTGGGTCATCACTTCAGCCCTGGGGCTCTTAGTCCAGCTTTGGTGGCTGATCAGCCCTGGGAAGCCCATCTGTACTCCTGGGCACTCTGGACATGTTGCTCAGAAAAACACAGGTGCCGCATGGTGAGAAACTCCTGTGCAAAACACTACATTTTCATGCATGGCATTTTTTTTCCTGAAGAAAATATCACCAATCCACGTGGGCAAAATGTCAGTTCCCTGCAGCTGTGCCCCTGTGGTGTCCTCTGCACCCCTCACTTCACTGAGACTAATCTGGCTTCACAGCCAGGCCAAGGACAAGTCCGTGGACTGTTTTGCTAAATCAGCAGAAAACAGGTCCTGGGACATTCCTGCCTGGAATTTGTTTCAAAGCTACTAAAGAGGTTACAACCTTCCAAGAAATGTGTCTCTGGGAACCTGCCCAGTGGGAAACAGGACAGACCCAGAACATCACAGCAAAGAGGAAAGACTGAAAACAAGTTAGGAATAAAAAAAATATGACTATTTATATAAACACGCCGGGCAGAAAAGCCAGCACTTCATCCTCCGTTCTTTATTTGTTGTTGTTGTTTTTAATCTTTGATTTGGGAACTTGCTGCTATTTATAACCCTCCCCTTTCCCCGCAGTGGTTAGCAGCACTGATCCCTTCCAGATGCCGGTTCCTTGCAAGCCTGCAGCCTGCACTCACAGAGAAGGGGGAAGGGCTGGCAAGGGATGGGGCTGACACAGCAGAGAGCAGGCAGGGACTCGGGGAGGAGCTCCAACATTGCTGGCCTCTGCTGATGAGCAGCCTTCGGGGTACACAGGCCTGGAACATGCTGTAACCCCTTGACTTTCAGGCCACATGGGAGCCTGAGATATTATGGGGGTTTGCGGTGGGGGGATGCAATGCACCAGCATTGGGTCCTCACTGGGGACCAGTGGTTGGTTTGTGAGCAGGGGTCTGCAACCCCCTCAGGGAGCTCTGGGGTCAGCATGCAGGATTCCTTGGAAAGGCTGGGGTACAGCCGTGCCCCTGGCCCAGTGGCACCTAGCACTTCTCTGGCATAGCCCCAGTAGCTGGGCCCCCGAGGGCTGAGCGCTGTGACATCCATGAAGGGAGAGGAGCAGGGGTAATAGAGGCAAGGGGTATCTCCGCAGCTTTGCCACCCTTGGGAATCGCGCTGCTGGAGAAGATGTTAGGCAGCAAGGAGCCAGGACAGCTGGCTCTGTGGTCAACCCATTTCCTGCTGGGGGAGCACAGGGCTGGGCTGCTAGATGGGAATGGGGAGCCATGAGAGACGCAGGCCTACATTAGCAAGCAAGCAACTTCTATTGCCACTTCCAAGCAGAGTCAGTTAAGAACTGCTTTTGCCTTGCCAGCTCCAGGAAGAAAGAGGCTGAAGGACTCCGCAGGGCACAAGTCTTTACAGAGCCCCACAGCCTTCCCTGGCCAGTCCTGTCCTTCCTGTGGTGGGGTCAGTCTAAAAGAGCTGGCCACTGCTCAGGGAAGGGAGGAGGCCAGATGTGGGGCTAGTGGGGGCCCAAAACTCTGCCCCAAAGCTGCTGGCTTGATCCAGTCCCTTTGGTCTAGCTGCACCCAGAACCAGCGGATGAGGCTCTCTGTGTCACCCATCCCTGCCTGCTGATAGACCTGCTGGATGGTGGCCTGGGACATCCCTGGAATGGGGTTCCCCCCCACCCCATGGCAATGCCACAAAGCGCAGGTACCACAGCTGCACCAGACAGGCTTTGGCACCCTGTTTGCCATGAGTGCCCACACTGACAGTGTCTCTGCTCTCCCAGCTTCCCCTTGGTTTCTGTCTCTCTCCCCAGGCGGGCACGCAGAGGGGTAGCCCATGGGCAGGAAGCTGTGAGCAGCCTCAGCACCTCCTGGCTGGTTCCTCCTCTATGCGTGCATGGGGTCTGCATGCCCTCCTGTCTATCCGGGGTAGAGGAAAGGCTGGAGGTGACATACTGTTTATAGGAAGTCTGATTGCCCCATCGTCTGCACCCGGGACAGTCACTGCCACGCAGCAGCATACTGTGAACCCAATCACCTCTGCTGCTCCCATGGGTCTTGCCAGCCTGGGATCTGGGCTCTTGTGACAGCAGTGAGCAGGCTGGGCCCTGTGGGGACTGTCCCCATGTTCCACCCCAAGCAATAAGCTCCTGTGTGTGGAGGCTGGAGCAGGGATTTCAGAATGAACTGGTGCTGTTGCCTTTCCTGACTTGTGCCCATCCAGTCCTGACAGATCCCCTGTCTGATCTGCATGCTGCCTCAACTCTGCTCACTCTGAGAGGCTGCCTTGGTTACTGTATGGAGGGCTGCAGGCTTTCAGATCTCCTGCCCTCTCTTCCTTCCAGTTCAAGTGAGAAACTTGTAAATGAGCTATAAATGGGAGTGATGGGAGCCTGGAGGGCAGCTGAGTGTGAAGGGACAAGTGTTCACACCAGGCAGGGTAAAACAGGATCCTCAGAAAGGACAGAGGAACCCCCTTTTTCTGCAGCACATCCCTGTATCCAATCACAAAACCCCTCCCTACATCCTCACATGCACCAGAGCTGCTTTCTGGTCAAAGAAACTTTGTCTGATGCTGTTTAAGAGCCACGTGGTTCTGTTTGTCTCAAAGTGGCCAGGGATTGGGCCAACTGGCAGCAGAATGGCCTTAATATCGGAGTGCAACAGCACATCAGGATGAGTTGTATTTGCAGAGTCTAGGACCCTCTCTGTGTCAGTAAATTGCTCTGAGGAGGGGAGGCACAGGCTGTAGCAAAAGCCTAACTTGGCACACTACCTGACTCTGACTCTCCTTTTCCCCCGCCCCAAGCCAGGACATGGCTAACTCAGTCTTTCCATGGGCAGTCCCTAACCACCCAGGGACTGAATTCCTCCTGAGGCTTGCTCGGCACAGACTCTACCTCCCACATATAGGTAAATGTGAAGCCTTGCAGACACCACCCTGCCTGACCCATGCAGGTGGGCCATCCAGATCTGATTCAGAGAGTGGATGGGTATGCTGAATTTCATATTGGAAACTCTTTCCATCCACTTTGCTGGCTCCTGACATCAACTGCTTTGTGTCTGAAGGAACTGGAGCACATGCTGGGGCTGGGTGGAGAGGACTTGATCCTGTCTCTATCTGATCTAGCCATGCTTCTTCTGTCTGCTCCAGAGACCTCGGAGCACAGAGGTGCTGTAGGCAGGTAGAGGGTTTGCAGCACAGATGCAGGCTTGGACCCTTGCTGTGTGGTGCAGCTGTCCCAAAGGGGCTCACACCTTTGCTCTTGCTATGCTCTGCCCAGGGTGCCTTGGACCATGGGAGGGGACTCTGGCAATGCCACTTTCAGAATTGCTAAGCCAGCCACTGATGTCATGCTGAGACATTGCAGAGCTGCCTGACAGATTTCTTCTTCCACTTTCTCTGGAAGCAGCTGGTGTAAGTCTGGAACTGCTAAGTGACAGGCTCTGCTTGTCACACCAGAGCCTGTCTGCCAGCCCCTGTTGCCTAAGCTTTGCCTCATCTTGCTGGCGTCTAAGCTCACTTCTCCCAAGCTCCTGCCTTGCAGCCAGGCCAGGCTCTGCCTGGAAACCCCATGACTGCATACCTAGCTGTCAAGGCTAAAGCATGGGGCTGGCAGGGCCCCAGAGCACGGGGCTGGGCATACAAACATGGGGTATGGTAAAGGGCTTGGTAGCAAAGACATGGCCAAACAGTTAATGGAGTAAATCATCCCATAGCCACATCCATGTGTGCACCTTCACAGCCCTGTGGATATAGTCAGGCAGTCCATGGATACCCTGCCCCAAAGAGACCAAGAAGCCCCCTGCAGGGCTTTAAATTGCACTCAGCTGCTCCCTGCATTGCCAGGTTGGGCTGCATGCAGCCTGTGTGCCATGCACATTGAGCCTGTGCTACAGGGAATATGCTCTCAATGCCTTTTACAAGTTCAAAAACAGGTTGACCAGGCCCCTTGGCCTAGGTAGCTGCTATGTAACAGTGTGTTGAAAACTCTCCCCACCTCGAAAATGTGAATGAGTCGTGGGTTCCTCTGGAAAACATAAAATCATACATCCTGCCCATGCAGGGAGCTTACATGGTGACTCAGTGGCTGGTAACCAGGACAGCAGGCACACAAACATGCAATGCTGACCATCCTGGGGGTGAGTGGGATCCCAGACAGGCCTGGGTCAGGCTAGTGGAGGTTGTGTGAGCCCAGGGGAGGAGATAGTGTGTCCCGGCCCCTTTGCTGGGGGAAACTGAGGCACTGAATAAGGACAGGGCAGGCTGGCCAGTAGATGAGCACAGAAATGAAGAAGGATTCCAGATGTCCAAGCTCCCAGCCTGAATCTTGGACTCTGGTCAGGGAAGGGGATGGAGGTCCAGAGCCTATTTGAGAAATTCCAAGAAGATACCCTGAGACTCAGGAAAGCAGGCTGAGGGTTTTCAGGAGCCTCTCTTTGCTCTGTCCCAGGGTGGGCAGAGAGGAGCTTCCCTGGGATAGTCCCTGGCTTTCCCATCTGAGACACTGCAGCCCTGGGAGAGGCTGGGATTTTGAATGGTGTCTCTGCTGTTTCTTCGGTTGAATGGTTTTGGTGGTGATGATGAGCAGGTCCGTACAGTACCAGGGGCAGCGGTGCTATTTGGTCCTTACACTGCCTTCTCTGGAAAATTGTTCCTGAAAAACATTAAACCACAACCCCCAGCCCTGCCTGCTCCGTGTCCCCTGTGCACAAAAAAATGAGCTTGTAAAATGTCTTTGCCAAGCCTGGTCCATGCACCAGGAAATGTGCAGAGAGGGGTCCTGGGCCCTGCACTGTGCCTGCAACCAGGTTTTGGGCTAGAAAGCTGCTCAGAGGACCAAAAGAAAACAAGCCAGTGTCAGAGAGATTAGTGGCCAGGTGACAATTGCTCATGGGAAAGAGTGACAGACCTGCTGCACAGGAAGTAGCTGTGCCCACTGAACATCCTCACCCCTGGCACAGCCATCGCCTTTCCTTGGCTACTCCCTTCCTCCTGGGTCCTATCCAGGCATTAGTTGGCTCTCCCAATACTCCATACCAGTCTGTGCCATGGCTCTGCAGCCTGTAGGGGCTGCAGAAAGAGGCTTTTGTTTTAATTTGTGCACGGCTTTGAGGTGAAAAATGTGTGTGGGGGGGAGGCAGTTAAATAGAAAAGTGTCAGCAAGCAGAACTGGCAGAGCCTTCGGTATGTGGCCCTTCTTGGCTTGTTAGACCAACTCAGCTCTTGAGTGGATGCATCCCTTTCTGTCAACAGGAGATAATGCAAAGGAGTTTGCTCCATTGGGGCTGCTGCTGGATGATTTCACAGCCAGATACAGGATTGTACAGCTGTCCAAAGCAGGGTAGCATGTTGCCCCGCCTACAGAGCAAGCCACGGGCTACTCTGGCCCAGGATTTGGGTTTGCAGCCAAGGTACCAGTTAGCTGGCATGAACCAGTCAAGGGTTTTTATGTCAGGTACTCCCTGAAGTCATTTTTTCTGCAGCCCTACAGGCTGCAGAAATAAGGTGTCAGACCCCTTGATGCCCAGGCCCAAAGCTGAGGTGAGGACATTGGCCTGCCCTTGGCTCTGGAAGACCATGTCTGACCCCTACTGCCCCTTCTGGCCCCAAGGCAGCTGGCTGTGCTTCTCTGGTGGGTGCTGGCGAAGAGGCTGCTTGGCCACACTGCTCCATGGTCTGAAGCCCAGGACAGCCAAGGTAAAAGAGGCACCGCACCAGGGCATCCTGAATGTCTTCTTGGAGTGGAGGTGATTGCAGAAACCACACTCGTTCATGCTTTGGATGGAGATGACCACATCCACATGTTCCCAGGAAGGGCTCAAGAATGATCAAATACTGTATGCCATGAGAAAAGGCACAGGGACAGCAGGGATGTGCCATTTCCTCTGTCCAGGTTGCTAAACCTGGATTGCAGACCATCGCACAGCAAGTGGTGATGGGTGTGCAGGGCTGGCTCTGGCTCTTGCCTCACTGTGGCCTGTGACAATCCCTGGCACCAATTTAATGGTTCATGCACTAGGGGCAGTAGGAAAGCATGCCAGACCTGGCGCAGCTCAGCTCCACCACTGGTAGGCAGGATAGGCAGCTGATCCACACAGGGCTGGAAGAGCTGCAGTGTGGCTGCACAAGGTGTCCAGGTGATGGAGGCTCAAGGGTGACCCTAAGTCAGCTCTGCCCAGAGAAGCCTGCAAACATCTAGGGGAAACCAGGAGGAGACCCTAGGGAGACCTAGAAGTAGGGGGAGGCTCTGCACAAGCTGGAGAAGAGGAGGGGTGCACCTCTGCCAGTGGGTTCAGCTACGGCACAGGGCTGCCGTGTGGTGTGGCATGTGGGAGGGATGTGTGGGCCATCCTGTAACTACAGTCAGAGCCGGCTTCTCTCACACTAGCACAAAGGGCTTTGGCCTTCACAGAAGGATCAAATGTACTCCATAAATGGGAGAGTCAAGGGCCTGCCTTGGATGCTGTCCACGGCTGCAGCTGCTCACCGCCAGATGTGCCTTAAGCTGGTAAACACAATAGAAAGCTGCTGTAATCTCCCCGCTGACCAGTTATATAACAACCCAGGCTCGCTGCTCGCTGGCCCAGCCTGCTGAGCAGTGAGGAGGCCGGAGGGCTCCCTGGTTAGCCACCATGGCCCTCCTCTGCTATGCACCCCTGCTGACAGTGCCCACCTCAGCAGCCATGTCATGTCACAACCCATCATGACACCCCTGCAGTCATGGCAGGCAGAGGGGAGAGGGTAATGGTGGAAGTGGTATGGCTCCATTGGACTAAGGCGATGGGCTGCAGATGTGAGATAGGGACACGGAGTTGGGGACAAATACTGCCTTCTGTGAAGGTGTACATGTGCCAGGGACAGGCAGTTTGGGGATTTGTGCTGGTCCATGCCATCAGCTTTGTGTCCTGAAAAAGAAGGACCCCTGGGGTGGAGGACGGACACCTTCTGGGCAGCACTCACACACATCATAGGTGTGGAATCTGCAAATGAAAGGAGCACGTCTGAACAGTTCGGGCCATGAGACCTGGGGGCCTGCTCTACATCTGAGAGAGGCAACGTGAAAAGAGGGGTTCCTACAAAAGCGTGGAGGCAGGAAGGGAAAGCCCAAGCCAAAAGAGGAGATTTTTATGTAATCTCAGTTTAACAAAGGGGGATTAGCATGCACTAGGAGATACTATGAGCGTACCCAGAGAGCTGATGCCTGGGAGACAGAGAGTTTAACTATGTACAACTTACCCCACTCCTATTCCTGGGATCTGTGAACTTCCCCACAGCCTCTAACTGGGCATCTCCCCCCTGAGGCTTTGCTAGCTCACCCATGGTAGAGTGAGATTACTCTGAGGGTGCTGGGAAGCATTTTCCCTGAGGAAAGGATGCTTAGGGGCACTTCTGCTTATCTCACCCAGCTCCCTGACACCCAGCTCTCTGCGGGAGTGCATCTGCTTCTTTGGGCGTGCTGCCTGAAGGCTCCAGTGAGGTGTGTACATGCTGCAGCTCAGTGGGGTCTGAACTCCTGCACATGTGGGGAGCAGGAGGGCCCTCCTGCTGGCTGGTGCTGTACAGCCCCATGATGCCTAGCAGCTGGTGGGAAGAGAAGGCAGGTGTGTGGAGAGAACTGGACAGGTTACTGCCACTCATGATGGTGACACTCTGGGGGCCGTTTATGATATTGGCTAAGCCAGCCCAGATCTGGAAAGGACAGGGATACCCCATCTCCCAGTCCAAACGAGCTCTTGTGCCTGCCTGCTCCCATAACGAGCTGGCTGGGACTGACACATCCATTTTTGTTCCCAGGTTTGGGTCCCTGAAATGTAAGCCTTGGTACCATGGAATAAGAGGGAATATGTGGCTGCAGCTGGGACAAGTGGGAATCCAAAGATGTGGGGAGACGCTGTGAAAAAGCTAGCACAGCCAGGCTGTGGGGTGGCATGGACAGAGCTCTGCTAGTAGTAGAGAGGAGAGAAAAAGCATGGAAAAAAACAAGTCCGAAGGGCTTTCCAAGGACTCGCCAGTTGTGTGACTGTGGCTGTGGCTGTGTGACCCATCTCCATGTCCTGCTACCTGATGGCCACTTTGAGGCGAATGCCTGAGAGAGTTGGAAATGTCCAAATATGGTGAGGAAGGGCAGGAGGGTGCCTGGGGAAGTCACGTCCTCATTCTCCTCGGGCTCAGGCGGGGCTGGGGCTGCAGGCCAACACTGAGTCACTGCTGGCAGATGCCAGAGCCACACTCTCCTGAAGGAGGCATGCTCTGCTGACGGAGCCAAACACTGCTGACGTCGTTCTCACCCCATTTTGAGGGAGGAAGCCGAAAGTGCTGAGCTGTTGCCACAGCAACAGTTGTTTTCCTGTACAGCCCTGGAGCACTCATGCTCTCACAGGATGTATTTTGGGGCTGGTTCCTCCACTGCCCACCCCCCCACACACACACACGCTCTTCCATCTTCCTCAGGGTACCGGACGGAGTGAGTGGGCAGTGGCAAGTTATTTTGGGGCCTTTTAAGTTATTTTGGGCAGTGGCTGTGAGACACTGTGGACAGGCAGTTGGGCTGGGCCTTGAGTTTCTGGTTTCAAAGCAATGCTCAGATTTGGGAGGAGACTGCTGAGGTAAGATGGGATGGAGGAAAACCCTGGGACATCTGAAGAAAGCAGCCAAATAAGACCCCTGAGAGCTGCCATGGTCAGGCAGGCTGACCCCCAAAATGTCTCCCAAACTAGCTATGTATATGTCATGCAGGGGTGGGGACCTTGTGATACCTCCTTGTACACAGGGAAATGCCCCCATCCACTAGGACCCAGCTGCTGTCCTTAACCTTTTTGCACCTGCTGAAGACAGCTGCGGTGTCTGTCCAGAGAGCAGGGGGACTTATGCTGAGAATGCCATGCAGTCTGTCCTGTGTGTGCCTCACCTGTGCCTCAGTTTCCCCACTAATCCTTCCCTGTCCATGTGCTATATGAGGATCTGAGAATGGGAAGCGATCAGGCCGGGAAACACCCAGGCAGAACTGGGAGGTAGAAGTTCCTTTCCTAAACACATCAGTCCCTGTGGAGGGTTTATTCTCAGCCTCCCTCTCTCTTGCAGGCTTGTGGCTGGTGGCAGTGGTGACGTCATTTCCCAGGGCTGATCAGGCTGAGCAGGGAGCAGTGCACTTCTGAAGACCTGTTTCATTTCAACATCCCCTCCCAAGTCAGGAGAGCTTTCTGCACATGGACTGGAGCTGCCTGGTCTCCCACCCTGCAGCCCACATCCCAGCTGTGTGAGCTGGGATGTGCAGAGAACTGTGCTACGTGCAGAGCCAGGGAGTGCATGCCTCCATCATGTGTGGGGCAGACCCAGCCTGCTTAGGGACAGTGATGCAGCAGGATCTGGAGAAAGAAAGGAGAACTTCAGGCTGGAGAGGTA
This sequence comes from Apteryx mantelli, assembly GCF_036417845.1. Lineage (NCBI taxonomy): Eukaryota > Metazoa > Chordata > Aves > Apterygiformes > Apterygidae > Apteryx > Apteryx mantelli. Next base: position 25,933,047 of record NC_089990.1, read on the forward strand.
CAGCTGTGCGAAACCAGTGCTGAGAAACATTGTCCTGTGCAGCAGAGTCACCCAGGGCTCGGCTCTGGAGTAGCTGATAGGAGAGTTTCCCAAACCTCCTTCTGACTGGCATAGTCTTGTGGGGTTCTCTATGCCCTGTGATCTTCAAGGGCACATGCACAGTCCATCAGCTAGGTACCCTGCCCTGCCTCTCACTCCTATGATACTAGCATGCTGCCAGCCCCGCCGGGGCACCCCTGCGTGGCCCAGTATCTTGGGAGTGTTCTTTCCTCATGCCACATTTCCATTGGCACTGTCCAAGGAGGCCCAAAACTGCCATCAGGGGCATAAGCACCTCCTGCCTGGCTCCCAGCACTCAGTGCCCAGCACACAACAGGCCTGCAAGCTTCCTGACAAATGTTCACTAGCATTTTAGGGGTTATTATTAAGGACATGGTGGCAGCTCACTGAGACCAAGCCCTACTGTGTGTGGTGCTGTACAGCCACATTGCACAGAGAAGACAGACAGTTTCCTGGGATGCTCGCAGCTGGGCTGCTTGGACTGGCTTTGCTCTTTGCAGCAGATGCAGTTTGCTGTTGTTCGAATAGTTCTCCCAAGTGCTTCCACCAGGAGCTGGGATGGGGGTAGCTTTTTTCTGAACCCCTTTACTACTCTCCTTGAATATTTCCGCACTCAGGACACTTGCAGTTTTTATATTTGGTCTTTCACAAAGGCCTTGCTGTGCCTGCTCTGAGACTGGATCCTAATCTGCCAGCTGCCTCATCCACAGGGTCCTGAGCTCATTACAAATTACAGCCAGGGTATAAAACAACAGTGGAGGAAGGGGAGGTGAAATCATGTCTGTCAGGCTAAGACCTGTGAAGATGGAGCAGAGGAGCCAGGCCACATGGCATGGGTATCCTCTCCTGCCGCATGCTGACCTCAGCACAGGCTTGAGGATGAGAAAGAAAAAAAAAAGAGTCTTTGTTCAGACTGGAAAACCCTGGGAAGCCAAGATGCACGCAGATGGACTTTCACATGTGAGCACAGGAGGGAGAGACCAGCTTGCTCAGCAGCACAGCTCTTCACCCTCTCACTGCTGCTCAGCCTGGAGCAGGTCTTCTCTGTGATGGGCTTGATGAAGGGCAGACAGGGATGGCTGTGTGGCTGCACTGCCTGGACAGGGGCTCGTCTCTGAAGATTTCTACCCTGGCCATCCCTTTGCACCACAAGACCTGGGTGACCTGGAGTGAGGTGGGAGCAGAGCACTTTGGTCCCCTCCATCCTGGGTGTTTATATCCATATTTATTCACCCAAACATCCTAAGTTGCATCTGGGAGCCAGAAGTGGTGTCAGAAGTCTGAGGAGAAGAGTGTCCACCAGGCTAAAAAGGAGGAGGAGGAGGGGTAAGCGGGTGTCTCTGGCATAAGGGTCTCACCAACACACTCCCATTCCCCAGGAGAGTGGAGGGGGATGTCTGAGGCTGGTCCATGGCAGACCCTGAGAAGGAGGGTGGTGAAGCAAAGGCTGGAGCGCTGTGGAATATGGATTGGCAGGCACGCTCACCCTGTTCACAGGTGATGCATGGCCTTGTGGAAGGCTGAAGGAGCCAAAATCAGCAGGGTGGATGAGAGAACCAGAAGGCAGTTCCCTGGAGGATGAGAGGCACAGCAAGGTGCCAGGCGCTACAGACATGGAGGCTAAGCAGGAGTGAACACCACCACACTGCAGTGGGAAAGAAGCATCACCTGACAGAAGCCCCTTGGTCTGTCCAGGGGATGAGGCGCCTGGTGCAATCCTCCCTCGGGCAGCCTCAGGAGACCAGGGGGCAGGTGAGCTGCCTGCAAAAATTACAAAGCACCTGTGATGGGAAGGGGATGTCACAATTCTCTATGGCCTGGAGGAGAAACAGCTAGGCTGGCCCATGCTGAAGGAGGGCAGCAGGGACATTGGCAGAGTGGGAGGAGAGCCAAGAGTAGAAGAGCTGCAGGGCCACGCTGGAAAATTGGTGCAAGTAATGAAACGGCACTGGCGCCAGGCCCCATCCTGCAGAGTCCTTCTTTGTCACTCAGTTCAATGCCAGACATTGCTGACTCATGCAGCCTGATCTCCGCAGTGTGGGCGTCTAGCCTGGCTCCCCAGGAGTGCAACACATCTGTGGCTTGTCCAGGTGAGGTGCCAGCATCCCCCTGCCCAGACCTGACCATTCATGCCAAGTAAGCAGGTCCTGGAGTTGTACCTCCTCTTTGCAAGGTTGTGGGTTATTCCCTCCTTAGGAAATCCCGGCTGAGCCTCAAGGAGCTCACCTCCCAGAGCTGGTATGCCCAGATGGGCAGACTGGGCCAGTTTTGTGTCAGTATGGGGTGGGCACAGCTTCCCAGCAGAGCTTTGCTAAGGGTAAGCTCAGGGAGTGCAGGGAAGAAAAAAAATAGCTGGAGGAGCCTGCTTTGATCAATTTTCTATCTCTCTCTCTCTTTTCTTTGTCAAACAGATGTTTTTATGGCTGAGAACCAAGTGATCCAAAAAAAACCGCAAACATTTGTCTCTTCAGCACAAAGTCAATACTCCCAGCAAACAAGCCTGCTAAGATGAAGACTGTGGAGAAAGAAATGTCCCCTGTGGAGAAAGACTGTGGAGAAAGCAATGTTGCAGGGGTCTACAAGCACCAGCCCTCCCTGCACCCCCAGCTCTTGCCCCCATACTCTTGGCCAGCTGGGTTGGAGCCTGCCTGCTTAGTGCTGGCTGCACACCCAGAGCCTCTGCAAAAAAAATAGCTTTCCTTCCCCTCTGGGGGGCCAGGGATGACTCACACTTTCCTCCTGCAAACTCTTGGCCTGGCCTAGCCAGGCCATTCACGGCCCCATCCTGTCAGCCTTTGCCCCGAACCTGCAATGTGTGCCTCTGTCTGGGGACATCTGTGCAGTCTCTAAAAGGCCTCTGGATGGGACATGCTGCACAATGCCTTGGCTCTCTGCAGATTTTGGATGCCTTTTCTGCTGACTCTCTTTGCAGCTCTGGTGGCCAGTGTTTACAAGGGATGGCTGGGGATGCGGCTGCTTGCTGGCGTGTGTCAGCACGGGGCAGGAGTCCCCTGTGGCTGCAGGGACTGTGGAATGAGGCACCAGCTGCCTGCAACTGGCATGTTCTCATTGGTTAGACTCCAGTGGGTGCGAAACACGTGCAGGGAGGGCAGAGGACAAGTCTAGCACATATCTGTTGCACTAGTTTGCAGGCTGTGAACATGCCTCTGGGGTCCCATTTCAGCATCACAGAGGTGAGGGCTGGGGAAACCCAGTGCCTGTGCCCATGGCAGCCTTCTCCAGTCCCCATTCTGCATGGCTGAGTCTCTGTCTGCCCTGACACAGGCTTCTTGGTCACATCCATGTGAAGGAAGCCACCTGGAGAAGCCTTCTGGGCTTTGGAGACACCCAGCTCCCATTGTGACTTATGGCCTCCCTCAGGGCACAGTGCCAGGGGCTGTCCTGGTGGCTGTGGGCATTGCCAGCTGCCTGGGGCAAGGCAGGAGAGTAGTGAATCATTTCTCAGGGTTGGGGATTTTTGCACTGTGTTTGCAGAGCTGCTATTCCAGGCAGGCCAAGAAATAGCCTAGTTCCAAGAAACCTTAATGGCATGAGCTCCGCTAGCCAGGCACGTGAAGGGATCCAGCTGCCAACTGCTGAAAGAGCCTGTGATGGGGCAGGAGGATATCTGTGCCACCGGCACAGCTAGCATAGGACAAGATATTGCATAGCGTCAAGATTAGGTGTGGAAAAAAGAAGCTGTTGGGCTGATCCTGCTAGAAAGGGCTAAAACCAACCAACGCTACCCTCTTCCACACCCTACATGCACATCTGTGCCTGGGCTCTGCCTCCCTTGTAAGCCTGCCCACACAGCCCTTCAGCTCCTGGCCATGGCACCTGCCCTGCCCTGCTCCTGGGCAATTTGCACTCCAGCTCCAAGAAGGGTCCAGCAAGCTTTGGGTTCAAAAGGAGAAGCTGTCCCTCACCCTGCCCTGGCACAAGTATAGGAGCAGGTGGCCTGGCCCGCTGCACATGGGGGTCATGCTGGGCACTGCATGGCTGCTATGCTGCCAGCCATGCTCTTCCTGTTCCTGCAGCAGTTGTGTAAACAAGTCCTGGGAATGAAGATCTGAGTCATCAACCGGCTCAAAAACATCCAAACATGGTAGCAGGCAGAACAACAGCTCCTGCAAAGCTGAACCAGAGTTCGGCTGGGGTCCAGGCACATGAAGAGATGCAGCAGGTGCTCCTAGCATCCATGCACAGCTGTGGTTTTGCAGGACTCTGGGCTGGAGCTGGGGGGATCTCCCAGCCCTGCCAGTGGGGCAGGACAGTGGTGCATCTGGGCAGTCTGCCACCAGCATGGCACAGTTCCTTCGGGACACTCCTGCATCAAGCTGCTCTGCTCTGTCTGGCCAGGCACTGGCACAGGTGGGCAGTCTGGCCCTGCTGGCAATGCTGTGCACGCATATCCCTGAGCACTCATCTCGCAGCAGTCCCAGAAATCCAAGCAGCAGCTTCAAAATACACTCCCTGCCCAGGAAGGGGTACATCAGACACAAGATATGTTATATACCTGGCAAACGTCTGAAGAGTTCAAAAAAAGAGAAAAGTGTTATTCTGCATAGCACTGTTGGGGTGGAAGTATGCTGGATGCCACAAAACATTCTGCTCTGGAGATCCAGAGTTTAGAGAGTCAAAGCAAAGTAGAAAAGGGTCCAGAGTGGCTGTGTAGGACCCAGCTGATGGAAGTGATTAGTATGAGGCTGGCTAGCTCTAGCTTCTAAAAATACAGGGTATGGCACATTGCAGTTTTCAGCCCAGAGGTCCTTTGTGATCCTCCCTACCAGCCTTCCTTCAAGCTAGTCAAACATCATTTGTGGCATCTTTTAGGCCTGAAAATTGGGGGAGGAGGGGGGAGTTCCCAAAAGAAACAGTCAGCAGGAAAACAGTGCCTGTTTCGAGGTTTATGGCTTCAGTTAAAAATAATCAGTCCTGATGAAAAAATTAAGATTGAAACAGGAAAGAAATATCCTGGTTTTGATGTGTCTGGGAACTGACTCGTCTTGGAAGTGGTTTGGGCTGGAAAGTCCCTTTGGCTTCTTCCTCAGTCCATAAGGGCACTGTGTTGCAGCAGAGCAAAGTCAGCAAAGTAGCTTGCAGATGGGGAAGGACTGAGGCTGCTTTGAGCCCCAGGACTCTTGGTGTCCTGGTTGTCTGCCTTTGGGAAATCACCCAGGGCCAGGCAATGGACACATCTGCACAGGCAACCCATAATTAGGTTCCAAAGTGACTTTGAAATGCCTCTCCAGAGCACCTAGCCCATCGTGATCCCCATGCAATGGCCCCAGGTGTTGGGCAGACCTGGCTTAGCACAGCTGGGAGTATGTGGTGTGCAGTGAGGACAGAGGCAAGGCAGGACTGTCCTGCCCTGCCCAATGCAAAGCCTCGGGGGGGTCCAACCTCCACATCAAGGGTGCACAGCTAAAGGCACAGGGGTACATCCCCTGCCCAGCCAGAAGGAGGTAGCCTGGAACAGCTACCCTGAGAGGTCCTTCACCACCAAGTCCAGCCCGTGCTCATGCTGATGGAAAATTGCTCCCTCAAAAATGCAAGTCATGAGCAGCCCAAGAGAAATATAGCACAGAGCTGGCTGCAGTGCAGAGAAGAGGGAGAGACAGGTTTCCAGCAGTGGCCCATTTGGGCAACGACTGAACACAAGGCTTTGCAAAGGAGATGGCACACCATGGAGAGGAGAGGCTGTGGAGGTGTCAGGACTGTGGCTATTGGGGTTACGTGGGCTGCCAGGGTTGGTGGGCACAGGTGCTGACTCACTGTGCTGTCTGGCAGCAGGAGCTGGTGTGTCTTCCTGGTGATATTCTGCCAAGAGCCTGGCAATAGGAAGCAGAGTAATTCTGGTGGTGTACTTCACAGAGCTTTGGCTAAGGTGATATATCCTGGCCAGACCAAGGTGGGCCTCCGAAGAGCAGAGAACCCATTCCTTCCTCACTTCCAACACAGCCTCTGTCTGAAACAGCTGGATGGGATGAATTGGTTCAGGGTGCCTGGTTGCTTTTCAAGGGCTGGTTCTTACCGTGGTGCTGAGGACCCATCCCTGGGAAGTTGCCCTGGAGAAGCTCAGACTGCCCCATCCTGCGCGGACCAGCTTGGGGCTGACAGAGGGTGGGAGAGGTTGGCCTGCAGATGGCACTGAGGGGTATTAGGCAGAGTAAAGAGGGTCGGAGAGTGCTTGCAGGACCCTAGGAAGCTTGTGGGAGGAAGAGGAGGCCAAAGACAACCCCACAGAGCTGTTTGAGCCATGGCAGTGGATAACATATCAGCCATGGGACCCCGTGTGCAGTGTGAGGGGCTAGGAGTGGTGGGACCAGGCCACACTTGGGGTCTGGTTTATCCTCACAGCCTCTTCTGTGAACTTTCTGGCTCCTTTAGTCCTGTTACTCTGGGGAGATAGGAAGTGGAGGGCATTTTTGGCCTGGTGCCTGCTTGCCACTGGGATGGGAGCAGTAGGCAGAAAGCAGATGCTCTGGACTTATATAGAGTGCTGTGCCTGGCTCCTGGCACATCACTGCCCTGGATGCCACAGAGATGAGCACACTGGGTGGCTGGGCTATAGGCAGGGGGAGATGAGATGTTCAGGGATCTCAAAGCACCCTCTGGGTCATGAAGCAAACACGTCACCTTCCCTCCTCTGGCTCCTGGCCCATCATAGCTGCAGGGAATCTGAGCTGAAGTCACTCCTGGGACCTGGGCGGTGGAAGGGAGAACACAGGCCTCTTCCTCCAGCAATAGCCCTGGGCAGAATTGGGTCACCCCGAGCCATGGGGCAGGGATACAGATCAAGGATGGACATGCTGGCAGGCTGGCTTCCAACAGAGGCAGTGAGCCCCAGGTGCTGGTTAGACATTCATACACCTCGGGGATGTTTTCTCTTCTTGCTTGAGTCCACACCAGCCGTGGAAAAACCTGGATGTTCTGTCCCAGTCCCAAGCTGATGCCTGGATTAATTAGTATTACAGCTTTCCCATGGTGTGCCCATGCAATTCTGAGCCCTTTGCAGTCTCCAGCTGCTTAATTACATCCAGTATGTGTGCAGAGTCAGGGCCCCACTCGGATCCTTTCCTTTGCTCTGCTCTGTTGTGTGCTCTTGGGGGTTTGCAGCAGGTCCTACAGCTGCCAGCAAAGGAAGTTTTCCTTTTTGTACCAGGCAGGCAGAGGAGAGAGGTGCTGCCACAGATGACTTGGGCTGTACTGGAAGCTGGTGGGATTCAGGACCTGGGGACAGGGCATGCCAGAGCAGAGCTGGATGGAAATTTTCCTCCAAAACTTGTCTTTTGACAGTAAACATTTTGCACAAACCAGGACTGATCAGGAGAATGTCAGTGTTGCTGGCATTTTTCTGTTGGGGAAACAAAAAGGTGATGTGGCAATTTAAAGGATTCTGACACAGCTTTGTGGCCTCCCAGGATTCTGCAGTACTGGATCTGCCCACGGATCAGGATGCTGAGTGATCACAACCTTGGTGTTTTAGGCATTGGTAGGACTCAGTACAACTCAGCCCCAGCAGGGTTGAAGTGAATGTGGCCCCAGCACTGTACCTTCTGGGAGGTGCTGCTGCAGCTCGGGGGTGCAGGAAAGCATTGCAAGTGAGATGAGGTACAAGCCCAGGAGCTCCGAACTCTCATTTCTGCTGGCTGTTGGGGCACTGGAATCATAGCTTTTGACCTGATCCCTTCTACAGGGCTGAGCAGACCGCTCAGGGACAGGGAGCAGGGTGTCTATGCATGCTTATGCATGCCTACGTGCGTGGTCCTTCCCCTCTGAGAATGACGCTGCAGTCCCAGAGGCAGACAGGGAGAGCTGCCAGGACAGTCCTGCTGCTGCAACAATCCCCTTAGCATAATCCAGGCCCAGCTCAGAGAAGGGGTTTGCTTTCTGGGGTGAAAAAGACCTACCTGCCCTCTGCATGGATACGTATTGCATTTAGCAGAGGACATGTGAGCACTGTCACTGCTGCATTGTGCACAGCAGGACAGACCTGGGACTGGCCAGAAATGCTTCAGGGCGTTCCTTGGGCCCAGTGCTGCAAGGGACAATGTGTCCCAGAGGCATTGCTCACTTCTTGGCCCCAGGCAGGTCAGGGAAACACTGGGCGCTTTGCTCCCCCAAGGCTGCCTGAAGGAGGAAGGCAGACTGGAGCGAAGGCAGTCACGGTACAGCAAAGAGAATGAATGGGTGGCCCTTGCTGGGTGTGAGCTGCTTATTCTGATTCTCCAAGTGCTTCTTGTAGGTGTGAAAATTAAGGAAGAGCAAATAGTTACGGGAAGGTGGGGATTGCCTCCCTCTGCCCTGGAGCAATTGGTAAAGTTTTGGGCAATGCTGGTTCCCACATGCACTGCTCCTCTGCACCAGGAGGTTTGGCGCACCCTGTCTTTGTCTGTAGTATAGCTGGGAGCTACCGCCACGCAACAGGTCCCTACTGCTCCCTCTCCAGTCTTGTGGACTTTCCAGGACCCAGAATTAGGGAGCTGTGCAGCATCACTGCTTGCCTTTGCAGGGCTTGTGTGCCAGGGTGCTCTCTCCGTGGCTTCCCAAATGGAGCAGTGCCTGGGTACTGCCAGCTGGGCTGGGTGCCAGCCACTCACTCACGGGGCTCAGGTCTCTGGCAGCACAGACCGGCGAGTCAGCTCCGGCTGGAGAGGTGCTGGCACTAAGCCACTGTCCTAGGGTAATCCCTGTCCCTAGGCAGCCCACAAACCAGACCTGCTTACTGCACAAACCTGGAATTCCCCAGTAATCCATCCATTAACAGCAACATTTATTGGGGCAGGAGGAGAGCTGGAAAGACAGGCAGTCCCTTCCCGTGAATGGGGTGTCCTCACTGGCAGAGACAGCTCTGGCCAATGAAACCTGCCCTGGGTATCTTCCAGATAGACATCCTGCCAGGCCCCTGGGGACGTGATGAGTTTCTGGCATGGCATTTAGGAGCTAACCAGGGAAGAAAGACATATCCCTTGGATCACTAGAGTGGCTTGGAGCTGTCAGTTTGTCTTCAGTCCCATACATCTGTCTGTCTGTCTGGATATTAAGGCACCTTCAGACTATGAAGCTGAGTCCTGGGCAGTCAACCCTCTGGAGAGAGGGGACAGACTGCACCCACATCTTCAAGACATACACTTGCACTGGGGGTTGTCCCCCTTCCTATTGCACTTCCTGCCCTTAGGGCTGCAATTTCTAAGTGAAATGATGATGGTGATGATGCCAGTGATGATGCAGTACTAGTAAGTTGTGTTTGCTATTGTTACAGTAATAATAACAACAATAATAACCCTGTCTTCCAGAATCTGCAGGCAGCCAGTTGCAGTACCCCTGCTGCTGCTCAGTGTTTTGCCATCCAGGCTCTTCAGAGTACTGCTGATCAGATCCTGGCCACCTTTGTGTTCGGTCCTAGAGCCTGGTGCTGAGCATTTGGGGGTGGGAGGTGTTTGTAAGATATCAACATCAATGAAAAGCCTCTCTCTCATATCTGCTTCTGGAGCTGAATTACCAAAACACTGCATGGGGCAGCTGAGCCCCCTCACACCCTGCTCCTTTGCAGCAAGGTCTTTCTTGCGTCTCTGGAGCCTTTACCTCCTTTCCACAGGCATGTACCTGTTCAGGGGATGACCAGTCGGGGCATCCAGGGCTTTGGTCCCTCTGGACTTGGCAGGCAGAGTGGCCTGGGAGGGGAAGCAATGTTGTCTCTGCTCATCTCAGACATCATGATCTGAGCAGGGATCGGTGGTGCAGGATGCGGGGTGTGGGGTTGGATGCTGAGCAGTGTGTATGAGGGTGGTGGGGGAGACTGTGTGTTTAGCAGTGTCGTGGGGAGCTATGTGTGTGGTGTGTTGCATGTGTCTGAATGGGCATGCATGTTGGGGGGGAGTTTCTGCATGTATATGTTGATGGGGGGATGAAGGTGTCTGTGTTAGTGTGTACAAGGCGGGGTGTCTGCATACATGTATGGATGCATGGTGGTGCATGTGTGTATGTGTGGGGGTTTATGTGTGTATATGTCTGTGTGTTTGTATGAGTTGTGAGGGGGAGTCTATGGGGGTGTTTTTATGTGGGTGTGCCTATGAGCAAGTGTGGTGGTGGGGTTGTCAATGGGTCCAGTTGTGTGTGATGTGTGGGGACTGTCTGTATATAGGTATGTGTGGTTGTATGCATGCTTGGTGGAGTGTGTGTGTGTGTGTCTGCACGTATGTGCGCATGTGTCTGTGTGTGTGTGTGCAGTTTCCCACGGTGCCGCTAACACAAAGGCCAGCGGCAACAGCAGCAGCAGCAGCAGCACTGCCAACAAACAGGCTCTGTCTGCTGGCTGGCCCCAGCCAGCTCCAGCCTGTCCCAGCCCTGGTGTCTCCTGCGCTGACGGCTGCACCTGGCAGTGCCCCAGCTCCTTGGGCTGGCACAGGGACCCGCAGCCTGTGCTGCCATGCATGCAAACCAGGGCAAGCCTCCTTGCACAGTTCAAAACCTGGCATGGGAAGCCTTTGGGTCTGAGGCCGTCTTCCTGGAGCCACAGCCCTAGGAGTTTGCTGTCCCCCAGATGGTGCTCAGTCCTCGGCAGGAGCAAAGGACCAGTTTTATACTCCTGGATGGTGCCTAACTAAATGGCCCCATTCTCACCGTCACTCGCCTGTCATGGTCCCGCTGTGGGCTCCAAGCCAGGATCTGTCTGGGCAAACTGGGGCAGCTCTCATGAGCCATCCCCATGCAGACACATGCAGGGGTCTCAGTAGTCTGGGTGGGCTGAGTCTGTGCACTATGCGCATGACAAACACAGATGCTTTCTCCCTTCCCCTGTGCACATCTCAGTCAGTCTTTGCCCGATGTCTGTGCTCCCCTCACTTTGGGCTCTTGGGGGAGAGTGGGAATAGGACCAGCTGGCCTGCTGTGCTGGGACTTGGGTGCCTCCTCCTGTTAGAGAGTGCAGGTCTCTGCTGCCACGCCATCCGTCCTGGCTGTATCAGAGAGCAGCTCCTGGGCCCTGGGGAGAACAGCGCAGCCCTCAGTCCAACCAGCATGGCTGCTGTCCCTTGTGCCCCCAGTTATCAGCATGGGCCATGCCTGCAACCCTTGCTCTATCAGTGTCTTCTGCTGTTTTCCCACACAGATGTTTCTATCCATACTCCACCCCAACCAATCTGAGTATTTGTTGCAAGATCTCCACCTGATACACAGATGGCCAGGCCAGCTTGCAAGGAGGAGAGGGGCCTTGCAGAGGGGACACAAAGCTGGGCTCTGGGGAGGGGGAAGGGGCACGTGCTGACCGCATGGTCCCTGCGGTGCCCAGCCTGCACCAGGCATGCCAGCTAAGGTATTTGGAGCAGGAAGTATCAGTGCCATAAGCAAGCCATTTCCCTGGCACTGCCAGGGCTGGCCCATCCCTGAGCCCTAGGAAACAGGGTCAGCAAGAAGCCTGTGCTTCGCACTGGCCCCCAGATCCGTGGGAGGCCAGTCCCTGCCTCTCTGTGCTTTCCTGCCGCTCCCTGGCCAAATCCTCTCTCTTTGTGCCTGGGTGGGGGTGGTGGGAAGCCAAAGTAAGAAGGGCTTTGATGTGCCATTTTGCTCTGCGCCACGGCTCCTGGGCACAGCGGGCTGGCACCGGCAGGACCTGGGCTCGTCTGCACGGCGCAGCCCATGCGGCAGCTTCAGAGGCGCCTGCGGCTCTCATCCCAGCATGGCGCTGCCTTGTTTTGGCCTGGTGAGGCAGGACAGTCCCTCAGCACTCCAGCCCCTGCTGGGATATGTTCCCAAAATGGCACTTCCAGAGCAGCGGGGCAGGCCAGTGGCAGTGCCCCAGGGGGAATCGGGGCCATGGTGTTATATAAGAGAGCAGGTGCTGCCCCATGGATGGGGAAGGTGCCTGGGGGGGCAGGGAAACCCCCAGGGGCAGCCTGAGGGGCCTTGCAACTACAAAGCCTCAGGCTCCTGCATCGCTGGAGCCATCCAAGAAATTGGTTTAATTAGGAGCCTCCATGGGAGGAAGCAGATCCCAGCTGGAAGCTGACACAGTCAATAAGTGACTCTGGGGCCCAGCAACCCCTCCCCACCGGGAAAGCAAAGGACCAGCGGCTGCTGTTGTACTGCCTCTCCTGCCTGGTCTTGACAGTGTGGCCCCAGTGGCAGGAGCCTTGTGGCGCTGGTATGTGGTCAGCACTGGGATGGAGGTGGCGAAGATGGCCTGCAGTGGGCTAGGACAGAGCCCTGCTGAGACCCAGTTACTCTGTGGCCCAACACAAGCTCTTTGCAAGAGTCTCAGGGCTGCGAGATGGATTTGCCTTCACCCTAACAGGGCTGGAGACAGCCAGCATGTTTTCCTTGCCAAGACTGAGTCCCCATGCTCCCAGGAAGCAGTTTCCCCAGCTGCCAGCCATGCTCCAGGGAGCGCAGTTCACAACACACTGGTGGGTTGTACCACAGCCCAGGATCTTCCCAAGACAGAGCCTGTGCTCTGCCCACCCCACATAGCAACACATACCCACTTGGCCTGCATGCCTGTTGGAGAGATCTGAACCAGGCTTAACACAGCCCTATTCAAACCAGATGGGTTAAAAGGGCCTCCTGAAATAAAGGCATTGCTATCAAGGGTGGTACACAAACTGCTGCAAAGTACATTAGTACAAGCTGTACAAATGGGCCTTCCCAGCTCAGCAGTTGCCACTACCCGGGCTCGGTAAGACTGAGGGAGGTTGGCACAGAGGGACTGGAACCAGGACTCTGCTCGCCTGCCTTCACCCCTGCTTTCCCCAAGTCTCGAACGTTCCATAGTCCAAAGGTCTCCCTCCTAGACAATAAGTAACAGGATGCTGGCAAACCCCACAAACCCCTGCCAGAGTGCTGAGCGCTATCGGTTTCCACCCCTACAACTCCCATCTGGGACGTGGGAGAATTTTCCCATGGCACAGACCCAGCTGCCCTCTCACAGTGTCCTGACAACGCCAAAGCCTGTATCAGCCTGAATTAACCTTTGCTGCGGAGATGTTTGGGGTGCTCCAGGGAAAGAGCAGGGCAGCAGTCAAAAGGCTCTGGCACACACAGCGAAGGCTGTTCAGACACCGGAAGCAGCGTGGCTGCAAGCAGGCTGTGGCACTCATGCCCATGTTTTCTGCTTAAAAGAGGTACCACATTGATGTTTCATACTTCATAGCACTGGGATGTTCCTGGAGAGTCAGGAGAAGAGGGACTTTTATGCAGCTGGGATCTCTCAGACAGGAAGTTTGGCTGTGTTTGGCTCAGAGGTGGCCAAGGACTATCTTTGGCCTTGCCAGGGTGTCTTTTGCTATACATATGAAAGAATTACCAAAATAATTTAAATGGTGAGTATGGACAGGTCAGAGGAGAGAATATCCAAGAAGAGGAAGATAGGACATTCCTCCAGGTGTGGAGAGGGAAGGATGGCAGTGTTGTGTCTGTTTTGCACTGGTGGGAGCATGAACAGAGTCCATACATCCTCCAGGAGAGCAAAGATTTTTCTCAGACCATCTCTTGCCATCTTGTCTGAGCCTCACCTATATGCGCCCATTATTCACTGCAGCAAGTAGGGCTGACCATGGGTTTTGCCTGGAGAACCCTTCTCGGAAATGCTCAGTGAGCCACTTCCCTGCCTCTGCCACAAACTGCAGTGCCCGCTGCAAAGCCAGGGAAGTTCTCCAACGAAAAGTAAAGATCAAAAATGTGGTAGGGAGTCCAGCTCGTGCATAGCCGTCCCAACGAGCACACAGACCGGGAGGGCTAGCCCTGGAAAGTAGTGTTGGATCTTGCCCTGGGATCAACCCTTAACCCTGACTGGGGTTAAAGCTGCAGACTTTAGTACACAGAGCCTGGGCAAGGAGCTGACAGTTTCACCTCCCACATGCAGTAACGTTGGTGAAAGAGAACTCCGTCAAAACAAACACGCTTGAACACCATTCTGCATCGCCAGCCAGCTGCAAGGCCTCTTATCTCAGCCTGCCACAGCGGCGGGCCCACTCTGTCCCGTGACCCTGCCAGCTGCAGGAAAGCCAGGCTTGGGAAGGTCTGCCAGGCAGGTGGCTCCCAGGAGATACCTCCACAGTTGGTGTTTCATCTCTTTTGCAGGGTCCCCTCTGCCCAGGTACGGGGAAGGGGGCCTAGGGGCAGAGTGCAGGTGCTGAACTGCAATGGAGCTGGGGGGGGTGTCAGGACATGGAGGCTCCCTCCTGCCCCATGATCTGCGGGATCTCTGCGGTGCGCCCTCCTTCCTGAGAAATCACCTCCCTTTTCCTGTGGGATTCCCCAGACAGTCAGGCAGTGGGAGCTGGTTTCACTCTGAGCCAGAGCTATCAGGATCTTCCGTCTCCGAGTGTCATCTCATGTGTGGTGAGACCCCCTTCCAGAGGGATGCAGGAGGGACCAGGACTGTGCTGTGTGCATCGTGGTGGCAGGGCAGCCTGTCTTCGTAATGTCTCCTACCTTGAGGTGACCAGTTGCAGCCTGAACCCTGATGGTGGATAAAAAAAGAAGGGAGGCCCACTCTCTCCACCTTCAGCCAGAGCAGTGAGCCCCCAGCACCCACTCTGTGAGTGGAGGGACTTCCCAGAGGCTACATGGGATGGGGAGACAGGGGACCCTGGCTGGTCCTATCCCAGCTTAGGGGAAGCAGAGATGGGGTTAGAAACACCTTCCCAAGGCAGCTGGACAAGGGTTAGGGGTCTCTTCCCCTTTGCAGGGACCATGCTCTCTAGACAGGGTCCCATAAATCACACTGTTGGACTGCTGGGCTGCATGATCCGGGCAGCTCTTTGCCAGGACTGATGGCTGATTGTAGGAAAGGCAATTCACAGCAGATGCCCAACACTGCCAGGGCTTATCAGAGCCTTTGTAGAAGTGGTGCCAGACTTTGGAACCTCCCCAGGTTCCCTGAACAGGACAGAGGTCATGAACAAGCCACGGCTCCCCACCACTCCTGGAGCTGGCCACAAGCAAGGGCTGGGCCAAGGCTGATGTTTCCCAGGAGCGAAGATTTCTGGGGAGGAGGCAGAAGTGACCGTGGGTTCATTTGCGGTGACACCAGGGTGATGGGCAGATAGCAGGAGCCTGGTGCGACCTGCGCCCACATTCCTGTCCTTGTATGGCAGGAAAGTGGCCCGAGATTCCCCTCCTCCCCGCCACACCTGGCTCGGCAAACACGTACGGCACGCAGGAATGGCGATAACAGCGGGAACCCGGGCAGTGTGATGGTGCCACCTTCACCAGTGGATGTTCAGGGTCCAGCTGTCAGAGGGTAAGCAGCCCCTGAGGTTGCTAGCACCAGCAAAGGGAGGAGGCCCTGTGGTTTCCAAGCAATGCCAAAGGCCAGTAGGAGCCATGAAGGACTCCCATGGTGATCCCCAGTCAAAACTGACAGATGGCAGCTGTGAGGGCCTGAATATCTGTGCTGGACCAGTCTCAGGTCCCTCGGCCCAACATCCTTCCCTTCACTTCCAACAAGACATGCTCAGGGAAGCTGCAGGGATGGGGGAAAGTTTTCACCATGTTGGGAGACATGAACAAAACATACACACTTGTCTAGCTACTCACCCCAAAAGCCAAGACATGCACAGATGAGACTTGCTGACAGTTCTTGGCCCCGTTACTCCACTATACCTAGGCTCAACAAGTTCATTTGAAAGCCACCCCATTTGTAACTGCACTGGAGCTCCCAGCAGTGTGGACAAGCATCCGCCAAGCTGCTCAGGAGCTCTCCAGCCAAGCTCTCTTTACAGGGTCTGGAAGGCCATGAGCCACACAGTGCAGCTCCACCATTGCCCCAGCAATCACATATTGCACAGCAGGGAAATGGATCAGGCTCCTGTGTGTGTCTCTCCCACAACAGCAAGTCACCTTTGGGTGGCAAGGGGAAGGGTGGCCTCGCATGCCACCAACTGTGAGAGCAAATGGCTATTGTGGGAGTCATAAAACTCTAAAGGACTGGGAGCTGGCACTGTTCCCAGGCCAGAGCTGTTTCTGTTTGTTCAGGGAAGACATTCTTGTTCAGTTCAAGTCTCAGTAGCTCTTAGGCAACCTGCCTCCCTGTTAATCATTAAGAGACTTGGGAAGATTTGCAGGTCAGACCTTGCATGTCCTTAAAAACAAGCAAGTGAAACCTGGGTGCTGAGCTCAGGGTAAATTTCCTTGGCTGTGTTTGGGAATGATGTGAATCTGTCACAGAGGGACAGGGCAGAACAGGGCCCCAGGTGAGGAGAGCCCATGGCCAGGATCAAAGATGTACAAGCAACTCCAGGCAAAAGGGTGCTGGGGCCCTCAACCCTAAGAGCAGCCGTGATGCTGCCCTGTCCCTCAGAGAGTGGCAAGGTCACAGTGCACTGCTGCTCTGGCAGGACAGGACCAGTCATGTGGGGTGCCAGCTGCAGGGGACAGGGTTTGTACTCCCTCCAGCAGGGTCAAGGCACCTGACTGGCTCAAATCCAATGTTCAGACATCTGTGTCACCCGTACCACGGTCACCAGCCAGCTACTTGCCCCTTTCCAGAACATGGACCCTAGGCTGTCCTGGGTTTGGGGTGGAAGTGGGACAAAGGGACTAGGAAGGACAGGATGGAGATATGAACCTTCACCAGGATGAAAATCAGCCTGTGTCAGTCAGGTCTGTCCCTGGGCTGTTTTCCAGTCCAGGCAAAACTTTGTTCCTGGATCTGACCATGGTGGGCAGATTTGCCTGGCAGAGCATGTCTGAGGCAAGCACAGAGTCCGGGTGGTTGGCCCCACTGCCAGAGCAGGGCCACGCTTAGTTCCCTTGGGTGGGGTTTGCAGGGCAAGCAAAGCAGTTCTTGCTTAGGAACGTCTGCACCACCTTCTGCGATGGAGACAATCCTTTGGTGACTCGTGCCATCTTGTAAGCACCAGTTTACTAAGCTCCCAGAGCCTAGATGCCTGAATTTCCCACACCGATTTTCCTGGTGATTATACTGTTTCTAATGATCAATTAAACCAAATTGGCAAGGTCCCTCAGGCCCCTAAATCCCGGCTAATCCCTAGCACCTTCTTTAACTCACATTGCTCATTCATTATGTTTCAGTCCCCTGGGTGGAAATGTTTGCTCTGAGTGTGCCTCTTCCTACATGAAAGCCTTCCGGGTTCCTGAGGTTTGTGTCTGGCTTTAAGGACTTATTGTTTCTAATTGATTGATCTGTTCTGGTGCTGTTTACTCTAAATGAATCTCCCTTTCTCATTAAGAATGAGGAAGTTCACTTTCTTGGGAACATTTTACTGTTCAGCAGCGTTCTTATCTCCTCCAACAGATACCATTAACCTTGCAGAGCAGCCACACTAGCTTTGGCACAGGCTCTTCTGTGTCGGGTTGGCAGGAATAATCTCATGTTGTTTGTGTATATTGTGTCACTCTTCAACCTCCCATGTAACGCAGATGATCTTCACCTTCCTCAGCTCCTGTTGTAATTGATGCTGTTGGTTGCCATCACTTCCCACTGTTTGGCTTCCTTGTCTTGAAGGCAATCCTCAAACCCCATCTCCATCCCTACTGAGGTGAGAATGACCTCTCCTCTCTTGCTGTTCCTTTCTTAAGCTCAGCTCCTTGGGGCTGTTCAACCTTGTTTGTGTCTGGGAAGCTGAAATCCTTTGCAGTTGTGCAGTATCAGCTTTTGCCACTGTCCCATCTCTGGGAGGTGCCTGTCCAGAGGGTTGCCCCAGAACACAAAGCCACTCCACCATGGGGACAAAACTTGGCTTTCCATGTGCCCCACCTTGTGGGGAGTCTGGGCTGCCTCTGGGAGGGAAAAATTTTGGTGGCTACCGCTGACTCATACCAGACTGCAAGCAGACCACTTCTCTCTGGGCTCCCCTTTCTCCAATTGTTTGGGCATAAAAGGATGACTGGTGCTACCGCTTCACCAAAGCACAGACAACACCATGCTATGGGAGTCAGGAGGCAAGGAGAGAGTCTTCCTCACCTGGCCCATTGCTTTGGCAAGTGGTGCGTGAGCCATGGCTCCCTGCATGGGATGCTGTGCTCTGGGGCTCCCCCATGTGACTCTCAGCCTTTGGTGGGGGTCCAGAGAACTGCCCCAAGGTTTTTGCGTCCCTCCTGCTGTCACGGCCCTGCTGGGCAAAGACTGCTCACACAAGGCTTCCTGCCTGCAGGCTAGGACCAGTGCAAATTTCTGGCTCCCACCAAGCAGTCAGCCCCATGCTAGCTTCCTGGACAAAGTGGGAGCAAGAGCAACACAGTCCTGAGCATGCAGGGCAGCTGTTGAGCACTCTGCTCTTCCTTTACCATCTCCACCAGCATTGCTGGAGGGAAATGAGACCCTCCAGGGTGCCATTGAGGGAGGGACAGGACCATGTGCCAGTGCCTGTAGTTCCTGGCGTGTGCACCCTCTCAGTGTCATGCTGGCCGTCTGGGTGAGCTCTCTCCACTCCGGGCACAGCAGGACTTGACTGCCTCTTTCCTGCACTCTCTTTTCCGAGTAGTTTTGCTCCATCTGCATCCTGGGTCCTCTGCACGGGAGGAGAATTTGAGAGTTGTTAGGACGTAGGCAAGGTTCACTATATGAGAACTAGGAGGCACTTGATGAAATAAGTAGGAGGTCAGTTTAAACCAGAAAAAAGGACTTTACACAGCAGGGAGCAATCTCTGGGGCCCATTGGCCATGAGGGGGTGGAGGGAGTCCAGGTGCTTTGAGGGAGGCAGTGACATGCACAGCCCATGGGACTTTTTGGAGAAACTCAGTTTGAGCAGGACACCAGATCCACTAGCTTCTGTGTGCCCACAGGTGCAAGGAGCTCCTGGTTGGGAAAGTGCACAAATTAACATCAGAAAGAGAAAGCAAAGGTGGCATGGAGTAACAGTAATGCTGCTGGTGACAGATCAGAGGGTGAACAGTGCTGGGTGAGCTGTTGGAGCCTATTGGTCTGCAGACAATCCCTTGGTCAGCAGCTGTGGCAGGGATCTTTAGGGACAGCTGGATCCAGTGTCTCACCAGGCTGTAAGATTTGACTAGGCCACAGATTGAGGATACAGCAACAGCCCACAGGCCACAAACCTTGTTGGTGTTTGTGGCATTTTTTCCCAATAGGAAAAATCCTGTGGTCCATGAGATTGCAAGGATGAAGCCCAAGCCTAGAGACAAGGGCAGAGAGAGAACTGGCCAGAAGAGAAATCTTCTGCCTGTTCTGTCCAGCGGTCCTTAGTGAAGCAGGGAGAGAAGTGATGTGCCCAAGGCCAGGCAACAGAGCAGTGTCGGAAGAGGTGTCTCAGACTTGTGCACCGTGCATCCTGTACGCCTGGAGCACCAGTGCTGCTTGAGGTTGTGTCCTTGGTGATCGCTTGGTGTTTATTTCACTTCCTGACGCCAGCAGTGCCTGTAGACTGGGTTTGAGGCAGAGTGCCGGAGACCACAAACCACCATGGAACACAACGTACCCAACTGAACACTGCCAGCCACAGCTCCCACCCTCACACAGAGCCTGCTGGGGGAGCCCCTGTCCCTGTGGCACATGACACCTTCCCTCCTGGGCAGGCTCAGCTCTTGCTCTGGCAGGGCGTGATTGCCAGGGCTGCAGGGGTGATGGCCAGCTCTGGCAAAGGAGAAAACAGTCTCAAGATCTGCCTACAGGTAGTTGTTTCTCTAGGGGACTATCTGGCCAGAAGTCCTGGTAGTGAGATCAGGAGCTGGAAGCCAGCACGCCTGGGTCCCATCCCAGCATCATTATTAGGGCAGCATGGAGCACATCAGAGAGACTGAGTGTGTGGATGGATGACAAGCCAAACTAAGCCGCTGTCCCACTCCGGGAAGGGCTCATTTAGGTGGCAGACTGGGTCTCCCTGAGCCGGAGCTGTTCTCCCTGTGCTTGTGGGAGGCAGGGAGCGCACATGTCTGGGCTGGTTCCCTGTTGTACAACGTTGTATAATGGCAACGCAGTAAATGCCGTGACAGCAACAGCTTCTCTGCGAGGACTCCCTGTACCCTGTTGGGAGGCACTACCCGGATCCTATGGGTGCCAGTGCCTGTGGGCAGGCAGAGCTGGCAAAGGGCATGGCTGCAGCGCACCTGTGATGGGCAAGCTTGCCAGCAGCTCTGCCAACGACTGGTCCTGGCATGTGTGTGCTAGGAACAGCTGCCTTCCCCTTCCTTTGACCTGAGGCCAGAGCCTGATCCTGATCCTGATTCCCAGGTAGCCCCTCCAATCTCATCCCTAGCTGAGTGCTATCTGGTGATATACAGCCCTTGTGATATGAGTGCAGGTACGAGTGCAGCCTGGCAGTGCCCAGGAGGCACCCTTTCCTCAGAGGACACACACAGACTCACAGGAGGAATAGTCTGACAGTGCTCACACCACTCTCTGGAGAGGAAAAGGAGGCCAGGCAGAGGGTGGGTACTGCTCATGATCACAGATGCCAGCACTCAGCTGCAAAGAGGAGGCAGGTTGGGTCAGAACCACTGGGTGGGTGAGAAAGGACAGCAGGACTTATCCCTGATGTTTTGAAGGCACTGATCTGAGCCCTGTCCCCATGCAGACTCCGAGCCCCAGGTCCCATCCCTAGCAGGGTGCGGAGCGCTGAACCAGCTGCCCCACAGATGCCAGTGTTGCGGGCTGGATATGGAGTCCTGAGAGGCCTTTGGGCTGTGGTGGGGCTTGGTGGGGCTGAGGGAAGCTGAAGGGGAAGAAAGCTTCATGGCTGTGCTCCCTTCTGCTAGGAGCATCTTCCCAACCCTCAGCACCACCTGGGCCCGGGGTCAGTCCCAAGTGGGGAGTAACCCCTCTGCTCACCCCGTCTGTCCTGCTCCAGGTTATCCTGGGGGGATGAATGCCAGTGCCCCAGGTGCAGCCCTGCTGCTAGTTCATCCTCCAGCCAGATCTCTCCTGCATTCTGATTTCTCCTTTGGGGCATTTGCTCAGCTGGGGAGGGGATGCAACACCTGTGTTTGCATTCTCAGCGGAATGATGCAGGCAGACCCCATGATCACTGGGCAGCCCTTGTTCCCCGTGTGCGTGCTCCAGCCGGCTCTCATTCCCTCTGTCCTGGGCCTGCCAATGAGTAGTGGTACATGGGTGTCCACAACACTGAGCTGTTCCTTGCTCAGATCTGGGAGCCATGACTCATACGCTGCTCTCCTGTGGGAGCTTTCATTTCTTAGCACAGCTTTCTCTTCCCAAAGGGTTCCTGAGACAGTGAGAGGTCCTACACAGCTGGAGATGGGCTGACTCATGGGCTAGAGGTGTGAGCTGATCTGGATGCTCAAGGGGATTGGGATCTCTGGGCTACATGGAAACTCTCAGCCATTCACTTATCTGCAAGGTTCCCATGGGGCTGGGCTGGGACACTGTGTTCGTGAGGAGCTGGGAGAGACGCTTGCATAAGACCGTCTGCTTTGGCTGCAGCCAAATTTTCCCAGATGGGATCCTGGTGTTCAGAACGCAGTGGAGAACAGCAGGAACTTGCAGAGCAGGGGGTGTTCCCTGACATACACCTGACCTTTGTGCGGACCTCAAAACCCTTTTGCTTTCACCCCACACAACACTGCACGTTCTCCCAGGCAGCCCCTTGCCCTATGGACACTCCATTGAGCATCAGCTACACTCACCGCCCCCCCCCCCCATGCACTCACAAGCCAACAGCTCTGTCACCCACTAACCCCTTTTCTCCGTCAGGGACCCCACATGCCCTGAGCTGGGCCAAGCACCTGGCTGGAGGGAGTCCTGGGGGATAAGACTGTCCTGGCAGGATGGGAGAGACCCTTCCTTGTCCCAGATGTGCCTTGGCCCAGGAACTAGAAGGAAGGAGTGGGTGTATAGTACCCCCTCCTGCTGGTGCCCTGTTTGCAGCAGTTTGGGATGCCAGGCCCATGCCAGGAGCTGGTTCCTGCCCCGGGATGGTGGTGCAGGATTTGCCAGTTCCCCAGACAGGGCTGTGAGCATCCTCATGGAGAGACATGTGCAGCTGGTGGGAGGGAGAGCTGGACATAGTCATGTGGGAGCCCTGGGCTGGGCCTGCATCACGCCACGCCTGGAAAAACACCGCTCAGGGCAGCAGCTGCTTCTCATTTTTTACAAATAAACCGTTTCTTAGAAACTTCCTGATGTGGTGCGTTAACCCTTTGGGTGCTGCTGAGGAGCAGGAAGTGGGTGCAGTCTGCGATGACCACGAGAAAGTGTTAACCCTCTATTGCCCAGACTGGTGCAGTCACGCATGTCCCTGCTAAAGCTTGCTCAGCTTGACTTGTCCCTGGCCCCCCAAGCCCTCTTGCACACCAGTCAGGATATGGCAATGCTGAGCGACTGTTGTGCCAGGTTTGGGCAGGCTGGGAACCCTCGGGGGGGGGGGGGGAGATTGGTAAGGGAGTTGTTTTAAACTCAACTAGCTTCTCTGATGGTGGTGGTAGTAGTGGGGGAACTGGTGCTCACCTGCCGATGTGGGAGGTGGGGATACAGGAAGGGGAGGACACAGGGCAATGAGCTGGGGTGGAGGTCTGGGCAGCCCCCAGCCGTGTCCTGGGCTGCAGCACCCAGCAAGCCTTGTCTTAGGGCCTGGCTTGGTTTCCCCCACTTTCTGCTGGTGTCCGTGGTCTGCCTTCAGGGGACTCCGTGCATGCCACCAGCTGGTGCTGCACTAGCATGGACTGCTCACCAGCACTGGCACCCTTGCAGCACCAGCAAATTAACACTGCCAAGCCCAGGAGCTGGCAGGGACAGAGAGCCAGGGAACTGGGCAGCCAAGGGTGGGCATGATCTCCGGATAGCTCAGTCCCAGCTAGATGGGAGGTTCCCTCATCACATTTTGGGTGTTGCACAGTAGGTGCCTCCCTCCACGACCTGTGCCACAGACCAAGAGGCTATGATGTCCAGAAGAAGCAGGGAGATGGGGGGGGTATAGTTTTTTTCCATCTCCGGAGGGCCTGGGAAGGGCATGGGGTGTCTCCAGAGGCTTTCCTGCTACACCAAAGCGACTGTGGCAGTGCAGCTGGGGCTGGGCTCGGCAATGCACAGCAGTGGCTTCCAGCGGTGGCGCGTGCCCGCCACAGGGAGGGGTTTCTGCCTGGGTTGCCCTGTGCCATTGGCTGGTGCCGTGTCACACCACGCTTTGGGGAAAGGAAAAGGCTCAGCCCATGCTCAGGAGGACAGCTTATCTGGAGCAGTGGTGGGAGGCAGTGGTTTGGGAGGGCTGTTGCTCTCCCTGTGGGGAAGGAGTGGGGCCCACCTGAGTGACCCCATTCCCCCTGCACAAGGCATGCGAAGCCTGTGGGACATCCCAGGGGCCACGCAGAGGGGATGGAGGATGGGGAGAGGTGGCAAACAGGACTTCATATTCCAAACAATGACATCATTGCATCCCTCAGATGCAGCCAGGGCACAGGGCAAAGCAAGGCCAGTCAGGGAACAGGGCTGGTCGCTACAGCCCAAACCTTCCCAGTCAGGGAGGTGCAGAAGGGCAGGTGGACAATTTCCCAGCAAGTGGGAGCCCCAAAATGCGGCGGGCTCCCCTAACACCCGGTGTAGTTAATTGGCCAACCAGTTCCCCTTGGGATACAGCCCTCCTGGAGATAGTCTTTCCAGCTGGGCCTGGCAGTGAGACTGGCAGCACTGGGAACCCTCTGCAAGCATGTGTGCCCCCAGCTTGCTGCAATGCATGTGTGCGTGTGTGTACGTGTGTGTGTGCAAGGGATGTGTATGTACATGGTGGGGGAGTGCTCGCAGGTGCATGCACCCAGCAGGGAGAGAAAACACACATGTGTGTGCTGCTCAGCACTTGCACTAGTGGGCTGTTTCTGCCCAGCTACAGTGCTGCTTACACAAGGCTGTGGTTGGGTCCCAACTCTGCAACAGCACGGCAAGAGGGTAGACATCCCAAAACAGTTTCGAGCTGTGTGGCCCCTGAAAGCCGCACGGGCCTGTGTTTTGCTGTTTACCCAGTGTTGCCAGGGAGCCAACCGTTCTCAGCACCCCGGCAGGAGGCTCCCCTATGACTCACCCCGGGCTGGGGCTGAGTCGCGCTCACTAAGGCAGAGACCTAAAGCAGTGGGAAAAGGCATTGCTGAACTTCAGGGTGCAGCCACCTACCAGCTGCCCTGGGACTGGCTGCGCAGGCTACAGCATCCATCCTAAACCTTTGTGGCCAGTGTCTCACTCACCTCCTGACTCTGCTGGTAGCCTTTAACCCTCACCCAGATGTCACAGCCACCTAGCTCCAGCATCCTTAGAGACAGCACCTTGTTGGCATCAGCATCCATAGAAGTGGAGGGAAGGTTGCTGTCTGCTCCATCTGCCCCTCGTGGTTTAATCCGGAGCTGGCTGCTCTTCAGGGCAGGGTTGGGACACCCTCACCCTACATCCAGCACTGTTGAGCCTGGCTGGCCCATGCACTGCCCATCATCCTGTGTTTCAAAAGGATAGAGCAAAACCAGAGTGAGAGCTGCAAAGAGACACAGAAAAACTAGCAGAGAAAGTGCCGAGCTGTGCAGGGAGATGAGCGTGGCTCAGCACAGCCTGGGCAGAGCATAGGGAGCAAGCCAGGCACAGACTGGAATGCACCCTGCTCAGGAACCACGCACCATCCCAATTCCCTCCAAGAGCAGGTAGAAGGAGGGAGCTGGGAGCTCTTCCCCAGCAGGCCAGCTGAGGTGGCACTGGTGGGAGCTGTACTACTGGGGGGGGAGGGGACACGGTGCCAGGAAGGCAAAGGCTTCAGCACAGCTGTGGGAAGAGGGTGATGAAAAGGGGTTGGTGG
This sequence comes from Apteryx mantelli, assembly GCF_036417845.1. Lineage (NCBI taxonomy): Eukaryota > Metazoa > Chordata > Aves > Apterygiformes > Apterygidae > Apteryx > Apteryx mantelli. Next base: position 25,957,812 of record NC_089990.1, read on the forward strand.
GTACTCTATCTGCTTGCCTGGCTCTTGAGCAGCTCTATACCCCAGAGCAAACCCAGCTCAGCCACTTCCAGCTGTCCCAATGCAACCCACTCCCTGGCACCCACCCTGCTCTCTGTCCCTGCTAGCTGGTGCCCTCATGCCACACTGCTCTTGGGCCTCCTCTCTGCTTGTCCAGCACCACCCAGCCCTCCCTGCAAGTGGCTCTGGCCACAGACATGATACAGGGGAAGAAAATCTGCCTGCACTGGCCTGGAACTGTGGGATCAATGCACCTTTTCCCACCACACACCCAGCATCCTGGGAAGGGAGTGGCTGCTCTTGCCTTAGAAATCCCTTCTGGGCCCAGCCAGAGCAGTCTAGAGGGGGAACTGGTGCGCCCCTGAAGGTGAAGAGCCACAGGATTTTCCCAACTGCCTGAATCCAAGGAGCTGGCAGAGAAGGCAGCACACAGCCACCCTTTCTCTCCCTGCAGAGCCAGCAGGGGACCCAGCAAGGCTGCTGGGGGAGGAACAGAGCCAGCCCTGCCCCCACGAGCTCTTTACATAACCCAGGCACCAGTTTGCATCATGCAGGGAATTCCTCCGCTGGCGCCATCCCATCCCTGCTGTCCCTGCGCATCTGCCCCCAAGACCAGGAGCGGGGCACAGGCTGCCAACACCTTCCGCAGGACCCACACTGCCTGCCTGGACCCTAACCACCCCCCCTTGCCAGCCCCTTCCCAGCCACGGACAAAGAGCTCCAGGAGCCTATATGTATAAAAAAGTAGAGTTTATTGCCATTTCTACCTAGATTTACACAACTGTGTCATTGCTCTGACAGTCTGACGTCAAAGCGGACGTCCCGTCAGTTCCCAGAGAGCTGGCTGGGGGAGGCACAGCGCCCGGAGTCACAGGCTTGCTCCCTCCGAGCCCCGTGGGCTGGAGCACGCCCCGCAGCCACCGTTGCCTCTGCCCAGTGCTCAGTCCAGACGCTTCCGCTGCTGCAGCTGCCCCGTGGCTCCCACCTCAGTCGGCACAGGAGAAGGAGCAAACCCTTCCCTCCCTCTGCCAGGGAGCAGTCTTGCAGCACTGTCCACCCAGTTACAGCCATGTGCCATTCCAGTCTTGACTTGAATCCCCCAGCTGTACAGAGATGGGCACATCGGCCCCAGGGGCAGGGCCACATGGCATCCCACGGCCTTGTGGGCGCTGCTCACCTGTATTCACGTGTGTTTATATATAGATATGTCTACAGAAGATACCTGAACTAATAAAACAAGCTTTTCCTTGTAATCCCCACACTGATGTGTGTACAGCCATGCACTATACCACAACTGCCAACACTGGTGCTGCTTAAAGTCAGGTTTTGGTTCCAGCATGCTCCTGGTTGGCTAGAGGGACAAATCTGTATCTCTCACTAAACAACTGTCTTCCTCCAAGACCAGTCTTTGCCAGAAAGAGACCCCCCCACTGCACAGTGCAGCAAAGGCACGGGACTTGGCGTGCGCTTTTTCCAACCTTGTATTCCCACGCATGTGCCAAAGGCGACCTGGCACTGCCGGTGTGTCACAGACTCCCAGGTTTCAGCAGAGCCCAGGAAAGGCAGGTCAGCCGGGCCACAGATTTACTCCCAGCACACAGGGGGAGGTCGGACGGGGGGGGGGTCAGCTGCTGGTGCAGCACCGCGTCTCCCTCGCAGAAGAGCATCTTCGTGCAGGAGACAGCAGCTGGCTCTACTGTCTGGACGGGGTTGCCTGGGGGGCACCTCTCAGCACTACTGCTAGTGCTAGGGTTTGGCAGTCCTCCGTGAGATGAAGGCGGAAACAACTTGGCGGGAGATTAAGTAGAAAGAGTTCTGTGGCTCTGCCCACCCCAAGGACAGAGCCACCTTATACCGCAGAGCCCCCGGCATCCTGAGCCGGGGCCGGCGCCCCTGGGCTCTGCTCCTCTGGGCACAGCACCTCTGTGGGGAGCCGGGACTGGAATTTCTCCAGCTGCTCGGGGCTGGCGAGTGTTTTCAGAAGGCTGTTTTCTCGCTCCAGCTGGGAGTTTTTCTCCAACAGTTCTTTGATCTGCTCTTTCAGGACCTCCACTTCCTCCCGCACTGCATACATCAGGTGATTTTTCACAAGATCCTGCAAGAGGCAAGCAAACAGACCAATCACTCAACGGTTATACCCTCAGGGCTGCTTCCACCCTACCCTGCAGGGCTCTGTCCCCCAGCCTCTTGCCAAGCAGGGTGAAGAGCCTTCTCAAAGGCTGGGTCTCTCCACCCCACCCTTTGCTCCTCAGCCAGGGCTCTGCACTCACCGGGCTTGACTCTGCCAGCCCAGGGCCAGAAGCAACCTTAGGCTTCCCCTGTCCCTTAGGTCTCGGTGCCTCCAGAGGCGTTCTCCCTCCCGTCCCCCACAACACCCCTCAGCAGGTCAGCAGGCTGTAATTCCCTACTGTTCTTGGGACCTGGCACTGCCTGCCCCCACATCCCACAGCACCAGAGGGTCCTTCCCAGGTATCCTATCCCCCCAACCACCTAGCCATCCCTCCCTCGGCGGGCTCCCTGCGCACTGCGGCGCTGCCGGAGCCAATGAGCTCTGCCAGCTGCAGGAGGCAGACAAAGGAGCCGCTCTGCCAGCAACAGGCTGGAGAGCAGGAACCCCCCCTCCACGCCACAGCACCGCCGGGGAGCGGCGATCCACAGCACAAGCACCCAGGGACGCGGAGCTAGGGCAGCAGGGTGGGAGGCAGCACTGCGGCTCACCATTGCCTGCTCGATCTTGTTATCGATGGCCACCACGCTGGCTCCGGAGGCGCTGGAAGAGAGCGGAGAGGCAGCGCGGTTAGCAGCGAGTCCCAGAGCCCGCCTCGCTTCCCAGGGCAGTTATGCACTGCCCCCCCCCCCTCGCCGAGATTAATGTACCGGGCTACCCCGGGGACCAATGCACCGATCTTCACCCTCCCTCGGGCCGCAATGCACCGGGGGCAGCAAGGAACCAAATCCCCCCCCTTCACCGAGGACAACGCGCTGGGTCCCCCCGACCGCGGGGGGGGGAGGCGGCAATGCCCACAGCCACCCCCGGGCCCCGACGGCGGCGGAGAGCGGCGGGGCGGCCGGCACCGGGGCTGCCCCTACCTGTTGTCGAGCTTCACGGAGACCACGTCCCCCCCGAGCAGGGAGGAGAAGAAAGAGATGGAGAAGTTGTGGAGCTGGTAGACAGCCACCTCCATGGGGGACTGGTACATGCCGGTGCTCATGGCTGCGGCGGCGGCGGGAGCGCGGAGGACGGGGCGCGGCGCACTGCGGCTCCCTGCCGCCGCCGCCCGCTATATGGCGGCCGCGCGTCACGCGGCGTCACCGGGGGCCGGGCCGAGCCGGCCCCGCCGCCACCGCCGCCGCCCTCCCCGCCGCGGCACCCCGAGGCGGCGTTGCACCCGGGCCGCCAGCGCCGCACCGCTGCCCCCGGAGCAGTACCGCAGAGCGGCACCCCGGCACCCCCGTCTGCAGCCCTGCTCTGCAGTGCAGCGACCCCAAACCCGGCACAGCATCCCAGTACGGCACCCCTGCACCCCAGTGCAGCACTTCTGCACCTCGGGGTTGCACCCCCATATAGCACCGCTGCACCCCAGCTCACCGCCCCTGCAGCCTGGCTCAGCACCCCTGTGCCTCTGCGCTCTGGCCCTGCAGCCCCGGGCCTCAGCACCCCAGTCCTGCACCCCTGCACCGCAACACCGCGCTCTTGTGACTCTGCACTCCCGAGCTGCACACCTCTGCACCCAGTCCTGCACCTCTGCTCTTCTGCACCCTGAGTCCTGGCACCCCATCCATTCCCAGCCCGCTGCCCCTACACTCCTCTGCACCCCATCTATTCCCCGCCCCCCCCATTCCTCTGCAGCCCACCTGGTCCCTGCACACCTCACATTCCTCAGCACCCCAGTTGCTGTGCAACCCCCACATATCCGAGCTTGCAAGGGGCAAGGTGTTTCGGCTGCGGCCACCCCACTACAGCCTTCAAGGCAACTCTTCTGGCTGCCATTTAGAGATGGAGAAAAGGAGGAAAACAGCCTTGTCGGGGTCTTGCATTCGGGGTGTCTGTGCGTGTGCCGCAGGGGACCCCGGGCAGCAGGACCTTGACGTGGTTGCAAAGATTCGTGCAAAAGAAAAAGGAAAAGCAATCGCTGTGCAAAACAAAAATCGGTGTGCAAAACGAAAGAAAGGCCCGCAATCAGCGTGCAAACAACTCCTGGGCCACGGCGGCGCCCGGGCCGCCCCCGGCGCTGCAAACCCCGCCCGCTCAAACCTTACATAACCCTCTACCAAAACATGTTTTGAGCCTCGCCTCCAGCAGCCTCGCAGCCGGAGGAGGCCGCCTCCCGGCGGTCAGAGGCGGTGCTGCATCAGGGGACCTCTTCCCCGCACCCACAGGGCAACTCTCAGGAACAAACAAGGCGAGCGCATCTCCTCCATCCCCTCAGTGGGACTCAGCCAAGCCCTCCAAAATGCCCCTGGTGACATGGTGGGGGCTGGATTTGGCATTGCCGACCACAGGCAACATTCTCCCAGCCCTCGGATGTCCTCCCCAGCCTGCCCCGCCAGCTCCGAGCCTTATCTCTGCCCTCTGGACCCCACAGGACTTTGCTCAGCACCCAGGCTGCATCCATGCTGGTGCCCCCTATCTCTGACTGGAGCCCTGCAGAGCCTGGTCTGTGTTAACAAGCCATGACAGGAGGTGATGCCAAATTCAGCCGTCTCCCAGCACTCAGACATCCTGGAGGAAAGCCCACGCCAGGGCACAGTCTCAGAGGAAGCAGAGCAGCCAGAGAGATTTCCCTTCCCTTGCTGGGATGCAGGAGCTGGTGCCTTCCTGGGAAGGAAGCTCACCAGCCGCCTGGCTGCATTACTGTGGCAGCCGGCCACCTCCCTGTGCCCGAGATGTCCTTTCCCACCACCCTGGGGCTGGCAGGCAGTCCTGAGCTGAGAGATGCAAGGGCATTTCAAGCAGAAGGGCTCAGACCCCAGCAGTGGGGCTTGCAGCCTGACATGCCCAGTGTCACAGTTATCCCCATGCACCTTGTGTTAGGGAAAAAGCTAACCCAGCAAAAGTGTTAGCTCTGGCAGAGGCAAGTGCCACCCCAGAGATGTTTATGGGCTGCCAAGGACCCTGAAACCCCAGAATCTGGGATTGTCCCCGATGCCAAAGGTGCCCAGCACCCGGTTGGTCTGTGCCAGCATGGAGAACCACCCGAGAAGGCGAGCCAGCGGCACTATCTCTGCCTTTCTTGGCACCGTCGCAGGCTGCAGGGCACAAAACAAGCATGGTGCCTCTTGCTCCCATGCCCCTTCCTCAGGAAAAGGGCTGAGAGTGGGAAGAGGGATATTTGCCCACTAGAAAGGGAAACAGAGGCACGGTGCAGCAAAATGACTTGCCGCAGAGCAAGCTGGCAGGGCATCTGCTCTATATGATGTCTTACACTGCCTCTGAGGGCAGGATGAGGATCCAGGTTTCCTGAGCAGTGAAGGACTCTTCGTGGGACATTGCCCTGCATGTGCACCTTGGCTGGGCAAGGAGTTCTGTGCAGCCAGGCACATTCAGGACCCCCCCAGAAACACAGGTTTGAGATGGCGATGGAAGCCTGTCCCGCTTTGCAGGGAAGCACCTTCCACCACCCAGGACCCTTTCCTCCCTCCGTCTGCATGGGGAATAACGCACCTTCCTCCTTGCCAGCGCAGGCCTTGTCTGTGCAAAACTGCCGGGCAGGGGGCTGAGCAAGGAGGCTGATGCCAAAGGGACCAGGCAGGAGCTTGTCCCTGCAGCTCTGCTGCTGCACTGAGGCCTGGCATGTGTCCCCCCTCCCTGTCCATGGGCCAGGCCCTACTCACCGGTCCCTCCTCTTGAAGAGGCTTGGGGAGTACGGCGGCTGGAAGGCCATGCTGGTGCCTGCGACCCCTCTTCGGTCCCTCTCCTCTCCCTGCTGCAGCCCAGTGCCCTGGTGAGCGATGCCAGCTCTGCCTGCAGCCACGGCCCCCCGGCCCAGCCAGGTGGCAGGGACAGCCTGGGTGCTGACCACATCCCCGGCAGCAGCGGCTGCAGGGCAGGGAGGGGACACGAGCATGGGGTAAACATGCCAGGCGGATGACCTCAGCCACACTGAATCAGTCCTTTCAGGGCCCGGCAGGACAGTGTGCCACCCCGAGCCGTGTGGGTGCCGAGCCGGGAACGGGTGGCTGGCCCCCCCCTCCACAGGCAGATGAAAGCCGCTCTGTGCACGCTTGTTCCCAGGGTGCCCGCTGGTGGGCAGGGTGACAGCCCCCAGACACCAGGCACAGCTGGACCCTCTCCCCCTTGGCTGTGGCATCCCAGGGCGCCCACGCCAAGGGCAGAAGCCAAGAGAGCCCCAACTGAGCTGCAAGAATAAGCCCTGCACTGGGATGTGCTCCTCCTAGCTCTATCCATGGCCCCAGGCTGGCCACATACCTACTCTGGGACTCGGTTTCCCATCACAGTTCAAAGAAGGATCCTATCTTGTTTTTGGGAGGTGAGAAAAGAAGGGGGGGGGCATTTCCCAGCCTGTACTAAGGCAGTCTCATTCTCACGTGTTCCAACTCTGTGGCTGCCTCACCCAAGTCCTGTCCTAGCCCTTGTCCCTTGAGCCCCATGCCTATGTCACCGGCGCTGCAGCAGGACGGGGTTTGTCAGGATGAGTTTGTGCCATTCTCATCACAAACAGGCACCTTGAAGGGCACCCCATGGGGCAGGATGTGGGATGCTGGGTCACCTTCACTACTCTGCAATACCAGTTGGGTTCCTCCTCCACTGTGTGCCAACCCAGTTCCCATTCCCATGAGTGTCTGGCTGCTTTGGGAGACCCCTTCTAAGTAAATTAGAAAAATCCTTGTTATAATGAGGACCTTGTCCACTGCTCCTTCCCAGCTCTACCATGAGAGTCAGCTGGCTGGGGTGTTATGGTCTGGCATGTCATCAGCTGTGCCACCTTCCATCTCCTGCAGAGAGGTAGGCAGGGGCAGTGCCCTGGGGAGAGACGGTGGGCAGACACCAGTCTGCCTCTAGCACTGACAACTGGGCCTCAGTTTCCCCACTTCTCTATTTCCATGCTGCAGACACATCCCCACTGCAGAGTACTCCAAGACCTGGTCCAGGCCCCTTCCCAAAAGAAAGCCCTAAACTATTACTAGTCTTGATGGGTGCTCACCAGCCCCGGCACTACTCAGGGAATCCCGAGCCCTTCCCAGTCCCTTCCTGACACTGCACCTGAACATCAAGCGCTGGGAAGAAGCCTGCTATTTCCAAGGCCACTGGAGTGAAAGAGGGAAACATGGCAGTGCAGCATTTTGAGAAGAAACTGGTTCAGCTCTGCCACCTCAAATATTTTTCCCTCGGGGCTGGGACCATTGCAAAAATAAACAGAGATAAGTAAATTACTTCTCTGCTGTCCCTCCTGGGCTCTGCCCAGCTCTAGGAGGGCAGTCAGCCCAGTCAGCAAGCATATCAATGCAGGGTGTTGGGATTGAAAGGAAGCCCTGCTGGGCCTTTGTCTGGCTCAGCCCTGTGGAGAGGCAGTAGGATTCGATCTGCACAGCCCTTGTCTCAGCAGAGACACTGGGATCAGGGCAAAGGCACTTGGCATGAACTTCCATGATCTGAAATCCCTCACTGGCAGTGGCATCTAGTGGAAAAAGCAAGTGGCCCGAGAGTGAGGGAGCTGGGGTGTTTCCCAGCTCTGTCATTGCCCCGTCAGCTGCCCATGGGCATGGCTGTCACTGCCCTGTGGCTTGGGTTTCCCAGCTGTAAGATTGGGGAGGATGCTGCTCTCCTCTATGAGACATCCAGGTGAGGGATGCTATTTTGGGATACAGTTGCACGATGCTCTTCTCTCCCCTACAACACACTTGAATGTGTGACACAGCAGGAACCAGGGGACTACTGCCCTGGCTATTTGGGGATGCAGCCAGCACACTCCATCCCCTTCTCCTGTCCCTCCTAGAAGAACACCTTTTGGAGGTATCCAAGGACCCATCTTATGAGTGAGACCTCCAAGGAGGCCAGGGGACATTCAGTGATTGCTTCCAGTGCCCCCTTCCTGACACTTCTGGTGGGCTCCACACAGCGCCACAGGAAACCCTGGTAGGAGCCCATGAGCCTGCATGCTCACACAGTTCTGCTTCTCCATGGGCCTCATTGACTCCCCAACCCATCCAGCCAGCTTTCCACCTGCTGTGAGGGTGATTCACTGCTCCTGGCTGGGGGCAAGTCCCTCCTGCATGCTAGGCCAGCGCAGGAACTGCCTCCTCTTGCTGGCACAGCCTCAACAGGGGCACCTGTAGCCTGCTGCCCCACAGCTCCACACATGCCCCTGACCTGCACATCCACCTGAGGGATGTCCCCTCTGCTGCAGGCACCCCATAGACATGTCGACAGATGCACACGAACATGGGAACACCTTGCAAGCCATACATACACATGCACACATACCTGTGTCTTGCATGCACATGCTTTCCAGCCCACATGGGCATGCATCCTGAACACTCATACGTATGCACTCTGCATCAACATGCATGCAGCTAGCATGTGTACACATGCACTCCCTGCATGCACACACACATGTACACATGCACCTTGCATGCACACATGTGCACTTTGAAGCCCACATGGGCATGCACCCTGCACACTCATACACATGCACTCTGCATGCATATGCATGTACCTGCATGCATACACATGCACACACCTCCTGCATGCACGCAGGTGCATCCTGCATATGCATTGCAAATGCTTCCTCCCTCCCACATACACACACATCGCCCTGACTCATGAATCACACAGACACACACACGTGCATGCACAGTGTCAGGATGCAGGGTGTGGGCAGCCCAGGCATCACTTCATGCAGGAGGAAGGGACCCCCCCCAATCCATGAGGCTTTACTGGTCCAGCCCAGCTGCCTCCGTGGCTCCACACCACAGTCCAGTGGCAAGAGCAGCAGCTCACAGCTCTCTGCCAGGCCCCCAGGCTGCATGGCTGGAATCTGTCTGAGCAGTTTACAGAGGAGGACACTGAAGCATAGGGTGGAAGATGAGGGAAGGCCACTTCTCCTGGGACCCAGAGTTAGCGTCAGAACTAGGACCAGACTCCAAGAGTCCTGGCCCCCAGCTCTCCTGCTTTCACCACTAGACTCCACTGCACATCCGGAATAGGACCAGCAACACCCCACTGATGAGCCGAAAAGGAATGGATCAGGGGCAGGAAAGGGGCCACCGGCAGCATGTGCAACAAGTCCTGCGCAGGACTCCAGCTGCGCCCCGAGCGGTGAGGGGCCCTTTCCCAGCCCCCTGTGGCCCCGGCAGACAGTCTTCCCAGTATGCTGGCCCCACTCCAGCAGGGCTGCTGGGATCAGCTTCCTCTCCCACCACCCCCCTTGTGCGCCTCCGGAGCCAGGCATCAGCAGAGCAGGGTGAGCAATGTCTCCCTTTCATTTCCTAAGGAGCAGGAGGCTGTGGACCTGGTGCTGCCCAACGACACCTGAGGCCATTGTGATGGGCACCTCACAGCAGGCTGGGTGAGGGAGTCCAGAGGTGTGAGCCACATCCCTGAGGCAGCAGCACGGCATCTTGCCTCATGTGTACAGCAAAGGGAGGTTTTTCAGACAAGGCCCCAGCTTGTGCCTGCGGTTATTTTGGGAACAATAACAGCACCTACTATGCAGTGCAATTGTGATACTCATTGTTGCACTCTCCGGGGGGAAAAAAGAAAGGGGGTTGTAATGGAGCAGCTATGAGAGGAGGTGGCACCAACTGCTTGCTCCTTCCCCAGCAGCCAGGCCTGCAGGAAACCCCAAAGCTACTAGCAACTCCTTAACAGGCACACGCACAGTGCTGTACCTCAGCCCCAAAGATGCCAGCCCCAATTGCTGGGGCAGTGATGTTTAGTGACAACTCCTTCCCCATTCCTAATAAGATGCAGAGGCATGAACACAGCTGGGTTGCAGCTGCTGAAGGGTTAAGCCTGCCTGTTAGGTAAGGATGCAGGCACACGCCGTGGACAGAGCAAGGGATAATACAGCCCCTGTTACACGCTCCTTCGAGGCTGGGACCAGCCCTCTCTCCTCTTGGAGCCCCACACCTACAGTGTGGGCTCAGCCCCAAAGGGTTGCAGGCTGGGACACGCGTCCCAGTGCCCATGGACTAGGCAGGTGAGGGGAGGCTGAGCCATCCACAGCCAAGGCTCAAGGGGGCAGAGACGAGATGTGCCGTCACACTAGGCTTCCCGCATTGAACCTGTGCTGGGTACTGCGGTGCCACATGCCAAAGGATGCCCATGTTCATTCGGCTCTGGGGTGGGCAGCTCTGGAAATAGAGCTGGAGGAATGGCACGTGATGCAAGCAGGAGTCACCTCTCCCCAGCCTGTGCTCTCCACGCCCCCCCCCCCCCCCCCCCCCCTCCAGCTCAAGGCCCTTTTAGCTGCTTCATGGCAGCATTTCTAGCTTGCTCTCTTCCAAGGACTCAGTTCAATGGGAGGAAGGCCCTTCAGAGGGTCCGAGGCGTGGGAAATGTTTATTGCCTGGCCTCCAAGACACTGGAGAGCAATACGGGAAAGGCACAGAGCCAAAGCTGCCCAGGCTGCTCAGCAAAGCAAGATCTCTGGCTTAAAGGGTCAGAGCAGGGGGGAAAGCAAAAGCCACAGCCTGCAAACAGGCAGCTAAGAAAACTCTGCCATTGATAGCCTGAAATTCTGCAGCCATGGCCTTGCTGGCCAAGGGGACTGAGGATGCCAGTGCTAGAACCAGCTGTACCATGGAGGAGCTGAGGGAGGGGTGGCTGGGGACACCGGTGACAGCTGGAGCTTGTGAGATCAGATGTGGGAAGGGCTGGGTGCAGGGCATGTCAGTGTGGAGCCCCATCCTGCCTGGTGATGGGGAGGAAGAGGTGATGACAGGGGCCAGCTCATAGGCAAGTGGGCAGCTGTGTCCCCAGGAGGGTGTCATCTGCTGTCCCACTTAGCAGTCCTGCTCCCAGGGGCCTGGAGCCTCCAGCATGCCCTCCTGCCTGCCCTGCAGCACTGGCATGGGGCTGCTGTGCTCGTAGCTGGCGCTGCAGGCCCAGAGCTGCTGGATGCTGGAGCACACCAAGCGCCAGCACAAAGCCAGTTGGCCAGCTCTTGTTTCCTTGTCCTGAGGACCGGTGTGTCCCAGCCAAGCTGTTTACTGCAGACTTGGCACTACCGATGGCTCCACTCTCTCTTTCCAGGAGCTGTGCATGACCAGTAACTGCCCCATGCAGCCAGGAGTCCCATGACATGGGGACCTGGTTTGTGCCCACCATAGCATTGGAGGGCTCATAAACCCCTCAACCCAGGGCATCTGCGCTCTAGAGCAGAAGGCAGTCTCTGCTGGGTACACCTCCTGTAAGTGTTCAGGCAGGTATCCGAGCCCCTGGTGCTGCTGGCATTGCCAGACCTAGCCGAGGCCCACTGGCTGGCAAGGGTCAGGAGACCCAGAGCAATGGGGAGAGCGGCACAGTGCAGTCATGGCCTTTGCAACACCCTGGAAGCCTGGGGAGGGTTTGCAATGGGGGAAGGCAGATGCAGAACCTGTCATCTCCCCACTCCCTTTGCCACCGCCACACAGCGACTGAGCCAGTAAGAGCTCCTGCGGGCCACGGTGACACAGGGAGTGCTGGCAGCTGTGGGCAGGGGACTTGCCACCTCCTAACCACCGCCACCCATACAGGGTTGTGAGACACTGGCACAGATTGCGGCACAGGGACTCCTCCAACCTGTTGAGCTGGAGAAGCTGTGGGGCGGGAGGAGGGAGGCAGCTGGCAGGCTCCCATGTCCAGCTGTTGGGCGGCCTGCTTCCTCTGATAAAGGTACTTGGCAGTACTCCCAGTTCTGTGTTTTCTGGCATGTGAGTGCACACCCCAGCGCTGGCCTGCTGAGAGCTGCAATTTTCCTTTCTCTCTCTAACATTGTCACTGGCCCCCTTCTTTCTCCCATGCCCCTGTCCCCCAAAGCACCCCAGGAGCAGCTGCCCAAACTCCAGCCCTGGGCAGTGTGGGGAGGGGTGATCAGAATTGGTGCGGCCCTGACAGAGGCCTTCCTGTGGCACTACCCCACCAGCTTAACTGTCATGCATGCTGTAAATAGGAAGTCCTCGAAGCCATGGCTTCCCCAGTACACTGCACGCTGGGGTGAGAAGGGAAGAGAAAAAAAGACTGATCTGCTTATTGCTGGCACTGAACTGTGCAACCTAGTCTCATGCCTTGCCTGTTTTTGGGCAACAACAGCACCACACAGATGCCTGCCACAGCTTGGGCAGAAATGGCGCAGCCAGTGCTGTGTCAGTGTGCTGGGACAGTATGCATCATGCCAAGGGGATATGCAACAAACCTTGCCACCCCAAAGCTCTTCTGCCTATGCACCATGCTCATGCCAGGGTCTTACAACCACAGCCACCTAGAGGGACACATGCCAGTAAGGCAGAGCCCAGCCATCAACCCAGAGGGGTTCCCACAAGAATTGTGCCCAGCAGTGGGGGGAGAGCACAGTCACCCCCAGGACATGCTCCCAGCCTCCAGCAGGTCAGGGATGCCCAGCCCCAAGGAAGATGGGTTGATTAAACAGCCCTTAGTTGAGTTTTCATGCACAAATCTGTCCAGGCAGTAAGCATTTCAAAGAGTATCAAGGAGTCCCATAGCTTGACCACGTGTTATCACCTTCTTTGGTTACCCCTGCCCTGCAGATCTTGTTACAGGTGAGACAGTGAACTTCAGGCCAGCCTTTATTTTATAGCCCTCTTCTGGTCTGATTTTGATCCCGCTCTAGAGAGTGGGCACCATCCCGACTAGCTGGGAGCACTATTTGACTGAACAGCTATGGAACCAGGGAAAGAGCAGACACAGCTGTGACGCCAAAGCAACCATCCACAGTGCCAGAGCTATGCAATGCCCCTGAGCCCCAGAGAGCACTGTGGGCAGGGGAGATGCCAGCCCTGGCACTGCCCTCCCAGAGCCTCCTTGCTGGCACAGAGCCAACTCTTCCCGAGATCACCAACCTGCAAGGCAGAGCACGCACCTCTGCTTGGGATGACTCTGCAACAAGGATGGGTATGTGTCCCGCAGGACAGGCACCTCTTTGCAAGGCAGGAGCCCCCAGGACCCCACACAGCAGCCCAAGACTCCGTCTCTCCTCTGGCTTGTGCCATTCCCCAAGTTGCTGGGGTCTGTTCACAGCCAGGCCAGCCAAGCTCTGAGCCTGCCTGGGAACACGGGGCAGGATGGGAAAGGCAGGCAGAGCAGTCTTCCAGCTCTCAAGGGACAGAGGGACACTTCTCAGACCATGTGTTTCCTATGGCGGATGCTCACGGAGAGAGGAATTCCAAGGCAGGGCCTCTGGCATCCGTGGAAGGAAACCTCTGGGCCATCTCACAGGAGGCAGTGGACCGTGCAGACACGCTTGGTGCTGGCAGCTGCTGCCCTGCGGTGTGCGGGGAGTGTCCAGCCCTCTAATTGGAGAGCAGTTTGTTATGTAATGAGAGAACAGAGGCTGGGAAACTGGGAGATAGCAGCACATCGACATCCTGTGCCCATACACCAAAAGCTAGCCATGCTAGCTGGCATTCCAGCAAGCCCCTGAATACTTCCCCTTCCTCTCTCAAAGGCACTTGGGCTTTGCCCTCTCCTGCCTGGGCAGATGGGGATGCTCAGTGCTGGAGGGAGCTTCATCAGCCCCTGAAAGCCCCTTCCCCAGAGCTCTGCCAGATGGCCAGGCCCTGTGGCACGTCAGAGTGTGTGAAGCTCAGACAGGCACAACCTTGTTGGGGCTCAGGAATGGGAGAGGAGCCGAGAGGCCGCTGCTCCGCCGACGCACAAACAAGCTGCTCTGGAGAAGGTCAGGCAAGGACGTGCGCTGGAGCTGCAAAGTTTCAGCTGAGCCTGTTATTAATACCCCGCTTGGCCTTTGCAAAGAATCCCGGGCATTTTGAACCGAGGACACTTCGTTAAAATCATTGCCTCGCTGACATTTCAGAACAATAACAACATGAAAGACAATAAGCTGTCGGCAGGACGTGTACCTGCAGCTCTGCTGTGGCCCTCCATGTGTCCAGTCTGGGCCACCAGCTGTGACCTGGCACATGCCAGTGCTTGGGGAATGGCCTGAGCCTATCCCCAGCCTTCGAACAGCCCAAAGCAGTTCTGCTCAGGGCTGCAGGGTTATCACTAGAATGGTTTCACATGAGGCCGTGGGAATGGCTGAGCCATGGAAAAAAATTGCTTTGTCCTCCCAGTGTTGCACTGGCCACACCACTGTAGCCCAGGCAGGACTGCCTTCCCCAGAGGAGCTGCAGAAAGGGGTCTGCGAGGACTGGATCACATCCCAAACATGGGGCTGAGAGGTCAGCAGGACACAGACTAGAGCGGGGCCCCAGGTCTTCAGATCTGCCACCAGAGTCATTCTGCAGCAAAATCCCCTCCAATAAATATATGTATATATATAGATAGATAGATACACAGACAGAGTATGACAAACTCCTATCCGAAAGCCAGCAATGTGCAGCGCCTGGATAAATATAACTTGGCGCTCATCCACAAACCCTGGATCTGGGACAGATTGCAGCCTTTAATACCTCTCTGGCCTTCACCCACACACACCCAGCCACACATCACCCCACCACAAACACCGGGGTATTCTCTGTGCTCCACAAATGGGGGTTTCACTCATTTCCCAAGTGCTGGATCCCCCAGAACCTCTCTCCCCTTGGCAGCCCCACAGGGTGAGCCAAATCATGGCATGGGCACCATGCATATACACATGCCATGGTCATATTCCCTGTGCTCACAAGCTGCTGCCAGGTCCTGCCAATATGCGGCTGTATGGTGTGTGCCTTGAACCCCTCTGGCTCCGCAAAAGGCCCTGCAAGGGGTCCGGTTTGGAAACTACCAGCCTGCAATGTGGCTGGGTGAAATCAGGCCCCTCCAAGCAGTCTGGCAGGCCATAGGGACCCTGCAGGCACTTGGCGGGCAGCTGCACCTTAGTCTCACTGCCATGGGAATGCCCTACCACCAGCTTGGGGGGACTCAAGGGCATGGTGTGCCAGAGAAGGCATTGCCCATTGCACCCACATTTGTGCCATGTGCCTGGCAGGAGCTGAGATGCTGGATAAGCTGTAAAAGCCTCCACCACCAGGTCAGCCCCAGCCCCAGTTCACAACCCAGCTCCACAGTACTGGACAGCCTTGGGATGCTCCAGGATTGGGACACACTGTCCCCTGAGGCATGGCACAGATTTGCCCACAGGGTGTCTCTCACAGTGCCACAGAATGCTGAGATCTGCCTGTAGTGGCACCATGGAGGGCTGCCAGACTGCCACACTCGCTGCCTGCGCTAGAGGCTATTCTCAGCTGGTGACAGAGCAGCTCCGGTCTCCCCAGGCACCAGAGCGCCAAGAGCAGTGGAGGTGCCAGGCTGCTCTTTGCAAGCTGTTTGGACTGTTCAGTAGGGGGACAGGATGTTCTGCCCATCACAATAAAAGCCTTTCAAGCCCTTTATGCCCAGTGAACTGGAGTTAAAGCTTGGAGCTGTGAATCCGGGTCACTGTCACAATCTGGACTCTGGGTGAATCTTTCCCTGCTCACTGCTGGAGGCCGCACACTCACTGGAGGGCTTCCCTTTGGTGCCCCCCGGGCTGGTGCTTGGCATGCATCTACCCAGCACGATGGCTCTGTGACCATTGGCCCAACTGTGTTAGCTCCAGGCAGGGATAGTCAAGGGCTGCAGGGCAGGACTGAGGGGCCCAGCCAAGCAGGAGGAGGCTAGGCTGCCATGATGCTGAGATGTGCTGCCATTGCGAGCGTTGGTGTACCCTGCCCTGTGAGACCTGGCACACTGGGCTCTGGGCTACACCCCATCTGACCGCACCCCAGATGTAATATCCTCTCCCCAAACCTGCCAGGATGTCATTAGCCAGGGGAAGCACCAAGTGCCTGCGAAATGTTCAAGGGCTAGGATACCCCCTTTCCTCTGGGGTCTGATCACAGGTGCTCCAGGCCTCTGGCTTTCCGGCTGCTGGCTGTGGAACAGCTCTCTGGAGTGCACAGCACCATACGTCCTTCTGCCTTCCCCAGGAGCAACTCAGCAAATGACACCCTCTGAGCCCCTCGATGCTATCAGCCCTGCAGAGACCCTGGGGGGGACAGAAGCCAACCCTTGCCAGCATCAGCACCAGGATGGTCCCACCTTGTGGGACCCCTGTGGCTTGTTCTGGCTCCAGCCCCTCCAGTTTCTTCCAAACCTAAAGTTCAAAGGCTCACACTTCCTGTTGAAATAAACCCTGGTGATTATTTCCCGCATGAGACTGTGTTGCCAATACCTGCCTGGCCTTTTAGTCCTGGGGCACCTACCCCCTGCCTACTTGGAGTTGTCCAGGTGTCCTGATGGACATGCAGTGTCTGAGCATTAGCAGAAGGCCAAGATGACAGGTTTCTGTGCAGCTGGAATTAGTATCATTGGATTTTAGCTTGGCTGTGCCAGCTCTGCTTGGCCAAAAGGCAAAGCCTTGCAGTCAGAGGCACCTGGCTTCACCCTGATGGGCTAGAGGTGCTGAGCAGGGCTCTCCGAAACTCCAAGGCAGGTTAAGGAAACTCCTTTCTGGAGGGAGCTGGGTCTCGGGGTACCAGCCAGTGTCAGGCATACAGTGGCCTTGGGGAGATGTGCACAGTGTGGCATGTGTGCCATGGCCAGGCAGCAGCCTTGCAGAGCCATCCCGAGCATAGTGAGCAGCACAGCCGAGCTGTGCAGCTGCCAGTAGACCCGCCTCTTCCTCTGCATGCTCCGCTCCAGCCTCTGTGGTGCTGCACATGTTGCCCATGTGCTGGTCCTTGCCTCCCTCCCCCTTGGCTCCCCCGGGGCCTTCTCCACCAATCTGCGCTCAGCCCAGCCCTGCGCAGGCAACACTGTGTTGAGTAACAAGCAGGGAGCTCCTGCTCTGACTGCCTGAGCTCACTGCTGCCGGGCTTCCCCTGCCCTGACCAAGGCTCCCTGCAAGCCTGGCCTGTGTGAACACTGCTCTGTGCCCTGGTGCTGCCAGGTCTCACTGGGGTGAGTTCCAGGGCAGCAGGATGCCTGCAGTCGAAACCAAGGTGGGCACAGGAGACAGGTCTGCACCTGGCTGCCCATCATCTTTCAGGCAACAGGAGGATTTGGGCACATTGATGTCAGCTATTCCCTGTGTCAAGGCTAAGTGAAAAGTCTCCAGTGTCCCCAGAATCTCAATAGTCTGTAGGGCTCAGCAAGCCATGTTACAAGACACAGGCCAGGCAGGGCCCACATGCAGCTCTATTCCATGAGAGCAAAGCAAACAAATACCCTCCGTGCACTGGTCCAGGGAGGGAAGGGTCATTTTCACAGCCACCTCCCAGGCCAGATCTGCCCTGCGGGGACTGCGAGAGCACACCAACCAGAGGGAACTGTGTCCCAGCAGAACAATCTCACACCCACACCTCTCTCACGCTCACACGTGCTCCTGCGCACAGCCCCTCTCCCAGTCAAAGCCTCCTTGTTGCTGGACAGCCCACTCTCCATGCTGGAATGTGCTCCCCAGCCCCGCTGCTCAGTGCTGCCCTTTAAATGCTGGCTCCATCTCCTTCTCCTGAATCATTGCGGCAAAATGACACAAGATGGATGGGAACAAGTGGTGCCGCACCATGCTCCAAATGCCACCCTGGCACTGCTGCCCAGACAGCTCTTGTTCGGTGACCTGACCCTACCCCGAGAGCACTAGTACTGCTTGACTTCTCTTGCACTGTTTAATCCCGTTTGCATGGCCCAACCTCTCTCTCAGCCTTTCTGCACCCGTGCTGCGTTCCCTTGCCTCCTTGCAATTTCCTTTGCTTGCCCAGGGCCCAGAAGAAGGTGGCCCCCAGCCCTGTTCATATCTCAGACCAAAGTGTCACTGCCTATCCTATTAGGTGGAGTGGCTGATCTCACAGCACTGGGAGAGGGTCAGGCTAGGCAGATATCTCAGCTTACTGCCTGTAGCAGGATGGGGCACAGGCTGGCCAGGCTGCCAGATCTTATCCTGACACCCTGGGAGAGGCTGGGCAGCAGACCTGGCACAGGCTGGTTGATGTGGGTGAGTGGCTGGCACATATCTCCTCTCCCCAACCCTGGAGCCAGGTGGAGCGCAGCTTGAATCATGCATCAGAGCACACCCTGGAAGGACCAGCACCAGGGAGGCAAGGGTGCAGTTCTCCCTCTGCAGCGCTAGCCCCCTCCAACACTGCCAGCTATCCTCACCACCTTCCAGCCTTGGGAAAGGTGCCACGTGGTCACGCGCACCTTACAGGGCTGTGGTGCCATTCTCCCCATCCCACACTTGTTCAGACTTGCATGTAGTTCTTATATGAGCGATCTTGGGATAACGCTGGCACTGTGGAGTTAAGAGATGGCTGAGATCTGTGGCCTGTGTGCCCACAGCTCCAACTCCTTTGGGGAGCAGATGTGTGTCTGGCCCACCAAGTACAGCAGTAGGAAGCCTCCCTATATTTGGTGTTTCCGTGCTATCCTGGCTCCTTTGTGCTGCCCAGGCCTCTCCTGTCAGCAGTTCACAAGGCTGCATGTAGGGCATGGAGGGGAGATGCCCTTTTCAAGCAGGACCTTATACACTCTCCTAGCAAGAGGATTTCCTGCAGGAGTGCCAGCCATGGGTGCAAGTGGTCTGGATCATCTCTACCTTGTGCATCCCTCACAGCATCCCTACAGAAAGCAAAGAGAGAGGAGAGCCAAGTAGGGACCACCCAGCTAGGGAAATGCACAGAGACAGGTCAGAAATGCAGCATGCACGTTCTCCTGAGACCCACAGCACTGATCTAACCCCATCGCAGAGCTCAGGGCTTGATCCATCATGGGCTGAACTATCTCCAGTGCCCCTGGAGCTAGATCCTGGTTCCAGATCTGCTTGGTCTCCCATGTTATACTAGACTTTGGCCATGTATGAGTGAGTGTATCCTCAAGACCTCCTCCCGTGCCAGTGTAAGAGCACATCAACAACAGCAAGGGACACAAACCCTCCTGGGTTCCCCAGTGCCAGCAGCAATGGTGCCCTTATCAGACCTGTTATCGAGGTGTTCCTCTGGCACCCACAATCCCCTGCTTTGTATGCTATCACCTCTTGGGTATCTTGGCTCATTCCCCAGGAGGCGAAAGTTCAGGCTGGAGCAAAACAGGTACACACAGGTGTGGGCACACCTGCCTTCAGTGCCTGAGGCAGTGCCCCCCAGCCTCCACACACTATGCCACCCAAGGGAAAAGTGCGATTATTCAAGGGGTCTCCAGACCAGGTTAGCAGTGAGCCGTCTAGAAGCATGGCATGATGGAGGGATGCAACACCTTTTTACCACAGTTTAGGCACAGCCTTTCGCAAACAAGAGTGACCAGAGTCTCTCAGGACACAATACTCACTAGGGCACAGACTTGGAAGCTGCTGTGCAGAGCACTGAGGGGCACAGATGGGGAGAGACTCTGGTCCCCTGGCACCTGCAGATAGCAGCAGAGCTGCTCTGTCACAGCAGGGGAGTTCTATGCTCACCAGGAGCAGCGTGTGTCCTGTCCCAGCAGGGACTAGTTCAAAAGCAGGCAAGTCTTGCCCCTACTGCCTGCCTCTCACCCATGGGCCCTGTCACTGCCTTCCCCAGGCAAGCAACCTGGATGCTTGGCTCCAACATTAAAGCCTGGCAGCCTGCGCTGGGGATGGTGTCTCGCTTCCCTCCCACGCCCACGATGCCAACTGGCTGCAGTCTCCCGGAGCAAGGGGAAATCTCTGCCTCGCTCATTCCCATTTTTGTCTTGGCTGGGTGGGTTGCAGCTGAGAGCTGGCTTTGCCTCTCACTGTGCAGCCGGGAGCCCGGGCTTGATGCCGTTTGCCTTGGCGGGCGGCCTGGCCCCTCCTTTCCCACCTGAGAGGCAGCTATGAGTTATGTAAGTGCAGGAAGAGCGTCTCCATCGAGAATGGCTCGGAACGAGCAGCCTGCTCAGCATGAGATGCTGGCTTCAGAGAGGAGGCGTGTGCATGCATCCTGGTTTGCTTGCACACATGGGGCAGCCACATGTGTGCCCACCTGCCTTCCTGCACTGTGCAAGGGGAGTATATGTTGGCATGAGGGGTGGTTTGCATGCATGTGCACAGCCCAGGAGGGTGAGCAAGTGAGTACGCCTACAGGTGCATGTGCGTGCAAGAAGGGGAGGAGACGGTGAGGTGCTGGGCGCTTTGTCTACAGATGCGTAGGTGCTGCCATGCACCCTGCCTGCAAGCTGCCCCACCCGCAGTGGAGGAATGAGTCCTAGAGTCAGCGTGTACCCTGCCAGTCTCACAGACACCTGCCACATGCACACCCATGGGCCCGCATACCCTTTCAGTTCGCAGCCCTGGGAGAGGGCATGTGTCCCACACAGGCAGCTCCGGGAGCTGCTACCTGTTACCTACTACAGCACACTCCTGCTGGGGGTCCTCGCTACCATTAGCCAAGCCCAGCTTTCCTAGTGTCAAGCCTGATAGCCCTGGGCCCACTGGCCTCCAGCACAGTGTGTCTGCTGCATGTCTCTTGAGCCCTCCAGGGTGGCCACTAGCTGGTCAGTCCCTTCCCAGAGCTGGAGCCGGGAGTGCAGGACCAGAGACAGCTCTGTCTCCCTCCCCAGGCCTGGGGTCCCCCATCTCCAGTGCCTGAAAGCCCTGCAGGGTCACAGCCTTGTCTGCATTGTCTGCAATGCCAGGCCAGGGGAGCAGGGAGGGATCCCAGACTCCTGCCTTCCCCCTGCCTTGACATCGGCAGGGTAAAGCCCAGCCCTCACACAAGTGGATGATACAAGCCCAGAGCATGTCCTGCTGCTCAGGGGCATGCAGCCCCATGCCAGAGGAGCCTTTTCTGAGCTGAGTCGAAGCAGCTGGAGCAGGGTCAGAGTCACTTTCCAGAGCTGGGAAATACCACCGTGGCCAAATCTGTCACTAGTCAATGCACTCCAGGGAGAGGCAGGGAAGCTGCTGAAAGAGCAGGACCTGGCAGCAGGACTCTTGGGTTCCCTCCCCAGCTTCCCACTAACTCTAAAGGGTGGCATCACGACTGTTTCCTGAGCAACAGACTGCCCATCTCCTTGCAAGACCACCATGCGGGCAGTGCCTGTGTGGACAAGATGAAGCCAGGAAGTCCATAAAGTCCAGGTGCCAAGACACATGGCTGGAGGCTGCTGTCGCTCCCCAGACACATGGGGCACCAATGAACAGAGGAGCACCACCGATCCTCATGTGAGCAGTCACCCAGACCTGCACCCAGGATGCCACCTGGCACCACCCACGGCCAGTGGACTGGGCTCCCTGCCACACATGGCTGCTCATGCTTCTCCCCACCTAGTACCCCTCCACACTGTCACTCCTACCTTGCCCCAGAGCCCCACAGCTCCTCCTGCCCCTGCTGGCTCAGGGTACTGCAGGCCCCAAATCTTGCCCCCGCACTGCCAGCCACCAGCTCCTGAGCATACAGCCACCCCAGGCCTGGCTCCAGGGATGTCCAGCACATTGGCAGTCCCTCGGGATCTGCCAGTGGCACCCACCTGTGGAAGAGTAGGAGGATGGAGAGCAGGGTCTGGTCGATGTTCCTGTTGCAGATGCCCTGGTTGAAGAGGTAGCAGGGGTCCCGCACGACGGGCTCCAGCGAGTCCTGGCGCATGATGGAGCTCAGCTTGTCCGTGTTGAGGTTCTTGCGAACCAGCTGCTCCTGCAGCTGCCGGAAGCTGCTCACGGTGGGGCTGCCCAGGTTGTTGTTCTCGCCCCCGGCCCCCTCCTCCAGCCCGCTCCGGTTGGCCAAGTCCAGGCAGCAGCTGCAGCAGTCCAGCCCCACGGGCGACCGGCACTCCTCCGCGGGCGACGAGGACATCCCGGGCCCCTGCGCGCTGCCACGGCCCGCCGGGGCCGCCTCGCACACGGCCGCTGCCGGGGCTGCGAAGGGCGAGCGGCGGCAGGACGCACCCGGCTGCCGAGCGCCGCGCACAGCTCCGCTCGCCCGCCCGCCCCGCGCCGCCCCTGCCCCCGGGCCCGGCTCCCCGCCCGCCCGCCGCGCTGATTGGTAACGGCGGCCCCGAGCGCACGGCCGCCCGCCCCGCCGCCTCCCCGCCCCGCCGCCGCCGCCGCCGCCGCCCTCCCGGAGCCGCCCGCCGGGCGCCCGCCGCGCGGGGCACCCGCCCCGGCACCCGCCCGCCGGGCGCCCGCCTGGGGTCCTCCCCCCAGCCCCCTGCCACGCAGCTCCCCCTGCCCCGGTACCCGCCCTGCCACCCCCCAGGCACCTGCCCCGCCGGACACCCGGCTCCCCCGTGGCACCCACCCCGCCACCACCACAGGTCACTCTTGCAGGCACCCATCCCACTGGGCACCCGCCCTCTGCCACCACCCCGGGGCGCCCACCCTGTGATGTTCCAGGCCACTCTGCTGGGCATCCAGCCCTCCCCGCAGAGCAGCCCCTTGTGCACCTGGACACCCTCCCAGGACACCTCCCCAGCTCCCAGGATGCCTCCCCAGCTTGCCAGTGGGCCACCCTCCTGGACCCACCAATCCCCTGGCAGGCAGCCGGGCATGGACGAGGTGCCTTCCCTCCCCCCACCCCCCCCCCCCCGCCAGTCCTTCTCCCGGCATCTCACTAGGACACACTTGCCCATGTTTCTTGAAAGTGCTTTCCACCCCCCTCCTGGGGGCCCCAGGGGCCAGGAGCCATCCACAGGTCCACAGCAAGCACCTCCAGGGTGTTCACAGCCCCCAGACCTGGCTGGTCTGTCCACCACCAGAGAGGGTGGTGAGAGATGACAGGGCCATGTGGTGCTTGCCAGCAGCTCCCTTACCAAGAAGGGACCCCCTGTCCCAGTCCATGCCTCTAGTGCGGATGGAGCAGAGGGACTACAGGAAGCTGGAGTGGCCAAGGGTCTCTTGAGGTTTCAGCAGGGGGCACGAGGTAGGCCTGCATGGCCCAGGAGCAGAGGCAGAAAAGATGAAAAAGGAGAAAAAAGTCTCCAGGATGGCAGAAATGCCTGGAGTCACCAGGCACCAACCTTGTAGCTGGAAACCATTTGCCCAAGAGCCAAAAGATGGCACAGGTGGAACATGCACATATTGAGCCAGGGTGGCAAAGGGTGTGCAGAGAAGTCTTCAACTGCCAGACAGTGTTCTGGGGACTCAGGGGACAAGCAAGAAGAAAAGGAAATTTCCACAGAGGGAAAGAAACGTGACCTAACTAGCACGTCTGCATCCCAGTGGAAGCATCTCCCTGACCAATATGCTAACATCGCTCTGTGAGACGGTGAAGGAATTCTGGGGCACATAACACTGTGCTGAAGACACTGGGACCTGGTACAAAGGTAACAAAGACATAGACTGTGATGCCCTGTGATGCCTGGGAGAAGGAACTGGAGGGCAGTGAGGACTCAGCTTAGGAGCATGTACAGAAACACGGTGAGAGAGGGCAACTTTCCATTCCCAGAGCTGTTGTAGCCATCCCAAGATCTGGAGCTCCTTCTCCAAGAGAGACCGGATGGATTGTAGGATGGAAGCTAGGCTTTGTGGGCTGATCTGTGATCATCACCAGGCAATGATCCCTCTGAGCCAGCCAGCCAGATCCCTCATCCCCTTGGAGGAGAAGCCATCTGGAAAGAAAGACTGGGAGCTGCTGAAGAAGAGTTGGCTGAGGATCTAAAAAGCCATCACAGCTACACAAGGGAAAGAGCAGACAGGGTTTTTAAAAGCTCACTGTGGACAAGAGGGGAAGTGAAGGCAGCGAGAGGAAGTTTATACATAGGAATTACAAACTGATTGACAGAAGAGCTTGCAGGAAGTAGCAATCAGAGAACAGCAGAGGGTCTGAAGTGCACAATATTGATAAGGAAAGATAAAACAGGTCAAAATCCATCTGGCAAGACAAAAACACCTAAACCAACAGGAGGACAGCAGAGATCCTGGCAGTATAGCAGCAGTAGCATGAGATGTTAATAGGATAGTTAATACAACTGAATAAAAGGCAGAAGTGTTCAATAAACATTTCTGTTCCATATTTGGCAAGAAGGAGGAAGATGCATTTGTATCACATGAGAATGAAGTACTTTCCACTCCATTAGTAACCAAGCAAGACGCAAGACAACATCTACAGATAAACAGCCGTAAAAGTGCTGAAATAGATCTTGGGCCAGCACAGTTCATTTTTTATAAATCTGGCAGTCCTGGGGAGATTCCAGCAGTGTGGCAGAAAGTTGTTAGTAGGCCAAGATTTGGTCCCACCAGCAGAGGTGACTTGGGCAATGGGTGGCATTAGCAGGGAACCCAGACGTGGGATGGGAGGAATGCAGTGAGCCTGTCTCACATGGCTGTGCAGTCAGAGAGGTCTGGGTTTGCTTCTGCTGTGCCACATAATTACAAAGCTCTGTCACAGGGCTGGAGAACCCTCAAAAGTCTATACAGAATCTGCCCGTACCCCTTTTCTCAGGAATGGGAAGGCACAGGCCAGGTCTTTGTGTCTGTTAAGTGCTCAAACAGCATAGCTGGCCCTTCAGGATGGCCTATAGGAACCGGGTGGAGAAGGAGCATATTGAGAGAGGCTGGGTGTTTCCAAGGAAGTGCTTCCCAGCCCCACTCCACAGAGAGCAGTCTTGGACTTGGGACCATTCAGCATTTTCCTCCCCAACTTCCATGCAAGCAATAAAAAATGACAGCTGATAAGTCAGTGGGTAATAAAAGTGGCAGGGCAGTGACACGGAGTGGCTTGGGTCCCTTGGTGACCCAGGGCTGTTCAGGGTGTGTTTCAGTCAGGTGAAAGTGGAGTTAGGCATTGAGGAGTAAAGCATGCAGATCTAGACTGAGAGAGAAGGCTTTGAGAACTCACATGGAAAGGCAGAACTGGGACCCTGGGCTGATGAGGAAGCCAGGTACCTTCCCGAAGGAAGGGTGACATATACGATCGCAGACTGCTGCTGGGGTGTCCCCTCTTTCTGTGGCCCTGGTGAATGCTGGGGACCACTTTGGAGATGCTTCTTCAGCGCTTGGGGTTCTGCCAGGGGTCACTGACAGGCCTGAACCCAGGGGGAGGGAAGGGAGGTCTCTGAGCATTGCAGATCTGCCCAGTGCCGGGAGCTCACCCACACTCTCTCCTTTTTTCACACCCGCTGGTGTGCAGCACTTCATGTGGGATGTGCCAGGAGCATCGGTACAGCCTGTCGCTGGGGCTGTGCTGGAGTTGGCAAGAGGGTTCCTGGGTGATCTTGCACTAGTAAGCGTGACTGCAGCTGGTGCCAGAGGGCCCTTAGGAGCAGGAGGGCGCTGGGATTTCTTCTCTTCCATCCCCCCAGGTGGAAAACAGTCCCTGTAAACTGGGGCAGGAGAAGCAGTGGGAGTAAGGCACTACTAGGTGCTCCAGAGGGTTATTGCCCCAGACAGAGCTGTGCTCCACACCTGGCTCCGTCTGGGGCAGGGATGTGGGGTAGGTTCCCTGCAGGAGCTGTGGGAGGCTGCTGCCATCCCGTGGGCACGGGGGGTAGGACATGTTCCTGTTCCTGCACCCCTGGGATGGCACCCCTTTGTGCCCTTCTGGCTTACCCAGGGCTCTGTCCCCTCCACTGTGCCCCAGGAGGGCCTAGAGGATCTTGCCCATCTCAGGAGGTGTGTGCCCTGCCCAAGGGCCAGCACACCTGCCAGTCTGGGCGTGGGTGCTGCGCCCGGCACTTCCAGGAGACGCCTATGGCCACGGTTCATTTGTATGGCTTCGTTCCAGGCAGCCTTTCCCAGTCCGCTTCAGGGTTGCCTTTATTTTTAGCAGGCCTGATCACCTCCCTCCTGGTGAAAGGAGCCCTGGGATGCAGATCGCTGGCTCCTGAAGGCTCCTTCTGCCCTTCAGCTCCTGGACAGGCTACTGGCCTGCAACCCTCTCCAGCTACTCTGAGAGCTGCCGTTTTGGGCTCCTGCCAGCCCTCCAACGAGCGTGCTTGCCACAGGAAGGGCTGTCCTGCACCAGCACTACTATTCCCAGTGCAGCCCAGCAGTCAGCTCCTTGTTTCTCGTCTGGAACTGGCACAAGCCCCAGCTCCTGTGTTGTGGGCTGTCATGTTCTTGCTGTTGTGCTTCACCACTAGCCTTACAAGAACCAACGGGCTCCCTAAAGCCCCAAATCGTGGAGTCATATGATGGGACATGCTTCACATCTCTCTCTCAGCAATAAACGGGATTAATCTCACCTGGCTGTTAGTGTGGGGCAGCTCAGGCAAGATCTGGCTGGTGCAGGTACCCAAGCCCTGCTCCTGCTTCTCCTACAGCCCCCCAGAGTGCAGGGTGGGCTGGGAAGGAGGGCACAGGGGAAAATGCAGAGTTTGCTTTTGCCCGTGCTGATGGGCAGAGCCACCAGGCTCTGCTCCCAGCCCCTCCTCTCAGCCAGTCCCTTTCACCCTAGCCACTTGGGACCAGAACTGCTGCAGCAGTGCTGGACCATGCAGTGTCCCACAGTTAGCCAGCTCTGTGCCAGTCATGGGCCAAGCTGGTCCCAGCTCTCTTTGCAGGGGGACTGAAGACATGTGCCATCCATCTGGGAGCTGCTGAGCCAGGGAAGCTGCAGGGTCTGTCCAGATCCCACAGCCCCAGGCCACATTCCCAATGCACACCTTTGGGATAGCCCTCCTCAGAGAGAAGTGGGAGAGGAGATTGCACCCCATCCTGATTTTGGGGTGACTTGAGAGTGACCCCCTCTTCTTGTGGATCCCTGCTCCGGCTGGGTCAGCACCGTGGAAGGGTGTAGTGCTCTGGGAACAATCTGGCTGTGCCACCTTCCCAGTCCCTTCCCCATTCGTGCCTTGGTGGGAGCCAGTTTATGTAGCTGGGCCATCTGCTCCAGGGGAGCCTGCTGCTTCCTGGCCATGCTGCAAGGCAGAGCCCCTCTGCGCCTCCACAGGGTGCTAAGAATAACCAGCGCCGTCAGCAGCCGTGATATTTCCAGGCTCCTGCCAGTGCCACCCCCTCTCCAGCCTGCTGGGCACAGGATGCATCTGCTGCATGACGTCAGGCGCCAGCCACGCAGGAGGAGGGCAGGGGTGGGCAGTCTGTGAGGGGAATGCATATGGCTGTCGAGGAGAGGGCTTGTCCCCCCTCCTGCCTGGGGCAGGAGCATGAAAGCTATGGTGGGACACGGGCTATTTCTTTCCCTGCACCCAATATGGGGACCCAGGGAGCTGCTGGCCTATGTTTTGTCCTGCCTTTCCTGGTATCCCACATGTCCCCCATGGCCTCATCCTGAGCTCTACAGGACCCCTGGGAGATGAAGGAGGCTTCCACGGGTGGATGGCCATAGCTTTGTGTTCCTGCCTGGGCCCTGTTACATTGCTGCCTACAGAGCTGTAGTCACATGCTGGGGATGGACAGGGACCCAGCCAGGCTCTGTTGCCTGGCAAGGGGTCTTCTCCATCCAGGGGGATGAGACATTCTGGGCCTGCTTGTCATTGCACAGAGCAGTATAGGGGGCAGCTTCCCTTAATACCTGAGCAGCCCCTTCCCCTTTGTATGTGGCCACAGGGACTGTATACAACTCTCCTCTGGGCTTCATGTCCATGTGAAACGCCAGCTCTGCAGCTGGCAGAGGAGTGTGGCTATGGGTACCCCCAATTGTTGGGGGGAACCAACAAGCCCATACTTTCCTGAAACTCACTGGCCCTGCTGGTGATGGGATCAGGCAGGGACTAGGCAAGACAACAGAGGGGACCTTGCTGCACTGACTGCAGATGTGCACATGATGGTCTTCCTGCTGGGGGTACGGGGACCATACTGGGACCCCCTGGTCCCCTGTCCACACTGAAGAGCCTCTGTGGTGCTCTGCTTTTCCTTGTGAAGGAGAGGGGGAACTATTCCCCAGAGCTCTGTCCTTCAGTTCCCTGGTCATTGCCAGGACAGAGCAGGGGGTGTGTAGGCAGAGACCAGCTCACACCTGCATCCCTATATTAGCACAGTATGCCAGGTCTGGCCCAGCTGCACTGAGTGAAAAGATGTGGCAGAGGAGTCCTTGGGCCTACCCTCATTAAGGCAGCAACACAGATGGTTGGAAACCAGGACTTTCTAGGGAAAAAATCCCCAGTCCTTCCCCCGCCAAGCTTTTCTGGAGCTTTTCCCACACGTAGTCTTTCCTAGCCCTGCTTGCCCCTATCCGTCTCCTTTGCCACCACTCCACAAATCTCTCTCTTGTGTCCCCCTAGGTACCCAGATCCTCTTCTGTGTCTAGGTCCAGCTGACAGCAAGGGGAGCACCTTCCCCTGCACCCAGTTTGGGTGTCCACAGTGTTGCAACCATGGGGCAGCCCTGCCAGTCACCAAGATGGTCACTGCAGCTGGACGAGCATAAAGTAGAGCTGCTGCATCTCCTCCGAGGACCTGCAAGCTGTGTTTCTCCAGGACCTACACAGGGTCTAAAATGGGTGGGTTTTGTTGAGACACAGAGGTCTCACTGGGTGCCAGGCAAGGGGGAAATCCTGTGCTGGGATCTAGCAATAAGTCCTGTGCCACTAAAGCAGCCCACAGCAGCTGCCGGCACTTACATAACCTACGGACAGAGTCCTTCTCTCCGGGAGATGGTGAGTCATGCAGCCTGCCACGAGTCTCGGATGTTTTTCTCTTTGTGTAACATTTGAGCATTAAAAATGCCCTGACAGGCCCCGACCAGGGAAATTCTTGGCATGCAGGTTTCCACGCGCTGCCTTTCCCCCAGCACAGGGTTCGCACACCTCCAGGTAGTGACTCCCCAGGTTCAGTGCATGCAGTCAGAAGGGCATGTCAAGCCGGCGCAAAGCGTGTGGTGAATGGCTACTTCAATGCAAGACTTTTCAGCTGATTTGGAAGGAGTTAAAGAATATCAACTAAGCATTCCCACAGGGCTTGTGTGAGCCTGGAAATGAAGTCTTTAAGTGAGAGGGTAAAACAGCAACTTCATACTGCTTACACTAGCACAATCACTTTATTGGTATAATTAAACTGCCCCCGATCAATATAAGGTGTACAGCAAAAGGACTTCTGTGGTGGTACAAGCTTCAGAGATATGGCAGGAGGGTGTTTGGAAATAATTATGGCTATCCACACGTATGGATTTACTCCTGACCAGTCTGATAAAGTATTGCATAGAGCAAGCTGAGGACAGGCAATGGGGGAACGGCACTGTGCTGCTCCTTGTGTTTGGAAATTAGGTTTCAGAGTTGGCTGAATACGGTTTATGGCCTGAAACTGGGGAAAGTCTCTAAGAAAACCACATGAGGTTTTGCCTAGAGGCTGAGCAGTGACAAAGCCACATGGTGGTCTGGGCAGTTTTCAACATATTTTAAATGTAAAATAGGCGGTGTTTTGCTCCTCTGATGAAAAAGAAATGCTTGCACTGGAGGTGTAAAGTCTGAGTCTGTGATTAGACACGTTACACTGCAAAGGAAAACACTTTTCAGGGTGCCTGCTCCTTGTCAGAATGACTAGGGGTGCCAAGCCACCCTGCAGGGCCTTACTGCTGACAGATGTCTCTCCTATTCTCATAACTTCTCATTTATAAACTCCTCTACCTCCCTTTCAATCCCATGATTTTATCTTGCTCCCAAGCACACAGAGAGATTACTCCTTTCCTCTTGGTTTCTGTCTTTTTCATGTTTTAGGAGTGTCACCACATTCCCCCTTGGCCTGGTCTAGATTAAACAAATGCAGTGAAACATGGAGGAAATGTTGGCTCTTGCCCAGCTGGAGGTGGAAGAGAGGAGGCATGTAGCATCTCTGGGGTGAGGGGGAGAGGGTGGACATATCTGGAGAGGGGCCATGGGTGACACTAGATCATGCTGGAATCATTGTAGGGGAGGAGGAGACATGGGGGAACTGGGGTGTTATGGAACATGCATGTCATGGTGAGACCCAGGGCATCATGATGGAGACAGAGAGGATACCAGAGGAAGCTGGGGTATCATCATGGGGCAGGGAAAGCAGGGGAACTGGGGATATTACAGTGAGGGGGAAGGGACGAGATGCAGCCACATTTCAAGGTATTAGCAGTCAGCCAGCCCTGGGAATCAGGCAGCCTGGTGTGAGGTGTTTAATCTCCACACCTAGGAATGCACCCATATTACTGGAGACTTCCCATCTCCCTGCATCAGCATGGTAACACCAAGCAGAAGCCTGGAGGGAAATGTGAACACAGCAAGGCCCTGACTTGTCCCACACGTGTGCATGCACACATACACACGCTCATGTGCCTGTGCACTTCCCCTCTTAGTCCTCTCCTCTTTGCAGGGCTTCAGTATTCGGTAGTCTCTTTTGGCAGTCATGATGAATACCAGGAATGTCTTATTTTTGGTGGCATTTGAAAGAATGTACAAATATTCAACAAGACATCTATGTTTTCCCTTAGGATTTGCTGTCTGTTTCCCCATGGCAATAAATTCCAGTTTTGAGCATTATGAATTATGAATTTTTGACTGTAAATCCATCTTTCCAGCCCTTTCAGAGGGAAAGCCTGTGTCTAGATAGAAAGGTCTGAGTGCAAAGAGGTTTGTACACATTGAGAAACAGCTTTGAAAAAACCTAAGGAACAACCCTGTTAATGCTATCCTTTCTCCTTTTATCTGCTGGAAGAGGATAAACCAGGCCCATAGAGCCCACCCTCACTTAGCAGTTTAACCCAGCATGTTCCTGAAAGGTGGGAGATGGCCTAAGACTCACATCAAGGATATTTTCTCTTCATTGTATACCCCTTCCTTAAAAGTACCCACTCATTTACACGACAGCAAGTACCACTACCCCGACATGGGTCATACAGACTCTACATGAACAATGAAGGAACGGAGCGTGTCTGGACATCCCCTTCCATCTCCATGGCTGATGTGAGCTTGCTGTCTCAAGATCTGCCCCTTGGGAACACTGGGAGAGCCAAGGTCTTGAAGGACACATCTGAGTGAAGTAGACATGTGCCCTAACCTTGGCTCCTAAGGATGGGACGTGCCAGGTCATGGCTTCTTGTTCACAGGGAAATCATCTCCAAAAAGCACCTGGGGCTGGAGGAAGCCCAGCAAACCCAAGGTAATTGCTCCTCAGGAAGAGGGAACAGGGAATGTGGGAGCCATCCCAGGGGATGCCAGCACACCCACCCTGCCAGCTTCCTCCAGAGCTCAAGGCAGAAGTATCATTAGCTTGACATGCTATTGCCTAGCAACTGCTGACGTTGCAAATGAATCCCTTCACTAATGTCATTGCAAACTTAATGTGGATGTCCCAGTCCTCTGGCAGGGCCCTTTGTGCTCAGGCTGGGTGTAACAGAGGGGAGTGAGAGCCCTCCAGGCTCATCGCTGGGGCTTGAATGACCCATGGGGGGGCCATGAGTGTGTTATCTTTAGAGCGGATGACTTCTCTCTCAGGTGCACCTCAGGGTTCTCCTGTCTCATCATGGCTAGGTCCCAAGCAGGTCCTCACTTTCTGAGTAGAGCAGCTTTCAGTGGGGGCATGCTGCCCCATGCAGACACCTTCCCCAAGCACACTTCCTCTGACCAGCCTCAGTGCTCTACACCTGCCTTTAAATCCCTGGCATGGGCAGGCAGCAAGCAGGCAGCCTTGAAGCCCCTCCTGTCATCTGTCACAGTGCCCTGAGGAGAGGTGTCCTGGTTTGGTCCTCACCCATGGGGTAGGGCAGTCAGCAGAGGGCGAGTGACCCTGGCCAATGGGAGAGTCCAGCTGACCCTCTCAGCCAGTCCTGACACACATGGAGAGGAGCTGTGTGCTTGCCCCAGGTTCCCCATGCACCAGCCCATGTGAAAGGGGAGAGCCTGGCACAAGGTCCCTGTGTGGAGAGAGGGGAGCTCTTTTGGACCCTTGGACCCCTAGTTTCATCCCCAAAATCACTGCTGCCCTAGATGCTCTATAGCCTCCCCAGAGTACTTGGGGAGGACTTTTCCCATCCTTGAGCCCAGACTTCGAAAGTAAAAGGAATGGATGATTCAGCTTCTCTGTTCTTTTTAGACATTGTAAGCCTAATTTTCCAGGCACTCCAAACCCCCAAGCCCAGCTCAGCACTTTCCAAGTTCAACTTGGCCTCAAGGTATGATGCCAGTTCCTGAACAGCTGCTTCCTCCAGGCTCTTATATCTCCCCACACTTCTCTGCTCCTACTTAAGAGGGAGGTGCCAGTGTCAGTGCTGGTGCCCGTGCAAAGCTAAGCTAGGTTGACTTACTCCTTTCTAATGAAGGTGCACATTGGCAGGGCAATTGCAGTGTGCACAAAACTGTCTTCTTATATATACCTCCATCCATCCCAGGGTCCCACATGCTGAGGAGATTCTTCAGTACACGGAAGGTATGTCTTCCTTGGTGTTATGGAGAGACTTTTAACCTTCCTAGCCCTGAGTGCCTTACAAGCGGTCTGACCCCCAATTCAGGCTGCACATCACAGGAGTGTCTGGAGAAGCCAGCACAACTCTCCTTCACATGGGTGCTGGGCTCTTCCTGCCCACTTTACAAAGCCAACACCAGAGAGGGGAGCACAGGCAAGTGTCTAAATGCCCTCGCCTTGCCTTCAGGGTCCTGAACAGCGGCAGACATACAGAGCGAGATGGTCCCCATCTCCAAAGCTTGATAAATTTCTGTGGTGAAGTGCACAAACTCTCAGCCAGAGCAGCCACTGGTTTCTGCACAAGGCTAATCCTCACCAGGGAGACACTTTTTTGCACAGCTGGAAAGTAGGAGCTACTTGACCCTGCAGGGACTGCACATTAGCAAAGGGGTCCACATGCCAGTACACGCGAGGAAGATAATCATCCTGCATGAAGACCTGCCCAGCCCGTGGCACGGCCACACTTCACAGCAAGTTGATAAGCAGACAGCTGGCAGCTGCAACATCCCATTCATGTGAAGAGGGTGACCATGGCTCGGGCCACCTTCCCTTTGCCCTAGGTGTTGCAAGGACATTTGCAGAGCCAAGGCCACATCAGCGAGCCCAGGGGTAGCACAACCTGGTGGGATCCCATGCACTCCCCCCCTTCACCGGTACCAGCCCAAGTGCTCATAAAAGCATCCAGTTTCCTTAAGATATTAAAAGAGCCCTTGATATGCTTGGGAGCACTGGGGGACTGCCCCTCCGCTCCTGACCAAGATGGAGGTCCCCCCCAGCCCTTACTGCTTGCACCAGCCACATGGGAACATGCTTGCTGGCTTTGTTTCCCTGTGGCCAGGAAGAGAGAAGGATGGGGATGAGTTATGGCCTGTTAAAAGTGTTTGATTACCTGGGCACTGATGGGAAAACCCTGCTGGGAGGGGACAGGGATGGTGACACAGATGGTCCAGGGAGGAATGGCTCGGAAGATGCAGTGAGTAAATTCTCCCCACCAAGTTCTGCTTTGTGACCTAATAGCAGATTTCATTTGTGTGTGGGGAAAATAAGCAAGGTGTTTCTTCCTGCAGCACTGGCCCATCGGGCAAAGATAGTGCTTGGGCGGGTGGAGGATGGATGGGCTATCACTCTGCCTTCTGGATATGTCCCAGCACTGCCCAGGGGGTCACATCACTGAGGCTAATGGGGGCTTTTCAGGGTAAGTAGGGCAGGATAAGGATCTGCCTGATGCTGGGCTGTCTGGGCTGGGAGCTGTATGCCTGGGCTGGGTGCAGACTACCTGACTTAGGTCCAGTTCAGGGCTAGCACATCCAGCTTGGAGCATCCCAGCACCAGATCCTTGGGCCAAACCCACAGCCATGTGTCCTTTGGAAGATCCATCCCACCATTCTTGCCCAGTTGGGTGGCAGAAACTCCCTCTCATGGCTGCGTGTCCCCACATGTTGTTCCCAGCCTAAGCCTAGCCCCATGCTGTGGGTCTCTGTCTTCCCAGCTGCAGACACAGAGAGGGACAGTGGCAGCAAGGTCTGCCTGCCACCCTGGGAGCAAAAGAGGCCTCTCCTCCAGCCATTCACCTGTCTTGTGCTTCCAGTGGGCTGGCTTGAGACAGGAACTGGTGTTTGCTTCAGACAGGCTCGTGTTGCTTGGGAACGAGGAGGGGAAGGAGACTGCCGTTTCCCTGATCTCTGAAGTGGCTCCAAGCAGTTCCCAGTAAAGTGCACAAGGGCAGAAGGAGGCAGGACTGGCATGGGGCTTAGCAAGTTATGAAACAGAGTCTCTGCACAGCAGTCTTACTGGGACAGGCTGTGGGAAGTGCTTAGCTCCCTGGAAAGTGCTGCCTGAAACAAAAAGTCTTCCAGGCATCCTGCCCTGGTAAAGGGCTGACTGGTCACTGTAGGGAGCAAACCTTCACTTGGAGAGCGGCATCTGAGAAGTCGGTGGAAGCTCCAGGAGAGCTGCACTTTCTTTGGAAGACCCACAGATCTTCCCACTCTTGGAGTGGATCATCACTGCTATCTGCATCCTCAGGGAATCTTCAATGGCTCTTGCCCTGAGGCTAGTGAGTACCTCTGTCCCTCTCAGGTCTCTCCCATGAAGACCAAAGAGAGAGTTTACAGTGTCACCTCCACCCCTTGGAGAAATAGTTGCTGGTGGAGGAGCTGTGATATAACAGCAATGTTTCTGAAAACATGAAACTCAAGATATTAAAACCAATCATCTCTGCAAAGCAATTTACTTCCCTGGAAAGCCCCTGCAGTTATGGGATCATTTTTTTTCCCACCCTTGTTAATTTATGGGAGGTATTATAATTTATCAAAAAGACAGAAGCAGCACAGGCCTAGTTATCATTTTTAATTCTATCTTTAATTAGTGCTGGCAATGGGTTGCCAGCTGTGGCACTGCCAGAAGCAGCCGCGCAGTAAATCCCCACCTAATACACTCACTTGAGTGACCATGGAGATTAAGGCTTTATTAATATGAATGAAATTGCATTATGTTCAATTGAGTGCAGAAACTAATTTAATTGTGCTGAATGCTTGTCCAGTCAGTGCCAAAATTGATGGACAAAGTCTCATTTTGCCAAGGTTTCCTATGGTAAGAGAATGAAGACAGAGGCTGGAAACAGGGCTCTTCCTTTGGATTCAATGCAGTAAGTGGTATGTAGTGGAGGGCGGACGCCTTGCAGCACCCTGCCTGCTGGGTGCTCTACATGCTGCCTTTTGGGAGGAGGTGAGTGGGGTCACTGAGTCCCCAGACTGTGCCAGGGGAAGACTTCCACCTTGGAGATGCCTGCAGTCATGGCTGGGACCTGAAGCTTGCTGCCACCCCTTTGGCTGTGACATTATGGTGCCTGGCCTGGGGAAGGGGAAATGAACCATGGCTCTGGAACATGATGCCCACATTGGGCTCTCTTCTGGAGGGTGCCAGGGGGATGTTGCATGATGGGGCACCCAAATTCCGGCATCCATTTGCAGAGCTGCAGTGGCACTAACTGCACTCCAGTAACATCCACATGACCTCTCTAGTTACCAGGTCCTATCTGCACTCTGCCCCCACTCTGCACTTGTTTGCAGATCTTCCCAGGAGAACATGTGCCTCTGTATATCACCTGGGGCCCCCAGTCACAGGTAACAGGGTGGGCTGGAACCACTAACACCTGGCCGGGGTAGGCAGGCACAGGTATGTCTCCCTCTGTACTGTACTCACTGCTGGGAGCTGGGTAGGGTGCCTGCATAAGCCTGGACGATGGAGGCCACCCAGTGCAGTAGCAGCTTGCGGGCAAGGTCAGGGGAGCTGTCAAAAACATAGCACCTTGGAGTGTTTCAGTGCCAAAAGGAGCCAGGAGGAGGGCTCAGGAGGAGAAACCCCCTGCCCCCTGTATTTCACACATTTGCGGCTGGGTGACAGAAACATATTGATGAAATGAAAAGGCTTTAGTTAAATACAGTTTAGCTCTGTCATCAATTACCCAAAGCCTTGAGAGTGAGTGAAGATTTATCATCACCAGCAGAGCCATATGCTCAGGAGCAGGTGCACGATTTGGCAGCAGCTGGAGTTGGGCTCGCTCTCCCATTTTGCTTATGATGATACGCTGGGTCAGGCAATACGCATCCCCAGAGTCAGCTGCTCTGGTCTTGTCCTAGCTCTGCAGATCTCACAGGAACCACCCTGAGATGCCCTAGAAAACAGCCAAAAAGCAAAGGATAAAACTGCTGGGAGGAGGATGCTGCACATTCAGCTCAGCACACCAGGTAGATGTTCTGGCTGCCCTTCCCCTGCGGCCGTCTCTGCCTCCCAGGGAGCAGAGGCACCAGCTCTCTCCAAAGCCAGCCCTGCTGCTGGTTTTTGTTTGCTGGTCTTGTGTTCGCTCCAGGTCAGTCTGTGAGGTTGGGCCAGAAGCTAGGCCAAACAGCTGAGGAAAGGTCGGACGTTACAGGTGTGGCTGGCCAAAGTGACTACTCACACTACCTACTCCACAGAGCTAATACACCTGCTACATGTGCACACATGCACAGTCCTCTCAGCACACATGCATGCACATGAACATGCACAGACCCTCTCTCACACGCACACGCTAGCTGCATCAGCCACTTGCTTGGCCTGCTCAGATGGGAACATGTTCTTGTTCACACACCTGCTCAGACGCATACAAACACACATGCATGTGCAAACCGTGCCCACATACCTAGATGCAGACATATGCAAGAACACACACTTGCAGACACCCATCTGTGTGCAGTCTCACACGTGTGGGAACACACGCATACCTGCCTGTGTGTGCTTTTCATGTGGGAAGCCTGGGAGCCAAGAGCAGGGCTGGCACCCAGGGGCTGGGTGAATCCAGGTCTCCATCACTGTCTGCGGCAGCCACTGGATGGCAGCAAGTCCCCAGTGCTGAGCCACCGGTGCCACCAGGAGAGGGAAGCTGGGCTAGCTTGAGCCAAGCAGAGGAGCAGGAATCTGGGGGAACTTGAGGGACAGCCTGTGGGGAGCAGACAAAGGGACGTGCTCTCTGGAGTGTCCAGGGAGCTGAGGGATGTAGAAGGGGTTTCCTTGGGCTGCAGGGTGGCTGAAGTCAGGCTGCTCTTTTCTCAGCCTAATGAGATCTTAACATGGAGGATCACTGCTTGGGGATCAAATAAAATGACAGATCAAATTAAATGGCAGCCCCTGAAGACGAGGCCATCAGGGGACAGCGCAGTTCCTGCTGCAGACAGCATAGCACTGCTGAAAACTTCCCCAGGAGTGGTGGGCACAGCACCAGTCAACAAAAACACAAGTGATAAAGCAAGAGGTAAAGATACCATAGAGTAAATGGTTCCCCAGTCTGGCCCATAAAGCAGCCTGATGGGTTTTTGATTCTGATTAATGTAGACTTAATGAAAGCACACCTGTTGCAGTCTCTGTGGTAGCCACTTGCATAGACATAGTAGGGATACCAAATATATTTCAGGGTTTTCTGTAGCTTCTGGTATAAAGATACATCTTGCTAGCCAACATAAGTGTGCGTCTGGTCACAGGAGTAAGCATGACACCTTGCCCTGATCATCTCAGGCATTTCACACCTCTCTGGCACTTTTGAACTTTGAAGGGAAAGGCAGGTCTCAGCCTATTGGCTGCAGAAACCCACATGAACACAACCCCCCCCCCCCCGAAATGTTTCCAGTGTATGGAGGATGCTGCTGTTTCAATTGCAGAGGAGACAAAGCCCAGAGGACTTTGGAAGGGAACTGGTCTTTGACCTGAGAGGATGAAGTTTGCAAACATCTTTGCATCTGGTGAAATGTCCCAAAGATCATTCTGGGGATTAGCTCCACCATACAGCACATGAGGAGAGGAGGAAGGGGAGAACAGACTCCTGAATACACACAAGCAGAGAGAGACTTAAAACTTGCAAATTGCTAATTTATCCAGAGCAATGGTGTAAGAAGAGCTGGGAGAAAATGACAGGCAGTCCAGAGACAAGGATGGCACAGGCTAGGAGAATCTAGGGCAATGTGGAGTAACCCAGGGAACTGGTACTGCTGGTAGCCAGGGACACTTGCTTCCATGTTTTTCAGGTCACGAAACCAGGCTCCAAGGAGAAGCAGGGAAGGAAATTTAGAGGGAAGAAGCTGTTGGAGCAACAGGAACCTGATGTCGATACAGCTTTGCAAAGAAACTCATGCTTCCACTGTGATTTCTGATCCTGCTTGGGCTTGGGGAGATCTTTTGGCAGTATTCCTGTGGGAATGTCTCTGAGCTTCAGATACAAATTAATGGGCTTTCTTGAACTGAATGTAAGTCTAAGCGGATTAGAGAAAACTGAGAAGAACATCACCTTTAACAGCTCGCCATGTGAACCGGAAATTTGTAAGAGTGGCCTAGAAAAGGCAGGCTAATGGGAGAGCTGGTCAGATAGTCCAACAGGGCTATGGCTGTGCAGGAATCATGAATGCCCCCAAAATGCTGTGGAAATAACTGGTGCACTGGCAGTATTGGCACAACAGTAAGTAGTATGTGGATGAACATTTACGGTGAAAAATAAGCCAGATAACAACTATTGTTAATGGACCACTGTTTAAACAGCTAGGAATTGCTCATCAGAAAGCTGGGGCAGAGCAAAAAATAAGCATTTTAATTGGATTATGAAGGAGATAAAACAAAAATGTATTATAAGTTTAATACAATTAAGATAAATGAGCCATTACATAATGGTGAGACACGCACATTTAACAACACCCTTTGAGCCTGTCATATGTGTGTGGCCTTCTTTATGGCTAAAAGCCATGTGCAAAACAGTGAGAGAGAGCATTGCACCCCGACCTTTTGGTCTTATGTTCCTGAGCAAGGTTTCCCTTGCTCATCTTCTCCAACTTCCAGCAGCCAGTCTGTAGTACAGGGTCTCTTTGTCTGCTCCTCAGGTAAGGAATAATCTTGAAGAAAAAGCAAGAAAATGAGGTAGAATGCTTTACTGTCAAAGCCTCATTATTTAAATTCAAACTCCTCTTCCCTCTTTGGAAAATAATATGTCAAAAAACAGCAAGACTCCAGCATCAGTGCTCTCCTGGGAGAAATGTTAAAAGTAATATCTTAAGCATCAAGTTTATGTAATACAGGAAAGCCTTGCGGTGTTTTGAGCTTTGACAGGAGTCCCCAGGTAGACAACAAAGCTCTTCTCCCCCAGTCCGGGTCTATTCAGCCAGTGTAGGGTTTCTTCTAAAAGAGCAAATCCCAGCTGGTAGAAAGAACCTCTCGGAAGTCCAAGGAGCTGTCAGGCCTCAGAAGGGGTGGTTTCTGTGTTAGCAGTGCATCACTAAAGCTAGCAATCAATCTCTTCAGTTTGGGATTCAGAAAAACAAGTTCCCTTGCTTTTGGGATGGTGTTTGTCAGTCTGGCCAGAGTAACGCCAGGGTGTATGGCCAAGGTGGTGCACCCTCATGATGCCTAGCATCCAGCAAAAGGCTGGGCAGCCCTGGGAAGCTGGGAAAGGTCCTTTCCTAACCCAAAAGAACTGCTTTTCTTGGTCAGAGATGTGGGGGGCAAGTGACCCTGTGGTACTCAGCATCATAGCAGACATGGGGAGGAAGGGCATCCTCCCTGATCCCTGTTTGGTCCCTGTTTGGTCCCCAAGGTAAAAATATCCCTGGCTGCCTGCTGCAGCCTGGCTTTTACTAAACATCCTGTAGGGTTTAAATTTAAGTGATGAGGGCATTCGAATTAGACTATGACACCAAAGCATAGCAGAAAACAGCTCAGCCAGGTTGTGCAGACATCCAGAGATAAGCCTGCCTCCCAGGTACTGCCTTTGGGAGGTTCATCTGAAGTATGGGCTCCAAAGACAGCATGAAATAGGCTGAAGACTGTCTTCATAGGCAGACAGTCCTCTCCACAGGATGATGAAGCTTTCGGTCCCAGGATTATTACAGGGCTGAGGTTATCTGGGGATTGGTCTGGGCCTAGCACCGTTATCACCAACAGGAACAAACTGAACAAGAAGGTCCCTGACCCCAAGGGCTGCGAGGCTACAGTGAAGGTAAAGATCTGGCTAGGTTCAGAAAGAGGGTCTTTGCACTCATGCTTCAGACCTGCTGGATTTTAAGGCCTGTCTGCTGTCCAGTGGAAGGAAATTCTTTGGTACCCCAGGCCTTAGTACATCTTTTAGTATTTGTTGGTGCTTTATAGAGAGTGCCTGGGGAGAAGTGAGCTTGACTATGAAAAAGAGAAATTTTTCTGCAGAGTGCTACTGCTCCTGCTATGCTCAAATTCACCAAGGACCTAGAGGCTGAAGTGTTGGAGAAGGGCAGAAGGCAACTCTTTAATCAGAAAGGGGTGTTGCTTGGATACACTGCTAAGCAACCTCAGGCCTCTTCAGAGATGGAAGTAACTTGCTTCCCTTCCTTCTCCATTCCTTCCTCCTCATCAGTATCAGCCTTGAGTCTTTGGCATGCTGAGTCCATGACCATAAAGCCATTGCAGTCTGGGATGCTGCTGTGGCCGTATGAAGCCTGGTAGAGGCCAAGCTACAGGGGACATGCTGGTAGAGTGTGGAGAGAAGCATCCCAGTTTGACAGTGCACGTCTCGCTGGTACGAGGGCTGCCTTGGCTGGTGTTTGTTCAGCACTGACTATTAATTGCCAGTGCATAACCCAGGCACAGCAGTGTGAATGGAGCCTGTGTTGACCCTGCTGTACTGAGGCAGCATGTGTTGGGACATCCTGTATCAGACATCCCACAGAGTCTCAGGGTCCTCAGGGCTTGCCAAATGGACTCAGCATGTCTCATGCAGAACTGAACCTGGCCTGGTCCTTCTCCACCTTGGTGATGGCCAGGGTGTTCCATTTGCCCCAGAGATGCCTGAGATGTGAGTGGGACAGGAGATGGAGTGGAGAGACATGCTCTGTGCTCTGGGGAAAGGGTGTCCTGCCCAGTGGGCACATCCTGCCCCTGTCCCTCCCCATTTGGGGACTCGCCTCCTGCTCCTCCAGGTGCCACATCCTCCGCTGCTGAGGGCTGGGGCCTCAGGGGCATGCACAAGCGTGGGGACAGAACTGAAATCCTTGCTGCCTTGGAGAAGTTCTTCCCCCTCAGCAGAACAGCTTGCATGCCACCAACCTCAGATCTCCTTCCTGTGTACACTCTCTCAGCCTCCTTTGACATGTGTGTGCCCCAACTGTGATCCCCAGCACTCCGCTCTTTCTTAGGGTTGGGTACACAGGCGGTACCTCCAGCTTGCTCTGGGTACAGAAGCCCCTGCAGTCCATGGACAGGCTCAGGAAGGCAGGTACAGTGACACTGGGAGGAAGGCTCATCAGACTCATCATCATGCAGCAGTCACTGCTGGACACATTGCCTGTCTGACAGCTTGGCACAGCCAAGGACTTGATGCCAGCTCCAGCCCCACGCCTGTCCCATCCTCTCCGGCTCAGCTCCAGCCATTGCTTACAGTGTAACTTTCAGGCTTTTAATTAAATCTCCATGAAACACCCATTTGAGATGCTTAATTTAAAGTGAGAGCTAATTAATTTTATGGGCCTTTGCCATGTCTGTTTTATTTCTGAATTGATGCCCAGGATGTGATGACAGGGGCTGCAGTGCGCAAGGCATCTCCTGACTCTTGGAAACTGTCTAGACAGTCATGGCTCGTAAATGCCACTGAAAAACATATGTGAGGCTGGTAGCTCACCTCATTCCCTGCCTGGGCTCTCTCTCACTTGCTCAGTGAGATGCCAAGTTGAGGGGGAGGGGTGGTGATGCCAGGTTAGGCCCTTGTCTTGGCTGGTTTGTGCCCCTGGTGCTTGTACTGCACTGCTTGAAGCCAAGTCCAAGGACTGTGTGCTAGGAGTGCAGTCTGTTCCACGGGAATGTCTGGAGCTCTCTTTCTCAGGGACCACCTCAGCACCAGAGTGCCTCACCATGTGTTTGCCCCTCAGAAGAAACTCTTGCCCCCACTTTGCAGCAAAATTAGGGCCAGACCCT
Organism: Apteryx mantelli; assembly: GCF_036417845.1. Taxonomy (NCBI): domain Eukaryota; kingdom Metazoa; phylum Chordata; class Aves; order Apterygiformes; family Apterygidae; genus Apteryx; species Apteryx mantelli. The sequence goes on from NC_089990.1 coordinate 25,999,645, forward strand.
TGATTTCCAGTGCTGCCTCACACAAGACACCCAACTCCACTGCGAAGACCTCCATGGCCTTGGAAGCTTGGCTGTGCTTTTCCAGCAGCATCAGTTCAGCCTGGGGATGCTCAGAGTGTCTGGTTTCTGCTGTGCTGCTCCCTCTGGGCTGAGTGGGGTGGGAGGGCCAAAATCCCTGCTCACTTTCTGGTCTACCTTGGCCTTCCCATCCCCAGGGTGTTGCTAATGTTAGCCGCAGTCAGGAAGGCACAAACATGGGATTCAGACCTCTGCAGGTTCCCACACCCTGTTGAGCTTGGTGCTTGGGGATCTGGCTTGGGAAGGCAGTGGCCCACAGCATAGTCCCTGGCCTCTTGGTGTCAGGCTCTGTGGAGATGCTGGAGACCAAAGAACGGAATCTAGGGAGCAAAGCTCTTCCCTGGAGCAGCCCAGGACTGAAGCATGCTGGCTGGACAGGGAATGCGGGAGACCGCTTTTGGTGCTCATGCTGTCCCTGGGGGCATAGGTAGGTCTCTCTCTCTCCCTTGCACCATATCACCTGGGAAAAGATTATGGATTCCCCAGGTGAAGTTACGCGAGTGCCTGGGCACAGCTGAGCCTCTCCCTGCAGCACAGTGGCTATCTCCCTGCAGAGGAGCCTGTTGCACAGAGGGTACTTCTGCTGGAGGAACCCAAGATGGATTTGTTTTCAAGGGCCTGGCAGACCTACAGGCTCCTGTTTTACTGCTGACTGTAAAGGGCCTTGTATTAAATTGTGATTGAAAACATGAATCATCTCTCTAATTAAACTGAGTTGTTCTGTGCCAGGAAATCTCTCTCTTTGTCAGGATCTTTGTTTTTAAAGGGGCATAAATCTCAGGCAAGGCTAAAGATTGGCTCCATGAGCCTTTATCACAGAGTGGCAGTGATTTATCCTGTGCACCCTGGCACCAGAGAAGGAATAAAATTAATAATAAATATTTATTTATAAGCCACAGTGAGTCTGAAAGTGTCTAAATACCCACAACAGCAGCATTATCATTCTGTAGACTGAGCTTGCTTTGGCTCTGAGGAAATTTTGCCAAATCCAGGCTTGTTCAGCAGGAGGTGGGACACCAGGCCACTTTGGGGGCTTGCTGACATTGAATAGACACTTGCAGTGGGGTTCATTGGTTTCCCCATCATGCCAGCAGGATGGGATGAGATAGGATGGAGTGGGATGGGATGGGTGAGAAGAAGACACAGAGGCCATGCAGGACCGGTCTGTGTCCCAGGCCTGGTATAACAAAATTGTAATAGATGCACTTTGGTAGTACACTGGTCCCTGCTGGATACCTCATGGTAAGGTTTGTGCAAGGGGTAAGTTATTGCTTCTATCTCCTCTGAAGCACCTGGTGCTTGGCACAGCCTGAATGGGGATGTGTTGCAGATCTGACACACTCCTCTGGATAGCACAGGACTAGGATGTAGGCACCCCGTATTACCATTCTGGCCAGATCTGGGTTTGCTGCAGCCATGAGCCACCCGGCACCTTCCCTGCACCTCAGTTTTCTTCTGCATAACAAGAAAGCACTGGGACCTGTGCTTTCCTCATAGGGAGTTCATGGTGGAAACTCACTGTTTGCAAAGAGCCTGTGCACTTGCTGGGTGACTGGAAACCCATGCAGATGCCCCAGAGCAGCCATCTCTACTGCTTGCAAGTATCTTTCCAGGGTATCGGGAGAGAGGAAGGATGATAATTCATTACAACAGATGCATCATTGCTCTTGCTCCCTGCCATATCCATGAGACTTTCCTCTACCTAGAGCTGCCAAGAGCGTGAAGCTTCTCCTATGCCTGGCGGGTGGGAATCAAGCTCCCATGGCCAGTCCTGCCAGCCATCCAGCACCGAAGGTTTGCCTTGCTGAGAGCACAGGCTGCTAAGCCTAGCTCCTGGGAGCACCATCATCCTTGATATTTGTGCCATTCATTCATAATGCCGCCCTGATATTTACAGAGTTCTCAGAGAGGTACCTCACCTTTACTGACCCTCGGGTCAACATTGACAGAGCCTGCGAGAAAAGAGGGAGAAATCACTGGCAAATAGTGTAATGTATGCATCCAGAAAAATATTCTGAGCTGCTATTAGCATTTGAGCAATGCAAGGAATAAATGTGGAACAGATCAGAGCAGTAGATACTGCAGCTGGAGTAAGCCAGATGTTAATTATCTTAAAATGAGAAGGAGGGAGAAAACCCTGCCCTGGATCTCCTGCCCCTCAGTCTCCTCTCAGAATGGATTTATTTGCATCCATGTCTTCAAGATAGCTCAGCAGAGCAGCACCTTGGCGATGTTTGTTCCTCAGAGAGGTTTCTGCAGGTCATACTAGTAGGGTACAGCTCTTCGCTCCTCTCATTAACATCAGCACAGAGAAATGGGCATCAGGGCTGGCTGCAAGGGTTATTTTGGCAGTCTTTTCCAGTTCTTCTGGCACTCTGAGATGAGGCCTTGTCTGGCACTCTCTCTCTCTCTCATGCTCCAAAGTGTCCGTCTGTTCTCTGAACAACTTCTTCTAGGCCCAGCCTTTCAACTGGTTTGCACAGGGATTTCAGCTTGGTGTGGGACTCTGTTTCCTCCAAAGATCATGCTTACAAAATGGGTACAGTAATACCAGCATAAAAGCCCTCGAAGGACAGCTTGTCCCTTTCCTGCAATGCCTACTGAAGCTGCTTGCACACCAGGCTGCGAAGAAGGGGTTGCACTGGTGCACAGCTATTGCGGGACACATTCACCAGGTCAGCTTTTAAGCCTGTAGATGTGGCCCCCCGGGGTTCCCATCCAGGTTTGCAGAGGGCACCAAAACAGGGATTTCATTCTCTTATGGCCTTAACATATCAGCCAGTGACTGCACAGAGGAGGACTGTAGAGTCCACTAGGACTCTGATAGTCCATCTCTACGCACTGGTATTACAGTGTCCATCATTGCTTAGAGGTTGTGGAATGGCCAAATTATACAAAGCTCTGTACAAGGCTTGGGGCTCAGTGAACAAGCTCCAGAGGAGAGGGCTGCTTAAGATGCTATGTCCCCAGCTATTAGCCCGCAGCAAATCAGGCTATGATCTATCCCTCAAAGACTAGCATCCTAGCACAACTCCAGCGAGCTGGACTGGACATTACCTTCTGCTGGTGCTGGGCCAGTGAGCACAGGGAAGGGATGGACAGCGGGGGCTGTCATCTCTGAAATGCCATTAAATTGGCTGCCTGACCTTTCCACCAAGGCAGAAGCCATTTCAGTCCTGTTGGCATTTGTGGGGAGAGCTAGGAAATGCCACACAGTCCTTCCTGCAATCTGTATCCCAGGAGAGAGATGGGAGCACATCTCTCTTGTGCCTGCCCCAGGCAAGACTGGGAACTTTTGGGGCTAATACTGGGAGAGTAGTCAGTCTCTAGTCAGATGGCAATATACTGGGAACAGTGGGAAATTTGTACTCACATATATGTGTGCGTGTGTGAGCGCGTGTGCGCACACACACACACACACACACACACACACACACAAGTGTTTTGTACTATTACTCAACATGCCCAGCACTGGGGGACAAGCATGTGCTGCTGGACACAAAGGTGAGCCTGTCTAAATGCAGAGTACTGCTTCCCTGAGGGCTTTCCAAACCAACCTGGCCATTCCCAAGAAATCAGGTTTTTAACACATGTCTTTTACCCAGTGATAGCAAACTATGCAGGGAGAATTAGAGCTAAAACATGAACTGTAGCAAAAGACTGATACATTCCAATGCTAAGTCTAGAAACTGTGATATGTTTGGAAGTATTTCTTCCCACAATATCTAGAAGGTCTCCTGTGCAGACACTGATACAAAACCCACCACCTCCCTGAGTGACTTTAAGAGAGTGACAGGAAGGAAACAACTTTATTGATATCAGAAAAAAAGTCCCCTCCACAGTTCTGACACAGACCACATGGGTGTCTGTGGAGAGCAAGCTGTGGAACGAAAACCTGCACAAGATAAGACAGCAACAGACTGGAGCTGTCACCCGTTCATGCGAGGACCAGAGCAGCAACGGAGTTACGCCTGAGTTCCCCGCAAAGTATTTCAAAACATGTTGCTTCCTTTTAGCCAAATTTATTCTAATATTGAATCCACAACAAAAGCTACCAAGATGACAAAATACAACCTTGCTGGATATTTTCTTGTACTTAAAGAAAGGGGTTTTCAAAGAAAGTGAGTTTCAAAACCCATTTGAAAAGTGAAAAATAACAGACATGGAAATCAATGACAACATGAAGAGGCTGGGAGAGGCTGAGAATGTTGCTGGGAAGGCTCTTTAGGAGAACAAATGCTCTGTCTCACTCTGGCTGCATTTTCATAAGAGCTCCTCCTGATTTTGGTGAGGGGCTGTTCTGTGTTAGCTTCAACAGCCCTGAATCTCTTGATTCCTACAAGGGCTCCCAAAAAGCCAAACTGGATGATTTGCTAGAAAGAACCTTAACAACCACTTTTGATGGCATTAACAAATGTTTGCTGTCTGGGATACCCAGGATAGCCACTACATCAGACCATGTCCTTGCCAGAGCAAATAGATTCAAGCAACCTGAATTACCTGTTTATGATCCACATTTTTCGTTGGTCACTACTAATAAAACAGCCAAAGAGACAGCTGCAGATATTATATTCAGACCAGAGTTCCTTGTATCTGTCTCTTCCAGCATGAATTTAATGAGGCTTTTCGAAACAGCAAAAATCCCTCCAGACAGTGTTTCTCATGTACAGCCTTATGTTTCATGCACAACCTCAAGTTTTATGGCCACTTCAATGGGACGTTTTGCCCAGCATGGCACAGTTACAGACTAGGGGACCTGACACAGCTATGTACTCTGCACAGGAGATAGATAGTCTGTCTTGCCTGTCCATATTTCTCCTGACTTTGTGCCTATGATGCCAGGTTCCCCAAATCCCACCCAGAAGTGGTGGTGGAGAGCTCTGGTGATGTTGGATATGTGTACCACTAGCATGTAACATGCAGTGTCTAGAGGTGCATCTCCACTGCTGGACTGCTCTGGCTCCCATACCATGGTATATCTCCAAAGATATCCCAGGGTGGCTTTCTTTCTCACATAGAAGTCATTAGGTAACAGCCTTAGAGGCAAGAGGGGAACCCAGGCATCCTGACCCACAGTTGACATTGCATTTCAGTGAAACTGCAGTCTCTGGTCAGAGTGGCAGAAGTGGGGAGCCTGGCTGGAACATGTGCAGAATGCCTTGACTAGCTGATGCATGGGGCCTGCCACAGGGGCAATGTGCTGGAGCCCTGGCCTGTGGTGACTGATGAGGAAAGGTGATCTGGAGATGAAGAATGCTGATGAAGTTGTGATTTTATTATCTTCTGCTATTGCTGTTATTATTTGTAAGTCGAAGGGCTGTTTCTGTTATGTTCTGTTCTGAACGTTATAGGCTGCCATTGCTGGCAGACTCCAGAATAAGGGTATTCCTCCAGCTTGATGCTTGCTAGCAAACAGATGCATGCACTCACACACTCGTCTCACAAGCACCCCCACGCTCACAGATCCTTCAAATATCAACACAGGCTTTCAGCCTGCCTAATATCCATGCCCAGGCCCTGGGTCTCCTGCTTACTGGCTAGTCCAGCTTGAAGTTTGCTAGCAAATTACCCACTCACACATTCACACACACCAGATTAGGGGAAAATATAAACACTCTGGCCCCCAGTTGCTGGCACAGGAGACACCTGGGCCCTGTGATCGCTGGTCCCTCCAGCTGCTGATGCCAAGACCCTCACCTACCACGGTTGCTGATATGGGGGCCACCATTGCAGTCCAGGCTGGCCCTCTCCAAAGCTGTGCCTGTAGCTTCTTAATGGCCCATCAATTAGTGGCTGAAGAGTTTAACTCTTTGTCATTGTCTTCATTATGGATATCAGGTTAGTTTCTTTGTGTGTTTCCTTTATGGCTTTTCCTGTTTTAATGACACCCTTTAAACTGAAAAGGTCCATGATCTGATAACCTTAATGAAGCAGATGCTCTTCCCCTATCCTTACAGTTTCCTCTCTTGTTTTTTTTCTGGGAATTGAGGCAAAATACCACTGGATCTTGAGACAGAGGATAGAGGGGCCTTGGAGTTTCCCATATTTTACTTTTTATTGATGCACTGCACAGTTTTACCACTGAAACAGCATTGCTAGCTGTCCCAGGCTAGTGATGATGGGGAGACTGTGAGCCTGGCTCCTCTTCCAGGGAAGCAGTGTTCTGACAAGGGCAGGTATCTGCAGAGGGGCAGCAGGCTTCTAGGGGATGGCAAACACTGTACAGACAGTGCTTGGAATCATGATGTGTCTAACCTTGAATGCATGAGTGCTAGTCAGTGAGCACAAGCCTGTCCAATACTGATTGCCTTATTGCCATGCCATGTCCTGGGCTGGTCCAGGACCACCAGCAACGGAAGGCAATTTTCCAACTGAGGATGGCCAGAGCTCAGAGTCACGCTACAGAATGGTGTTGGCCTAAGGTTTTCCCCCCTTTTCTTTTTACAGACTCTCAGAGGGAATTCCCATGCAGAGGGCTCTGGAGAAATGAGGCTGTATACGGGAAACCTACTTTTGGGGTCTGGGGTGAAGAAGACGGGGTGAGCAGTGAATTAGGCCCCAGATTTACAATGAGCAGGGCCGGGTCCCACAGAGGATGGGTCTGCTGAAGGCTGGGAAGCTTCTTTCTGAATGTCCTTGGTCTCCAGATGCGTCCATTTTGTCTCCATGTGTGAGGACAAGGGCTGCACCCTCAACAGGGTGGTGCTACCTGCTACTCAGTACTGACAGGGCCAGGTCAGGCTGCAACCACAGCATGATGCCTGGAGGGACATCTCTCTGACCCCTTCACCTACTCTGCATGGCTGCTAGTCTATGTAGGGCAGAGTTAAGGTGGCACTCCCAGCATGGGCTGTGCCCTCTCCCGGCACAGGGGTGGCTACTTTGGGAATGTTAAACAACAATTGATTGGGAGTGGAGGGAACATCTGGAGGCTGCAGGAGCTAGTTTGCACCAGCTCCTCAAGAGCATGGCTTACACATGCTAGCTTTCTTCTGCCTTTGCTGGCTGCAGGACAACTACTCTGTCCTGGTCATGGTACTGGCCTCCATTAGCATGTGCCCAGCTGCAAATTAGAAGATGGAAGTGGCCAAAGTGGTTTGAATAGGCCTGGAAAGGGCCTGGACATTTGCTGCACACCATAAAGCACCTGACATTTAAGCATGGCAGTGAAGGCAGGACATTGCTGTGACTTTCTTTTGGAGACACTTTATTTGCCCTCTCCCAGCTGGATCTTGTCACACTCCCGGGTAAGGTGGGAAGTCCCGAAGCAGGATACGTGGGGCATGAAATGCTTCAAGCCTCCAGGGGAACGTCTGGGCAGTGCCCAGCCTGTGTCCTTAACAGACAAGGGGCGTGAAGATGGATTTGCACCTGAGCAAAACAGAGGTCAAGGGTTTCCCTGCTTCCAAGCTGCATAAGGCAACAGAGGTGTTGCGAGGAGGCAAGAGGTGGACGTGTGGCATGGCCATGCTCCCACAAAGGTGGCAGTGCCATTTCTTCAGCAACAGAGAGAGAGCAAAGCCCATTAATCACGTGACTGTCAGGAAAAGCACTGGGCTGTGAGAGCAGAGCATCGTCCTTCCCCCCCCTTGGCAGCTCAGCTCATACTGTGCAGCATAGCTCCCACAGCACCAGGAGCAACAGGAGCAGGGGAATGCCGTGACCGTAGGAGCTTGTGTCTCCCTGTGCTGGAGCTCTGAACTCACAAAACTGCAGGGGCAGGTGAGCATGGCAGGGCTGGCACTGACACTGGGCACCCATGAAGGAGCCACAGGCACACACACCTTAGCTCAGGCAACACGGAGCTCTCTGCTTTGCAGGAACTACAGTGCTGTCTCCCATCTCAGCAAAGGTCAGTGAAACCTGTTTTGTTTCTCAAAAGGGATGGAGGGTGGCTCCAGACTGAGGCAACAGACAGTAGCAAAGCACATGCTGAGGGCTTCAGGGCATCTTCTTGTTTGCTAGAAACTTTTAGGCTCTGATGCAGACACCAGCAGGGACGCCCACCTGGCAGGTACCTGCACTTGAGTACAACCCTGTGAGATTAAGCTCTCCTCTGAGACACTGAAGCTTTCACGTGGATAGATGTTGGTCCTGCTCACAGTGTGGGAAAGGAGCATGTGTTGGTGTGCATGGGGGTAGCATTCCCTGGGGCTCCTTGGAGCAGGGTGATGGTGAGGCACGCACCCATGCTGGCACATTGCAGGTTTTCCCACAGTCTGCCACCCAGCCACAGAAGGCCATGAGGGGCTAGCTGGAGCAAATCCCCTCTGTGTGATACTAGGAATTGTGTCCTGTTCAGACACTAACTCTTTTGGGGAAGAAAGGCATAACCTACCACAGCAAACCATTCAGGTCATGACTTCCAGGTGCAGGGCAGAGTGGGCTCTGTATGGCTGCCTGAGGCTTGCCCCAGTCTCAAGACTGGTAGAGATGCTACTTGTGTGGTGGCATTTGGACCTCCAGCTACCTGTTGGCAGGGCGCAGTTGGAAGATGAGTCTCTGGAGACAGGGAGCAGGGTCAGGAGCTGGTTCTGGCTCTGTCCTCCATTGGGTCATTGTCTGTGCTCTGCTGTGTAGCACAAGATGGGGGTTAGGTTTTGGTATTTGTTGCACCTTACCATGGGGCTGTAGTAGTCAGAGGCTTTGGCTGTTTCTGTGGCATTGTATTTTTCTGATCAGGCAGGTACCTGGGCTGCACATTGGCTTCGGTCATCAATCTGTACCCAGGGCACCATTTCCCCGCCTCCACCCTCAGGATGCTCTGGGTGCTGCATGACTGTGTTATATCTCACACCCCTGTACCTGCCATGGCCAAGGCCAGCATGTGCTCTCCCCTGAATTCTCTCCAACCCACCTGCCTCACTGTCAGCTCATCCCTGTGACATATGGCCACAACCTGAAATTCATGTTCTCAGCTGTGTGGTTGAATAGCGCCTCTCTCCACTGCTTTGTGACAGCAGATTCTGAGCCCTGTTTGTAGCACAATGTGACTTTCTTCTATACAGAAATACCCCTAGCTTCTCTGTGGGGTCTAGCACCACAGATGTCAATGCACATCACAGTCCTAACCCCATTTTGGAGGTAAATGAAATAGGTCACAGAAGTGTGATCCCAGCTTGGTACTCCACCTGTGGGGAACACAGATCTGCATAAGAGTGGTTCTCAATAGCTGTGATGAGTGGGAACGTGATGCTAGCTGGTGAGCAGATTAAGAACGCCTGGTCATTCCATTCCTGCTGTGGCACTGCTGTCATTATTCCCTTACCCCTCAAAGCTTGGGTGACTGGCCAGGGAGAGCATAGGGAAACAGGCATCACAGGGTGCAAACCAGGGGTGAGCAATGGGACCTGCCTAGAGAAAGGCGTCTGAGCTGTCTGTGAAATCCCCCCCAGTAATGGGTGCATCCTGCAAGTTCAGAGGAGGGTCTCATGCAGGGAAGGACAGAAAGGACAGAGAAGTGGCATTTGACAGGCTCCTCTAGCCCATACAGTATGGGGATGCGTGGTCCCTAGGATTCAGTCCTGCTGTGAGGACGATCCAGAGCCCTCTGGATTCAGTCCTGTCCCAGGCCAAGCACATAGTCATCTCCATAAGACATTTCCTTCTACCACTGCCAATTAATGCTTAGCAGGATCAGGCCTTTTCCCCAGGTCTGTGAAAAAGGGTTGCCCTGGCGGGCCTAGGGGGGGGGATGCCAGAGTGGTGCAGTTGGATCAGGGAGTTGCAGCATGTTCTGCTTAGGCTAGATTGTACAATCTTCAGTCTACACGCAGTTAATCCTGCTAGCAAGATGACGGCCACATTGGATCCATTCCCTTGTGGCTGGGAAAATCTGCAAGGCGTGACAGCGCCCCAGAATTAGCAGCCTTCCAGAACTGAATTTCTACTGAGCAGCTGGTTCCCAAACACTTAATCCTTCCTCTGCATCTTAGAGCAAGCATGGCTCAGACTGCGTGAGCTTCCTCCCCTCACCAGTCTCATCTCTGGGTCTGAAGGTCAATGTGTTTCATGCATACCTCTGAGCAAACAGGGACATCTCTCTCCTATTACAGGTCTCTGCTCCCTGCACACTCCAGAATCAGCTACATTTGCAGCTCAACAAGAGATAGCATGCACATAGCAGAGCACAGCTTCTAGTGCTTGTTTCCTTGCCCTCAAACACCTGCCCTGACTGGCAGGGCCTTCTCTCAGTGGCTTTCTAGAGTACCAAATGCTTCTGGGTGCTCTGCCCCAGTTACCATCATGGACCATTCAGGCCCTGTGGCCATGTTTTGACCAGTCTATACTAGTAAATGAAATGAGCCCAGGACTGTTCCCTCATGCTGAGGCCGCTGGCCCAGGATAGGCCATAGCCATGCTATCAGACAGTCTCACCCTCCCACACTGCATCCAGTGCTGCTTCTGCCGACATGCTACATCCAAACTGCTTATGGGGATCATCTCTGGCCCCTGCTAACTCCCAATCCATGCCTCCAATTTGCATGGTTCAATCTAGCCAGCCAGAGCTAAAACCAGGCCAAGGACAGTGCTAACAATACAACAGCATGCAGTGCCTTTGCTGCTGCATTTGATGGCATAGGAGTTATACGCCAGATTCATGCCACCCTCATGAGACTAGCAATAACAACGGAGGGCAGTGTTTGTGGCCAACCTCTTCTCAGCTGCACGCTCAGGCATCCCATGAAGTGGTGCGTCAGGGCCAGAGTGGACAGGTCCTGGCTTTGCACAAAAGCCAGGGTGCACACACACCCAGACAGGACTTTCAATAGGCTGCCTCCTCTCAAGAGCAGAACAGCACAGGCACCAGGTCAGTGTCTGGCATGGCATGCAGGTTGGGTGCAGGCAGCACAGCCCTGCAGAGCCTCACAAAGCTCAGTGGAGATGCAGGTTTGAAGGCAGCAGGGGAGTCTGATCATAGTGCTGCCCAGTGCCTGGTCTGAGGACTTCTTGTGCCCTGGCATGTAGCTGGTCAGTGGGAAGGGCTGTGGGAGGGGAGGTCCGCAGGGTGCGTGTGGAGCGTGCCAGATAGGTGGACCAGCTGTGCCCTCTAGGTTGAGAGAAAGACGGTTTGAACCCTTAGCCCAGAGTCCAGCCAAAGGGGCAAGCATGGGCAAAACCCACTCTGCCATGGCTGGGTTGTGAAGGGGAGGAAGGCCTGGGGCTGGGCGCATACACACCCCAGCAGCTCTCAGTGTGCCTGAGACAACTGCAAGTGCTCTGCAGGGGTGTATGTGGCCAGGGATGAATGCCATGCGCAGCACTGGGGGATTGTGGGGGACAGGATCTGCCGAGCTGTACTTTGTGGGCCTAGGGAGCTGGCAGTGCAGTTCTGTAGTGTGTTTTGGGGGCTCTCGCAGCCCTGCAGCTGCTTTCTTCCCCTTCCCCACCGCCCCATCCTGCCTCTGTTCCGATTCTGTCACTCTCGCTCCTGTTTGAAGTTGGCTTTTCCAGGGTGGGTTGTCAGATTAGATGCAGTTTGAAGCAGAAGCTCCTGACACACTATTAGTGCGCATAGATGAGAGGAAGTTTGTAGGAGCCGTGGGAGCTGCAGAGTGATGCTGTGATAAGCAGCCTTGGAAAAGGCAGTGGGGGTGGGATTGTTCGGAAGCAGGGAGATGGCACCGTGTGAATGCTCAAACCCATCCATCCTGCTCAGGTACCAGGTCGGCTCCAGAGCAGGAGCTAAGTGCTGAGGGTGCAGAAAGAGGCTGGGCTGGGGTACATGAAGGATCCGTGTCATCCAGTTCTCCCCATAATATACACAGCAGTGGACACCCACACTGGGAAATGGTCCAGAAATTGGAGCAAAGAGCAAATCCCAAATGCTGTCCTCTCCGCATCGCAGGCCCCAGGCAAATCCATGCTGCTGAGATGGGAGCACTTACCCTGAGCCCGTGTAGTGTCCTCACTGCTGGGGCTGGGGGCAGATGAGGGGGACAGCTTTGCCATAAAATCAGCCTTGGAAGCAAGGAGCACAGAGAGGCACAGGGTCTTCCCCTGATGTGCTGAAATCTGCAACGATGAAAATTTGCTTGCCTTATTTATGTCCTCCCATCATGCAACACTGCCTCCCCCGAAAAAGGAACAGTATGTAACAATCCCTATCATGTTCTCTCTTACAAAACAGAATGGCTCCAGGAAAAGTGGGTCAGTGGAGGGGTATGTTGGTGCTGGCACCTCGCTTCCTTGGCTGTAGCCCACAGCAGCCAGTGGTCCCAGCATCCTCTGGCAGGCAGAGCCAACGTATGGCTCCTCTCAGGACAGGGGGAGGCACAGAGGGGATATCAGAAGTGCTGCAAGACTCAGATTAATTGCAAGTTCAATGACTGTGCACATGAATAATTAATTATCCACATATTTCATGAATATGCATGATATGCAAATGCCAGTGGGAGCAAGCAGTGAGATGCAGCTCAGGCACAAACACACAAGGAGTACAAACAACAGGAGGCAGAGCTGCCTGCTCATGGCTGGAATCCTTGGGGAACCACTTGCCCCTGCAGTCTGGCACACTGGGATCACAAACAAAAGGAGCTATGGGACTGTGGGAGATAACCTGGAGCTGCCAGTCTCCTGGCACTGGCTTGCCACATTTCCCCTGTGGAGATGGTGAAGAACCAGCCCTGTCTGCCAGGCGGCACAGAGCAAACTGACTCTGGGCATGTTTGGATCATCTGTGTGACTGGGCATGTGTATGTGGGGGTGTGTGTGTGTGCACATTGGTGTGTCCTGCAGAAACATGTATCTATTATATGGAAGTGCGTTTGTTTTGTGCAGCATGGGCTGGTTCCTCTTGGCAAGGAGAGGGGAGGAAAAGTTCAGGGCTTTCCTCTTGTCTCAGGGTATGTTTCCCAGCACCCCATTTAGTATATGACCTCTCAAAGAGCTCCGGAGATGTCCAAGGTCACCAGCAGCCAGTGGAGGCAATATGTCCCAGCCAGGAGGCTGCAGTGGGCTGGAGTCCAGCTCCCCAAAAACTTCCAGTTCAAGGCCTTGCAGCAAGAGAGTTTCACACCCAACTGCATCTCAGGCCTGCAGCTTGAGAAACTTTGTCAAGGGGACCAAAAAGCCATAAGGCAGCAACCAAATTTAAACACCTCATACCAGCAAAGGAGGATGTCAGCACCAGCCTTCAAGACTCAACAGGTTGTGGGAAGTGTCTCTTCCTTCAGGGTTTTCCAGACATCCGATGACAATTTGGAGGCCAGTCATCACAGGGGTTAAAGGAGAAGGGTGCAGGGAGAGCAGACCACTTGGCACGAGAGTTCTTAGTCCAAACACATGCTCTGAATTGGCTAGGTCTGGACTTCTGCATCTCTTAAGTGCCCTGGCCAGGAGGGTGCTTGTGGGACTGTGCCAGGCTCCAACCTTTGGGGAGTCCACCCAAACTTTCTTAAAGCCACCCCACATGACTCTGCCATTCAGGCAGAAAAAGTGCCGCTGATGGGCAGAAAACAGAAATAGTGATGAGAGCAAAATAGAATTAAAACATGAGAACAGTAACAGTGCAAATACCCCTACTCTGGGATCAGTGTAAAACTCCTTTTTGTTTTGACCACTGAGTTATGCAGGAGGAGAGTCTTGGAGCTGGCTGAAACCAGGGAGGGGTACGTTTGAGGAGCACCCAGATGTGTGCACCAGCATGGCTTTGGTTCAGAAAGCTTCACAGCTGTGAAAGGTACTGGAGCTAGGTCTGCAGGCTGAGACGGTCTGGCAGCAGCCAGTGCTGGAAAAAAACAGTCTATGTGTGCCCCAGAACTGGCTCCATCCAAGGACTGTTTGAGGTCTGTTCCTGGGGTCTGTTGCACTCCCAGGCTGTGGAGAGCTGGGTCAGCCAAGGGAAGCAGGCTGATTGCCAGGGAAGGTGTTCCTACGCAAGGAGTCAAGGGGTCTCTGTGATGCTCTTTCAGATGGAGTGCTTTCTGTCTCAGGAGATGGTTTCAGCAGGTGGGAATGCCAGCCAGGACCTCTGAATGACCCCCTTGGCATGGACCCAAATCACTCTGCAACTCCATGGGGAAGTGGATACAGCCTACAAGTCTTGACACTACATCCTCTGCCCTGACCCACAGCTTTAAGCTAGTCTGCAGGACCCAATGTCCTGGCTCCTGCTGGCCATTGGGGCTCTGCTCCCCCAGCTATGGAGAAAGCAGTAGTCCTGACCACATCTGGGATCTTGAGGGGAAAAACTGCCTGCCCAGGGCCCTGGGACACCCTATAGCCCCTGCTCAGCACCACAAGCCTCTTCCAGCCATGCATGGCTATGTCAGGGAAGGATATGGAGCTATGGCTGGCAGGGAGAGTCTTATCTCTAATTATCATTGGGACTGCTATCATGATTAGTTTTAGTGGGGTCTGGCTGCGAGAGGTGGTTACCAGGGCGTTATATATCTGTCAACACAGCTCTTTTTATGACGTGTAATTACAGCATGAAATAGCTTTTTTTTCTTTTATTTTGGCATTAGGAAAAGCTATTACGATGTAGGGATAAGACTGCTACTTAATTTCCCTATAAAGAACACTCTTAGCAGTGCCTGGTGGCTCCCATAGCATGAGGGACATGGGGGCCAAGGGAGCCATCTGACAGCCAGACCCTCAACTCCCATTGAGACCCCGTGCACAGCCCAAGCAGAGCTTCAGTGGGTGCGCAGCACCCCTAACAACGTGTCTCTCAGGCAGGCCCATTGACTGGCACCTCTCTACCATGGATGCTGCTGCTTTTCCTAAGCTTTCATGAGAGGGGCTCAAGAAGAACAGAATATCCTGTCTTGACTTTTCTGGAAGGATTATTTTGGTCTAAAACAACTTTTCACATCAAAATATATAAAATGTAGACTACCTGGGATTCCTCCCAAGGAAGAAGCAAACATCCCATCTCCTGCTCTGCCCTGGTAGATGAACACCTCAGCTTCAGGGTAAGTGTGATGGTAAAGAGTCAGTCTCACCTCCAGGTCCTCTGCAGGTGGGAGCTCATGCAGGGAGCAGCCTGCTCCCTCTGCCCCCTAGTCCTCCTATTGCAGGAGCTGGTGAACAGAAGTTCTACATCTGCCTTATCCATCACCCCAAGATTTTGCAAACCTTGATCTGATTGTCCTCAGCCTTCTTTCCAAATCGTGGAGTCCAAGCCTCTCTCATAAGGCTCCATGCACTCCCCTGGACCTTTCCCACCTCCTCTACTTTCTTCTGGAGATGGGGCATCCCAAACTGTACACAGATGTCCAGGTGCACCAATGTTTTACACAGCAGCTAGATGACACCCTTCATGTTGCTCTCAGCATCCTCTCAGATGATGTCAAAGCCTTTTACTTTTTTTTTGGCTGCTGCTGAACACTGTGCTGATGATTTCAGATCACTTCCAGCAATGGCTCCAAGGTCTTGCCTGAACTGTAACCACCTGTTCTGAGCTCAGCATCATATAGGCCTGACTTAGTTTTTCTCTAGGTGCATTTAAGGATGCCAGTCAGGACTGAGAACTCATTGACCTTCAGTTGTCTACATGGTTTAATATGGCCCATGCAGTTACTTCAGTATGATCTGCCTCCTCAGATCGATCTGCTACAGAAAACCATGAGTGTCCCCAGCAACTTCATCAATAAAGACCAACACAAAGAATTCAGTGACCTTCTCTGCTGTGGCCTTATCATCCCCAAGCACCCATTACCCCTTCACCTCCAACTGGTCCCACTGATTCCTTAGAAAGCCTCTTGCTTTTGATGGATTTCCTGATTTTGATGCTGTTTGGACCATTTCTTTTAGTTTTTTGACACCTTGTCTCATTTTTACATAGTTTCCTTTCCTAAAATTGAATATTTGTATGCTGGATTTATTTGGCCTGCACTCTCCCTCTGCAGCATTAAATCTAGTTGTAGTGTGATCACTGTTGAAAAGCAGCTTACCCACTAACACACCTCCAACCAAGTCCTGTGTGACACTCCAGACCAGGTCCAGAACAGCATCTTTTCTTCTGGGTTTTAGACAAGTTTGTTTAGGAAGCATCATTTGTGTCCAAGAATGTGTCCTGACAAGGCTTCAGTCAGATCTATACAGCGTAGCTGAAGTCTCCTACTGTTACTTTACACCTTAAATTGCAGGTTCTGTAACCCTACTTAACTTTTTCAGATCATCCCTATCATTATTAGAGTCTGAGATTTTCACCCATCCTGCCTGGTGTTGCATGCAGTATGGTTTTCCTTCCTTACTTATTGTGGTAGCACTATCTCCCTGTAGACTTTCCAGAGGTACATGAAACTCTGATCACATCCACCCCTAGATCACATCAATCCAAACCAGGTGCCCTTCCTGTTGCCCTCTCCATGACCTGTAGTTTAAATACTCCTCTAGGACTTTTGTAGTGCCAGCTATTCTTTCCGGCACCTGTTCCTCTCATTAAAAGGTTCTCCAGGTCCTAAGTTGCTAAATCCCTCCTCTCTACTCCATCTTCTCACCCATGCATTGAGATGCTGGTTCTTTGCCTGTCTCTCAGGCTTTGCATGTGGCATTGGCTGTATTTCAGGGAAAGACACCTTGCACCCAGCAAGCAAGTCACCATGAGGTCCTCCTGGATACCACAAACCCAGCAGTCTGTAAGTCTAAAAATGAATGCCCACTTCCCCTTCTTCATAACCCTGAAGCTCCCATCTGCTGCAAGAGCACCCTCAGGGCAGGAAGATGCTATGACCTCAGCCAGAGGGTGTCTCCCCTAAGAAATTAGACCTCTCCTTCCCCACATCTTATACCCACTAGCAGTAGAAGGGTGCCCCAGCAGAGGTGGGATCACTCTACAGCATTTCTGTGGTCCTCATCTCCAGACCTCTCCCTTTCCCTAGGCTGCTCCATTTCAACCACTCCAGGGAATGAGTCTGTTCTCAGTGCTTGGAGCACCTTGTCCCTCAGATACACACAAAAAAACCCATCTGTTAGGTTATTAGATATGTTACACCCTGCAGCATAGACACAGTAACCCCTGCTCTCCTGCAGTGCTTCAGCCTACAGCTAGAAGTGGATTTTAGGAGCTTTTGTCAGGTTCATTTCTTCTTTGAAGGACAGAATGTGATTGTTCTCCTTTTGCCTTCTCTATTCCTAAGTTAGTTAGCTGCAAAATAGCCAGGAGTGGAGAAGATAACACACCTAGAAAGCTGACTTGAGGTTCCCTGAATGTTCACTACTGCATCCTCCCAACACCACCACCCCGTTCATTGCCCTCAGTCACCAACCCACTCACTGCCAACTCACTGCTCCCTTTTCTCCCCATCTCACCCAGGAAATGGCACAGATTTAATTCAGTCCTTTGGAAAATAAACTATGGGGGCCATACCATGTCTGATACAGGTCTTGCTACAGCTCTGTGTGCTGTGAGATGCTGCTGCAGCTGATGGGCACTCACCTTCATCCGTGCACAGGGCTGCCACCTTGCTCTCTGTTCCCCTGGCTGCCACCACACACAGGGATGGGCATGAAGGATTTGGCCCTGTAACACTCATTGGTAATTGCAGAACAGCTCTGAGTATGACTTGCTCATGGAAATGTAGGTCAGATTTTGATATGCTTGACCAAGCAAAAGCACAAGTCACAGAGGCCACATTGACCTAACTGACAGTTTGGCCTAGATGGGCTAAGACCTATCATCTTGTGGCATTTAAACACCTATTACAGGCAAGGGGGAATCAATATACTTGGTACTGTTTATATCGTCTGTTTTATAACTCAGGAGCAAATGAATCTTTTTCCTGAGTGAACTGGTGTCCTGACCAGGAAGCCTGCATGACTGGGTGAAGATCCCAGTGCAACCATGAGTCAGCCGCAGCAGGGCTGGTGTGCCTGTTAGCTTTGCTGTGATTGTCACTTCTGGGTGTGAGCCAAAGCAACATGCATGTCTGAGGGAGACCACCTCTGTGACCCCAGGCCAAGGCTGTCTGCGTGGAGGGGCCACTTGCTAAAACCACAGGCACGTGCCCTCTGCCTGCACACAGCCTGGCTGGGTGCATAGGTCCTGGCAAAGCTGGCAAGTGGCCTGGGCCATGCAATGGGCCTGATATGGGAGAGGAAAATAACTGTCCGTGCCTGGAGGTCCAGCTTGCAGATGAGCACTGCAGAAGAGCTGGGAGGTCCCTGCTGGAACGGGTTAGTGTGTCTACTGTGCTTAGCACAGGCAGCCCTGAGACTCCAGCTGCTCTGGGGGGTCCCAGCAGCCTGTGGGACCAAACTCAGATGGGATGGTTTGCAAAGCATTTCTGTCATCCATTACATGCAGGGAGATACCTCCAGCTCCCTCTTGTTGCTATTGCTGCCCCCAGATCACTCTGCCCTTTGAGAGAGCGATCTGTGGAGATGCTCAGAGGCAGTGCATCTCTCACATACATGGAGCTGGAAACTCCCAGCCACTGAACAGAGCTGAAGGCTGTGCATGTCTTTGGCGGAGTGTTAGCTGAGCCATGCATTATCTACTACAGGGTTGTCTCTGCCTGCTCCAGGGGATCCGTTGCTGTCTAGCAGGTTTTAGATTGACTTGGAGTAAAGAGGTGTCTCTTATTTATTTATGTTATCAGCTTAATTTAGCACCTTCCTAAACACAGTTTGACTGAATGTTGTTAATAAGGAGCTCTGGATTATAAAATGCTCAGGGACTTTCTTATCCAAGCTGTGATCTGTTCCACATCTTGTATTCCTATACTGGCTCTAGCCACATTGCAGAATTACCTGCTGGGAGTCCAACCACATGACCCATTTCGTCTGTGCTATTAACATGCAGTTTTGATTAATATTGGCTGAGACCATTTCCATAAAGCCTCATTCCCTCTGGAAGTTCAAAATGGAACAGAACTTCCTCAACTCCAGAGGAGGGGAGGCAGAGACACAAGTTTGTGTTGGGCTTTCTCCTCTCTTCCTCACACAACCAGAATTTGAAGCTGTACCCCTACAGGCTGAACTCCCATCCGATGTTGTCAGCTTGCCAAAGCCTGCTTTGCAGAGGAACATGCTTGGGCAGCACTTTGCTTCCTATAATCTGTCCAAGTTTCCCAGTGCGCCTTCTTGCCCTCCATTACAGTATGAGTTGTCTGAAATGAGAGCAAGGGCTGCCCAGTGGGTGCAGTGGTTGGAGAGTTTAGGAAACTGCACTCACCCAGGTGAGACCCCCTGCCTTAAGGAAGCAGTGTTTCCCCTCTGGAAATGCCAGTCCGGGTCCACCCTAGAAAGTAAATTCATGGCTTCTTTAGACCATCATCTCAACTTTTATAATGGCAAAAGCTATCTAAGATAAATTTTGTCCGTGCTCTGGATGTGGATGGTCACCTCATTTGCCCTCTTTGGCAATCCTGAGCAGGAAATCTGTCCTGAAACACATGGCATTTGTGTTCACTGTGTGGTGAACACAACCAGCTCCTCCCATGCTGGTGAAGACAAAGGCAGGGACTACCCCTAGAAGTGGGAGACCACAGATGAGCTCCTGTTCCACCTCCTTGGATGTGATCTGGAAAGGAAAGCTCTGCTGCTCATCAAAAACATGATCTTGAGCTTGTCCCCAGCCCAAATATCTCCCTGAAGCTGAGAAAACTCTTTTAGTAACATTTCATCCTGGGTAATCTAGCTGAACAGACAGAGGATTAGGCAAACCTGCCTTTCTAGTGGGAAGGTTTTGTGAAACATGAGCTTTGTGCCTAGTTTTACACTCCCACACTCCAGGGTTTCTGCTTTCACTCATCTCTGTTGGCTTTGCACCCCTCCTCAGATACATATGCATGGATATGGAGTTTCTATTTTAATGGCATCAGGGGGGTCTACCTTTACTCTGTCCCATACTCAATAAATTCCTGTTTTATCTCCCTTTGCTACCCTGATCTTAGGTGACACAACTCAGCTCCAGCTTCAGCCAGGGCACTGAAGAATCTGGAGAGCCCAAACCCTCCACAGAAATGCCTCTAATAATGCTCCCTGGAAGCCCATGGCCTTGCAGTAGAGCAGCTCCGATGCATGTAGTGCAGCTGAGATACCCCTAGTACTGACATTTCAGTGAGACCAGCATAGGTGATACCAGACCAATTCTCCAAGCCAGTGTTCCAGCCTTTCTGGAAGGGGAACAAGAATCACCACATGGTGCTTCTGAATTCCCAAGGCAAGCTCTGTCCTTTCAGAGAGTCCAGGGCACTGCAGACAACAGCTGTCATGTTTGTTCTGCTTCTACAAGAGCTTTCTCTTGCTGTAGAGACCTTAACTGACCCTATTTGTCAGTTCTCCCTTGCATTTTCAATTGAACATCTGGCAAAAGAGAAAGGACACCATACAGCTCCCTCCTTCCTATTTTATGGCCCCATATTTAGGCTCCTCTTTTCATTCCTTGTTATATGCAGTGGGTCATTCTGGATATAACTCTTCCCCACTCTGTGATATCTGCCAATCCTGCACTTGCATGCCAAAGAAGAGGATGGGCATACAGGGAGGGACCTCCTCTTTGTCCAGGCACTCCGTGACTCACAACACTGGAGCAGACAAGCCCCTGGGAAGCATGCATCCAACTCTCAGCTTCTTGCAAGAAAGGATGGGCATGAAAATTAAAGCAACCAATGCACCCAGGGAATTGGGTCTACCCAGAATCACTTTTGAACTGCCTCTGCAATGGGATCAGTTTTGCACTTTTGTGCTTGCACATGGCCTCCCTCTCACACACACCAGAGCTGGCAGCCACTTGCCCCTCATGGAAGGACTCAGACCAGGGTACAAGGCTGTTCCCAGGCAGGGGTTGTTTATTGCATATAAATCATTTCTATCCATCTTGTCATTAAAACATGGAAGGTTTTCAGCAAAGGCTCCATCTCAGTTTGCCACAGCAGAGCAAAAACAAAAGTGAGACTGAGGCAGAGAGGGCAGCCAGAGAATGATTGCCAGCTCTTGCACAAATTGTGAGGCCAGCTTTGCCTGGATGATGCCTCACGCTGCACAGGTGGAAAGGAGTATTTTTATTTTATTTATTTATTTGGGTATTTTACCTACCAGGGAAGGGACATGCTTAGTACCTTGGCCAGTTTTACAGTGCTTGTGATTTTGACATAGGTGTATGCTGGCGAGGAGACATGTTCCCATGCACAGGGAGTGTGTAGCAGAAGAGGGGGCCAGTGTGTGGGATGGTTGTGAGGATCTGCACTGCTGCGCACAGAGGTATGTGGAGCTGGGTCCATAGCCTTCCTGAACCTATTGGGAGGTAGGGGCCCAGAACTGGCAATCCTCCTTTCCCTTTTGCCACCTGTACCATGCTGGTTCTGGTCCCTGTGGAGTGTGCTGCCTCTGCAGCAGCTGTGTGATGTTTTATTGAGGCCTAATTACAGGGGTGGGCTGATGTGAGCAAACCCTCAAGCTTGCGGTTCTCTGGCAATCATGGGCACTTCAAGCTGGAGCTGCTGCTGGAGATCTGTGTTAAAAAAAAACAAGCTCCTGAGCAAAACACGGCAGCAAGGCAAGCTGACTCAATGCAATTACCGCTGACAGCTCCTCCAAACGAGAGCTTGAGAGAATTGAGAAAGGCTTTGAAGTCCCAGGCAATTTGTGAAGGAAAAATCCCAGGCTCTGAAATTTCCAGGTATGTTTAGTGTTCAGCTTATAGGCTCAGAGACTCACATCCACTCCTAACAGCCAGTCCGCAAGTCTCCTTTCTCCAAAGAGACGGAAGAGCCGTCTCTGGTTAGTCTGTCCAACTAGCTTCAGAGAAGGTCTTAGTTCCCCTAACTGGGCTTGAGGCAGAGAACTGCTGTCTCATTCTCCCCCATCAGTTGTTCAGAGAAACAGCATTTAATAACCAGCAAGGTTTAAAGTACCTTTGGGGAACCCTGCCTCCCCCCCCCCCCCAACATGAGTTAAAAGCAGCCAGTTCAGCATGGTTAAAACCTGGATTTTCTTCCTGCTAATGATAACTGGGCAAGTTGTGCACTGGGAACACTGTTTGCAGTATAAGCAATGTTTTCATTGACTGCCTAGCTGTATCTTAGTTTGCTGAAGGTGCCAATTAGCAGGTGGCTGGGAACGTGGCAGGTAATGTCTGGTCCCTGGTTCCAGCCTCTGACACAAACTGGCCCACACCTCCAGGCCATGAGCCCAGCTGGGCACTCCAGGTCCCAAATGGAGCCATCTCTGTTCTTTTCAATTTCCCTGATCCTGAGAAGGCTCTGGCCTTGTTATTCTCCATCCGCCAAAGCCTGGAAATCTTGTGGCAGTGCCCTGTTTCCACGCAATCTAAAGAAGCTCACATGGGCTTTGGTCTCAGATGCTCAGCAGGGGAACACAGTTCTGGCCTGGATGGGGAACTAAAATGTGTGTGAAAAACTGGCTGGACTGTAGGACCAGTTATGGGTGACTCTCCTGAGAGCTGCTGCTGGAGCTAGTACAATTTAAAATCATTATTGAAGATGATGTGCAATACGGTGCACTCTCAACAATTTAGTAGATAGCTTTAAATTTGGATGGCAGTGGACACACTGGAGTCAGGGCTACTCCTCAGATGGGCCTTGCCAGACTAGAGAAAAGGGATGGAGAAATGGGCAGAGGAAGGGATTCCTCCCATCTGTTGGGCATGTGACAGACCACATCTGAGCCCTGGATCCATTTTGGTGGTCCACAGCCCCAGACAGTGCTGTTACTCTCCCTAGTCCTTGCCCATGCCGTGCCTTGGCCCTACTGGAGGGGATTACCCTGCTGGTCTGCCAGGCAGTGAAGGCTAAGTGCTCTGGGATCTCGCCATCCCTCCATCCCACAGTAACACCCCAGTTCCAAGAGCACCTTGCAAAGTGAACATCAGCAGGTATCCTATAAATCAGGCTGTGAATGAAAAGGAGAGAAGCTGAGTTCAAACACTGCCCATACACACAGCTCAGTGTGCCTACTGATGGTGTTTCCCCAGCAGCTCTCTGGAAAGGGCACAGCCTTGGGTCCATCTGGTATTTGCTCTTTTCAGAGCTCAGCCACAAGGGAGACACCAAAAGCCATAAAATCAACCCAGCTGCCACATGTTTTCAAGTTGAAAGTGGGCAGCCAGTTGTTCCTGGAGAAATTAGCAACCTTCTGCAGCAAGAGATAGCATTGACAGTCACCTAACCCCTCCTTGGACAGGAACTTATCATCCACAAGTACTGAACATGCCTCTGCCTGGTGATGGAGTGAACATGAAGAAGGAACAGTGGCACGGGGGAATGTGGGAGCCAATAACACAGTGATAATGTAGTTGGTGTGTTTGTGCTTACAGCCAGCCCTGGACGCATTGCTGGCTAGCAAGGACAGCAGCAGAGGCTGGCCTTTCACTCTGTTTTCATCTTGTGGCCAAGCATGTGGTGAGGACAGGGAGAGATGTGTTGATGTGCTCCCAGGATCAAAAGAGATCTTTTGTATCTTGGTACAAGTCTGAGTTTCATATCCATCAGTGCAATTAAAGGAGAGAGAGAGAGAGAGAGAGAGAGATGCTAAGAGCTGGTGCTTTTCCCCAAAACTTTTCCAGAACAAAGTTCTCCTGGGACCCCAGAGTCAGAGCACAGCCTATTCAGAGCATGGGTTTAAAAGGCCTCAAAACAGCTGTGGGACAAGCAGCCAGCCTGCTCCAGTGCTGCACACACAAAGCACGTATGGCAAAGCCCTGCCTGGCATGGCCTCACCAAAATAACCCATGACTCAATGGTGACTTACACACAGGTGACCATCAACACCCACCACAGCAGTTCCCCATGCTTGTGTCCCTTCCCTCTGGTGTCGTGGGGACTGGAAGGTTATCCACAAGGCACTCCAAGCCTGCCAAACACATCTGGACTCCCAAAACATTTTGCCATCTGTGGAGGAAGCACAGGTTCCATTTCTGATATCCCACAGTAAGCTGTTAACACACCCCAAAATGCATGCTGCTGAAGTATCTCATTGGAGCAGCAGGTCAGGACTTCTGAAAGTAAAAGGTACACACAGACAAGCCACTTGCTGCACACTGTCACAAGCCACATGGCCATAGGTGACACACAGCACCTGAGACACACACACGCTCAAAATATGCAGCTCCAGCATGCACAGGCATCTGTGCATTTGGTATGTGCAGCTCACAAACAGAAATGATCCCACATGTGCATGTAAGCATTTACTCAGAGATTCCTCCTGTATTCCTGTACCAAGATCTAGCCACAGTCCCATGGGCTTATACATACATACATATGTGGGCCCAGCAAACAGAGACCCTGTGAAGGCACACCCCCTTCGAGTGCCAAATATGCGAAAGCCAAATTTGCACTGCCTTGTGGTCTGCAACTCTGGTGTAAGTAACAGGACAGCAGTGTTGGCTGCAGTGGAGCTTGCATGAATATCTATCAGGGCAGAAGGTCACAGAATCACAGAATGGTTGAGGTTGGAAGGGACCTTTGGAGATCATCTGGTCCAACCCCCCTGCTCAAGCAGGGTCACCTAGAGCACGTTGCACAGGATCGCGTCCAGGCGGGTTTTGAGTATCTCCAGAGAAGGAGACTCCACAACCTCTCTGGGCAACCTGTTCCAGTGCTCTGTCACCCTCACAGTGAAGAAGTTTTTCCTCATATTCAGATGGAACTTCCTGTGTTTCAGTTTGTGCCCATTGCCTCGCATCCTGTTGCTGGGCACCACTGAAAGGAGTCTGGCTCCGTCCTCTTGACACCCTCCCTTAAGATACTTGTACACATTAGTAAGATCCCCTCTCAGTCTTCTCTTCTCCAGGCTAAACAGGCCAAGCTCTCTCAGCCTTTCCTCATAAGAGAGATGCTCCAGACCCCTAATCACCTTTGTAGCCCTATGCTGGACTTGCTCCAGTAGTGCCACATCCCTCTTGTACTGGGGAGCCCAGAACTGGGCGCAGTACTCCAGATGTGGCCTCACCAGGGCTGAGTAGAGGGGGAGAATCACCTCCCTCAACCTGCTGGCAACACTCTTCCTAATGCAGCCTGGGATACAATTGGCCTTCCTGGCCACAAGGGCACATTGCTGGCTCATGTCCAAGGTCTAGCCCCTTGCTCATAGTTAACTGATTGCACAAGAGCAACAGCATGGCTTGAGTTTATAAATTTGCAAAGCACCAGATTCTAGAGCCAAGCTCTAAGAAATGACCTTATCAATATGCAGTCAAAAGGATGAACATTATAGACAAGATCTAAACAGTATTTAACAAGGATGGGCCCTTTTACAGGGTCTAGAGAGTGCAAACTGATTAATTTTAAGTCTGTCCTATTTTCTTAGCAAGAGATAGGTAGTTACTTTTATCCAGTCAGTGGGAGAATTCATTCCAGCAGGGAACCACTGGTTTTATGGCTCAATACAATACACAGTTGCACAGGTGGTCCAGGCTGGGGGTTATGCTTGGCATGGGGCAGTTCGTCCGATCACCTGAGTCTGGCAGCATGATTGCCTCAGGGGTGGTGCTGCTGTCCTCCTGTCAAAGCCCTCCTGGCTGGGGGAATGATGCTGCTAGTACAGCCCCAGCACTACCCAGCTCTGCATTCTCCAGCTGGTTGTATATGGGACTTGCAAAGCCACCTTGGCAGCAGGGCCTGGAACCCAGCAGGGATACCAAGGGTGGTATCTCAGCTTGCAGAGACCTCAGCATAGGAGTAAGCTCGCTTTACATCACATGCATACGACAGTCAGCATGTGTGGTCTGCACACAGTTACCTAGTGCCCTCAGAGAGACCCTGAGAATTCCCAGTTGGCCCTCGGAAAGCCTGGCGTCCCTGTCCCTCCTGCATCATGTCTGCCAGACCCACACAGATGTCTGATAGCCCAGGGCTGCACGTGAGGCCCTTCACTACATTGCAGAGTCCAAGCCAGCCTGTTACACCTCCTTTATCAGCACCCTAGACAAAGGTGTGGGAGGATTTCTTGGCCCCACACCATGACGAACTGGCTGATGGGCCCACTCTCCAGTGACCGTGAAGCATAAGCTCTGCCACAGATACTTGCTGGATGAGACCAGTTTTACTTGGAGGTGTCTGCAGAGCACGTTGCAGTGTGCCTTGCACTAGCAGGAATCCCTTTCCCTGGGTATCCCAGCCTGCCCCTGTCCGGGAGAAAGGTGGGTAACATTAACAGGTCAAGGACATTAACATAGAAGGCTGGGGGAGAGGGGTAAGCATGCACCTCTGTGAGCCCAACAGCAGTATAGAAGGACAATGCAAGCCAGCAAGGCCACCTCATGCATTTATTTATAAGCTATCAGTTACCAGTTATTTGGCCTCTCTAATACGTTTATCACATTTGAGGTCGCTCTCCAAAGAATAGGGAGGGGGGGATACTTGTCTGCAGGCACTCTGATGGCTGTGCTGCTTTACCCTCTCCATCCCCGTTTGAAAGGGATTAGTTTAAAACATCAAAAGCACTTGCTTTGAGTTAGCTTTTGATGTTCCCTCAAGCTAGTTTTATTTGAGCTTACAAAGGAGGAAACGCGTATAGCATTGGCCCATTGCAGTCCAAGCCCTCGAGCCTTGCAGTCTCACTAGAAAGCATGTAGACTCAACAAGATCGGTTTCAGCTACATCTATTAAAGGATTGACAGAGCAATGTGACGGCTGCAATAAATCTCATGGCTTCTCGTCAGTGCTGCTAACCCTGTCGTGGCGAAATGCCTGCCACATGACCAGCCCATGGGTCTGGTGTTCTTGCAGTTTCTGTGGGATTTTTGCAGATCCTGCAGTGCTTGCCCATGACATGTCTCAACCCGTATGCCCTGTTCAGGGTCTGCTGGGAGGGCTTCTAGCAGATCGCTATCAAAAGGGCTTTTAGATTTTGTTTCAATTTCTCTGTTGCTTTTGCCAGTATACAGTAGGCAGTGCCAATGTTGAATACGTTTCTTGGATTCTTCTAAAGATTTTGTTCCCCTGTGCTACCCCGAACTTAACTGAAATCCTCCTTTTTGAAAAATATTTTTAATATTTCCAAATCTAGCCTACTCTCAGTACTTGGCCTCTGGGATCCCTTTTTCTCATGGTGCCATGCCATGCACATCATTTCTAGACAACAACAGGCATTGAGAAGGAAATAAATGGCATCGTTACAGTCCCTCAAATAAGAGGAGTTGCTCCATAAATGGTAGGATTATATCATCTCCTTCAAGGTTTAAAATCAACCGAAGACACTGTCACCAAGGAATGGGCTTAAAGAGGAAAAGACATTTTGATCTATAGAGCAAATGCACAGCTTTAGTTTTGAATTAATACTTTGTTTGCATTGGGAAGTTTGACTCATATCTAGCTCTTCTCCTTCTGTAGAGCCACATTTGGAAAAGGTTTTATTTCCAGTCTCTAGATTTCACTACCAACTAGTGTACTTCCAGCCACCCCTGGTTCTCCCATTGCCCCAGTGGCATGTGCTTGTTCACTGCCTCACACCAGCTCTGACTCCTTCTCAGGCCCTTTGCAAGCATCCCAGTGTGCTAACCCTCTGGCAAAGCAGTCGTTTTGTTTTGCTGGGCTATGCTTTTAGCAGGATTTCTGTGCTGAAATGACTCAGGAAAGGCCCAGCAAGCCCAGTGACAGCAAGAAGCCAGAAGCATGGTTCCTGGCAGCCAATCCACTCAGTCTTGTGCAGCTACATGAGATCTGAGCCTGTAAAGCTCCAAACTTTGCATAGCAGCACAAGCAGGTATGACTGCAAAAATCAGCGGTCCTGTCCTCACCCTAATCCCATGCAAAGGCTTGTGTTGCCGTGTAAGGAATCACCACCAGGAGATAGTAGCATTAAAACTTGCCTTTCCTTTTTGCCTGACTAGGTTTAACCCAAATCTTTGCTGAGTCTGTTTGTCGCACAGCTGCACAGACGTTTATACCAGTGTGAGGGACAGGAGGATGCTGGGGCAGGGACAGGGCAGACGACCATTTTTGCAGCAGTCACAATGGCTTGAAAGGAAACTTCTGACCTAAAACAAGGTCTTGGAGTTTGCTTCTACATTTGAGTTTCACCACGAGGAAGTTGGGAGGAAGAGCAAACGTTCGTGGCCTGCCCGACTTTTACAAGGTTTGGGTTAACAAACAAATCAACACATCTCTTTCTAGCCCAGATCCTTTCAGCACTCTGCTTTGCTACATGTTTGCACCAGTGAAATGCAGGAAGCAAATGGCTTTGCATCGATGGGCGACCAGATCTCCTGCATGCACAGTGCAGTGGAGCCCTTGGAGAGAGAGAGGGGAGAGGAGGAGGGTGACTGGGACTAGATGCCACCTCTGGGACTCTCCTACCACCTGTCTTGGTGTCTCCTACGAAAGAGAGGAGGGTGGACGCACTGTGTCCTGCTGACCTCTGCTCTGGGAGGGACTGGTGGCCTTGGCAGGTCAGTGAAA
Organism: Apteryx mantelli; assembly: GCF_036417845.1. Lineage (NCBI taxonomy): Eukaryota > Metazoa > Chordata > Aves > Apterygiformes > Apterygidae > Apteryx > Apteryx mantelli. The sequence continues at coordinate 26,028,033 of NC_089990.1, forward strand.
TCCCCACTGCTGTGAAGAAGGGCAAAGAAAGACCAAGGGACAGAGAGGGCTGTTGGATGTATCACTGCCCTGTACCCAAGGTCTCTTGGAAGTCTCTGCATCTCATGTGGCAACAGGAGCAGAAAATGAACAGAAGACAGCAGCCAGGAGAAGACACTGCTCCTAGGCACCTGGCACCGTAGCTTGGGGGAGAAAGGGCAGGACCACTGCTGCGGGGAAAAACAAGGCCTCCCTCTCTGGGGCTGGGAAGGGGAGGGAGCTGTCAGTATTATGGGGGATGGGGAGCTGGATAGCCAGAGCTCCCTGCAGTCCCTGAGTCTTGGGCCAAAATGGACCATCCTCATGTATGTCATCACACATTTCTGAGTCAGACCCACACTCTGGGGTGTGAATTAGGGCACTGCACTGGCCAAAGCACTGCCTCTCTGCCTGTGGCCCTGTTAGTTTGCAGGACTGGGCTGTGAGGCAAGGCAACAAGCCAGAGCAGTGACCAGAGAACGTGCTATAGATTATGAGATGACTAATTGCACGGTGGCACCGAGACGTGCGGCACAGCATGTCTGGGGATACATGATCCTCCTAAGGGCCCTGCCTCAGTGGCACAGGGTGCCCTGCTGAGCTCTGCTCTCAGGCCTTCTGTGAACATGCCACAATAGTTTCTCTGTTGCCAAAGCATGAATAAGAGGACAAGCACAGAGTGGTCCTTCAGCATCTGGATCCCAAGAGTGCAGGGAAGGAGGTGTTCTGCACCATGCCGCTCAGAGGCACTTGGCAAAGACCAGCTGGCATTAGGGTTGCAAACAGCCAACCTGTAACACAGATAGTTGAAGCAGCCTGTACTAAGGCAACTTGGGCCCAGGGAGCTCACTGCAGGGACTTGATGTCTCCAGGCGGGGGTGAAGGAGAAGGATAGTCTCCTGCAAATGCCAGTTGCATTCCACAACCCCAGACCTTTCTGCAGAGCTGTGCTTCCAGCCCAGTGCTACCAGCATGCTAACAACCCTGGCAGGCCATAGTTTCCAGGTCTGCCCCACAAAGCTGGAGCCTTAAGAGGCTGCTGACATCATATGTACAAACCACTATGTTAGATGTAAATTCAATTTAAATGTAAAGTTAAATGCAACAGAGCCCTGTCAAACAGAACTGACATCATTTGCAATTAGGTGACAAGCTGGGTTGACAAATGTCTTTGTACTCACTTTACCTCTTGTAATGGTTTGACTTAGTGTGCACGCAACTGATTTAAAAGTTATTGCTATATAAAATCACTGTAGCACAGACCAAATGGATTAGATCTTGCCTGATTGACAGAGCTCACCTGTAAGTCAGAGATCTTTGCACTGTGGGGATACTGCAAGGGGATGCTGCAGGGGTCCCTTCTTGCCTCAGTGCTTCCCAAATTCTCCACCAGTGAGCTGGAAAAGAGGTACTTTTTCTGGGAAGGTTTCAGGCTGCTGGAGTCTTAAATAATGTCAGAGACAAATCAGGTTAACAGCATGTTCAAGAGCCTGAGGTATGCTGGGCTTGCTGGACAGTGTGGCTGCAGGCTCTGCTCTGCTGTGGGTTCCTTTCTAGCACCCAGCAGCTTCCACCTGCTTCTGCCTTTGCACAAGAGCCAAGATGTGCATGCACATGTGTGGACAGGAGGCTGAGATGTTGGAAGAGGCTTAAGAGCTGATCACAGGGAGGCTGGGCCTTGTCAGAAGGACTCATTTCTGTCTGCAAAAGCACAGCAAGCACATGGCAAAATTACTGTGATAGGGCATGGCTGCAGCTTGCTGCTGCGCTGACTGTCTGCATCATCACTTCCACTTTGCATCGGTCTGCATTTTTGCCTTCTCTTGCACCCACACTGTCAGACTCCCCTCCCTAATTTTCTTTCCCCACTGGATAACCGTGAGAAGAGGCCCAAGGGCTCATCTCAGCTGGAGGAGAACAGACATGTCTCAAGGATTGCAGCACTACACAGAAACCCATTCTCCGAAAAACAAGAGCTGCATGGGGGGAGAGGGGGGCAGAGGTGCTCCCTGCTCCAACAAATCATACCCTGGGGGAAGGAGCAAGCAGCCCACACAATCTTAGCATGGGGAGAAAGGTCCTGCCACATCTGTGAAGGGCCTAACACATGAAAAGAGCACCTCTAGCCCCCAGCAATGCTGCATTCTCCCACAAAAGTCTTTAAGACCTTTTATTTAGAGATGTAGAACTCAGCAGCTGACCCAACTGTCCCAGAAGGCAGCCTGAGGCATCGTTTGCAGGTCTGAGGCCCACTGCTGCCAGAGCAGCTCTGCGGTGAGTTGAGCTGCTCAGGACAAAGAAAGCCACCTGATGGGAGCAATGGAACTATGTCAGCAGGAAAGTGAATTATATGGTGAGTAATGAACAGATACCGCTGTCCATGCTACCCATCTTCATACGTTGGTGTGTTCCTACCAGGAGCCTTCCCCAGGAGGTTCGTGAACAAGTCCCCCACCTGTGGGGACAGTGCAGACCAGAGTGGCCCAAAATATATCAGACCCAGGATAGTGACAGCAGGGCATTTCTGGGTGTGTACGGTCACATCATGGGACAGTCAAATCCCCAGTGACCAGCTAATATCACAGACAGGTCATTCTTTGTTTTAGTGGCTTACAGTTTGGTCACACCTCAGGAGCTCTCTTGGCATTGCAGGCTTGAATGCCTTCTTCCCATAATTCCGTTCAAATTATTTCACAATCACAAACTAAACAGGAAAAAAAATGCCTCTAAAGAAAAAAAAATCTTAATAAAGCATGTCATGGAAAATAGCACCACAATGCAAGGAGAGATTATCAGCAGAACAGTTTGCTCTTCTAATAACCTTCTGAGCTAGTATCCTCCTGATACTATTTTCCCGTCTTTGCACTCCAAATATCTCATGTATGACCACTCCTCTCATCTGAGAGTAACTCAGTGTCAGGATTTAAACAGATACCATGACAATCTCTCAACATACCCATGTCATCACACCCCTGGGGTTATTCTTTTGCCCTGGGCAGAGCCCTCACTTTTCTGCACTGAATGTGCTGTTGCATGACATCCAAGACTTGTCTGGGAATATGAATTTACTTATTATCATCAAGTGATAAACAAGGTATCAAGTAATTACAATAAGTCAGCTGAGAAGACTAAAGCCCAAGAGTCATCCGATTGCCTGTATACCTCCACTTGGCTATGCCTGTGCCCTGTGTCCCAGTACATGCTCTTTCTCACTTCTACACTCTTTATAAATCCTGCAGCCACAGTGTGACCCAGGATTAGTTGTTGGCCTTGGAGCCCTGGGGGCAAGAGCTGCTAGATGGGTAGAGGCTGTGGTGGCCACTGCACTGTTGGGAACTTCAGGGCAACCGGGGCAGAGGGCTGGGGATCCTGCTGTCTTCACCTGTGCTCTTAGTGACTGCTCTGTGGCTCTGCTGCCAACGCAAGATGCTGGATCAGTGATCCTATGACAGAGAGAGGCTAAGTGAGGAGCAGCCCTTCCCATGGCAGGCAGAGGCTGTCTAGCTCCTGGCCATGTTCAAAGGCAGCTCATGTGCCTTTGAGAACCAGTGCCTTTGAGAACCACTTTTCCTCCAGGGCAGCATCACCAGCTCCAGAGCAACGTCCTTGTGGGAGGACAGAGACAAACTCTCTCTTGCAGGATACAGTGTTGGGAAAAGACTGGGTATATGATCACACGCTGTGAGAGGGAGGAGATGATTGAAACAGGATGAGAAACTATCCCAGCACCCAGAAAAGAGGTGAGGTGCTCTCTCTTATGACAGGGGCATCCATTCTTCTATCCTTGGCCACTTAGCACAAAAACTCTTGCACAACAGGCAGTAACATGCAGTCAAGCCCCAAACCATGCTCTCCTGGTGAGATCTGCCTCTGTGAGCAACCCCAGAGCAACCTGGGTTGTGGCACTTTAGTTACACTTACAGCTGACATGAAGGGCTGGCCCAAAGCTTGTAGTCTCACAGGCAGCATCAAAGCAGCATTGGGATGATGACAACTATGTGCCCAGGCCAGCGGGTTATGAAGAGTTGTGCTGTGCCAGAGCAGGAGGGAGAAGGAAGAGGTTTGCCCCCAACACAGCTCAGGTGAGCCTGCAGCTGGGGAGCAGTAGAGCTGTAGAGCAAAGGGAGGCACCACAGGGCAAGCAAATACCCAGAGAAGGGATCAAACCAAGTTCCAGCAAAGACAGGCTGGTAAGAATGATACCAATTCAACTGTGACAAGGGCACAAGAAATAAACCTTGGAGGAAATGGCTGGAAAGAGAAGAGAGAGAAGAAATGCAACACAAGTGGCTGAGAGTGGTGACACCTGGAAGCCTGTTTTTCCCCGTAATTGCCTGCCAGGGAGACCAGTAGCAGATGACCAGAGAGAGGGCAAGCCTGTGATGCTTTCCACTGGTTAAACCTCCTGGTCTCCAGTGATCTGTGTCCCCAGAGCTCACTCTGTCCATGCCTTGAGCCAGGCCACAGCTGAAAAACAACAGGCCACAGGGAGACTGAGCTGCCCATTACATGTGAGGGCTGGGGTTTAGCACAGTCCATCTTTCAAAGGACGATGATGCAGGACTCCAGGTGTGTTTCTAGGTGTGAGCAGCAGTGGGAGTGCTGGCAGCACAAACCATCTTTCCTGCTGCTTTCTCAAATCATCAGAAGGGGAGCCACTGACACTGGGACAACAGGGGGAGGTTTGGACAAACTGCTGGTTTGGGAGAGATGGGGATGCTCTGGCCTGTGCTGCCAGGATCTGCTGTCTGTGCACCTCTGGTTTTGTCTCTCCAGCTTCAGAGCAATATGGAAGTTTAGTTGCCAGGTGAAGGCAAGACATGTGGGGGCAGAATAGAGAATTCTTTTGCATTCTCATCTTGTGGGTTAAATCATTCCTGAGAGTCTTCAGCAAGCCTCCACTCACACTGCGCATGGCAGCTGTGTGCCTTGATCGATAAAGTGTTGACCTAACATCCTACACACCCCATGGCCTTTGTTCAGGGATGGAGGAGCAAGCGTCTCTTGTGAGGGGCAATTAAATATCTGTCAATACGAAAATTGTCTCTCCCTGCAGAAGTGCACAAATACCATTGTTTGCAGCTCACACATCAGAATAATTAGCTGCCTGGGTGACAAAGGGATCTGATGGAAAGAGGGTTACAAATGCCTAGGAGAAAGGCAGCCACGAACTTCCCAGATGACTGAGTGTCTTTCTGGCTACTTCTTCCTACGGACAATGACAGAATTAGCCCTTTCATCAGGATCTGTGTTAGAGACTGATCCCTGGCTTGGCTCCTGCTTGGCTGTGAGTGGTCTAAACTTTGGGGCCACTCTAAATTCCAGGATCCTCTGGAGCTTGGCATTGGAAATGCTCCAGGGAAGGTGAGAGAATGGGGTTAGACCAGCAGCAGCAGTACTGGTCATATAACCCTCATCTTCTCTGCCTTTGCTCACTCCTGCCCCTGCACTTATTGAATCAGACTGATGAAGTGAGACATCTGAAAAATAATCCCTCTTTTTTTTTTTGGGGGGGGGGGAAGAGGGAGTATTTCTCAGTAGGGATTTTTTCCCTGCTCTGGTTCACTGTAACACAATGCTTGTCCCCACAGCTGTGGAAAGTATCCAGGGACAGAAGGAGAATGGACTCCTTAAATTGTCACTGAGGCCACTGGAGGTGTATTGCCAAGCCATACCAGGAGAGCCAGAGGCACTGGCTAGCTGCCAGCGTGATCATCCCTCATCATTTCCTAGCCACACTGCCCTGCAGTGTGTCCTTCAAACTCCCCATGCACCAGCGTCTCACCAGGAATGGACTGCAGAGAAGGGCTTTGCCCAGCTTTTTCTCTGACTGCCTCCAGCCTGCCCCAGGCCCAGCCAACAGCCCTCCCGTCTAGGCAGGAAAGGTTGAAGGCTGTGCTGGATCTCCTGGTGCAGCCCATGTGGTACGAGATTTGCCTAGTGATCCATGAGCCCTGGGATGGTGCTGTTTTCATTCCAAGGCCAAGACAGTTTTGGAAGTTGGCAGAGAGGCCAAGAAGGGATGGGAGCACTCCAGGCAGCATACTGGGGGACCACCACACAGGCAAAGCCAGCTGCCTCCCTGACTGACCAACACAGGCCAGGATGCACTGGGACCCTGGGGAACTGCTATCTAGTTTCTTTAACAACCAGCCTGGAAACACAGGGAAACTTAAATGTACATGATTTGTTAATGGCAGCATCTTTTCCCTCATTACCCTTGCTTCATGCCAGTCACAGGCCCTTTGCCAGCCGGCTCACGCTCTCTCAGAATGATTCTCACAGTAAATTTTATTCATTTCAATTTTGTTATATTCTATGGGCCAAAATAATCCATGTGAGGTTTAATTTTCCATCAGCTTCTGCAGCTCCAGAAACTCAGTCAAGGCTGGTGCAGGTTGGGGTGGAGTTGTCAGCATTAACCTTTTCCTCCCCAGAACTGACTCTGTCCAGAAACATTAAACCTGAAATTGGTGTAGGGGGTTAAGCACATGGCTGCACAATCATTGACCTATTTGCTAAAATGGAAAGCAGGTCTCCAGGCCCAGAAGACCCTTAGGGCCTTGGCTTAAGGGACAATTTGATATAAAACTCCTGCTGCAGGCTGGTGACTGCTCTGTGCAAAAATCTCAGCAATGCAGGTTCCCTGGGGTCTCCCCCTGAGAAATTAGGGGTTAAAGCAGGTAGATGTATTGCTTACATGTCCAGAAGCTGATAGGAATGCGTATGCAAGGACAACCTCCCAGCAGTGGGGAAGAGCCCCACATTGGGGGCTGGGCAGGAAGGACTCAGAGAATTGTCTGCAGAATAGGGGCTTTCACTTCTCGCTGGCTCAGGCAGAGCATCTTTGTAAGAGGAGTCTGCAGTTCATTAGACTATCCCAAGACCAGAGTTCCCTGGCCCAGCTCTGTCCATCTTGCTGCAGACCCAGGGAATGTCTCTCCATATTCAACCTCAATGTCATCTTTCCTAGGCTCATGACTGCTGGAAGACCTTCTCATACAGAGACACTTCCAGCCCTCACTTCTGCCCCAATCTCCAGTCTCAGCCACCTGGAGTTGTTCAATTGCAGGTTGCAACTTTGAAAGCATTTTGTATCATAGCGGTGTTCTGTGGTCAGGTGCCCCACTTAGACTGCAATACCAAGATCCTTTGGGATTTTTCCTTAAAGCTCCAACTCCTGGAAGCCTGGGATTCTATCAACATCTTTGTTTACTTGAAAAACTGGGAAGTATGAGCCAGAAGTATTCTAAAGGCTCATGGCCTGGGAGGAACACGGGGTAAAGTCCTTCAAGCAGACAATGAACACAGACTAGGAAATGCCAGCTCCCAAAGGATGGCTACATAAAACTAGGGGCTAGCAGACAAACCAATGTGCAGCCTGGGGCTGGTGAGCTGAGAGGGCATGAGCAAGTGCAAGACTGGGGCGGAGGGGGTGGAAGGGGGGGCAGGGAGTCACACGGAACAGGTCTCTCCACTCTACCATTTCCAAAAGACATGTGAGAAACAGCAACATTTTGTGTACTGCCATTCTAGTAGCCCATCCTGTCCTCTACCAGAATACCCCAGAGAAGAGAGCTCTCTGCCACCATGTGTTAAACAGCCAGAGTCAAGAAACCATGACCAAATGTGATGGCCAAGCAAGGCCTCCTGGGCATACTGAGGGCTACCTCTGCCATCACCAAGAAACAGCAGTCTGCAACTGGAACGGGCTGTGTCCAGATGAAAACAGAGTTGTGGTCAATAGCTCCAGAGGCCACACCTCACATATTTCTGCAGTTGGCATGGAAGACCTTCTGCTGTAGTTGTCTTACTGCTTTTGCCTGGGAAGGGAGATCTGTGAGATCAGATTTCCAATAAAACTTCTCCCTGAAAGATCTCCAGAGAAAACTGCAGGTTTAAAAGAGGTGGATGGAGATGGAAGTCTCTAGCAGGTCCAAACAGGAGACAATGCACATGCCTACTGATGTTCAGCTGAAATGGGATTTTTGAATTCTTACCTTGGGTCAATTTGCAAAAAAGGCATACTGAATGAATAAGTGTTGAATAAAATATTTTGTTGAACTGGATGTAAATGTTTTGGTTTGTTACACAGAGAAATTGGGGGACCTCCACTCCTGGAGGCTTTCAAGCCTTGGATAGACAGAGCCAGGTTGCCTTGTTCTAGTGCTGTCGATAGTCTTCTCTCAGAGGGGAGAGGTGGACTGGAGACCTCCAGAGTTCCCTTCCCACCAGCACTGTTGTGAATCTGTGTGATTTCTGGCATGTTTCCAATAGTTTTATTTTTAAAAGAATTTGAGAATGAAAAATGGGTCTATCTTGGAAAATGGAGCCGTTATCAGAATGGTGATTTAAAAGGAGTCAGCAGAAACATAATCATAAAAAAGACACTAAAATTAAACCACATTAATTTTTTTTAGCCCTGAGGCTTGGCACCTTCCTACTGCATTGGGAAGCAGCTGCTGCACCCATGGGAAACAAGGAGTCAGCTCTTCCATGTTTGAATGGAAGGGAAACACCAGCAAGAAAATAGCAACACAAGTGCAGAGAAAATTCAGTTTTAGACTCAACTCCCACTTCACTAATCTCAAGTGTTCCTCCTAATTTAAGGACATGTAAAAACATACAATTTTAATTGGGTGGATCCCATTAACAGAGATTGGGACAGCGTTCCTACCGGGCTCTTTGTCTGCAGGAGAACCATTCCCTGTGATTTCCTTCCCAGCAAGGAGCCACCACAGCTCTGGATGAATTGCTGGATGTTTTCATAGCAGAGGAGAGCATGGGATTTTCAGTCTGACGTAGCAGCTTTTTATCCGATTACTGCTCTACATCTCACAGACTTGATATGCCAGGTGCCATTTTACAGGGAAACAAACCCCAGCAAGACAACCTGGATAAACAATACAGATGAAGCCGAGATTGTTGCATTTAAGCTTTGATGTATGTTTATTTCCAAAGAATCTGGATTCACATAAAAACCCTGGGCAGAGGAGAAAATCTTTTTAATTGCAGTGGGTCTTCTCTTCTGGTGTCTCTGGCACTAGGAGAGATTTCATCTTTTTGTGCGGACTTCCTGTTAGACTCACAACCCTTCATATTTCTTAAGCCCAGTAAATTTGCAGGTTTCTGGGCAGTGTAATTACAGGCAAAGGTAAAGGAGAGAAGGCACAGCACAGAAAGCAAGAAGACAGTGTTTCAGAACATCTCCTGATGGCTGGGTCTCACATTAAAATGAGTGTGGGAGTGTAGTAGTGGGGCTTTATCCCTGTTGTCACGTGGACTGTTCTCCTCCCCAGGTGGGACGCTGGCCACCTTTCTGTCACAGCAGTCCTTGATAAAAGCTTTTTGGCATGAAATCTCTTTGGCCTGTCTTAGGAGGGATATTGAAATTAAACAACCTGCCCTGCTAGTGCCCCTCAAATACTCTGTGCCCTGTGTGGCTGTGCAGAGCATGCAGAACCAATTTCTTTTTCAAATTAACTCTGGGAGCCAGACAGGTGCTTTCCATGGGAAATTGGGCAAAAATGGGCCATTTCAACAAGATGTGCTGTTTTCAGCAGACAGGCATTTTCAGATGAGAAACATTGCTTAGTGGTATTTTTCTGTCCAGCCCTAGACCCAGCCTGTTAGAAACACGAGGCTCAGGCCTCTGTCTGTCTATTTTATCCCTTCCATAGCTCTTGGCCATAATGGCACCAGGTGCAGGGGTCAGGGAGTGGCTGTTTCCCCTCATTCTGGGCAATGTCTATCCACCACCACTGTGGGAATTACTCTCCTTTCAAGTCTGGCTTGCACTATCTATCTTTCACATTGGTTCTGCAGTCTTCCCATAGCAGAGGCTGACCCTGCATGGAGTGATGGAGCCCCTATTTCAGGAAGAGGGCAACCCAAATTTGCAGTGAATAAGCTAGGCTCCACTGTCTGATATGTCAGCTATGGGGACATCGTGCTCACTGAAACACTCCACAGCTGATCTGTGAAAGTCACCATGACAGCAGCCGTAGTCCCCAGGAACCCAGATGGCGTTTGCAAGAATGAGCTGCTTTGCATGGGGAGCAGGGTCAGCTCCATTCCTGCTTTGCTGCTGACAGCAAATCAGACAGCAATCAGTATTTCCTTTGAATCCCTCAGCTGCTTCATTTCCCTGTATCTCACTAACTCTTGCCAGGTCCAGGATGTCTATGGACTTTTAAAGATAATGACTTGGTTGATACTTCCTGTGTTCTTCCACGGTAGTGAAACAGGATTTCATCTGTTTGGACAGGCACTGCATTTTCAATGCTGCAAATCTCTTCTGCATTTGCAGCTGGCTTCATTGACCAGTCTCTTTCTTGGGGATCACGTCCATGCCTCAGTGCTATGTTTTCAGTAGCCTGGTCTCAGGGCCACAGGAGCTGCGAGTTATGGAAAACACAGCCTAGCAGGTTAGAGCTCCTTTCCATTCAGAAAAGGTCTGTCTCTCACAACCAACTCTAATTCTTTGCTCTTGGAAGCTATCGGAAGTTGTCCCTGAGAGAGCTACCACTCTTGCATGTGCTGTCTGGAGCATGTGACACCATCACCTATAGCAGATAAAAGTGTTTTTTCTTTCTTCTCCACTTTACTTTTCCCTTTCATCTAGGCCATTGCAATTCTGTAGTTTGCCTGCTGTAATCAAAGAAGGCCCAAGTGGTGAACACATCTGCCTCCTGCTCCTCCACATGGGAATAGAGTCTGCAAATGGATCAAGTTTTCTGTCTGCTTTGGTCTGGGTTTAGCCATAATCTCTGTTCCTCATTTCCTGCAACCAGCTCTGTTCTGATGCTGAGTTCTCAAGCTAGATGGATGAGTTTCAAGGTTGGGCACCCCATGGCTTTATGCCATTCTCAAGGCCTGCTGGTCTTCCCCACCAAACACACCATAAAAGCTGAGCTCTCCCAATTCCCAAATGTAGTCAGAAACTAGCACCCATTCTTTCAAGCTGAGAAGTATAGGACCATGTGCATCTCCAGCTGAGCTCCTCAGAGCTCCCTCTATACTGTTTGCAGACACTAATCTATCAGCTCCTTTCTCAGACAGCATTTCACATGTTACCATGAGGCTAAGTGGTTGCACCAAACTCACATACACCAATGGCACAGCCAGAAAGGGAACCCAGGAGTCTGGTGCTGCATCTGCTTTGCAATTGCAGAGCTGCAGTACTGGCCAAGCAGCAGAGTCCCTGGCTGAGTGTGTGAGGTTCTCTGTGGGGACACAGGCAGAGATCACATCTTGTCTGAGACTGGACAGGGCCTTTGATCTGGTTCCATGATGTTGTTCAGTGCTCTGAGGAATGTGCTTGCAACTTTCCCAGGTTACAACAATGGGCCAAGTCAGGCGCTTGCACATGGGTGTTGCAGGCTTAGGAGGGCTGCCAAAGCCCTTTGGGCAATAATACATAGCTACTGGTCAGCTTCAGAGCAACATGGGGCTGGCAGGGATGTCCAAGAGCTGAGCGTCTGACCACTGCTATCCTATTCCCACCATCAGATCATCCTGCCACAAATTGCCCAGGCCCCCTGGAAACCAGGGATGACTGCAGTTTGTGAGACATCCCCAAGTGAAGTTCCAGGCCCTCCCTGTTCTCGTGGTTGGAAATGCAACTGTACTGATTCCTGGTCAGGTTAACCTCATTTGTTTTTGTGCCAGCATTGCTTTTAAATAAATACCCTGTTTCTCCTCCACCTCTTCCCTTGCTATGTTTATGGGCACCAGTTCCAGCAAGCTCTGGCTTGGTCCCATCTTATCCTGAAAAATCTCCTTAGGAGGCCTACAGTGCACTTTGGAGTCAGTGTTCTCACATGCACCCTGTTTCTCCTACTCTGACTCCCATGACCCACCACTCCCTCCTTCATGTGCCATCTCTCCCTGTCAATGACAGCATTTCTGAAATTCAGACCATTCTTCTTCTCATTAGTGTACTCCTGCCTTTTGTGGTGGGGCTGTGAAGAGAAATACAGAATGAGATGAGCTCAATGACCGACTTTGTCCCAATCCAGCACTCTCCTTTCCAGCTTGAGCCCTGTGGTCTCCCTTCAGACAGGTCCCTAGTGTCCTGTCATTGACCTTACCAGCTTCACTAGGTCATTCCCTGAGCGGTGCTGTACTGAGGTCCAGCAGCATTTCCTCTGCCTACAAAATCAGCTGTTCTAAGCCGGCTTTGGCCTCTCCTGTAAATACATAAGATGATTCATGAACTCCAGCCAAAACCATCTCTGCTTGAACTGACACTCCTTTCTTGTGAACTCCTTGGGGGGTACAAGAATCAGGGGACCTGTTTGGATCAGACCATTCAGAGATGCCATTCTTTGGCATCCTCTATAGACAAGCAGGTAGGGACTTGATGGGGGCCTCCCTCACCCTGTCATCACAGAATCATCCAGTATGTGAGGTTGGAAGGGAGCTTTTGTCATCATCTAGTTCAGCCTCCACCCCTTCTCAAACAGAACCAGCTAGAGCAAGTTGCCCACGACCGTGACCAGTTGCGTTTTGAATATCTCCAAGGATGGAGACTCCACAGTTTCTCTGGGCCACCTGTTCCAGTGTTCAACCACCTTTACAATGAACATGGCTGGACATGCCCAGGACATCTGTGTTGCAGCTGGTGAGGGCAGCTGGACCAGGCACAGATCCCCCTGCACAGGCCCCTACCCCTGAGCCCTTTATGCCTTGCTGGCCTGTGAGGCAGACAAGCTCTCCATCCCATGGGTATATCTTGCTCTGTTACTTCTTGCCTACGTAGGTAATTTATAACATGGGGGGGTTTACATTTTTCTTACCTTTATCCCAGAAGCTCTCACTTTTTTTCCAAGTATCTGGAGTCCCTGGTCAGGAGCTTTGCAATGTTCACTTTCTGGATCAATGTGCCACTGGCAGAGAGAGACCCCATCACTCCCCCCTGTTTCCCCATGGGATGCATTGACAGCAGAAAGCAAACCAAAGAGGAGTGGGAGGGAACTGAACTTTCCCACAGGGTGTTGACTATGCAGGGACATGTGCCAGGAACTCGCACCAGGCTTCACTGATGCCTCAAGTGGAGATAAACATCTCCTTGCAGAGCCTCCACTCTGTAGGTTGTGGAAAATGTTCATTTTTCTTGCATTTTTCTTCTGCAGCAAGTGTCCCTGCTTGGATGGATCTTCTCCTCTGTCATTGATTCCCAGAACAATGTGCTAGCCTGGCTCAATGTTTAGTCATAGCAATGGGAGCTCTCTTAGGGCACATATAGCTGAGGTCTTTTAGTTCTGGTCAGCTTTACTTCCCCTTTCCTCTTTCTTGCAAATATTCCTATGCTTTTCCCTCCCCTGGGGCTGCCCCCCTGCCTTTCTGCGCTCTCTCAAGAGCTTCCAAGGGCCTGACACATTTTCAGCTCACTAATATGGGCTTTTCCCCTGGTGCAATTAAAAATTAAATCTTTTTCCAGTTAGCAGCAGAGAGAAGAGATGAAGCCTTGGTCTGGTCTGAGTCTTCACTGCAGCTGAATGCAGCTCAGGGACTTACCTCCTACATCAAGCAAGGGAAGTGATGGGCCTGTTTGCAGCATTTTAGGTGCCTGGAGGCTGCATGGCAAAGGTGCTTTCTTGGCCATCTTAGCCAAGCACTTTCTGGACAGGAGTAAATTGTACCAGTGTAGAAAGGAGAGGGATGATGTAGGGAAGGGAAAGTCTCTCATGAGAGGAGCAGAACTTTTTTCTCAGCTCAGCAGGACATAACTGGGGCTGAAAGAGGTGGCAATGCCATGGCCCATCACTCTCTGCTATATAAGCTGGTAGAGATGACCAGCACACTGGGAGTGGCCTGTCCTCCCTGTCCACTTCCTCACACCATTTTCATTCTCTGTGCCTGCAAGACTTCTTTGCTAGCACGCGCAGGGCATGGTGAGGAACCATCCCATTTCTCTTTATGTTGCTCATTAATGCAACACGTCACATATTGGCTCAAACAGTCTCCTCTCCATCCTGCTGCCATTTAGAAAGGAGGGCTACAGTTATGTGTGAATGTTATATCTACACCTTCCAGCCACACTCATTAGAACTCCACTCTCCAGACTTATAAATCTATTCCGTTCAACAATGGATGCGAATTCATATACTACAGCAATTAAAAAGCCCCTTCATTATATTTTTAGTATGTAGAGAAAAAAGCAACAACAGCACCAGAAAGGTATTTAATTATACCCCATGTCTGCAAATTTTATATCCCCAAATTGGAATGTACTGTATTTAATTCAATTAGACATTATAAAACTGACGTTATCCCCTTCAGATGTTAATAAAGCCAAGAACTTACTTACAACTCACTTTATTTGTAGCTCTTGCAACACCAAATTGCTGTTATTTATATGCTTCTAAGCTGTTTCTAAACATAACAGATTTTTATTCCTTTTTGGACATATGCCCAGAACGGGCAAAGTTTGGGGAAAAAAAATTAAAACCCAGGAATTCCTCTTGTTGCTTTTCTCTGCTCTGCCACTTGCACAGAGTGTCTGCATTAGCTGTGAAAAAAAAAATCCTGAAGGTTTAATTGTTAAACAGGCCATATTAAATGCTGTTAAATACCATCACAGGTTCCTCTTGACTGTCAGAATGTAGCACAGTGCAGAACTGCTATGTAATTTCTGCAGAAATTTAGCATGAACCTCCTCTCCCCACCTTATCTCTTTGCACAGTTCGTGTTTTTAACAGCTGTCTTTCCAAAAGTGGGTTTTGTCTGCTCTGTTTTGTAGATGCATTGTGTGGTGGGTGCTTGGGTCATGATGTGGAGCAAAGCTAGCGAAGCTTATAGACAATCTTGTGACAGGGATGTTGGCAGAGGATGCACCAATATTGCTGTGATGAGACAGGGGCCAAGGGCCAAGAGAGCTTTTGACTGCTGTTGGGTGTCACAAATGAGTGAAAACTGGGCCAAATCTTCCATAAATTTGGTGCTTTTCCTAATGTTTAAAAAGAGATGACCTTTGAGGTAAAATGATAGGGGCACATGCTCCAGCATTCCTCAGAAAGGAGAATGCTCTCTCCTCTGGGGTAAGGGGAAGCAGCTCTGTGAATTTGCCTCCTTCTGTTCTTTGTGGTTCTCACAAGTGCCTGGAAAAAAACTTGTGGGAAATGCCAAAACAAACCATTTGCCAAGTGAAAGCTTTCATCACCAGGCTGAAATGTTTTGTCAGTCTTGTTCCAGCTGAGGCCACTCAGCAAATTGGGCAGCTCAGTTCAGTCCCTCCAAAATGGCATTTTGAGCAAAGAAGCAATTGCTCTAAATACAAATTCCCCTCAGCTCTCCCTGTTGTGCCAAACCGTGCTGCACCACTGGAAAATCTGGTCAATGCTCATAAATCATTCTGAGCGCCTCGCTGACATACGATTCTCCCTTGGCCACCAGGGGCAATGGGTGACAGTAAGCCAAACCCTTGCACTGGCTGTTGATGAGCAGTGACCAGTCCCTGTGGGAACCTGACCAGGAGAAAGGGTGACTTGGTGCCTTGCTACATGCAGCAACAGGCTCAGGGAGGTGTGAGTGGAGGTCACCAAACATATGGGGCTGAAAGACTGTCATGGGGGGGGGAGATTTGTTCTCTGCAGACAGGAGTGAGGGAAGATAGAATTTTGCTATATGCATCTGGAGGAGCTGGACTGACTCCAGGCAGGTGTGAGGCTGTGTGTGCAGACAATGTGTTACTTGTTGTGCACCTTGATGCTTAGTGCAGTAACTGCAAGGAGGGAGCCCAGTGTGCTCCTTTTTCTTGGGCAGAATGGCAGGAGACCTGCTTCCAAGCAGGCATGTATCTTGTGAGGCCTGAAGCCATGTGGAGCACAGGGGCAGGGCTGTTGAACACTGCAAGGATTCATTGACAGACAGTGTGAAGGAGACACATATCCTGCAATGGTTCCAGAGGTCTCCAGGATCTCAGAGAAGTCCCCCAGCCCTTCATAGGGAATATGAGCCTGAATCTTCCCTGGGAGCACTGAGCAGCCTTTCCACAGGAAGGACGTCTCCAGTTCCCTTTCAGGGAGCATTTTCCAGAGCTTGGCCTTGGCCAGACATTCTTAACATCTGAGAAGGAAGGAGTGCCCTCTTTAACCCGTGGACCTTTTGCCATGAATGTTAAATGCTCAGTAGGCTATGAATCCTTGCAAAAGCACCAATTCTCACTTGTCAGATTCCAATGCAGAACTTGGCATGCTTAGTGTTCTGTGGCCTGGCCCAGTGCTGTGAAGCCTCCAGCCAGAAAGTAACAAGGTGAGCTTTTACCAACATTCACCCACAGTCAGATTTGGGCTCTTCTAATATTACACTTCTCATCTGCAGCAATTTTTGCCTTCTCAGAAAGTCTGTTTCATAGCCAGAACTAACAAAGCTGGGCTGAAGACAGCGTAGAATCAGGCATAGATTTGGCACGCCAGGAGGACATATCTCTTGTTCAGCATGGGTGGACCCAGCAGTGGGATTTGCCCAGGTCAGGACAAGACCCACCGAGTGGAGGGGGGCCAGGTGTCTTCCTCCTGAGGCAGTGGTTTAGAGGCAATTCCTGTTCTAAATGTTGTGGGGCTACAGCAAGAGCTCCCTGTGATGTACCTGCCTCTAGTGACTCTGGACTGCAGGAAGCCTTGTGAAAAAGGAGACAGCCAAGTCACTCACTACCCCCTGAGCCCACCACAAGTGCCTGCCATGTAGGTGCTCCAGCTGACCATGCCTTGACACTAGGTCTGTTCTGGCCTCTCTTCCTCTGGTTCTCCACGGACCATGGAAATACCAGGCACGCCTTGATGTACTAACTTGCATCTTCAGCATTCCTGTCATCCAGAAGAGGCTGTAGTGTCACCATTGATGAGGGCAGTCAGCCTCTCCCCCTCCACTCTGCTTACCCCTCTCATTGCCCAAGCAACCCTGGGCTGACAGGCTCTGGGCACTGGCTGCAATTTGTTCAGCTCTGATGCAGTTTTTACCCCATCCAACCTGGCTGCAGATATATTTTGACTGGCTGAGTTGGAGCATAGGGAAATGTAATGCTCCCACAGTTCAGCCATATTTTCCATAGCCTGGATTCAAGTATAAGCTGACCTATTCCTGCCTCTACCCACTCAGAAATCCCAGATGGGATTTTGCTCCTCTCAGCTCCCTCAGAGAAAGGTGATCACAGCTCTGGCCATGCACAGGAATGGGGCATTTAAACTCTTGTGAGCACCTGTCTTGGTCTGCATTGACAGACATCTTGAAGTCACTCTGACTACCCCTGGGGTTCATGGCATCTGAAGGTAATAGGGTGCCTCATGTGAGTCAGTGTGGCCAGACTGCAGTCAGGCAAAGTTACAAGACAAACAAAAATGACTTATCCGTACCAATGCATTAGTTGAAACGTGATTGCAAAGTTTAGCAAACAAGATTGCAAAAGAGAACGTTATTAATGATGTCTAGAGATGTTGGCTCAGTGGCTACCAGATCCCACAAGGATTTTTTCCCAGAGCTGGGATGAGATCCTAGATGACCTTAAGGTGATCTCTGGAGTGACTCAGATCAGGCGTGGCCAAGTCCAGACAATCATGACAGTTTAGCTGTTGCTTTCACAGGATGCAGTCCATGAATTTGTGTTGGGCTTCTTACTTTTACTAATGGGAAATCAGAGTAAATGGGGAATCTAGGTTGGGAACCAGTTGGTAAAGCCTTTGGTAGGTTTTCTGCCATTTTTCCCTTTGACTCATGACATTTAGCCAAGTCCAGTTCTCTTGTAAATCTCCACAGACAGAAACATCAGGTGCAAGAGGGTATCAGCAGACTTACATGGTTGGTGCCTTCTGTCATTCCTGAGGAATGAGCAGTGCTTTGCCCCTGGAGGTACTGAGAAGGTGAGGACCTTTGGAGATCACTTGTCTAGTAGTGCTTTTTGGTAACTGTCTCTGACTAGTTCTCTAACCCACAACCCAGGAGTCACGTGCATGATTAAGCAGCAGCATCCTATTTGATCTTTACTTTAGACTACAGTCAAAACAAGACATGGATCCTGGGAGTTACCATGACTGTGAGCAGGTGTCAGGACTGCTAATTGGTGAGGATCTGCTGTACATTGAAGGAGTGCCCCCATAGGCAGAGAAAGCCTGCAAAGTCCATCGTCTCAAAAAGAGGAGTCTTAAAGTTAACATCTGGCAGAGCCGAGCAGGTGACAGGGACAGAAAATGTTTTGCAACTGAATGACAGAGGAGGAGATTATGAACTGGACATAGACATTATTATTTAAGACCATTTTTTTGATGATGCTTTGACTCCAGATTCTTTCAACTTTAGGGTGAAAAATGTCAGGCTATTACTGTATAGTGAAGAACAGAGCTGCTGGGAAACTTTGGGGCTGGAGGGAGACAATGTGAAAGTTAGAGAATTATTTTGTATGCATGTTCTCTTTTTTAACCAAGCCAATTCCCCTGAAGCTTTTCAGCTTATAAACTTGTGCACTTGTGTGGCAGTTAGATTGACCTGCTTTGTCACATCAATAACCCATGTCACGCAGTGTTCTGGAGAGCTCCCTGACATCAGAGAACACAACAACTCATCTTGGGTCCCAAGCCTGCTTGGCATCCACATTCAGGGACGTCTTCTAAACAAAAGCTGACTTAAGTACACAGGATGGGACTAGCAGGGGCTGCTGAAGAGCAGAAAGAAGGTTCATTGTCAGAACAAATTGAAGATCCAGGATAGGAATAGCAGCATTCACTGTAGACTGAACTACTTTGGCTCAGTGAGGAGCTTTGGACAAATAAGTGGAAGTCAGCAAATAGGAACTAAGATGAACAGCAGGGCCAATTTGGAGCCAGGATTTGGACAGCCACATCTGGTGCTGGCTCAGGTTGAGAGACGTAAAAACTATATTACAGAACTGATGGGTGCCATGCGGCAGTGAAAACTCAGCACAGCTGCTGAAAAGCAAAAGTTCTTCTTCCCTAACCTTCTGGAATTCTTTGTGCATTACAGCTGGCATATGGAGAAAGACAACCCAGGTAGCAATATCTAACTGGGCTCTTTGAAACCTTCAACAGGTACCTTTAGCTGAAAGTGCTCAAGGCACTAAAATAATCCCAAAGTGAATGATGTCAAAGATGAGCTAATGAACCAAACCCCACTGCTACAGGGTTAAACAAGTGGGAGATTGAAGCCCCTGGGAACTACCAGAACATTTGCTGTGTGCAAGAGAGCTTTGGATAGGCCCTGCTAGTCATTTTCTTGGGGGGGGGGGGAGGGGTGCCTGCCGTCCCCCATCCTTACCTCCCACGTGGAATAGTCTTTTGCTCTTGTCTATCTTGCTCAGCTCCCTTCAAGCTCCAGCCAGTCACCACAGTGCCTTTTAATATTGCCTACCCAAATTCATCTCTCCTCCTCCTTCACCTCACGCTATCCCACCTTCACATCCACCCTCCCAGCACACTTCTGTATCTCATGAACTCCGCTCCACCACACCCAGATCCAGGTAAGCTGTCTGCAAGACATGGCTTTCATCAGAATGCCTTTCCCACTCTTACACCTCCCAGCCTTAACAGTTTTTTGCATCTCTCTTTTTCTTTCTGATCTCTCTGGGAGAATAAAAACCTGTATTACCTCCCCTCTTCTTACTCTCTCCATTTTTGTATGCACAAATGAAATTGGTTCAGCTTTCAGCCCAAACCATTGCTGTCTTTAGGGAATTATTCCAGATGTGCCACTCAGCCCAGTGGGAACATAAGAGCCTTCTGTTTGCTGCACTGCACATTGGTTAGGATACCACAGAGTCTTCTGGTGCGGGAAAGTGGCAGCCAGGAAATTTCAAAAGCCCTGAAAAGAGATGTCAGTGCCGTGCAGGGAAGAGGGTAGGAGAGACCTTGCATCTGTCCACGCCCCAGAAACCATGATGCTGAGCCCAGCTTGACTTAACAGCATCTCTGGTCTGTGTCAGAGGGTACCTGACCCCTCCACTTAACATGCCATGCAGAAACTGCCTCCACACCCAGTTCTAGCTACCAGATGTGGGTAAAGAGTTGGTTTAGCTGGGAGGAACAGGGCCTACATGCCAGGGTGAACACAGCCAGATGACTTCAGGGAAAGGGGGTGGGTAGGTCCAGCAAAGCCCTGGCAGAGCTCAGAACAAACAACAGCTCCTCTCTCTTGTGTGGGTGTACAAAGACGAGTCCCAAACCTTCCTTATCCTGGCACTGGGGCTACCATCTTTCAACCCAAATGCAGCCAGCATATGGAGCTGGGAATGTTATACCGGTGTTAGTCACTAGGCAGGCAGCCCTGTCTGTCTCTCCCTACACTTCCCAACCTGCCCACTGAGCTATGCCTGATAAAAACAGACCCTGGCTGTCTCTGTGAGTAAACCCAGCCTGCCAGCCCTGGCAGGGATCCATCTTTCACCTTCCTTCTCAAGGCATTTACATGGGGGGGGACACAAACCCAAAGGACATGGTGAGAGCTGGGGCAAGGGGAAGAAGGGCTGCTGTGTTTCATGGGCCTCTGCCAAAGAGCTCCAGGAGACTGAAGAGCTCTGCCCATTCCTGTAACCAGCAGGCACCCACCCATACTAGACATAATCCTATGGGGATATGGGCATAACTTCTCAACCCACCCTCTGTCCTGGGGTCCACCAGTCCCTCTTTTCACATTCTCCAGCCCACACTCCTACATCTCTGTCACCTGCTGTCTAGGGTATGTCATGCCTGCAGAGTATCCTAGGGCCAGTATGTGTGCATTGTTTCTACGAGCTTTTCCTATGCTGTAGCTGGTTGGACCAGCTTCTGCCATCTCTCACCTGCTACAGGCTTCAGGCATGAGAAACTCTTTTCTCCCCTGCCCTGTTCAGTGGGCACCCCCTGAGACAGCAGTGAATCACCAGGAGGAAAGTCCCCATCTAGCCTGCAAACTACAGGAAGGGAAAGGTGGCAGATCTCAGCCTCTCAGAGAGTGTCTGTCCATCCCTGTTTTTCCCACCCCTGCCTTTCCCATCCCTGCAAGAAAGGCCTGGATGCATCCATTCCCCTGAGGCCTGGAGCTGAGAAGGAACAGGGAACGGGAAGAAGAGAGTAGCTGTAAGAGGAGGCAGAACAGATGCTGAACTGAGGTCTGCAGTTAACAGCTGCCTGGTGGGGCAGATGTGGGATAGCAGAGGAATGACCACAGCTAGGGGTTGCTGAGAGTCTTGGTTTTCCATCCCACTGGTCACACCAAGGATGTACATGAGGGTCAGTAGGACCAGAGGAGACAAACTCTATCTGCCTTGCTCTCAAGCACAGAGTAGTGGTCTGGGCAGACCTTGCATGCCACATCTCCTGCCTTCTGATCATAGTTTTAGGTTCTTGTTGGACAGTGCCTCTACCAGAAAAAGCACAAATTATAGTGACCAAGGCATTCTTGTTGCTCTAGTCTTCCCCGGTTGGAGTTTCCAGGTTTTCCCACACAGAAATGCCCCCGCAGATGCCGCACAGTTTCACAGTTTCTGTCCATGTGCTGCAGACATCAGCTGGCTAGGAAACATCAGACAGCAGTCTTCAAATGTCTCTAGGAGGAGAGAGAGTACTCCTCCCCAGGGCTTTGATACTTAGAACAGGAGGTCTGGGGCTTAGAGAGATTCAGGTCAGACTTTAAGAAAATGGTGTGATGTGAGACCGATGAAGCACTGGGATAAATGGCTGGGGGCCAGGAGTCTGCAGCGCTGTAGGCCCTAGAGAACAGATTGGAAGAGCATCTATGCAGCCAGAGATGACTGGGCCTTGGAGCATTGTAGATGCCTTAAAGTTCTTCCAGCAGCAAGTGCTGTGATGTACAGGACATCTGTGATGGCATACAGAGTAGGTCTCATGCTTCCCAAAAGCATCAGACATGCTGCAAACATGCTATAGACTTGCATGGAGTTTTTGTGCCTCCTGCTCATGCTCATGCATGCCTGACAGATGCCCTCTCTGTCCCTGTCCAAAGCAACGTAATGTAGGCTTGTCTCATAATAGCATCTCTGTCATCTGCTGGGTTTGCAATACAATTTCCTCACTCTGTATTCCCAACTCACCTCTCCTCCAAGGAGCAGCCCAATGACTTCTGCTTGCTCTGAGGCAGCAAACCCATAATGGGCATCATCTTTCCACCTACAGCCTCTCAGGTTGCTCAACAGATTGCCTGGAAGTGACTCTCTGAGCCATAGATGTGCCATGGCCTATTGAATACCCACACTTAGGTGCCTCAAAGCAACTGTGGAGCTATGTCCCAGGAACACATCCTGCCATTGCATTGGTGCCCTTGGGAAGGACCTCTTCATCCACTGCCAAAGGTGGTATTAGCCCAAGGAGGCTGTATGGGCAATGATAAAGTCACCCCAGTCCAGAGCTCTGCAAGGGGAGGTTGAGGGCTGCTAGCTCAGACACCTCCAAGGGGTTGCACTGTGGTTCTTGCTGCACTGCAGCACTGGGGTCCCCCAGAGGATCATCACTACCCTTTCAAACACCTCTCTGCTGAGAGGCCCACAGCAGATCCCAGTGTCCCAGTGGTGTGTGTAAACAGGCTGTTGGCCTTGCTGAGATCAAGGTGGAGAAATGACACCTCCGTCTTCTCATCTGTGTCCCCTTTCCCAGTGCTGGCTGCATATTCCCTCCTGTCTGAGGGTCCAAGTGGTCAAAGCCCCTCCCATGCACTTTTCTGACACCTCTTGGGTTTGCTTCTGGATCTGGTAGGTTCTGTCTTTGGCTTACACCCTATGTGGCTGCGGATGGACTACCCCAGATGGACTGTATGTGAAACAGAGCATAGGTGGGACTGAGAGTCCAAAAATGCTTGCCCAAAATGGTTTTGCTCCACCAAGGTGTCTGGAAAGCCTGGTCCTGTGCAGACAGGAGGGAAGGGAGATTATTACGTGGGACCCACCAAAACCATGCTCCCTGAAGCCATGGTCCTTCCCTCATCTTGAGGCAGCTGGGTGTATGATGGAGCAGGGCCAACTGGTTTCTGAGAGCTCCTCTTTCTTTTCCCCTCTCAATAAACACAACCTGGACCTGCTCCGAGCACTTCCTCTGCCCTGGCTTACCCCTGGGGATAGAAGGGTCAGAGATTCATACCAAAGTCCCCACCAGCATGTCTGGCAGTACAGAGAGCAAAACCCCATGCTCCAGAGCTAAGCGCACTGGTGTGGATGCCCTGGAGGGACCCCTCCACCACACAGTCATTAAGCCAGGGTGGTGTCAAAGTCTTGCTGCTCTATCCAAGGATGAAAGAATTTCCCCTAATCAACTGAACTTTCCCCAGCAATTAGCTGCTGAATCCACTGATGCTTTAAAGAATTCTCCTCAATAAAGAGCAAATGCCTTAGTGCAGGGTGCCAGCAGAGCAAGAAGACAATTAGAGAGACCCAAACCCCCTACCCATCCACACATTTGGCTGAGCACACAGCCTCTGAGGCTGCTGCTTGAAAGTGATTTATTACCTGAGCCCTCTCCCTGCCTGGTCTGCCAGTGTCCTGCCCCATGAATGTGGGCTGAGCTCCACTCTGAGCTGCAGACCCCTACTCAGAAATAGTTTTGAGAGAGAGGCTCTCCATTTGTATTTGTATTGAAGTGGCACACTGGAAGCCACTCTCTGTTTCTGATACACAATGAGCCTCTGGATCCCAGTATACAAATGTTCACAGATGTCTTCCTCGCCCAAGCATATACCCAGCTGAGACACGCCAGGGGCCTTTCATATTTGTGACATCCTCTACTAACAAAGCAGTGATGTCAGCCAACAGAATTGATGTCTCCTTGGAAATGCACTGCCCAAGTTATCCTCTTGCAGTTCCTCACCTGCTGTTACCCATTCATACTCATGAGAATGCAGCATGACCTGTGAGTCACAGCTGCCTACCCATGAGCTACAGATTAGAGCCCTCTCTTCCCACCAAAACCCATCACGTCCCTTGGAGTAGCTGACTCTTTCACAGCCATGCATTTACCTAGTCCCAGCTGAGCTGTGGAAGGAAATCAGTCCTATTTGGTGGTGCAGAGGATGACACATGCTGTGTGTACAGAAATGCCATAACCAGAGCGCAGTCAGAGATACCTCAATCCTGAAACCAGAGAAGAAAAAAAGACCATGGGGACACAGCACAGTGACATGATTTTGAATCCACATTGAGAATAATCCAAATATTCATAAATCCAATTGATTCTCTAACTGATACTCAAAGGATTATCATTTCTATGATGTTTCCTTTAACATGTCCAGCTACCCAAGATTTTCTTCCACATTTCAGCTCAGTTGGCCAAAGCAGTAGTTTCAGAGCTTATGCAACTCACAAACAGGGGAAAACCCAAAGACACTTTAGAATATCAGACCAGTCATTTCCTAACAAGACACATGAGCTCAAAACTATCTCCCTGTGCTGAAATAGATCTGCCAAGCACAACACAGTTTGGCACTTCAGCTTAGAAGCTCCTAGAGAGCAGGATATGTCAGACATTTAAGAGAAATACCAACATTCAAATGGTGTAAGAGGAAGAATCCATGCGAAAGCAAGCTGTATGGCAAAGGAATAAGTGGGAGAACAAGCTTCAGAGAGAGGATCCGGTGTCCCCAGGAGTGGAAAAGGCCCCTTTAGTTTTGATAGATGTGAACAATTGAGAAATGCATATGAGTGTGCAGTAGAAATTTACCCTATTAAACAGGAGGTATCTGTGGCATCTTCACTCCAGTATTTGAAAGTAGAAAGCTTCTCTAAACTGGTTTTGATTATAGTTCAATAAGAGGATTGGAGCTTACCAAGCTATTCTTGGCCTGTGATTCATTTGATGAATTCAGGCAGTTATTCTGTTTGCAAATTATCAGCAAAGAGGCTTTGATTTGAAGAATTTTGTTCATTACTCTCCATTATTCATAGAACATTTTCTTTCTACATCAGCACTTCTGCTGATAGGCAGTTTGCAAATTGTTTGCTGTGACAGTGACCTTTGTGCTATTCCTGTGGCAGTGTCTTGGGTCATCATATCACGTGGTCTCTATGCTATGATTTCTGCCTAAAACTTTAGCAGTAGCTACATGCAAATCAACAAGATTTTACACTGGCTGCCAGACTTGCCCTAAGGGTTTACTCTAACCCATCAAACACATGAATGTGTGACCAAGTGGGCAACATCCATGACAAATGGCTGCAAAGCTGAGTGCCACAAGTGCCCTAACTGACAAGCTACGATGGCTTTCTATAGTGGGAAAACCTGCTTTTAAAAATATTTTCACACCCTGTGAAGGAAATCAGCTAGCAAACTGGGAGAGAAGGGTATGTTTACCTTGGAGCTTCTTTTTTCTTTTTCTCACAGTTCCATTGGTTGGTCCAATAAAAGCTGATAGCTACAAACTTAACATGCATGAAATAAATGAGCTGAGATTTTTAAGAAAACAAGAAAATATCAATGTGTGATCATCAGCCATTCCCAGGCCACATGTCAGCAGCACAGCTTTGAACTGCAACTGTCTTTGCCTCCCTCCATTCCTAGATGGAGCCTACGGGCAGACATGTGTGGCTGGCACCATAGCATCCACCTCAAACTCCCTTCTGGTTTGCCATCTCAGCAGTGTATGAGGTCCATCATCTTTCTAATTTTGCTCTGTAGAGATTTTATTAAGAAATACCCCGCAGCCAAGGGGTATTCCTACCCCACAGCAACACAGTGCTGGGGAGAGCTGTTCACGGGCACCTACAGTAACACAGACAGGCCAAGCTGTCTCTACCACACATGGTTCAAGCCTGAACGACCTGCCCCACATATCTTTCTTGATGACGGAAACCGTCTCTTTTGCAGACCAACTGTTATTTATAGTTTTTCACAGAAACACAAAAACATTTGAGAACATCTCTTAATGAAAGCAAAACTCAACATTTTCTTTTAATTTCTCTGCACAAAATGAAAGCCAGCTCACTGCTCTATTTTTAGCTTCCCCATAACAAGCTGCATGAGCAGATGAGAGGAACAGCATGTTGATGAGGAAGGTTATTGCACTCCAACCTCCTAACATTCCTGAAAAAAAAGCTATGCTTAGAGAGCTTTACTAGCAGCTCATACTGAATTCTGTCCCACCTCTAGCAAAGGAGCAGAGCAATGCCCAAAACAGCCCCTATTAGAGGGCAGCAAGCAGTGGGCCTAGGAAAGCAGCTGATCTCCTCCTTGCCATAAGTAAGAAGTTCAATAGTCTGTCAGAGAGGCGAGGGATAGGCTTGGATCCATTGGTTCCTTGACACTGTGGTCCAGCTGAGCCAGGAGAACAGCCCAACCACAATACCAGAGTATTCACAGACATATTTGATCTCTTTGCTGACTCAGTTTTGCCCTTGGCCCAGAAGTTTGAGCCCAGAAATGCTGAGTGAAATTTCCAGCATGAGAGTGAAGAGGAGACCCTGTCTGGGACCAGTTTTGACCCCTAGAATTGTCCTAGAAAGAGATAAGACTTAAAGTATGGCTAGATGGCAGAGAAGGGCAGCACTAGGAGCTCCTTGCAATATGCCACAAAAGAAGAAATAAGCTTGACCTAGATACATGAAACAATATGGTCCCCAGCAAAGTACTGCAGCAAGAGGGAGAATTTCACATTCATTAAACACCCAACTCACTCACTCTCCACAGATACGAGTCTGGAATTAAACATGTGCAAGGATAAAATGGCTTCAGCACAAGATGAATCCAGATTTTGAAGTGCTAAAGCTGTGCAATGGTTCCATAAAAGTAACCTCCAGAAAAGCTGTACACGCCACCCATCCTTCACCATGCTGGGGCACTCAGAGGTATAAGGAGCCATCTACTTTCACCTGTCCCCCAAGGTCTTTACTTGGTATAGATGGGTCCCTAACTTGCTCTCCAAAAGCTGGAGGCCGTGCTTTTAGGAATTTCTCTTGTCCCTAGTGCGTACTAGGCCTGGGAAAAGCTGGTCAAATGGGGCTGTGTTGCAAGAGCTTGCACTGGTGGTGGTGTGTCACAACCCTGGCATGGGTGTGCTAAATCCTGTTGTCAGCCAAGAAAAACGTTAACACGGATGCTTTTCCAGCACTACCTAGTTGCCATGGCTGGTGTTGTCCTGCAAGCAGGCTGTGCCTGCCTGCTTGTCCTGCCAGCTGAGATGTGTCTGTGCCCTGCCACATGGAAAAAGGGCACCTTGCTCCACAAGCTGCTGTCTGCCTTCTGCAGCCAATGCCACCCTGCTTCTGTCCTTACACTGGAAGACCTGTGTCCCAGAGGTATCAGCAGGCTGGATACTGTGCTCAGTGATGGAGGCCACTGGTGGTTGCTGGTGGTTTTGCCCTGCAGAGGACTCCCTGCCTGGGGGCTACCTCTTAGCACCACTGCTAGCATGCTGTTCCCAGGGTGGTGTGCCTGTTGTCCTCACAGCCCTGGGGCCCACCTTGGGCTTTCCCTCTACTGTGTTGCAAAAGAGTCCACTGTGAGAGGAAACAAGTCTGCTTGGGTATTTTCCTCATGCCCTGGAGCAAGTAATGTGGACAAAGGAGTGTGGAGGCCTGCGATCCTTATGCCACACGCAGAACATGCCAGGACTGGCAAAGCCCGTCTGGCAGGCGCTCATAAGCCTGCCTTGGTACTCCAATTTCTTATTAAAACTTGGGCACCACCTCTCGTCCCCACCCAGCAATGTGGAAAACATAATTGAGCTCTCTGGGTATGAAAGAGTGAGCAGGCAGAGGCCTAAACAAGGGGAACCTGGGCCAGGGAAGGGGAGAGGGAACCCAGGCCAGCATTCATTTGAGAAGTGTAAGGAATTCATGAAAAACTCCCTGTCCCCACCCACAGCCCAAGAGCATGTTGCAACAGCACTGATCCAGGCTTCCTTCCATCACAGGGAATCAGAGGTAGCCTGATCCCAGCCATACAGCCCTACAGCTCAGTGCCCCAGCTCAGGGCAGCAGCTGGAGGCAGGCTCATCTCTCCCTATGGGCCTTGCAGATCCCAGGGGTTCTGCACCCCATCTCCTGGCAGTTCTGTTGTTGAGCAGAGAGTATGATGATCCTTCTCTCACAACACGCATCCTTTCTGCCATCACCAGATGCCCCATGGGAATCTTAACAAAACTTTTGCAGACTGTTTTCCTTCCTAATCTCCCCTGAGATATAAAGAAGAGAGAGTAGCAGGAGCTCAGGGTACCCAATCTGCAAGTCCTACTCTGTACTTTGACCTGAACAAGTGCATATCCCTAGAACAAGGAGAGGTTTTTTTTTTAAATCCAGTCCCTGCAGGACCTGCAAGGCACACAGCCAGACCATTCAAGCAGCGCGAACAAAGCAGTGACTCTTGCTCATTTTCTTGTTCACTAAACTTTGTAACAGGGATTTGACTCTCACCTTGCTAGAGCAAAGTAGGTTATACTCCAGTTGTAACTCTGTCTACCTCCAAGCTGCTTTCCATTCCTGCTTTACATTGTCTCACATACGACTTTATGCTTGCTTCAGGGTGGTGAAACCCCCTCTTGGGCTTAGAGGGATCTGGTCCACAGTGAGTCTTCTGACAGTGAGTTCTTGTAAGTCTAAGCACACCACTCATATCCCTCAGTGAACAGTGTCAGAGATGCGAAACAGGCTGGACATGCCAGAATCACCCTTCTTGCAGACATCATCCTTGCCTGGGTCCTGCAAGCATGGCACCCAAAGTAGTGGCTGCTGCTCCCAGACTCAACGGCTGTGCATGTTTGTACAGACAATGCCTCCCACATACACAGAGTTGATGTGCAGTGCAGCTTTTTAACAGTGAGGTTTTCTGCCAGCTGTTCCTCAGATGATCTCAAAAACTGATATGCAAACAGCTGGCTCACCCAGGCAGTGTTCAAGCAGAGGTGAGGGCTCAGTGTGCTGGGGACTGCTGTCCTCTGTCCCATTCAGCAATCAGGAGTGAAGGTGACAGCTCTTAGTCTGGCAGTCCATGGACTAGAACCAAGAATAAGCAGTGGGCAGAAGTAGTAAAAGCCTATGCATGTTTGCAAGGAAGAACTGCAGGTCTAGGATAGCAGGGGACTGTCACTTAAGGTCAGAGTTGGATGAAATATGTGGCCTGAACTCTTCTTGCCTCTGTGACACCAGGATTCCCCCTCAATCATGTGTGCAAGGGGGTAATTTAAACAAAGCATGCTGCTTGCTGTGGCCATCACCTGCACTGTCATGCTGCAAACTTCATTCATAACCCTGTCTGTTGGTAAGCATGACCCCAGGTAACTCTGAGAGATGCCAGGGACTGGGTTCTTCTGGAGGTGATGCACATTCACTTGAGCATGAACTGGGGCAGAGAGGAGGGCATGCAGACTCCTGTGCCTTTGCGCTCTGAATCCTGGCTGTGGTGTCCCCTTCTCGCAGCCCAGTGAAGCTCATTCTCTAGCCACAGGCTGTGCCTGTCAATGTGGCCCCAGGCTGGAAGTGCATAGGTTTGTTCCTAATGGGTTGCAGGAGTTATAGGGGCAGAGGAGCTCTCCTCTCCTGCTATTCCAACTGGCCAAGACATTTTCTGCCAGAACATTTCACCAGGCAGCTTCAGTTCAGTCCCTGTGTGTGACGGCAGCACTGGGCAGTCTGTAATGACATGATTGCATGCTATTTTCTCCTACAAGGTGAAGAAGCAAGGTTTGACTTAGACTCATTGGCAGACTCCAGTTATCTCAGCTAACAGTACAGGGGAGCATGCCTGACAAAGCTGTGGTCTGTGTCACAGGCAGCCCAGCCCAGTATTTGCCCCAGCTCCCACAGATGTCACCATGTCCAGTAGTAACCTGGGTGACCCACTACCAAAAGGGAATCCTCTGTCCCCTAGCAGCCAGTTTAGTGGTGGGAGCAGTGGGAGACAAGCTGCAGAGGCCCAGGAACAGCAACATCCCTGAGAACAGGATTCACTATTTGGGAGAGAGTGGCATAGAGACAATGACCAACCCCAAGCTCATGTCCTCCAGGGACTGTCCTCCAAGTGTCCCCTAAACTCTCAACTATGGTCACCTTCATGAGGGGCTAGTGGGGGATGGAAGGAGCAAGACAAGGAAAGTTTTAGTTGAGTCCCTGTGAGCCTCCAGACTGTGCACAGCTAGAAAGAACAGGAGAGGAGAGGGGCCCAGGAAATTACCCCCAATGCCTGTCCCCCCCAAAGACTGCTGGTGGACCACCACTTTGGTAAAGCAGTGCAAACATGCAGCCAAAGGCCATTTAGCCTTGCTGGCTGGAGCACTGCCAAACTTGCAAAGAGTGTAACTGCAGCAAGCTGAGCTGAGATGCCCACCCCTCAAGGGCACCATTACATTAATCTGAAGTGAAAAGGTTGAGGGCTCAGTGTGTTTGGCATTTCCTGCTTTGATGACTCCATTTTTCACTCTGTCCTTTCCTGGCCTTATGGGAACTTTATTAAGAACATATTTCTGAACACTGTCTTTGATAGCCAGGAGGGGTCACACTCCTGCCACAGCTCTGTGCATGCAATACAGAACACATTCCTCTCCTCCATTGCCCGTGTGCTGCTGCCACAGGTAAAGCTCAAGGAAAAGGCTGCACTTCGGGTGGAAACATTTCCCCCCCTGTACAGGGCAGAAATCCCTAAACTCTGTGCGAAGGTGGCAGAGGAACCCATTTTTTGTCATGCAAAGGGGGAATGTACTGTTTCTTCCATGCTCCTTTTACATTTTGTCACATTACACAACAAGAGCTCAGCCACCTGAAGTCACCGTGATGACAGGGACCTCCCGGATTGCTATCTTCAGTCCATCAGGAACATGGCTGGGGGCTTCCCTCCACCTCTCTTGAAGCAGCCAAGTGCTCACCACTTCCTTCCAGAGTTTCAGCCCAGCCTGCCTGTCCACAACGTGCCATTCGCACCTACCCCAGCACAGCTGCTCCTGCCTGCTCCCACCGCGGGGTACCGGGCTCTGAGCTGATCTGGCTTGGCAGGCCCCGTGCTCCCTGAAGATTGCTGTCAGGAAAAGTTGCCAAGTACAGGGTCTAATTCAGAGCCCACAAAAAGCTGCAAAAGTCTTTCCTCTTGTATTGGTGGGCTTTATCTCAGGACTACACCAATTTGACTGCCTTCCTTTGACTTCATTGCATCACTGCTTTTCATATCATCCAGTCAGTGGCCCCATGAGCTTCCACGTGCCTAGGAGGACAGTCTATTTAGTACTGGATGCCACATGGCTCCTATGTTGTCTGTCAGGTCCATAGCCCTTTTCCGCAAGTCTCTTTAGCATGTGCTTAAGTAGAGGGGATAAAACGTGGTGTGTACTTCAGTGACTCTGTGTGCTGGGACCCCTCTCAATCTCTTCCTCCTCCATCACATTTCTGATATGCCTTGTGGTCCCAGGCAGGGAAGCAGCATCTGCCACATGTCTGTCTGCAACATAAATCAGAGTGGGAATGGCAGGTAATCTGTGAGAGAGACAAAGGAGCTTTATAGCCTGGTTAGCCAGTTTCAAATAGAAGTGTTGAAAGCCTCTTCTAACCGCAGCTTTCAATGACTATGATCTCCATATATTTAGATTTCCAGCACCTTGTGAACGAGGGAGGTGACTAGCTCTGCCTTGGAACTGTCACTCACATTGTCCTAATGTTATTCAGGATGGCAACACTGCTCTCAGGATAGCTTTCCATGCTACCTTCCATTAGCAGAACATGGGAGGGAAGCGCTGGAGCAAGGGGCTGGGAAAGGAGAGCACTGGGCAGTCCCAGCCTCTCTGAGCAGGGCACAAGGGCTGGCCATGTTGGCCTTGGCTCTGGGGACATCCTTACTAGGGAAAGGAACATGGGGTTATGCTGGGCTTTAGCTCCTTTTTTAGCACAGAACACCAGGAGCTGCACTGAATAGGGACTACTTCCTTTCTCTGCAAAAGCCTTCTCAGGTTGTGAAACATTTTTCTCTCCCAAAACAGGGTTCCACCTAGGAAACAGAGACAGACCTGAACACAGGTAGACCTATAACATAGCTCAGACAGGGATTGAGGGCCCAGGGCTGAGCTTTAATGGAGCTCCTGGGCCCATGTGCAGAGGGTGTTAGTGGAGGCCCCAGGTGAGGCTGGTTAGGGCATTTAAAGCCTGTTAACGGCCTCAGGGCCCTGACACTGTAGTAGGTGGCAGTGCTTTATAGAAGACAATGACTGCTTGATCTGTTTTGTATGAGCTGCTTCCTTCAGTAGTCTGTGTTTCTTCTGGTCCAACTCAGGGCTGCACTGCACCTGTGGAGAGCGACTTCAGTGGGTAGCGGACCTGGGACAAGAGAGGACCTGAGCTCCATCCCGCCTTGGACACTTTCAGCAGGAGCCAGACTCTGTCCTGACAAACAGTAGTGCAGTTTCTGTGGGACATGTCTGGGACATGAATCTGTGCAATGTCTAGAACAGGAGCAGGAAGGGGCCTTGTATGTGTCTAGGAGACAGTGATATTTAAGGGCATGGTTTTAGTATCCAGGAGAACCTGGGAATGTTGGAAAAAGGCCATCTTCACTGCACAGTTTAGGGCTAGACTACAGTAAGCTCTGTAAGTAAACTCTGTAAGACTGTGGTGGAGTTGCCTGTCTTCTGGTTTGAATCATAGCTGTGGTTTGCAGTGGCAGGGAGTTTAACAATGTTTTTTCCAGGAAAATCTCCATCCAGCTGATAGCAGATACTCCTCTGCATACAGCTCTGCATGACAACAACTCACTTTTTCTCTCCTGCTCCAGAAGAAAGAGTCTTGCAAACAATGCAGGCAATTTGGTCCCAGGAATCCTGAACAGGGTGGCCCCCACTAGAGAGGAGAAGGATCCCAAGGAAAAGCACCACAGTGCCCTGAGACTATAGTTAGAGTCAGAAAGGCTCTCTGGGGGTTGGGAGGAGGGAGTAGGTTTGTGCTGGGCTGAACATCCCCCTCCTCTGCAGGGGAGACACCGGGCAAGGATACCAGCTATTCCAGAGAAGTGGAAAGAGCATCTTTACGGAGCTCTCTCCCCAGATCCACGCTGGTCCTGTTCCTGCAGCACATTTGAAGGCCTCTTACCACAGTAGCTTACTGCCCCAGGTTCCCTAGGACTACTTCACACATGTACACAGCGCAAGTGCCTGGCTGTGCTAAGCCCCTGCTGCCTGGTGAGCTTCAGGAGCCTGCTCTGCAGCTGCCTGACAGCATCCAAAGGCACTGCTGAGAATCCAGGGGCTATTCACAGTCACGTGCACTTCACTGCCACATCAGCAGGGCCAAAGTGATGGGACCATCACCTCCCTTTGCCTCTCTTGGAAGGGCACCTGCCAGGGTGCTCTGAGCAGAGTATCCCAAGCAAGCACATGTTCCCGCCTATGCAGGGAACAAACTCACCATTTGGATCAAATGAGAAGTAATGAGCATTTATCTCCGATTTAGCTAATTCTAATTCCAAAGTGCCTTTTCCAATTGTCAGTGCTGATCACACAAAACCCTGAAAGCCCTGTTCACTCCTATCCCTTGTACAATCATAAGCATTAAGAAATATACTGTATGAAGCAAGGAGCTCTTTGCAGAGCCTCTTGAAGTTGCATGTGAGTGTGCATGTGAACAGTGTGCTATGCTTACCTAACAAAATGTGCTGAGCAAGGTTGGGTCAGATCACAGTTACACTGAGTGCTCTGCACCTTGCAGACATGCCATGTGCTTGCTTTCAGCAGACATTGCAAATTTCTTGTGAACATCTGCAAGAATTGATTTGGGAATGCAATGGCCCTATGCAAGGGGGCTGCAGCTTTAGCAGCCATAGCAGAGGTGCAAGGCGCAAACCTTCCACATCTAATGGAAAGATATCTGGGGAGGGGAAAAATCGTTCCCTCCTGGAAATGTTCTGGGACCTGCATGCCTAAAATAGGAGTAAACAAGGGTTGCAGTTATTGGTTCTGAGGCATCATCTGGGGAATCCAAGCAAATAGACTACAAGCTAACATGTGTCATAAAGGAGAAATATTTCAAGCCATTAACAAGGGGCTGGAGAAATGCTGCTGCCTCTCACTTTCATCCCCATGGATGAGGAGTTTTACAAGGTTTGTAAACATTATTATCATTGTTTTACAACAGGGGAATTGAAGTGTTCGGAATAGACATGATTTGGATACTACTAGGTATCCAAGTTCTGCCACCAGATAAATGAGTTGCCTTCCAAGTATGTCCTGCTGCGATCACCCCACCCACCCCACCCCCCGCAGCACCAGTCCTGTTCGCATGGGTGCCCCACATAGTTTCTAGCAGGATTGGCATGTCTAGCTCAGACATGCTTTAACTAAAGGCAAGGGCCGGTCTTGTGGCTGAAGCACATGTGTGGGGGAGGCAGCAGAATCCCTGGGCATGTGCATAAATGATAAAACACACCAGGTCTGAAGGACCTGCTGTCACCTCTCTTGAGGATGGCAGCCAGATTGAGGTTTGTCCTGTGTTCCCTGGCAGACAGCAGCTCACACAACCTCTGTGATCCCGTGCAGCCCCTGTAGACTCACCTGGGGGCATCTAGGATGTGCACAGCAAGCCCCAGGGTCTGTCTAGGGCAGGAATGGAGCTCTCTCCCTCAGGGATTTGAACATCACCCTGGCAACTGAATTGTCTTCCAGGATATGTGTGAGGGTGGAGAGGGTTGTGATTTATCCTGTTTGTTTATCCACTGTGGAGTCCCTCACAGTGATTTCCCTGGGAGGACAGTGGTGGCCTCCCAGAGTTCTCAGCTTTGCCACTGCGGCCCCTGCTCAGGCCACACTGCAGAACCACAGACTTCCTGCTCAGTGGGGAATTCAAACCCTTGTTTGCAAAGTGATGGAGTTTCTGACTCTTCTGCCTGCAAATGTTTGATGCAAAACACAAGAGAAATACTCTGCTTTCTTGCATCTGTAGCCAGAAAGACTGAAATGATCAGGATGGGAACCTCTTGTACTGGTTTCTTCATGCACCTGCCTACTCCTGATCCCTTGGATCTACTGTAAGGTTTAGTGTAAAAAGCACACCACACATCTGGTTTGTCTAATGCCAGTGGACCTGTCTACTCCAGGGACATGCCCTTCTCTGGGAAGGAAAGCCTGTATCATTGTACAGCCTGGAGTATGGTGCTCACTAAAGAGTAATCTGGGAGGCTGCAGGAGGAAAGTAGTGCAGTTATCCCAAATAACCCTCTAAGGCAACATTTTTCTTTGAGAAGACAAATTTGTTATTTGAACCTCTTCCCCAGGGACTGGGAAGGGACCCCCTTCCTTTGGGAGAAATGTCATCAAGCAGGGGATATATCTCTGCTGGTTATCCTGGTAACCCTCATTTTCCAAATCAGAGTATTCAGAGCTCTGGAGGGCCCTCCTTCTCCACACTACACTGTTCACTACAAATCTATGCTCTGATCCATGCTTGAGTTACAGCTGTTTACTGAGCTGCTGTGCATCAGCTGACCAGTGGTAACTTGTCACCAGGTGTGCTGCTCCTGAGACCATGCAGCTCCTTAAGAAATAGGGCTCCAGTAGTACATAGGCTTTTCTGAGAACTGAGCCTGAGAGGGAGAGAGGATAGAGCACAAAATGATGTCCAGTGCCAGGAAAGCAAGTAAGTATTTTTATTTAATCTTTTCCAGATTGTGAACCTAAAAGAGTTTGCATGAGGACAAGGAGTCAAAATGAATATTCATTTAATTACAGAAAGGCCAATTAACCTGAGGCATACACACAGCATGAAGGGAAGGAAGTTCATGGAAAAAAACATGGAAGCTGCAACTATGTTAGCAGGGGTCAAATCAGTTTCCAGGTTCCAGGGCTTTTTGCTGGCTGGAGGTTAGGCAGCAATTTCTACAGGATATAGGACCTGGGAAGCAGTCTACAATGGCAACTCCATTTTCACCATTCTGGGGTCACCTAGGAGCCTACTGCCTGCTGGTCTGGAGAAGACATGGGTGTGGGAGAGCATTTCCTCAAGCCATGGCAGAAGGGAAGACTCAGGGAAAACTCAGTGGACTTTTTGAAAAGGAATCAATGCAAGCCAGGAGCCTCAAATCTGTTCTTTTAGAAATCCAAATCTACATGCACAACACCTGCATCCTCTGGGCACCCAGGTGCCTGTATCTCCCCGATCTTCCAGATCTGCTGGGGTGCAGCAGGTGACTGTCCCATCAAAACAGAGGCTTAGTCCTTCTTGCAGTCAGTGCAGTGCTCCTGCACGCTGCATCTGAGAAAAGCTCTGAGGCTTCCCTTCAAAGCCAGGGAGTCAACTTCTGTCCTAGATTTTGCAAACTTCACAGTAAAAATGAACAATTCCTGCCTTTAAGTTGTTGTTCCATAGTTGACCCCAAGCCATGACCCATGCAAGGCTCTGGGGAAGGAGCCAGGTGCAAACTGGGAATGTGGAGTCTGCCTGGCTAATAGAGGAGAATTGCACTTTCTGGTGAAAGCAGTGACAGCCCCTTGGCTCCAGCTGCGTGTTTGGCCTTGCTAACACACAAATTAGTGATCTGTACAATTAAATCTACAGCTAGCATCTCTGCTTCCCTATGGTGACTGGGTATAGATTTCTCATTAGCATAAAGACATGCTTCCTGTGACTTTCGTTACATCCATCACTGGATACATCATTTAGCCCCCAGGAGTGTAAATCAAACAGACCCAAAAAAGGCCTGAGAGTGCTGGTCCAAGAGAATAATAACACCCTGGGTGGTTTTCCCACAGTTTGGCCTGCCAGTGGCTAACATCAAACAGAAGAACAGCCAACTGCTCTCTGGAGAGAAAAGGCCAAATGGACCCCGCATCCATTTGGCCCTGGGGCCAGAACTTAAGATAGATCTGAGTTTAGCAAAGAAAAGTGTTGTGCACTCCTCACAAACTCCCTTTAAAGCCCAGAGGAGCAGAAGCTGGCTCTCCGTGCATCACAGGAGTTTGGCAAGGTTTTATTCCCAGTATTGCATCTTCTTTCTGAAAACTGAGTCTGCTCAGAAAGCACGAATAGTGCTTGGCATTTCTCAGCATGCTGGCACCTGATCATCCAGGATTAGTGCTAGCTGGGCTGTTCTGGTGAAATGGACTATGTGCCACAGCTGCAGACAAAAAGCTCCATGAATTAACTTTTCAAATAAAAAATCTTGCAATTTACAGATTCAAAATGGTAATGTTAATTTTTTTTAAGGATGCATACCCAGTTCAAAGAGGGGCGTATTCCCCCGAGTCAGCAGTACAAAGGATTTTCGTGAATATTTCACTCTGGGCATTTGTGTCTAATGAATTCACCCACCATGCACCCCCAGGACACCAAATTTCCCTAATCTAGTTTGTTTTTTATTCTTCTCTGAAATGACTCTTCCCTTAATTAGGAAACCATAAATGTGGTTCTAAAAAAAAAAAAAAAAATAGGTTAGGCTCTGTGTATAATACAGGGAGGAATTTGTACAGACAGATCAGCTTTAAAGCTAAGGAGTAGTACAGGGATCTTTGCAGGAATTTTGACCCAGGAACATTTCAGGTCTTTCCAAAAAAGAAGAGAGAAAAATAGAGAGACGGGGGAAAGAATAAATGACACATGTCTTTCAGAGCCGCTAATGGAAGATTCCCCGAGGCAACCAATCAAGCTGGCAATTCTCCTGTTTCATTTCTTGACAGGTTCCTATCTTTGACTGAGTTGTCAGTACAGACATCTCTGTATTTCAACACTAAAGGGCTGTCAGCCACCGGCAGGAGGGGACAGCAGGACACAGACTGGAATCCACCGAGACCCTGGGCAACCCAAGCTCAGAGACCACATACGCCTTCCTAGATCTTCCATCTTTTCTTCTCCCCAGCTCTTCGCTGAGACTGGTAAACATTTTCTCTTTTTAATGATGTTAATGCTGACTTATTGATTGTTGTTAGCAGTGGATTAAATCAGACTGAGATTTGACTACCATTGTGCTCTGTAAAGCAGCCAATGCAGGCCAGTCATCTGTGATCCTGTTTTCAGTGTGCAGTGTTTAAGCTGATGGGGTCTTTGCATCCTGACACACGAGTTAGAGTGAAAACATCAACCTTGTCCCTGCTCGTTTCTTTCCCCTCCAATGGTCCTTCAGGCTCAGGGCTCTTTCCAACCAGCATGGGGGGATGCATGATGAGCAGTGACAGCCCTCCAAATTGCAAGCAGGCTTATTTCATGCTCCTTTAACATTTGTTTGGAGGACTCCTTTGGCCTAAAAATGGGTTTTTCCTCAAAAGGCAACTGAAAAATTTTCTGCAAAATTTGAAGAAAATCATTCTACAGCTTTTTATGTCTTGGGGAATTGAAACAGGGACAGACCTGACAGTCCCACTTTGAGTCCATAAGTCCCAGTGGAACAGCTCACTGCATGCTGAAAACAGGCATGCAGCTGAGGTCCAAAGAAACCTGTTGTGCACATGAACAAATTCATTAGCAATTATGGTCTATCACTTAATAGCCTGTGTGATTGCGTTGCCCTCTAGCGTCTGGTTGTATGGTATGAGGTTCACAAGGCTGCCAGCACTTTTGGCTGCAAGAGGGTTTGTTTAAGCGCTGGAAGTAAGAAGTAAAAACTTGTGATTGGTAATTTTGGGTACTGCCAACCAAGCCCAGAGAGCTGGGGAAGGTGCATGCACGTGCGCACGCAGGTGCTGTCAAAAAATGACTAAAATTGGAAATCTGGATGAAAAGCTGAAATGAAAATGCCACAACCCCATGAAACATGTCCACAAGAGCCTTTCCCTTTCCAAGGCACTAGCCACTTGGAAATGGGGATTCTCAATTAAAAATGGAAGTCTATATATATAAAAAAAGACCCATTATACATTTCTTTGCTGCCCTGGCATCATCTGCCCATTTGCTCTTGTGAACCCATGGACCCCATGCAGGCTGGCTGATGGCTGCCCTCCATGCAGAAAGGGCACAGATCCCCTTTGCCTTACAGGGCACAGAAGTGAACCCTGCTCAGGAACTGCCCTATTGCTAAGGGTGCAGAGAGGATCTCCCTGTAAGCACTGCTTCCACACTGTGCACTGGAGCAATCTCAGGGGGTGGCTGGGGCTCACCTTCCACATGTGGGGGCAGCCAGTGGTCTCAAAAGCGCAGTGACCCTTGCTAGCAAAACTTCACAAGGCACCCGGGCCACCCCTGCTTGTGCCCACCCCTCAGCATCCTGGGAGCCTGCGCCCGTGGAAGAGAAGCAGGACACAGAGTTGTGCTCCCTGCCCTTCTCCCCACCAGTGTGCTTACTGGGCTTCAACCTGACCCTCATCTGGATCATTGCCATTCCTCCTGGAGACCACACTGAGCCACATCAAGCCAAGGAGGAGCACTCAGGGACACTCACTGTTACAGGGAGTGCTTCCAACAGGCCCCAACACGCTGGGCTGTGAGCACCCTGCTCCCTGTGGCTGCCAGAGAAGGAGCTTGGGCTCAGCTCAACCGCGGGA
This sequence comes from Apteryx mantelli, assembly GCF_036417845.1. Taxonomy (NCBI): domain Eukaryota; kingdom Metazoa; phylum Chordata; class Aves; order Apterygiformes; family Apterygidae; genus Apteryx; species Apteryx mantelli. The sequence continues at coordinate 26,067,405 of NC_089990.1, forward strand.
GATGCCTGCAGTTTGCCAGGAACCCAAGGGCTGCACATAACTGGCATGAAAAGAGCAGATGATTATTAATGACTGAGGCTCATATTTCACCCTAGAGGAGCCCAAAGCATTTTATGGGTGGGGTGTTAAAGCACCTTTGGTGTTGTCCTAGCTTTGCTCTCTTTTAAGTTGGTAATAAAACTCCCACAGACTGTACTGGGACAGACCTGGGCCAGCTGTGCTTCTCTGGATGCATAGACTCCTGTCCTGAGTGGGGAGATGCACGGTACTTTTGTATCTGTTCTGATGCAGAATGAACTGGCCAGGGAGCCAGGATCCTTGTTTCCCAGAAGATGGCCAAGATCAGTGTCTCCCAGGTGGCTACTTGCTCAAGCACAGTGGAAGAAGGATGCCACCTTCCCAAATGTCTCTGGGCACAGGTATTACAATGAGTTCTTAGCATCAGTTCTTCTTGACTGTGTCTTTGAAGAGTGCCCAACAAAAAAGAGGCCTTGTACTCTGCTCAGAGTCACTATTAGTGCAATACAAATATGACCTGATCATAAGTGCCAGGAGTAGGAACACTCCTAGTTATCCAATAGGCAGAGAAGATCAGTTCAGGGACTTCATCCAGGAGCTGTAGGAAGTGGTCTTCTGGTCTGTGTTTTCAAGTGGCTGAGCTGATTGCACGGATCTGCCGAGCATACAGGGTTCCTGCTGCCTGCAGCTGGTTCTTGCGGCATCACTCCTACTTCCTGTGCATGCTGGGTCTCCTCAGGAGATTTCACAGCTGCTGTCCAGGATTTTGAGGTGTTGAGGGTTTTGGCCAAAGCATTTTAACCACTCCAGGCAGGATATCTGAAATGGGCCAAAGTTCCTTGTTGAGCAGCTACACAAGTGAGAGGAAACTGTGATGTACAGAGCAATTAATGCGGTCACATGCATTGCCTTTTAGAAACGTGGCTGTGGAGCATCCTCTGCGCAGAGAGAGACAGAGTGGCAATGCTTTAGAAAGCTGTATGCTTAAGTGCAGGGTACTGGCAAACTGATGGTAAAGTGGTCCTGGGAAGCAGCCAGCGCTGCTGTGAGGAAGCACAAATACACTCTGCTATATCAGGGCATTTCTATGCATCCCACCTTCACTGGGGTGAGATGGAGACACAAGCACAGCCTGATCTGTCTGCTGCAGAGCATCAGCCAAGAGTTTCAGGTTTAACTCTGCTGCCTGGTGGGCTGGGCCACATCTTCCCGTGTGGAATTGCCCTCTAGATTTGCTGCCCCAGGGTTTCGGCTCACTTTGCTGCAGGGACCTGCTGTGTGGATACCAGCTTCTGAGTCTGCCAGGATGTGTTTCCCTGACTATGTGGAGAATCATCCAAACTTGGCCCACTCACGAGTGCTGCAGAGCCAGCCAGTGAAGCAGGGGCAACTCTTCACCTGTAGCAGACACCAGTATGAATCATGGCCCAAACTCCACTGAGCAGCTCTCTGGTGGGCAGCACAGGGTGACAAGTCCTGATGGAGACACAGGCACTGAAGTCACCTCCCACAGTGGGATGTGTTGTGCACTCTTAGTTTCCTTTCATCATTCCTGGAGATAAATGCACCCTTCTGGAGTCTGCATTAAACACCTGCATTAGGAATATAGGAGCTGCCACCCAGAAAGACCCGTTTCTCCCCTGTGACTATAAAGGGAGCCTGGGAGACCAGCTCAGCTGCAAAGATCTTCATTTGGAAAGATGACTCCAGCCTGGAGGTCCCAATCCTACTGCATGGGTGGCAAGTGTCCCACTGACCCCTTTCTCTGTGAGGCACAAAGCACAGGGTTCTTGTCTTCTGCAGCGTAGGCCCTGGCATCCAGAGGAGACCCCGGAGGCTGCACCATTTCCATGTGTGAATCACCCCTCCTCGGCTGAAGGCAAAGCAGAGCAACAGCTGCTTGTGGTGTGGGGTTGTTCAGCAGCCCTCTGAACTCCGCCTCTGCCATGCTCATTACTGAAGCATCATGTTGAGAAGGAAGGTGGTGTGCAAGGCTTATTGCAGCAGGGCCATGCAGCAAGAGCACACTGGGGATCAGAGCTGCCTGAGGTGGTTGTGGCCAGCCATGGGGATGGTTTCCAGAAAGTGAAACTCCATGTGGGCTGCAGGGTGAGGCTGGTTTCTGGGTCTGGTGGGTGCTGGAGCTCAGCCTGTCACCCCACATAGAACCTGGCTGTTCTCCCCCCCCACATCAGTTCTCCCCCTTCTCCCCTTGCTCCCCTTCAAACCACCTTTAGTCCGGGATACGTGGGACGTCTGATTCCTGCCCTCAGTGCAACAGAAGAAGATAAGCCAGTGCTTCAAAGCAAGACCACAATCCACTTTGATTCTGTAGATACAGGGTGTGAAAAAGTCCCTCTTCTTCTATGAGAGCATGAAATACCAGGCAGCGAAGCCCAGCTAACATGGCCAAGGCCAGAAAGATAGATTTCTGGGAAGCCATCGGCTTCATCCCTGGCATGCAGAGCAGATGGCATTGTCCGCTCCCATGATGGGGGTGGGGTGGGGGTGGGTCTTGTTTAGCTCCAACATGCAGTGTCCTACCTAGAACTTTCTGAGCTTTCCTGATCCATCAGTACCATGAGAAAGCAATTGCCAAGCAAATGTATGGGGGATCAAGAAGTGGCTCCTTCTGAGAGCACTGGCCAGGGAACGTGGAGCCTGCAGTTCAATTGCCATACCGGTGTGACCTACTAAAAGCCCCATCAGTTCTTTTGGCCTCAACTTTCCCTGGTGTAAGATGAACCTCCTGCTCCCGCTGCAGCTCTGTTACATGGTGTGTTAGCCCCAATGAAATGTGATCTGTGTGGCAATCACAGTATCAAAAGAGAGTTGTAAAGAAAAACCATTCCTGTTGCAATCATTGCCGAAGGGACCTGGTCTCTGTGTCCTAGACAAGTACCAGTGTCATGGCATCCTCTCTCCTAGCATAAGCTAGCTGTCAGTTGAGAAAAATGGAAAACATCGTTTGCACACCCTAACAGCACAAACGCTGTCAGTGTCTCTTCAGCCTCAGGGGCAGAGAGCTCCCATCCACAGTGCAGTAAGGCTGATTGCAGAGAAGGGAGACTGAGAAACATGGATGAAGTTGTTGCCACAGGGTCAGCTGTGGTTTCACAGGAGAAAGCTTTTGGCCTTTGCTCTGCCATTCATACACTCGATCTGGCAGCTAAAAAGAGAAATGCCTTGGAAAAGGTACCAGCTGAAGACAGGAGAATTGTCGCGTTGATGCACAGAGACTCTGTCAAGTTGCACACCTGGAACACAGAGAATAAAGTGTTTGTACTTGCATTTCTACAGTTGGGCAAAACCTGAGCAATATTATCCGTGAAGGCACATCCACATTTACACCCATATTCACTTCATATGTCTCTGCTTTCCCAATAGTGCACTGTTAACAAAGCAGCAGTTAAAGGATTCCAGTTTCCCTGGAAAATGCTTTTTAAAATACTAATTGTGAGTCTTGTACTCATCTGACCTGCTCAACACCACATGATCCATGTGGCAAATCATCGGGATACCAAATAATTATAACCTAGTCCTAACAAACAAGCAGCAAACTCATAATTATCTGCAGAAGTTATTTGATGAATGATTAAAAAAAATGAACCTAGATAAATTTGGAAGGACTCAAAAGCTGTCCGCAGCCAGGGGAATGAGTCAGTGGGAAAGACAAGCTCTGGCCCTTTCATCACTACATGACAGCAGTGTGAAGTTATTGTCATCTTCCACACTGTGCATTTTTGCACCCCATTAGGCCTCCAGTAAGTTTCAGTTCCTGGTTCTTGCAGAGCAGCACCAGCCATGACATCCGGGGTGTGAACACTGACAGCAGATCTGATATGCCAAGAGCAAACTGTTCACTTTCCAATGTAGAGAGAGAAGAAAAAAATTGTTGTTCTGTTTCTGCTGGTCTTCAGATTCCCAGATTTAATGAAAATCTTTCAGGCTTCAGATACAACAAAAATTTCAAGCCACTTTGTCACACTGTGAGTGGTGCCTGGAGCCACACTCTAGACACCCTTATGGTGATGTGCAGTGGTGCTGAGTACCTCAGGTCTTGTGACAGCATTGCTGTGGACCATGGAAAAGTCCACTGCAGGCAATGGGGTGCAAGGCAGCCTGACACAAGCAGTTGTTCTGGTCAGTGATTCCCTGAGGCTTGGAAAACACCTTTATTGACAGGTGTTTTCACAGAATCACAGAATGGTTGAGGTTGGAAGGGACCTTTGGAGATCATCTGGTCCAACCCCCCCTGCTCAAGCAGGGTCACCTAGAGCACGTTGCACAGGATCGCGTCCAGGAGGGTTTTGAATATCTCCAGAGAAGGAGACTCCACAACCTCTCTGGGCAACCTGTTCCAGTGCTCTGTCACCCTCACAGTGAAGAAGTTTTTCCTCATATTCAGATGGAACTTCCTGTGTTTCAGTTTGTGCCCATTGCCTCGCATCCTGTCGCTGGGCACCACTGAAAGGAGTCTGGCTCCGTCCTCTTGACACCCTCCCTTAAGATACTTGTACACATTAATAAGATCCCCTCTCAGTCTTCTCTTCTCCAGGCTAAACAGGCCAAGCTCTCTCAGCCTTTCCTCATAAGAGAGATGCTCCAGTCCCCTAATCATCTTTGTAGCCCTATGCTGGACTTGCTCCAGTAGTGCCACATCCCTCTTGTACTGGGAAGCCCAGAACTGGACGCAGTACTCCAGATGTGGCCTCACCAGGGCTGAGTAGAGGGGGAGAATCACCTCCCTCGACCTGCTGGCAACACTCTTCCTGATGCAGCCCAGCATACCATTGGCCTTCTTGGCCACAAGGGCACACTGCTGCCTCATGGTCAACCTGGTGTCCACCAGCACTCCTAGGTCCTTCTCGGCAGAGCTGCTTTCCAGCAGGTCAACCCCCAACCTGTACTGGTGCATGGGGTTATTCTTCCCCAGGTGCAGGACCCTGCACTTGCCTTTGTTGAACTTCATGAGGTTCCTCTCCGCCCACCTCTCCAACCTGTCCAGGTTCCTCTGAATGGCAGCACAGCCCTCTGGTGTATCGGCCACTCCTCCCAGTTTTGTATCATCGGCAAACTTGCTGAGGGTGCACTCTGTTCCTTCATCCAGGTCACTGATGAAGTTGAACAAGACTGGACCCAGTCCTGACCCCTGGGGGACACCGCTAGCTACAGGCTTCCAACTAGACTCTGCGCCACTGAGCACAACCCTCTGAGCTCTGCCATTCAGCCAGTTCTCAATCCATCTCACTGTCCACTCATCTAACCCACACTTCCTGAGCTTCCCTATGAGGTCGTTATGGGAGACAGTATCAAAAGCCTTGCTGAAGTCGAGGTAGACAACATCCACTGCTCTCCCCTCATCTACCCAGCCAGTCATTCCATCATAGAAGGCTATCAGATTGGTTAAGCATGATCTCCCCTTGGTGAAGCCATGCTGGCTACTCCTGATCACTTTCTTGTCCTCCACATGCATGGAGATGGCCTCCAGGATGAGCCGCTCCATCACCTTTCCAGGAATGGAGGTGAGGCTCACTGGCCTGTAGTGTCCCAGGTCCTCCTTCTTGCCCTTTTTGAAGACTGGGGTGACACTGGCTTTCTTGCAGTCTTCAGGCACCTCTCCTGTTCTCCCTGACCTTTCAAAGATGATGGAGAGTGGCCTAGCAAAAACATCTGCCAGCTTCCTCAGCACTCATGAGTGCATCCCATCGGTTTTATTATTTTTCTTTATTATTCTTGTGTGGTTCAGGTAGCAGCACTGCCTCTGAGGCTGAGCATGCCATCATTCCTCTCCATATACAGTGATCAAGCTGGGGGAAGGCAGTTTTTTACATCTCCATGACTTTTATCTTTAATGCATATAGGGGATAGAGACTTTGCCTCCTAACTTGGGGAAGGCAAGAGCCTGCTAAGACAAAGATTCTCAGATGGGCTGGCCTTGAATTGTTTTGCATGTGAGTGATTCAGGCAGCAGCAATGTAGTCCAGTTGGAGCAGGCTCGCTGTGTGTAGCTGCCTAATTACGTGGTAAGAGAATTACAGTGAGCCATATTGTTGCAGTGCACATACGCCCTCCAGACAGGAACAGTTAGGACCTGAGCTGGTTCCCAGTATGGACTCCTGCCAGCCATACTGGAAGTTTCAACAGGCGCTTGCTGGAGAGAAACAAAGGGGCATCTAATCTGCCACAGGGTATGGCCAAGAAACCTGCCTGTCTCGCAAGAAAGGGCTTGGCATTGACTGATCCCACACTAAGATACCAGGAGCACAGGGTAGGAACCAAACCAGAGCTGATCCCAGTCATGCAGAAAGCAGGACTCTAAACCTGGGAGCTTGCAGCAATGCTCAGCACTGCCAATGCAAAGGCCACAGACTGCCCAGTGCTCTCTTGGGTGTTTGCTCCCACTCAGGCCGGCCTGCTGCAGCCCACCAAGCAGAACCTGGAGGATCAAGGCAGGATCTAACCTCTTGCCTTGCTTCAGAGTGCTCCCAGAAGGTGCTGTGCATTCAGCCCACTGCTGGGCTCACCCAGCACCAGACCCCTTCTAACGGCAGGATCCTGCCTGGGGAAACAGCATCCAGCTGTTGGAATGAGGTCATGCACTGTGAGCAAGGTCTCCCTTCCTCCTCTGAGTTCGGGGAAATACTTTTTCAGGCCAGTAAATCTTTGGCAATGGACATAGAGTTGAGACAACCCACCCAAGCTACTGCATCATCTGCAAGGGCTGGATTAGGCACTTCCACAGCAGCTGCCTGCTGTGGGAAGCTGTTACATGGTGCAGTTAGGGAGCATTTTTCCTAATAAGAAAATAAATTAAAAATAAAGATTTTTGTCCCTCCCTCTGTTAAGCTGTGTCCTCCCCAGATGGTAAATCTTGGATGGCTGATAGATATTTAGAAGTGTTCATTCACTGACAATCTAAAAAATATATATTTGAACCAGAAGGGTTCTGTAAAGGTCCTTGTAGACCATGATTTGTGATTGTTTACTCTCGGTAGCAAAGTAGAACCCATTAAAATGAATATAACTGTTAAGGAGCACAATTCCCTGCTCACTGTGAGGTGCAATTACAGTAACAGGCTGCTTTAGAGTAAGACCAACTTTTTAAAAAGTAGATCTTGTGAACAGTGAAGCATGTCTACAATTCCCTGGATACAACAGACATGATAGCACAGGCTGCAAAAAGGTCACTGTTTAACGAAATCAACAACACAGATTTCCTTCCTTTGATGCGAGCAGCTCAGCCTCTCCATGCAGTCAACAGGGCTCACATCCAGGCAGGCAGGATTCTCTGTTGGGAGTATCACCAGTGTGATCCAGCCATTTTCCACATCACACATGCTCAGCAATGTGGCTGCAACCCATCCCATGGGCAAGGGAGGTGGAACAGAGAGGTGTCATTAGTCTCATGTCATTAGATTCATCCTTCTCCTTGATAGATATTGGTTCTTCCCTGGCTCCAGCATGAGGCAGAAGTAAGGACTGTCAGCCAGAGGGTGATTAAACTCTCTTCAAGCTCGCCATGGCTCTTGGGGGATTCCTCAGAAAGGAGGCTGAGATACACGATGATCACTTAAAGTCCCAAGGGGGGCAAAGTGCCAAGGTCTGGGCCCAGGAAGCTGAGGGCACAGGCAGGAACAGCTGGGCATGCAGCAGGCCAGGGCATTTGCTACAAAGACACACAGGAGGGTTATTTCAGAAGAGACCTGTTTGTGTTGCTCCTCACCGCTCAGCAGGACAGAGCAGGTAGAGGGATCCTGGCTGAGGTGCCTTTCAGGGGTGTTGCTCAAACATTTTTGCAGGGTCCTTGGAGAGGCTGAGCCCAGCATGTGTGGGGTGCAGGAGACAAGGCCAGGGACCAGCAGCATGAAGGTCAGCTTCTTCATCCATTAACCTCCAGATCATGAGCGGTTGGGCATCTGCGTGAGGTGATGCAGCACCCCGAGGGCATACGGCTCAGAGTCCAGTGCAGTTTGCAGCTCTGGGAGCTGGGAGCAGTAACATACCTGCCTTGGCAAACCACCCAGTGTGCCATGCGTGCTGGACCTTGCTTGTGAAAAGCCGAAATGCTGACAGTGCCAACGTCACTTCTCCATCCAGAAGAGTGCATCACAGCCATGCCATCTCTGCTGCTCTCCTCCCAGGACAGTCTGCCAAACCATTCACAGCACTGCTAGCAGCTCCCTGGATTTGGGTCATTTTTGTTTTTTAAAGAAAGTTATGTCCGCTTTCTCTTTATGTTCATTTGAGAGCTTCTGAGAAACTTGCCTGGCTTTGTAAATAGAAGGTGAGATATGAAAATACTCCCATGACTCCAGGAACTGGAGTTTTAAAAATATGTGAAACAGACCCCTGCTCTGCAAGGATTCACTTCTAGCTGGGTATTAAGATCCTTGAATAGCTGCACATTGGTTTAGTCTAGCAGGAGTCCCTCAGGAAAACAAGAAGATAAACCATCTCAATAGTAATATTTCAGAGCTATTAGATGTGAAGTTTTTACCTTTTATCTCCATCCAAGTTAAAAATATTTTTGCTTTGCCATGTCAGCTGAATGGACCCTCCACCATTCCCAGGATCTGAGGGCAGCCTATGCTCTATTGCATAGATTGTCTCTGATTTGGGCCCCTTTTAACCAGAAAAATCCTGCAAGAGAACAATTTGGCTGGGTTTCAAATCTCTGATGATGGATATTCCACCACATCCCTCAGTAAATTGTTTGAATAGTTAATCGCCCTCATAATTAGCAGTGTGCATCGTATTTCTCATCTGAATTTCTGGGTGAAACTTCCAACTCTGGTCTCCTGTTAGACCTGTATTAGATTAAAGAAACTTTTCCCATCCAGTTTCAGCTCCCCATACAGGTTTTCATGGGCTTGACTGAAGTCACCTATAACCTCTGCTTTCATAAGCAACTGAGATTTTCGAGTTTCATGACTGCTTTTAAGCTTTTCTGTGTAGTCATAGGTCTTGTCTGGATTGCTCCTCTGCTTTAGCAGTCTCCCTGTGGAGCCGGGGACAGCAGCAGTAGGCCAAGCACTGCAGGAACATTGATGCCAGAGAAAGGTCCCTGCTCTGCCTCCCAATTCCCCTCCCCTCTCCACACCCAGGGTTGCATAGACCTTCCAGTCTCAGCGTGGCATGCAAGCTCAGGTTCAGTGCTTATCCTCCTTTGGCCCTTGAATTCTTGTCAGCTATTTCAAAGGTGGGAGCCCTATCCTCAGAGTCCAGCCTGCTCTGCTGTGCCAAGGTAGTCAGCTCTGTGCAGGGCTGGGTTAAAACACATAGGGTTTGTTAGTAACCAAATCCAGGTCATTTGTGCCAAAGGGGTTTCCTCTTCTTCCTTTGCTACACCCACAGCGCTGGCTTTGTCTTCAAATACCCAAGATGATTCAGTCATTTCTTCCAAATGTCAGAATCTTGGGATGCCTGCATTCAGCACAAGGTGTGTGTCAGGGATGGGGGCACAAAGAGTCCTAAAACCAAAATCACTTGTACTATTAATGTTTCCTCTGAGGTTTCTACAAGAAGTGTATGCTGAAGAAGCTTCCTAAAATGTATGTGGGATGAATATTTCTCATGGCATCTGACCCAGAGGAGAAAGAACCCAGCTTAAGAGTGTCTTAACAACCCAGAAGGGGTTTCAACAGCAAAGGCACCCCTCCATGCTCTCTGTTCCTCCCAGCAGGATAGTCCATCAACTCCATCTCTGGCCCTAACAGCCTAGCCCTAAAAGCCAATGAGAAACTGCAAATATGGAAGTTGCGTTGCATCTAGAAATTGGATGAAAAGTCAGAATTTGGTATTAGATTGTGAATTATCAAAGTTGTCTAGCTACTAGATAAACACTGTGAGGGCAGGTATAAAATGAAAGCAAGGGAAAGGAGACAGAAATGGGAGGGAAGTAAGATCTGCCTTAAATGAAAGGAGGAGAGCGAGATTCCTGTGAAGAGTCCTGCAGGGTTTGCCAAGTGTCTCTCTCTCCCCCTTCTAGCATTGAGCTTGGAGAACAAGGGGCTTTTCTCACCGGCAGCCTGATGCCAAGTGTTATCTGAAAGGATGCTTCCCTCTAGAAGACAGACCCCATGGGAACCTAGAGGCAAACCTGATGTTAGGTCTCAGCTAGAGCTGGTTTCAAACCATGCCCAGTGCCATGCTGACTGTTCACCCATGAATATTACTGACCGGACTTGAAGTAGTGCTTAAAAAGAAAGGTGGACAAGATTCATATTATAAGCACAGTGATTGTCATTAATTATTTCAATTTACTCTATCAATTTATTAATTATCTTGTATTACCCATTGTAATGCTTTACCTACAACTATGACCTCTCCAGAGTGTCCTGGCTGAGCCATACACCTCTTTTAAATACTGGTATGATTTCAGCCTTCTCCACATCATCTGAAAAGCTTCTCATATTGCAAGATGTATGGAAAAGCAGCCATCAATGATTGCTGTTTAACAAGAGAGCTTTTAAAGAGACCCTTTCCATGAAGGGCAGAGTGGTTAATGGTTGTGCACTGTCACACAGGCATTAGCACTCGCTACAGTGTCCATTGAAGGAGAGGAATTACAGACTCTAGACATGTATACCTATCCATGACTTCACATCCTCTTCCTCCCACAGGCTTTAATTTCCCATTAAGATTAAACATCTCTTTCATTTTAAAAGTCAGCACATAGCCACTTCATTCACCAAGCATCATGCAGTGCAAAGGGAAGAACAACAGACATTGATCCCAGTTGGACCTGCTGGGCAAGCATGCTACTTAGACAGGGCGTTTCTGTCCTTATGCGGAGCGAATCAACCAACCTGCTCAGGAGAGGGGCAGGAAAGAGGCCTGAACCCAGAAGGTTTCACTCAGATCCTGGAAAGGGACACAGAAAGGCTGATAGACCTGTAATAAGGTAGCAACTATCACCAGCACTACAGTCATCACAGCATGCTGACACAGGGTGAGGTAGCAGGAGACCGTGGTGTCTTACACCAGGTGCGTCACGTAGACAGAGACACAGAGGAGATCTGTGAGACCTGGGTCATCACATTTCCTGACACATCATGGAGTCTGATTGAAATGTGCACCCCTCCTGCCAGCAAGTTGCATCTCAATGTTTTCTTAATGCCCCTTTCCTACTCTTGGCCCTTTCCTCCAGGCCTGTCTATTCAGAACAACTGATGTTCCTCCATGGTGAGGGTCTCCTTATTCCAGGCTCTGTCAGCTCTGATCAGGTTTTCCCTCACCCATCTTTGATGTGGGCTGACACATCCCCAAGTCCAAGAGGACCACACAGAGGAAGAAGCAGAGCAAGGGATGAGAGACTTTGTCATGGGATGGTTGCACCACTCCAGCTATACCAAAAGTTCTTGGCACTGCATCAGTTTGCAGACAAGTCCTCCAGCAACACTTAGCCATACTGCATAGATTTAATTCTTTGATTAAAACATTCCCTGTGGAGCAATATTTACCTCCTTCTCTCATGCTTTACACTTCCCTCTCCTCTCTCTAGTCTCTATCTTTTCTGTTACAGATTTGTGCAGGCACAGTCACCCCACAGCCATCAACGGAGGGACCATGACCTCCCTGCACACTTACTGGCTGTTGGGAGAATGTAGTCTCAGCTGCATCCATCATTTTTCTTGCCACCTTATACTGCAGACTCCACCATTATGTTTCTATTTCTTTCAGCATCACTGCCTCTCCCATTATCCTCTTGCTGAATAGCACATCACATTATTTTTGAGATGAGCATTTCTTACTATGAATTGAATTTTGTTATTTTCTGCCATGTTTCTGTCTAAAGCTCATCTGTTTAGTTTATCGTGGGCTCATCATGATGGTATCAGAGTGCCAGTTTTGCTCTCTCTTGGCTCTTTAAAAGCTGTTGTCCTGTCTCCCTGCCAGGGAAGGACCATCCCCACATTTAAAGTCTGTGTCCAGCTTTCCTCTGGGAAAACCACATAAGACATAAACTGCGTCTTTTTCTAAGATTTGCTGTCTTCTGCTGAGGCCTGCCTACTCATAGTATGTTCCCTCTCCCCCAGATAAACATCTGCACTTCACCTTGCCACAGACTCCACTGATCCCTGTGTCTGCACCTCAGCTGAGGCTCTGCCTGGCTTGTATAATCTCTTCGGATGAAACCATGAGAAGTCAATCCATGAGAATCCCCTGCGGTGATTTCTGTTTCCACAGCAGCATTTGCAACAGCCTCTAATTTCACATCCTAATTCAGTAAATGACCACAATACGCCTTTTACTCTCTCCTCTATATCACTAACAACGACATTGCTGTTCAGGAACTCATCTCATTTTCTGCTGGTGGGCAGCAGGGTCAGGACAGCCCTGCACATACCACATACTGATACAGGCAGCTGCTCAGATGAAACAAGGATTTTGCCCTGCCCTGACAAATTTCAGCCCCAACTCTCCACTGCCCTGCCCTGCATGCTGACCAACTTTTTGCTCCTGGCCAAGGGTGTTACTCTGAATTCTAGGAAACCTCTGTTGATTTGTTTCTCCTTAAATTCCCTTGAGTTTAGCATTAATTTCCTGGGCAATAGGCAGGTGAAGCCATTTGCCCACCACCTCTGTTAATGATGTGCCCAGTGTAGTTGCTGCAGAAAGCTGGTAGTGCACCAGAGGCTGTGAGCTTTGCGGGCTGCGTGTGGCTGGTGTCTTGTCTGACCACTATATGTTAGAAGCCCTGCTTGAATCTAAAAGGCTCTATTCAGCAAAGGCCAGCAAGCAGTACGGCAAAGATGTAAATAGTTCCTGCAACCCTGGGGGGTGTAGCTATTGGGGTACTTTTATCCTCTACTTATCCTCTAGCTGATTAGGTGTGAACAAGGAGGAGGAATCACTGTTAAGTGCTCCAGGTGGACCCTCCAGGAGCATTTACACTGGTGTCCCAGGCAGCATGGGGATATAAGCTAGTGTACTGCTTCCTTATCCCTTGGAGAGGTCTTCAGGTTCTTTAGAGTACAGGTTAGTATGTTGAGGAAGCATTAGCTTATAGTACTCACTAAAATAAGGCTACTGTTTTTTATTTTATTGGCTATTATTCTTTTCTTTCTGATCATAATCCTGGCATGGGGCTTGCTTAATGTGCATTTTCTTTGTTTAATTTCTGAGCTTGCCTGATGCTAGGGTGAAATGGCTAGTAGTTGGGTGTGTGTTCCTGTTGACAAGAGAGGCCAAGTTATTGTGGGAGGTACAAGTTATTTTGAAAGGGCTGCTCCTGGTGTGTAATCAGTGAACTGGGAAATGTAGGTGTACTTCCTGTAGTACTGTAGGATCAGGGTAGATCTTGTGATGCTAGGGGCTGGATTTTAAGAGGGGAGGAGGGAAGAGGTTGTTTCAGATGGTGTGAGCTAATTTCCCTTTAGCAAGTCACAGAGGTAGCTCAGAAGCATCTTAAGAGAGAGTATAACATGCTATAGGTTCCAAACAAGGGTGACTTAAGCTTGGCAGAAGAGTTGACAAGTGCAGCTGTAAAGTGTCATCTTGCTCTCCCTTTGTGCCTGTGCTGGGACTTGTGAGTGGTTGAGTGGAGCTTTCTTATATGCAGCTTCAGATGTGTGCCAGAAAAAAGGGAGAAGCTTCAGTAAAACTCCTTAGAAATAGTCTGTGCCCTGGGAGTTAATGCTCCTCTTGCATGCTTAGTAAAGCAGCTCCAGCAGCCTGAAAGCCAGATCATGGGGACGTTTCAGTTGTAGTGATCTGTTCCTTGCAGGACAGCCCTGTACAAAATGTAATGTCACGTTCTGTGGCATTGACCTCATGAGCATCGTGCACCTGCCTTTTGATTTATTTCCTACTAAATTGATTGGTTTTGGCTGGTACAATCAAAATAAAAATCTCCCTGGGTGCAAGGCTGGATGGCTCAGGGGACTGAAAGGGTTAGGACACCTTTCCTAGCTAGGTGGCTGGGTACAGGTTCTGCTCAGGCTAGCAATGACCAGATACTGCTAACACTGTGTGTGAGATAAATCATCAAGATTCATAGTGGGTGAAAGACTCTCAAACTTTGTGCCCTGGATAAGCAGTTAAATCATGATTGGTGTCAAATGAGCTAAGCTACATGAGTTAAATCGGGTACGATTTGAATGGCTCTAGCTCTCTTCCAGCATATTCTTGAGTGATGCTGGAGAACTTCACTCCTTGTAGAGCATGAAGATCCAGCCTGTTTGTTGGATAGCTGTAGAGGGGCTCATGGCCTGAGAACTATTCATCTTCTGTGGCAGTTGAGTTATTATCCTTGATTCCCATTGCAGTAGTTGATCACTGTTAAAGCTTTTAAAAGGCAAGTGCTTTAGGATGTCAGCAGGGAACTTGTACTGTTTCTTTCCCCCCAGATACTACAAGTCTTAATACTCACTTTGTATCTGAATTATCTGAGCAGCTGGGAGCTGTGGCTAGCGCCCACAGTGTGAGGGTGGTAGTAACCCACAGATGAGCTCTCTACCTGCTTGCTTGATGTGAATACTAGATGAGGGTTGTTTTGCCACTGTCTTAAAATAATGTTCTCAGGGCTGCAAAGACAAGCTTGTAGATGCAAGGAACTGAAGTTTTCCACTCTATGTGGATTCCCCTCATGCATGTGTATGGTGAGGCAGTCTTTAATTGTATGATTTTGAGTGGTTTGTCCCTTAGGACCCTGTGCCCTTTGGTTGGGGTTTTTGTGCAACAGGTGGTCAGTCAATGTTTCCCTCTGTTTGCCCTCCAGCATGAGGTTCTAGTCACTCTTTTCTTGAGCCCCAGTGAAATGCTGTGCTAAATGCAGAATTATGCATGTCCTCATGTGTGCTCCTCCTGGAGCTCATAACTGTTACCCATGTGATTTGCATGCATAATGAATGTTTTTCCAACATGCTTATCTGAAATTTGAGACCAATGGCCCAAAGATGCTAGGGAAAAGCATGGAGAGCATGTGATCCCTTTAGATAATTAACCTGAGATAATCAGAACCTGTTCATCCCCCTCCCTACTTCCCCCTGCCCTGAAGTACTTGGTAATATGTAGGACTTTATGTGTGCAGGGCATCTGATCTCCATCACACTGTACTCACCAGGCTCTGTACAGAAATGAGAACTCAAAGAATGAGCAATACACAAGTAGCCACCTCAAATCAAGAGTTCTGCAGTAGTTGCAAAGATAAAGACCCAGTTCTCCAAGGTGGCACTGAACTGTCTGTATTCTATCATACTGCTTTCCATGCCTGCAGTCACCAGGCACTTTCCACTTCACCAATAAGCAAAATGGGTCCCTGCAGAGAGCAGCCTTGTTCACCCAACAACCCTGCCTCCCTGCATGAGCATCATCCATCCTGTGCAATGAGCACGCCCTGCAGAGAAAGAAAAGTGTAATGAAAGGTGGTTGTGATGTGCAGGCGGAAGGGGCTGAACTGAGACCACCCTTTTGGATGCCTAACTTCATAGGCTTAATGCTTACCATGTGGTTTTCATGTTCCACTTTCTAGGTTTAAAATTTGACAGGGAAAATCAAACTGTCATGTGAAGCTATTCTGTGCCCCTTGTATATAAATCAACAAATTCATCCTTCAGATGCATAGCGCAGATGCCCCTGGCTGTAGCAGCAGACATTCCTCAAATGCTGAAAGCAGCTGGAGTTGGCTGTTGCATTCCCTCTGTCCCCCAGTAGAGCCCAGGATAGGTGTTGGGTTTGATGGCCAGGCTGGGTCTCCTGGGCACCGGTTCATAAGCCATAGAGGAGGATAGTGGGCACTGGTGCTGCTTGCTCTGTTCTCTGCCCCCCTGCAGAGCTTGCCTTAATGAAAAGTCTAGGAAGCTGAACTTGGTCAGCTGACTGATGAGTAGTTTAAGCTTGGAGAGCAGTTACTGTATAGCAGGACTCTTCAGGTTAGAGAAGGTTTAATTAAACAAGAAATACAGACCAGAAAACTAGTGCTTTATTCTAGTGGTGAGGGTCACCAGCTGCTAGGGTGATTCATCATGGATATGTTGGAGCCCTCACTTGTGTCTTCACAATCCAGTGGAATTATCTTCCATAAAGATGTGCACTGCTTCAGGTCCCTGCAAGGGAGAAGTTCCATCTGGACCATACTTCTAGGATCTTTGCTACCTTGTCCTGACCCTGCTGCCTATACCAGTGACCAGTCCACAGTGCCTCTTTGTCCTGTTGCTCTAATAGCTTCTCTTATTTGTTCTTTCCTTCCCCTACACTGATTGTTCCCTGGCTCCTCGAAGGCCCTGCTGGTACGCGCTGTAAGCATAGACAGGGCAGCATTTGGGCACCCAGCGTCATGACCCTGGCAATGCAGGGGAGATCTGGCTAGCATGCCTTGTGCAGGTACCTGCCTAGTCTGGGAGTAGCAGAGGACTGGAGCTTGTCACTGCAAGGGGAGGCTCTGGGGACCACCATACCAGGAGCTTCAGAAATGAGCAGTAACTCTTGTAGATGCTGTTGCAGGGAATTTCCTGCTTCCTTCCAGTTTCACACCTCACCTCTAGTTCTGTGCTAGCTCCCCCATTAATGGGAGCCTCATCTCGGCACCTTGCCCCATCCCGCTGTTGCTCCCTCAACAGAGGGCTCCTTTGAACTGTTCTTTCCTTCTCCCTCCTGCTCCTGAGCTGCGGCAGGGTTAGAAGGGTTGGGGAAAGAGGTTGGGAACAGCTGAAGGAGGAGAAGGATGCAAAACTCCTGTTCCTGTTCTCTTGTGGGAATGGTTTGGACTCACTTGTTGCAGTGCTTCACCTTCTTTTTGAAAAGCTCTTTCTCAGGAAGAGAGAAAGAGGAGTAGCTAGCCCTCTCTAGAGACGGTTTCTCATAGACAAGGGTTGAATTTGTTAATGCTTGTCTTGACTTAAACAAAAACTGCTTTACCTGCAACTTATTGGGATAGTGGAACTCTGGAGAATGTGAACAATCATTTAAAAACTGGAGATGCTCAAAAGATGGCTACAAACCTGCATAGATTTGGGAAGGCTTTCTTCAAAACCAAAAAAGCTCATGCCTGGAGAGGCCTCATCCATCAAACACTGACTCTTTACCCAGGAGAGAATTTTGCTTCCAAGAGTTCCAGCAGAAGGTAAAAAGGTGGAACTGCCCACAAACAGGGTAGTGTGAAATCCTGTCAGGTCTTTCTCTTATTAAGAATGGCTGGGCTGGGTTGAGAAACCGTTCTGGCTGGTATGTGTGCCAAGAAGAGATGCACAATGCATTTGAGAACAACGTGCTGCCTCTGGAAGAACAGCCCTCCAACACTACACACAGAGGCAGTTCAGACCTGTTGCAGCTGCATAAAAATGTTTAACAGTAAAGTCTTAATGAAGAGCATGACAGTGGGACTGGTTTCTTGCACGACACAGAGGCATTGAGAAAGTGGATGCTAAGCCAGAAGAGCCTGTTTCAGGGCAAGTTTGTGAGGCCTTTGGTTTAGTCATCATGGGACAGAACTGAAATTCTGAGCAGACTCTGAAATTCCAGGCCTCAACATGAGGTGGTGCAAAGTATCCACTTCCTACTTGGGAACTGAGCTGCTGTTCCATCTGTAGTAACTGAGGAGGAATAAGTGAATGCTGCTGGGTAAGAACTGGAGATAAAGGAGGTGCTAATGAAACCTTGAAAAATGAAGTTATCAAAACATAAGAAAACTAGAAGATATTCTTCTTGGGGAATTCATCCATCTCTGCCCATCTCTACAACTACCTGCCTACTTTTTGGAAGAAGCAAGAAGAGGGATTCAGAACTTAAAAGGATTTTTTTCTTCCCTATGCTTTCTACTGTAAGAACAAATTTTTAGAGAGGGGGAGTCCTGCTTTATAACCTTGTGTTATTTATTCACTAGGCATCCCAGGCATGCAGTACAACTTGAGTGCCTCCATTCCCCATTTGTAAAAATGTAGATGCTAACACATACCGGCCTTGGGCAATATAATCATGATTCCCTTAGTCCTAACAACATGCTCACAGCTGCATGTTGCACAAATCAAGCCAGTCCCTGTTCAAAATGCACAGGTCCTGCTGGAAGAGGTGTTGAGCACTTGACACTCCAAAATGACTTCATGGGCAGATGGACATGTTCTCCCCACCCCTAATTAATATGATTCACTCTTGAGTTGTTAGCACATTAACATAAAGAGTTCTATCCTCCTACTGCCCTGCTTGCTCAATTAAAGTGTCATTTGGACCTGATCCCTTCTGTGTTTAGAACACATGCACATATAGAATGACACTATAATTGTAAATATTTGCCCAAGGTCACTCTGACACTTTCAGCTTGTAAACCAGAGGCCTGACTAAGATCAGGACTCATCAAGCTGACAGTGGGGGGGGGGGGGGGGGGGTAATGTTCCCTAACAAAAATCCTGTCTCCTGTTGATCTCTTAGGAAAACTGCTTGGGGGGCTTAAAATTCCTCTGACGCTGAGCTGTTGAGCTGGGGCCTTGCAGGTCTCAACCCACTTGGGCCATGGTATTTGGTGTGTTCTACAGATGGAGCCACAGCTGTGCACATCTGCCACTGGTCTTTGATTTGCAAGTGTGAGAGAGCCAGCAGTAGTCAGATTCCTGGAGGATAGGAGAGAAAGGCACTGTCACTTATCTCCTCTGTATCACCCCTAGCAGTAACTCCAATGCCTCTGTTTCTCCCATGCTCCCTGTCCCTACCAGCTTGCCTACCTTTCTCAGTGATGTGGTGAGGCTGTCGCCATAGCTGGAAGAAGGTGTAAGATCAGGACACCACACAGCTGGCCACTGCTGCATGATGCCTGCTGGCTGGGCTTTATTTCTCACCAGCATGCTCTGGGGGGGAAGCTTGAGGGTCTCTGAGCTTGGGGCTGAGCCAAGCTACCAGACTCCTATGATAGTCGCCCCTCGGCAGCCCTGATCACAGTGCAGAAGCTGTAGCTGTGTGCGGCCAGGTTCGGTTACCTGCAGAGCCCTTTGTAACAGAGTGTTTGTGATCTCCAGTCATCTGCTAGTTGTTAACAGCCTGATTTCTGTTGCAGCCTGATGTGCCTTGGGTTGCACATCTGTGCTATTATCTTTGCTGCTCCCTGCTGCTTCATGTTTCCATTGGCCCATACAGCCAGTCTCTCCCCCTTGTGCTGCCTCATCTGAGCTGTACCATGTTCACACGTGTGCACAGCCTGTGCTGGGGTCTCTGCACGTGGTAATCTGTGACCCCAAACACCAGTGCAGGATGTATAACTTTGCCAAACAGACTAAATCTGATCCCAGGTATCTGCTGCAGCCTGGTAATAGCACTGAACTCAGGAAAGTTCCTTTAATTTCCTGCCTGTCTAAATGAAGGAAGAATTGGGCCCTATCAGGCTCTGATCTGGCTGTTTGTTCTCTTCTCGCTTGGGTTGCACAGATGCAAATGACAAGAATCAGTCCCAGGACAGCTATGAATTACGTGACTTGGCCACAGCAATGTAGACTGTGTTTTCACTGCCAAAAGAGCAGAGATGGGATTTAATGCAGAATAACTGGTGCATGTTAACTATCCCACTGTCAGATTCTCCTAGGGAAAAGGATCTGTGATTTTTCTGCAAGGTAAACTAGGTGAGAACAACCCTGGCTGTGGTTATGATGTTGACCTCTGCTACTCAGTAGAGCACAGCTGTCTTCCCCTGGAATTTTGCAGTGTGACAGCTACCATGTGCTCGGTGCCTCACTGTAAAAATGAAGCAGATTCTGTGTGTGTGTGTGTGCGTGCACACACGTGCAATGATGGTATCACAGTGTGTTAAGGGCTGCGGGTCCCTGCAGACAAAACCTTTCCTTTAACATCTGAAAGGATCTCTTCCTACCTCACTGAGAGGCACCAAGAGCCTTGGATATACTTTTCCTCATATTTATTTTAAAGAGACGGCTCATTTAACACTCTGGGCAGTCTTCAAATATAAATAACCTGTACAGCACGTATGCATGCTACCAAGGAATAAATTACATTTCTGGGTTCTCCCTCCCTTGTATCCCTTTGATGTTATTGCTTTGCATTTATATATATGTATGTATATATGCACTTTATAAATAACAACATAACCTTACCCAACAGTCTTTTTTACTGTATTAAGAACATCAGAATATCCATCCACTTTTCGGAACTGGGGAGAGGGGGACTAATCTAATCTATTTCTCAGCTGTATCTGCCAACGGAAAAGCAAACATATTTAAAGAGTTACTGCAAAGAAATTTAATCTCAACTTAAAGTATCTCCTCCACTGTAATAATGAATAATAAAACACCCCACGGATCTCATTTGAAGCCTTTGCCTGATATATATGTCTGACTGCCTTTGCAATCGTATTGGTCTGCGCGCAAGGAAGAAATGTTTATCGATGCCACGCTCCTGTCCCTGATGCGGGGGACACCAGACGGGGGCTAGGGGCTGCGCCCCCCGCCCGGACCCCGGGCGCCGCGGGCAGGGCCTGGCGAGCAGGCCGGAGGGCCCAGGGACGCGGCGCGGCCTCGCGTGGGAGCCGGGCCCGCGCGGGTGGGTCCGGGGCGCCGCGGGGCCCTGCCACCGCCCCAGCCTCCCCCCGCCGCGAGCCAGACCAGCGCGGCTCGGGGCGGCCCGGGGGGGGGAAGGGGCGGCCGCGGGGCGGTGCCGCGCGGCCCGGCGGGGCGGTGCCGCGCGGCCCGGCGCGGCGCCTCCTGGCTCGGTGCCGCCGCGGCGGGGCGGGGCGGGGCCGCCGCGCGCCACCTCACCTGCGGCGGAGCGGAGCGGAGGGGAGGGCCGGCGGCGGGAGGAAGGCAGGGAGGGAGGGCGCGAGGGAGGGCGGAGGCGGCGGGAGCGCGGCGCCCGCCTCCCGCCCCGCGCTCCGGCTGCCGCCCGCGCCGCCGTCTCCCCCGCGCCGCCGCCGCCGCCGCGCCTCCAAGATGCCCGGGCAGCGGCGGGGAGGCTGCCGCAGCCCGCTGGTAGGTAGCGGCGCCGGGGGAGCGGGGTGGGGCGGGTGGCGGGGGCCGCCCGGAGCCTGCGGGAGCGCCGGGGGCGCGGGGCGGCGGGCCGGGCGCGGAGCCCCGGCGCCGCCGTTGCGGCGCGGCAGCGAGTGGCGCAGAGCGGAGCGGGGCCCGCAGCGGGCGCGGCGCGGCGCGGCGAGGGGCTCCCGCCCTGCCCTGCCCGGCCGCCGGCGACGCCCGGGGCCGCTGGCGGCTCGCCGCGCCGCGCGGGCAGCTCTGCCGGCTGCGAAGTGTGTTTGCAAATGCTCCCGAGCACCTCCCGCTCCTTGGCGGCGAGGATTAGAGGAGTTTGCGCTCGGAGCCCTCCCCGCCTTTCCCCCTTCCCCGGGAGGAAGTTCAGGTGCGCCGAGCCCCTCCTGCAAAGCGCGATAACGCGAGGTGCAGTGAGACACCCCGTTTCCTTTCTGGTCATCTCTGTTTGCTCGCAACCGTCCTGGTGTGAAACAGCTATTTATTTCTGGTCGGCCTTCAGGCTGGCGAGCCGGAGAGGACAAACTCGCCTTCCCGCTCCATGTAAGCTCTCCGTGCCAGCCGGTTTCGTGACGGAGCATCTCCCACTCTCTCTCTGGTTTTCCAGGTAGTGTATGTGCGTGTCAAATCTTTCCTGCCTCCCAGACCGGCGACTACATTTTAAATCACTGCGTTTTCGGTTTCAGGCTCCCACTGCTGTCAGCAGGGAGCCCTGTGCAGTGTGGCTGCTTTCTGGTTGCTCCAGTTTTCGTTGCTAGCAGTGTTTCACAGCTTTAGTGGTGATAAAGTTTAGCTAAATTGAAGTTAAAAGATAACAGGTTCTCCGAAGGCTGGCTTCTTTGGAAATCTTGTAGGATTCTTGCAAAGCAAGGCAGAAATGGGCATAGGTAATGTCTATAATAGTGCTAACCCTTCTGTCTCACTGAGAGACTGGGCAATATTTCATGGGATATTGCTCTGGCATTTTATTGACTGTGCTTTTACTGATATTATTGCTAGTCCTGAAGTGTAGCATATTTTGGTTGCATTGAGTATCTGACAAGTTGTTAGAAAATGTGCCTGAGTGACACATGAGACTTGAATTCCTAGTCTTCAAGCTTTATTTATGTGTCTTGCCTCCAAAAATGTATCAGCCGCATATTTTATTGCTCTAATGTGCACAGCTAAAGATGTTTGTAACGTCGTTCAGACGGCAAATGGCCATTCTCTGTTGAATGGGTTGTAGAGCTCTTGAAGAGGGCAAATGTGTGTTGTTGCGCTACAATTTTCTCAAGTCTTGACACGCTGGGGTGTTAATAGCTGAAGCTGTGCCTGCTCTGGCTGGCTTTTGCCCAGGTCTTCTCCCGCTCTGAAGCAAGCTCTAAAACCTCAACTGAGTCTTTGTTGTTGGAAAGCGGCTTCAAGGAGACCGTCTCTCTTTGAGTATCTGCCACAGCTAGACCAAAGCTGGCAGCCCATACCCTCCAAGGCTCTCTGCGTCTTCACGGAGTCATCGTGTGTTCCTAGACAGTGTATTGTCTTACCAGTGAGGTCACTGCTGGACAGCATGCTGGGAATTTGGGAAGCAGTGCCAGCTGCTTGTCGTGCTGTGCACGGGACTGAGACATGTCAAGTCAGGGTTTCAACTGCTCCTTGAACCTTCTAATAAGAAGGATGGTGCCCTTCCTTTCTTATCTCCCCCCTACTCCAGTGTGACCTGGGGATTTGGGGCAGAGGCGCTGAGGTTCTGCACGGCTCGGTTTTTGGTAGAGGAGGGCAAAATAGTTAGGGGACATGGAGTAAAACGTCTGTGGAGTAATCAAAGGCGGGCTGTGAATGCAGAGCTTTGTGGCTTCTGCAGGTGCCTTGGTCTCTGTGCTGAGGTTGTCACTGCTGCGTTCAGTCTGCTGGGAATGCACACAGAAGCTTGGCTTTTTCTCCTTATGAATGGGCAAGAAATAAGGGGGAGGGCGAGGGGATGAATGCAGGTTTATTTGTGGCGTTTGCCCACTGGACGGTAGTGTTGTAGGGCTGCAATGGTCTCTGTTCCAAGGGGCTATTCCACAAAACTACTTCTGGGAAATCAGCTCGGAAAAGGCAATGAGTGGGATAAAAATACAAGGAGGAAGAGCGAGTGGCAGCGACAGAAGCAGTTGCATTGATTCAGGCAGGTGGTGTTATTGCTACAGAGAGCCCTGGGTGCGCCTGCTGCTTTACAAACAATTAGAGACAGGTCTGTGCCCTGCGGAGCCTTTTGCGGCATCAGGTGAAAGTAGTGCATACAGTGAGTGTCCTAAAAGTTGCACTGCCTGTTTTGTAAACGTTGCTTTAGAAAACGAAATTATGCTGTAGTGAATGATAAATTCCATCCCTTGAAGTGTCTGCTTGCATGCGCGATATGAGCTGACGGTCTTGTTGGCAAAGGGACAGCGTGGGGGGAAGGGGGACGCTAACAGTTTGTATGCGATTGCATATATGTGTGTTTGCAAACAGGGGTAGGATCGTCTTTGAGACCACAAGAGATGGGCTGACTTTTTTTTTTTTAATCAGGATTGTCTCACTAAATCATCTCCTCTTTGGGCTGGGGAGGTGTGTTTCCAAATCTGCACTTGAATTTTTTCATCCTGAATCCCCTAGAGTTTGGCTTTAGGTAGGTTTGTGTACAGTCAGCAGTTGGAGCTACTGCTGGGAGTTGCTTGGCCAGTCGGAAGTACAGAGCGTTTTGCTGAACCTGTCGCATCTCAGCTCAGCTACTGACTTTTGACACTTCTCACATCTCAGGGCTACTCTTTAAATGTGGCTGGTAGTTTGAGAAACTGTAGCTCTTGGCCGTCCTGACGGAGATGCTGGATCTCTGCAGATCCAGAGATGTGGACTTTCAATGCAGTCTGCATGGCCATTTCTTTAAAAGAAGCTGAAACAAAGCATGATTTTGTACCTCTGGATAGATTTACTGCTTCCGGTAGGATGAACCTACCTTCACTTGCTCTAAATCTCTGTCTTAGACTGGTGCCCCCCTCTTGGGACAAGCTGGAAGAATATTTCAGGGGATGATGTGGCTGCAGAGAACACATGGATGCTTTGGAGAGCAGCCTCTTGCAGCTGTCTTTTGCTCTCTGATGTAGGCTTAGAGAATGTTATGGTCATCCTTTATTATTATAACAGGGCTATTTGATAATGGCTTTGGCATGGAACCAGCCAAATTTGTGGCGCCAATAGCCTAGGTTCGCACTGTCGAGAATCTGCCTTCCCAAAGCAGCTGGGGTTCAGGTGCTCCGGGACCAACATCAAGTTCAGTGATGGCTCCGTTTGCTTCCAGGCCCTTTGCAGCCTGCTGAGCAGTGGAGCTGTTTCTGCTCTGGTTCTGGGAAGCGTCCGACACTGCTTACATATGCACTGTGCACCTAGCCCTGAGCATCCTCCTCAGCAGAAAAGAGCAGCCGCAGTGAGTTTTGGAGTCTGTTCTCATTGCCAGAGCAGGTAGGGCTTGAACGTGTGCTCCATGAGCACCTGAGTAAAGTTGTCTGCTTTTTTTTTTTTTTTTTTTTTAACCCAATCAAAAAAAAAAAGTACATGTTGCAGCTTAATGAGAGCCTGGCTTTATTGTCATCTATTGTAAAGGAGCAACTCTGTTGACCTCTCTGATTCATGGGCAGAGTACGTGGCAAGGAAGCCAGTGACTGACCTCCTTTGGCCGTGTGTTCAGGCTTGATTGCTAGCTGCACAGTCCTGTCCGCACAGAGCGACGGCACCAGAGCAGAGCTTGGGGTCCCGAAAATGCCGGGGCAGGGAGGTTTCGGAGGGGAGAATGCAGCGTTTGTGCGCCGCTGAAAAGCTGCATTGTGCTGGGCGAGGACAGCGTGGCTCCGACCCGGCTGCTGCCGGCGTGCCTCTGTGGGTGGAGGGGTGGCGGGTGGGTGCTGAGGCTGCTGGCAGCCCCGCTCGGTCACGGAGGCGTTGGGAATGGAACATCTCGGCCCTTGCATCCCGTCCCGCCTTCCTGTTTTTCCCGTCTGCAGCCGCCGGAAAACATCACGTTACCTCTTCTGACAGTGGCCCGGGCCATGTCCCTTATCTGGTGGCTGTGTGGGTGTAGAAAGGGGGATAGCGCCGAGACTGGAGCCTGCAGCTTGTTTCATCCTTGGAAGTGATACAGAGCCAGAGCGCTGCGCACTGCAGACCCCGCTTTGTCGCGACGAGAGCGTGGGGGCTGAAGGGGACGGGGACTCTGCCAGCTTAATTGCAATGTATAGCACTTGCTGGCTGGGGCAGCCTGCCCTCCCCCTCGCTCCTTGTTTTCAGCCCCGGAGCAGGCTGGTGAGCAGGGACGGCAGCAGAATAGCTCCTTTTGTGAGTCTGGCTACGCTGCTGTTTCTCAGGAAATCGCCTATTGTGTTTGCTGGTGCAGCCAAGGCTCCCGTCTTCTCCCTTCCCTCGCTCTGTCCAGGTCTGTCCCGGCACGTGGGCTGCCCTTGGCCCCTTTCCCCGGCGGGCAGCGTGACACCCTGGCACCGCTTTGCAGCCCAGACCTGCCAGCCTGGCGTGTGCCAGCAGGCCCCTGGGCCAGGAGGGCAGCAGCTTGCAAGGGAATCAAGCGGGTTTGGGACATCCTTTCCTTTGCTCCCTACCTGTCCGGCTGACCTGGGGTTCCCAGCTCAGTGCCGGGGGGTGCATTATGAACCCATGTGAAAAAAGTCTGGCGTGCTGGAGGGCAGAATCTGCCTCTCTCGCCACCCTGTGCTCTGCCTTGGTGAGGGGTGGCTTGTGACCGCCCGGGCTCTGCTTGGTCTTCTTGGAAGTTACTTAAGGGATTTAGAGGGTGTTTCCCAATGAAAGCCATGTTTATTATTTCAAACTGTGCTAGCTGGGATCCTTCCAAGTGCAGGAGCGTGCTCGGTGTCCTACCGCAAACAACCTGTCTCAATAAATGGACATCCGCTCTTCCCCAGCTGCTGTGTTTCGGCAAATGCTACTGCTGGTCTGGTTTGATTTCCTTTTGGGCTTTCCTAGAGGGATTTCCAAGGAGCTTTGAAAGGAAGAAGGTACAGGTGGCATATAGTTTGAATATGATCTGTCAGCCCAAACGCCCCACAGATGGACTGAGGCACTACATCTGTAGGTGAAAAATGATGCTGGATCTTTCGTGCTCAAAATTTAAGAGTAGAGAGACTAAACAGAAGGGCTTTTTCTACAACCGTTGCAGGGTTGCATGCTGTAGGCTCTCAGGTCTTAAACCTGTGTATAAACATATAAATATGTGTTGATCTGGGCTCTGTGCTTGCAAGGAAAAGGGAACGCATGGTAGACTGTAAAAAGTCAAGGTGAGAAATAATAGGAAACCTATGTCAGTGAGAAACTGAGGGCAAATCAAATAGATGCTTTTTGCAGGCCTCATAAGAAAACATTTTGCAGGTGTGTTTGCCAGCTCTGCATTTGAGTGACTTTTCATACCTGTGATGCAGGAGTACAAAGACTTGCCTGCTTTCTGTGAAGTGGCTTGGGATCTTTTAAATGGAAGGGGCTTTATGCATGTGCAAAATGTTACTGTTATTATTTATTACTGGATTTATGTCTAACAGTGAAATTAATTGTTAGGTCTGTTTGTTTATTTCCCATTTTACAGGCACAGTAAATGAACCACATTGGGGTAATGGCCTAGAAATTAAGTTTCATTTTAATAAGCAAACACCATTTTGAGTGGTTGACCAAAAGGGGCGGGGAAAAAAAAATCTTAACTTCAGACAGCAAGCAGAGTTCTTTCTAATGGAGAGTTTAAGTACAGCATAATAAATGTAAGCTGGCAGGAGAGCTGTACTGGAGTAAGAAGAGAGAAGATGCGTACACACACATCTCTGAAATGCAGCCGTGCAGCATCCTTCAGCAGCGAGTCAGAGATGACATGGAATAAATTAGCCTCTGTGTTTTTTTTCAAAGGAACATGGGGTGAGTTAGATGTGTTTCATGGACAATCATCAGAAGGATCCCACGAACTCTGGCTGTGTAACCAGGCTGATTAAAATTAGGCAGCGTGAGGCCATCTAATTACGCTCAAGTACCTAAAACACACTGTGGTCTGGGGAGACTGTGCAGCACTGCAGAGCGCAGCGCTGACATTGAAGCGTGCTAATGTGAGGCTTTTAGCAGCCCGTGCTGCTGGAAGGCTCCTTGTTGCAAGGGAGAAGCTGGGTATGGAGACAGCCTCCGATAAGCCCCCAGAGATGAACTTGTCTGGTTTTACTCTCCCGGTTCCCAGCTGTATGTCCCAGGAGGGAGGAATTTGAAGCTGTTTTTTGGAGCTGCAGAGTGACTTGGCTAACGCTGGGTAAAAGGAGCAGGCTGGGATTTTTGTCGTGTGCCATGCTGACTCAGCCTGCTGCCAGCGTGGTCCCACCGGCCTCCCGTTGCCTGCTGGAGGAGTGTGACGGTGCTGAATGCACCTGCACGTCCCCCTGCCTTGTGCTCGTGTGGTGGTGGGTGTAGGCATCAGCTGCTGATGCCTGAGATGTTGCAACCTCCCAGGCTTTGCTTGGGTAGCTGAGCCCTGCCAGAGCATGCATGTTGTCCTCTGGCATGGGACCTGCTGGCTGTACCGCCTCAGGCCAAAGATCTGTCTCGCCCGATGGCTTCTCTCAGCAGTGGCCATAAGCAGATGCTTTGGGGAGAGAAAGAATAAGGCAAGCAAGGGTAGTGGGGACCTGTAGTCCCAAGCACGGGGGAGCTGGGGCAGGCATGGAAGGCAGCTAGCTTTGTGTCCATCTGGCAGGTGCTACAAAGCCCCAAGGGCTGGATCTGCTGCCCGTGCAAGGGGGCAGGTGTGTCTCCAGCACGTCTGAGGCTTGAGAAGCCCTGCAGAAGGGACTTTGTCTTGGTCAGCCCTGCCCTCAGCAGGCTGAGCTAGTACCTACTGGGTCATCCCTGCCCGGTACCATGGCTTTGGATGAGGTATCTGCATCTTTTATTTCTTCCGCCTAGTTTCTCACCTGGGAGTCCCTGGGAACTTCCTGCGCTAGGTGGGATAGTGTGGGTGCTTCATGGTCCCTGGAGAGGAGGGAGCAGGCATGCTGCAGCCATGTCCCCAGCAAGGGACAGTGGCTTTAGTGCTCCCCCCTGCAATGCACAAGCTTAGGAGAGCTGATGCCTGTGTGCTGGTGTCTCTAAGGGTTTAGTGGCAAAAGACCTAAACCGGCCTATGAACCCACGCGGTTCTTTGCCAGAGGAGATGCCACTCCTCATGGTTGTTCGCTGGGACCACCAGTGGAGCCCTGATGCTTCTGATCATGGAGCAGAGGGCCCTGACAAAATGGGCTGTGTGTAAATACCCTGTGGGTGCTTGGGGCCGGGCCTTGGTAGCTCAGGAGTTTGGTGTAGAGGTTTTTTGGAGGTGCAAGGCCACACTGATGGGCAGGAACCCTGGGAAACATGAGAAGCTGGGACCTCTACCAGATCCCAGGCCCATTTGCGCAGCACGTTCCTCTGAAGGAGCAGCAGGTGTCCACATTGCTTCTGTGCCTGTCCCTCAGTTGCATAAAGAAAACACAGGTCAAATCTGTCTGGTCTGGAAAGTTCTTCTGTGGGCTGAAGAAAGCCCCCAGGGAGAGGTCAGACATGGGGAGGCCCCAGCCCGGAAAAGGGTTAAACGTTGTGCTGATGCAGATAGGTGCTAAGAGGCGGATGTGCCCCCTCATGCATCTGAGCAAGAAATAGCTCGACTGGGATTAAGGAGGCTTTGTATTGAATAGGAGTGCCCTGCCAGCATGCAGGCACTGGAAAGCAGCAAAGATGTCTCTTCAGGTGACTCTTTACCATGTACGCTGACCATTTGACTCTCATCTCATTGCATCAAAGCCAAGCTGTTAAGAGAGAATTTAGTGCTGGGGACTGCGGTCTGGAGGAGACGCACATCAAGGGGAGAGCGACGTGTTGGTGGATGTGCTCTCAGCAAAGGCGAGGTAATCAGTTACCCTCGGTTTCAGGGACAGGATTCCCGGGCGCGCTCTCCTCTCCTCCAGGGTGAGGAAGGAGGTAATGAGCCATGGTGATCAACCTGGCACGTGCAAGCGTGCGGCTGTTTGTCAGAGATTTAGTCGGGAAAAGGATTGTTGAAATTCAAAACGGAAAGGTCAAATGATGTCCCAGGCACAAAGCTGTCATCCAAATGTAATAGCCAGGTTTATAACTGAGTGGGAAGCGATCAAAGAAAAAAGTAAAGCACTTCAGGGCTGGGGCATTGCTGAGAGAAGGAGTCTTGCATGAGTGCAGTTAGACTTTCAGGAGTGTGGGTAACAAGCTGGCAGCCGGTGCTGTGCACACATCAGAAGCTCCTAATTTGCAGTCCGTCTCTGAGGCTGGAGGAAAGAGAAATTCTTCCAAGTCTTCCAGTTATGGGTGAGCTGAGGGAGGAAAACATCCTGCATTTAGCACTTGCTAAAATGGTAATTTTAGCCCAGCGCGCATAAGGGTAGTGGTGGTGTCTGGAGGAGTCTTGTTTGGCATAGTCTGTCTAGCTCTTCTACCTGCTTAGCTCCAAGAAAAAGAAGCGTGCAGCTGTGGCCAAGACTTGCA
Organism: Apteryx mantelli; assembly: GCF_036417845.1. Lineage (NCBI taxonomy): Eukaryota > Metazoa > Chordata > Aves > Apterygiformes > Apterygidae > Apteryx > Apteryx mantelli. The sequence continues at coordinate 26,096,882 of NC_089990.1, forward strand.
CACATTTGCTGAGGGAATCACAGGAATTAGGTCCTGGGCTCCAGCCCTTCAGTGTTGGCAGAGGGGTGTCCTGGGTAGTGGAGATGCAGGGTTTGCTTCCGAGTAGAAGGTATTCCCAGGAAGACAACACGCAGACTGAGGACATAGCATGCCTTTTGGGTCTGTGGCCAGAAATGATTTGATTGCAGAGTGCTGGCTTCTTCATGTGGAGAAAATACCAGATGCAAAAGGACTCTTTAGCAGAGAAAGGCCTAAAAAGAAGAAGCTGAAGCTGGACAATTCAGATGAGAAACAAGGCATGGATTTTTAATAATGTGCGTGACTGATCGCTGGAAGAAACTCTAAGGGAGGCAATGACGTTCCAGGAACTTGCCCTGTTTAGGTCTAAAGGCATCCAAGGAATGGGGGGAGTGTCAAGCCAAATGAGAACTGGGGGCAAAATGCAGTGGCCTCTGCTACGCGTGAGATCATACTGTTGAAGACCTTTTGGCCTTGAAAGTACTGATCTCAGAGTTGCCCAAAGGCTTAGCTCTGGGTTTCTGCCAGCTGGGAACAGGCTTGGAGCCTTTGGCCATCTGTGATGATTTGGTGTCCCTCTCAGACTCCCATAAAGGCCGTGACTTAGTATTGATGCATCCACCGTGATGATGATGTGAGTGTCCTTGGGGCAAAGGACCTGTCAGTGTTTGCATCTGTTTTTGTGGGGTCTCTCTGCCTCTCATTTTCTGAGACCTCCCTGGAGTTGTGCAAAGCCCAGCGTGGGCTGTCCTGCCCTGCTGAGAGTCACTCACAGGTTACATCTGAAGAGGGCTGTGCTGCCTTTTCCCTTTTTTTTTTTTTTTTTTTTTTGTGTTTGCATAGTGCCTCCTGCTTGGAGGCTGGTGGTCCTGCTGTATTTGCGGTGCAGTACAAATGCTGGTTGAACTCTGAAGAAATTGCATTTGCTTCCCCAAACAAGATGCAGTCTGACTTGGTATTCAACAAAGCGGCACCATAACAGCAGTGTGGCTGTGCATCATGGTCATGCAGGGGCAGACTTGGAAGTCATCTTAAGTGAAAACAGAATAGGGAGCCGAGGAGAGTGTATTAGCAGGATGATGGGCCAAAAAAATGGCTTTTGTCAGTTAGTTAATAATATGGCCTGAGGTGACAGCAGGATGCGCAAGGCACTGTGACAGAAGAAATCCAGAAACTCTGAATTGTTACAGAAATTCATTGGCTCAGTCTGCATTAAAAAAAAAAGTTATTCATCGTAACGCATCGACACATTCTTAAAGCTGGCGCTTCAGAGTCGCTGGAATCCTTCCGACATCGCGGTCCCTGGCGTAGCGTGCGCACACATCGTCTGTCTTGGAAACTTTATATGTAAACACTGCAAGCTCATTTAAGCAGTGTGCATGTTGTAAAGTATTTTTCCATTGATCAGTTTGTTCTAGTGCCTGCTCTGCATTCTCTTTGCCCTGTGACTCCACTCCAGAGTCGGACACACTGAAGCAGTAGGCGCTTCCCTAGAGCTGAAGTGTTTGTACAGGGGCTGGAGCAGCGTGGAGCAAGGACCTGGACCTGGCTCTGAAACTCTGCTCCTGTGTTCCCTTTGAGCTTGCAAGATCCTGATCTTCAGCAAAGTGCTAGAGAATGGGCCAGCAACAATTGCATTTGTTTAGCAAATGAGCCCTGATTTCTTCTGGCTTGCGCTTTGCATCATGGTATATTTGCAGCATGCTGGGACCCAGCCTCAGCTTTCTGCAGCCATGCCTCTGTCTGCCTAGGTTGTTTTTTTGTTGTTGTTTTTTTGTTTTTTTGTTGTTTGTTTGTTTGTTTTACTCCCAGAAATGAGCTCTGATTTTGCTTGGAAGTTTTCCCTGGCTGCTGGTGGTTCCATCTCTTGCTCCATGATGCTGGAAGCTTTTGCCTGTTAGTAAGGAGGACTGGGCTGGGCATTGTTTTGCAGAAAGGTGTTAGGTGCTGAGTTGTACAACTTGGAGCCTTTTTCTGTGACAAGCAATCCTGGCCACAATCATTTATTTTCTTGCTTGACTTGTTTCTTTTCCATTATGACTGCTGAGTGGGGTGGGTGCCTTCTGAGATCTCTGCTGACCCCGTGAACATGCCTGAGCTTCTCCTGAGCCCCTGGTTTTCAGGACTTCACCTCTCAGACCTGCTTTTCTCCCAGGATGTTGCCTATTTCTTCACATGGTAAGGCTAGGTTGTGTGCTTTCCCTTTCAGGGATAGACTCCTCTTCTTTTTCCTCCCTGGGATTTTGCTGTGTTTTCTTCTCAACCTCTAAATCCTGACTTGATGTTTCCTGGCTTCCCTTTTCTCCCGCAAAATCTTTGTCCTTTCCTCCATCACCTAGAAGCATCCAGCTTGCTCACCCCCAAATCTTCTTTACTCCACCCCTCCCTTTTCCCCTGCCCTTCTGCTGCTCTCCCTTCCTCTCTGTTGCAGCCAGAGCCTCCTCTGATAAGACATGCTGCAGCAGTTTTCCTGGCCGGGTTAGGAGGCTGTCTTCCTCGCGTCCTGGTAGAGATGCTCTAGCTTGTGCTCTGTTTGTTGCTAGCAGTACGGGCTTATCTGAGCTCTTCCCGTTTCTCTTCCCTTCTCTCTTGGCATCTTTGCCCCCAGTGTTTTCTCCCTGCCTCTTTCCTGCTGTCCCTCATCTCTTCTTAATCCCTCTGTGGTTGCTCTCCCTGTTGCTGATGCCTCCCAGACTCTGTGCAGGAATATCAACAACTTAGCACCTTGCCCTTTCTTCTTCCAAGTATTTGTTGTCCTCCTTACCCTGAGGTGAGTCCCATCAGCCTCCTGGCTGCTGCTTCTGCGCCAGGCCAGGGCTATATCCTGCACAGTGTCTTATCTACGGTTTCTGGTCTGCTGTCCCCCCTCCCATGCCCAGGCTGGCATCTCATTTGTTCATCCAGCTGCTCCCCTTCCTCCTGCTGCTGCAGCTGCCTGCCACAGATAGTCTTGTTGCTCCCTCCCTGTCCCATCAACTTCTTCTCTTCTGCTCCTGCACTGGGCTCAGCCTCGTGCCCTTCAGCATGTGACCCAGCTGTTCCTGCCTTGTCTTTGTGCATGCATGCTCACTTCCTCTTCAGCCCTGCACGGATATCATTCCTCACTCACTATTCCCCTTTCATCCTTGTTTGCTGCCAGCTCTGTAATCCCTTCCTGATGCTCTTAGCTGCTTCTTCACGCATCCCTGCAGCTCCTCCAGTGAGAACCTTTGCAGGAATCTGAAACTTCCTCAAACTCCTGCCAGCATTTCTGTGTCTGTGCTGGATTGCAACTCCCTGCAGTAGGTGCCATGCCTGTTGGTGTGCTCTTGCACTGCAGAGGCTGTTGCACCTCTGTAAAAATGTGGTTCTAAGGAGTAACAGCTCTGCTTTGCTGTTGTCTCACACTCATTTGCTAAGCGTCAAAGTGATTAGTGAAGCAAGTTGTGTGCATTTGCAGGGCTCCCATGCACTGGTTCTGCCCAGAGATGCCAAGTCCCTGAGTGTTTGCAGAGGGAGCACAAAATGCACAGAATAAAACCGTGAAACACAAAGCCAGAGTGCCTAGCTTTGCTGTGAAGAAAACTGCGGTGAAAAGATTGGTAGATCTTCTTGTGCCCACTGATAGATTATTCTTGTGCACTGACAACTTCCAAGGTAAATGCAGGGATGTTGTGGCTTCTGCTTTCAGTATCTCAGATGCTGAAATGTAGTGTTGGGCTCTGTGTGTTCCAGCTGTGAGAACCTGCATATAGTGTGAAACTTGAAATAATTTGTGAGGAAAAACATTGCACTGGTCTTTGATTTCATTATGGTTTTAAAGAAGGGAGCCCAGCTTATGGTTGTCATCAAAGGTCCCTTTTTCGGTTGCTGGCTGCTGTCAATTTTATGGCCTCATACCCCTCCATGTGTTACATGTTTGCTATTTTCTGGGCTGAAATATTTCATCCTTTTTTAATCCCTTTTGTCTGATTCTTCAAGTCATTTAACAGCACGTCCTCTGAATAATTATCAACCAGTGTTATCATTCTGGTTGCTGGGAGATGATTCAGGCCAGTCTATGGAGTGAGGTCATTAGTGGCATGGTGATGGGTGTCTTGGCGATCAACATGCAGTAGGGTTGGCATCACCACAAAATGCAGATAGGCAATAATGCTCGCTGCTCTGGTGCCGGCACTGGCAGAGCAGGACCTGGGAGCAAAGTTGGAATGAGTTAATATAGCAGCCGTAGCTCCCGCCTGCCTTGGGAGGAGGCTGCAATGCAGGAACCCAGCATTCTTTGGTGCTTCCTGTTTCTTTGCTCTTTCATGCACTTTTTTCCTTGCCCAAATGAGTAGAAGTGCTTGGAGGGGTGAGCCTGGCATTAGGAGATGGCAGACCCAGTTTGGTTTCTTGCTTGGCTTCTGCTGACGGTGGCCTGTTTCTGGCCGCTGCTGCTGCTTGGGCTCACGTCTGTGACGTGGGGATGACGAGACGGCTCCTGTGCTGGCCCTGTCGTCGTTACCACGTGTAGGGATTCTCTCTGCAGTTGGGTTTTGTGGCCTGGCGAACTGATGCATTGGTAAAAGTAGCTTGAGCATCTCAGGTGAAAGGCATTGTGCAGATACATCCGGTGCTGGAGGGCAAGAAGAGAGAGTGTGCACAGAGGGGACTTTGCTGCCTTCCCATCTCCCCGCAGCCCGACAAGCTGCTGAACGCTCACAGCCTGGGGCTGTGAAAGAGTATGTTCTGGTCAGGCCAGGCTGAACTGATTTTTTTTTTTTTTTTTTTTTTTTTTTTTAATTCTTTCACCCCTGCCAATACTTTCTTAAGCCTTTGGCTGCTGGCACGTTCCACGTGTGACCTGAGAAAGTGTGCCCCGTTCCCTTTAGCATCCTCAGCATTTGGGTGCATTTATTATTCTTTAACATCCATATACTTTGCCAGCTGTCTGCAGATACGCACCAAGCAGCCAGAGGATTCAAGAGGGGAAGATGCCTCTGAATGTAAAACTCTGTTTCCAGCAAGCCTCTTGCAGAGTCTGTGATTATTACATTTGTCTTCAGTTGCTCACTGAGGCAGACTCAAAATGCAAAATACGGAGCGTTTATTTTCCTTTCAGATCATTAAAAGAACACTTCAGTGTTATATAGCAGATATTGTCTGTGCTGTGCCTCTCATGCTAAAAGCCATCCTCTGCATTCCTCAGGGAGCCTGCAGGGAGGGAGGGAAGTGGGGATGGCAGGAGTAAATTAGCTTTGTAGTTAACTGCTTCATCTCATGAATTGCATCTAAGGAGAGCCACGCTGCCACTGGATGATAGGAAGATCTGTAGCCTGCACCTGCCGACAAAATTATTCCAGTTCCCATCCTCAGGCGTGAGGAGTTCTCTTGGTTAGGTGAGTTAGTGGAGATCGGCTAAGCTGGGGAACAGGTGAATGCAACGCGAGGACACGTGCATGATGAGGCAGAGCAGGCTGCTGCGCCTGTGGACCTGGAGGCGATGGAGACATTTGGCACGATCTTAACTCCTCTGAGAAATAGTGTGTGATTTGTGTAATTAAATCTGCTCCGTGATAGAGCCTGAATGGATGGGGTTAGGGAGCACTTGGTTAAAGAGTTTATGATTCCTTCACCAAAACTGCCTCCTTCGGATGACTCAGTGGGCTTGTTTCTAACACAGGGTTGTGCACTCAGGGCCTACCTTGCTCATACAGTGTTTAATTCCCATCCTGTCACTAAATGTGGGGCTCTGTGGTTGGTGTCCCACAGCAGTGTAGCTTTACTGACGTGGTGGTATGAGCCTGGCTTTGATGAGATACCAAGAGAGGGAAGCGAGCCTGGGGCCAGGCCCCAGAAGGATGCTGAGCATCGTGTTGCTAATCCTGGATCTTGTGACTTCATGGGGATACGTCAGTGCTGCAGAAAGTGTGGGAGACATCCACTGCCCTGGAGAGCTGACACTGGGAGAGCAGCCACGGATGTCTGGCGGCGGTTTGAACAGAGGGTGACAGTTGCTTCTACTCTGTGGTGCCTGGAAGGGAGAGGTTGCAACTGGTGGCCCCAACTTGCACCCTCGCACTCGGTGGGACGCTGGAGAAAACTGCTGCTCTGCGCTCTGTAGAGCTGGGGATGGGCTATACCAGCTTTCCCTTTGTTGCCGTGCCCCTGCTTCCCATAGCCTTCTTACTCTTTCGTGTCTTCCCATAGATCACAGGCCCCTTTGCACAGGGATGCCGTCTTGTAGATACGAGTAAGATGCCATGTTGATAAATGCGCAGCATGTCTCGGGTGACTCTGAGGAGTTCATTAGCGGATGGTTGTGTGAGTCGCTGGAAAAACACTGCTGCTTTTGGACATCTGAGAGAATAGCATTGCTCCTGCCCAAACTTTTCAGGTCGCACACATTTACCCTGTGGCCTATAACTCTGAGCCACCCTTCCTGCCTGGGCTCCTCACTGACTGTAGTATCTGGGGTCTTCACTAATGAAACCATGCTGGTTGCTCTGGGTTGGCAGAGGAAGACCTTCATAATAGAGGTTTTTGTATGCAGCACATTCCTCACCTGATCAGAGAGCTCCTCTCTTGCTGTGTGCACCAGCAAAGCCCAGAAGCAATGACTCCATCTTTCCTGACTCTTCCTGTTGTAATGTGGCTTTATGTTTTAACCTTATTCATGACATTTCCTTGCTCTTGGTGTTCTGGTTTTTAATATGCATTTCTCTTGTACCTCCCTTTGAGAAGTGTTAATTTTTGCAGCCTGTGTGCTGTATGACCCCCCACTGTCCCTGTAGGTATGTTGGATCCTGCCTGGAAATGTAGTGCAAGAGTTTCTGAACCGCTGCTGTAGGTTGGGTGATAAAACCAGCAGTTCTGGAGTTGCAGAAACCAGAGCTTAGTGCTTGCAGGTGGATGTTCATCGCACAGAAGTGATAGCGGCAGCAAGACAAATGTTGAAAAGATCAATCTCTTACAAAGCTGATAGTGGCTAAATCTCCAGTGGACAATGATTTGGAAAATGCAAGAGCGACAAACCTGCTGGCAGCACTGCAGATCTGTATCACCGTGTCAGGTTATATACTGTGCCCGCTCGTGGTGCTTCACGTCGATTAGATAAGAGGGTATTTAGGGCAGGCGCTGTCTGCTGTGCTTGTTCAGCTCCTTGTTTGGTGAGCCTCTGGCCTGGACTAAGGACTCCAAGCATGACAGCAGAGCAGTACAAATACAATTGAAAAATAATCTCATTGTTACTGGGAATACAGTTGGGGAAAATCTGATCAAATTGAATCGGTGCTTTTTGGGAGATTAAGGGTAAAAGTACTTATGCTTAGAAGTGATTTAGGGTCAGAGAACCCTCCCAAAACAAATGCAGATGTTTCTGGGTCACCTTGGAGTGCCTGAGAATTTCATCTTGAAAGGCTTCAAATGACCTGTTTTTTTTTTTTTTTAAACGTGCTTCCAAAATGTCCAGTGAGCTCCACTGTCCCTCTGTCACTCTGCAACATTGGAAGGAAGATTTAGCAATCTGACTTATGTACGGAGCATTACCAAGGGGCAAGGTAGAGGAAAATGGTTTAAAAGTTACCCTGATTTGAAAACAAGACACAATTTGTCTGTCACCAAATGGATGGGTGGCAGCTTGCAGGAGCAGAGCATCTCTGCCACCCTCTGTCTGACTCGGCCCGGTGGTGGCCCAGCTGTGGAGGGAAGACCAGGGTCTGCAGCTGAGTTGCCTCCTTCACTGCAAGGGCCCTGGGAGCCCTTTTTGCAAAAGGGAGGCCTGAAATAGGCCCTGGGCTGCTTTCTCACTCCTCATCTTGTGTGGCACGTTTCTTCCCTTGAGACTGGGCTCTCCTTTTACGCAGTTTATGCCTTTTGTTAGTTGTAGCCCATGGGCCAAGTCACACCAGTCTGGGTGCCTCTTCCTGAGCTGGGGAGGGGGTGGTGGTGCAACTCCAAAATATCTGCTACCTGCATTGTTTCTGCATTGTGGATTAACACTAATTATCCTCCATTGTCTTCAGTTCCTGCAGGAAGCGTTGTTTATCTTACCCATTTAGCCAGGAATGCAACCCCAGCGAGCCTGTGCAGATATATTTAAACTTATACAAATTAGCACAATAGCCTTTGAATTTCCCGACTCTGTGGCATCTGTCGCGTGTGCAGTCTTTTCATGTTTGGGAATTGCACTTCATGGTTTCACGGTTCGGAAGTTGGACCAGGCCTTTAGTTTAAGTAGGCCAATGGGGCTCTGTAGAAATGGCTGGATCCAGGCTGACTTATGCAACCTCTGCTTAGGAGCACATCCCGTTGTTTGCTTTTCTTAAGGAGAGCTCTCTGCAGAGACACTTAAGTAGCCTTGTTCTTGCTTGCAGTTGCTCTGCGATCTTGTGCCTGTTGTGCTCCAGTGCAAAACTGGACTAAAGCGATGTAGTCTGCAAGCTACCTTTTCAATGGCTCATGCAGACAATATGGCATGCATTCTCACTTGGCCTGCTCTTCTAAGGCGCTTTTTGCAGCACCAGATTGGAGCTCATCTGGGGGATGCACCATAGCCGAGTTTGATGGCAACCTTGACCTAGGTCAGCAACTCCTGACCTTTTTGTAGCTTTGCCTTGGTTGTGTGGAGCGGTTCGAGATTTCTCTTTGCTCCTTAGCTGGCTGGTAGCCTCTTCAAAGCATGGAGCAGGGAGGGCAATACACTGATGCGTAAGCCAGCCCTGCGTGGGGCTGGCACGCTTGGGCTCTGGGCCTTCATTGTGATGTGGTCATGCCTTGCAAGAGAAGCCCACTTCCTTGGTAGAAGATCCCTAATCCAAAGAAGGGCTGCCTCTGCATGCGTGAGTAGTGTAGGCAGCATGCGCAAGGGCTCAGTAGGGATTTAATGTGAGCAAGACTCCCCCTCTCACTTTTTCATCTAATGGAAAAGTTTGAGGGCTTCTGGCTCCTGTCTAAATAAAGTGGAGCAAATTGAATCTTGATTGAGCGGCACGAAAGTGGGAAACTGCAAGAAGAAATTCCACTGAACAAAACCCAGGACAACTCAGGTGGGTGTGAGGAGGCTGCACTCGCCTGCTCCATTGCTTGTGGACCTCCAGCATTTGAAAGCAAGAGAGGGAGAACTGTATGCTGCACTGTCTGTAGAATAACCAACCTTAAAGGGGAGCGGATAAATCTTCTTTAAAACATGCTCTGTCTTAATTCTGTACCGCAATGAATGTTATTCGTTCAGTAGCAGCCTCGATGTTTGCATGGCACAGAGATCTCTGGGGAGTAACGGCGAAGCGTTGGCTCATCACTACATGGTTCTCGCGCTACAGCGACGCTGTTGCTGTGCATGCGTGTGTTAATCCACAGCCTCTTGACTGAATGGGATGTTGGGGTATCGATCGGTCGACTGACGGAGTGCGACTTTGTTTTTAGTTGTGGATGGCGCCCAGTGTAAGTGCTGTGCAAACATGCCACTTCCTACAGAGTGTGGCCAAGACAAAGATGGACACAGCTGTGAAGGTACAAAAGGCAGAGAGCAGGGGTGCTGTGACATCTCTTCTGCAGTCCCAGGCAGTAGGTTTGCGGGCCCATCAGTGTGGGACTCCCTCCTGCCCTGCAACGATGAACCGTAGAGCTTGTACCATCCCTAGCAGGATAAGATGTGAAGTGCTAAACTGTTCCTCTCCTCACTGTAAGCAGCAGGACTGGTTCTCTTGGTGGCAGCTGCTGCATCAGGGCCTTTGCTGTTGCCCAAAGTGGAGGGTCTCCTTCAGGGCACGTAAAATCCCCTGGCATCCCCTAGCCTGGGAAGCTGCTTGGAGCAGATGTGATAACGCTGCAGCAAACTTCATCTTCCCTGTTCAAAGAGTGCTAGGGGATGTAAGAGAGCTCCTAGGCACCAGCCTGGACTAGATCTCCCCAGATTTGGGCCTCCCTTTGCTCCTGGACCTTTCCCGCTCTGTGCTTTGCTCCCGTGAGCCCAGCCTTGCCTTTGCTGCCTTTTTACACTGCCATTTCTCAGTGTCTCTTTAAAATCCGCTCTCCCATTGGTGAGGAGCTCTGGTGGCCTGCAGCTCCTCTGGATGATTTACAGAGCATCTTCTAGGGGTCCCTTCAGGAGTGGGAAGCTCTTAATGCTCTGATTTGTTTGTCACTTCTCTGTCAAAGAGACAAACGGCTGCTATGAAACAGCCTTGTGCATAAAAATAGCGGTGAGACCTGGCCCGGTAGGAAACACTTGAGTTGGAATAATCTCGAAGTGGCTTGCGAGCGCAGTCCCCTGAGGAAGCCCATCTCTCTCTGGTACAAAGCCAGGGCTGTGAACACTGGAGTGGGCTGTTTGTCTTTCTCCAGCTCTCCAGAGAGACTGAGCGGTTCATGCTCAAAATGTGCTTCTCCTTGGTGATCGTGCTGCTCAAAGGTCAGTGGGATTTACGTGCAGCCACCTGCACTGCTTTTCCTTGCTTTTAATTTAGTGAAGGAGCTGAGTTTTTGCAGTGAGAGACTGACTTGGTTGGCTGCAGCAGTAACCATGCTGCTCTGTTAATGTTGTCCTGTCCCCCGGGGAAAGCATTCAGGTGGGTCTCAGGGAGCTTTCGTGGGGCGCCTTAGCATGGGTGCAGGAGGCTGGGTCATGCTTGAGGCACAAGACAGTTCCCTCTGGGGAAGAGGATGGCTTGAATTTTGAGTCTGAAAGGAGCAGGGGTTTGTCCCTTGCGCTCTCCTGCTGCCTAGCACTGTCCTACCTGTGTGGGGAGTGTGAATGTCAAAGAGTGGACACCTGATACAGCAGGTGTGTGAGTCTCTGCTCTCCCCATAGCCATTAGTAATTGCACCTGGCAGTCCTGGGCATGCCTGATGTGGTGACCAGCCCTAGACAGGTAGGGGAGTTGTTCTTTGCTTGGAGCAGCTCTTTGCAAAGAGCAGTGTCAGGTCTCTGCACCCCTGATGCCTCACAGCGTTAGCTCCATGCAGCATCCATCCTGGGGACAAAAGCAGTGACTTGTTCTTGGGCCTAAAAGGTTTTTATGCACTATCAGTTGCTCCTCTCCTGCAGTTGCAGCCCTGCCCACCCTCCATCCTTGCAGGGCAAGAGGCTGTCTGGGTGTTTGCAGGGAGGTTGTTGGGCTTGAACTGGATTGTCACACAGTGACTGGTGACAGGGGAAGGAGATAGTACTATGGGGGGTGCTTGGGTCTCTGGAGGAAGGATTATGGGCTCTGTGGCTGTGAGTGAAATGAAATGGCCATCAGTATCCCAGCCGCCTTCCCTGGTGGCTGGCTGGGAGATGCTTGCTTGCCTAGAGCTGGGTGCTGCGCAGGGACCTGTTGGTGGTGGCAGTGCTGCTGTAAGGAGCTGAGGGACAGATCCAGATCTGCATTTCTGGACATTAGGCTGGTACCACCTTGCTGGAGCTGCGTGCTGGGACGGTTTCAACTGGGCAGAGCTGAGCATTGTGGAGTCTCCAAATCCCTTGCTGTAGCACTGGAAGCTCAGGTGGTCCAGTAAGAGCCAGCTGGGTGTGACTGGTTTTTCGGGAGCTGCTGAGGCTGACTTCACTGCTGTATTTCACTCACCTGCTTTATAGCAGCAGCTGCTGGTGCTCTGGTTTCATCAGGGCTGAAAGAACCAGTGCCCTCTGCTGTAAAACTCTTGTCTGAGACGTCCTCCAAGGAAAGGTTAGGAGAGAAGCAGCGCAATGCAGGGCCTTGGGTCCTGGTGCTGCCTCCTGGCCAGCCTGCAGATTGGCATCTCAAAAGTGCACCCTGGAGCCCAGTGCCCCCCACACCTGGGACTCGCAGAAAGGTAGGACGATACAATCACGCTGGCTTGCTTCTGTTTCCCTGCTAAATCAGAATCCAAGTGTCTGCTGGTGGGGAGCCAAACAGGTTTTATTTCTTGAAAATACAGCCTAGTGTCTCCACTAGGATGAACCTTAATTAAAATGATGAGTGAGCAAGCAGGATTTTTAGCTTCCAGAGCGCCTGAACGTGCTGGACTGTGAAGGGGAATGCCATTAGAGGAGGGGTGGGAGGAGAGCAAATAACTTCAGGAAAGCTGGAGGAGGGAGAGAACAGGGAGACCTTGGGGCAGAGGAGTGGCTTCATCTGAAGGGGAAAGAGGATTTTCCCCAGGATGGCAGGGGACATGCGAGAGGTGGACGTGCCAGCTTGGTAGCATGCCAGGTGGCCAGCTGCTTTTCTCCATGATTGGGCTGCAAAGCGGCTAACTTTGCGTCTGCTTGGGGAGGTGGGGCTGTTCTTGTGGCGGCCGCCCTCGCGGCTGGGGGCCTGCAGATTTATCTGGCTGCGGCGGTGTGTGCGCTGGGGCTGCCGCGAGCTGCCCGTTGACCGGCTGTTCTCCGCACAAGGTTGAACCTGGTTGCTGGCTTGTGGATTTTAGTAACTGCCGAAGTGCAGAGGGCCTTAGAGAAGCTGCTGCACTGAATAGAAATCAGAAGCAAGTAAGAAACAGTGCTGCGCTACAGGGGCCTGCTCGATCAAAGGGATGCCCAGCATGCTTTTTTGGCATGCCATTCTGCCAGCCACCAAAGAAGGTGGAAGGTGAAGATTTCCATGCCATGGCTGCAGGCATTGCCTCATCACAGCTGGGAGGGCGCTGGGAAGAAGGGTGATGTGCACCACTGCTGCGTGGCTACAGGGGGCTCTTTGAACCGTTTCAGCTGCTGAAAAATCCATGCTGTGTGTTTCTTGCATGCACAACCCACTAATCTGCCAGGGCTGGTAAACAAATTGCAGGAAGTCTAACCCTGTGCTGCCTTACATATAACAACTCCAAATGCTGGATTAGCTGGGAGACTTCAGTTGACACATGCTCTGCTACTGTCCCTCAGGAGCACTTGGAGAGCTGTTGCCTCTCTGGAGCAGGGAGGTGGGCTGTCCGGGGTGTTTGCAGTGCATAGTGCCTTATGCACACTGCTTAAATGAGCATGGCTTGTAGGGAGGAGTTAAAATGTTTTATTTGAGCAAATGGACATATTTGGAGAAGAAGCAGATGAGCTTTCTTCTGTGCTTGCCTCTCTGACATCCTTAGACTGGGGTTGTGCATGCAGGGCACCGCAGTCATATTTGGGTGATGTTAATGAAACATCTTGAGACCTTCCCACCATCACAACTGCAACAAGAGGGCTCCATGTGAGTCCCACCAGCTGGTGAGTGCAGCACTGGGCTTCCAGGACTGGTTTCTTTGCTGCTGTCACCCAGCCTGGGATGTCTCTGGCCAGGACATGGCTGTGGCCATGCTGAGCCCCTCTTCCCTGGCAGAGGGAAGCCAGCTTTTGAGGAACAGCACATCTAGGCTTTGTCCAGGGCACCCTTGCCCTGTGGTGGTACCTCCAACGTGGGCTGCTGCAGGCAAGCTTTTGGGGAGCTGCTTCTGCTCCCTGGTGCCCTGTGTGCTGTTGCAGGGCTGATGCCAAAGGCTTTACCTGTACAGGCAAGTGCTGCTGGGAAGCGTTCAGCTCTGTCTGCCGAGGGCTGTTCCTCATGGATGAGAGGGTGTTAGGACACTGTCCTAAGTGTTATTGCCACAAAATTGAAAAGAGGTGCTGTAAACCTGGCACCTGATGCTGGTGGACAGGGACTACAGTTCATGGGTTTTCTTAGTGATAGCTTGTATTCTGTGCAGTCGTGACCTACTTTATATATATGTATATATACATACAAATGTATTTATTTATACATGTGTGTGTATTATACACGCACGCTTTTTTCTTTTGCTTCCCTGTACACTGCAATTCAATCAGGCTAGACAAATATGATATTAGCAGCTGATGGTTTAGCATTAGGCCAAAGAAAATTATTGACATGAGCCCTTCCCATAACAAATTTTCTGGCGCAGAGGAGTATTACTCTTCATTTTGCACTAGGCGAGTAGGAGATTGCGGCAGATGGAAAGGTTTCGTTTCATCATCAGAACAAATAGCTTAATCAACTGATTTCTGCACAGCTGTAAAAGCACTATTAGCCATTTAAAAGAATGGAAAACGTTTAGCACTGGCAGGAGAGAAACGACAGTGGGGCATGCTGGATCCAGCGTGCTCGGAGAAGTATTGGGAAGGGCCTGAGCTTTAGTGGGACAAGTGATTCTTTGCATGTATAGGAATTACAGATATCTCTGGGTGATGGATGGCAGAGGCTTATGGAGCTGCCTGACAAGTGGAAAACCACAAGACCCCAAATCAAGCAGCTTGTCCGCTTGTGTCAGCAAATTGTCCTTCTGTTGCTCGTCCCGGGTAGGAAAGGCGCCTGTGCTTCCTGCTTGCAATGAGAAGAGTAGTAGCAAGCTGCGACAGGCCACAGCAAAGGTGACACTGCCGCGTGGGATGTGGGCCACTAAGAGCTGGGTTCTCTCTCTGTCCCCCGGAAAGGATGGAGGGGCAGTGCAGGAACCGCCAGCAGCTGCAGCGTGGACAGGAGCGTTGATGTGTGCACCAGACTGGTAATGCTATGGGGTGAGCCGAAGCCCGTGACTGGCAAAGCTCATTCCTGAGTGTTTGTTTCTAAGTGTTGCCAGAGTTCGCACACTGGAAAAAGCCACTGTAGCTGTGTCCTGGCTGTACTGTGCCTACGTTCATGCACAAGTGGTGAGGAAAGTCAAAGAAACTGCAAAATCCAAAAAAGCCATGATATCGGGCATGCTTTAGGTGGTCAGGTGTCATGCTTAGACAAAACTTTAAGAAAACGTCTCTTGCTACCATGAATTTAGGAGGGGGAAACCTCAAACAAAACTAGTTCTGCAAGATGCAAGGGCAGGGGCTGTTTAAGGAGCACCTCACCAGGCATACGGAGGTGTAAAGCAGGTTCCAGGAGACCTTTGCAGATCCTGGAAGCAGTGATGCTGTGCGAGTCAGCAGGTCCGCTCAATCACCGGACACTGAAGGCAGAAAGTTAAGGAGAAGGGGGATCCGGTGAGGAAGCAAAACAGTTTCATGCCATCAGTCAAGAAAATGTAGGCAAAGATAAAGACGCCAATCCTCCAGGGAATAAGGTACTGTGTGAATGGAGAAATTAAACGGCAACAAATCGCTGGAGCCCCATGGGCTCTAGCCAGCTCTTCTGAAGGAATTTAACAATGAACCAGCTGAACTGCCAGCGAAAAGTAATCTCTCATTAAAAGCAACTGCTGCATGGGAGTACAACCTCTTCTGCTCTGTCTGTCTTTAATTTAAAGAGGTACAAGAAGGACTGTGGGAATTACAGACCAGTGAGCTTTATTTTAGCACTGAGCAAATTTGGCTGAGAAAATAATTAAAGCTCATGTGGAAATGCCCGCGTTTCAATGTGATAGATTAAGGACAACAAAGCGTGACTTTTAGACAGGAAATCCAGTTTACTGGGATTTGTATTGCAATAAAGTGATTGGGGAGAGCAGTGGGAAGATAAATTATCTGGACTTTCAGAACGCCTCTGACAAATTCCCTAAATTATTAAGGAAACTCTTAAGGCAGCAGTTGTGGGAAGAAAGGTGAAATTCTGTTAAATGTTTACAGATTTACTATGAGAAGCAGCAAAGAGTTACACTGTGCGTTGTTGGTCTGGCCAAAGGTTGCTCTTCTCAGTTGTGGGCTTTAAGCATGAAATGTAATGTTAAATATGCATATTAGCCACATACACACACAAGCTTATCAAGATTGCAAGTCAAGCACGTAAAAATTAGGTAATGCTGGATCTAAATTGGCTGTGGGAGCCTGATTACCTCCCCTCTTTTTCTCCCTTGAGCATCTGCATTAGGTAGGAAGCTGTAGCTAATTACATGGCCATGTGCTATTTTTGCTCATAGGACACATGCTTCTCCTTGTACGTGGGAGAGACCTGTTCCAAGGACAAATATAGGGTAGCTCCTTGAGCAGACTGATGTTCAGAGGAGCTTTATTTTGTTGGCAGGGGCCAGATTTGGAGACAGGCGGCAGCCTGGAGAGCAGGGCTTGCCCGTGCCGCTGTTTCAGCCCGTCTCGCCTGTCGAGTTGGGCCGCGGGAGAAGCGGCAGCTTGCTGGGCTCAGCTGGGAGTGCGCTCGCGGGAGAGGTTGCGGGTGCCTGCTTCTGCCACCCTGCTCCACTGCATCTGCAGGTGCCAAGAGCCGCAGCTGCAGGAAAGGTCCTGCTCAGCTCTGAGCTAGAGCTTTCCTCCTGGTGAGCATGGACACTTTGGGGACTGTACTAGACTCTTACGTAGCTGATTGATTTTTTTTTTTTTTTTCTGTTGTTGTTTTTGCTGAGGCTTGAGACTTGGTCCAATTTGAGGACAGCAAAAAGCACAAAGACAGAGGCTGCCCAGATTACATGTCCTGCTGTCATGCAGCCAATTAAGGAAAGGGTTGCTTCTTATTTATTTATTAAAATGAGGGTGGAACAGCATATCTTCTTTTAAGGCTCATTCTTGGAAGTGGCTGATCAGTTTGTGTGTGATTTTATATATATATATTATATATATTTATATATATATTTTATATATATAAATAATAATTTTTTTTTTTTTTGAGAGGGAAGGTGGGGGAAATCACACTTGCTGGAGAAAATATCAACCCAAACAGTTAGTGTTTCACCAGGCTGTAAGCAATGGGAAGCATGGTCCAGAAATGCAAGGTGGCGGCAAAGCTGAGCTCTCAAAGGCTGGCAAAATGTGCTGAGCAGAGAATCCTCTTGACTTTGGTGCTCAGGGGCACCAGGAGGAATCTGAGAGAGAACTAGTAAATGTTGATGAAACTTAGAGCTGGTAGAGGTAAGGAATGTGTGTTGGAAGGGAAAACGCAACCTGCAGAAGTACATGGTTGAGTTTTATATTCTTTGTTAACCACTTGGGAAAATGGGTGCTGTTGTGCCCAGCTTAGAGAAGACCGATGCTCACTGTGCTCAGTGTGTTAACCTATTGCTCCAAAATGGTAGGGAAGCCAAGCGTTTAGAAAGATTGGATTTGTAGACTAGTAAACCATCCACAGGTACATGACAGAGGACCAATGCCTTGAGAACACCAGGAATTACGTCCTATGTAAGCAAGCCCCCCTAGCTTGCAGGTCTTAGGAAGAGCTGTGTTGAGGTCTGTGAGTCGATGGCGTTCCTTGCGCGGTGCGTCTTGGTTGTTGGCAGAGATGGGAGGGCAGACTTCAGGAGTTGGTCGTGGCCGAGCCCAAGCAATGCCAAGAAATTGCAGTCGGCAGTTTTGGACGTAGATGCCAAAATCAGTATGGCGTGTTGTGGCTGAACCGCACAGTGCAGGGATTGCATGGTGTGAATACGCAAGTGAGTGCTTTCTTCCAGCAGGAACCACTGTGAGTGAGCTCTGCAGGGGCTGACAGAAAGGCCTGGGCGGAGGGATCAAGGCGAATTTGGGGCTGTCTGAACATGGTGCTAGGCAGTGTGCACTGGAACTTCCCCTCCAAGGTGTAGATGAGCAGTGTCTCCTCCTGTCATTTCTCTGCAGCCCTTCTTCCCTTCTTGGTGAAATTGTGCATTGCTGAAGGTGTAACTTTTGAGCTGGAGATAGAAATGAAATATGCTTGGTGTTTTGCAATGCTCTTCTTGGTACCAGCCTTGCAGCTGTGCTGGGTGCTTGCTCCAGCTCTTACTTCTGCAATTCAACACATCTGTGCTCTCTCTTGCAGGGGGGAAGTATAATTTGATCTCGTAAAATAATATTTTTGTAAGGGACAGTAGGGGAACCTTCATATCAAACAATCCTCAATGTAATTTGCTAATGATATCTTGTGCACCCCTGGGTCTCCTGGAATTCATGCCATTCCGAGTCAGCGCACAGATTTCAGAGCTTGTTGAGAAGCTGGCCTTTAAAGCGGAAAGCAAGTCACTCTTTGCCACGACAGCATTGGTGGCTGGCTGTAACACTTGCTCCACAGTCCCCATAGCACTGGCTTTTTGCTTTCAGTGACTCTCGCTGCCTTCCCCCTGCCTTTCTGGCTCTCTTCTTTATTGGGCATTCATTGATTTCTCTTCCCCTGTGGGTTTTGAATGGAGCTCAGATTAACACAGCGGCTTTTGTTCTTCGGCATCAACAACAACTTGTCATCAGTGTCATTTCCATCCCGCCGCAGCTTCTTTGGAAATGGCTCTAATAGGGCAGGGCTCGGGTGCCGTGAACAGGAACCGTCCAGCCTGGAACTGCGTGCCGATACACACGCCGTGCTTGATGGAGCAGAAGCTGCCTGTTTTGTTAGGCAATTGCAAAGGTTCACACCGAGCGCTGATAACAAGCGGAGAGAGGTTTATCGCCTTGCAAGGAGGAGGGTTGTGGCAAGCAGATGCTCTTTGCTGCTGCTGGCATGGTAGCTTAGGACAAAACGCTTGGTGGTCTACCCTGATATTTATCTCGCAAAGGCTGCATCGTTCTGGGATGACTAGCAGTGCTCTGACCTCCTCCGAGTCCTGTTTCAGACTCTCTCTCAAAGGGTTTTCCTGCCTGTTTCTGTGTGCAATGCCCAAGGTGACAGTCGGGAAGCAGAAGAGGGGCACGGAGTGGCACGTGGGGTGTCGTGACACAGCACATTTGTGTTTGCAATGTGAAGTTTTAGGTCACAGTGCTCTCCCTTGACACTAAACCTCTTGCCTGGGTGCTGATGACTTGGGGAATAAGCAGCCAGGAACCTGCCCCACTTGAGAGGTTGGGAGGACCCAACAGCAGCATGGAAGTGTTGAGTTTCTTCCCCTTCCACCCTTGCTCATATTAACCAGCACTCTAGAGAGGTTTCTGATGAGGCAGGAATGATGGTGGATGTGTTCAGTTTCTGTCATGCTAGATGTAGGGATAAAGGTGGGTACAGAGGGCCTGAACTTCTGTCTGTGCTTTGTGCTTGAGTGGGAAGCAGTCCATGTGCTGACGCTGTATGGTGCTGGTGACATGGGCGTGCAGAGCTAGGCTCTGGCTGTGCCCATCGGTCTAGGTGGGTGCTCTGAAGCGCTTTACCCAGATCTCACTTGCGTTGGGGACTGACCTTT
The DNA here is from genome assembly GCF_036417845.1 of Apteryx mantelli. Taxonomy (NCBI): domain Eukaryota; kingdom Metazoa; phylum Chordata; class Aves; order Apterygiformes; family Apterygidae; genus Apteryx; species Apteryx mantelli. The sequence continues at coordinate 26,115,815 of NC_089990.1, forward strand.
AGCGGAACGGGCACCTGCCGACCAGCTGGCACCCTCACAAAGCTGCTCAAAGCCCTGGCATTGTGACAACTAAAAGCACCAAGCATACATGCCGGAAGGACACTGCATGACTTGATGTGTTGTGTAATGGGAGAAATTCCATCCAGGCGTTTCCATGGCAAAAATGTTTGCTTTTATGTGATGCTTTGTTAAAACTGCGCTTCTTGTAGTTGTACCCCTGCCCAACAGCTGGCTTCCTGGAGTTTCCCCAGGGGCAGGGGTGTACGAGGCTGGGGCTGGCCGACCCTTAGACCCTGGTGACAAGAGCCTTTGCAACACAAATGACACTGGGCTGTTTGTAAACCCTGTTAGTATTTTATAGTTCTTATATTTTTAGGGAGTTAATTAGTATAAACAAAGCAGATTTTAATCTAATCAGCTCTTCCTTGTGCCACATCAATCATGGACATCAAAGTGAACATCAAAGTGAGAGGCATGAAAGGCTTCGAAGGCAGTGCCAACTGCTTCACCCAGGTGCATCTCTGAAAGAGCTTCCTAGTTTGTGGCGTTTGTCTGCTTCAGTCTAGTTTGTGAGACTCCTTTCGGTTATCTCAGATCTAAGGATGTTGTGGAGGTAAGGAAAACAAGATTAACATAAGAATAGCCAGCATGAACAAAACAAAGGGCTATCTAAACTTTTTGCTCCTTTTTTTCCTTCCTCCCCCCCCCCCCCCATAGTCCCTAAGCCAGGTGCTTCAAAGGAGGATGTAAGCTCTGTCTGGTCTGTAAGAGATTGGCCTGGCAATGAGCAGGCCCTGCTGTTAAGCCTCAGCATTTGGCCCCTTGGGGAACTGTGTCTTAGCCAGTGCACCTGCAGTCACTTTGCTGAGATCCAGCTTCATTTGCGACTCCCTGCAGAAGCTGTTGGGAACTTCATGTTGCAGTCCTTATTTTGCAAATGATATTTTTGAGACTTTGAAACAAATGCCATTCTGGTTGATTTTTTTGTTTGTTTGTTTTGGGACCAGAGGGAAATAATTTTCCCTACTGGTCTGGGGGAGATAAATCAGGGAGGTAGGAGCTGCTCTGCTCACTTCAGTGCATGGTATGTGCATTCATGAATGCTGTGCCCTTACAGCCCTGCAAGGAACTAACCCCAGTTAAGGGGCAGTTTGTAATATAGGGATGTTATGACACATGAATGCACAAAAAAAAAGTGCTGGGGAGCTGCTTGTAGCTGCAGTCGTGGTGGTGGGACATGTGGCTGTGAAACGGGAGCCCCCTCATCCTCCCAGGTTTGGATCTGGCAGGGGAGCCCAGCAGATCCAGCTTGCGAGATGGGCTGGTTGGTGCAAAGTGTGCAAGAGCTCCCAGGCAAGCAGCCAGGAGCGCTTCCTCCCTGACTCTTTCCCATGACTGAGATGGGCTCAGCGGCTTGAGAACAAGCACTGGGGGGGATGCAGAGAGGAAGCAGGGTGCAGAATAAAGCAGCTGTTGGGAACCTTCACGCTCTTCAGCCTTTCTGGACGCGGCTGCTTTTCCATCGTCCCTCTGAAAGAGGGAGAGAGGCTGCTTTGGGGCAGGCCTTGATAAGGTTACTTGTAGCATTAAGATATATAAATTTCCAATTGCTTAATTTTATAAGCCCCTTGAGCTGGTACAGGGAAGAGATCAAGATCTCCTTGAGGCGCTTGCAAATGCTATTTCAGGCAATTAGGAATAGATGGTGTGATAGGCAGGTACCAGCACAGGCAGGTTCCAGCAGGGCACCTGTATTATTTCCCTTTCACAAGGGCTTGAAGCAGTCCTTTACCCAGCGCGGGGACGCAGAGTCCCCCAGCCATGCCCTGGTCCAGTTGTGGTTGGGGACAGCTGCCAGCGCCGCTTACAGGTGAGGCTGGAGCCAGTCCCAGCCCTAGAGCATGCCACGAGTGCTGGGATGGCTCGAGGCATTGAAGCCGCTCCATGGGGCCTCTCGTAGTATGTGGGGGAGATGGTTCTTCAGGCAGCAGCGGAAAGAGGCGGCTCAGTTTTAACATGCTGAGAGCATGCACTTTCCCTGGGGTTAGCCTGGAAAATACCTGCAAAAGGTAACACTGCTCCTGCCTGTCAAACCCACGCCAGCCCCTGGGTTGCTGAACTGTGGGGTGCTGTCTGGCCCCTGCCCACCCAGGAAGACTCCTCAGTGCTTTCTGCTGCTAGAACCTTCCCTGCCCATGCTGCTTTATCCCATCGATGTTTATGGCGGCAATTGCGGTCTCTCTTGACAGCGCTTTTCCTCTTCCCCCCCGCCCCAAACGGGAGCTCTCGCACCCTGCCGAGAACACAGAAGTGTTTATGGAATGCAAACCGGGTGTGGAAACTTGGCTGAACTCAGCACAATGTTGCTTTTCATCAGATCTGCTCCAGACGCAGAGCAGGAACAGATCAGTCTCTGCAGGTCTCCAACAGCACAAGGCTTTCCGCGTGTCTTTATTACGGGGGTGGATGTCACTTGGAGTCCAACCTGCTGGGGCTGAAGAAATTCCAAAGGCGCTGTGTGCCTGCTGCATGTCATAGACAATCCAAAGCATGGGTGAAAAGTGGCTGAATATGATCGTGGGTTACTGCTCTCACTGGTATGCTATCAGCCAAGTCTGTTTGCTTTGGGATGGCCTAAGGTATGGCTAAGAAAGCTGCAGCTTGGCAGGGAGAGACAGACTCTGCTGGTGGGTTATGGGGCTACTCTGTCAAGAGAAACCAGCGTGTAGATGCACAAATGCCATGCTGCCAGCCTAGCAGGCACTAGCATAGTCAGTCAACTTGAAGTCCAGGACCTGCCCAAGTCTCCTGATACTCAGTGGGATGCACCAAAAAGGCATGGTGACAGGATTGTCCATGGTATATACTGAGCCACTGAGAGGCTCACTGAGCAAAGCTGCTGAGGCTTTGCTACCAAAGGCTTCATTTTTGGTGACTGTTTGGTGTATTCACACAGATGGACAACTGCATATCTGTCAAATCCGGCCCAACATTCATTGTTCAAAGTCTGAACTCATTTGTTAGTGGTAGTGGGGTGCAAAAGGGCCTAATGCAGCACTTCTTGCAAGTGAATGAGGTGAGAAATACCCTGTACATTGGTGACTGTGATGTAGGTGAGTGGGAACCAGACTGTAGTTTGAGTTTGGGATCTAGGGACCTATGAGCTGTTATCCAATGATGACTGCCAGTCTGGGATGGGAGGTGCATTTCTGTGCTTTTGACGAGATTTGGACATGCCAAGGGGATGAAACAACTAAAGAAGCTAGAACAGTCGGAGACGGAGAGATGATAGTGTGTTATTTCTCCTGGGTGTTTGCTGCTGCTCTTTGTTTTGTCTGACTTTGATTTAATTTAAAAGCAAAACCTTGTTCATGGCGAAGGCTCCTAGACCTGGGCTGCACACCGGGGAAAGGAGTACACTTTGGACTGGATCTTTTGGCTTGAAAAAGAAAAGGCGAATGCTTGGGCACAGCTGCCGTGCCTGCAGGATGGCGCCTAGCAGGTGGCACCGCTCAGCTACATCTCTCCCACTGGTGGGTTACTGGCACTGAACTCCCGGGGCAATTTCCCTTGTAGGCATCTCACTTGCTGAAGGTAGTCTCACTGCAAATTTGGGAAGAAATCCTCCAGCCTGCCTCATCTTTGCTTCCTCGGCTGGAAGCTGCCACTGGGCCCTCCTGGCAGCAGCTCTTCCAGAACATCCCCGAGGATGTGGCACCTTGGCAGGCTCGGTTCCCACAGGCACCTTGCAGCTCCACAGCTGAGCATGGCTCTTGGAGCACCCCGCGCAGCGCCTGGCCAGGCTCTGACCTGCCGCTTCCCAGATAATTAAATGCTCCATCTCCCCTGCAGTAGATGTTTCCGGCTAGTGTCAACCTGCAGCAGTTGCGTGCTAATTTTTAACCGGAGAGCGAGCTCTTCGAGCACTTTCCTCCACTGCTGGCTGGCTAATTGATTACTGTTTTGCCAGCGGCACGGGGCACTCTCCTCTAACGCAGACCGGAGCCGGAGGAAGCATGCTGCCGAGTGCACGTGTCAGCCGTCGCAAAACCCACCGCTGCACCCCTCCTTGCTAATTATCTGCCACTACCGCGCATGGTTGTGGGCGACAGGGAAAAGCGTGCATTTTCTCTTATTAGTGCCTGCCAGGCTGTTATTCTCCCCCAGGTGGAAGTTTTCATTTCAGAGACCTGTTAGGAGCCAGCGTGAGGTCTGGAAGTGGTTTTGCAGCCTGCCTTCTAGCAGCTTGCTGGCTGCTGCTAATTCAGTGGGGTTTTTAATAAGCCGGAGAGGCTGGATGTCAGCGCAGTGCTTCAGTGCTGCTTCTCCACTGTTTGCCTCTTCTCCAGCCCGGTTGGACCTGGGTTAACGCTGCTGTGTGTGGAAGGGGAAGCGTTTGGGAGTGGGCCTAGGCCAAGGCGCGGGGTCAGCGGCTGAGCGTGCCAGCACGGGAAGGGGACGCCAGCACTCGTGGCTTGAGTCGGTGTTTTGTGAAATCGGAGCTGTTTGTTGTTGTGTGCCCAGCAACACGCTGTGCGACGGTTGTTTTTGCAAAGGCCGCTCGAAGGGGGCCTGTTTCGAACCTCACACAGAAGAGGCGATCTAAAAATATGACCTTGTTTTCCTCCAGCTGGGGCTGATTTAGGCATCCCTGTTTTTTCACTGAAGCGCACGGCAGGACAACACAGACGCAAGTTTGCAGGCTGTAATTTTGCTCTCCTTCCTTCCCCACCCCACTCCTAAAAGAAGGCGGCCGGTAGAAACTCAGAAAAGTTGGCAGAAGGATGGTGCATTAGAGCTCCTGACCCACTTTGCTTGCTCAGGATTTCCCAGACCCCATTCACTTTTTCCCCTTCACCTTAGTGAAGGGACTGGCTAGGCAAAAGAGAGAATATTTAGAGGGGGTTTTTTGCTGTGCAGCAGAGTGCTTATGCATGTGAAATCGGCCCGACCCCCAGTTTCTGCCTTTGGCAGTACTCACTAAAAGAAGCATGAAATCATGTGGTTTCTCCTGTTTTTGTTTTCAGCACGGCTGTCCAAGTCTTCTTCCCTGGGAGGGATGGAAGGTGATGGAGAGGAGCTAGCTGCTGCTGCTTTCCTCCTTTCCCCTCCAAACGTGTATCTCCTGTCTAGGAATATTCCTGCCCACCATATGAGTCAGTGACTTGGCTTGGTCTTGAAAATATGGTGAGAAGTTTTAACCAAGCTAATGTGTTTGTGCAAGTCCATCTTTGCTGTAGTAGCTGCATCAAGGTGCAAAGAGCAAAAAGGTGTTGCAGAACTGGGTCTCTTTGAATCCCCCCTGCCTGCCTGCTTTTGATAGAAAGGAGTCATCCATGTTTGCTTTGCTGACCAGGATAGCCTGCTTTCTCATACTGCTCCTTTCTGCTCTCCTCCCTCCCAGGTAACTGGCCAGCTTCCCTGGTTTTTGATGCTGAATCAGGATTGTTTTAACTAAAGATGGAAACACTGGAGTCAGAATTGACCTGCCCAATCTGCCTGGAGTTATTTGAAGACCCTCTATTGCTGCCGTGCGCTCACAGCCTCTGCTTCAGCTGTGCCCATCGCATCCTGGTGTCCAGCTGCTCCTCCAACGAGTCCATCGAGCCCATCACCGCATTCCAGTGCCCCACGTGCCGGTATGTCATCTCCCTCAACCACCGAGGCCTGGAGGGCCTCAAGCGAAATGTGACCCTGCAGAACATCATCGACCGCTTCCAGAAGGCATCTCTGAGTGGCCCCAACTCCCCCAACGAGAGCCGCCGAGAGCGAACTTACCGCAACAGCCCTACCATGTCCGGTGAAAGGATAGCCTGCCAGTTCTGTGAGCAGGATCCGCCGCGGGATGCGGTGAAGACGTGCATCACCTGCGAGGTGTCCTACTGCGACCGTTGCCTCCGGGCCACGCACCCCAATAAGAAACCTTTCACCAGCCACCGTCTGGTGGAGCCCGTGCCCGACACGCACTTCCGAGGACTCACTTGCTTGGAGCATGAGAACGAGAAAGTGAACATGTACTGTGTTGCTGATGACCAACTCATTTGTGCCTTATGTAAACTGGTGGGCCGCCACCGGGACCATCAAGTGGCGTCCCTCAGTGATCGGTTTGAAAAGCTCAAGGTAAGCACTAAGGACTTTTGGCTCCTTGGAAACTGCAGCATCTGCTGCAGAGCCTTTGCTGCTCCCTGGCTCTGTCAAACCCCGAGGCTCAAAACGCAAGGGCTGCAACCCATTTTCAGGATGTGGAGCTGGCCTTGCCTCTGACACAGGGCTGGGAGCAACACGTAACGTTGTATCCTGGCCCTGTTTCTGCGGGTCTCAGCCCTATGGCAAGGTGGAGTGTAAAGGGTCAGATGGGAATTCCACAAAAAGCCCTTGGGCTGCGAGTGAGGGCAAAGTGCCCAGGAGCTAGAGAGTTTTCATTTGTAGGAACTGATGTTTGCTGATGGAGTGTTTTCAGAGCAGAAATTGCTTCCAGATGTCCCAAGCAGCATCTCTCATTTAAGTCGAGCAAACCCTCCAAATTCCTGAAAGATGTGGGCTGTGGGACAGTTTGTTGGTCTGTCCAGGACTCTGGTACCAGGAGGGTGAGGTGGGTCTCACTTGTGCAATTACAGTGAAGTTTGGTTCATTTTGTTTTGTTTTTTCTGCTGCCCTGCATGAGCCAAGCCCAGGCATTGGATGTTGTCCCCAGTCAAATGGACTGTGAAGTAGGGAGCGGGTCTCCCTGGGCCCTGTAACTGGAGAGTCAGCATGTAACATGGCCCTGTGCAGCAGGAGCAGGGCACTCGGTATAAAAAAGCATGCAAGACTCGTTCTGAGACAACGGCAGAGTGCATGCTTGGCAGCGATGCTGTCCCAGTGCCTAGTGTTGGCAAAGGTTGGAGCGTTGTGTGAAAGATGTTGCTGGGGTGCTGCCCTGTGCATGTGCTGGGGTCATCTCCTCTGTACCCAGACCTTGCTGAGCTCTGCCAGCTTCAGGAAGGGAGCACATCCCGTCTCTGGTCTTTTTCTCCTTTCCTCTGCCAGTTGGACAGGCTGGACGGTACAGCTGTTTGTCCAGCAGCGCTGCTGTAACATGGCATGGCGTGTGTTGGACATCATGCTGCCACCCCTGCACTCATGTGCCCTTTGCAGCTCTCCAAGGCTGGGCAGTCTTAGCAGGCTGCTTCCAGCCCAGCTGCCTGGCTGCCCTTGGAGTGGCAGGTTGGGTTGCTTGGGATCTCGTGGAGGTGCGTCGTGCATGACGTTTCAGGGACCCCTGGCTTAATATTCGCTGCACAGCTTCCAAGAAGTTGCCAACTATCAGAGAAAAACCTCCAAACAGATTACTAGGGCTGGAGTGCTGCTGCTCTCCTGCTAATTGTGCTGCTTTGCTGCGTGGAGCACATGTTCCTGTGCTGTACTTTTTTGCAGGGCATTGTGCCCGCTGCAAAGGGAGCGAGCTCCCAGCCTGATAAAAATATTGACTGGTACCAAGGTGTCTCTCGTTGTTGCCCTGGGAGCATGTGTGATTAGTCCTGCTGTCAAGGTGATGGGGAGCGGGTGCCTCTGTTCACTTCCTCATTGCAGGCAGGCACTCCGCTCCCCATTTGTGGTTTAAATCTTTCTCGTTCTGATGTGTACAGCTCTCCTGTTCTGCAAGAGAGCTGGAGTGGTAAAGTGTGACCCGGGGGATCTTTGAGTGCTGTCCCTTGAGGCTCAAGTGTTCTGCTGGGGCAGTCTTCTGCATGCTGTGCCTGTTCAGCCCTCTCGGAGGACTGGAGCAGGACGGGTCTGGCCATGAGCATTTCCTCTTGGAAAGCTGCTGTGCACGTTAGGCTTGATCCTTGGGCTCCTGGCACATTGCCTCTGGGATGCTGTGCTTCCAACACGCTCGAAGCCTGCAGATTGCAGTGCGTGGGAACCCTTTTGCTGCTAATAAAACTTCATCTGCAGACTTCCCTGATGCCCAAGGACCTCTGTGCCCTGAGAAGTGCCCCAGGGGAGTGCTTTCATGTCCTGCTCAGGTCAGCTTGCCCAAAGCTTCTGTGCCATGCCACTGCAGCTGATTCTGACCTGCAGAGATGACTTGCTGCTGTTGCTCTTGCTTCAACTATGATGCAGAGCCCCTGCAGTAACCTGTCTGCTCAGGACAGAAGCTGCCCTGTCCTCTCCTGTAAGCTGCTGCTGCCTCCTACATGTTTGATGGCAAAAAAAGAGGGAGGAGAAGGACAGACTTCATTAAGCGGAGACAGAGCTTATGCTATGGTGTCTCAGCACGTGTGGGTGTCTGCAGAGCATGGCTGACCCTGCTTGCGAGAGCAGGGCAGGTGGCATTGGAGCTGAGTCCTGACACCCGAGGGACAGGGCAGCGTGAAGGAGGCAGGAGCATGCTGCTGGGGTCTGAGTCCTCTCTGTCCCAAAGCCTTAGAGCTTTTCATCAGAGTGGCCCCAACTGCCTGTGTCCAGGGGCTCCACTGGCTCATTCTGGGTTCGTGTCCCTGCAGGTTTCGGAGAGATGAGAAAGCTTTCTCAACGCTGCTGCTCCTCTGAGAAAGAGCTTACCATCTCTGTGCAATTGCAGAGGACATGTGGTACCAAAGAGTTTTCCCTCTCCTGCCCCAGAGCCCAAAACTCTTCCTCTATCCTTTGCCCTCCTGAGGGGATCTTAGCACATTGCCTCTTTGCAGCTTTCACCTCCAGAGAGATGGGCCTGTGCTATTCTCTTTGTCTCCTTGGAGGGATCATATCAAGGGAGGGTAAGGTCTTGTGCAGGAGGTGGCTGGAGAGAGAGCAGGACAGGAAGGCAGGTTTCTGAAATCCTCCTGCGGTCCTGTCCTCTGAGATTCCCTTTTGCGTCTTTCATCCCTAGACTCATTGCTTAGTTTTTCCACCAGCCCATCCTGCCCCAGTCCTGCCAAGACCAAACTTCGAACCGCTGTCCTTGGCTGCCACAGGAACGCTCTCTGTGCACAGAGAACCTCTTTTCTACCAGTGCCAGTGTTTGCAGCCTTAATGTTGTGTTGAAGCAGCAGAAATGGGCAATCACTTTCCAGCCCCCTTAGCTTGAGTACATGCCACATATTGATCTGAACTGAATTACTGTTCTGCTGCTCTTCAGGTTGGAGAGATCAAGCTTCCAGAGATCCCTCTGGAGTACTTTGAAGCTTAATTTTTATGCAGCACTTGTGGTTGTACTGAATATTATGTGAACCCGTATGGATGATATTTGACCTATATAAAGAATATAAAGTTAGAAATCCCTCTCCATCCCCCGTGCGTTCCACATGAATCTGCAAAACAGTTTTAATTTTTTTTTTTTTTAATATTGAAAAAATATAGCTGGTCCCATTAGAGGTCATGCTGGTAAGACTGTAACTGTGGTTGCACATTATAACCCTTATCATAAGCTTCCAACTTCTTCATTGTTTTTTTTCTCCCTCAATCTTCTGGGCTTGTTCTGACCCAAAAGTGCTTTTCTTGGCTCTTTGTCTTGTTAATGCATTTGACAAAATCGATTTGTCTGCTCTTGTGTTTTTTCCAGGGCAGAAGAAATACTTCTATCACTCTAACAAAAATAATGATTTTTTCTTTATGTGCAGACTAGATTGTTTAAAAAAGAAGAAAAGACTGATGTCTGGAAAGAAGTCTTTCTAGATGTACAGCCCTATTTTGCAGCTGTTCTCTGGGCCGATTTCCCAGCCACCCTCCCGCAAAAGCCCAACCCCAATATACCGCTCGCCCCGTGCGGTGGCTTAAACATTTGCAGACCCAGAAAGAACATGCTGTAGGAAGGACTGTGAAAGGATAGAAATAAAATACAGGACTGCAAACAAACGGCCTGCATTTTGGTATCACAGGATGGTATCTGCGCCACTGTGCTAGCTTCTCGACAAAATCCCGGTCACATTTTATTTCACTTGCTGTGAACTGAAGTCTTGAAATGACACTGTAAAAGTCCTCATGGTGGTAGAAACTGCATGCTCAGGCAGGCTTGCATGAAAAGTATGGGATGTGTGGTCACCAATATTAGACTTCTTTGTCTTGAAACCTTGACATGACTGTTTCGTCTTTAAATTTTGCTTCACCTAGGCTTTCTCTCTCTTTTTTTTTTTTATTAAGCTGTAGCCAGTAGACCATTTTTTAGTTCAGAACATTCTTTTTCAATGAGGAAATGTCTCAATTAGCAAATTGGAAAGCTTAGAAAGAAACGACCATATATGTTTGCATGTAATAAAACCAGAGAACAGAAATTAAAACCCTTTAATATTCCCCCCCTAATCTGGAATGTGTCAGCTAGCCAGGCAAATTGTTCTGAAGACAAAAAACCCTCGACAGCCTAAATTGCTTCTGCAACTGGCCAAATTTTGCAGGTTGCCAAACTGCCATTTTTAAAAATAAGTCTTAAGTGATTTTGGACGAAAAAGGAAACTCTTCTTTACTTACAAACATTCTTTCTATAGTACTCATCCTGCACAGCTCACCTTCAAACTTTGGGGGCTGTGATTGAATTGGTGAGTTAGAGGGACAGGAAGCTGCAACACCTCTGCCTGTGTCTTCCCACCTGTGGGCTTTCTGGTGGGAAACGCTGTTTTCCTTGTTCCCTGACATGGAATGAGCTGCTTTCCTGGGAAGATGTTCTCCACAGTGCTTTGGATTATTATTTCTTCCTTTTTTTTTTTTTTTTTTTTTCCTTCCAGTTGACCTCCCTTTGCCTTTTGTTTGATCTTAGGAGAATAGGAATTGCCACCTGCAGGGGCCGGTGGCCCCTGGAGGACAGGGTCTCTGGACAGCCAGCAGCCCAGCTGCTCTGGAGGAACATACACTGCAGGCTGTGTTGGATGACTCTGGAATAACCTTTCCTGAGTGGAATGTCTTCCTTCCTAATCCAAGGCTGTAAATAGCTGGTTTATTCCTTGAAATGCAAGAGCTTGGCCTCTGGGTCTGCTCAGCAGAGCTAAAAGGGATGAACATTTTGCTGCATGTGTCAATGCATAATTATCTGTGGATCAGCCTTTGGTTTTATGGACAGAACTGCTTTAGTGCAACCAGAGCCCTCAGGTGTAATATTACGTCTAAATGGAGCATAATGGCCTGCAAAGCACAAAGCCAAACTCGATAGACCAACCTGCTGGCTTTAAATGCAATAGCATTCTGTCTTGGGGCAGTAACTTCTGTAAATGAACTATGCATAGTGGGAACTTCTTTCATTTGCCCCTTTTTACATCTGTTGCTCTTTACTTTCTGCAGGGTGTCTTCTTGGCTTTGGTTTATAGGGCATACTTCTTCTGTGGAGGGGTGTTAGCTATAAATGGGTAATCACTGCCTGCATGGATTTTGTCTGTGAATCTGATGCATTGCACTTTTTTTGTTCTCTTTGGATGTTTTTTTTTTTTCCCTAATGCTCTACTTCTGCTGCAAGAATTGCGTGTGATGGATGCGGAGCATGTGCCCCCAAGCTTTATAATAGGAGTCAGTGTTTGCATTAGTGTTTTGTGTCTTCCTTCTCCTACAGCCTCGGTCTAAAGCAGACTTCAGTGTGGTCCAAACTACTGCCTCTTGAAATACTGTTCATTAAAAACACGCTGAGATGTGAGCATAGGCATGACGCTACCTGGCACGAACCTGCTGTGGATGGGAGCTAGCTGCTCCCTAATCTAGTTGTGTCAGTTCGCAGTCGGAAGTTCTTCATGGGCTTAATGACATGGTTTTACTCCCTCCTTTCTTTTTTAAGTCATTAATCAGTGAGTTATATTATTATATCCTGCTCTTGAATGCTTGGATGTTGAACAGTGAGCAGTTACTCTTAATCTCTGGCTTTGATCACATAGCTAGAGCTAGCTGGATTTTTTTTTTTTTGATGGAAAATTGGATTTTCAACCAAGTAACTTTTGTCAAAAGGAGTGTGCTTTCCCCCCCAAAAATCCCTGGCGGTTCTCCCCCCCTCTCCCCCTCCTTTGGAAGAATTAAATGCCTGAAAATGAAACAGTTTTGTCTAAATCCTGAAGCACTTAGATTTTGAATGCTATCTGGAGGACCCAGGGACCTCATCTTTGTTTGGGGGAGTTGGCTGGTGCCAATGGAGAAGCCTAGGCTGCCTGGAGCGCTGGTGCCCAGGATGTCTCCGCCTGCTGCCCACCTACCCGCTCGAGGAGGGAAGTTGCAGTACCTCTACGTCAGACCTACCATGTTTTTTTTCCAAAATCCCTAGATCAGATTTTGAGCTACATGTCCTGTAACTTTAAAATTTAAACACATTCCTTTGGGGGAGAAACTCCAGTTGAGCAACCCGCTCCATTCCTGTCCTATTTCTAGTGTTGGTGCTATATTCTCTATTTCTTTCCTCGATCCCTTACTGGTCTCTCAAAGTAACTCTACTAAGCCATCTGCTAGTTCTCCTTCTCCTCCTTGTGTGCTTGAATCAGAAATCTCTAGTGAGTCCCTGCAGCATGGATTTCCCTTAGCAACTCCACACTGATTTGTCCTGATCATATTATACACCTCAAGGTATTTTAGGAACCATCTCTAATCCCTTTAAAATATATGATTGCTTTTTTATTTTGTGCACCTTTAACTCATGCATGGAGAAATCGGTAAGCACAAGCAGTCTTCCTGCCCCTGCTGTAAATATGAGTTGTGAACCTCATTCAGCTTTGCGTCGGGTGAGCTCACACTAACGCTGCTGTCCTGGGGAGCAGCTCGGCGGCAGTTCTTTTATTAAGTTGCATGTAGTCAGCTGCGCTCCTGTTCTGAAGGCTCCCTTTTGAAGCTAAATAGCTCTTCCTTTGTTCAAATGGAAACCTTTCTCTTGCAGCCCGGGATTTTGAACCTGCGACGTGGTTGCTCGCACAATGCACATTGTTTTCAGCGCTGACAGCCTCGGATAAAGGAGTTCTTGCTCTGATTGTACCTCCGTTCACCATTGCCTAATTCTGTGCCTTTTTCTTTCAAGCCCACAAGTTGGCTCTTTTGTAAAAGCAGCTCTGTTTCCCATGTGCTACATCTCGGTGCCACCTTGAACAGCAGAGACTACCCGCCAGCTCTACCCGCTGCTGGCGTAAATGATGTAAACACCGGGAATGCTGAAAATACATGCTAAACCTTGGTTATTTTCAGTCCTGCGTGTCCACCACTGCCAGATTTCCTGTGGCAAAAGTTGTTCGCCTGTTGTTGCAATCAGCAGAGACCACATTCTCCCCTCCCCTTCCATTTGCTGCGACTTGCAGCCCCATGTTTACTCTGAGATGGAAGCCTGGGTTAGGGAATATCTGAATTTCAGAGGAGACCCAGAGAGGCACCAGGCAGAAGGAGGTGTTGCCCGGCCAGGACAGAGTTCACAGCGCTGCTGCTGCTGTGACCAGCATAGTAATCAGCTTGGAGCTGGGAGCATGTCTGGGAGTTTTCTGAAGTCGGAATTACCAGGATACTCAAAGGAGGTTCAGTGGCTTCCATTTATTCCATTTTCCAGGAGCCACTGAAGAGGCTCCACATCAAAGGTTACTGGCTAAGGCACAGAGATGAGAAGGCCAGGCAAAATAGCTCTTTGGGCAGAAAAGCGCTTCGTAATAGAGTGACTGTTTACAGGAGCTGTACTTAAGCGCTCCTAGAATTGCAGATACAGGAGATGAAAAGGCTTATTACGGTGTTTTGCCCAGCAAATGCTTTGGGTGCAAGTAGGCAAGTGGATGGCGACGCGAGCGTTACCTGCCCAGACTGGGAGAGAGCATAAGTAATAAGCAGCATTGCAAGCAGATGTGCCCAGGCGGGTGAAGGCAAAGGGAGACAGAGTCGAATCAGAGCTGCGGGCCGGCCTGGGACAGCACACGCCGGTAGCCAGGCTGGGCAAATCCCTCGCTCTTGGCTATAGCGGTGACTGGGACATGCTCAGGGATGGGGTGGCCACATGGTTTGTCTGTAAACCTCTGCTGGTATTAACGAGGACAGGCAATTTCTTTAAGGCATTGAATTTCCAGGGGTGTTTTTTGTTGGGTTTTAGCATTTACTAATAACGATGCATTTCGGAGGATCCTGTTGCAATGCGACTCAGGCTGCTGAGATGCGTGGTGAAATATTTATGTGCAATTCTGCACTGACAGACACTTCTCTTCAACCATGAAAAGCGCTTACCTTTTGCTGCTTTTTATTCATTTAAGCTGCGATGGGTAGAGAAAGAAGTGATTGTTCTCTTCTCCCTCTCTAGACAAGATGAGATTCACATTAATGTTTACCCAGTGAAGGGGGTGCAGGAGTGGCTCTGTGGTTCAAGCTTGCCTGCTAAACCAGACCTTTAAGGGTGGGCATGCACCTAGGCAAGAGAACTGGTATGTTCCTGGTTGAGGATTCATTTGGCAAACTACCTATGTCTCTGCAAAGCAATCGGCTCTATGAATCTGCTGGCAGTAAGACTGCTGGGAGAACTGGATGGTGACTGGAGAAAAGCCAGCAGAAGTTAGCATTGCACGTTCAGATGAAGGCAGGGGTGGCCTCTATATCTTATATCCTCTTGTAGTGCACCTTATAGATAGCTGTCTACCTGAAAGATGCCCCAGCATTAGCTCTTGGAGGTTATGCCATCCAGTGGAAATTTGCCACTGGGTTTGTGTGCTGCTCCACCTGGCTCTGATCTGCAACCCCGTGTCCTCTTTGCCTCTCTGTCCTATCCCAGCCTAAGCCTGCCAGCGATGCCTAATTGTGCTGCACTTCTGACACAGGCTGTAGGTAAATGTCTACCAGTGATATGGACTCTGCTTACTCGTTAATAAGAGTTGGCTTCTGCTTCCAAAAGCCAACGGGCAAGGCATTTGTGGTGCTTGTGACAGGTGAGCTTGGCTGCGAGTAGCCCACAAATCTGATTTTGATACTTAGTTCCCTCTCTGTGTGTTCAGAAGTGGTTAAGATGTTGAACGCAATCAGCGGGAAAGATGTTCATAAACTAGACTCACTGACTAAAAAAAATCAACATGAAAGATCAAATTAAAAATTTATGTAGATTAAGAGCAAAAAAATAATGGCTTGACCTAGATAAAACAAGCGCCTAGGAAAGCAGCGCATTATCAGCCACGTAAAATCTCTGCCAATTATAAATTCAGATGACTTGAAACTCTTAATTACGCTTCTCTCAGTGGAGTGTCACCCTGCTCCGGATCCTGCCTGCTTTTGCAACCCCTCACCGTAGCACTGTGCGGTGTCTCGCTGCCTGCCAACTGGAGCCCTGGGCGCAAAGCACGGGGAGGTTACGTTGCGGAGCAACACTGCGCAAGAGAAAGATTAGAGCAAGGAATCATTTGACTTGGAGCTCTGGCCAGGTCCTCCCATCTGTGATTTGTGTTGGAAGGAGAAATTTTCAGAGGAAGGATTTTGCTTTAATTACTTTGCTCCTTTTCCTTTTTCATTACTGAGGCGTTCTGTAGATTGACATGCTAGAAATACCAGATGAATAAAGGTGCATTTTGTAACACTTTTATAAAAGCGCTTTGCTAAGGGAAGAGCAATACGCCAGGTAGAAAACCCGCCTTCTATTATGTTTAAGATAGGTGCACTGACTCTAGTGGATTTATGCAAGTGTGACTGAAGTCAGAAAAATCCCTGTGCTAGACAAATTGTATGCAGAAAGTTTGATAGTTATTCAAGGCTCTTATGAGAGTGGTAGAGTAGAAGGCAGGAGGGAGGAACTTCCATCATATTGAAATATAGGACTTCTTCGCCTAGGGACTTTTGAACATGTTCTCACTTGTGCTGTGTGAGTCACCAAGATTGCTGCTTAATTTATAATTTACTGTACCACCATGGGGCTAAACTGAATTATATATATGTGTATATATGTATATATATTTCCCACACGCAAAAAGGAGTTAGCTTAGAATTAGGGTTACAATTGTGATTGCTGTGACTCCTACACAAAATGTTGGGGAATGTTACTAGAAAAATATTAAAACCTCTAGTTGTGTTCTGGGAGAGTTTGTACGTTTAAGCTACTGTACTCTTAAAGAGAATAAGATATGCTTTTACTGGATTTCTTCAAGACCAAACTAGAGAAAGAGATCCAAAACTGGCTGAGAAGACTTGGTTCTGACCAGAAGCTCCTCTGACTTGGTTTGGCAACAGGACACGGTGTTGCGGTGGGAGTTGGGCATGTCCTGAGCATTTCAGGTCGCTGGTAGGGTGAAGCATGTTTATCCAAGGGTGCTGAGCTCCATCCGTGCTGACCATGGGGGCAGTGTATGACACCCCCCCACCCCCCTTGGTACAGCCCTGGCTTGGCCATGATTCAAGCTCGTTTATAATGGGCGCAAGACCAGTGCAGACAAGTTCACCTCTCTCCCTGGAGATTGCTCTCACAATGACTTGCTTCCTTCCTTCCCACCTCTTCTCCATGGCTGCTTTGGAGACCTAAGCATTCATGACTAGCTACCACAGCTTTGAGATTACGAGCTAACATCACTTTTGTGGTTTAAAATCAAAACTGTTGTGATTATGGACAGATGTTTCATTACAAGCAGAGTGCAGAGCAAGACCCTGTCTTCCCTTGCCACTCCTGATCCTCAGCATGACCTGAGATTTGTCCTGCCTTTCCTTTCACTTATGTACAAATCCAGACATCTGTATTTCTCACTGAGCTCCTGAAGCGTTTTAGCGTTGTCTTATTTCTTCGAAGGCAGGTAGACTGTGGAAAAAAGCACAATGTGTTTTTGTTTTGCTTTATCTCTGGCTGGGTTTGTAATGTGGTGATGGGTCCTGTTAAAAGATCTCTCTGAGCTGAGGAGAACTGTGATCCAAAATAGGCTCCTCAGCACATGTTTACCATAGTCCTCACTTTGTTTGCAGCAACAGGCAAATGCCTTGTATACCAGCAAGCCCTTAATTGATGCTGAACATGCACAGAAGAGCATCTCCTCTTATTCTTTATGCAGATAAAGGCCTTTGGTCCTCTGCCAGGTTCCCCTATCAAGTGATTGCCCTGGACTCCATACAGCAGTTTGCGCCTTTCACAGCAAAAGGACTTTTGATACCATACAGTGAGAGTCAAGGCAGCCATTGCTACACAGCCAGGATACCAAAAATGTAACCAGCTGAGACCCATTAGTGGGAAATTGCTAAGGGTCCTAGGAGGTGTGTCTCATCTGCCTGAAAGCAGGATGCCTGGAGCAGTGCCGGTCTCCATCTAGGGGGACAGCTGCAAGGACCTGGTGTGCCCTCTCCATCCAGGTAGAGGCTGCTGGGATGACGAGGAAGCACTGTGTGCTGGGATTTGTAGCCTTAGAAAGAAAGCTGACTGCTTTACAGAGCCTCTTAGGCCAGCTTTGAGCTTGTCCCAGGTTTTGTTTGGCGTGCTGTGAAGAAGCACCGGCACTCCAGCGTTAATAGAGCTGTCCGCAGCAGGAGACGTTTGCTCTCCGCTTAGAGCTGACTGCACCTTGCTGAAGCTGGAGAACCTTGAGACAGGACGAGGCTTGAAAGCAGATCTGACCTTCACGCCACGTCCCAGAGCACCGTTACGTTTTTGTTCAGATTTGCTAACCATCCTCTCGACGCGTGTTGCGGGAGACGGGAACTGAGTCAGCCGCGGCAGTAAAGTGTGTGGATGAGTAATGTGCTTCAAGCTTGCTG
Organism: Apteryx mantelli; assembly: GCF_036417845.1. Classification (NCBI taxonomy): domain Eukaryota; kingdom Metazoa; phylum Chordata; class Aves; order Apterygiformes; family Apterygidae; genus Apteryx; species Apteryx mantelli. Next base: position 26,133,404 of record NC_089990.1, read on the forward strand.
CTGAAGCTCTGGCATCAGGCAGCGGCAGCCAGAGCTGGCGCGAGTGAAACCCTGTTTCAGCCCTAACGTTTACTTATGGAACATGAGTCATATTTAACTTCTGAATTTTCCTGGCTTCTTTGGTCTGCTGTAGAAAAGGGATCAAAACATACCCTAGTTTCTGATGTAGCTCCCTATTTATTAAGTTTTCTGTCAATGCAGAAGATGTAAATGTGTTAATACTGATAGATTTTGTAGGTCTGGACTCCCTGTTTTTATTTTCAATCACGGTGTGGTGTTTTTTGTTTGTTTGTTTTAATCAAAGTTATCTTAAGTGTTGCGATACCAGTGGTGAAAATATCCATTGGTTGGATTAACCTCTTGCTTCTTCTGAAAATTCATTCACTTCCAAACTGTTTTCAGCATTGCTACCTCAAGAGCTGCTTGGGCTGGAACGCGAAAGCATTAGGCGGTACAAAAATCACTCAACAACAGTCTTTCAGAGGATGTGTAAAGCCTTAATCTCTAGCCTTCATGTTGTGGGAGATAGCAGGCCAGAACTGAAGTCTGTGGATGAAGCACGATAGTAATCAAATGAAATTTTTAAATAATAGATGCCACTTTTTTTTTTGTTGTTAAAGTCCTCAGAACAAAATGACTTAATTTCAGAAAGTAGTTGCTAATCTGTTCACCTGACACATGATCCACAAACTCAAGTGTTCAGAAGTGATGAAGCTAATGGTTAAAGATATGATAAATATCACCCTTACTGGACTTGATAAGCCTAAATTCATGCTTTTTTTTTTTTTATCATCAGCTGTATGAGATAAAGCGTATTTCCTTGCTGTGCATCAGCCTAAGTGGTGACCTGGGTTTTGGGGGAATTGTTCTTATCTCAGCAAACGAATTTGCAGATTTTCTTGGAGGTGTTTGTTATTAAATGAGCATTTGTCTGTTATTAAATGATCCTTTCTATCAGCTGCTGTCTTTAATGAATGGAGAGCAGAGTTTACCACCCCTGGACAGTACTGTTCTCAGCAGTAATTTTAAATAATTCTGCATTAAATATCCCTTTTTCAGTTGATAGATGCTATCATCATCAGTTTGTTAAAATGCCCACTATCCCTTCAAGGAAAAAATAGCAACTGTGGAACAGAGAGAAGTCGTCACTGTATCTTTTTTTTAATCCCCCAATAATCCTGGGGTGACATTCATTCGGACAGCATCATGTGGTCTGGAAGGGCATTCAGCTATGTGACCTGGCAACACAGGAATATTTGTCATTAGTCTGCTGCCCAAAGGTGTTTTACTGATTACATTTGAGAAAATTCCCTTTAGCTGCGTGTCAGGTTGGGAGAGATGTGTAAAGCCACACCTTTCGTGCTGGCTACCTGGAATTAAAAATTCAGGCCAGTCTGAGTGCCTGCAAAGCCAAGTTTGAAGCTGAAGGAGAGGAAGGAGGAGGGGAGCTGCAAGACCATTTCCAATGATATTCTTAGAATTTTGCGCTTGTGGACTAAACCAGCCTTATAAAATGTGGTCCCTGGCCTGGGCAGCAGGCAGGATTGCTCCTTCTCCATCCTGACACAGGTCTAAGCTGTCAGAGATGTTTTCTGAGTTGTGTTGTGAGGAAGCTGTTGCAGAACAGCCCATTTCCAGTGTTGGACCTGCACCGATTGGAGTCTCTTCAGGTCTTCACTTGGCTTAGTGTTCAGACAGCACCTCTGTGTTTAAGGACATGGGTCCCCAAAGTGCCGACTCCGGTACCTTTTCACTAGAGGCAGCTTAGACTCCCAGGATTCCCATTGTCGCAGGGATTACGATGTGGCTTTGCACAAAACTAGCCCCATACCGTGCTCACCCGGGCACAAATTCATAGTTGAAGTGAACCGGTGTGACATGAGCAGCCATGCCAAGAAGAGCAAGGTTGGAGGTGTTAAGGGAAAGGGCAGATGCTGCTGGGGAAGGGAGGAAGCATTGCGGGATGTCCAGGTGGCTGTGCTCCAGGCAACAGCCACTGCTGGGAGTGTGAACGAGGTGCCAAAACTTGCTGCAGCCCTGGCCCTTCAGGTCCTTGCTTTGGGGAAATGTCTTGTGTGTGAAAGCACCTGCTCTTAATGGAAGTAGGGATGCCAGGAGTGTAAATCAGGGTCTTCTGCATGCAGACCTTCGGCTGGCTTTAGGGACAGTTTTCAAAGGAAGCAGTTGACTTGAACATTGCATCTCTGTAACTTTGCAATAAACTGACTCGTAACTGCTGGCACTGAAGGCAGCTAGCAAGGGTCTCCCCTGCTTTTCGCTGTTCATTCTGCTTGTTCATCATTGCTTTGTGCAGAGCTGGCACAGGTTCTTCCACATTATGCTCAGCTTCTCCCCGACTTAAAGACTCCTTGAGGCCTTCAGTGCTGCAGTAGCAAGGCATCAAATATGCCTTTAAAAGAACTGGAATAAAAAGGGCTGTCTTATTTTAAAGGTCCATGAACTTGTCACCATCATTGCTGACAACACGCTAGTGAGGTGGAAATGTGGCCCACATGGACTCTTAGCCCCAAGGGTGCTAGGCAGCAGGCTGCTCACATCACAGTTGTCACTTATAGGGACACCAGTAACCTCCCAAACACCTCTCACTCTCTGTATGAGTGGTTTGCAATGGTGGTTTGTCTTATTTTAAGTAGGCACTGCCCTCTGGGCTCTTCACAAGGTGCTAGTGTACGCAGTGGTCGGCCAAAGTTTAGAAACCATCATCCTATAAAGTTGAAGTCCCTTCATGTGTTTTAGGGGCGTACCTGCCTTGCTCTGGACTTCCAGCTGTGTGCTCTTACTGCATTCCTGGCTGGCAGTGGTGGGTTTTCCATTTAGGTCTGTGGTTGTGAAATGATCAGGTACCCAGCGCACACGATTCGAGGTCTTTCCATTGAAGATGCAATTTTTTTTATTGGTCCATAAATAAATGAGGCTCGGAGGCTGGGAGCGCTAATACCTCTGATCTGTGGGGAGGGGATTATCCTGCTGAGGAATTTAAGATTGTGGTTTCCAGGTCAAGTAGAGTAAAAGTCTTTTGCAGGGAATCGGGGCATGAGGCTTGAAATAGAGCAGTTTTTTTCCTCTGAGCATGGGGCTAAGAGCAGCCCCCCCAGGAATGCAGCACTTTGATTAGTGGGCTAACAAGAAACAAAAACACACCTAAGTTACCGAAAGGGGGAAGGAGAATTTTTTTGGCAGAAGTTGTTGCACCAGCAAATGAGAAATGAAAAATTTATGAGGGTGTTAAACTGTCCAACTGCAGCCGCTCCAGATCATTAGGTATTAAATTCCCAGTTAACTTTATAACTTGTGATGATTGACTTTTATGCCGCGACAAGTTGGGTGGGAATAATTTGCGCGTAAGTGCTCCTTGCTCTCCCTTGAGCTCTCTGCACTTGGCAGGCTGGCCTCAGCAGGCGACCCCGCACTTCTGGAGGAGAAGCCAAGCACAGACACTGGAAGTAAATGATTTCCTGCTCTAAAGGTCTTCCAGAAGAAATGAGGTGTGTTACAAGGGAAGGAACGCTTTATCTCGGCAGCAAGGTTTGTGCGGCTGCTGAGGGAACAGGAAGCACGTTTCACCTTCATTTAAACATTTTCGCTTGGCAGAACCTGGGTTTTATGTCCCTTTGTAAATGTTTCCATGCTTGTGGCCCTAGACCTTGGAGTTTGAAGGGTGCCAAGAAAGTTAATGCTGATTAGGAAGTGTCTCTGGTTTCCACTGCCCCGGAGAAGGCTCTGTCCTCGGGTGGGCCTCTGGGAGAGCGGAGAAATGAAGAGGAGCACCAAAATGCTAGATAGCAGTATGTGTTCTGATCACGATGTGTATTTTCCTGGCTGCCCAGGTCTGCAGGCCAGCATGTGGCTCGTACCCTCTCATGCTCTCCCTGCGGACTGTGCTGGGTGCGCGGTTTCAGAGCTCCATCTGGCTGGTTGCAGCGGCCGGTTGCATCAGCCTGTTGCAAAGGGTTTGCGGCATCCCTGCGTCAGAGTTACCTGAATCCAGGGGTAACAAAATAAGCATTTGCCAAACCTGTGCAAGGCAATTCCCAAGATGTGGAAGTCCAGGAGGGAGTTGCTTCTAGCCAACACGGTCCTTGATGGGAGAGGATGAGCAGGGTGTGCAGCTTGTCAGTGCTGGAGACACCTGACGTGGGGAGAGGGTCCCTTTGGGTGCCTTTGACTGCTCTCTGTCCCTGCGGTTCTGCCAGCGGTGCTGTTTGGGGGCCCAAAATGATCTGCCAGGTGGTGGGCAGCCTGAGCTCACAACTGTTGCGAGTCTTTAGCATGTAACACCGTTACAGGGAATGAGTGGTTGTAGAGAAGCACTTGTGCAGAGGGGGATGGAGGTGTTTCCTTGTGCCAGCCACCTCCTGTGGTAGCTGGGCTGGACCAGAAGCTCCTGGGGCAGCCAGAAGAGCTTATGCTTCCTCCTCAGGGGGAAAAAAATGTCATATACTAACAGCACCCAAAAGCACGTCTTAGTCGGGTTTTTGAGCCGCTGTGCTTCGTTGTGCCTGCATCTGAAAGAAGAATCTCTCCTTCAGCCGCATTGCTTTACTCAGCATGGCGCTATCTGAACCAGCAAGCCTGCTGTGACCTTCTCTGCTTTGGATCTTAGGGCTGAGCCTGTCTCCTGTGCAAAGATTTCTCCTATTTCTCCTCTTTGTTCGGTAGTGATCTCCCAGCGTGAGCTGGAGAGGTGGCTGCCTCTTGCTCCTCTATCTCAGTGTTAAATGTGTAGCTGTAGCCTGGCAATGGTGAAAGCTCCTGCCCATGTGGTCCCTTACTGCATGCATTCGCTAGCATTTCATGGTATCTATAGAAATTTACGGTAGCTCTGCATTAACTGCTTTAACAATTTTAACAATGTCTCTGTAATTGGGCAGGCTGGTCCAGGTGCTCCCATTAGACAACATTTTGGCAGCTGAGTTTTTGAGATGCTGCCCCATTAATTCAGTCAATGAGCCAGTTGCTGAGTTTTATTTTTAATGCTGTTTTGCACAACTCCGTTAGGTGGTGGTTGCCCGGGACCTGAAATAATGTGTTCAAACCCTATAAAAAGGGGGATCTTAAACATGTGCAATGTCAAACTGTGGCTTTTACTGGCTTCTTCTGCAGTTGGTGTGGTGCCCATCAAACAGATTTAAGTGTGAGATCACAAGCTTAGCAGTCAAATTCTCAGTGCTATTTCTGAACAATGGGAATAATCTCTGAGATCTAATATGTAATATTTTTTCCAACATAAACAAATCTATGCCAGGCCTTGAGCTACAACCCTGTAGTTTTTCAAGCCAATTTATGTTCCCAGCAAATGCTAATCTTTGTTCTATCCATCCCTTGTCATGTGATCTAACACTTTTTTTTCTCTGTCAACAGGTTTGTTAACAAAACAAATGCTTTTATGTTATCATTTTCTTTATGGCATCTCTCTGCATGCTTTGAATTTGTGTTATCTGTTGCAGTTTATAAATTTCCATTTAATTCTGCTTTTTCATTCCATGTGCTCCCCACTGTTCCTCTATGATATAAACTCTTGCAGGAAAACTTAGTCTTGCATAGATTTTCCTCCCTAGCACAGATACTGTTGTTTTCTGAAACAATTGCAGACTTTTATTTTTCAAGGTTCCTGTTTTATTTTTCTGTCTACAGGAGGATTATATGTTCTAAGGGCATGAGCTGAATTTGAGCGGTTTCAGTTCTGCATTACTTGGTTTTATTTTAAAAATTTTTAGTGCAACTCAGTGTATCACGTAAACTTGCATGAGTGTCCAGTTTATATCCAGTAAGGATGCCTTGTGTTTGGGAGGTGATACTGCAACAGCTATATGTTGTTGCCTCTTAACAGTTCCTACAAAGAGCTCTTCTTTGGGGCACTGATGTACACTTTTTGCTTCATGATCCCTTTTCTTGGGTTCCTGTAAAATGTTTTTTGCTCCCTGCAGATCTGAATCTTGTCCAAAGGCAGGACACTATTTAAGACTTCTTGGATCTTCTACGGTGCTCCATGATTTTTTTTTTTTTGATCTTTTACACTTGTTTCTCTCTCTTTGCCTTGTGGCTTTGTTAATCCAATCTGTTGGAGCTTGCCGCCTGCACTTGTTACGTGTTGCTGTCTGTCATGTTCTCGTTGCTTCTCCTAAGCTTTTGTCAGCGTTTTCTGACAGCCTTGTACTCTGATTTGCATGCCTGATTTGTGTACCAATAGGTCTCCGATGCTTCCCAAGTCCTCCCCTATTGCACCTTTGATGCCACAGCTTCAAATCTGTCACGGGTGTCTCAAGGGCTGGGGAAACTTATTGGTTTCTTTTGGGATTTTTAGGAGGTGTTTTTCATGTGACGCTCGTATCTCAATGTTTTCTGTTGTGTTTGCTTCAGTACGGTCTGGTTCTGTCTTGCATTTTTCTCCCTTAACTTCAGGTTGTTAAGTAATTCAGTGCTCTGGCCGAGCCACACTCAGACAAATAGCTGCTTCTTTCTCATCTTCCTTTGCAGGTGATCCTCTTGCATTTCCAGGGTGGGAAGTGTGCAAATCTCAATTCTCCTCTGTCTGATTGCTGTGTTTCTGGAGAGCTTGCGGTGCACTGGCTTTGTTTAGCTGCTCCATTTTCTCCTTCATTATTACTTTTCCTCTTTCTGTTCCTGGCATCATGCAGTGACTTAAAAAATGTCTAGGTTGAAACTCTGAGTCTCACAGAAAATGCAAATGGTGGTCGGCAGATCTCATATGGGAAGTGGAGAGGGATCTCTGTCCCATGCAGGTTTCTTGCATTCGTAGGCGATGCCTCATGAATGCGCGTTTGAGGAAGAGAAATCCTTTCAAGTCCATTTTCTTTATAATGCAGATGAAAAGTGCTTACCTGGCAATCTCAGGGAGCGGAGCCTCGCTGTTACCCTTTGCAGGGGAGGCTGGACATCACAGCTTCATGGCAAGCATCACCACAGAGGTGGCTTGTCTGAGTCTGCAGCATGCTTGCCTATTTGGAAAGAGGTTGTGTGATGTCCTCCCACTTCGCAAGGGTGGACCTGTAATGAGCTTCTGGCTCCTGTGATACAGAGCACCGGATGCTGATGGGGAAGCCACCAACTCGGCTAGCCTGAATGGGAGCCTCAGTAGGGAAAAGCACTCTCCCCCTCTCCTGCCTGGCATCCTGAGCCGTTCACTCGCTTAAACAATTAGCAGCTTTGCCAAAAGATTAATATTCTTGCCCTGAGTAGATGTTGTTTAATATTCAGGAAATATTGCATTATGGGCATAATGAATATTCAGAGTGCGAATTAGCATCGCTCAGTTAATTATGCTCTGTGTGTGATATGGAATGCACTGCTTTTTATTAGGCCTGTGCTCAGCTATTCGCAGCGCATAGTCTTGCTTGGAAAATGTGTCCTAGGAACGTTCAGTATCTCTAAGTAATTTGGAGAATCAGTTGCATGCACTTTGGCAAGCATAATATGAATTTCTTAGCAGGTTTGAAGTCATGCTCTGAGATGCTGAATATTGCTATTATTATCACATTAGACCCTTAAATAGGTTTACAGGTGTTATTAAGTGATTTTACCATGACGGGTGACTTTTTTTTTTTTTAAACTTAATTTGAATATCCTGTCAGTGTATGTTTGATGTGCCCTTTTAGAGAAATTAATTTACAATAGCAGTGCATTTACTGATAAAAGTCCTTCTGCATTTGGACTGGAAATTGATCTTGGGACCTTGAGATAAGTGATGTAAGAGGCTACCTTCTGTATTCTTCCAGACAACCACAGGGCTGTTCCCTGAAGTGCTCAGTGCACTGGCTCCTGCTTTGTTCTTTTGTCTTTTAAGCATGCTTGCTCCAGGGAGTCTATGTTGTTACTGGAAAGAACATGTTATCTGCTACAGAGCTGCTTTGGTCCCTCTGAGCAGACCTCCTATGGCAGAAGGACTCTCAGGGGAGGGCATATGTATCACAGAGCAGGTTGCTGCCATTGGGGTGACTTTCTTGGGGTCCAGCTTGCCCTCTCTGGGCAGCATGAGAATTCAGCATGGGTGGTGTGAATGAGTGATGTCCTGAGCCACAGGTTCCCATTGCTGCCTTACTGGGAGACAGTCGCTCTGCCTCCCTAAAGCAGTTGCTCCAGGGCACTGGTCATTGGAATTGCTCTGAGTGTGCTTTGGTTTTTCAGTCTTCTGGTTGTGCATCTGGAAGTCATCTTGCTGAACTGATGCAGGTTGTTTGCTCCTGTGCAATGATTCCATATAGAACAGCACTCCGCGAAGATTATCAGGCTCCTGGGCTTCTCTTCATCAATAGTGCTGCTACCCTTTCCTTACACCCCTGGACAGGTTGATTTCTTAGCTAAATCAGTGTTTAGACCGAGTCTGAACTAGTGGTTGGCCAACTGCCAACTGCCCGTGCTACAGCTGTCTCCTGTCCTTTTTAGATTCTTGCTAACTGCTTGGCAACAATGCTTACGGCATTGAGGTGTGTGTATTACTCCTGCATTGCATACAAAAAAGAGAATTCATTTGGCCTTATGAACGGCTGGTAGGGAAGCAGCCCATGTGGTTGTAATATTTATCTACTAACAGGTAAGTCTGTGATGAGGAGAAAGGAGATGTGTCCCAAAAATCACTCAAGCAGGCTTCCAAAGGATCAAGTTCTTGCACTTCTAAGATATTTCTACAGCTACTGGCTGGGTGGTCCATAGGAGGCCATGTCTGTAGCATTTGGAGAGCTCTGTCCTCTCAGGATGTTGTGACTGTATAATGCAATATAACGTGTAATAGAAACTATATATTTATATGTTATAATGGCAAAGATGGAAGCATCATCGCAAACTGTGCAGCCAAGCTGGATGACAGCACTGGGTAATTACTGTGAGTGAGTTGTCACTTACTGATTAAACTAATTAGGCAGTCAATCCTTCCGACCTGTGTTTCTTCTGTGATTGTGTTCTGGCCCTACTCAACAGGATTAGTATTGCTGTCCTTTGTTAATGCTAATGGGAATTGCATTCCTGAGCCTCTGGAAGCACTCCTGCTTCCTGCCTGCTTCCCAGAGTCCGTGTGCTGGCCTGCAGGTTTGGCAGAGAGACATGTTTTGAACTTGGTCCTCTCTAGGCAAGAAAGGGGGAACGCGACTTTTCTGTGGACAGCTCGCTGGTGCGTGACGAGTGCGAGCGTGCTCCCCCTGTTCTGCAGGCTGAGGCCGAGGCAGCACTAACCCCAACCTGGCTGGGCTCCCAGATATTTGAGCAGGCTGTCTTTGAGCAACAGTTTGAGAACCAAACCTAAACCATCTCATTTCTGAAGAGCTTACGGTGCTGCCTTCAAATGCCTGAAGTGTCCGTGTGAGCTGTATTACTTGTAGGCTTGAGAGCTGCTGAGCCAATGTGCCTATTTTTAGGGGAAGAGCTCTACATCCTGACCGTCTTTGCTGCTTAAAGCAAAATGAGTTTCAAACGTGAAGAACAGAAATAATGCTGACAATCTCAAAGTCATGGATTAGGTGTCTCTCTTCTGCTCCTGCACGTTACATTTTCTTTTATTTGGTTGGTTTTGAACTATATTTTGCTTTGGATGGGATCCTGTCCAAAAAATGTTTTGGGGGAGATGGCTAATGCAGTCATCTGTATGTTGCTTAGAGCAACCTGATAGGTAAGCATCAGTGCCTTATCCCATCAACCCTGTGCAAGCAGTACTTCATTAATCATACCCTATGGATAGACCTAAGACTCCTACAGCAGAGAGACATGAGGTGTATGGCTGCCGCTCTGCTGTGCGACCTGTTATGTGACTTGGTGTCTCCCTTTTCAACTCCTCCAGCCTGGGTTGTACAGCTGAAACTTGCACTAGGTGTGCACAGGACTTGAAAACGTTCAGCGTGAGGATCATGGCTCTCTGGGCTAGCAATTGAGCCAATGAAGTGCATCTCCAGCATGTCACACAGTTTCTGATGCCCCATGTAGGTGTGCACAGGGGGTCCCTCATTACTAAAAGCTATTCCTCCCCAGCTGCCGAAGCTGGGGGTGTGGGTGCAAAGCTGGTGCTGGGAAGCTCATAGAGTTGTATAAGACTTTTTCACCTGTGGAAAGCTATCAGATTAATCAGCAGCATCCCACCTTCTGCTCCGAATACAGCACTTACCGAGTCCCATCTGAGCTCAGCCGCCTGGGCTGAATGGGTGGAAGGAAAGATGTGTGCGGACATGGTTTGGCAAGTTATATTTGTTGGACAGAGGCTCAGAAGCCTCGCCCATGCTTCAATCTGAAAAGCAACTGGCCGTAAAAGGCCAGACTTCCCGTTCATCCTCCACAAGCCAATATCCCTCCCTTTGGGGAGAGAAAATATATCACTCAAAGGAAATGTGGTTGTTCTGACAAAGCTTGTTTGCATTGTTGGCCAACTGGCTATAGGACAAGGAATGAGGTTTCATGACCGTCCTGTGTTAAATTGACACGGTGTGCAGTATTGCATTCCCGAGTAGCTGTGCTTCCTTTTACCGGCGAAAAAGCAGTCCTTAGTTTTTTTTCCTAGAGGCCGTTGCTATTCTGCAGTTCTCACGGTGTGTGAGATCCCCACTGCTCACCCAGGGGTGAATCTGAATGTGCCTGACTTTTGACAAGCCTGTGTTCACCAGCAGGATGTTTGACTGCTGTGGCTGAGCATGCCAACTTTATGCCCAAAATAAACGCCACAAGTTTCAAGGCAAAGTGGGTTGTGTTGGGTCAGGATTTGGCATTTCAGTTTTCAAAACCAGGCTGATATGCATCCGAATCCTTGTGAGCCTGTTGAACCACTTTCCACTCTTCTGGGCCTATCGGGTTTATGGGATAAGCTCAGAAAATAGTGTGCAAAAAGGAGTGTGTCGTGCAGGATGTGTCAAAGCAATAAGTCCAGAATCTTTGCTTCCTCCGCTAAAGGGCTTTGGGGAACCAAACATCTGGCATCAGAAGAGATCCAAGAGAAAACATATATGGGTTGTTTTTTTATTTTTTATTATGATTTGAAAACGAAGGTCAGGAGGTGAGAGAGCCTGGTTGTTACACCCAATACAGCTCAGAGTCCTGGCAATTTTCTGAAACTTGTGGTTGAGTGATCCATAAAAATTGAGAATATTCATGTAAAACATCAAAAATGCCACCTCTTTGGCCTTCCAAGGAAGGAGTTATGTTCTGCCCAAAGCTCCACCAGTACTATGAAGATGATGTCTTCAAGGGTAGTGTTTTAGGGTAATGGGACAAAGAATGTTTGCCATATGTAGTTAACGAAACTGAAGGTTCTTTCTAATCTCTATTAATAAAGGCTTATCTCAAAATAACTTACCCTAAATACTCCCATACTGTTTAAAATGGTATTCTTCTCAGATGACTAGTGTATGGAACCATTTTTATTAAAGTTGGATGGAGTTTCATGGGTTTATTAGGTGTGAAAATTTAAAGCTGGAAGTTCTCTGACAATATCTGCAGGCATAAAAATGGGAGAAGGTCTTGAGGAAGTCAGAAGCCCTGCAGGGATGTCTAGGGAGCTCTAACTTTTTAGGAGGCTAATAGCGAGGCTAAAGCTGTATTTCCTTTATAAGTTCAAATTTCCTTTAACCCACATATAACTTCTGATAAAAATATCGTTCTTATGAGAAACTTCTTATACTTGGTTCCTCTATCGGAAGCCAAGTAATCTTTAAAAATTTAAAGATGTAGAGATGGTGTCACAGAGAAATAAGCTTGGCTGATGGGTTACCTATTTTAGGAATTCTGTTTGTGACTTAAAAGTACCAACTTCATTTTGAATATATGACTCTTCAGCGAGGACAAATGCAGAGAGTTATTTATGTATATCCGGGATATATGGATTTAGGTGAGAGGTAGGAAATGCATTATAGTTTGCAATATGTTCTCCTCCCAGATTCTTCCAGGCACAGGCAGTGGAGACCATAATAACTGATAGGTATTGTCATTCAGATGCTTCACTGGTGAAGGAGATATGGCTATGGTTGATGGTAGTTGTTCTGCTGTGCGAAGAGCTGCACCAATTCTGTTTTCAGAGAAAGCAATTATGTCTCATGACTCGCTGAGCTCTGCTGCCTCGGTCATTGAAATTGCACCTCGAGCAAAGTCGTCTTTCCATGCTTTGCCGAAGCTGTTGGCAGATCCATCAGTGAGAGTAAGACCTGCCGCAGAAGTCACAGAAAGTGGTTTCTTTCTTGGGATGTCTATATCTCTCAGCTCTGGAAGCCATTAGATTATCCTAGCGCCACCCTTCCCTTCACATGCGAAGCTCACAAGTCTTGGCTAAAGCTCTATCTTGGACAATTTGCCTCCTGTCCAATTTGCCAAGCTTATGAGCTGCATTGGCTTCTCCAAAGGCCTTCCGAGATCACAGCAAAACAAGTGTCAGGATGTTTGCGACGGTGGTTGGGCACTATGTGAGCTTCAGTCTGAGAGATTCCCTAAGTGCAAGGGACCAGACCCATGGCTATAGGGCTGACGAGAGAGTGCAGGGAGCAGTGCCTGGCCTTATCTTCTTGCTCTTTGGGGCAGGGAAGTCGGAGCAAGAGGCAGTGCTGGGTTTACAGGTATGCATCACTGCTGCCTGGGAAAGCATGGGGTCTGTTATGGTCTCGTGCCAGTGCATCTCTGCAGTCCACCTGAATAGCAGCTGTGTAAAGATGTGAGCAAGAGCCATTCAAGCAGCTTAAATTGGTTCTTGCAGAGCAGTGCCTGGCTCAGCTTTTTCCGTTCGCTGCGCTTTGATCTGACAAGCGTTCGCTAAGAAAATTAGCTATAAGGTCTTTGCTTTTGTGAAACACAAGCAGTTTTGAGCATGAAACGTGAGCTGCACTCCGCAGGCCTGCTGTGAGTAGGTGTGCTACACAGAGTCTCCCATTGCAGCTTCTCGCGTGTTTGCATTGATCTGCTTCCCGGTTTGGGGCTTTGATTCTCCTTTTAATGAGTACAGCTCCTGCTGGCACCAGGGACTAGTGTTAGGGGTCCTGCCTGAGCAAGGACCATGGGATTGAGCTCAGGAGATGACCATCTCCTATGATCACAGCCCAGAAAAGACGTCTGTTCTCCTGAAACCTTCTATTGCCTTGAAGAGTCTTTTGAGTTGGGGGAAGAGTTTAATCCTTGCCAAAGGTGGAAGACCTACTTAATTATTGATTGATTAAATTAATTGCTTAAGATCATAGTTGTGGATGCTGTTCTAGTCCCTCATCCCCAGACAAGAGCTCTCTCTTGCGGCTGCGTGGTCGTCCTTCTGCCACGTGCTGGGCTTCTTTGTCCTCTGCCAGCAGTAGCTTGAGCTGCAGTTGCCCCAAAACAGCTTACTGTAATTCAGCCTCTGACTTTTTGCTTGCTTAAGGCAAATTCTAAATTTCTCTATCTCAGTTTCCCACTTTAAAAACAGTGCTGTATGAGATTGGCATTTGAAAGACAGAAAATGACTGAGAGAGACTACTACCGAAGGGCAAAACAGTCTCCTGAACTCAGAGCTCAGCTGGCAAAGGGAAGAGCTATTGATTTTTCCTTTACCTTGTTTTAGAATGGAGTTCTCATTTTTATGACTAAACATTATGTGCCATTAATGATTTGCTGTCTCAACTTTTGTTTTAAAGCTTGGCTGTTCACCTTTTTAAAGGTTAAGTGTGCAAGTGACAGCACACAGGAGTTATTCTGGAGAGCAAAACACTTTCCCCCTCTTTGGCCATTTGTTGTCAACTCCAAAAAAAACAAAGTTATTCAGGAAGACCCAAAGGGGCTGGATTTCTTTTGAAATCAAAGTGAGAAGGAAAGAGTACAAGAAAAAGCCCCAGAAGTGGCAGGTGGAGATGAATAACATTCTGTAGCTCATGTAAAAACCCTTCAAATGCAGTTCATCACGCCAAAGAAATACACCCAGGATGGTGCACTGCTTTTATGGAGGAGTCTCCACCGCCTGGGGCAGTGTTGTGTATTGGAAGCAACTTCTTGCTGTGTTTCTTATGATTTGAGTTGACTTTATGGCTGCCACTATTTACTGCTGCTTTATCAACCATATCTGGATTCCTTCTCTGGTTCTTCTTGCCCTGGTTTCTTTGGCTGAAGGGTGTCTGAGCACCTGTATTTTTATGGGGCATAGTAAGGTGCTCTCTTAAGGTTCTTAGTTCCCTTGGAGAGTTTTGTACAGGTCGACAATAAGGGTCCAAGCCACCCTGCCTTCCTTGTGTCTCCCAAAGGGTGCGTGTACTGCACACCTGTGACTGCAGGTCCTCTTTAGGACGAGAGGGAGACTGTGGAGCAGGAGTGCTCACCTGTCTGCAGGGTGTGGGCCATAGCAGTGTGGGGAAGGTTCTGTGCTGTGTCTCTTTGAGAAGCCAAGCTAAATTTGGTGCCACCTTGGTCATGGCACAGAGAAGCTGGAGAGCTGCATCCAGCCCCCAGGTTCAGCAGAGGCCGTGATGTGCTGCTATTGTGTAACTAGCTCAGACTGACGGTAGAGTCCAAGCAAATTTGCTCTTACAGGCAGGAGCTAAATAACCGTGTGAAGTTCAGCAGCAGTGGATTCCAGGAGTACATGCAGAAGCAGATCACAGGCATATTTGTAGTATTTGTGTTCTCACCCATGTGAAGAGCTTCTGTTTCAGTGGCAGGATTATTTAAAAAAATGAAAAACAAACTAAAAAAAACCACAAACAAACAAAAAAACTCCACAGTAATCCACTGGATCCTGCTGTTATCATACAAAATCAAGCTGATGAGGGAAAGTCAGAGTGATTAGGAGCATAGAAATTGCCATACCGGAGCAGACATCTATCCATTCCAGTATCCCAGTGTTCCTTTTTGCTTGCAATTACCATCCAATGATTCAGAGAAGATGGGGAAAACCTCAGAGCATGCTGTGGTTAATGGAAGTTCATAATTTTGATCCTAAAGTTTCTTTCCAAACCCTCTGGTCAGCTGTTGAGCCTCTTTCAGGGCCTGTCTCAAAACTGTTCTGTAGTTTCTTATTGTTCTACCTCTGGATGTTTTTATTTGGAAGGTGCTGTCTAATTAGAGATGTGCTGTTGCTGTAAGTGTTTTAAGTCCCGTTGATAAACAGCAGACCCATGATGGGGTGCAGATGAGTAGCATGGCTTGCTGGGCAGTGAGAGAATAAAACTTCTGGTTGGTTTGAGAAGTACCACCTCTGCTCTGTGGTACTGAAGCTCTGCTCTGCAAAGCTCTGCATTGTCCAGGTAAGACCTAAAGCACTGATCATTAAAAGGGATGAAGACCATTGGACTGCTTTACATCTAGTTGCCTCTGGAGATAACCAGATATACTTGGATGTATTCCATGTGCACCATAGGATATGTACAGATGCATCCCAACAGTTGGTGATGCTCAGTGTGTTCTTTCTGGGATGGGAAAAGTTAGTTTAACTCGTCATTCATAAAATACAGAGTCTTGCCTCTTCCTTCTGTTGAAGCATCTTTCTTCTGTGAAGCCTCTATCTTCTGTCCCTAAAGTACAATCCCTAAATCAAGCATGAATCAGAACTGTCTGGAAACAGTGCTTTTCCTGCCACCTCCTTATGCCCACTTGCATGACTGGAAGGGTGGGCAGGAGGGGTGATTTGGGTAGGATGGGGCAGGTATGCATCTGGACCTCGAGGAGCTCATCTGAACCCTTGCTTGGTTGGACCGAAGTTGCCTGGGCTGCTGAGCGCTGAGGCAGGCACTCAGGAGACACAGAAGTGATGCTCGTGTTTGTGAGCAGCACTTGGGGCTGACAACCTTGAACTTTGCTTCTGCTTGAATTCAAACTGCTGCACCTCCAGACTCTTAACTCCAGCCCCTGCCATGTGTTTGCATTTCGGCTCAGCTCCTCCATGGCTCGGCAAGCTCTCCATGAATTGCCGATGCAGTCAGACCTCCAGGCTGTCAGAAGCATTGATCCCCCTATGAAAAAACAAGGGGTCATGACATCTGCTTTCTTCAACAACCTGCTTCAGGTTTACAAACTCTGGAAGCTGCTTTACGCAGGCGGATCAGGAAGTGCGTGAAGTCGGCTGCATCTCCAGGGGCCTCGGAGCTGTGGATCCAAAAGCTTCCGTTTCCTCTGACCTGAAATCTGAAGGACACACGCGTTTGCGTGTGAGACAAGGCTCTGATCTGCATGTTCCTGCTGCCAGAGCATGTGTTTATCTGCAGTGGCTGCTCCTTCGCAGACTTCACGCTGGTGCATCACTTGGCAAGTTGTTCCTTTGATGCAGTCCCTGTGACAAGTTACTCCTTGAATGCACCAGGTTCCTAGTGTGGTCTAAATGTCAGATGTTTATAGTACATCTAAAGGAAGATTTACGTCCATTATAATTATCTTTCTAATGCCACTAGGTTTTGGGTGGCTGGTGCTATTCCCTCGGTGCTGGAGTTCCAAAAGTTATTTTTTGCTTTAATCTTAAAAGTCCCAAGAACAAAAGATGAATTTTAGGATTTTGACAGCAGAGCCTGGCTATGGGTAATGTGTCTGCATGGCTGAATGGAGAGTGAAAATCCTATCCACAAGCTGGGAATCTGTCCTCTATTACTTCCTCCCCTTGCAGGTGCTCAGGCAGGTATTGGAGACTGGGTACACAGAGGTGGTATTCTCAAATGCGGTGTTGTCAACACACCCAAGACATGTGCTACAATGTGCTGGCTTGTACACTGAAGGGATCCAAGCTGGTCCTATAGGAAATATTCTCCTCTTTCCCATATGGGCACACATACAGTTATGTGCAGGGTTGCTGGTGACCTGAATGGGAGCCATGCTAATGCAAATGAGTGCTCGGTTGCTTGGGATCATAGCGGTGCTCTGAGAGGAATCCCGTTGTCTGTCCATTTGCCCAACACTTCCATCAGAGACAAATGGCTGGTTATTTATTGTTCTTTACCTCTTGTTCTTGGTTTCTTTGCACACATCTCCCATGCTGTGCACGGAAAAGCACATGGTGGGAGATCTGCTTGCCTCAGAGAAGTACTCTAGAATCGCATGGCAGGTTTTTCCCCTGCAGCACAGATCAGGATGACGATCTTTGGTTATTTTGTCCTTTTTGAGGTTGGTGAGCTCTTCTAGGATGGGCAGTTTTGTGTGTTTCCCAGTTACTGTTTTACCATTTCATTAATGTCTCTCTGAGCATGGAGATCTAACTCAATTGTAGTGTAGCTGTTATCACCTAGGAGAAGAGAAACAGATTATTTTCATGAGCTCTTTTGTTTGTGTGTTCTTCCAGTTGAAATGTGAGATGAGACAAATGCCCTGGGAATTTGTCAAGAGGCATGAAACTTCCCTGGTGCAGCTCTGCCAGCCTGTGGTGCTATAGTTGTTAATACACTCAAAGAGAAGTACATTGGTATCTTGATTTCATGTTGCTTACAAGGTCAGCCAGGACTTTTCCATCTTCAGTGTCAGAGATGGCATTTGCATTGTAGGTAGCGTTCATATCGCATTCCCCTGCATCGGGGGCCGTCTACTTGGCTTCTCAGTGTGGTGATGCCCCATGTTAGGACTGGGCTGAGCCAGCACATAAGGAAATGTGTTTTCCATCCAAGCTGCTGTTTCTCATTTGGTTGTCTCCTTGTTGTGGGATGTTTAGCCCCAAGCATCCCTGAGACACTCTCCATGTGGTGACATCAGCCCCTCTGTATCAAGGCCTCAACTTGCCTTATACCATGGTCACCGCTTTCTCGGAAAGTGCAAATGTAGAGCTCTGCACACATCTTCAGGTAGTTCTTACTGCAGTCCTTGGTGGCCATGGCAGTGCCATCTTGGTGTCTTGTCTTTTGGTTGCTGGCGTAGCAGTGATGTGGTGTGTACCACTGGGGAGCTGCTCTCTAGTGGTTGTTCCTGCAGCAGTTCCTTGCAGCGATGGGGCAGAAGGTGTTTCCCGTGGTGCTGCCTCCAGCCACAAAAGATCCTAATTGCCTCTGAGGATCTGGGTAATCATGTAAAAATGAGTTCTCACAGCTTAAGCCAGAAACAGTTCCAGGGGATGTACAGGTGTGGCATGGCCACTTGGAAAAATTTAATATTAAACTTTGGGAGGAGGGTGGCACAGCCCTGGGACAGGTCCCTGGAGAGGTGGGGGGCCACCATCCTTGGTGGGCCCCAGTCCCAGCTGCCCTGGGCTGGTGCTGGTGACAGCCCTGCTGTGAGTGGGCAGTGGGGCTGGGGACCCCTGAGCTCCCTTCACACTCACACAGCTGTGTAAAAATAAATAAATAAATAAAAATCCGATTTGTGTTGTGAAGCACGCCCTCCCTTCTGGCAAGTGAAGCAAGGCAGAGGATGGAGACGTTCACCCAAGGTTAGTGGGCTGAGGCAGTGGCAAAACCAAGCGCAGAGTCCAGATCCTAAACCAAGCTGGCTGTCCTTGCTGAACAAAATCCAAGGAGGGAAGAAGCACAGTGCTTTTGCCTAGGAGATGGTATCTTTGGCAGGGCACAGGTTGAGAGCCCCAAGCAGTGGCCAGGAAGTGCTCAAACCCTTCTGGATCATCCTTTGTTTAAAAACTAGCAGTCATTTACAGTTAATCTAATGTAATGACATTTGATAGTGTTCCTTGTCATTTCCAGCAGGAAATATGCTTGGGACCAGTTGGGAAACAGGGAAAAAATTACGAAAGGTTTTTCACTTCTTTGACTTTTTATTTTATTTTAAACAAGAAGCACTGAGAGAAAATGACTGGTCTCCTGCAATCTGTTTGCTGCTCTCTTGGTATTAGAGGAGGACACCAGCTGTGCTGGTAAAAAAAAAAAAAAAAAAAAAATCTTTAAAAAGAATAATCCCAAACCCACACTAGCAATTAAATATGTCACTCGCTCAACTCCGGAGTTTAGTCAAATTTTCCCCCTTTTAGCTTTCTCTTTTTTCTTTTTTCTTTTTTTTTCCCCTTTTCTTTCTTTTTTTCCTGTTTGTTTCCCTTTCCTTTTGTTTCTGAATTCTGATCTGAGGACAGGCTAGTTAGTGTTTCACAGCAGACAGATGCTGAGTTATTTCATATTCTAGTCAGGCTTAATTAATGTAACGCCTAAGCATGTTAGTGCCACAATGGACACAGGAAGACGCTCTAGCAGGAAGCACATTTTGCTGAGAGGAGGTGGGGATGGCCAAAAATAACAGCTCAAAAGTCCTGTTTGGGCAATAGATTTGTGAAGCCTTTGGAGCGTTTGCCATGTCACTGCAGAGGCCAGCAAAGCTGGTGGAGTTAAGTCCGTCCGCGAACTCTGCTGTTTTTGTGCTCATCCACATGACCTGGCTATAAAATGACGTGCTGGAGAAGTGTCAATCCGTTATCACTTTTTCTAGGGGGACTTGTGTTTCTGTTGATAAACCAAAGCACTGTTTGCTAGAACAGGCTCTGCTGCAAGTGTCTTTATCTGTCAGGGTCTGTTGTGGCCCTGCTGTCCTCTGGACTTATCTCACTGTCTCTGTGCTTTTTAATTTCAGAGTTGCAAAGGTTCTCATTGTAGGAGGTAGTCGCCTTTATGAAAAGATGGCACACATTCCCCCCAGAGCTTTCCAGAGCCTACAGTTTGCAGGGATGCAGACCTTCCCATTGGGTACAATGATCTCTAGTGATATACCTATGTTCTTAAACTGCAGCCAACCAGACTTGTAGTTATCTGTAGGTAACTTTCCTGGCGTATCTTTTGAACAGTCAAAAAAAAACAAAAAAAACAGGTCTTGAAGCCTTTAGCCTGAGTGCTGCAGGGACGATAAATCATTATGAGCAACACAGGGCTTTTATAGGGGTATTTTGGTCAGATAAATAGGGTGTATCGGTCCACACTTCTTTGAAGAAAAAGCACTGCGGAGGCCAGCCTGGCAGTGCCTGGGAGATGCAGTGGCATCTCTGCAGCTGCAAGGACAGACACCAGCCCTGGGGCACGGCGTTCCTCTGGGGTAACTGGGATGCAGCACACCTGAATGCAGGGCTGGGTTGGCCATGTTGCATTATCTGATATGAAGATAAGTTGGGTGTATGTTCCTCACAGGAGAAGAGGGGCTGGGAGCTTCTGTTTGGCTTAGTTTATCTTCTGGTGGGTTTCCTGAGCTGATTTTTGATTCGACTGTACTGGGTAGGTGTCGATAGCATGTGGCTTTGGAAGACCAGTCCATGAACCCAGGGCATTTGGACTAAGCTCTGCCTTTGCCTGCATCAGCCTGGCCTTGGTGAGGTCAAGGGGCGTGGGTGAAGAAAAAGCGTGGGAGTCCCATCCAAGAGAGGCAGCAGGCTTTGGCATCCTCCATCAGGCACCGAAAGGCAGGCAGGGGCATGTTGCAGGGCTGCTGCTAACGCAACCAAGTTCTCCCTGCGCCCACAGAAGTGAAATCCACGGCATGCAACTGCTGGCTTGATATACTGGAAACCTCAAGGGCTCTTTATAGCCATGACTTGCAAAGAGGGTGAAGGGAGGGAGGAAGTGGAGAGATGGTGTCATGCTAGAAAGTAACTGGCCAAGTGTTTATCCAGGCTGCTCAGGTTGTTGCATGGCAGCTGATGCTCCCTGGAAACCCTTCTAGAGCAGAGGGAGGGACCAGGGGCCCCGTTTCAAGCTTGGGGGTAATGTTCTCCTTCAACTGCTGCAGACGCCAGCGGGAGTTAGCGAGGCTAGGAAAATGCAGTGCTTCTGTGCTTGCGTCCCATGCAAAGGGCCCTCACCCCCTTTCCTGGGAATGCAGGAAGTGAAAGTGGACAGCATCTCTTTCCTTCTCTTAGTATTAAGAGCATGCTCCTCTCCTGTGTGTGGCTCCCAGGAGTGTGAAGTATGCCGGATTAGAGGAGGCTGTTTCCAGTCTCTCCCTCCTGCCCTTGTTCCTGGAGCTCAATGGCTATTCCCGAAGCTGGTGTCTGTCTGCACTGTCCCGTGCATAAATTAAAAGACGTTCTGCTGCTGTTTTGAGCAGGGTGCTCCTGGAGACACCACCTTAACCAGCAAATCTCTTCAGTGCACATTGGAGCGTGTCAACTTGCCAGCGTAGCACTCTGGTCCTCACTGAGCAGGAAGAAAGGCAGAAAGCTTACAGCAGCTCCTTTTTGAGGATCTCTCCCTGTGCTCAGTTGGCAAATTGGAAGGTGGAATTTGCAGTTCCTCCTCACTTGAGAGGCATGTTTGACTCAGGTGAGATAACCGTTGCAAACTTGGACTGAAGCTGGATGGATCACGTGGGCCATCATGACAGTCTTGCATCCATCCCTCCAGCTTGCTGGAGGTTGGAGTAGCCTTTGGACAAAGGGACCAAGTATTAGCCCTGTAGCTGTGCTGCTTTTTGCTTTACTTGATTTCAAGCCTGGACAGCTGAAATAGTGATACAATGAGAGGGGCTAAGAGGGCACTGAATTATGCTTTGTAAATCCCCCAAAATGGGCTTGAAAAAATCAGTGTAGTTGTGCTTCCCTCATGGAGGGAAGAGCATATAAAAATGCAAAGAGAACTTTTGCAGAACAGTTCTTGTTGTTGTCCAGGTAGCAGACTATTTGCGCCAGCTCAGAGGTGTTTTCAGATGTGATTTTCATTCAAATTATTGTCAAGCTTCTGGCTCTGTCTCTCCTTCATCTTTGCACATGCCAGACAGCCATTGAGCCAGTCTGAATGTGTTCCTCAGCTTGAAGGGCTGCTGGCTGAGTAATAGCCAGAAGCTGGGACATACACGTGCATTCCTGAGGGTTGTTTTGGGCACAGGATCTTCCCATCTGGGCTTTATTTGGGCTTCAAAGATGAGTGCTTACAGCAGTGGTAACTGAGGTGCTATGCCCTTATACAGAAGGTATTCCCTGACAGACTGAAGAACAAATGGTTATTTCTGCTCATAGAAGTGCTGGACCCAGGAGCGTTGTTGAACAGGAGCAACAGTATCCTCAGGCCCGTGTGCTCTGGAAGGAGCTTGCATTGCTTCGAGCCAGGTTCCTTTGACTCCCAAAGTGGTTGCATAGTCCAGCTGCGTTTGTCTTGATCTCCCTTTAGTCACATCTTCTCAGGTAACAGCAAATGCTGGCTTGATCATGCTGCTGATCTCTGCTGCTTTGTTGGAGCGCAAGGTGAGCACTGGTGGACCGATGCCTTTGGGTCAAAACTGTGAGCAAGGTGTCTTAATGCTAGGAACCTTTTTAGTTGCAGCACTTCTGTGTATACTGTGCTCCTTGTGCAGCCTTGGAGGGATTTGCTGAAGGCAAGGACACACAAACTCATGGATGGGTCGGCTCCTCACGTGTCCTTTGGGAACCAAAACCTCCCCCCAAAAGTCAATGTGGGTCAGTCTTTCCATTAAGCCATTGAAATGTCCTGTTTCAGCACATCAGAGCCTGCCACGCTTCCTTCCCTTCGTCTTCCTGCCGTTGCTTTCCACTTTGTGGCCCTCATTTCCGTATTTTATCCTTTGCTGCGGCTTCTTACATGAGTCTTGGCACTTCTTCAGCCTACTGATAACAGACAGCCCCCAGTGAGGTGTTGCAGTCAAGCGCATCGTTGAAATAAATTGTCTCATAAATTATCAACAAAACCAGCTCCTCCACTCTAACATACAGCGGTGTCCCAGGCAAGGAAGCTGAGTGCTTTTAATATAGCAACATGGAAAAAGAGCCATTTTTATATTCGCCAGATCCTTGGAAAAGAAAGGTGTGAAGCCAGTGTGGGAACCACCCCCTTCCCGACCTGTGTCCTTCTGTCCCCATCCACCAGGTTTGGCAGCCTGAAGGTTGGCTGGCGATAGCATGGGCTTTGTAGCCTTTCCTCCCCACCCGCAGCAGGAATCAGATTTTAGCAAAACAGGAAGGCACCCTGTTGCACAGCTTTCTCCACTGCGGGCGGTCAGAGGGGAATGAATTCGTTTGGCCCAATTTCTAAAATGAGAACAGAAGAGAGCAGAGAAAAGGAGTTGGCACAGAGAAGTGACTTCTACCCTGTCCTGTCATCTCAGTTGTTGCTCTTACTTTGGGGAGAGGAGGGGATTGATTCTGCGCGTTAAAATGTTACTCGCCTCTGTGTGTTGCCGGAGCTCAGCCTAGACAGCATGCCGACATGGGGTTTTCACATGGATGTACAGGGGCTTTTGTAACATAACAAAATATCTTGCCCAAAGCTGTGCAATGATGATCT
The DNA here is from genome assembly GCF_036417845.1 of Apteryx mantelli. Classification (NCBI taxonomy): domain Eukaryota; kingdom Metazoa; phylum Chordata; class Aves; order Apterygiformes; family Apterygidae; genus Apteryx; species Apteryx mantelli. Next base: position 26,156,485 of record NC_089990.1, read on the forward strand.
AGATCCACGTGTATTTTTTTCTCACCTATCTTTTTACACTCTATCAGATAAAGAAACCACTGTTATGGACTGGTGTTCAGGTGATCCTGACAGGAGCACAGCATCATGGGCTAATATTATACCTCCTCCCAAACAGCATCCCGTGCCACTGCTGTTCTGTCCCACAGCTTCCTTGTTTCTGTGTGCTTGGATGCAGTAGTGTAAGACTATGGCAGAAACACTCCAGAAGGGCACCTTCCAGAAGGGTGTTTGATGCGACTGGCACCAGTCACATCTGGCTGGCAGAGGTCCTTCTGCCCTCCTGTCTGCAGAGCGTGATGATGCCCTGAGACCCCAGCCCATGCAGGAAGAGGCAAGTGGGGGATGCGTGCGTTGTGCCAGCATGTGAAGCGGTGCGACTTGGACAAGATTTAGGTCCTGCCGTATTTCCTACTGCTGCTGTAGAGCTGAGCCTGGTTCTTGGAGCAGATGCATTGGCCATGCTTTTTGTGCCCCACAAGTTACTTGCTCAGCCAAAGCCCTCGTTAAATTTTTGCTTTTTTCCATTGATTTCAGTGGCAAATGAAGCCTTCATACCTGTAAATGCCCCATTTTAAACTCCAGTATCTCAGGGCCTTTCAGGAAAAACACTGAGCATCCAGGGAGTGGCTGAGACGTTCCTGATGCAAGTTGGCCTTGCAGGTTTGAAAATGTCAAAAGGGTTTGCCAAGAAACGTGTTTGAGCACAAGTCTGTCTTGCCTGTTGAATGGGTGGTAATTGGTGTGCTTTTCCTGGGAGGAGCAAACGGAACGATCATAGGATAATTCAGGTCGGAAGGGCCCTCAGGAGGTCATCTAGTCCAGCCTCCTGCTTGAAATTGCTGGAAGGATGGTGCAAGTCCTGCCAGACCAGGTGAATGGGAGAAGCTGTTTCCCTGTGATCTGTCCAGCCACTCTTGCCTCTGTGTTTGTTAATTTAATGTGTTAATGTGTTAATTTAATGTGTTTAATGTGTGTTATTTAATTGCAAAAGAGCTGACGGCGATTCCTTTAAATTGAGGATTTGGGGCATGTGATGCAGAAGTTGCATGTCTCCCCTAGATGGGGAATGTGTCCCATGGAGACACAACAACATGTTCCCTAGATGGGGAACACGTCCCCGGACACACAACAACATTTTCTGGGAGTTTATGCATGAATTAGTATAATTAGCCTGCTTTCATTTTCATTACAGTGGACCCTTTAAAAAAAGCAACTCAGCCATCCTTTTCCGATCTGGATTTGTCTCGATAATGAGACAATGCTGATTTTTAACTTCCTGTGTAATGAAAGCATGAGGGTGCATGCCTGGGGAGCAACGAGGATGGTGGCATGCTAGGAGGGGACGCAGGGCTCAGGCCTGGGGCTGTTGTGATTCCTGGCTTTGGGAAAGCGTTGCGGCAGGAACAGTGGTGGGCAGTGTCAAGGTAAAGAAGGGAAGACATTATATCGGGATCTATCTGTTTTTCCTCCCCCAAAGATATTGTGGATCTTCAGCTTTATTTCTTTTCCGAATAGAAGCAGAGGTAGATATGACTTTTTTTAAAGATCCGAATGAAAGTACAAAGGAGCAGAGGGGAGGTTGCTGAGAAACAGTGAGCTGCTGCTAGAAACACCACCTTTGACCACCTCCTTTCATTCCTCCCACTAATCCATTTTCATGGGACTTGTTTCACCGATTCCCCCATCTCTGAGCACCTTCAAACAGCTTCTGTTTAACAATAAGGAAAGCTTAACAGCACATGCCCACAGCAAAGCAGCCTGTTAGAAGCAGCTCCTTTTTTTTATAGTGTGAAGAAGAGCAGATCAAAAATGCTGGTCAGGAGCCGAGTGTGGGAAAAAAAATTGGCCACGAGCCGGAAACAGGTTTTTTTAAAGCCTGATATTTCACTGCAATAACAGGACCAAACTCTTTTCGCCCTGGGGGAGGAACCTTTCCCGCAGGATGCATGTCTCTAGCCCTTGGCTTGAAAGGGTTTCGAAGTAGTGATTTATTGAAGTACAAGGAAAGTCGTGCTTTTTCTTCTCTGCTAGGTGGCCTTCAGTGGCTGGAGCGGAGGGCAGGGCAAGCAAGTGGGGCGGTAAATCTATAGCAGTCCTAGTGGCGTGCCCCGCAGCCCCTCTCTGCGTAGTTTTTCTGTAACAGATGGGCTATATGTCCCTAATGCCAGAGCACACAAATCCTGCAGTTTGGGCTTTACATAACACACAATATGGTTAAGCGGGCTGGCTGGGAGATTTATGACAAAACATTTTTCATCTGTGAATACGGATGTTTGTGGAAACATTATGCCAAAATGCGTTTGGGGTCCCTCCAAACTTGGCTGTTTTTCCCTGCTGATGTGCCTAGCCAAGTGGAGGAGACACTAGGTTTGCTTGGGTCTGCGGTTCCTACTGTGTGGATTGCTCCCACGCAGCTTGACCATAGTGAATCATCTGGGGCGGGAGGTTCTTCCCAGTGGAGAACGTGTCCTTTTTCAGTCTGAAATGGGATGGGGCGGGAGGGTTCCTCAAAACTTCTGAATTTCCTGCCAAATGTCGTAATTGCTACTAGCAGTAGCTTCAAAATGCAGCCACCCTGCAGTCAGCACAGTTATCATTTCTGGTGCCTGGGCATGGATTGTCATCTCTTTTGTAATTAAAAAAGGGCAATGAGGGAGACATGGGGAAACTTCTACTGCCTAGCAATGGATGAATCACAAAAACTTCTGAGGCCAGTGTGTGGCAGGACACATTCATGGTGTTCGGTGGGCCTGCTCACACGCAGCCCATCTAACCGGCCCGGTTTGTCGACGGACTTTGCCTGGTAGCACCCAAATGCCGCAAGCAATTCTCACTGGATCCCCGGGAGGCAGGAGCTGCTCTTTTTTCAAACAAATGGGGAAACTGAGGCAAAGAGACTGTAAAATAAGATTGCACATGGGCCTGTGCCTGACTTTGCAGTTGAATCTGCAGCATTCTAAGTTCAGCGCAGTCTTGCAAAAGCTGCCTTTTCCCCTGCATGTAGGGACTTGCCAGAGCAATGTGTGCAGCACCTGGCACCATACCTGCCCTTCCCAGAGCCTGCAAAGATTTTCCTGTAGGCCGGCCACCCGCTCAGCTGTTCACAGAGCTCAAATGGGGGATTTGTGCTTTGAAGGGAGAAGCTAAAGCTAGGGACTGCCCTCACCATGTGTGTACTTCCCAGCTAAATTCCTGTCATGCCAAAAACCCCACCTGGGAACCCGCGTATTTTTTGGGAAAGGGGTTGGGGAGGGCAGGGAAGGCTTGCAACAAATCTGCGAGGAGTGCTGGCCGTGCCACAGGAGTTGTCTTTTGCAAGCCAGGAGGACAGAAGCAGCAAGCACTCAGATGAGCGCGCAGAGAAGGGGTGGCATGGTGCCAGCAGGTCATGTGGCAGGGAGCACCACGCTGGCCCGAGCGTTGGTTTGGGGCTCTTTGGGGCCAAAGCAGGACAGTGCTGCATGTGTGGCTGTCATGCTCTGCAGCCTCGCCATGGTAAAGCAAGGCTCGGGGCAGCCCTGCTGCGAAAGCAGGGTGCAGGGAGGGTGCTCCCAAGCAGCTTGGGGGGCTCCTGGGCTTAATATTCAGTGTGCATTTATCGCTCCAGAAAAGTAGTCCAAAACAACTCATGTCTTTCAAAGGCTGATGTGTTCGCTGCCTGGTTGATGCCGTCACAGTGCAGGTGAGCTTCCTGTTGGACCACGTTCCCCTCTCTCAGAGGGGAGGATGAGGGGCAGGGAAGCTAAGTCATTTCCCTAAGGTGACACCAAAGAGGCTGGGCTTAAAACTGAGGAGTGCTAGCTCCCATAGTGTGCGCCTTCTTGTGTGCTTTAAAAAGGTCGTGGCCAGCGCTGAGGCTCTCCTGGAGGTTAAAGCAGCAAAGTGGAAGGTGTGTTTGCTTCTGGGTTTGCCGAGCTGGCGGAAAATGCATGGAAGATGCCTGCTGCCATCATGAGTCTTTGCACAGGGCTGGGATCTGCCTGCAGACATCTGCGCTGCTCTGAGCTGTGGTTGCAGGGAAGCTGGAGGATGGAGCGTGTGTACGGGGTGCTAGGCACAGAGAGGAGGATGTGTCCTCGCTCGCACCATGGGAATCTCGTGGATGTGCTGGCAGTCAGCTCAGAAAAGCGTTGTGCATCGTGAGGAAGCTGAAATCTCCTTTGTGGATGCTGCGTGGGAGTAGTTACGGTTTTCCCAGAGATTGTTTTTCTTTGACTGAAAAGTGGATTAAAGAATAAAGTTTTTTGTTTTTTTTTTTTTTAACTAGAGAGACTGTTGATAAAAACAACTGCGTTGTAGGAAGACTTTTTTTCCATTTTGACAAAACAGAATCCCTAGTGCCCGGTTTTGAGGTAAGGTGAGGTGTGGAGATGGGACCATGCTACCTTTCTGGCCAGCCTGGGCACCTGATGGGCCATCCGCTGTCCACAGGGACCTGTGCCATCACGGAAAGGACCTCAGGGTCAGCGTCTCCCTCCCATCCAGGCATGTGAGAAGAGAGACATGGGAGAGCTGAGCATTAGGTTGAAGGTTTAAAAGCGAGCGGGAACAGCGAAATTGCATCCACACAGTCCTCTCTTCCTCTTGACTCGCTGAGGCCATGTTCTCTTTGTACTTGGGAGTGTTGAAATATCAGAGAGGCTTCAGAGAAAAGCCAGAGAACAAGCAAGTCGGGCTCAGGCTCTTTAGCTTTGAAGAGAAGGTGGTGGGGAGACCAGCTGAAAGTTCATAAATATCTGCAGGAAGGGAAGAGCTATGCCATGGCTTTAACAGGGACCTGCAACTGGAACCAGAATCCAGATAAATTGAGAGAGCGAGCTCTGAAATTTCTCTGGAGCTGGGTAAAAAGACCTTCCCTGGCAGGTCTTTTTAAATGCAAGGTGGCCTCTTGAAAAGATGTCCTGGTGTGAACATGCACAGTGGTTCCTTCAGCTAAGGAATTTACCATCTAGTCTTAGGGCACGTGGTCAAGGTCGTGCAGGGAGCTGGTGCAACAGAAGGTACCCGCAGGCTGATGCCCTCACTGTGGAGCCATCCCTCTCTGCTGTGGTCTCTGCTCTTTGTCCCTTGCAGAGGAAAGTGCCCCATGTTCACACTGAATTACTATTTTTGCTTCGCAAGTCGGATCCCATGCAGAAACCAGAGTCAGACACTGTCATCATCTCCCTGTCCTAGTCCTTCTGGGAAGACCCTGCTGCCTGTGCCAGACCTTTATTTGCCCAGGGAGTAGTTTGGATGTGTGGTCAAGGTCATGGGGGGATTTATTCTGGGCAAGATCCGAGACTGATCTCCTGTGTACCTGGGTCCTGGTCCCAGGAGGTGTCTGCTGCCCACATTATGGGAGGTTAGGACTTTTCCTCCTCACCTCTGTAATCCAGCCGTGATGCGCAGCCGCCTTGGGGGCAGAGTACAGCATCCGCTGGCCAGGATGGGGCACAGCAGCAGCAGGCAGGAGGTAAGGTAAAGCAGGTCTCCAAAGCTCCTGGCTTTTTTGAAAGACTTCTCCATTTTAAGCACACTGAAATAGCAGCTGCTTCTGAATATCCCTGCAGTAGTGGCAGGTTCTAGGCACTTGGATTACATGGGATGCTGTCCTAAAAGGGTCGCTTTTATTTAATCTATGTATAGAATCATTGTAATTAGCGTATATAAATTTATGGACTTTTTTTTAGGAGCAATGTGATGATGGCAGACACGTTTGCACACTTCAGTATCTTTCCCCTTTTTTCTTAAGCAAGCATTGCTATTCAGAAAAGCCACGTGTCATTGGTTATGTTTAAAAAAAAAAAAAAAAGCGTGCAGCTTTTTTAAGAGGAGACGACTGTGTATTGAACGCCTCGAGGGAGGATTGTGCTTTGCTAGCAGGAGATTCCCTTCAGCAGTGGCAGCCGGGGTCACGGCAAAGGCTGCGGTGGGGCAGCTCATTGACGCGGAAGGAGAAACTAGCTGGGAGCTGCAGATAACGAAGGAATTGTCTTGCTGACAGTCACTACAGAGAAGTCAGCCTTGGCATTGAGTTTCATTGGCTGTGCTGGCATTGAGATGAAGCACAAGAAAGGTGGACAAAATAAGGAGAAAACAGAGCAATAAAAGTGACAGATTTTGAAATAATTTAAATCCGAGTCATGCAGAACCAGGTAGTTTATCTTTCAAGTTATCTGCCTCCAAGCTTTGTTTAACCTTGGATAATTCTTCCTGGGCAAGCAGAAAGATCCCTTACACCTGCGATAGTGTGTGTTGGTGAGTTATTTAGTGTTCAATATCTACTTTTTAAAACACTGTAAAACATTTCAATTGAAAAATAAAAATAAAATGCTAATTGGTCGGGTTTCAAAGCCTGTGACAAGGCCTCTTACAAAAGATGTATGTTTGCAGACATGCTTGCCAACGCATATATTAGCAGTGTCAGAGGGAACAAAAAGTTCCCCTTAGCAAAGATTAGCTTTTAAAGAAAGATGAGGGGATGGAGAAGAAAAAAGAAAGGAAAGGGGGAGGGAAAAAAAACACTAGATAAAGGTTTTCTGAGTAACACTCTTTGCAGAGGTCCCTGCCAGGAAGATCAATGTGGTGGTTTTATTATTGTGCCTTGACACTGCTAAATTATGAAAGAGTCTTTTGAACTATTTGTTAATGTGCAGGAAAAAAGCTGCTTTAGATAGCTGGAGGAGGGGTGTCTGCCAGGCATATGACAGTGGAAGGGGGCAGGGAATGTGTTTACCTTGCCAGGGCTTTATTGTAATAATGCATGGTTCTGCTAAAGAAAATGTCTTGGGTCCCTCGGATAAAGGCAGAAAGGGCTCTTGCATTCCTGCTACTTAATGCAGCAAAGGAGTGTGGGCCAAGGTGAGGCTGAGATTTTCCTGGACGTGTGGGAGCTCCCATTAGGTGCAGAGTCTTCCCAAGTAATTGCTTTTTTGATGAAATTCCCGTCCTCACTGATCTTCCTCTAGGATCTGTTGCTGGAGTTTTTAGGCATGCCTGTTCCTCTCTCGTACGGAGAGAGATTGTGATTTGGGAGCTAGCTGGGTTGGGTCCCCTGCTCCACTGCAGATCCTTTGTGGTCCCCAGCCTGGCCATAGCATCTCCCTGTGCTGCAGCTCTGCCCCAGTGGAACTGGGACTTTCCATGCGCAGGCATGGCCTGAGAGGCAGCATCTTTGAAAGTGTCACTGCTTTGCCGCCGGGGCTGCACGATGAGTGCTGTGCGGGTGGCAGCAGGAACGGGAGCAGACCTGCGAGGATGCGCCATCCTCCTTGCCGAGCGGGAAGCCCCGTCCTGCCTGGGGGAGCCTCTTTGCACGCGCCTTGTGGCTTGGGAGAACCAGGCTCTGCAGTCTACTTTTGCATAGGCAGTACCTGCACAGGCTGAGCAAGCCTGCTCTGGTCGGGAAAATCTGCATCTCACCCTGGCATTTCCCCACTTCCTGGGAAAATTCTGCTGGCAACTCGTGGCAAGGTGGGGGCGTAAATCTCTCAAAGAAACAACTCGCATCCAGCACTGCGGGGAGCACACAGGGTCTCCGAAAAATGAGCAGTGCCAGCGCAAAAGGGAGACTTGCCTTTTTTCCCCTGGTGGCTGAACGAGGCTTTCTGCTCAGCGCACATCACGCTGCATTACGCGCAATCACTGCGATAAAGGTTTTGCCGCTATTTTCCCCTATTGTGAAATGACCCATATGTGTTGCTGCTGCCTTCCCCGGTGGCCCATGCTTTTACTCGCATGACTGCTTTGCACCAAAGCCAGGTAAGATCAGACCTATCTGATCCCTGGTTGCTCCGTCAGCAGTACTGTATAATCCTGCTCTTCCAGCCTCACTAAAATCTCGCATGCACCTTGTGAGTTCAGCAGCACCAGTTCTATGCCAGTAGGGTGTTTTCCTCTGGATGAAGTTCACTGGGCAATGTGTTTAGTGTGAACGTCGTGGAGCAGAGATATGAACATCAATTGACTCTCTCTGCATGCTGTCATGTGGGAAAGCATCCCACTTCCCCATTGGGCAGGCAAGGAAGCAACTGGAGACCTGTTATTTGTGGGTTTGGGGGGGTGTTTTTTTTCTCTCTTTTTTTTTTTTAATGCTTCACTGTTGTGGGACATGCTACAGCGCACATTCAGGGTTGGAAAACAGCAGCTGAGGTGGGCTGAAGTTTGTGCCACTGGCTCACGTGCCTATGAGGTGTATCTGAGTCCTTTGGTTATCTGGTGTTTTTTGGAAAGCCCATCCTTTGTGGAGAGGTTACATGAGAACCCCCGCTCACATTTCAAATGAAATATAAAGTGGGGGTTTGGGGTGTTATTCTGAAGCTCAAGCGATGACTCAAATCCCCACCAAAGGCTGGAAAAGAAATGGAAGGCAAATAAAGAGTACCCACAATGGATTTATTTATTTTCTGAAACTCTCAGGATTTTTTAGCCAGTCTCATGACTTGCTTGGGTTCTGACTCATAAGGTTTGAATGCCTGGGCTTGGCAGCCTTGTGCATCTGTAAACGCACAGTATCCATCAGCAAAATAGGCGACTTTCTGTTGCAGTCCCTAATCCAATAGCTGCTGGAGTAAGGAGAAATCCGGGCGTGCTTCGCACCTCTCTCCGAACACTTCCGTTAGCAGCGAGCAATGCACTCGCTCCAGCTCTGCCCTGTAGCAGCTTCCTCGCTGGCTGGTGTTGGAGCTTTAGCTCGCCCGAGCCAATAAGTTGGCTGCCCAAGGGTGAAAGTGCCACTTACTCCACACTGGAAACGCTTGTGTGTGGAGAGGATTGGAGTGAGTGAGGCCAGGGCTGTATTGGAGTCCCACCTCCAGCACTAATACCTGATCAGGTGGAAGTTGGCTGGCAGTGATCTTTGGTATAACGCTATCCCCAGTTTTTTGCAGGCTGGATGTTTGATTTGCAAGTAAATGCTTTTCTGATAGCAGCTATCTGCAATTCGCTGGAGCAGTCAGAAGACCGTTAAAAGAAAAAATACTTTGGAGATGTAGGGTCTGGACTGCAAGGAAACCTTCAGAAATGAGTTCAGGAGAGTGGAGTGCCTGTCTCCGAGATAAAGCAAGCAAAGTTTGCCAAGAGGGGTAATACTGTTATTGGATCAGGGATGGAGTTGGAAGGAATAGCTATGTTTTTGGCCACATAAGCCTTTTCTTGAGTCCTTGGCCATTCGTTAAAATACACAGAGGTTGCTTTTTTGGGTGTCTCCCTCTGAGCTGTGCAAAGCCTCATCACTGGGGGTAGCCGGAAGCCACAATTGCTTCTTGCAAACCCAGTGGGAGATGCCAGCAGCCTAGGATCTGTCATATGTCACAGCAGCGAGTGCTTCTGGGACCTCACCTTGGGACCGGAAACTAAAAGCAAAAATCATGAACCCCTTGATCTGGGCACCAGAGCCAGCTGGACTTTCCTTTCCTCCAGGAGCAGCGCGGTGCCTGCTGATGTGAATGCTCCCTGTGCCTTAATGCTGGTGAACCCTCCTCCTGCCTTCGAATGTGCTGCCTTTCAGCAGGTCTACTCCCAGCAACCGCCAAGCTGCTGATAAACATGTGAATATAAATACGGCAGCGAGATAAGTGCACGCTTTCTCTCCACCCCCTTCAAGCTTGCTGAGCTGTGATTTGAATAACGTGAAATGCAGCTACGTGTTGGTTCGCTAAAAACAATGGAAGGTGCTATTGCTTGCTTTCCCTCTGTATCAGTTTCCACCAAGGCCTGTTTTTCATTTAAATGATAGGAACAAGCCAGTGTGGGGAAAGCATTGTTCTTGAAGCCACTGACTCGCTGGGCAATAAAAATAGTGTATTGTGGAGTTACCGTGTCCTGTGGAATGAGCGGGATTTACTTATTTTGCTCCTTGCAGCAGAAGGGGATTGCAGCTGGTGCAGCAACCTGGGCTCGCTGGGCGAGGAGGGTAACACGGAGCACTGGTTAGTACTGATGGTGACACTGTACTGCTGGGTCTCAGTTCGGAAACCCTAGCGTGGACTTCTACTCCCCTGCCAGCTCGTCCTTGGCTGACGCCCCTCGGAGGGCAGACCATTTATGTAGGAAAGCAGTGGCAGATTCTCGGATGCTGCGGTCAGCAAAGATGGCCTCAAACCGCTTCCCTGGATCTGAAGGCCTTGACAAACATGTTCCCAGTACGCCTTGTGCTAGTTGTGCCGCAGCAGCCAGAGACCTCGAATGTGCTTGGGCTCTGACCCACTGCAGGCCCCAGGATCTCCCTGGGCGGTTCAAGGGGAACGTCTGCCCCCGAATGCTCCCCCTGCGAGCCGTGTGGGTGGCATTCGGAGAGCAGCCGTCCCTTCCTTTGGCAGCAAAGTCTTCCCAAAGCGTGGTCCATGTGCGGTGGAAGCCATGGGAATGTCTGGCTTTGGAAGTCCTTCTCTGAGCTGGTGCCTGCGATGGTGAGTCACGGAGCCGCCTGACTTACTGTAAGTGACTATTCAAATGGATAACAAAGGCATAAGGAAGTCTTATCGCACAGAGCCACAGCACAGAGTGACCGCTCCAGTGTCAGCTGGTTGACTGCAAACTTCTCTTTGCAAAGCCAATGGCCTCATTCGGCAAGACACAGGTTCCTGCTGGGCCCCGCAGCTGTGCCGCTAACCTGCAGACTTGGACTTAATAGCACTGTGGGAGCATTTAGTAACTATCTCACTTTTTCGTCTTGTTGTATTTGCCTTGGGGTAATGCAGGGAGGGCTAAATGGCAGTCCAAGATTTCCTGCCTAGGAAAAAGCTGTAGTCCAGGTCAGGAAATGTGCTGCCCTTCTTCTTCCAGAGCAGACTTGCGTTGCATGCACGTATTACTCATGGTGCCCAGTGACAGGGTTGACTAGCCGTGACGTCTAAAACAGCCACCAATCCGGGCCGTGTCTGTGAGCAGAGCTACAGCAATGCTGTTAATGTCATACCTGGACAGGAGGGGTATGTGGCACAACTGAGAATAAGCTCTTGGTGACGGGGCGGCTCTCCCTCTAACCACAATGTCTGATAAACCATGATCCACTCCCCAAATCTCAGTCTAGCTATTAGTCTTAAATCTGCAGCCCTGGGAATCTCAGGACTATACGAGAATCTCCACTTGCTTTTTAAATACTCGAATTTGTGACCTTTAAAGACTCAAAACACAGGAAGCGGATAAGCAAAATGCCAGGTTTTTATAAACCTTATGATTTGGGGGATGCTTAGCTGATGGTTATCAAGTATATGAGTTGGCAGGTGGAGAGAGGTGAGTTGCAGTGAGTTGAAGAGTACAATACTTGATCCAATTTCAGTGCAGAATGCTCCTGCTTAGTACAGCAGAGGCTGCGAAGGGCTCTCGCTCGCTTAGATGAGACAGAGTGGATAGCTTTGTACGGGGGGAAGAATGCTACTGGCAGGTTTTCCTCAGCCACTTATTCTTCCGGAGCCACCTCTACTGCAAATGAAATTCTGCAGGGTTTTTTTCCCCATTCTAAACTTGCTGAGATTTTTGTGTTTTGCAAAGCAGTGCTGCACATAGGAGCTAGATGCTTTTCATAATACTTTTGTCATGCAGTTAAAAACCTATTCGTTGTATGAATGTATTATGTGAGCCTGGCTGCAGTTCCAGGCTCCGGGATACAGTTTGTGTTTATTCCAGATTTCAACACTTGCATTCTTCCACTCAGAGCAAGCACGTCTCCCAGCTACATATGTATGCTCACCTGCTGCTTAATTAATACTTTCCTAAGCTGCACAGCTTCTGCAGCTTTATTTGAAACCTCTGCATTGTAGCATTTTCAGCTCTGTTACATCAGTGCGTCTTACAAGATGTGGTAACCTGCATTTTCCTTTTCAGCACGCATCCAATCTGCAGCAGTCGGTGCTATTGGCTGAGTCAGTAGCACTGCTTCCTTCCTTTATTAGATGGCATTTTCAGTAACTTCTCCAAATCAGCACTGTTCAAACTGAAAATTTTCAGCCTAAAAGGTTGAAATTGGGTAGGGGTTTTTTTTAGTTGGTTGGTTTGTTTGTTTTTGCAAAAGGATTTGTTTGCATCAGAGAACAGGACTGGAGGAAGACAGAGGAGAGCTTTGTTATCACTACACATAAAATAAATCTGAACCTCTTCTCTGTGGACAGCCCCTTGCTTGGCAAAGAAACTTGGACTTGCATCTTGGATGGGCCTTCTACCGTCATCTTCCCTGGGCCTTTGAGAGGTCTGAAGCTGCAGGTGCTTGGAGATTACTATGGTCCCAGCAGCCAAAATCTCCAAAGCCTCTTCTGAGCACTCTGCTCATATGTTGTGTCCTCCAGAAAGGGCTGGCTGAGCAGTGCAAACCAGGCAGCCTTCCTCCCTGCTCTGTCTGTACCTTACCTGTGCTGGCTCTTGCCTTCCTCCCTGCCATGAGCTGCCTGGTTTGAACAGAGGCAGACAGAAGCTGAGTGGAAGGGAGGAAGAGGGAGAGCAAAGAGTAACAGGGACAAGGTCTGTAATGGCACTGGAGTTGCAAAGCCTGGGCTGCTGGGTTTGAGGGCTGAAGACTCTGTGGCATGACCACCCTGATGTTCTCTTGATGCACAGCCTTGCTCTGCCCCTGGGGAGGACTGGTCTGTTCGGGGGGTGCTGCACACCTCTCCTCCAGCTGAGCTCGCAGGGTCACTGGCGGTGGTTGCAGCTGGTCTTCCTCCCGCTGGACCAGCAGCAGAGGAGCCCAAAGAGCAGTCAGCACCACCCAGCAGCATGAGACTTCGGGATCTTTGTTGGTGTTAGAGCTTCTGCAGGGTTACCATCTGTTGTCTTGGGCTAACCTCATCTCATTTTCCTCCCTGATACAACTCCACATCCTTTACCCAGGCGCCAGCATCTTCTGGCTGCTATGTCTGCCAGAGCTGGGTTTGCATTTGCAAATTCCAGGCTGCCTGCAGGCACAGAACTGAAGTACACCTCAGTCCACATCCCCATCCCTGAGAGCCTCTGCAAAAGAGCCCATATGGTCCCTTTGGACTGGATCCACCATGTAGGCAGAGCAGCTTCAAGGTAGCTGGAGCTGGAGTGCTAGCTAGCCCAGCAGCCCGGATTTATCATTGCAGGGCTGAGCATGTACTCAGTGCAGACAAAATCTTTGGAGGATGTAGCCACAGCTTCACAGAAGCTCAGAGACATTTGGGTTTTTCCATAAGAACATCTAAAGGTGCCCTCTGAACTTCAGCTTTGACTGAAGGCAGAGCTCCTTCGAGTTTTCTAGGGAAATAACTGAAATTGTGGGGCTCCCCCCATAGTGTTTGTGTGAGGAAAGTACTTTTCCTTCTCTCAATATGAGTAATGGGGCGTTTTTTCCTGAGAAAGCAAGGAAGAACGATGGGAGCTTTATGCTTCCCCAGGAAAGTTTTAGCAAAGTTTAAAGCAGCTGAAACAGGTCTTGGCATGATCAGTTATCCTTGCGCTTGGCTTGAAGGCTATAGCAGTTCCTCCCCTCTGTGTTTTCCAGATGTTGTAACTTACTGAAAGATCTTTCTTGGTTGACTTTTGTCCTTTCTCTTCAAGATGGCCTTTAGAAAGGCTTCAGCAAAGTCCATTTGGTCACTTGGAAGCTGTAGGGGAATAAGGAACATTTTTTCCAATTTTCAGTAATCTATCCCCAGCAATTGAAAGGAGTGCTCTCTGGGCACAGGCTGCTTTTGTGCCCAGTTATGGACCTTTCAGCCAGTTGTTAGGAGGCAGAAGCCCACTTTGAGGACACAGAGAGGGTGGGAACCTGAGCGGGACTGTGCCGTAGGGCTGTTGGGGGCAGTTGCCTGGGTGCTTGGCACTGCCCACGTGCGCCGGCTGAGATGAGGTCTTGATTTTGGAGAAATCAATGGGAATCCAAGATCTGAATGAAGGCAGGCCTGGGTACTGAGGACACGTGGTCACTTTATCTGTACTGCCCAAACATACTCATCTTCATGGTGGGGTGGGGCCTGGAAAACTTTGTTGCGGGAGAAATGTCTGCAAGACTGGGCTGGGCAGGGCTGAGCCAAGCGGCAGTATCACATGGGAGTGCAGGGGCAATGGGGAGCAGGATGGAAAGGCTGGTCCCACTGGTTAGGAGTGACCTTTCTGAACCCGAGAGTTGCAGCCTGTTGAGGGTTTTGCTTTGCCAAAGGTCATCCTTTAGTGAGTCAAAATTTCCCATGCTGCGCTGCCCCTTCCCCTGTGTTAGATTTGTGCTGCTGCACCAGTTATCTGAAGCCACGGAAAATGCTGAAGAACGTTCACAGCATCAAAGGGCTCTTTGGGGCTCGTGCCGGCGCTGAGCCGTGTCCCCCATCCTCAAATGGCCAGGAGCAGAGGCCGAGGAGGGGAGCCAAGGGCTTGCGGCAGCTGTGCTGTTTTCTCGAGGCAGGAAACCTGTTCAGACCTCTTCTGCTGCGCACGTTGCTGTAAGATGTAGGAGCTTATGTAATCGGCAGCGTAGCAGTCAGCACGGCAGGCTGCAGAGCCGGGCTGCTGCTGTCTGCAATCTGCTCGATAAACCGAAAGGCGCTCCGCGGCCCAGGCCAGGTTTTGCCACAGATGGGCGGGGGAGTAGCGTTCAACTGGGGCTGTCGGGACAACCCAGGCTAAGCGTGCACAAAAGCACGCGAGGAGATCAGCCTGTGCTCCGAAGAGTTCAGAAGCTTGTCCCGGCTTCACGAACAAGGGGCTCTGGGCACATCAAGAGCAATCCCTGCACTGTTATGGGTTTGCTGGAGGAAGTGCAAGGGCTTTGCTCCCCCACTTCACGCTCTGACTGAGCTTGCTTGTCCAGGCTTTCTGCATCCAAGGACCAGTATCTGCAGTCCTGGCCGGGCTGCCTGACTGTTAGGGGTCTCAGATGAGCAGCCTGTGCATGTGCTCACTAAATTCAATGAGCATGCACCTCTGACTCCCTTTGAATCTGCTGGCTTTGGAGCCCAGCAGGGATGAATCAGACCTGCTGCACATGGACCGTGGGACAAGTGCACCCGTATGCTGCTCTGGTCACTTGGACAGGAACACCAATGTTTTGACATGGTCAGAGCTCTGCGACTCTTCCCTGTACTCTTCTCCCAGCTTCATACTGAGGCTGTGCCAGCTCAGCAAGGTTTAGGCACGAATTTACCGTAGGATCCCAGACATTGCAGGGGGAGAAAGGGTTCCCCAAGCAGCACTAAGACTCTGGGGCGCTTCCTTTGCCCCTTGCCTTGGCAATTGAAGAAACTCCAAAAGTGCTTTGTGTTTGGCTGTCCCAGCCCTTGGCAATTCTGCTTCTGGAAGCTTCTTGGCATTCCTAGGAATTTTTAGGAATTTTTTGTTTGCTTTTACTGCAAAAAAGAGCAACCAGGGGAAAAGGAAGGCAGAAAGAATGGGATTTTCTTATGCTCTCAGCTGCACAAGGAGTTAAAGTGTTCTTGCAGTCTCGCCCTGCTGAAGTCAGTGCGTTTACCCTGAGGCTGAGTTTGTACTGGTATACATGTATCTCAAGATCTCCGTCTCTGGCTTTAAGTGTCTCACTGTGGCTTAACATAAGCAACAAATTAGCCAAAATAAGCCCCGTCCTGGGCAGTTGGTTGGTGTGTTATATCTGCTTCCAAGAGAAACCTGAGGGTTTTGTATCCGTCTTCACACTTTGGCAATGTTTGCGCATTGCCCTGCCAGCGCGGCTGTGCTGAACTGAATGACGTGGATGGGAGTGTGGGGGAGAAATCCAAAGCTGCTCTTCAGGCTTTCTCATGTCCTTGGCCTCTCCCTCCGCAGCCAGGTGCTGGGACTGTGGGATCAGTGTGCGAGGTCCTGGAACGTCCCCAAAAACAGCACAGCTGAATGGCTCCCTCTTCCCAGGAGGTAGCATAACTTGGAACGAGATAAGGAGAGAACTTGGGTCAAATTCCTCACGAAATGAGTAGGTACCTGGCCCGACTGAACATGACCGTCTTGAACATGCCCGCGTTCAGTTCCCTCTGAGGCTTTTGCACGCTGATGCCAGGGAGAAGCAGAAGTTTCCCTGTTCAGTGCAGGCAAGTCCCACACGAAGCAGGAATTCAGGAGAAAGTTATTCGGATGGCAGCCCCGAAGGGTTTTCTCACAGGTGTGCTCCTGCCCAGATAATCCCAATTTTTTGTTCAAGTTTGTTCTCTTGCAAAGAGTAGGACATACCTTACGTTGCGATCATCTCTCTCCAGCCCATCCTTTGCTGTTAGTAGCACTGCGTGCTCTGCCCACCTCCCATTGATGGTGCTGGAGCTGCTGGGTTTGGGGGCAGCTCTGGTTCTTCTCACATGCCTCAGGGACGATTCTGAGATTTCTCTCATTGCTTCTTGTGCTTACTTTGAGGGTACGTGACCCTGGCTTGGGCAGAGGTTGTGAACCCTTGCAAAGTGCTTGCAGCTGGTGCCCAGAGTCCTGTGTGCGGCCCTTGATGATGTTGTGTTACGGTCTGCACAGCAGCAGGACCAAGCCCATGCTTCTCCAAGCAGCCTGGCTTCCCATGGACCTGTGTCATAGAGGTCTCCGGTGCTTGCTAAGGTATAAACTACAGCTGTAGCTTCCTCCAGCATAGATCGTTCATGGGGTCTCTTTGCCACATCTAATAAAGTTTGACCGCGGTTAGTAGTGACACTAGTAGTTTTTCTCTCTCCTGCCTGTGTATTTTCATATCCTTTCCCTAGTGAAACTTGGTTGAATTTGGCCAGTGAGTTGAAACTGGATCAGTTTAGAAACTGGTGCACAAGTGATGAGAATATGAACCTTGCATCCTTAGAAAACCAGGCCCTGTGCCCTAGGGTGTAGACCTTGATAACCTCCTTCCCAGTCACCCATTTGACCCACGCTGCACAAAGAGGCTTTTGCAGGCTCCAATCAGACACAGGGATGTACTGCACTCACCATCTGAGGCATGATGCTTTCCCATCCGTGCACCCCAGACCTCATGTGCCCTCTCTCCCGTGCAGCAAGGTGCCTCAGCCTCCGTACCATCCCTGGGAAGCTGCATCCCAGCGCAGCTGCTGCAGGGCAAGGGCTTGAGCTACGACTGCGGCACCAGGCATAGCTTGGGCTAGGCTGGGAAAACTCTGCTGGAGCAGTTGCAATGTTTCCCTCACCCTGCACTGTACTGCCAAGGTGGGAATAATGCTGGCCCTTTGGCTTAATGAAGCAGCCTAACAGAAAGACAACTGCAGATTAGAGGTTAAGGCTCCCCAAGGGCACGTTATGTTTAATCGTTCCCATTTGTCACCATCCTACCTTTGCACAGCACGAGGATCTGTGTTTCCAAATCAGCCGCAGGGTCTCTTTCTGCTCCTGTGAACATGGATGTGGCAAAAACCCCGATTTAAATGCGACCCTTCACAGAGCTGAGTGGGGCTCCAGCTCACTTGCTTCCCCCCTTGGGTATGGGGCAAGAGGACTGCGTGATAAAACAGCGCTCACTGCTTTCCCGTAAAGAAAAAGTCCTACTTAGAAAACTTGAGAAGCAGAAGCGTTTTCCTGTAACCACTTACAACACATCTCTCTATTTATCCTCAGGTTATTAAAAGGGAAAGCAGTTGTCTTTATTTCCTTCAAATAAGCCATTCAATAGAGCGATTTAAATCTAAAGCAAACAAGACTGCAAGAGCTGAACATGGACAGAGGCTCCAGGAATATCCCAGCCATCCTCTGGGTGTTCAAGCATGCTCTTAATCACTAGGTACTTTGCATCACTCGGCTCCGAGCTTTGCCCTCCAGCCTTCAGCTGCAGTTGTCTGCTTTGCTCCAGTTCCCTTCTGGCAGTTCCTGCCCGGAGCCCGCGACGCGTGGGAGGCTGGACCTCCATGCTGACTGGAAAGGATAGCCCGTGGCTGGATGCTGCTTCCACTCCTGCGCGTGTGATTTACTTGCTGCAGCAAGCGAGAGGGGATTCAGCACTTAGGGCTGCATCCAGGACTGGAGCTCCCAGGGGGAGCGAGACTGGGCCACAAAAACGTCGTGCTAGCAAATTATTCTGAATGCTTTCTAGCCTTTTCCGGCAGGGAGGAATCTGCCCCCGATGCCCCCAGCCCAGCCATGTGGGGTGCCACAAGGCCTGATACCCTCACTGTATTGGGAAGGGGGAGGAATAGGTTTCTAACTGGTGTTTTGAGGGCAGGGGCAGCTGTCTTGCCAAGAAAGCCTTCTCTCATACTGTGGTTGGGCTACCCCATGCTGGTCACCACTGAGGACAACGGAGTGTGGAAGCAGTCTGCAGGGCTGCCCAGCTCCTGCTGTCTTGGGCTCCGGTAATTGTTGCTTTGTACAAAACCCAGTGTTTTGCAGAGGTGTTCAGCACATGCAGGCAGATAGACTAGGTATATTGTACTGAGGTCTCCCTACCCCGCCGAGCGACACGGTACATGGAAAAAGTGGTCTGGCCCTTCCCTCCAGCTGCTTGCCTTGTGGCCCGTAGCCTGGCCAAGCTGAGCAGAACTGCACCATTTCCCCATGGTGGTGTGGCTTCACGTGGTGTTCGGGTTCCTCTTGGGGCAGAACTGGGCGTTGGGGCTTGCACAGCACCATAGGGCTGATGCAGAGCTGCTCCAGCCCCTTGCCCTGGAGGAGATGGCCATGCTCCACACCTTTGCTTTGGATTTTGCCCCCCAGACATCACTTCTGCACCATGCAGAGCAGTCCTGGCCCCATCTTCTGGGTGCGCGTGTTTGAGGGATATCAAGGGGGAATTGATGCTGCCCTAAACTGGAAGGGTTCGTCAAGGAATAAATTAAGCCCTCCCACTCTGCAAGAAAGCGACCTCCTGGGCAGTGGCAGTAATGATGTTGTACGCACCAGGCTGAGCACTTTGTGCATTAGTTTCAGCACACATCATGTCATTACCCAGCTCATTACAGCTTCCAAAATTAACAGAGCACCCTCACCACTGTCTTGGGGGGAAAAAAGCCCAAATACAGCTGAGCCCTCAACTCCTGCTAGAGCTAAATGAATAAATCATCACTCAAGCAAGGAGCAATGCTGTCTGGGGCCAAGTTTGCTGGAGGGGGTTTTATCTAACGGTGTGCATACGGCGGGCTGTTGGCTGTCCGTTCCCTGCTTGCAGTTATCTGACAAGGCCAGCAGAGCAAGGCAACAGCTTAATTTCTGAGCTCAGAAACGTTTTGCTGTTGTCTCTTACGGCCCCTATGCCAGAGTGCTGACAAACAGTGGCATGGTTTGAGGGATGCCTTTGAGAAGCTGATACTGATGTTTTGTGACAATTAATCTTGCTATTTATATCAGTATAATTAGCTATGTTATTAATATTATCAAGGCGCCACAGTGCTAATTATATGTCTGCTTAACATGTACTATCAGTGCTGTTTAAAATCCAGTGTAATTCTGCTTGACATTATCCCTACCATTAGCGTTATTTGTTGTACGCTCCGGAAGATAATTTGATGCTTCTAATCACTGCAATACCATTATGCAAACTGTTCCCATTTGCGAAAGCTTTGGAGGACGATGCCACCAAGTGGTGTAACTTTCCCAGAG
Source organism: Apteryx mantelli (assembly GCF_036417845.1). Taxonomy (NCBI): domain Eukaryota; kingdom Metazoa; phylum Chordata; class Aves; order Apterygiformes; family Apterygidae; genus Apteryx; species Apteryx mantelli. The sequence continues at coordinate 26,175,958 of NC_089990.1, forward strand.
ATCTTACCGTGAGAAGTTCTCCCCTTCTTCTTGATCTCCTGTCCCTCTGGCTCTTTGAAAGGAGAGGAAGCCCTGGAAAATCCCGCTAAAAGAAAAGCTGAAGCTCGATCTTTGCTCTGGGTTCTGTAGGAAGTTCCATGCTTTTTTTGTGCCCCCACCCCTCCCCCTAAAAAGCTTAAATATTACAAGTTTGAAGAGAAGTGTAGCTGAGGTGTGGAGACCCTAGCTTTGCAGTGATGTCTTTTATCTCAAAGCACTGTCTACCAGCTGTCCGGAGGTTCTCCTTCTCTCCCATCACACAGCTAGCTCAAGAGACAGCAGCTGTGTTTGATGACCAAGCTGTGTAAAAGCAGAGACCATCCTCTGAAAATTCACTGTTTCCTTAATAGGATAGGCAGGGCAAATAGGTGCTTGCTTGAGGCTAGGGAGGGTTCATGCTTGCCCTTCAGTGTGTGTTTTATTATCACTTGTGAAAGATCCTCTTGCATTACTAAAAATAGTGTTTTCCAAATATATATATATATTCCTAAATATATATTTCAGCACTAAAAAATGGTTTAAATATCAAGGTAGATTTTTTATAGCCCATTGCAGCAGAATTTATTAAAATTGCTCCCTTTGCATGTAGGTACCTAAATACAGATCTGAGAGAGAGCAGACACAGATCAGTGCTTGCAGTGTTGTCCCAAGCACTTCGCTTTCAGCTGTGTGGCATCCTCAGACTGTGCTCGCCCCTAAGAGAACTGAAAAGCCCAACGATACTCTGTTCAGTCAGGCCAGCACTTCTGGTGTTTCCTCCCTGCGGTTTCTCCTGGCTGTGTCGAGGTCCGCATCATGCTAGCATCTTTGAGTCCTACAAGCATGGGCTGCTTGGGCTTCAGGCAACAGGTCTGGGGGATTTGACCCACCGGCCACTGTCCTGAATGCATGCAGTGTCTGAGCCTGTGACTGCAGCACAGGCTGGTTTCTGCAGGGAGTCTGCTGGGTAGATGGGGAGGTAAAACATTGCAGGGTACCCCCTCCTCATGTGCAAAATGCTTGTTGGGCTGGCATCCGAGCTGCCTACCCCTGCAGCTCCCGGAGAAGGTTTTAAGCAGAGACAAATCCTTAAGTGTAAGGGCAGCAAAGAGGTGTATGGTTTTTTGCCTTCTTGACTTTCTCATGCCTGCTTTTCATGCCTCAGCCTGCTTTCTTCCTGAGGTTGCAAGCTCCTATTAGTTCTCCTGTGGCAGAGGTGTTGCAGCCCTGTGTTCGCAGCCTGGGACCATGCACACACAGCCTGTGTTTTGGAGCCGCGTGTGAAAACGCAGAAGAATGTCCATCCTTGCAGTAGCTGAGAGGGAAAAAAATTTTTTTAATGCGTGCAGAATTTACAGCAATGGGGAATTCAAGCCCAGCTGCTATAGCGTTTGATCCTTGCGTTTGATCCTCAGAGCTGGGAGCTGAGTTTTTTGGGGCATGATGGGAGAGGAAGGGCACTTAATAGCAGGCTCAGTATTTCATTATCAATCATTTGCAGCAGTCTCGCTGCCCTCTCTCCAGCAAAAGATCCTGAAAGAGGGAGCAGACATGATGGTGGAAGGGTACTCGAAAGCGAGGCAGGATCAGCTTGGAGCCAGAGGAGTAAATATTTAAACAGCTTTGGCAAGTGTCTCTCCTGACAGGCGCTGGCATGGGCTCTAACCTGTAGCAAGTGGGAGGGTTTTCCCTTGGGCAAGTTGTTCTGGCACTGCTGACCACTGAGCTCCTTGCTCAGAGATGCCAGGCCCCGGTCCGAATCGGTGGGTACCTCCTGTCCTGGAGATGGGTGTTACAGCCTCAGGGTGGCAGGCTCCTTCTCCATCCTGGTTGTGCAAGTAGCCTTTCTGGCTCTCCTTGTATCACAGCCTCTTTCCATGGCTGGGTTGGGGCTGGGGAAGCTTGGATGATGTGCAGTGGGAGATCCCATCCAAGGCATCGTTAACATCTTTGATTACCCTGGAAATAGTGTGCTGTGGCAGGAGGGGCAGGTGATGACTGTGTGTGCTGTGCCAGAGCAGTCCTTTGCTATTGTATGAGAAGAGAAAATCAGTGACCTTCACTGTGATCTTCACCTTCCCCTTGTATGGGCAAGGAGGTTTCCTTCCTCTCAGGTTTCTCTTTGAGCTCTTCCCCCCTATGTGAACCTGCCTCTCTCCCATCCTTGGCCATGGAGACAAAGGGCTGTTGGTCCTCCCCTGCACTGTCCTGCTTCTAAGTCCCTCGTCCTGCTGTTTGCATCCAGCTTTCTCTCCCTTCCAGCCCCGATTGCCTCCAGTCTGATGCTCGGTACGTCTGTGCCTGTCTTGCTCATCTCCTGGTCATACTCCTGCCCTGGAATATTTCCATCCCTCTGAATGACCTACTCTGGGATTGCCAAGAATGAGTGAGCTCACTTCATGTGCAATTTGCTTGCCCCCAGTCTTCTGCTTTTCAGAGCAGGACCCGTTTGGGGAGTAACTGGCACCTGGTGAGTGCTGGCATCAGTAAACTGTAGGTGAAAGACTTGAGCCTGCACCCTAACTGTGAATACAACAGTGGGTCAGAAGTGGATCAGAAGTGGAGTGGTGATGGAAAGGGCGTAAGCAACTAGTGCAAGGAAGCTGATGAGCTGAATAGATACACAATGTGGGATAAATCTCCTTGGAGCTGGGGAACAAGTGGGAATGGTGGAAAATAAGCCAAGGTGCATCTAACAACCCAAGATATTTCCATGGGCTGTCTTTTGTTTGGCTGTTTTTTCCAAATAGCAATGCTTCTGCTAAGTCACTGTGTTGCTGCCAAATTCTTGGGGTGTTGTGAAGGCACTGATGGCGACGCTAAACCTGGCTGCACAGACTCACTATGAACAGTCTTTTCTCAGTCTCAAATAACAGGCAATCTGGAGGAAGAGCCATCTGAAGACAAAATTTATGCATTTTATTGCTGATTAATATTTCAAATTAAAATCATGTTCTGCAGTATTTTGGCTTAGTAAAGCTAAACTCTGCGGCGTGGTCATAATACAAGTCAAGCTCCCTTTGAGTTGATTTCCCCCTCTTCATTTGTCATTGAGCTCTGATGCTATATCTTTCTGATCTTTGCAGAATACAGTACATTTTCTGCAATAATTTGAAATGCAGAAGCTTTAGCTCCACTTTCAAGCTAATTTTGTATTTGTAATTCAAAACATATCTCCCTGTTGTTTAGACTTGAATTCTACTTCTAATTCATTTTGTGCATTTCATATACAGTTTTTGAAAAGCTGGATCTAAATGTTGATAGACAGACCAGGCAGAGAGGAGAAGTGGGTATTACAGGTACCTGTCTTGAAATTTTTTGTTACTTTTTTTGCCTGATTTTTTCACTAATTAAGTGTGGGAGTTGAGATAGAAATTGAATGAAGCAATTAACAAATCTTTGGTAAAACCATTAGCTATCCAGTGAAAATCACAAAGCATCTTTTTATTGTTGAGTGGAGACCAGATGTTCCTCCGTATGAATCTCCCATGACTCTATCCCTAGCACTTTTGTAAACTTTCTGTTAAGTAGAATACTCATTGAATTTCAGCTCATCATTTCTGCAACAGAGGTTTGATTGTTTAGTAAGTGCTAAAGTGAATTTGCCTAAATATTTGCCAAATTACAAATTTCCTTTTTGTATCTGCAAACTGAGTGTTTAAGCTCTTTAGATTATATCATTCAGTTGGAAAGACTGTCAAGAACTTTCAAAACTCAAGCCATACACTGAATTTTGTGTTGCAAATGGTCCACTGAATGATTTCATAGCTTGTTAGAGTGCATCAGACAGCCCTTTCAGCTGTCAGATCTTGTTTAAAATGTGGACAAGTGCCTATACAGTCCACTATGATTTTATGTACTTACTCATTACAACTTTTACTGAGGAAGGAATCACAGGCACTAGGCTAATAATTATTCAATCATGAAAATAAAATTGGTATATAATATTTCTTCCTCTATAACTGTATTCTCCAATTACGAGGCAGTAAATACAAGCAAGCTGTTGACTAAAGAAGCTTTCTTGGTTGTGAATCATGTTGAGATCTTGGGACGGTGAGGGTGAAGTGTGTCTTTAATCAGAGCAGCTCAGGAAATTGTCAACAACACATTTAACCGTTTTGGTAGAACCCAAGTGGTCTATTGAAATCGAAACACTTCTGATGAAGTTTCCACCAGATCTGGGCCCAGGGTAGAATAGCTTTGGAGTGGAGAGAACGAGTTAGTTAGAAGCCCACAAGGTGAAGCTTGGTGGAGACCCAGTTTCTTGTCCCTCTCTGTCTGATTTGGAGATGCAATTCTCCAAATGTTTTTAAAAGATCTTATTTCATTGTAACATTATGTATGACTGGCTGCTTTAATGACCCATCCCACTCTTTTTGTCAAGGACACATTTTTCCTATTGCTGATAATTCACATCAGGATTTCCTCTATTTTCTTCAGTTAAAACTTCCATATCTTCCATTATGGTTATGTTTTCCATTTGGTCCTATCCAAGCTTGAGCACTGTAGGAACAGACTCCTGAGGGAAGGTCTTTTGCATTGTCTGTAGTGGGTTTCCACCTGTCTTCCCTTCCTTTTTGGCAGTGAAGCTTCTAAAGGCAACTTTTATGTCACTCGTTGCCTTTGCCTACCATGTACTCATATGCATTCTTCGTTCGTCTTTTCTTCCATGAGGATATACATATTATGGGAATGAAGCTGTGTTTTCTATCTTTTATACTTTGAAAGATTTGTTCACTTTTAGATTCAAAGCCAATGGTAACATTGTATTGCTAGCTACAATCCCACTCCTATTTCATGTCTGCAATAGTCCTTCCTCAGCTGTAAAATGGAGTGGGCTTGCTACCTTGGCAAGGTCTGTTTTCTCATGGCCTGATCTACTGTCGAGCTGTGTTGTTGGTTTTGTCCTCTAGTTATTCTTTTACATTCAGAAGGACTCCTGGCTCAGCTTACCTCCAAATACTCAAATGTTCTGATTTCTAAACCTTTTTCCATGTCTGAAGTCATTAATCTGCATTATAGTCTGTGATTTGTTGGAAGTCCCTTGACACTTCTGCCTTCTAAGGGCTGTGTGTGTTACTTCTACCTAACCTTGAACTGGACATGGGATGTGTTTCCCTCGTCTGGCTTATGCGATGTAGCTGGCGTAGCTGTCTGGGTTTGGGAACATGTAAGCCTTGCCCCCCTACCTAGGTCTTGAAGACCCTAGGAGACCTAGCACATCTTGCAAAGTAGTATACATGTTAGCAGCCAGCCCTAAACTCTTCACTGCATTTCTTACACTCTTGAAGCCAGATTCTTAAAACTACTTCTGTAATTCCCTGTGCTGCTCTCTGCATCTGAAATAACTCTGTAAAGGTCTAGTGCTCAGACTCTGCAGGCTAGGTAGACAGGCAGAAATGTCATGGATGGACAGGTATTAAACATCTGTATCGGCCCATGATTTTATCCTCTCTGGCAGTTTTTTCCTTGCATCTCTGCTGCCATAAGGATTGCTTGTGCAAAGTCAACTGGGATGGCTTTAACTCCAATTGTGCAGGTTGCCACCATTGGCTGCTTGTCATGCCATCTCCTCCCTTCCTTTCAGATCTGGCACGAATGCTGCCAGTGATGGCACTCTCCAATCAGCTAGCATGGTTCGTTTTGACTCAGATCACCAGTGTTCAGAACTGTCACACAAGCAACTTTTCAGACAGATTAACAGGGTGAATAAACTCCTGAATGTCAGCTGAGTTTGGCAGGTGGAGAGACCATACCTTCAACCAGCCCAGCAGGAGCCAGGGGAGTACATGCATCCAGCAGTTGCAGATTTGCTGACCTGTTCTTTCATGTTACCCACTTTGCACCTTTTAGGACATGATACACTAAATAGTTGGCCACCTCAGATGTCCTTCAAATCCTCGGTATCTTGGAAAGGAATCTGCATTGCTGCTGGCACACAAATCCTCTATCTGCCATCTGGGGACCTGCAGCAGTATCTCAAAGAGGTGAAATTAGCTTGTTCTCTTGCAACCTCCAGGGAGTTATCAAAAAAAATCATCCAAGTTGTTGCTTTTCCAGTTAAATGAAGCTGGTTTTCTAGCAAGCTGTCAGATTTGTCATCTTGTCACCTGAGTGAGCAAAACAGGGGGAGGGGACAGATGGTTGCTGGTTTGCCACGGCTGCATGCTTCAGTGCTGAGAGGTCAGGGAGAGCTAGAGCAAAGGAGGCACATGGTAAATCATTTGTTTTTGAAGAGTGCCACCTTTTTGCTAATGAAGTATTTGGCAGTGATATTTTTCTAACTGCAGCTTTCCAAGAAGCAGGAAGAACTTTGAAACTGTCTCGAATTTTCTTAATTTTGAATTGTTTGGATGGTTTTCCTCTTCCCAGCCTGGAGTCACGTCAGTGGAGATGTTTGCATCTGAGCCAATCGACCGGATGTCCTTTCTCGTCAGTGGAGAGAGAAATGCTGCTGGAGCACAGTTTGTTTAACCCCTTTTTGATGTCTCCCATCAGGAGGTTTATCTTTTATTAAAGTTGTCTGCTTCTTGCCATTAAAAGTTTGGGAAGCCCAAATACTTTGTTCAGCCATAGAGGTTATTCTAACTGCCTACATCTTGTCAGGTGATTCCTACCTTCTCCTTCTGTTAAAGTGGGTCAAAGTTTAAACAAAATTTTTGTTTCAGGCTGCAGAAAATACTTGATTTAACCAAGCATTCTCTTATACTCTCTTTTCAAGAACACAGTCCTCGTGCACCATCACACACAGGGCTTTCAGCATCAGTGCCCAGACTCCTTGCACTTTCTGTCACATTGACAGGATGATAAACTTAGCTAACCCTGATAAAAATGAAGAGCAGCAGGAAGTTTCAAAAGGGGTTTGAAGTTCTTTGTACTCATGCAGAAGGTATATAAATGGAACTTGGCCAGAACTCAAGGCTGCTCTTCTAATGATGTACGTAGGAGACAAGGTGTCCAGCGGGGATCAGCCCTGCAGCTACATCCATGCCATGTCCTGGCACTTGCCCTGGCATTCAGCTCAAAGGATGCTCAGATCTGGAGTCAGTTTTGCAGCATGGGAACCCCTAAGGACAGCTAGCATTAGGATTGAAGGAGCAGGTGGATTACCTTCAGCACCTTATTTGTTTTTTCTTCACTCTCCTTACGTTCGTTGTATGTTTAACTGTGGTAAAATAAAAAAGAATGATTATTAATTGCTTATTTTTCTGGCAGATGTGATTTCTGTGTGAAGCAGGGATGCATGCAGTGCTCAGGTCCCATGGGGACAGCAGAGCCATTTCCAGAGTTTCTCCTGAAATAAAACATGGAGATTTCTGGAGCTGGCATGGGAGGATCATATCTAGGGAGGGCTGTGAGAGGACTGCTGAGACTGCAGCCCTGCTGTGGGATCGGTCTCCTTCAGCACACCATAATCTGTCCCCAGCAGGGAGCAGTGTGTGGGGACAGAGATTGGGAAGATGGGAAGCCTCATTCCCCAGAAGCCCTACCACCCCTTGGGACCTTCAGTTGTTGGTGGTATTGACTACAGGGCTTCCAAAAATGGCCTTTCTAGACCTCCTATTACAGTTTTTGAAGTAAACCTGTAGAAATTACTCAATAGAGGAAACTCCTGAAAAAAGGCAGTGCTTGGAATGGTGGAAATCTTTTCCTTCCTGTCTGTCTTTTTAAAGGAATAAGTAAAAATAATGAAAAATGCACAAACAAGCTCCGGACTTGCCACAGCTAGCGAATTTCTACATCAAATAAAACAAATTTAATAAGATGTCTGAAAATCACATTCTTTTATGTTGAAAAGCACACAGCCTGAACTGGGGAATAAAGTCTCAGAGTATTTAAATAGGACAGCTCAAACAACCAGATAATGGTTAGATGGCTTCAGGAATAAGAACTGGCTTGTCACAGACAGGATGAATTTAATAAAATATTTAAACAATTTTCAACAGTGCTGTGATGATACAGAAAACCGTGATAATATCCAATAATAGAAGAACCGCTTTGAAAAGCTTAAAGGATGTAAATACTGAAGGACCTAAATGAGCCGTATGCACTTCTGCAGTATTGTTGTGTAAGCATTCGTTAAGTGAGCCCTGTAGTGACTGTAGTGACTCCTTAGAGCCTTTTTATAGCTGGATGGTTTTAAGATGGAAGGAGAAGGAAGCAGCCATCTGGTCAACACTGGGACAGGGATAAGAACTGCAGTCCAAATTTGAGTGTTTCCTGTCCTCTCAGACCTTGCTGGGGACAAGAATAAAGCCCTCCCAGGCAGGCTGTGTCCACCAGGCCCATCTCTGTGGTCATGGTTTCCCTCTTTGGGGACATGTGTGGCAGTCGCTGCTGTGAGTGTGCTGCTCCTTAACACCAATCAAAGAGACCGCTGTGGATCCTGAGACCAGTCTAGCTGCACTGGGGCCGAAGACCTCAGCATTTAACTTGCTGCATGGGTGGATTTTTGTGGCATTAAGCTCCTTATCAGCACTGCCAGGATGCTCCTAGGAGCATAACCTACATCATGCAAAGCGAGGCTGCAGAGTGCTGCCTGGGCTGTGACAGCAGTGTGGCTTTTCTCTGAGTGACATTTGATGGAGGGTGGTTTGGTGATGTTGCAGGCTCCATGCCTAACTTGGTCCTTGGATGCGTCTCTCAGTTGACTTGGAAATCAAAGTTTTTTATCTCCAGTAAATCTCTTTCTTCTGATTTCTTAATTTTTCCCTAACTTACTAATATTTTTGAGGTCAGTCACACCTCTGAGCTTGGGTGGCTAGGAACAAGACCTTTCCTCCTGCCATCCATCATGGCAACACTCCCATCAGAACTAGTCACCAGGTTGCCTTTACATCAGGCAAGGGAATGAAGAGCTTCTGGGGTGGTTCCTCTGCTCTATTTTAGATAGAAACCTCAGAGATGAATCACTTCTTTTGAGCATCTGTCTCTTTCTGTTGACAGATGCACAGATGCAAATAACTAAATTTGGACAGATAAATGCAGCTGTGCATCCTCTCCTACCCATGCCATCAAGGCACCACGCAGCAGAGGGTTATAGAAACAAGTTACCATTAAAATGTGTAATGTGTTACTGCTGCAGCTTTCATATCATTTGATCCTTGGTGTCTTGCAATGACTTATGAGAAGTAACAAGGATGGGTATCAGCTGGCTTGATTTGGCCTTTGTCTCATTTTACCTAGGAAAATGGGTCAATGTTCCTTGCCAGAGAACAGTTCGTTCCTTAGGCTACATGCTTGTGCAGATGAGCTCCAGCAGCAAAAGCTTATCCATCACCACTGGTTGAACACAGCCATTCCTCATCTCTCTGTAGTAATGAGGACAACTCATTGTAGTTGTCAGGACAGCCAAAGACTTGCAGGTGTTAGGGTTCTTACAGTATATCTTTGCCTGAAGCAATATTTCAGAAGCGAAGTCCCCGTGTCTCTAAGTACCACAGGGACAGAAAGAGCAAACGGGAAATATAAGTCCTAGAGATGCACACTAAGCAGCCAGGAAGCCAGGAACATCTTGCCAAGAAGATGCTCTAGACCAAGTCTGCAACTAATCAGGTTTTGGAGAAATGACAGCATCAAACTATTCCATGTGATTTCCCCACCACCACCACCTTGGAACTGTACAGACAAATGTGAGTTATGAGTAAATTAGTGAGCTCTCCCACACCCCATTCCTCAGGTTGCCTTTGCGTAGGAGCAAAAACATTTTGTCACGTTCTTCGGAACATGGGGCTGAGCAGTGAATTTCTGGGAGGAGGTGAGCATGTCCCCTGGGTCTTGGGAGCCCTTCTCAGTGGCAAGCAGTTAGCTTTACCTGTGACCATTTTTTGTCTTATTTCTTCAGCTAAGAATATAGATGTACCTTAAGACAGTCCAGCAGAAGACAAAAGCTCGTGTGTGTGTGTGTGTGTATGTCTAGAAGTTGAAATCTCTGCCATATTTGCAAATCTGCTTTGGTTCTGTCTCTGTGATACACCATGGTGTGCAATGTGGATGGAGTGATGTTCAGATGCATTTCCAGATGTGACAGCAATAAGACAACACAGAGGTCTGGCTGTTAGCCATGTCCACAGGACTGGGCTGTAGAAGTGTGGTGAGCTTCCTGAAAATGTGTAGGTGTGATTACGTAGCTCAAAACCGCAGACATTTGAGAGAGGTGCCGTCCCTCTTGGCAGATGCAGCTTATGATAGTAACCTTGGCGGGGTGGAGGGAGGAAGGAAGGGAGGGGGCAGGAAGCAGGACAGGAAACTGTAACGCTGACCCATAGGCATTTCTGGTGGTTTGTGGAAAGCTGGCTGACCAATGGGTCAGAGGTGGTTCCCAGCTGCTAATTCACATTAAAAAGAGGCTTAAATAGACATTTTCCTATTGTGATTTTTTTCTGTGCAGGCCTTTGCTTTGGTTGTGACAGGAACACTATCACTGGCACAGGGAAGAGAGGAGGTCCTGGCAATGCCACTGCAATTTGGAGGAAAGGTGTCCAGGAGTTGCTTTCTAGCATGGTGCCTGGGAGCCTCTTGGACAGGCGTATCCAGGATTGTTCTCATCCTTAAGATCACTTTTCCAGGAGCATCCAGTCCCCAGAGATGTGAAAGGTAGTTGTGATCCTGCCAATGGAGGTGTCTCAGGGTCTTGTGTGAATCAGTTCCTCTGTGTTTGGTAGTAGAGGTAGGTTGGGGACAGGATGTTGAAAGAAGTGTGGTAGGTGCCTCACAGATGCAAGGGGCCAGGCGTGCTGGGGAGCAGCCTAGAGAATGGAGAGAGTGAGAAGAGGTAAAAGGACCAAAATGAGGGAAGGTCACTTGCAGAACTCTGGGTATGTTTTGATGTCTGGCCACAATCCCAAACATTTCTCCTCTACACCTCATTATGGTGTCTCAGGGCCAGATCTCGAGCGGAAGCAGTTCTTAGAAGACAGAGGAGTCAGGACTGTGCTTTTTGCTTTACCCAGCCTAAGAATCCATAACCCATGGGGTCACCTTGCTTGCTTGGAGAACGAGGGTTATATAGCCCAGCCAAACTGCAGGGTTTGATTTAAAAACAGGTAAGGAAAGTGTTCCTTCGATTCTTCAGTCTTTCACCTTGTGCACACACCCTCTGGCAGGAGCGGACCAGAACACTAAAATGCATAGGGAGGGCAAATGCTGGCTGTTGTTAACATTCCTTCAAAAAACCAAAGGTGCCCATCACTTTTATATCTGTTCCAGACACGTTTTGGCAAAAGGAAATAGAAAGGCCAATCTTCAGATCAGTAGAATTAGCACTGTGCAGTAATGCTTTTCTGGGCTTTAGTGTAGGAGAATCTGGGAATGGCATCAAAGAAAAAGCAAAAATCTATATATGCTAAACACCCTTGCCTGTCTCCGCCTTTTGTCCTGGCACTGCCTTTTTGCACCCTTTGGCTACATCTCATCAGGGGGTTCCCTTTGTTCCACCTTGGCTGAATTTGGCTTTCTTCACGGTGTTAATTTTAGAGACTGATTATGCAGGTCAAATCTGGCTGAAAACTCTCATCCTAGCAAGGCCTCACCTGATCAGAGCACTGTGGGAAGGTGGTAGCTGGTTAAGGGGCAATGCTCAGGAGGGAAGCTGTAGGTTTTCTGCAGGCACAAGTGAAAACTGGCACCTGCTCTCCAACCCTGCACTTGGGCTGCCTGAAGAACAGCTACAGTGCTGGCTCTGCGGCAAAAAGCTTGGTTGGACCTTCTCAAGCACAACTGAAACTTGCCAGAAGAATGAAATGTGCTTTTGGAATAGGGCTTTGTTTCCAGAAACCATCACGGAAAAAATGCTGGGTATTCTTATAAGCCTTGAAAGAGACAAGATTTCATAACAGATTTGCAGGACAGAGGCTGCAGTACATGGCTTTCCCTGGCACTTACCCTGCAGGGAGTAAATGTGTCTTGCCACTGTGAATACTTCAGAAGTGCAAATGAATCTCCTCATGCAAAGCTGACAGCATTACGAACCTGGGTGAGCAAAAATATGACATGTCCTTAATTTTAAGGGCCTATTCATTTTGATTGCAAGATTTTCCAACTGTCTCAGTGGTCATGAACCACATCTGTGTAAATCGAACATGATTACTATAATTCGCCTTGCAAGCAACGTCTCTACAGTTTCCATTCCCTCCCTCTTGCTACCTCTCCCTTCCCTCCTCCAACCTGCCAAAAAGCAGAGCTCATGTGAAGCAGCGGGAGGAATGGAATTTCCTGGGAAGGATAAACAAGCCTCTTGGCCTACTATATCTTTGCTGCTGCAAATGAGCCTTACCCACCCTCGTGTTAAGGAGTCCCTAACAACTGCTGTGTCCTAAATAGCCGCTAGCTCATAACAGGACAGAAGGACATGAGAAATGTACACCTCAGCAGCAAAGCAGGGAGAGAAGGCCTGGCCAACTTGTCTTGGTTTCCTGTAGTCCATACCTCGTCCTTTGCATATTCAAGGAGAGGAGCGGCTACTGACTTCATGTCTTCATTATTAACTCATTTGCTCTTCGGCACCAGATGATTCACCCTCATGAAGCAATTTGCTATTCATGCTTCATAGTCACTCTGTAATTCAGGCAGCTGTACACAGGATAATGAACCCTTCATTTAATGTCCAATCGATGGCTCCTATCAATGAGCCATCCTGCGAGGCAAATGCTGGGACTGTATGAAGCAGAGTATCTCTTGGCCTCCAGGCAGTGCAGCGAGGGCAAGGCAGGCATGTTGGACCGGCAGAGATGTATGAGTAAATTGCTGGAGGAAGTTGGTCGAAGCTGTTCAGAAATTTTCCTTCTATCCTGTAGTGCAGGTGGATCTTATACAAAGATGTGTCCTGTCCAGAGTGGGTTTACTGTGCTCTCTTGTTGTCTGACATGTCCTGGAAGCTCCTTGTGTTGGTTTATAGGGACACAGGGTTGTGACTTAGTGTCCAGGGTTAATCAAACACTCTGTGGGAAGTGAGCTGATACTGCTGTGTGGTATTAGCAGGCATGTATGTATGTATGCAAGAGGGACAAGTGAGGGGAAAAATTAGGAGGCTGTAGTACATGGGGATCTGGGTGGGCTGGATTGCAGACATCCACATCTGCAAGGACGTAGAAGCCTTGCAGTGAAGAAGTTGGAGCAAGTGGCCAGGGCACCTTGGACCATTGCAGAGTCTACCCTTGACTCCTTTTCCCAGTGCCTGCTTCCCCACTGCAAAGGAGAGGATGAGGTTACTACACCAGCAGCAGCGCTTTGGGATCACTGGAGTCAGGTTTCTGCAGCCTTGCACACACTGCAAAGAGATACCAGCTCTTATAAAGGACAAACCAGGGTGGAGTCTTTTGGAGACTGCTTGTCTCCTGCAAGCTAACGGCTCCTTGCAGCCATGCACAGCCCTCCACACGGGGTTGCTTTTCCCTGCAGTGCTAGTAGGGGTTTTCTGAATTTCAGCAGCACTCCTACCCGATCCTCATGCTGACTGCTTGAGCAGTTAGGAGAACCAGTTAGGAGTTAGGCTTGTATGGACATCTATTATATCAATCAGGCAGTACCACCCACCTGGACAGCTGATAGACAACATGGCATTTTTGTTGGCATGTGCTGTACTTCAAGCTACTGTGGAACCAATCCTGTGGCTGGGTTTATTGTTGTACGCAACTGGATGCTGATCAGAGCAGCTGCCATAAGCCATGGCAGTTTTTTTCCATTATCCTTACTCTGCTCAGCTCCTTCCTCCATGCTAAAACCCTTCTCATCCCTCTCCCTGACAGCGCAATTGCAGAGTGGGTTTTGCAGGTCTCTGAATTGGCCAGCCTTTCGATGTTGGCATTGTTAAGCTCTGTCAGGCATGTGACCGTGTGCCTGTGTGCACATGCCAGGCAAAGCGCACTTCCCTTTCTGCCAACAAGGTAAGTGCATTCTGGCTCTAATGAAGAATTCTGCCTTGATGTGTAGCCAGGCCCTTGAGGAGCTGCTGAGAAAACTACCTGAAGCCCGTATGCCCAGAGCAGTAAAAACCGCAGCAATTATGGGCAGGGGAAAAAAACTTGTTGTCCCCTTAGGTGATGGGTTTGAGAAAGCCTGGCTGCTTCCTGTTGGAGGAAGTGCATTTCTCATTAAAAGGGAGGCTGGCAAGAGGACAGCAGAAGCTCTGGAAGTCCTTCTTGAGGAAATGAGGGCTTCAGACCTCATGGGCATGAGCTCCCTGCCGATGCAGACCCATCGTAGGCACCCCTCATGGCCCCAGGCACTTCCCATTGGCGTGACTTGCGCAGCAGCTGTCATGGCACACGAAGAATCATCTCAGACCCAGACTAGCTGTATTTTCCTGACAGCCTGGGCTGTTTCAGAGACATCAGGACATCTGATTTCCCGCAGGGAGGTTTCTCCAGCAAACATGCGAATGGCAATCCCCCAGTGCCTCAGATGCAGACTCGCATCCTTTGTGGCCGAATGAGCCTCTGCTGAGCCAGCAGGACTGGGAACTGAGCAGCAGGCCATTACCAGCCAGCGGCCAAAGCAGCACTTTTTAGATACCAATAAAGATAAAAAGCCTGTGGATGATACATCTGCCTGCCTCTGAGAGCCATGTGCTTCCTTCCTCTCCTGCAGCATGGACTTTGGTGCAAGCGGGAGTGCACCGCTGCAGTTTCGGTCATCAGTGGCAGGCACTTGGCCCGGATGCTTGGAAATCCAGCAAGAAAATAAGCCCAGAGCAAAATGACCTCGCGTCTGCGCAAACCTCTCGGGTGCTGAGATCAAGATGTTGTTTCCCCCCCCCACAACTTTGCAGCGACAGAAGGGTCAGGAAGAGCAGAGGCACTGTGGAGTTGCCAAAGGATAAAATGGGAGCGGAAAGGGAAAGCAGCCATGAGCGAGCTGGTAGCAAGCCCCTTCCACAGAGCTGCCGCGGGAAGGAGGAATAAATAATGCGTTGCCATTTTGGTAGTTAAGTAAACTTCCACACAGACCCATCTGCTCTCATTAGGCCAGCTTGGGGACTGTGCAGTTAATTAAACGCTAAAGCTGCTGGGAACCTGACGTGCTTGTAATGGTGTCCCACTGGGTGGTAGATGTGGATCTCTGTGCAAAGCACGGCCGATTGGGGCAGAGAGGAATTGTGTTACAAACCCGGAGTGTTTTGCTATCTTTAGTGAGGCTAGACATGAGAGGTGTTTGCTTTCCATAATCGGATATAGCAGGATGAGTTAAAGCGATGCTGATTAACTCAGTCCAAAAGAAGATGCTAGAAAAGAGCTAATAAGACTCAAATCCAATATGTGCTAATTAGGCAGTGGCACAACAAACAGAGCTGCATTTTTTGCATTCATTTATCCTTGTTTACTGGGATTTTTCCTTCTTTCTTTTTCTCTCCTAAATTGAAATCTGCAAGCAGACGTTAGATACAGTATATGCTAATGCAGTCTACTTTGAAATGATGTGTCTAGGAGCACTGATTTCTGAGTCTTCCTCTCCAGCTCTCTCCCCTCTCTCTTCACCCTGCCACCACAGCTGTGTCCCTACCCAGCACCAGGAAAGCCATGGGTCTGGACTGCCAGGCTCTTTTAGTTCATTGTGAATTTGGACTAAGGCCACTGAAGTGATGTGTTTGCATCAGTGAGACCAGAATCCAGCCCCAGGTCTTGCTGGGCTTAGATACCTCTGTGCTTAGGTGGGTCCACACTCCTTCCTATTTCTCAATGGTCCTGTTTGAATAAGGAGAATATCCAGAGCACTTGGATTCTGTGGTATGTCCAGAGCTGCCTTCATCTTCCTCCTCTACTCCCCTCTGGCAGCTTGTGGAAACACCCATGCCACATCCCCTCCTTTCTTTAGCTGTGTGCAGAGCAAAAGGGATGGGGTGAGGAGCCCCAATACACCAGGATGGGGACTAGGAGACTTTGCTTGAGGACCAAACGGTGTGGAAACCAGGCAAGCACACTGGCTTGGCCCCACAGTGACAACCGGATGCACCCCTCTCTGCAGGACTCCTGGTGCCGCTCAAGTTTCCTGGCAAACGAGATGCAGAGCAGACTTGTGTGAACCTCTGTGGCATGGCACACTGTCCAGGGTCACTTTGCACATCCTTCACACCTCCCCACACCAGCAGCCCTTCTCATCACAGCGGGAGGTTTTCTCTGGAGTGGCTTCCAACGCCGGCACAAGGGAAAATGTACAAGGAGCCAGTGATCTGTCAGGATTTGAACCTGATAAATAGATTCAGAGCAACTCTTAATTGCTCTGGCCAGCAGAGGGAGAGGCACATTAGCGTGAAAGGTGGCAGCGGGGGTGTCCAGTGTTTCTGCCTGCATCCTGAAGGGTTGGCAGCACAGCCAAGTGAAGCTGGAAGCCGTCTCTGCTCCCAGCTGTCCTGCCCGCAGCGGCTCCTGCTGCAATCACTGCTTCGCTAGCAGCCCTGGCCCAGGGAAAATGCAGCTAATTGTTAGCGGTGGATGTAGGAGGGTTTTTGTCGCAGAATTTTTGCCCTTTAAGTGGGGGGGTGGTCTGCAAGCTCTCTTCTCAGTGCACCATCAGGCATCCTCAGATGCATCCCAGTCTGTCACTCATGTACTTCACCTTGTCTCCTGTCCCCCTCCTTGGAGGTGACCTACAGGCAGCTCTGGGGATTTAACAGTTCTCGCTTGTGCTGAGCTTTGAGGCTCGGTCTCAGCCGAGGATCAGCTGAGGAACAAAAGCCCACGAGGATACAAGGCCTTTTCTCCCGGCATCGCCCAAGCACAACCGTCAGTTTTGTACACTCACGTGTCAAACCCCTGCCAGAGACACAATGATTTCATTAATGTCAGTGGCTGGGATGTGACCTGAGAAAAGAGTGGATGTAGGAATGCTCTGCTTAACATTACAGTTTAGTGTGTGACCTCATGCTAAGTAGGCAGGGCAATAAAAGATGGAATGATAAACATGCAACCTTGTCGTGTCCAGGCCTCTCTCTAAATGATGGGATAATTATCAGAGACTCTCTTTGCTTGGCTCAGGGCTCCTTTTCCAGACTCTCTTCAGCACAGTTAGAAATGCTGTCATAACTTCCCCATAACAAATTGCTTGATTTTCTAGGTCAGCTCTCACACTGGTTAGTGTGATATCATTCAATGAAAGCTGGTATTTTATTTCAGCTTCTACTCAGTATGTTTTGCTCCAAAGCGACTTAAACTGCATTAGTGTCAACACGTGAGTTACATAGGAGATATTCAGCAGGCTAAAATGTGTCTTTCTGTAACCTTTCCTATTGTGTATTGCAATTCTTTTATTAAAGAAAGGCAAATGACTTGCTTACCATATTTTCCCACTGATTGTTTTTGTAAGTCGGTTTTCTGGGGGGTGGGAGTTGATTATAAACATCCTATCAGAGAGATGTGTAGCTAACAGCATTGATGGGCGCATCCATCAGTACATAGTGCATAGGCCCAGTACTGAGTCCTTCCACTGCACTGCAAGCAGCGGAGATGGGACCAGGAACATCTGCCATCATTATAGTAGTTTAAGTGCTCTGGACCTGGCATTTCCATGACGAAGAGCCTGATTGTAGCATGCTTGATAACATGCAAGAGCCCAAGTGTTTGGTTTGGCAGTTGTAGTTAACAGAGCTGGGAGAATGTCACAGAACCATTTCTTCATCCTCCCACCCCAAAATGCAGTTCTGAAGGAGGCAAAAGTGTCTGAGGTTGAGCCATCCGTGTGCATCGTCTGCAGCTAAATCGGAATAGGCACTATTTTGGAAGAGACTGCGGTGGCATTCCTGAACCCAGCCATGTCGGTGCCCCTCTCTCTTCTCCACAAAGCCCTGGGACACAGGCTAGTTCAGGATGGTGTCTTGGCTTGGAGCAGGGGCACGAAGGTGGGTTTCCCAGGCCTCAGAGCAGCCAGCGGGGCTCAGGTAGTCCCAACCTCCTGCTCCCCAAGAGCTTTGACTTTGTTTTTAAAGATCAGAAAAACTCCAGTGGGAGCAATTGCAGCAGCCACCGGATGCCGTGGGCAGGGCACTGCTGAGAGAGGTGACGGCTGGTTTCCTCACGCTGCTCCAGATCGAGCAGGCAGGTCTTTCCTCTGCACCCTCAGGGGGATCCTTCCCCATCCTAGGGAGAGACATGACAGCACTTCCTTTGCCTTTGCGGATGGGCCCTGCCCTCCTGCATGGGCCGTGCTTTTCGTAAGGAGCAGCATCCCTCACTCCGTTAGTGCCGGTGATGTACACAGTACTGTACAGACCGTACAGTCTTGGAATCAGTCCACACTGGGGAACGCAGCCAGGACAGCACTGCAGTTCCCTGGCCCTTTGGTGAAGCTGCTGAATTGTCATGTTCCTCCAGCACCAGCCTGAATGCAGCACATCCGCGACCTTCTCTCCCGCTGTGTTGTACCTAGAGAAGATGGCCTGCGATGCTCACGGCAGGGAGGGGAGGAGGCAGGAGTCCACTCTGTCGTGTGGGTACCAGCTCATGGGTGTGCAGGGGAAGTGGTTCACATCTGGTTTGACTTTGGGGTCTGTGTGTGCGTGTGTGCGCGTGTGTTTATATGTACACATGTGTTTTGTGTTTGGGGGGGGGCACTGAGGACGTGCGCCTTTTATTTAAAACAATTATAAACAAACAAGAGCAACAAAAAAAGCCCTAAATGAATCGTTGAATGTAAACACTCTCCAGTTTTGGCTGCCTTTGCACGAAGATAAATACGGAAAGCCAGTCTTGCAATAAAGCAAATCCAAATGACTTCCTTCCATGCCTTCTTGCCAGGATCATTTGGGGGTGAACCCTCGCTCCCCATCAGAGCATCAGCGGCACTGGTTACAAATCAACTTCAGCCCAGACCAACAGCAGTAAAAGCCCTCCCTACCAGCAATAGCCTTTGCACACAAGTGTCTAAGGCTTTTCCCAGCTACAGGCAATCTAGGTCCTCCTGTCCCATGCAGATGCACTTACTCCTGGTTTTCCTGCAGTTGGACATGACCTGAGGCTCAACGTGAAGGAGCCTCTTGGGGACCCTGCAGGAGTTGGCCTTTCTGTTGTCCATGTTGGCTCCACTGCAGCTGGTCAGTCATGGTTGCAGCAGAGCTGTGCCAGGGACGTGGGATTGCTGGGCACAGCAGTCATCTCTCATGGGTGAGATCTGGCTACAGGTCAGGCTTGTGCAATGCTACCGAGCAGCTGAGCTGGGACCACCTGGTCCTTTCTCCTGCCAGCCTGCCTTGGACTCAAAGGGAACTGGATGCTCCGTTCACGTCTCCCAGCTGATTAAAACTGCACTTCCCTGCAGTGTTCAGCTTCCAGAGAGGTGCTGAGGATTCATCAAAGGCAAAAGCAGACACCCTGCTGAGCTGGTGGTAGAGCAATAATGAAGAGGGACCAAACTCCCAGGGCAGCCGCGTTTCCTGCCACGGACCATCTTCTACACTGGCCTGTGGGGTGGAGCCCTGCCCACTGTGCTGGAAGTGGGCTCTTCAGCGTGTTTCCCAACCTAGAGGGTCTGGAGTGTAGGTGCCTGTCAGGATTGCAGGCAGAGGCACGTTTCACAAAGCACAGCGGAACAGGAGGAAACCTAACATTTATAATTCCCGAAGTTGTCTTAACCCTTGATATTACTTCCAAATAGAAGCAGACAAACCTGTATTTAAATCAGCTTCTTGTTTGACATGTGGAGAAAAAGAAAAATCCAAAAGTTGTCATGCATCATGTACATAGCTAATTAACGTGAACATCCATGCTGGCACATCAGTGTTGTGTTATTCAGTTCCTTCACTCATGTGCCAAATGCGTTTATTCTGCGTCTGATCACATGCAGGTAGAGGGGGAGCAATGCAAGCAGTGAGCTTCTTCGTGAAGCTGTAGGAAAGGGCTTGACCCTCAAATGGTACTTTTGAGAGCTGTGCAGATGCAGCCAACTCAGGTTAGGAAAGGTTCGGCTGCTTTCCAGCAGTGCACAGCTGACCTGTGTCCATGCACTCTGCTCCACTCCAGCCCTGCAGTATCCATGTGCTCAGGTTTCCTCTCCTGGGCAATCCAGCCCCTTCTTCACATTTAGTCTCAAATGAATTGTGCTCAAAAGCATGGTGTTGCTCCCTTGTTATCTCTCTTTTTCTCGCTTCTCTTCCCAATTTTCCCAAGAAAAATCGTATAGTCTGTATTTTGGGCCAGAAGGTGAATGTTTGGGGAAATTATGAGCATTTTACAATGCAATTAAAAAAAAACGATAATTGCTATAATTTATATAAACATACAAAATAACCACCTGGAATAATTAAAGCATTTAGTATTTTTTTCAGCAAATTGCACAGAAGGAACTAGTTGCGTCTCCATTTTTACATGATGCACAAGGACTTGTATTAGTAGCTGCAGTCGGATATGCCTTTCTAAGGAAGCCCTGAAAAGACAAGGATCAGCAAGAGAGGTGTTCAGGTGCTTTCTGTTTAAGACATCATTAACACCTGTAAAACACTGCTCACTGCTTTCGGCATTACTGGATTATCATCGTACACTTAATGAATGGATAAGTGCTCGGTAGTAATCTTTATGCATATTTATGTAAGGGGGAGCAGTGAAGATGTCCCCTGGAAAACTTGTGATCCTGCAAATACATTTTGGACTTCTGTGCTTCAAAGAGTGTATCTCAGAGCTCATGCCTGCTCCCTCCCCCTTCTGCCCTCTATCAACAGTCCTAGAACATTAAAGCAGATCCACTGCAATTTCAAAGCTGCAACTTCAGTGCAGCCAAGTTGGTGATGAGGAAGATAATTAGCAAGTTAAATGTTCAATGCTTTAGTCAGATTATGTTTAATAATATTGAGCTATATGGAAACACGGTGGCAAGAACTGTTAACAGCTGGCTTTTTCATTATCGATGCAGCATTGTTGTGCAAAGCACTTTCATTTTAATGAAAGCACTGGGGGTTTCATGCCATTTTTCAAGCCTATTTCTGTATTATGCTTTACCAGCCATTGGCTAGTAATTTGCAGGACTGCAAATGAGCTTTGAGTATTTTGGGAGCCAGTGGTTTTCAGGAATTGATGCTTTGCCTGTGCTTTATGACTATGACTTAAGTTCTGTTGGCTAACTAGCCCCCAAATTATCTGTGCATGAGGAGAAAGGCCTTGTTTATTGGTCTCTTGGCATCTTGATGAAAGCCTTGGGCTGCAGTTTCTAGCCAAGTACCAATAAAACACTACAGGGATGCTCTTTCAGCCCTGAAGTTTAAAATATTAATGGGATATCATTTCCATGACAAGCATTGCAACAGGTAGCGAGCACTTTGTTATAAAACATTTTCTCTTAGTGGAATCACATATTTTAATGGAAATGCAGTGTCATTTGAATTATTGATACCAAAAAATATAAGTCCACTGTGTGTCCACAGATACTGAAATCTTTTCAAATGCTCTCTTTTTTAGCTGCTCCAAGCTCTGTTAGATTGCATTCTCCCCCATAAATATTACATAAACCAGCACACCAGCTCTGATGTGGCAGCAAACCAGCGTTTAGCGTAATAGGCAGCACCAGAAAGTTGATCGCAGGCTGCTCCACTTAAGGCAAAGGGTCCCAGCCTCCATGTGCAACCTGCTAGGTGCTGCAATCTGTGAACTAGTCTTTTCTCTCTCCGTTAGGTTTGATGCCTCTCTCCTTCCCCTTAGGTCACTGGGCTAAAGTGAGGACACATGGACTTTCTTGAGCAACTCGAGGGGTAAACTGTGGGCCACACTGCTATTGCAGAGGGTGATTCTGCAGCCAGTAAAGGTGTTTAGGTTGCTCTGCATGCACTAGGTTGTCTTTTTCTTCCCCCCCATGCTTTGTGCAGTGCCTTGGTGGGTGGGGGAGGGGGGAGGTCTGGGTGGACAAGCAAGGGCTTGCAGTGCTGTGATACAGAGAAGAGCTGCTGGCACCCAGATGGGGTGCAGTGCCTCTCGTGATACCCTCCTCCATTTACTCAGTCTGGGTTTTTCGGCACGGGGGGCTGCACTGTATTTCCTGGCCCTCTCGCCAACATGGCACGTGCTGACAAGGCAGGACAGAGCACCAGGAGGCTTCAGGAGAGCTTGAGGCGAATATGGCACTTCTGAAACCCCTTATCCTCCTCTCTGGCTAAACGCAGGGCTGGTTTCTTGTTCTGCATCCCTAAGGGGACCCTGCCTTGACCCCAGCCCTGCTGACTGGCTGCATTTTATAGAAGAGGCTTGTGCCTCTTTCCTGCACACATTGTGGCACTGAGAAGCAGACAGCAGCTTTCCAGTTCCCCGAGCTCCCTTGGTTGCAAAGGGCTTCTGTGCAGAACTGTTTGCCAGGCTAGGTCAAGGATCAGTCCCATGAGCATCCTTGCACACACTGAATGTGCTTTTTCTGCTTGTGTTTCCATGAGCTGGAGCTGGTGGCCTGCAGAAGCTAGCAACTGCAATGATAAGGAAATGCACCAGCATAAGCACCAAAACAAACTGCAGTCCCTGGGGATTCCCAAACTGCTTTGCTTGAAATCCTACTGTGTTAATACACTGCACTTAACAAGAGCAAAATGCAGTGTGACTGGGGAGTTGGGAACGGAAATGAAGGCAGCTTGAATTTATGTGGCAGAGACCACAACCTTCTCCCAGGAGCCTTTTATCTCAGTTACAAACAGAGGATGAGGAGGGGAGAGAAGGGATGGAAAATAGAAGCTATTCATTCATATCAGACAGACTTCCTGGCTGGGAATTGAAGCAGAATAGCTTTTTATACTGTTATAAAAAGGTGGGATGTGTGGGGAGGGAATGGCCAAACACTGCTAAGTTTAGGCACAGGTTGGCAGTCTGTCAGGAGCACAGGATCAGGTTTTTTGCCCGCTGCTTGAAGGAGGTTCTTGGTCCCCTCGCTCCCTGCACAAGGAGAGTGGTGCTGGCCCTGAGTCCCTCAATGCTGTGCCTTGTCTCTAGCAGTCACATATCTCTCCATGTTTTTGCATGTGTTGCTCCAGCAGAGATGACTTGCAAGGAGGGAGAAATTCCCCTCTGATGGCTTAGAAGGTTCTTGTTTGGCTACTTTACAATGTGCAAAATGACCTGACGGCTAAAATATGCTTGTTTGCTTCTTTCTGTTAGAAACATGGGAACTCTCATGTTTATCTGTCACACCTTGTCAGAGGGTTCAGCAGAAGCGAGTAGGTCTGAGATGTCCGTGTGTGAGGTTGGAAGGCAGGGGATGTGGGACTGCAGCTCTCACAGGTGCTTATATGGTCTGGCTGTCCCAGGCTTCCTGCACAAGACATTTGTGATGGTCAGGTAGGGCTGCTAGCCTTGAGTGTCTGAATAGCACCTGTCAGTCCAGGAGAAATTCTGGGTTTGTAGGAGGAATGGGGGGAAACATGGGTTTGAGATTTAATGCTGCATTTTAGATCTCAAGGCTTTGAAAGTGAGCATTTTCACAAAAGCACTTGGTAGCTTGAGAAAATTAAATGTTGTTGATGTTTTTCCTGGTGCCCATAAAGTTTTCCAGGAAAATGAGGAGAGACTCAGCTTTCCTGCAGCAACAAAATGATCGCAGCTTCTCCAGGTGTCTCCAGAATGAAGCAGCAAAGGCCCGAGCAGATGGGAGGGCAGACACCTAGTCTCTTCTCCCCCAGCTGGTGATCTCCATGGCAAGGCTGTAGAGCCAGGCCCCAATGGTTCCCCTGTTCTGTTGCATTTCACTGCCCATGTTAGGTCGGTGTTAGGCAGAGCAATAGGACAACACGAGTTTTAGGAAGATGCACACTCTGGTGCCTTGTTCTTCTAGCCAAAGCCCTAGCTCTCTGAACTGGCACCTGCCAGCATGAGAAGAAGCTGCCAGGAAGCCCAAAGGCCTTTGCCCAAAGTTATTAAAGTTTTTGCTCCCTTAGGCAATGTGTTTGATGACAAATGGTCTCATTTGTTAGTGACCGACTGGTTACAGTCCTCTGACTTTGCTGATCTTGCACCTTCTGTCTTTAATGCCTTTTTTTTCTCTCTCTCCTCTCCCATTTCTGTACTCGCAGCAAACCCTGGAGACGAATCTCACCAACCTGGTTAAACGTAACAGTGAACTGGAAAATCAGATGGCCAAGCTGATACAGATCTGCCAGCAAGTGGAGGTTGGTGAGAGCAATGCTTTCCGGGGAAAGGAGTGGTGGGTGTGACGGGAAAGGTGTTGGTGTGCTGGGAAACTCCAGGATTGTCTAATCCCTTCTAGCTAATGCTCTCAGTCACGAAGATGTTATGAGACGGGATGTCAGACGATGGCCAAGGGATCATAATGGGAGTAACAGTAGATGTGCCACATCACTGTGGAGAGACACGCGGGAGAGGTACCACGTCCTTTCTCTGGGGGCTGCCCTAGAAGCTGTGAGAGGAGGGGGGGAATTGCTCAACCCAATGGGTTGGATGGAAAATGATACCCCAAACCCCTGCAATGAGTGGCAGCCTGATTAATGGCACACAGAGCCCATCTCTCCGATGTGGGGAGATGGCTGATGTGCAAAGGGAGGAAGAGTGGGATGTGAGCCCGTGAGGTCTGCTGCAGCAACGGTGTGAGAGAGGCACTGAAGGGTGCTGCGGACACGGGGTGGACAGCATACTGCAAACCAGTGGTGCTGCAGTGGGGTTTGCTGTGCTTTCCACCGGCAGTCCATCTGCAGTTTCCACTTAAAACTTGCCAGCTTGAGCCTATCGGGAAGGCTGCTCACCTGGTGCTGGAGGTTTGTTGAGGCTGAATTGGTTTAGAAAGTTTAGGCCCAAATGACTGAGGGCTTAGGGCTGGTCCCTGGAGATCTGTAGGATCTGAAGGAAAAGGGAGGAAGCGGTGTGACTGGAAGCTGCTGGGAAGGGTCAAAATTCACTGCAGGGCTGGCTCAGAAAAGGAGGAGTGAAAGGACAAGCAAGGATTGGCCTTGCTCTGAGCTGTCCCGTTCCCTCTAGCAAACAGGTCTGCCAAAGCTGTGAAGGCTCCAGACCTGCTAACTGCTCCATGCCCACCACCCAGCGTAGGTTTAGGAGTGTGCTTTTTGTTAAAGCCTGGGTGACAACACTGTGCACACAAACACAGCCCATCTGCTCTGCGAAGTGGAGCACTCTGCTGTTAGAGAAGGTAGAAATTGAGTTGCCCCTTTTGTAACTGCCTTCTGGGATCAGGTGCAGTTTTCCCGTAAGGTTCTCTTTTGTTTGGTGCACAGGTGGGAGCCATCAGGGAGGTGGATTAGGCTTAAGTAATGAAGAAAACTCATCTGCAGCTGGAAGGAATTAGGGAGAGTTTCCCTTTGGACATGCAGCATGCTATAGTCTGCACTGTGCCTTGAAAAATCAGAGCCTGGGCATCTCCAGCTGGGCTCCCAGAAACAACAAATACTTTTGACTATGACCTTTCCCTGCCTCAGATTCCCTATGAAAATCTTGGGTAATTATGCTTCCTCCTTCTTGTCTGGGGGTGCTGTTAAAGTAAATTAGTTAATATTTGTAGAGAGCTTGGATATCAAAGTGACAAGTGCTCCAGGAAAGCCCGGAAGGAAATGACTAATTCTGCCTGCAGAGCAGGATTTGAACAGTACACAGCGGAGAAGGCCTGGGGCCACCCTCCAGACGGTGAAGAGCTAAGATATCAAGGAGCTGTTTGTGAAGCAGGACCAATCTGTCCTCCTAACTGACTGAAGTGGGGAGTCTCACATGCATGTGGTCATGTAATTAAAGTTTGTGTCAAAAATGCATCTGCCCAAGCATGTGTGGGAGCTTTTGCAGTGGTAATTCTCAACTTTAGGGTGCTTGAACTTTGTTAATTATCTTTTAACCATGTCCTTTTGTGAAAGCAAGGATGGGAGATGAAAGAAGGGCCAGCCACACTGAGTAAGAAGAGGAAAGTTGATACGTGCAACCTGATGGAGAGGATGAGGGGAAGTGATAGTTAGCTGCACGTGCTAGAAAGGAAGCAATATAAAACCTGCAGCCATTTAATGTGTGGGATGTGATCTGGAGCAGTGGCTGGGGGCTTATGTGCAATATATTTCAGATGTAGCTGGTCTCCATCTTAGAAATGAAGCCAAATGGGTAGTGACAGTCTGGAATTCAGAAAGGGATAGAGGTACAACAGAGGCAGCAATGCTGGGAGCATCCAGGGTGGGATAAGTGCAGATGAGATGATCCTTTTCCTGGGAAGGTGGGGCTGGGACATGGACTTTCCAATGCACCTGCTTCCCGGAATATGGGGGCTGTTTCCATCCATCCACCTGTGAGCTGGAGTCATGCTGTGTTTGTGGGCAAATAACTGACACTGGAGAAGAACAGGCTTAGATCTTCTGCAGGACTCTGGGGCCTGATGAACCAGAGCTGGTAATTAGCGCATATTTTCCCAAGGCAATGAAGGAGGATGTTTTTCATTGCAAGTGATGCAGGCACGACTTGAGGGAGTTGGGGAGTGTCCGGTCCTTTGGGGAAAGAGGTCCTTTGTATTACAAGGCACCCAAAAAAATGATGAAGAGACTGAGCCTGTTAGTGAAATCAAGACTCACTTGAGTCTCTCCTTCCTCCTAAGCAGTTGGTGTATCTCTAATTTTCCTATCAGCGTCAGCACAAGCATGTTCCTCAGGCCTTTGCTGTAAAAGGGCAGGCTTCCAGCTATTGCCTCCAGCCACTGTCTTCCCATTTTGCTGTGTAATTTGCTGGTAGACACATCACAAACCCTGGGGAGAGCCTCTCTAATTCTGCTGTTCTGTGAGCCTTTCAAATGCTCTATAAAGTGAACCTTGAAATGGCGAGTCATAGATGAGGACTAGACGAGATCACCCCACGTCAGTGCCTGTCCCAAGGCACGTTGTCATGTTCATGACAGATATCTGTCCCACCCAATCCTGAATGTTCGACAGAGGTGCTGTGCTCTTCCCATGGGATCTGGCACTTCACACTCCTTTGTGCCAAGAAGTTTTTTTTCCCCAAGTCCAACCTGAATCTTTCTTGCTGCAGTTTAAGTCAGTAGCTCTCTGTCCTGTCCTGTCCTGTCCACCATGAACACAGGGAAAGGGTTATTTTGCTCATCTGTCCAGCAACCTGTGATGTGCTTGCAGACAGCCCTTTCCCTCTTCTCTTATATACACTGAGATAGGGGTTTTTTTCAGATTTGTGCATGGTACTGTTTTTAATTCCTCTATCATCTAGACTATCCCTTTTTTGTCCACATCTTCTTTAAAATGCAGTGCTCTGAACTAGTGCAGTTCTCCAGCCAATGCAATGCTCTGCTGTTCTTCCAGTGGTCTGAAGAAAGAGGAAAGGGATATTCTGTCTGTCTCCAGGATGTAATCCTTTATCTGTATCCCAGAGCAGTGGCTGCTATTTTCATACCTCCTGTCTCAGGCTTAGCTTTTGAGCCATCCCACCTCAGACCCTTTTCTGCAGGCTGCTGTCTAGCTGACGTTCTTTAGCTGGGGTTTGGATGAATATTTATTTTCAGCAAGTGTGGTACTTTGTGCTTGTCCTTATCAAACCTCATCCTGATTTTTAAAGCCGTTTTTCTGATCTTCAGTCCATTCTCAGTTCAAGTCCCATCCTCATCCTTGCAGACCCTCCTAGCTTGGTGGCTGCATGGATTGAAGAAGCAAACTCTGAATCCCATTTTCCAAGCCGCTGATGAAAGTAGTGGATGGGACCAACCTCAGAACAGGCAGCTGTAGAAATCCAGCTGATCCAACTTTGCATGCTGCCGAGGAGCTGTGATACGAGGTGGGATGTGTTGTGTTGGCCTGGCTCTGCCACCCTCTGCGAGGTATCCCGGAAGGTATCTGTAGCATGCCCAGCAGGCCGCACAGTCTGGCCATCCCCATACTGTACAGTGCCCTCTTGATGTCCTGCCACTGCAGGTAACTCAGCCCAGCACTGGATGCAAGAGTCCAGCACCTTATCAGTGAGTCCAGGATACCTAGGTGACCAGCCTGACTGTTCCTCTTATTTACCACCTCTCCAAGGCAGTCTATCAGCTGTTAGGCAAAGCACATCATCAGCCCTCCTTCCTCTCCCTCTTCCCTGCTTTCCTAGTACGCAGGGATGCAGCCCACCCAAGAGGTGGCTTCTGACAGGCGCCATCCTGCTGAAGGTGCTCCGAGAAAGGCAGGCTGCTCTCTACCCTGCTGCCCCTGCCCAGGGCTGGAGCCAGCCTTCCGCAGTCGGGTGTGCGAAGAACACCTGTACCTCTGCAAGACCTGCTCTCCCTTTGGAAACAGTAGCGCAGGTGAGAACCAAGACGCCAGCAAGTCCCAAGCTCTGAAGCCAAAGGAGGGTGGGCGGTGTGAGGGGAGCGACCCTCTCAGTTCAGACTGGGAAATCACTTCCAGCACTGTCTCCATCCTTGCCTGGATAACAGCTTCGCCTTACTGGGAAAAGCTGGTCCCAGGCACTTTCTCCTGTGCTTCTTCCCTGCTCTTTCCTTCCTCCTCCAAAATATACACAGTTTGCCTCCCTGCATCCTTCCTGCCATCAGAGAGACTGAGATTGCAATCTCTCCTGCCCTGGCGTCTGCTTTCTATAGCAGAATAGCGGCACTCAGACTTGAGCCAGCAGCAAGTGGGAAAGGCTTTGTATTGGGGATTACAGGAAAGCATCAGAGGAAGAGAGAGGATCACCTTTAATCCTTCTGAAGAAAGGGACTCGGATGACCTTGCTGCTTTGACCATTCGATCTATAAAACTCTTTGTGTTCACGATATGCAATCAGGCATCTTTTGTTTGCATTTCCAAGGGAAATGTTTGTGTGAGCTGTGCACTAGGGGAGCCTGTGCCAGCAGATTGACGCTGCCTCTTGGCCATAGCTCCAGAGTCAGGAGTTCATAGCGATGAGCTCTCATGAAAATCATTGGAGAGGAAGAAGGTGGTTAATACCTTAGTATTGTTTCAAGGTGCATAACAATTAATAGCAAATTAATTTGCAGCTTTGTTTACTGAGTTGATACATGGAAAGAGGGTAAATTGCAATTAGTTTCTTATTAATGGGCTACTGATTTTCAGTTACTAAATTAAGCAGCTGTTCCTTGAACCAGCACCTTTCCAGAGAATGCAGATACCAGTCTACTCCAGGGTTTACTGACATGGATTCAAGTTTTTTTTGCCAGCACTTGAACAATAACTTGAAAGTTATTTCCTTAACAGCATTATTTTCTTTGAGGGCTGAGCCCTTGCTAACTCCAGAGGGTGCTTGCAGTGGGAGGAATGCTAAGTCCTGGCTCTCTGTACCTTTCCGCACAAGGTTCCCCTGAGCTGCCTCGTGTGCAAAGCAGTTGGCAGTGATGCAACACCCAACTGGCTTGAGTCAGTCTTCTGTGGTGAAGCACATGGAGAAGCTTCTGTACTGGGGAGCTGCCTCTTGGTCTTCAGTATCTGCATCTTAGAAAGGGATCGGTGCTCTTGGGCCAAGAATATTTTGTAATTCCCAGCTTTCCCGCAGGCAGCATCAGCATTTTGTTCTTCAGTCACTACATAAAGTCCTTTTTTCTGACCCTGTCCTGTTGATCTGGAGAGAGAAAAAGAGAGCAACCCACACAGCTTGGTTAGGAGCTCTCCATCTCACCAAAAGCCCTTCCAAAAGTGCAGACAGTGCCATGACCCTGTGCATTCCCGGCTCAAAGCACCCACAGTTTTGAGTCACCAGAAGAGCTCTCTGCACTGACAATGACAGCAAGCCTCTGTCAGATGAAGCCCCATGCATGAGGAAGAATGAGCCAAAACATGCTCTCAATTTCCGTGCCGAAATACATAGCTGAAAAATCATGTCTGGGTTTTGCAGCAATACCAGCTTTCCAGAGCATGACTGTGCTAATGCTCCCACGTTGCTTCTCTTGTCTTGTTTGAGGTGGCCGTTTCCCCCTCAGTATGTGGCTGGGGCCATTCAAAGTGCCACTGTTGACTTTCCTGGGACTGTCAGATGTTTCACCACTGCATGGGATTTACCCTATCCTGGGAGGGGAAACCAACAGGCCTGGGAAGACCTAGGCTGCTTTTTCTCTGACAGTGCATCATGGTGATGGGGATGGATTTTTCGCTCTTAAAAACCCCAAGAATTCTCTTATGTGTGTACCAATGCAGAAAGAGGCTTTGTGGGAAATATTAAGGAACTTTTCCCAGGCACCACATGTCATAATTTGCCACTAAGGTGGTAACCACACTTATAAACCTCTAGGCTATTTTCCGGTTGTCTCATGGTCTTTGTGTCAGAGGAGGACTGTGACAGCAATCCAGGGACTGCTTCTCCAGCAGCTGGCAGAGATTGTCTGCAGGTGGAAAAGTTTTTACTCAGAGATGTCTCTCCTGGCCTGCCTTTTCCTCTAGGACTTGGCAGTTTTGAAGTGAATGTGGTGGAATAGACAGCAAATAAATGTTTTGCAGGCAGTGTTGGGAGAAAGAGCCAGAACTTCCCTTGCAGAGCTCTGGTGACGGTCGCTAACATTCAGAGTTTTTATAGGTCACACTATAAGTCAAAGACCCTGCTGGGGATGGAGCAGGGACATATCTGGATATGTCAGTGCCTTCAGTCTGTGAAAGGTGGTCATCTAGGGGATTTATATTTAGAGATGATGGTAGGCTTTGCATGTTCAGCGTTTTCAAACATGGAATGGATAAGTGACAGGGATTTAGACTTGTGCTCCCTCCCCAGGTGAGCTCTGCACCAGAGCGAGCTGCTGCTCACACTCTTTAGGCTGTCTTTAAGGTCATTTGAGAGACTTGCATCCAGTCTAAAGGCTGAGCCTTTTCCCTGTGTAGCAGGCAGTAAGTGCCACACAAATCCTGGTCCCGTGGGAATTTTGGTGTTAGGCAGAATGTTTTAAGCTGCTTCAGGAAACAACAGGACCCAAATCCAGCCCTTGGGGAGAAGGGGCAAGGCTCTGTGATGGAGTGTTTTGTTGGAGAGGGGGGCAGGATTCAGAGCTGCTGGGCAGTCAGGGCCTTTTATTTTATTTTTTAGCAGCAAAAAAGCTGTTGGAATATATCACCATCAGACAGGCCAGCAGAGTATGGGGGCTCTTCTCCTCCCATGGGCTGCAAAGCTCTGATGCAGTGTTCGTTTTCATATTAGAATTACGATACATGCATCCTTTGACGTTTCCCACCATGTCAGTGTACTCTTTTCCCTGTTGGGGATCCATGTGGAAGCAGAATTCATTCTCCAGGCCTTCTGAGGAAGCCTGGGTAAAACTCTCTGAGTGATGAATGATGAGATGTACTTCCAAACCTCCTCATTCTCTGAATCCATCCCCAGCACTTCAGTGAACTTACCTGTGATGAGTTAAAAGCGATTTGGTATTTCTTTAGATTCCAGAAGTTTCAGATCTCTAGGCTGTAGTTTTCTACATTATTTAGAGGTTTTCAGCTTTATCAGTCATTCTGCCTGAAATAAAGAGTTGAAATACATCTCTGAGCCTTACTAAATATGCAGTCCTGGCCTTCAGAGGCAGCTTTTGAGAGAGCACATTAATGTGTGAAGTAGAAAATATCTTTGCCCTTCTACACTTCCCCATAAGTTTGAATGCTGGGGATTTTGCTTTCAAGCTATTTGTGGACATTCCTTATACACAGACACGTGCAATCCCAACATACTTTATCTGGTCCCATGTTCAACTTAAGTCCTGTGTTACATTCAGGAAATTGTGCTAGTGGCATCCTAAGGTATAGAAGGAAGCACTCAAAAGTGAGGCAATTACAAAGTCACGGCGATACAGTCAGCCTTATTTTTGCCCTTGTCATATAATGCTGCCAGCCAGTACTGTTTCTATATACTGAAGGCAAACAGCCTCCATTTATCTGTGAGGCTGTAGACCAAGTGCAGATGACATACAGCTCCAGAGTAGAGCGCTGAAAGTCTGCAAGCATCCATAGGGCACTGAGTTGCACTGCCCATTCGTTTTGTAGTCAGTAACTTCAGCCTGTACATTATATGGGATGCTGCTTTTAAAAGAAGGCACAGGGGCCAAATCCTGCTGTGGTGATCAAAATGTGGACAAGAGGAAGAAGATAATGACCCTGCAAAGAAACAGAGTCAGTAAAATATCAGGATGAGTAGTGGCAGTGCAGCCGGGCATCAGGAAGGACAATCTGAGATGTTGCCCATGTAGCTGCTCTTCCAAGGTGACACTGGGGCCTTCTGGACTGTGGCAGCTGCAGAGCTGTCCTTGGTGCAATGATCTCCTGCAAACTGGTGTGTAGCCTCTGGGGGCACAGATGGCTTGCCACATAGTCAAAAATCTTTCGACTGTTTTGGGGGTCACAATGCTGCGAGTGTGGGATGGGGCTGCCCAGGTCTCCTTGGCCCACTGCTCAACATCAGAGATGGGTTCCTGTGGTCTGGATGTAGAGGAGATTTGCCTCCGTGTGAATCACACCCAGGCAGAGATGGATTTTCCCAGGCCCTCCAACAGCTGTAGTGACTCACACCCCCTTGGCTGTACAGGGTGCCCAGGGTTGGATGCACAGAGACCTGTCAGAAACAGGGAGTGCATCTAGGTTTATTCCGACAGGTCCCACTCTGTCTTGCTCAAGAAGAGCTGCCCAGGCTCTCCCACGGCGTACAGATGCAGACATCAGTGCAAAGTCCCAGCAGTGATTGGTGGAGAGATGCCGCAAGACTCTCTCGTACAGTGAGATCTCAGTCATGCTTGCTGCAGCACCCCTGGGTAGGAGAGGCACATAGCAGCTACAGAAATGGAGTTGCTCTTGCAGTGTAGCCAGCTGCCTGGACAGTCCTGCTCTCCACATGCCTGTTGTGAGCTAACCCCCAAAATGTTCTGTGCTTGACTGTCTGCAGCTTGGGGACCTAGCTCATCAAAATCTTTTTTTTTTTCCCCGCCCAAAGAAGTTCAGTAGTGCAAGCAGTTTCCAGGCTAGGTGTCACCATTGTTTTCTCTGTATAGTAGGAGAAATTCTTATGGTAGGAGTTTTCTCCATATGGTTTTCTTTCTTATGTCTGAAAGCTCTTCCATTAATCCAACTTTCCTGCTCTAGTAGCACCTGGTCACCCCCTTCAGAGTTCTTCACCCCTAAGAGCAGCATATAATTGGGAACTGGCTCATTCCAATACAAAGTGTTTTGGCTAATATATAACAGTGTGTGCAAGAACTTTTGACAGCAGAACTGTGTTGGTCTGAAATCACACCTCCATACTCTGCTGGCAGACTTCAGTAGTGGGACTATGGCATAGGAAGCACTCCATTTTGGACAGAAACCAGCCTGGGAAAAGCTCAGATTGCCAGTGGTTATGCGAGCCAGGCTGTAGGGATTGCTGCAGCTCCAGGTCCCACAGTCACATCTTCTTCCTTGTTCAGTGTCCCAAAGCATAAACACTGGCAGAGCTGTAGATTCCTTGCCCTGGGTAAGGTTTCTGATTTAGAATTAATTTAACTCAGAGCCCAAGATTTTTGCATGACAAGATAGGTTGGAGGGATAGCATGGTGCTTGTTAAAGGACCCCTGTCCTCTCCTGCCATCATTTATGCAGCCCTGGCACCCCACAGCTCCTTTCTGCTGGCAATAGCAATTGCCAAGGATGCTAATGCTGTTGCAAACAGCCCTGATTTTGTCACTTCTGGGAAATTAGGGTGATCGCGATCTCTGGCTGCACACTCTTGCCTCGAGGAGTGAGTGTGCTGCTGGCATCCTTTGCGACAACACTACCTTGCAAACAAGGGTGTCGCCTTTGCTGCCAGTAACAGATTGCTGCTGGCTCTAAATCCTGGTTTTGATCCCCCTTCTACCTTACAGCAGATTTTGGAGATTATCCACTGTTTTTTCTCAGTGGAGTTATTTTGCAGACCTTCATCAGCTGTCTCCCACTTCAGTATTACATAATCTGCTGACCACGTTTAAAAAAAGATCTTTATTAATCTGTGTTTAACCCTGGGTTGGCCTCAGACTTCTTTCAGGTCCATTTGAAAGTGCAAAATCAAGAAAACGTATTTTATTTGTGTCATCTAGTATACTGTTTAATCTAAATGATAGTGCTCAATTTCCCTTCAATAAAGTATATCCTCCCTTTCAAATCTGTCCACCCAAGGATACCGGTCTTTCCTAGAGACAGAGGAGACTAAAACCATTAACTATGCTTTCACTGCACTCTTCACATGTCTTCCTTTCAGTTTTTTTTTTATTGTGTGTATTTGAAGCCTAAAAAGGGAGTCCAGCAAGGATTAATTGGCCTGAATTAAGCAGAACACATGCAGCTTTTTTACAGAAACAAGCTGCTTCTGACTTCTGTCTCCTGAGGCCAATAGTGTGTTCACCTCTGCTTTGTCAAGGGGGTATGGTCAGTCCGAGAATTCCTTGTGTCCTCTGCTTGCTGACCAGAGCTCCACTAACTGAATGCTAATTATCTCATCTCTTTGAATGGCATACACTCCACCTTGCTGCCAGCAATACAATCTCTAGTTTACCTTGAAGAGATGAAATTCAGAAGGCTTCTCTGGTGTGTCAGCTCCTGACCTTCTAAGGAGGATTCCTTTGGTCTTTTCCTTCCCTTCATTTACTGCTCTGCTGTCTAATGCCGCTAATATATTGCCAGGTGCTTGCTGGTTCCATAGGATTTCTTGGTTCCCTGTACAACAGCAGGTATGTTCCTGTTGTGTCCCCTGTGCAGCCGTTCCTCTCCTTCTTTCCAAGGGTGTGTAAAGCCTGGGTGGAGGTGGCCAGAGTATATGAAATTCCTAGTCCCTGAGCAGAAGCAGTTGTTGTCGTGGTAGGGTCACCATGTGGCATGGTCTGCACCCAAGACCATGGCAAAGTGAAAAGCCCTTTCCCCAGGGAAGCAGTTTGTGAAGAGCTGAATAGACAGCTCGTCCCTCTCTCTTGGATTACATCATCTCTGGAGGACTGTCAGGTTGTGATCCAACTCACTTTTCCTTTAAGCTGGAAACCCAGTTTTCTCTGGACTTTCAAGATGGAAATACACAGGGACCTGATGGCCCAGAAGGTCTGCCAGCTGACACAACCCTGGTCACACACTGACACTGATGGCTTATGTATTGTGCAGAACTGGAGCCCTGGAGTGATTGCTTTTAGTGGCTATAGCGTGGTGTGGACACCACAGGCATGTGTTTTGGAGATAGGTTGGGCTAGTCTGTCTAAAAGCTCTCAGGCAGCTTATGTGTATGGACCTGGGAATGGTGTAGACACAGGCAAGATGTCTTAGCTCACTACTGGAACCTGTGTCATGGCACCTAGCTCAACACAGACAGCTCCCTTGTACCCAGGATCAGTGATGTCTGGGCAGAAAGGCCAGTGGCCTCAGGAGGGCTGGATTCCATCTGAGAAAAAGGAAATCATTGCTGCATCTCCTGCTTGGGTTTCCCTGCCCTTTTTGAAGCCTTACTGGTGGACAAGCCTGCTGTCACATCCTGCTGGCTTGCTCTCTTGTTCTCCTCCCCCTTGTCTCAGGCAAGAAACACAGCTCTGAAGCCCTGGGCGATGGGCATTTATTTGTTCCTTCTCCAAGCGTGGAAAGGCCATCTTGATTAGTGAATATGCATCTTCCAGAGCAAAGCTTCAGAATTAGTTACTAAAGAGTCCAAACCAAATAGAGGAGCCACCCACACTCCAGCATTTGCACTGGTCTCTCCTGTTTGCAGCATCCGTCCTTTCATGACAGGGCAGTTGGAGACTCTCCTTGCCCACCAGGGACACTGAACCTTGTGAGGCTCCACACAAGAGGTAATTCTAGATACTTGTTCATCCCACTGCAGCTCTGTGTCCTGTTTTGGCCTTCCTGTGGCATTGCTATTATGGATGAAAAGCCTTTTCACCACCAAGTCTCCCCCATGCTCTCTCTACACCTACCAATTTCTAATAACAAGGTAAATGTGCCAGAATCGCCTTCTACATCTCCTCTTCCTCCAGCTGCAGGCCCTGCCTGCTTTAGGGCAGGACATCATTCTGGGCAGCAGGAAAGACATCAGACCCCTATTATTTCTGGTGGAGTTTTTTGTTACAATTATATTAGTTGAGCAGAAGTTGGCTTGAGGCCAGTGGCCCCTTTCTTCATTTGTGTTCAACACTGCATCTTCTTTGAGCACAAAATGGGATTGATCACACAGAGGCAATACAATCAGGGTCAGTAATGCCTTGCAGTCTGCAGTCATGCCTTGCTGCCTTGAATGGCTGCCACATCAGCCATTCAAGGCACTTGACATGTGTTTGTAATACTCATTTTGGTAGCCACTGCTGTTATAAGAGGACATTTTGCAGAAGAGTTGATGTAATGAGGTGTTCTTAGTGGCTCCAGGGTAGCAAAGCCCACAGTCTGTCTAAGAGTTACCATCTCCTGCCAGAAAAGCTTTGGTAAGTATGAAGACCTAGTGGCCATACCTTTGTATGAGTTTGCAGGAAGCAACTTGGCCAACACAGTTGCCTAGCCTTCCTTGCCCTGCCTGTTAGCCCTTCCTTTGTGTTCAAGTAGTGGCAGTAGTATTTGCTCAATGCTTTCGTCCTTGTAGCACTTCGGGTGGTAATGGACACGTGGATTTGCCTTTGGGAGCCAGATGCAGAGGACAAGGGGGAGCAAACCCTGTGTTCAGCCACTCTCAGCTCCAGAATGTGGTTGTAGTCCTTTGCGGGGGCAGAGAGGGAGAGATAGCAGAGGTCCAAGGACACTCAGGTTGCCCTTGTGTGCAGAGAGCCTCATGCTCCCCCCACCACTGGCCTTCCAGGTGGCAGTGAGAAAGCACATGTGGCAAAATGGGGCCAAGCCTGGGACCTTCTTTCCATTTCCTTGATACTTTACTCTGAATTAAGCCTCAAGGAGGAGGTCATACCCCTATTGCCATGCTGCAGATGGGGAAGAAAAGCAGAGGGGGTGAAGAGCCTTACCAGGGTTGCTAGCTGAGCTCAGAGGTGGCTGAGGCAGTTTCCCACCTGTTGGTTTAAGCACGTGAACAGCCGTGCAGTGTGTTGGTGATGCCTTTGGATTGCCTGGCTGATGGTATTGTGTTGGTCAGAAGGGGAAGGGAGAGCAAATGTGATCTTCCCATGGTCATGTTTCAGTAAATGGCAGGCTGCAAAATGATCATCTTGGCTGATCATCCATGGTGCAGAGGCCATTGGGAGATCATGTTTGGTCTGGCAGAGGCCAGAGCATGTCCAAGCCAGTCCGCAATAGCTGATCAGGCCTAAAGGTGACCTTCAGGAAGCTCCTGCCAGCCTGACTGTGTTGTATTCATTTCCCCTGCTGGGCTTCACAATCAGGTGACCAGATCTACCCAAGGTCTCCTCTTCTTCCAGTTCAAATCCTTCCTCTCTGTGTTGTGATTCTGGGAGGCAGGGCTGGAGGAAGAACCAGTTGTGCTGTGTAGCTGTCTGTATTTCTTTGTCACCAAACTGTAAATACTGAGAATGAGGTTAGGAAGAGGGGAATATTACTGGAAGTCTGGAAGATGAACGGATGTGATTATGGAAGTGCTGTTTGTGCTCATTCCACTACTCCTTCCGGTGTGGGTCCAACTGGAGCTATGTATCTTGTGTCACTGGGAACCATGCTGGGAGGGAATGGTGTGCAGAAGAGGCTGCGGGTTTGATCGCCAGGGTCTCCTCATTGTGAGTCCATAGCAAAATCCATTAGAAGATGCTGTCACAGTTTAGGAAGCAAACTGCAAGCGCGGTAAGCAATTTGCCTTGAGCTGGTGAAAGCTTAAAGACCCAGATGCTATGTTCTGGATGCACTTATTGCCAAATGTTTATACTATAAAGAAATAGGGTTTTTTCAGAGCAGCAGGTGCTGTCAGCAGCATCTGGTACTTTTTTGGAAGATAGTTATTTGTAGAAGGCGTGCTCAAACTGGGACTCCCAAGGAACGTTCAGGGCATCGGTCTTTGTTCTTTTCCAAGTGGTGGGACATATAATCTTAAAAGCAAGTGAAATAAAGGGTAGCTGGAGGTGGGGGCAGTCAGAGGGACTCAGCAAAATAGGTTTGATGGGTCTTGTGCATCAGTTTCTATCCCGACTGACAAGTGCTACCATGTGGCATGGCTGTGTGAATGGCCTCCTGGTATGAGCCCTCACCCCAACAGAGAGCTGTCCCAGGGCCCTTGCTGCGAGACCAAGGAAAACTCCAATGACCAACTCTGCCTGCCTGGGCTGGGCAGCACTGGCACATCCTGCCCGGTGACTGCCCAGCTTGCCCTGCACTGTGGATTGAAAGCCACATCTGAGGAGGTTCTGGCACTCCTTGAATCCTGCTGAAAGCATCCTGCAGGGCTGGGAGAACAAAGAGCTTCCCTCTCCATGGCCCTTCATTGAACTGCAGGGCTTGGGCTTATAGCCCAGTGCAGCAAGCGGCTGGAGTGGAGACAGGTTGGCTACGCTAGCCCAGCTGGCCTGTAGCTGCTGCCACATAGACCTGATTCAGCCCTTTCATTAAGACCCTGCCATGAATTTCCTGACTGTGCTTTTTACAGCCCTGCAGAGCTCCTCAGGCCCTGCCTTGGCTCCTCCACTTCCCTCTCTCCCTCTCCCCACGCAGAGCAATTGCTTTCAGGCCTTGCTCTTGCAGATACTTTGAAGTTAGAGCTGCCTCTCTGTGCTCAGGCTCGAGGTGAGGCCATGCTGCACTGCTGACCTTGCTATACCAAGCAGGATTCTCTCATTCATTTTTAAACCCCTCTTCCTTTAACTAGCACATGTATGCTGCCTCATTTTAGATGCATCTGCTTGTGAGAAAGCTGTGAGGTTTGCTCAGGAGCAGAAGGCAGTGAAGCTCTTTTCTTCTGCAAGCAGCCTGCACCGCTAAACTCAGAGCAGGCAGAATAACCTCCAGCTGCCCCCACTGCTGGGGAGGGGTGGAAAGGGAGTCATCTTGTGAGATCTAGGAACAGCCCAAGCCTAGCAGCAGTACAACCATGGCTGTGTACAGCTCCCCAAAAGCAATAACCATGCAGAGAAAAGGGAGATGTGCAGGTCATATGGAGAGATACGGGAGCATCCCTGTGTCGGGCTGGCTCAGGCCAGCGGTGGGTATAGACACTGTCCGGTGGTACCACTCCTGGACTCAAGCCTTTTCGGGAAGTGATGCAGCCATGCTTGTGGGGTGCTGCACCCCAGCAGGGCTGAGCCAGCCCATGCAGCAGTGTGAGTGGGGACTCAGTGTTTGGGGGGTGCCATTTATCTGCAGCATGTGTAATCTGCCCCAGGTAATGGGGAAGGGACAGTATCTATGCCCATACTGCCATGCAGCATGGTCATGTCACCCAGCACTGACCCTAAATGCACTGCCACAGCACCAAAGAGGTTAATGCTGCAGAGGGTTTTGCACCCCTCTCTGGCCTTTTCCTTCCTCCAAGTGAAGTGGAAATGGATACAGAAGTGCAAGCCTGCTTCTGCTTTTGTCACTTATGCGGCAGTTATAAGACTGTTATGTCCTGCCTGGCAGGCAGCAGACCAGGGGCTCAGAGTCTGGGGGAACCACAGAGACCTGGCAAGGGAAAGCTATTGCTTTTCTCTCAGTCCGAGCTGCAAGAGCCACTGGAGCTGCCAGGCTCAGAGTCAAATGTGTCGCTTTCTAACAGTGTGGGATTTCTGCTGTTCCTGGCTAGGTAAATACAGCCATGCATGAGGCCAAGCTGATGGAGGAGTGTGATGAGCTCATGGAGATCATCCGCCAGCGCAAACAAGTCATCGCTGTCAAGATCAAAGAGACCAAGGTAAGAATGGCCGGCTCATGGGTGCAGAGGAGGTGAGGGGTGCGTGCCTGGTGCAATGTGGGAGGCATGTGTGCACGAGGGCCTGTCTTCATCCCCAGCTGCAGTGACCTTACCTCCTGCGCCATGCGGCAACTGCTGCTGCCTCGCAGGGTCTGTCCCTCCTCTCCAGGCACACCACAGCAATTCAGCACCCTGGGATGCTGGGATGTAACAGCAACACGCAAAGGGCATTACTGTGCAGTGAGTGTTGCCTTACCACTGAAGGAATTCCTTTGGACAGCCATCAGTGAACACACCTTCCTCTCCCTGCCACCCAAAATGGTGTGTGAGTCCAGGTGTCCCTCGCTGCTGCTGTCCCCAGGGCTCCTCCATTGAGGACACATCCGTATTAGAAGGGTTGTGGCTAGAGGAGGGAAGGTGTCTTGATTAGCATGATAAATTGGTGCAGTTGCTTGCATCGGTCCAGACAGCTTCCTCAGGGGTTTTATAACACTGTGGTGTTAATATAATAATGTTGAATTAATATTGAAAGGCCATCTTAGTCCTTCACTGCAGATAAAGCCGCATGTTCTGCATTGCAGCTTAGCCTTAGGCGAGTTGGCTTTTCTAGAGGTTTGGGGTGTTCAGACTTTCTCCAGCAGTTCCAGGTGTTCTGGCTTTTCCCAGTGGTTTGCATTCCGTGGGGAGAAGCTCAAATGATCAGCTGTAGTTCTTAAATAAAGCATGTGCTAAGGCCAAGTGAGCACAATTGCTGTTAGTGGTGCTGGTACTTCAACCTTTCACTCTGTTATTGTAGAGTCTCCTTCCTACTATAAAGCATGACTCCATCTCTGTCCAAATGGCTCCCATGGGAGTTTACAGTATGTGTGCACAAGCCATTTTCCTTTCTCATTGAGCTTGAATGTACTCTAAGCTCCAGCTGAATGTATCCATGCCAGCACCAATATTAAGTCAGAACGCTCTTCCTACTTGGAGCATCATCGCCCAAAATATAGATTTTTTTGCAGGCAAGGGAATGGAAGTGAGTTACGCTATGTGCGTGCATGAGAGAGATACCCAGTGTGACACTCAGGGTGATTCCTACACCCTCAGCAGCTTTAACATGTATGCATTTTTAGCCTAGCCACTTAAGAAAACATGCCTTATGCCGTCTGCTGGTCCATCTGCCTGTCTGCTTCTCACTTCCCACCCTCTGCCACTAACATCTTTTGACCCTGATGTCCAATTTCAGCCACACTTGGCAGAGGGCTGGAAGTCTCAAAGATGTTATTTCCTGCAGGTTTCATGAGACTTGGCAGCTGGGTAGAGGAGAGAGGCCCTGGTCAGTGCCCAAAAATGGAAGGAGATGCAGAGTTCAGCTGCTTATAAATTCCCATGGTGTGAGCCAGTAAGCTTGTGCCCATGCAGCTACAAGCCCAGCACCTGGCCTGGAGAAGGATGTTGGGAACGTGGAAGAAAGCTAGAAGTACCAGGGAGAAGAATGGGCAGATGGGGGAGGTCAGGGGATGCAGGGCAGAGTCCTTAGGATTTGTTAGTCCCAGTGGTTGGGGAACCACTCATTGCCTTTGCAACATAAGCCAACGCAAAAGGGCAGTGACTATTGCTCGGAAGTGCAGCCACACCAGACAGTTTGGAGACTCACCTTCCAAGACGTGACAGCACCGGCATGGTAAGGCCCGAAGCTGGTGCTGCATACCATCCACCAACCCACCATCTCCGGGGAGGCAAAAACTGCACTGCAGCCCAGCCTGCTGCCCCTGCAAGCTTCCTAGTTGCTGTTCCCACTCACCTCCAAAAGGCTCAGGGCTGCTGAGTAAAAGTCCTGTTCTTTTTTCACCAACATGCAAATTGCTTTGCAGGACTTGCTGCTTAGAAAGCTGCCTGGAAACAGAAATGAGCTTCTTTGCTGGTGAAATTGTGCTGGAGATGAAAATGTGCCACTTTGCAGCACTGTAATGACACCCATATAGTCACACCATGCTGCCACAGCTGGCTATGCTGAGGCTGAAGAAAGCACAGCTCAGTGCCAGGCAGTTTGCAGGCCAGTCTGTGTTTTGCTCTCAGCTGTTCAGAAACAATGCAGGGAACGAGACATCTGGAGAACTGTTGAAGAGACAAACTTTTTCCATCCTCTCAGCAGTGTAACACCTTACGAGCAACCATTTCCGAGTGTGAACAGGAAACAGCCTTTCCTAGGAGCCCCAACCTCAAACATTTGACAATTTAAAAAGCCAAAAAAAGGAGGAAGTACTGGAGACTGCAGATATTTTAAAGCACTCAGACTGCAGAGTGAGAAATAGTGCGTTCCTGGTGAGTTGCCATTTAGTTTTCCATTTGTTCTGGGCTGTTTTTCCTGACAAATGGCCCAACGTATGGTGCATGTCACTGCATTGAACAGCTTGATCGCAGCGGCACATGGCTTTGGAAAGAGTGGCAGCCCTGAGCCAGGGAAGGAAAGTCACTACAGAGGCAAAAATGTCAAGCCAGCAGTTCATCCCCAGCCAGAGCCAAACTCCCCAGGCATTGCTTATGTTAGAGTTCAATGCTAAAGTAATATTCCCCTTTCACAACAGCAGCTTTGAAGCCTGGCGCAGCTTGGGGTTTCTTTGAGTTAGATTTCAAACCCAATAATCTGAACAGGTTTCAAACAGAACTCAGTTGGAACAAAGCCAGCCCTCAAGGCTTGGTTCTGCTCTCACATGGGTTTAATCCTGCCAATACCCACCTGCCCCCCAGTAGTGTGAGAGTGAGCTGGGTAGAAAGGATGCCCTTCTGCCTCTTGGCTCCACAGAAACTGCTTGCTCTGCAAATGAGCCTCTCTCGCTCTCTTTCCCTCATTTATAGACAAAAATGTATTGGGTATCCAGATGGAAATAACCTGTGCACTTTTCCATCTCAGAGAGAGGAGAGGAGAGGAGAGGACTGTGACCATGTTTCCCTGTGGGATGGAGCTCTGAACCTGGCTGACAGTGGGGAAGACAGAATATTGTGATGTTCGTCTGTGTAATGGACCACAGAACGGGAACTTGGTCTCTGCTCCCCTTCCCACACCCTCTGTCAATGTGGGATTTACAGGCCTTAGGGGAAGGATGGCATTACAAGATTTAATTGGAATGAATGCCTGGGGAGGCCATATGCAGAGTAAGAACACAGTGCGTAGGTATGCAATGGACGTAAGTGCCATGCAGTTCTGGGAGGAATTAGGTGCTCTGTACCATGTCTGTGTCACCTGGTTTGATAGCTGTGATATGGAGCTCCTCCGCCTCCAAAAGGCAGAAAGAAAACGCTGTGAGAATCAAGCCTGGGAGGGAGCAGGAGCAGCAGCCTGAGATTTGTGCTCACTCAATGGTGAGAGCAACAGAAGCCAGAAGAGGAGGCTGTGAAGGGCTGCAGCTCACAGGAGGAGTTAGCAGATAGGCAATATCCTTCATGCTCCTGGACAATGCATCCCCAGGGACTGGGCTGGGATTGCCAGGCGCTTTGACGTAAGGAAGCTGTGCCCAGCCTGTATGCATCTTATATTCCAGTAATCCTAGGAAAAAGCTCTTCCTGGATGTGTCACACATGTGTCTTTGGAAACCCACCAATGGCTGGGTACTGGAGAGTCCACATGCAGCACCTGGCTCCGAGCACGAATATGCCCAGCCTGCTGCACATGGTGGGACTAGTGCCTTGTGGTGCTCAGATTCATGTTTTGCTGCGGCTTGGATACTACCACTGAGCAAATGAGACCGTGCAGCACCCCAGTGAGATAGGAGTTGCTGCTGCTCATCTGTAGCGAACGTGGTACCGAGGCAGTGGAAATACATGGGGAAGAACCAGGAGATAGAGAAAATCACTGGGGAAGATGAGAGAGGAGGAACAGGAGAAAAGCAGGCAGCTGTGCTGCCTTGAAGAGCTCTCTGCTACAGCTTGGATGTGCCCTGTGGGTGCCAGCACCCATGCCGCTCGCTCGTGTCCCTGGCAGGTGCTGGAGTCACAGCCCAGCCCTGCTGGGCACAGACCAGGGCATCTGCACCAATTTAAGCCACAGCAGAGGCTTTGTCTTTGATTAATGCATCCTCACTGCAATCTCTGGTCATTCCTGGGATGTGGCCAAGGAAACGTGGTGTCCCCATGCACAGCCAGCTCCTAGGACTGATCGTGTTGAGAGCAGGAGTTCTCCCTGGTTCTTCCTGCCTGT
Source organism: Apteryx mantelli (assembly GCF_036417845.1). Classification (NCBI taxonomy): domain Eukaryota; kingdom Metazoa; phylum Chordata; class Aves; order Apterygiformes; family Apterygidae; genus Apteryx; species Apteryx mantelli. The sequence goes on from NC_089990.1 coordinate 26,219,758, forward strand.
AGCTAATTGTTATTCTAGTGCTCGCTTAGTTCTTTCTTGAAACAAAAGTCTATTTATTTCTCTTCCTTAGTCTCCTTTTGATAATATTTCTGATCAGTCTGGTCATCAAATGAACCATCTATCAGCCCATTAAGTCCCAGCAGGAGACTCACTTCCTTGTGCAAATAGCCATTTTGAGTTCTGTATGTCTGCTGCTAGCTAAGATGAGCCTGCGTTTCCCACTCAGCGCCCATGCTGGCACTTCCTCCTGTTACATGCCTTGGGGGGAGGCACAACAACACTTTCCGTGGCGTAACTTGTCAGCATGCTGTGCCTACCCTTACCTGAAGCTAGTAATTCCCTATTAACAGTGCTCTAATTTCAGAAGACAGTATTGTCCCTTGTTAATAGCTGGAGTTGCATCCCAGAGTGTCTCTTTGACATTTTCCTTATCAAATACAGCTATGAATAGCCATATCACAACAATATCACATCATCACAGGTTACAATAAATCAGTAGCTATAATTGACAGCAGCATTATTGGTATAATGCTCTTTGCCCTTCCCATCCAGCAAAGCATTTCTGCTAATCTTATGTACTTACCTTTAGCCAAGGGCAGAATCCGGCTGGCTGTCAGCTTCTTACTATTTTCTGTAGCTGGTCTATGACACTTGTATGTCCTCCTGGTTCTCTTTCTTCCCTGTTGTTCATCCAGACTGACATCCTCTTGTTCACTAATAATTTTGTTCAGAGCTGTGTTCCAATGCACCGTAAACTAGGAAGCGAGAAAGACAGGAGAGGCAAATGGCAATAGGTATGGAATGACCCACACCATCATTTTAGATTCTGTATCCCTGGCTTTATTCATCTGTATCTTATCCAATAAGCCAGCCGAGTCCTCTGCTCTTTGGATGGCTACTTCAAGTCTTCACTGGCCATAGCACGTGTCCTGAACAGTGCTCTGCTAATTGCAGCCCCAGGTTTGCAGCAGAATGATCAGAGGTGTTCATTCAGGCTGCAAGGAGCCTTAGACCCCATGCCCTGTGCAGGCTGAAATCCCAGTGCACAGGAGCCAGCATGCGTTTCTGAGAAGGGACTTTCGGCGACCCCGGCTTTTCCAGGCTCATAATTCAGCCCCTGAAATGATGGAATTGAATGAAAAATCATGGGATTGTCAAAAATAATCAGTGAAAGAGACTTTTCAAGGGCTTTCCTGTTTCTGAGCCTCATCAGGTCACATTCTTAAGCTTTTTCTGCAACAAGGAGAGAACTAAAGCATATATAGAAAATGACAGCAGACTTTCTGATGCAATCACTTCATTCCAGGAGCTGTGGCTTTAAAAATAATGCATCATAAAGTGGTGAGCCCCTGGCACTGCTGACACAGTAGTTATGGTATGGGATGCATCTCCACATGGATGTTCTCCTTAGAGGCGAGAAGTGTAGCAGGGCAGCTTGATACAATTACATTCATTTCAATTCTCAACAAGGAGCAGATGCAGGATCACAAGTCATCAGAACTTTCTGCCCTGCTTTCCTGGGAAGAGACAAGGAGAGTTAGTATTTAGGAACAATTTTTACTTACTTAAGAGAAACGTACCCCCACTGCCGTAGATCTTTGAAGGGCCAGCTTGGCTTCCCCAAGAGAGAGACTGGATATTTGGTCACACCACTAAAAGTTGTAGGCCTTATGCCTTTCTCAAAATCCCATGAGCTCTGAACACCTGCCTTTTAGCAAAGCCAGGTTTGTAGTCCTAATTATAGAAAAACCCAGCAGCAATGATTGCAATTTCTTAGCAGGACACACAGCACCCAGCTGCTGCAGCCTGGGCACCTGGCAGAGAAGAAGACACAGGACTCTGGGGACAGTGTGTGTCACAGTGAGCAGTGTAACAGCTGCCCTGTGTGTTTTTCTCCCAGAGGGGCCTTCCTAGGTGGCCTGGCCTCTGTTTGCAAGGGTCGCAGTCCAATATCAGCAATTAGTCCCTGTTACAGTCATTTGTCCTGAGTATGTGCGTAGCTGACAGCCCAGCAGTGGCAGAGCTCGTTGCATTTGGCATGCTCTTAGCCCACCTTGACGTCAGGTAATAAGACTGTTGTGGCAAGAGGGGTTTAAACAAAATTGGATTACCTTGTGTTTTCTGCTGGTCAGGAGTCCCTCACAGCCACTTTTGTGAATGGCAGTTAACAGGGTTGTGGACATTTGCTTACAGCCTCAAGCCCCACGGCGGCAGGTGGGAGGATGTTGTCTCGCCACCCAAACCCAACAAGCCTGGCCTTGTGGTAAGAGTCCCCTCGGCTCCAGCGTGTTGCAGCGGTGCTCAGTCCTGGTGACGCAGCACAACGCGTGCCAGCTCGGCCCTGCCATGGCAGCGCTCGCAGCATCACGAGGGCTCTCCAGTGGTGGTCCAGGGCAGGTGGCTCACTGTTGCTCTCATCTTCTCGCTGTCAAAGTCACAGAATAAAATATGAAGATAAGACAAGGGCACGGTGGGTTTTACAGCAAGGTTAGCACCAGTGCACCCGCAGGGCTTCCTCAAGTGGAGCTTACAGAGCAGCGAGCCTCTCTGCTTGCGGCAGACCGTGCCATTAGCACCCAGTGTTTTCTCTTCCACCCTTTCTCTTGCACTGTGCAAGCAAGCAGAGCTTTGCCCATATGCCTTGGACCTAACGTACACCCTCTCTCACCATTCCCTCTATGTTCTATCAGTGCATCTGAACTGTGACCCCCTCACCTCCACATTTCCTGAAATGGTCAGGTTTGGGATTGTATCACTGAGTTTGTGCATGCCCATGTGCCTGGAAGAACAAAGTTTTGATGGTAGAGAGGTTCTGGTTGCTGAAATGTCCTCTGCGCAGAGGTAGTTGGTAAGGCAGAAGGGCTCCTGAGGCTGAGCACAAAGCCTCAGGGTCTTTGCCGGTCTGCAGTGGGATTTGGAGCCTCTTGGCTTGAAAGACATGTGCCGCGTGTGTCCCACAAGCCAACCAGAACTGGCTTTAGGCAAACTGACTGCAGCAGCCCGCATCTCAGCTCTGACGAGCTGCTGAGCGTTTATCCATGCGCACAGACATGGGTCAAGCACCTGTGTCAAGCTAGCTTAGGTACATGCAGGCACACCTTTACCTGCCCGGGAGCACCACAGACGGGTGTGCATGGCGGTGGTGGAGGAAAATAAGGTTTAGTCGGAGGAAGGCCACAGGAGTGTACTGGGTATGTGGCAGCTTGTGGGGCCCTGAAAGGAGTGTTTATGAATTCATAGTGCATTTTCTACTGCTGTAATTCAAACTACATGTGAGAATAAGTCAACAGTGAGTCACAGCCCATGACTTTTTGCTGTAATGGAAGCAGGCTGACTGCCGCAAGTCTGTTATTGATAACGCGGTTACTTCAGCCCTCAGTAATAGTAACAAATCTGTCATAAATCAAAGTGTCATATGGCATTACAAGCGCTACCTGTTTCATCTGGTCCTGCTCCCGTTCACCCCTGCCACCAGCACGTGAACTCTGTGTGTGCATGTGTCTGAGCATCTGGGAGTTGTCACAATGCTGTGGGGGGAGCAAAGCTATTAAACCGCAGAGACTTGCTCTCCTGTCTCCTTCCCTCTCCCTGCTCCCCTCCTCGTATTCCCCTGCAGCTGTCCAGCCTCTTCTGTGTTTGCTGTACTCTGCTGCTGCCTCTCCCATCTGCCGGGAGCCACATGATGTGGTCACACCTGACATGACATGGTCATCCTGATCCGTGATCTTCTGGGCAGCTACACCTGGTGCCAGAGGTGACAGAGCAGGAGCAGGAGAGAGACAGCAGCCCAGAGTCACACCAAGGGGCATCAGACAGGGAGCCAAGTATGGAAATGCAGACCTCCAGAGGACTAGGAGAAAGAACACTGGCTGTGGGCAGTAAATCTCATGTGGCACAGGTGCCAGGGTCCAGCAGATGTGTCTGGCAGGTGGATGGAGCCAGCAGGGTACCAGGGGCTTTGCAGGAAATGGCTCCCCTCCTCATCTCACTGATGAGCCCCTAATGATCTCTTCTCTGATGCTGGCAACACAGTGGGCAATTCCTGGGGGCATGTAATCATGGGTGCCATTACTCAGCTCTGGACTGGCCTACCAGCCCCTGAGCAGGAGATCACAGCAGGAAGAATGCACATCTTGTCAGCTGGGTTTCACCCATTCTCACCAGTGACATCTTCTCTCCACCATCCCTTACTGCTTTTCGGGATCCAGAGGGACAGGTGAGGGGATAGATTGAGGATGCACTTAACTGTGAGTTCCCATCTGTGCAGTCCATTGACCTTGGAAATCGAATGAGTGTGGGTGGCTGAGACTCAACCAACTTTAGGCTGAGATGCCAGGAGTCTCAGAAGAGCAACCAGAAGAGGTGGCAGACAATATCTGGACCTGCCACTTGCCAGATGGGCTCACAATGGTCCCTCAGTTTCTGCATGGTGCCTGAGCCCTTCTACTGGTGTCTGAGCCCTGATACTGGGTCAAAGTGTATCCCTTTCCCTTGGGATGCAGAGAACTTCATACCTTGACCCTTGCTGTGATTGTCATTTGCCAGCCCGAGTCTCGCTCTACATCAGTTTATTGAGGAACATGTTTCAGTTCCGCTTGACTCGAGGCACTGGTTGGGGGATTGCCCAGGTGTCTTAACCTATCCCATAATTTATTGCAAGCTCACCTTCTTCTGCAGCCTGGCAGGCTGCTTCAAGGGCTGCCCAGTGTTGAAATGGTGAGGGCTGGCACCTGAATATCCCTCTGTGATCCTGTAGGATACCATCAGTTGGCACCCAGGTCTGTCACAGGATGCACACAAACCCTTGGGTGTGCAGACGGGTGCACAGTTGTGGATTTTTCTTGGCTTGAGTTGCTTGGAGTTCATTTGTTGGCTTTTCTCCCTTGGTTCAATCTATTTTGAGCTCCCACAAAAGTGCTAAGGGAGCTGCTCAGGCTGGGAGTTGATGAAAAGAAGCCTGGTTTCCTAGACTGGTCCAAGGGAGAGCAGGGTTGTGGTGTCAGGAAGGGGATTAGCATGATATTTAATTGTAAAAGCACTGACAGTGCTGACACCTTGAAAGAGCAGCTGAAGTATTCTCCCTGTCAGCTCTGAAAGCTCTTGCTCTTGTTTCTTGTCAGATTTTCAAACTGTGGACAGGGGTTTCAGATTGACAGTGTGCTCCAGGGCAGTGGTGGTGAGCGAGGAGCTGCCAAGTGAGAAGCTTTGGGAGCCGCTGTCATGGGGGCTTTGCAAGGCTCACAAAATGCCCTGCTCTCTAGTTAAAAAAGGAAACAAGGAAATAATCTCAGAGTGTGAAAATTCAGCTGGGAGGGGAGAGCCGCTGGGCAGGAGCAGATGGGAGCAAGGCAGGCGGCGTGTGTCTGTGCACAGACATCTCCAAGCAGCTCTGAATGCACTGGGGCAGTGAGAGGCAGGCTGGCGGGAGGGTTGTAATGCGGAGGCTGTGTGGCTGGTGGGCAGCCCTTGCGCTGAGGAGAGAGCAGGGGAAGGCTGGTGTACATGGGCGTACGGGTGAGGACTGTGAGGTACCAGTTGCTCCCATCAGAAGTGGGCTGGGAGATTTGCACGTGCATGTGGTAGTGTTGGCCAGAGAGGACAAGTATAAGTCTCTGTCATTTCATTCTTGCAGGATGAGTCCATCACGATGCTTGGTTGCAAGTGTCTTCTAAATAAGCAAATAGGCATGCTGTCTCTCCGGCTGATCCCTCACGCACACTCCTGGAGAATGATCTGTTTAATTTTAAAATACATTTATGCAGTGCCTTTCAGGAGAGTCTAATGTATGGTACAGCTGAAGAATACAGGGCAGATGTCTGAAGTAGGATTTATTATTTCTGAGCCTGCTGTTCCAAATATTCCCAGTTCCATCTTCTGAAAGGTGCTTTCCCCTCCTCTAGGAATCTGCGGAGTCTTTCACTGCATACACACACACAGTGGTAGATCAAGGAACAGGGCAGTGGGAGTTTATATTTCGTTAGCAATTGCCAAGTTGCCCTCTTTCAAGATGGTTTTCCAGGTATAGAATTGCTTCCAGTTTGGTCATTCATGCAATTCCCATTGTGCTCATGCACTTCCTTTCTTCTGTGTCTTTGCTGGTGCCGATGTAGGACCCAGGAGTGCCCCATTGAATCAAAATGTTTTCTCTGGCACCAGCCAAGCATCAGACAGCAAGAGCAATGGTATAGTGTGTTTTACACACATGGTATTGATCTCAGCACCTTCAGTTCAGGCTTTCCTGAATTCCCCTGTGCTCCTAACGGGGAAACGTGTGTCAGCTCCAGGCTCCTCTGTAACTCCCCTTTTTCCCAGTGACCTTGTCCACTCCTGGCTCATGTTCGAGTTTTTCCATTTCCAGTGTGAAGTTGTCTAGTTTCTGACAACTCCCTGTTGCTTCTGAATTTCATTTGATTCTTTTGCCATCCTTTTGCCCACTACTTGGTATCTTCTGCTTCCTAGCTATTGAAAAGGAAAAGAAGGGATTCTGGCAGGGTTTGAGAGCTACATTGTGATCGAATTTAAATTGATGCAGTCTGACGTGAAATCAGTGCCAGGCTGGCTGTACGTATGTGTATACATTCACATAGAGAAGGGAGGGAAAGAAAGGGGTTAAATCTAGTCATTATTTTGTCGGTGGAGCCATAGACCTTAATTCAGTAGACCCTACAGAGCATGACAGCTCTCTGTGTTGTGGAATCATTGCAATTGGTGAGCAACACCAGGGATAATCTGGGACTTGTGTTGACTGCTGGAAAGGAGCTACACTAAGGAAAAAGCATCTCTAAAGCTGTGCATTTCTCTTTCTTACATAACAACAGGAGTAGCTTGATTGCTCGATTCTGTTTTCAGTAGGGGAGGTGGGGGGGGGTGCTTGTGTGTAGTGCAAGGATATGAGTTTCTCTTTAAACTTACCTAGAAAGCTGACTTTCATTCATCTTTGTCCTAGCTGCCTGGAGGATTTAGGAGTTTTGGGGGAGTAGCAGCTAGCTGAGTCATGTTCTAAGAGGACTTTCACCTAAGCACCCTTCTGAATTTGTTCCCTAGTTGTTCAGCATAGTGCTCCCCTGAGTATGGGCATGGAAATTTAGCCTAAGAAATAACATTTGTTCTGGTTTCTTTGCTCGCCTCACTGCTGCTGAGTCCCATTATTTTACAGAAGAGAGAGATATGCCATCAAATGTGTCATCTGTGTTTATTCCTTTATGGCTTGTTCAGCGCTGTCTTAAGCCATCAATAAACATCTTTCAAGGAGTCTCGTGGTGAGAGAACTGAAGGTTCAGACATGCTTTCCCTGGCATCACTTCATCCCCCATTTTCTGTGCTGGCTGAGTGTCCACTAGACACAGCAAGAATAGTGGCGCTGCCAATGGCAGGGGAGGCCCTGTATCCCTGCCCTGAACACCAGACTGTGCAGGACTCGCATGAAACTTGTGTGGAACGGAGCAGAGCCCATTAACGCCACATGCCCTATTTTTAGATGCAAGCTGGTGCCTGGACTGGTTTTTCAGCTCAGTGGCAGTGAAGCTCTCTCTTACTTCCTTGTGTTGTGGATAACTCACCTGTCCCACCTTACTGCAGCTTGTAACTGTAAAATGATTTGCGGTGGGAAAGGTGACATTTTCCAGCAACAAGTCTGAGCTCTGCTGTTGCTGAGCAATGCCAAACAAGTGTGAGGTTTCTTTGCACTGTGCTGAATTGCTTTGCAAGAGTGCTTTTCTCCTGGCCACATTTGCAAGGAGCCAGCCCAGATGTGCTGAAGGAAGGGAGGGCACAGTGCAAATAAGACTGTGAGCATTTGTGTGGAAGGAGTAAAGAGAAGATGCATTGTTCTCCTGTTTTGATCACATGTGGGACCTTTAGAGCAGCACAAAGACTTTTCCCTGGGGCTTTGCTATCTGTAAGCAAAAATTAACATGGAAAGTGTGTTGGTGCTCTCCCTTCCTCTCCAGAGCCTTTGGAGACATTTCCATACAGTTTCTCTGCTTCCCGCTTCCACTGAGCAGCTCCTGAGCTAGGATGAAGGTTTCTCCTTTGCTTTTCAAGCTGTGCCTGTTATGTGCCCTGAGGCTGGCTTAGCAGGCAGGCCAGCCTCACTGTCTGCCCCAGCCCCAAACAAGACATCTTGAGCCAGCTGATAGGTTGGCCCAACTTCCAGGACTCCTTGCAAATCTTCTCTGAGTGCTATTTTCTGAGTATTTTCATTTCCTTCTGCTCCTCTCTCAGGTGATGAAGCTGAGGAAGTTGGCCCAGCAGGTCGCTAACTGCCGGCAGTGTCTTGAGCGCTCAACGGTCCTCATAAATCAGGCAGAACATATCCTGAAGGAGAATGACCATGCACGATTCCTGCAGACAGCCAGGAATGTGGCAGAGAGGTAGGCTCACAATGTAGCACTAGTTAACAAGTTTGGTTCTGGTTGTTGTCTGGGAAATTGGTGACAGCATTTCTTGGACCAGCCTTAAGGAGTTGTCCTGTGAATACAGCACCCTGCTCCCTCAGAGACTGGTCTGCCCAGGGAGTACTCCATCATCCCCACCTATTTTCCAAAAGTCTAAATGGTTACAGCTTTCCTGCATGCTGCACCCAGCCATTGCTGGGCAACAGGTGGGCTTGTTGCCTTTCCATGTCACTCGTGATATACAGCACACTTTCCCCAAGTTCTGCAGAGCAAAATAGCCTACTATGTGATGTGGCACGGTCAGCAAACAAGACTAGGACAACAAGAATTTAAGAAACATCTGTGAGAATGAGCTGGCTGAAAACAGCCAGAATACAGGGCCGAGTGAAACGTTCAATGATCTAGGTAGGATTCACCATCTAAATAATAACATCTCAGATGATCTCTCAGAACTCCTGACTTAGAACCATGAATTGCTGTAGGGTGAGTCAAGGAGCAAGGGTGAAGGGAGGTCTTGCACCTGAGGCACTTAGTGATTCAGGTCTGCAGCAGTGTCCCCAGTGGGGAGCTGACCCTAGACAAGGCTTAAGAAGTTTCTGTGCCATCCAAACTAGAGCTGGTCAGAGCACACTTGGTACACTTAAAATGCATGTAGGCAGGTGGGGGCTGTTGGGGTCACACCATCGTTGTGTTGATGTTACAGCAGTAAGAAAGGTTAGCAAAGATGTGTGTGTCACAGATCCAGCCTGAACCTCCTCATGCCATAGCCTGGAATAGGAGATACCCATCTACCCCACTGCTCCTCACGGATCTGTGCTCCCAGCTCCTACTGATTTTGGCAGCCTCTGATAAACCTATGTTTTTTTATAATCCTGAAGAGTGATCCCTATGATTATTTCAGTGAACAGAGGAGAATGCTTCTGTCGCTACTGAAACAAGACAAACTGGCCCTGTAGCCCTGTTTCTGGGCAGTTGTCACTCCAGTTCTCCCATGAAGCTCTCCCTACTAGTTGATGCAACGTGGATTGCTTGTGGTGTATTATGTCACTGCAAGGCAGTTTGCACCCTTTTAATCACTCATCTCGCTGCTGCTGGGAGTCGCGAGCGATGTGCACACTGATGTATATTGATGGTCTCTTCTTTTCTTTCAGGGTCGCCATGGCAACTGCGTCCTCTCAAGTTCTGATACCCGATATCAATTTTAATGATGCCTTTGAAAACTTTGCTTTAGATTTTTCCAGAGAGAAGAAGCTGCTGGAGGGGCTGGATTATCTAACAGGTGTGTGCACAGGCTGGCTCCCTACTGCACGCACCACACTTCTTTCCCACAGCCTTCCTTTCCTGCACATTGCTGAGGGCTGGAAAGGGTATTTTAAAGCAAACTAGATTGCCAGTCATTCTCCCCTGCTAAACTTCTGCCCAGCATGGTGCCGTAGCTGGTCTCAGTCAGAGCAGAGGCTGCCGTGCCATCAGCAGGGCAGTCTTTCCAGAGCAGAAACACCTTCCCCTCCTTGGGGTGCACAGCATCTCTACTCCCCTCTGTGTGTCATGGGGCACCGTGGCTTTTCCAGAAGTAGGATGGAAAAGTTCAGGAAGCAGGTCAAAAATTATGGGCTCTGCGACTCACAGAGGAGGCTGATGCCCATAAAGAAATAGCGTGGGGAGATCTAGGAAGGGAAAGGTGAATTAACCAATTATTTTACTTTTAATGCATTGCATCCTTTACTGTTTCTCCTTAACTGCACCTTTTTATGTGGTTCTTTATGTTGATTTACAAACTCCTATGGGCAGAGACCTTGCTGGGACAAAATAGACATACAGATTGCAGTTGGGTCTCTTGGTGCTGCCATAATATCCATAGCGAGGAATAATAGTTATAGACTAAACACCAGTAAGGACTAAGAAGGGCTGTTCTTGCGCTCGTGTACCCAGCCAGAGTGAGGCGATGTGTCGATAGGAGCAGCACTGCCGCCCAGCTCAGGAATAGGAGCCTGCTTGTTTATGATGCTGTCCTCTGTAAAATCAAAGGAAGGAACAAAAGCTCCAAGGAAACTAGGGCATCATTACTTACATAAATCTGATTTTCTTCATGGTTACGCAGGTAAGCTTAGAATGAATGATAAATGAAAAAATGTCAGCTCTGTCCAGAACATTTATTGGACAAAATATTTATTCCAAAATTAGTGCCAGGAAGTAGCTTGATTTTAAGAGATTGCTCAATTTGTTTTGGGTTTGAGGTGTCAGGCCTCACAGTGACAACAGCAATAACAAACTCCCCTGTTCTGGCACTCTTGAAAACACACTGGCTCTCGACATTTGCCGCTTAGCCCAACTAAAAAGTTTAGTTAAGTGGGAAACTCAACGTCATATAAAATGAGACAGCTGTTTGTGTCATAGGAGTCCTGCTCCCAGCAAACTGAGCCCATCTCTATTATTATGGGAGCAAAAAAAAAAAAAAAAATCAAAAAAAATCATATATGAAAAAACCTTACTAAACTGTGTTACCTGTGATCTCCTGCAGCACCTAACCCTCCGTCTGTTCGAGAGGAACTTTGCACCGCCTCCCATGACACGATTACAGTTCACTGGATCTCAGAGGATGAGTTCAGTGTCAGCTCCTATGAGCTCCAGTACACCATCTTCACTGGCCAAGCCAACTTCATCAGTAAGTCGTTGCACACCAGCTCTATTTGGGGAACCACAGTCCAGTTTGGGAGGAAAGAGGTCTTTGACCAGACATGAAGAAGTGAAAGCATTTCAATTCCAGTGGCTGAGGGCTGCTCTCATTGCTGCATCCTGCAGCAGCAGTGGCCCACTGGCAAGAGGATGGGGGGTGCCAGACAGGGAGATGCATTGGCCCCCATGGTCTTACTCCCCCTGCCCTGCTGTGGTCCCTGGTTCCAGTGTTTCATCACTCTCAAGGAAGAAAAACTTTTCATATATCTGATGGGATTTTTCTCTGCCGCAACTTGTGCCATTGCCTTGTGCCCTGTCCCCAGGCACCTCTGGGAAGGTTCTGGCTCCAGCCTCTCTCCACCCACCCATTAAGCAGTTGCAGACAGCAGTAACATCACCCTGCACCTTCTCTTCTCCGGACTGAACAGACCCAGCGCCCTTGGCCTCGCTTCATACCTCCTGTGCTTCAGCCCCCAACCAGCTCGGAGGCCTCCACTGGGCTTGCTCCAGAGTGTCCATGTCTGTCTGGGGCTGGGGAGCCCCCAGCTGGATCGAGTGCCCAGACGTGGTGTCTCCCATGCTGAGACGAAGGGAGGAATCCCTTCCCTCACCCTGCTGGCTGCACTCTTGCTAATGCAGCCCAGTGTATGGGGCTGGTCTTGTTGCCCAGGCACACTGCTCACTTTGGGGAATTTACCCTGCTGAGGTCTCTGCAGCATGTTCTTGCCATCCAGCTGCACGCACACGCCTCCTCTGGGCTTCTCAGTATAGTGAAGAACAGGTCTTTAAAGCAAGGTCTCTACAGAGGTCACCTCCTTCCTTCAAGGCCATTCATCTGGGCTGGTATTCTTTGCTTTGGGACAAGTGGTTGGGTGCCTTGTGGGCCAGAATGAGGCACTAGATGGCCCAGATGTCTCCCCCAGCATCGGGGAAACACATCTGCCCATGCACACCTCCCTCGTGGACAGACAGGGCATTGCAGTTCCTTGCACAATTGCCCAGCCTGGCCAGGACTTAGGGGAGGAAACCATGAGAAAGGTCCTCTGAAGACACCTCTCAAGGCTGTAATCTAAATGATGGAGGAGGCGAGAGGTTCTCTGAAGCGCAGTTTGTTAACCCTCTGCTGGAGATCCATAACTGAATTGTTTTACACTGCATTCAGTGTCTGGGTATCATCATCTCGGTGGAGCACTTGGCACATTAGAGAATCTCATCTGTCTTGTAGTTGATCATTCAGGAAACTACCCAAATATGTGTGACTTGTAACCCATTCACGTTGCTCCCTGGGGTCATACAAATAGAACAGAACTGGCTGCTCTGCAGGCTGCAGACTAAAAATGAAGCGTGATTTATTTACCCTCCATAACAGTATCAAGAAAAGTCTCCAGGTAATTCTTCCTGAAAGTATCTATCTTGCCTAATTATTCTTCCACACCAGTGCAAATTTGCTTGCCAGAAACGGGATTAGAGGAACGACGAGGGCTCTCACTGATTTATATGTGTTAATACCTAAACATTTAGGAAGTGCTGTGGTCAAATAGCAAGGAATTACTTGCTGAGGTTGCAGCATCCAGCTTCTCTGGGAGGGTCTGGGCTTTATGGGACTTGTCTTGGTCAGCATACTTTCTCTCTGAGTTCACTCTGTGCTGTGATACCATGTTATGTAACAGGACAGCTTTAAAAAAGCTTTGTAAGGCTGAACCAGCCCCCAGGCCTGCCATGAAATCAAGACAGCAACCTCTCAGATGCAAAGTCCATCCTGGATATTTGTTATGTGATGAAAATATAGTAGTTGGCATCACCATCTATCCAGGCAGGACATTTTCAGCCTCAGTGGGTCTGTCCCACCCAAAACATTTCCTCCTGAACACATCTGATGTGCTTTTGTGGTTTTGACACTGAGCAGAGATGCCATTTGCAGGACCTGGACACATGTTGTCACAGATACTAGTTACTGGAGCAAGAGTTGGGCTTTTTAGTATGAGAAATATTTTAACAGTACATTTAACAGCTGGCTCCACTGTCTTGGGAGGGAGGTATTTGTATCCAGAGACTTTCCCACAATTTATGGTTGGTTATTTGCAAGGCACCCTCCGGAGGCGTGATGTGTGTTCAAACAGCATGCAGGAGAAAGAAAGCTTGTGATTATAATGACTTTAGAGAGACACACTCTTCCCTAATCCTGATGTCTGAGTAGGATGGATAATAGAAAGAATAAAGGCCAGACAGAAAAGAAAAAAAGGAGGTGCAGGGAGTGGTTTATTGCAAATTAGAAGAAGGTAGAACTGCTCTGGGACAGTGTCATTTTGTCTTGGGAACACTGTTCTAAGGATCAGGAGCTTAACAGCAAGAGTTGTCCTTAGCCCTTAGCACAGGGCAGAGGCTGTTGCTGGGAAGCATGTGGCTACTGGCACAAACCTGGTCCAGATCCAGAGGCCGTGAAGTACTCAGAAACAACCTGGGGAGTCTCAGCCTCACATCCTTGAGCCCAACCATGCTGGCGGGCAGAGTGGAGCTGCCAGGCCACATGCCCCTCATGGGCACAGCTGGCAGAGGACACCAACCCTGCCCTTTGGGGACCTCTGTGAAGGCTAAAGTCCAGACAAGCCATGCAAAATGGATGCCCTCCTCCAAAGACATCACAGGCTGTGGGGGGGGCCTCACTTTACCACTGCTCATCAGCCTCACCTTGGTCTTTAGTAGAAGAGTCTGTGCCCCATAGCAAAGAGGAACCAGGAATATTTCTGGCAGCTGCTCTCAGCACTGTGCCATGCTGGGCCAAACACTATCAGACAGTACAAAACAGCATCAGGCAAGGCAAATCTGAGCTGTCTGCTGTTCTGATCAGGCTCTGCATGTAGCCACTCTGATGTTTAAAGTAATTGTATCTACCATTTCAAAGTTATGCATCTGACATTAGGGCTGGAGTTTTGTTCTAATATTAGCTAGGCAGAATTCAGCAGACATCCTGAATCAGCTGAAGGCTTGAAGATAAAACAAGCCATAAATTGCCTGGGGATTCAAACTTGACAAATACGCCAAATGTCTATTTAATTTCCTCCCCCCCACACTGAAAATGATCAAACAGACTGAGGCTCTGATCCTTTTAAACACCATTGATTATCATTAGGAAGAGCTGGTAAACTGCAGGTTGAAAAAGCCAAGGCTCAAAACTGTGACTTCCCCCAAGGACAGAGGTGTCACATCTGCAGTATCTATTTACTTTTTATTGTTCTTCGCTGTCATGAGAGTTTATTTCAAAAAGAAAAAGCTGACCTGATTGTAATCACGGAAAAGAGTTCTTTAGATTTCCACAGAGGTGCAGTTAATATGGGAAGAGCATTTCAGTCATAATGCTAAGGGCTATTTATCAGTCTCAGAAGCAGTGATTTATTTCTTTGGGTTCCCAGTGAATCCTCCAGGTGTCAGAAATACCTACATTTTATCAGTTTTTGTAACACTGCCTTTTCCCCCAAATTTGAGGGTTTTTGCATACTGAAGGAAAGTTAGTTCATTGGCTTGGTTATAGAAGAGACTCCAGTGAAACTGCATGTTTCAGTATGAGAAAAAACATGAAAATTTTAACAGGAAAACTAAAATGTATCTTCCAGCTTGTCTGTTCTGAAGTTATGCTTCAAAAAAGCACAACATCCTGACAGTATGGCTCTTGGAATAAAGTTTTAGTCCTGATTTTATTTAAGAACACCTACTGTTGTAGGAAATGCCAAAAAAAATGCTTCAGAATAGGCTTTTGGGGTCTCTGTTAGTTTATCTTAATTATCAATAAAACATCACTGCTGGAAATGCAGTGTCACAGAACAGGGAAATTGTTAAGTGCACCTTAAAATATGCAGGAAGCTGCCAGAAAAAGCTTCTGCTTGAGACTTTCAAAGTTGATATAAGTTGCATCCCCAACCTTCTCTAGGAGCCTTTGCTCTTGTTTTAAAAAAACAAGATGATTTATTTCCTTTTGGTCAGAGGTTCGTTATGGTTACACAGTCCTCCCACATCTAGGATTTCCCATACTCAGCTCTTCTGTGCTTTCCCAGCCACAAAATGTTGCCTTCAGCATTGCCTTCATCCCTTGGAGCACGAGAGAGCTCAGCTACTGTTTTGGCTATGTTCTTAAATGGTCATCAGCCTTCATCTCTGGATCTGGTAGTTAAGAAAGAAATGTGGGCTATGCTGGTATCACTGAGTTATTTAGGTGGGAAGGGATATCTGAAGGTATCTAGACCAAGCCCTGCTCAGAGCAGGGCTGAATTCAGAGTTAGATCAGGTTGCTCAGGTTTTTGTTTGGTTGAACATTGACTGTCTGCAAGGATGGAGATTCTCCCGCCTACCTGGGCCCTGTTCCAGTGTTTCGACACCCTCATCTAGAAGAATGTTTTCCTTACCAAGTCAGAATTTCCCTCATTGCAACTTGTGCCATTGCCCCTCATCCTATCCTTGGGCACCTCTGGGAAGGTTCTGACTCCAGCCTCTCTCCACCCACTCATTAGGCAGTTGCAGGCAGCAGTAACATCACCCTGCACCTTCTCTTCTCCGGACTGAACAGACCCAGCGCCCTTGGCCTCGCCTCATACCTCCTGTGCTTCAGCCCCCAACCAGCTCGGAGGCCTCCACTGGGCTTGCTCCAGAGTGTCCATGTCTGTCTGGGGCTGGGGAGCCCCCAGCTGGATCGAGTGCCCAGACGTGGTGTCTCCCATGCTGAGACGAAGGGAGGAATCCCTTCCCTCACCCTGCTGGCTGCACTCTTGCTAACACAACCTGTGGTGCTGCTAGCATTCACACAACCCAAGAGATCAGATTTCTGGAGGGATTTAGGTGTGTGGTTTGTACTCTAATGCATTGAAGGTGTTGGGAATTAGTCCCCTACACACCTTTTGGGTCTGTGTGGACTTTGGCACAAGCATTAATAAGGTGAGATATGTGCAGATACTGATGATGAATAGAAACAGCAGCGAGTGGAGAGCCAGCTCTGAAAGAAAACCAAAAGAGACAAACATCAGGAGTGTTTTCTTTGACCGTCTTTGTTAGCTCTTCATAGAAGGAATAAAGAAAACAGCAGTTAACATCTCAGAGGAAAGAATGAATAATATATTGTCACTTGGAATAACACATTCAGAACTAGGTGATGAGAACATTTGAGTCCTGGCTGAACTCACGCGTGAAGAGACACTGAAAATAGTGGAATGGTTTACATTAGAGCTATTAAAACGGGTCTGCTCCAGGGAAAATGGGCTATGTGCTAGGGCTCACCTAGCAAGAACACAACGAGGAGGCTTCCCATTAAAGGAAATACCTTTCCAAAGAGCACAGAGTTGGCCTGTCGAAACCATCCCCTTACACTGTCTTTAAAGCCAAGAGCACGGCAAGAGTCAGACATTTTTATGGATGACGAAAGCTACAATAAAAAAGATTTTTTTTAAGCTTTGGCAAGAACAGAAGTTCTCGGTCTTCAAGGCCAACCCCTTACTGATTGTTTTTAGAAAGAAACTTGTCCTGGAGGCTAAATCACTCTGAGGCTATTGTTGCCCAGCCACTTTGTCCTTTCCTATGAAGGAGCCAAAGCTGACCATTGTCTGCAATGAGATAACATCTACCAGTGCTTGTTTGAAGGGCTTATGCTCCAAGGAAAGTAGCTGTGTATGTAGAATGCAATTGGTATCATATCTGCTTTATTTTGTACTTAAAATAACATTGCCCTGGTCCCCTGGGCAAATTCAACCTATATTTCAAACCAAATTTATGCAAGCAGTGACTGCAACGAACCCTTGTCCTACGACTGAGTGAGTCACCGGGGATAAATAAACACCCAGCCAGAGTCCCCTCGTGGGTATGAGGTCCCACTGCTCTGACAGAGCAGAGGAGTGGCACGGTGGATCTCAGGAAACTCTTTCTGACAGCAAGACCCCAGGAGGAGCTGGCCAGACCTCCTGCTCCTTTCCCACTTCTGACGTGACGACAGAGCACACTCAGCTGGGCAGTTAGGTCACCAGGAATGAATTTCAGCCCCATGCTTGCAAGCTGCCCCTTGCAAAGTGGCATGCAGCTGCCAAAGGGCACCAAAAAGTTGGCAGCTATCAGCCCCCGCAAGGGTCCCCCCAGCCCCTGCCTTGCAGCAACCTGCTCCAGCCTTCTTCCTGCATCCTCAAAAAAGCTGCTGGAGATGCTGCAGGTTTCCAGCCCTACCCCCACCTCTGCTTACATCCCACCTTCCACCACCAGCAGCAGGGACTACACTCATTTTGGGGCTAAAAATCACTGTGGTGCTTGAGCACATATGAATAGCTTCCTGCCATTGCCTGAGCAAGTCACCTGCCTCCAGGTCTCTGATATAACTCCAAGTAAACTCCACAGTTTTCATTGGAGAGACTTCATGAGTCAGAGGGCTATCCTCAGTGCAAGCCTTAAAACAGGAGGTGTTTTCTAGACTTCTGACATGCATCTGTACACACATATGCTGGGCTAAAAAGCGCGTCTTCCAGAAGCCCTTTCCTCACAACCCATTCCCCATGTATTGTTTCATTCTTTGCTTGCAGACCTTATCCTGCTAGATCCAAGAAGCTTCCCTCTGCTAGGTCTGAGCTTCCATATTATTCTTGCATTCCTACTTGGTTCCTTTTTGCTGAAAGTAGCAGATCCATGTTGTAATTTCTGCCCACAAGCTGTTTTCTAATAACCTAGGGCACCTCTGATACCCAGAGCTTCTTGTGTGCCGCAGAAGATGGTAGTTGGTAGCTGCTGCCCCTAGGTCTGTTGGTCTCAGTGCTAGAGGTTGCTCCAGAAACCTTCTGGCATCTTTGTCCTCCAGTGTGGGCTGCTTGAGGCAGTTATGCAGTTTGCTCTTACCCCAGCCATGCTGGTGTCAGTAACACTATCTGTGACACTGTGTATTGCTGTTCTCTTTTCCTGTAGCTCTGTGTGATCCCACCTTAGCACACGAGACAATACTGTTTGCAAAATGTGCAGAATCCTGCAGCTCTAGCAGTACAAACCTCTGCTGCATTAGGACCTAGAGTGTTGAAGGTCTTTGGACTCTTAGTTCCTTTCCATTTCCAAAAATAGTTTAGGCTCCTGAAGTTTTCTGAGCATGGGTTCCAGCTGCCTTGGCTGGGAGCTGTAATTCTCTTTGAGCCACTTTGCAGACCAGGCTGCTAAGGGACACAAAGTGTGAATGTCCCATGGACATTCATTATTGCTTCCGACCCAGGAGCACTGGGAGCCATGCAGGATGTGGTAAGATGCTAACCAAAGCAGGATTAGGGCGCAAATGTGTACCTCTCCTGCTGCTGGCATTGCATATTGCAGCCCACAGAGCATCAGGGAGGTTGTCCTGCAAGAGGGAAGCACCAAGAGAGGTGGACGAGAGCAGGCTGGAGGGGAACACCCCTGGCAGGCTGTCCCACCACTGCACCTGCACTGCTCCAGGCAGAAAGTCAGCAGGTGAACGCTCCCAGCACCATGGAGCTGAGAAGACTTTCTGCTCTTTCAACAGCTTACCTGTGGCTGGAGAAAACGCAGCATGTGAAGGGCAGCTTCCCACAACAACATTGCTCCCCCAGGCAGAAAGACTTGCTATAGGCAGGGGAAAGCCAGTTTGAGATGTTTACAGATGCCAGTTGAGGCAGAGACCTTTCGTCTGATACAGATCTCTCTGTACAGCATTACGATGGCTCTCCCCTGGCGTCTGGCAGGTCCTACAGTGCTTTTCTCCCGAGATTAATGGGGAAACTTGCCCAGTCTCTCATTAGCAGCACTTTAAAGCAGCAGTAAAGAATGAGGGCTGCCAGCTGGGGACACATTTGCCTGCTCAGTGAGGCTTCATCAGTGCTTCACTGGGCTCAGCTTCTCTCACCTTCTCCTGGGTGCTGTCTGCTCCCTATGCCATCTCCTTCCCAGCCCTGGCCAGAAGGTCTCGATTTGAATTCCTGTTTCTCTGCACCCTTTCCCCATCACTTCCTGCAGCAGCATCTTGAGATGCCAGCACCCCACCCCTGACTTTGCCTTATCAAGCATTGCTTTCATGTGATAATAAAAAAGCATCTCTGAGCTGCTGGGTTTTATCATTTATGTAAATTTTCCTGCAGGTTCTCTTAACTCTCAGGCAGGCGATAAATCAGCCTGAAGGATGCATGATCCATGATCTCTGCATTAGCAGCTGTGTGTTGTTTGTATTCTGTCCTTTCCTCCAAGTGTTATCTGTTAATAAATCTTTTCCCCCCTTTCCTGTACCACAGGTCTCTACAACTCCATGGATAGCTGGATGATCGTTCCCAACATCAAACAGAACCACTACACAGTCCACGGGCTCCAGAGTGGCACCCGCTATATCTTCCTTGTCAAGGCCATAAACCAAGCTGGCAGCCGGAACAGCGAACCTGCCAGGCTCAAGACAAACAGTATGTGCCCAGGTGTTTCTGTTGCGCTGCGTTGGGTGGGATGTGGAAGAGCAGCTTCATCAATGCTTGAGTCCTAAAGAGTATGGCTGAGCCATTCCCTGCAAGTCCGTAGTCACTGGCTGCACGATGGAGACTCCAAAGTCCTCTCTCTTCCCTGCTTTGACTTTTTCTTCCATCCTGTGTGTAATGTCAGGCCTGGTGATCAGCTCTGTGTGCCACCTTATCTCTGTAGCATTGCTCCCAAATGCTAACCTACTTCCAGGTGCTTTTCATATGGTTCCTTGGGCCCTGCATGCTGGTTTGTTGTAGAGTTATTTTAGTGCTGCTTTATTTAAACATGCCTATCTCCTGATTCCTGTCTCAACTGCTTCCCCAGCTTACCCACTGTAGGTGTCCTCAGCCCTGGCCTCAAGGGCAGGGACACAGTGCCCGGGGCTCCTCTTCGGATGGCTCTAAGTTCTCTGGTCCTGGCAACAACAAGCATTGAGGCACAGAGCCTGTCCTCACAGAGTCCCTTGGGCATCCGGGATTTTAAGGGACCACTGAAGTCCAGCTTTCTGCTCACTTCCGATCATTGGGCTCTATGTCTGCTGGTCCAATGTACAGACTGCCATGGTATAGTCCTGGGGCAGCTGTGTGCTTGCCTGTGGCTTCTCTCCCAACTGGCTACAGTTTGGGGGGCCAAAAAGAGTTTGGAAGGTATCTGTGTGGTAATGGATGGGGCTTTGCAGTTGCACACAAAGCAGAAAGTGGTTCACACTTCAGTTTGCCCCCAGGGAAGACAAAAAAGGGTTAAAGACATTTAGGAAAATCAGAGCAAGATTCAGTCGAAAATTGATTGGCTTCAAAGGGCAGCAGAACTTGATCCATCCTGACAAGGGGAAAATGGCAAGGGCTGGGTTTCTGGGTTTGCAGCAGCGAGAACTGAAGCCCTCTGGGGCCAGTTATTGCCTTTTACTTGGTGGGACATAATAGAAGAGTCAGTGTGAAATAGCAGAGGGAGCAGATAAGTTGAGAGTGGCTCTTCTGGCTTTTGTCCAAAGCTGCCGGCTCCATGGCCGCATCTTGCTGATGATGATTATAAAATGTCTCTGTCTGGTCCTGATGAGCACAGTGTTCTTTTGTGTTTCCTTTCTTGATGTTTCAATCGCGTCTGCGTTCCGCACTTTAGGCTTTTGAAATGATTTATTGCCTCTCCCTCCTCATTTTCTTCACAGAACCTGCGCAACCTGCTTTCATTTATGAAATGAAATTAAATAAAGTCAGTGTATTTGTGGGGATGGAGGGAAGCTGATGAAAAGCAAACTCCAGTCGAATTCTTCCTTGTTTATTAAAAATGTATCCCTCCTTCAGCTGCTGTTTTAAGCACTTTCTCAAGCTTTGAAATGCACTCATTCTGGAAGTAAGAAATTGGTGACTTGACAAGCCAAGAGCGATGATATGACAAACCAGTACAGAAAGAAGTAAAAGAGGTTTGTTTCAGTAGCTCCCTTGAGATAGGGCGTGCTTTTTTTTTTATTATTCAGTGTCAGTCATCAGAGATACTAGCACAATGCTAAGTGCTCTGCTTCAGAGATGAACTTGATTTAGTAGATTAAATAAGTGCTCGATCAGATTTTGAATTCCCCTTGTTCCATGGAGGTGTCTGCAGCAGCTTGCTGCATTTTTAAAGATAAAGAGCAAGAATCGCCTGGAGCACTACAGAAAATGTTATGCACTACCACAGTTTTGCATGTGCTAAAAGGAACTTCTTTCACAGGTTTGAATGACCACTGAAACAACCTTTGTGTCTCCAGCTCAGTAGATGGGAGAGAAAGGAACACAAGCATTATTGTACATGCATTCCTCTCTGTTGATGTTACAGTGTTTATCTGCAGCCAACCTCATCATTCATCTTGTCTTTAGACTTCCTGTGTCACCATCTGTTTTCATGTGCTCAAAGCTTGAACTTTTTTTGGAGCAGTGACTTGCAATTTTGGCAGTAAAGATGGACTCAGTCTGAGAAAAGTGCTCGTTGTCATTGCTGTGAATAGTTGTCCAAATTTGGCCAAGTTTATGGGCCTTTGAATGATCACAAGTCACTTGTGCTCAGTGGGAGCTTCTCCGGTGTCATGCAAAATCCTGGCTATAACTGAACATGCTTGATGCCTTCACAGTCTTTAGCACTGATCCTGTCCTCACCAGCCCCATGAACCTTGTGAGGTGTTCCCACCACACCAGGCATAAAGGAAGCTGGACTCAACAGGAACAGAGGGGAGGAAACTAATGAACCTGCAGGCTGGAGTGGCCCAGAGTTTGTAGCTGCCTCCACAGCTCTTGTTGCTCCCAGTCCTTTGGCTGGCCCTGGCCAGGTGTGGGTGCAGCTGTGCCAGGCCCAGGAGCAGTGAGGGCTCATGCCCATAGGGTCTTGCTTTGAGCATTGCAGAGGCAAGGCAGGGAGCTGTGAGATGGGGAGAGCTGGCCAACTGGATTGCTGGCCTGGGGGCTCCTCTCATGGCCTCTGCCATGGGGTCTCTCTGTGGCTCACGGAAGTTACTTCAGTAATGATTTCCATGGGGTGTTCATCCATTAGGTGAACAGTGGTACCCTGACCAGGGTTTCAGCAGGCAGCAATGAATAAGATACATGGGTAAAATGAAATTCTGCCTAACAGCTCACCGCTTGAGCAGCATCCAGGCTGTGTAGTGAATGAAACGAGCTTCTCGTGGAAAAATAGTGTGTCATCACATAATTAATGACTGTCATAATGTAGTGAGGCGTATGAGGCATAGAGTGAAGGGGGCATATGAGGGTTGCCCAGGAAAGGGTATTTTGGGAAACTTCCAAATTTCTGAGTGTTTGATTTAGCAACCTTTATAATCTTCTTTTCACGGCAGTCTTGTGTACAAGGACTCCCTAGGGGGTTTTGCTGCTCATCACGGACTCATGCATGGTGCTGGCTGGAACATCCTGCCACTTTGTGCTGAGTTCACAGCATATCCTTGTTTGCCGTTTTTCCTGCCTATATTTGTCGTTATGTGGCAAAATGTTTTCCTCCTTTTCAAGCTGCCAATTAGAAGAGAGTGCATACTTTTCAACTGCTGTAACCTTCACAGAAATGTCAGCAGCTCGATGAGGAGAAGGGCCAATTAGCATATTTCACGTTCCTCCTTTTTCTCCTCAAGTGGTGTTTGGAGAGATTCCTTCATAGCCGTAAGGTCAGTGTCAGGACAGATATTGATTTCCGCAGCATCAATGTTGTCAGTGCTGGCACTAAATCTGCGTTCCCAAACTGCTTAAATAGATGAGCTTGGGAAAAAAGCTTTACTCTAGTGACACAGAGAAACCTTCCTTTGCTTAGTAAGTGCCTAGCCTGAGCCTCTGTAGTTCTTATGTATTAGCAAGTGTCCAAAAAGTGGATGAAACTACCAGAATACAGAGACGGTTCCAGTTCTGGTGGTAAATAAAGTGCAGGGAAGGTGATTTTCACAGTCCTTGCCTTGACCATTGCAGACTGGTCTAACTTACTCTCACTCACATTTCTGTCTCTTAGTGATTTACATAGCTCTCAATGTGTCTGATAATTCCCAGAGTTTGTGAATATCTGTCTCAGGGTTGGGTTTTGTGTTTTGGGATTTGGTGGCGGTTGGTGTTGGAAGTACTGCTAAACTGTAAAATCGACAACGAATGATCAGGTGAGAAGAGCCTGCAGTCTCTACCTTATCTAAATCAGTGTCAAGGTATGTCTACAGGGAAAACTTTCTCTGACATATGGTAGTGTGAACTCAAAGTGCAGGAGCTACTCCAGAATAGATCCTTTTCTGGAATAAGAACTCCCACAAAGGTTGTAGCTATTCCAGATCATATCTCTGTGCAGGCAAGTCCTAACTCCCTTTACACTACTCTTCTGGATTTGCTGTAAGGTAACTTAGGACCTGACACATGGTTAGTAGGTGGAGGAAACTTCTTTCTACTGCTTGTGCCTGGCAGTGTGTTGCTAGGCTGCAGCTGTATGTAATAAAATGGACTGGGTAACTTGAGGCATGCTTGTACCACATTGTACACGTTTGCCCTGCAGGTCACACACAGCTTCACAACTCTTGGAGGGCTGCTCAAGGTGGGTGAGGACAGAGAACAGATTTCCTCTGCCACATACGTATCCCTCTACAGTCATACTGGCAGAACCGCAAATATGTCTCTGTGGTGCATACGCAAAGGCTTTGTGAACCATGCGTGGTCCGTAGCCCATATCAGGGCTTCCTGGATTATACAGTGGCTGGCCATATCCACATCCCATCTGAAATGATAGTTTGCTCTCATCTGGAGGGGTATGTTTGCTGCAGCAACAGCAGCTCTTCTGGGTGAGTCACATTCTCTGAGATCCCGGTTAGCATGTTAATACAGATGCTTTCTAAGGGGATGAAATGCACATGATCCCTAAACAAGCTGTTCAGCAGAGAGTCTATTTGAGGATTCATAGGTTCAGATGGATTTATTGTTTTTTCTGCAACTTGGCAACTCCATTACAGTCTTGCAGCTTTGCTTCCTCAAGGTGATGTCAGATAGGAGGACACTAATAACTGTTTTCAAGCCCACATTGCAAAGCATCCTGTACACCACTGCCTTTAACTAGTTTGCTTCTGACTGTAGAGCAGTTGGCTGAGGGCTCACAGACCAGGTTGATAGTCCATCTGGAGGGTCACAGGCTTCATCAGATGGGTTTTGTACCTGGATTCTTCTGAATATCGGGACCTGGTGGCATCTCAGATGGTTGGCCAGAGCAGGGACATTGCTGGCTCCACTCCCCAGCAGGCACAGAAGAAGAATGAAGCAAAGAAGGGCTGGCAGGATGTTACTCTGGCTTGGTTTGCTCTTCCACCGGGCAGATCATGGTGGACCTCTGCAGAGAGTGGAGAGATCATTTCTTGAGAGTGGGAATGTGTATTCTCCCCCAGATGTTGTCTGAAAGCCAAGCCTGGAGCTGGACTTCCATCTTCTGTCCCTTCCTTTCTCTCTTCAACACAGTTTCAGCTGAAAACTGTCAGCCAAAGACTACAATCGCCTCTCAAAGGCTCACAACAAGGAAGTTATCTGCAGTCTCTCCTTCCCTCTCTGCTCTGCTCCGGGTGTTGCAGGCAGAGGATGTTGTCCCATCCCCTTTGCACCCGCACCCCTTGCCCTCGCAGCATAAGAGAGCAGGGTGCACAGGAAGCTTCTGTAATGTGGTACGCACACCAGGCCTGTGCTGCTCTCTGCCCAGTCTGCTTCTCTGTCTCATCAGAGACCGCCAGGCTTCATTTCCATGATGATCCCTAAGGAGAGAAGCAAGGCACCTGTAAAACTTTACACAGTGCTTCTTCCCATCTGAATGGTAGAGGTTTAATAAAGAGAGTCCACTGTTCACCCATTCTCCATAGGAATCAGTTGGGCGAGGACAAGTCAGTAAGCACACTTTTGGTCCCAGCCGTTCAAGTGGAAGGGAAGGAGCCAAATGAAAATATAGCTGGAGAGGCCTCTGAAACTTAGTGCCTTGGGATGTTTGCCTAATAAGGTGCTTTGTAACAGACCCTGCCTTGCGCAGAGCCCTGGCAGTACCTCTGCACTGACCCAGTCACCAGGTTGGACAGACCATCTTTGTCTTACAGACAAAGTACTGCTTAGGTAAACAGCAAACTAAATATTAATAGCCAGCCCAAATGAAACATACACGTTCAGTTAAACTGTGGGGAGGTGGAGTAAGAAATTATTTCTGGGGAACTTTGTAGAGAATTATTTCTTTGACAGGCCACAGTAGCCTCAAAGTGTCAGGCCCTAAAGTCACTTGGGAGTTCATGGAGACACAGAACTTTGGGGGGTGTGAGTGGCAGTGGTGACGAGCTGGCTTGCCTTGGCTGAAAAAGCATGGGGACTTTTCAGAGCAGTGGCTTCAGAAATTATTAGCAACAAAGCCCCAGCTTTGCATTTGCCCCCATTTGCCCCATGCACACCAACCCAGATAAACAAGGGCTGGGCCTAAATGAAATAAAAGAGCAAGGCAGCCTGAGCAAGGAAGTACTTGCAGTCATGGCTGAGGGAATAAATAAAAGAAAAGAAGAATATGGCTCTGGTTTTAACACATAGTCCCAAGAGGAGCTAGAATGGTTTTGAAGGGAGTTTTATTTATATCATCTTTGCACCTGGGAAGGGTGGGGAAATGTCTGTGCTGGCTGAGGGCTCCCATATGCATCCCTGCAGTGCGGGGCTGCCCCCCATGCAAGATCTAACTGAGATCTGGCAGCACAGCACTGCCTCTCACTTTGCCAGTCCATACCACTCCTGCACAGAGTTAGTGTGAGCTTCACAAGCTCCAGCCTCTGTGCATCTCTTCGAGGAAGCAAAGGGTGAGTGCACTGAGCTGTCCAGAACCCCTGCATCTGCTTATCTCAATGGGCTGCAGGTGCCTTCTGAGGACCATGGGAATGGGGCAGAAGCCAGGAGTCAAGTAGACGAGCACAGGAGGCTCTGATTGCCAGGTCCAAGGATGAGTGCTCCTGCTGCTTCCCAGAAGCTGGATAGAGCCCAAACTTTTCTGTCTGAGTCCAGAAAATGACCTGCCAGCTTCCAGTCATGTGCTGAAGCCCTTATGAAACAACTTTTTGGCTTGTAAAACTTTCTGTTTTCAGGAATCCTCAGGTCTGCTGTAGAAAAGTGTGTGCAGGCTTTCACCATCTAATACCTCCCATTTCCAAAGAAAAGAAAGTCTTTCCAATATACTATGTCCTCAGCTGTCGAATGCTAACTGTTGCACAAGGAATTTCTGCACTGGGCATGTGCTGAAGCCCTGGGTCTTTGCTGGCATGGTCCAACTTCCCCTCTGCCCTTCTGTATTCCCGGCACGTCAGTGACCTTCCTAATTAACCTTTAACATTTTCCTATCAGCAGCAGCAATGTCTGCCGCCCTCTCCTTCCTTTGATCCCACACACCCAAAATCAGCCAGGATTTCCTCCTCTTTACTCAGATGAGTTTGCTGCAACATTTGAGACTTACCAGGAAAGGAAAATAAAATTAAGCTGATAACTATCCCAGAGGGTACACACTTCTTGTGTCCAGCCCTAGAGTTGGCCGGTTTGCCACAGAGCCCTAAAACCCCATGCAGGTACATTGGATGGATAAATCGGTGAAAGGCTATAGGGAATATTCCAGCAAGCCGAACTGGCAAGATAAAAGTTACCTGAATGACAGGACTGGGATATATGGTAATCAAAACTGACAGGAGGAACCATTGTATCTCCCAGCTCTCTGACAGGCAGGGCTGTACTGAAAATGTGCCACTGAGGCTGAAGAGGTGCATTAACTTGGGAGCAAAGGGGAAAATGATGGAGGTTTTGAGCAGGGGGCAGGAAAGTGCATGCTGCTCTCCCTGCATAGTCTCACGCAATCAGAGCCTCCCTGGAAAACATTGCAGAGAAGTGTTCCATCTCTTGCGGGGAGAGACTGGATAGCACTTAGTTGTTTCCACGCAGATCCAGAAGTTTTCTTTAGCACACTGAGCAATTCTTTTATCTCAATTTGTCTTCCCTTGCCTACGAAAGGCTTAATGCTTTCCTTTCCCATCACTTCCAATTTGTGCTGCTCTCAGGAGAGAGGGTGCAATTGGGGCACTTGCAGGGATCACACAGTTGTTGGAGCTGACCCCCTTGTTTGGCTGAGATCTCCTGTGGTAGTTGAGCCCTGGTGCCATTACCTGCACCACTGTTAGGGGACCTCTGCTTTTCCCAGCCACACTGTTCTCAAGTTATTAATCTTCCAGCAACTTTCCAGCCACCCATAGCCACCGCTGTCCAGCACAGTGCCATTTGGGGTGTATGCTACCGGGAACTACAAATTCGTTGGACACTTCTGGGCTCACAAGCAAGAGATTTGAAGCAGGTGAGGTTGAGATGATTGAGACTCTGTGAAATCTCCATTCTTTTCCAGTGCCAGAGTGGTATTTCTGGAAGGAAGTCAGCTCTTGAGGCAGGCTGTGTTCTCTGGAATGCCCTCTGTCCCAAACAGGATTTTGTGACCCAGCCTACCTGCTTTATTACTTCCATCATCCACGTCACAGCACTCTATCATCTGCAGATACTCCTGAAGCCTTGGGCCAGGATATGCCAGCACAAACCAGAAGCAAAGTTTGGACTCCAGTTGTTCACACTGACCTTAAAAAGGGGTCATCTTCATGAAAAAGGACTGTGACTGTCCCTCTCCTGATGGAGCCAAGTATTTTTATATCTCACTATCTCAGAGCTCATCTCTTTGCATTACTGACAGAAAAATATAGATAAAGAAATATTAAAATAACTAGGGGAAGAAGAGAGGGGGTCACTCCCAATTTGCAGCTTTACTTTCAGGCCTCTCAACTCAATTATCTGGCAAATGGTGCTCTGAAAAATAAATGCAAGTTACCGTCAGATATCAGAGAGCAATGCAGATGAGTGCCATTACAGGGTCACACTTGTGAGCTCTTCAGAGCCTTAACTAATGTTGCCATCTGTTTGCAATTTTTCATAGTCCTGGTTTTGAACCGCACTCACAGAATAATATTGGCCAGGGCATTTCTCCTCCCCAAGACTCAGTTTCCCTAGCCAAAAGTGGGAGTGTGTTATGAGCTCCCCTTCACGATGTGTCTTGGCACAGGAGGTGCAGAGGGAAAACAGCTTATTTATGCACTGCAGGTTCTTTCATCAGTGTCTTCTCTGGTAAGGCCAGGGAACACTCTCCATAATGAGGTAATGTTTTTAGTTATTTGCAGTTTTTTAATGTGTTTAACTACAGCTGACCTATTCAGCTTGCTTTGTTCCAAACTAGACTAATCCTGGTGGAAATCCTGTCCAGTATCTTTATTCTTGGGAAATCGCAAAATGCCTAGAACAAACAAACTCCCGCTTTTCCCCTCACTGCCAGGGTGATGAAGCCTGAGGGGATTTTAACTTTGCTGGGGCCAATCAAGTGTATTGATGGTCATCCAGAAGAGGCATTTGATCCTGTACCAGAGGGATGTGTTGAGCTGTGGCTGGTCCAGTTCTCTGCTGCAGTCTTCCTCAATGCTGCCACGTGTGGAGGATGGGTCCAGCAGCCCCCTTTCACAGGCAAGGGCTCCAGCTCTCCTCCAGCTGCCCTCTGTTCCCATTGCAGGAAAGGGGCCAGAGCTGGAAGAAACAAAACCTAATAGAGTGAGAGCAGAGCACAGGCCACTGCGAGCTCTACCACTTTCTTTGGCCCTGGAGCAGGCAACAAGAAGCCAAGCCTAAGTTAGGGCGATGTGCAGACCTTCAGATGGCCCCCAGAAAGGAGAGACATAGGGAATGTCACTGCTCTAGTACCACCATTTGGAGCAGAATGGGAGCTTTTAAGGCAAAGACTGTGGGAGAGGCCAGCATGTGTGTACAGCACCTAACTCTGGTCTTGCTGGGGCAATGGGGCCTTAGCCCTAGAGTGACGTACAGATTGACTTTGCTATTTACTTTTTCATTCATGAAAACTCACAGCAACAAGAACAAGAACTTGGTTTGATTCTTCACAGTGCCTTGGGCAGTTGTTTGCAAAGACAGGGATGGACTAGGGGGTTCTAATGGAAAAAAATAAAAAATAGGGAGACCAGATGATTAAATTTGTGCTTAGGAATTAGGCAAAAGGGGGAGTGCTGGCATCTGGGAGCTCACCCAGGTTTGGTCGAACTTCTGCACGACCTGCACCTGACTGTGCAGCCCCAGAGAGAGTTGCTGTTGCCATCAGACTACTTGTGTTTATCTGATAATAAACCCAGCCTTGCTGCATCCCCGTCAGCCTGGAGGAGGGATATGAGCAGGGCTGTCCTTGCAGACTGGGCCCCATGGAAACATGGGCAGATGTGAGAAACGCTGTGGGCTTGAGAAGTGTTCCCAATCTTGAGAATGAGCCTTCTCCACCCCCATTTTGGGAGGACATCAGTAGATCAAGCAGAGCTCCAGACAGAGCTGTCCCAAGGCCCCTGATGTGACAGGGTCAGGGCTCAGCTGCCCTACCTTGCAGAGAGCATATGGCAGGTGCATGTGTCACGCTGTGTTATCTACAGTTCGTAGACCCCAAGAACAGAACCCAGCCCCTGTCAGTTTTTATGCCTCTCCCATAGCGATGTGAGCTGGGGCAGAGCACAGGACATGTTTCCTTCTAGCCCATGGAAAGGACACTGCAATCACTGCTGCTCAGAAGTTTATCACCTCAGCTGCACTGTTGATGTGGGCTCACATTCAGCTGCTAACACTTCCACTTTGCAATTTCCTTTATGAAAAAAAACTAGGGAATTACATACAGAAAAACGTATGAAAAGAAAGAAAAAGAAATTATGTTTGCAAAGCCAAGAGCACAGAATTTAAAAAGGACCAGAATTAAGTTGCCTGTGCAATTTAATTTTATGCCTGCTGTTCTTGCATTATGCAGCAGTCTTTAATTCTGCAATCACATACTCCTCACAGTTGGGTTCTCAGTAGGTGCAAGCAATGAACAGGCTGTGAAAGAGAAGGGCAAGCCTGCTTTCCAATGTCCCAGGCCTTGCTCTGTGGCTTGAAAGAGCTGGGTTCTGCCACAGGTGACTCGTGCCTGAGTTTCTCTGACTGGCAGACTGACACATCTCTGCAAGGAGACCTTGGCCCAGAGTGGAGAGTGATGGGCTGTGCTGAGAGCCACATTATCATTAACACCACTAAACAGGACTGGCTGAGAAATGTTGGATGCATCATTCCCAGCTGAAATTTTCCATAGGAAAACCCATTGCTCTCACAACATTGTTTCCTGCTAACAATAATGGGAATGATCACGTGCCATGTGGCAGAGTCTTCTGGTGCAGACTTGTGCTACAATAGCAGCAGGAGCTGTCAGTTCAGGTCTTGTGTGACCTGACTGCCCCACATGAAGCCCATTCCTTGCCTGGACTGCATCGCTCGGCAGACTTTCCCTTTGGATTGGCAGGGCTCCCTGTCCACAGTTCCTGTTGGGATGTGTGATCCATAGGATGAAGCAAGAATTGCCAATAATTCACAGTGAGCAGGGTGGCCTGCTTTGACATTTACAATCCACAGCTTTGCCGCTATGTCTGTTCCATGCAAAGTCTCGGTATTTCCAAACCTATTTAGAAAACATTGGCGCATGGGACAGCCGGTGTGTTTTCCAACCTGCTCCAGTGTTCGGCTTCTCCTAGAGCTGGGGGGTCCTGTGTACAAGGTCAGAAGAAGTGAAGAGCGAGTGCCCTTCATGAGCAGCGCTAGCTTATATACAGCAAGCACAGGAGCATGCAGCAAGACCCAAAGGGTGCCTGCAACGGCCACAGAGGCTGTTGAGCTCTCTTGCCACTGCCAACTTGAAGATTTGTGGGACAGGGCTCCCCAAGGGGGGGGGGGGGTCTTTAGAGGTCACTGGGGTTTCTCTACTACCCTTCATCACATCTCTTTCTTCCTGTTGCTTAAGCTCTGTGCAGCCATCCCTCCCACTGCCAACCCCGCTTCCCATGTAATCATCTGCTCATGGGGCAAGGCAAAGGAAAATTGCCGACACACTGACAAAGTGAAGAGGCTCACTAGCTGGGTTTCCCCTGCCTCTTTCTGCCCATTAACTGTTGGAGGTTATAGCAGTGCTAAAAACTCTTTCACCTCCTAAGCATGCAGCCATCTCCTCCCTCTCCTTTCTCAGAGCAGCTGTAGCTTTTATTTTACAACAGCAAGAAAGGATCAGTCTTTAACCCTCAGCACCCTCAAAGTGACTCCTCTGTGTTGTACAGACAAGTAAACCAAGGCACAGAGAAGGGGAGCAAATGCCCAAAGCCTGTCACAGTGCAGGGATGGACTGGATGTGCCTCCTGCTCCTTGGGCCAGGGCTGAGCAAATCCATTTGAACCTACCAAAAAAGATGGTGTTACATGGGGAAGCAAAGAGAGCGAATGCACTCAAGCAAAAAAAATGGAGCAGGGAGCACCCTCTGGCTCTCTTCCTCTCACTGCTCCAAAATGGAGGGCTTCATTTCAGGCTTTTCAAAATGCAAAGTTTTGGCTTCTCTTTTTCACAGCTGCCTGTCTTAAAAGGACCATAAATTATTAAAGAGGGAAAAAAAGCATTTAAGCAAAAGGGATTGTGTAGCCTCCAAAAAGCCAGACCTGGATGAGAAGAGCCATTCTCTAGTGGTGTTGGGCAGAGGGGAGACCGGCAGGGCAGGTTTGCAAGATGTTTGTCAGGCAGGCATGGAGGGCTGGGCACACACTGCAGGATCAGCTGGGCCATCACTGGCAGAACTTTCTACGGGCAGCCAAGACCAGAAGGGCTAAAGATGCTGGATGCTTAACCAGGAAGGGAAAGGCTGCAGGGTGAGCCCACCTTGTCCTGGTCAGCAACCAGGGAAAAATCACCCATGCCTGTCCTGCGCTTGCCCCCAGCCAGCACCCCAAGGGCACTTGAGTTGCCAGCGAAGAGAGAGAGCCATGCAGATATTCCGTGCCACAGAAGCATCTGAAGAGCCTGTTACATTGCACCAGATTCCCTGACCCTCCAAATTCAATAATGCAGTGTTTACAAGTATTTTTCTGACCTACTCCCCACCTGTGTCCCTGCCCAAATGAAACCTGGTCTCAGGAGCTCTCAGCATGTGAGAGTTAGTTTTTCAGTGAGGCTGTGTAGCGTCAAACAAGCCATTGCTCTGTGGCACAGAGTTGGATGCCATTCCTTTGTAGCCAGGGTAATATACATTTGCAAGAATATCAAAAATTGGAGGCTTCCTGAAAATCATTAGTGCTTATTGTTGAATGTGTTGTGGAGCTGGTTGCCAGAAGAGACCACTGCAGAGTACTCTGTGTTTAGCAACATGAGAGAGGACAGATGTTCCCCTGGCCTTGTGAATCTTTAGAGGGGTTTATCAAAGCAAACGGGACAGCAAGCATGTGTCAATTAGGAAACAGTTTAGCTTTCTGTTGGCTGGTTGTGTTACAAAGGAATTTCAGTCGTGCTTCAAGCCAGCATTAAAGATCTGCAAAATCCATCAAACTTTAATCTGTTAATTGAGAAGGAAGCCCTGGGGTCTGTGCTCCCTGGCTGTCACTGCACATGCCACAGCCCCTGCACCTTCCTGCCAGCCCACGCTAACCTGCGGCTTGACCTGATGTCTTTGATTTGCTTCCACCACTGTGTGCACAGCCCAGACTATCTTCTCTGAGCATCTGAGACTTTAGCAATGGAAAAGTGCTGATAAACCTCAGGCATATTTGCTGTAAAATGTAATAGCAGCATATGCACTACAGGGAGCAGTCTGCATCAGCTGGAGAGGGGGATGTGGGGATATGCTCCATGCTGCAGTACTTATTTTGTGACTCAATATTGTTATACCAGCACTTAAGGACCTACTCTCCTTTCACTGTGCTCATATAGCTCCCATTACTGCTAATAGAGTATGGATCTGTTAAGGAATTCAGGCTATGTACCCAGTCTAGATTTGGTTTGCAGTAGTTGATGGCATCTTCAGTGCCTTTTCTATTACCTGGAAACACCCCCTGTTTCTGCCAGAAGATTTTACATCATTAACAGAGGGCAAAAGGGCACTGTTCTAACAAGGGAGTAAGCCATACTTGAACAGGGTAATGCAGAATAAAGAGGCCCTGGACATTCCACAGCACCAACAGTCCCTCACTTAAAAATTCCTGCTAAGATGAGTCTGATGTGTAGTGCTGACCAGCTTGGCTGCTCTCTTGCAGGGAAGATCTCAAAGTGTTTTTCAAAAGAGATGTGGGTGGCAGCAGTGTATGTGTCCTGCAGTTAGAGAAATAGAGGGGTTAAGGAGCTTGCAGTCAGACAGCAGGTCTGAACTTGTGACCTGAGTCCCCCCTGTTCCCAGTCCCGGTTCATGTCCCCATCCTGCCTGCTAGGCAAGGGATGAGAAGAAACTATTACAAACAATCATGGAAAGGTTAGCATGGGCTCACCTCGGTGTAAAGTGGCAGCTCAGAGACATGTCCAGATCCTTCCTTGGGGTCAGAGATCTCACTCTTCAGCTCATTTTTCTCCACCTTTCTCCACCTTTTTACCACTGAGCTGTTTCCCTTTCTCTCTATTTGGTCAGGGAAGGTGAATGATTCCTGGTTTGGGGAATGAGCCCAAAGCACAGACCCTGCTCTTGTCTCTGCTGCCTTCTGTCTCGTTGGCAGTGTCTGATGCCCAGAGAGGTGGTTTACTTGCAGACTTTGACATCAGCAACTTGCCTTCACCTTCCAGCAGGGTTGGGGAAGCTTCTGCATGCTCCAGGGGCACAGAAGTATCACAGAGTCCTATGACTTATGGATCAGCCCTTGACAATAGATGAACAAGGCACGTGGATATGCCCTAATGTCTTAATAAGACAAACTAGCATCTGTAATACAGTATCTGTGATTGGTGGGGAAAAGGACTATTCCAGCAGCAGCCCTGTCTCTCTGTGACAGCCTGTGGAGGATGTCCAAAGAGCCTCAGGGAGACATTTCATGCCGTATTCAGCCTGCATGATGATGGTAACAAACATAAATAGTAATCCTTGTGTCCTCCTTGTAACAGGTCAACCTTTTAAGCTGGACCCTAAGATGGCTCACAAGAAGTTGAAGATCTCCAATGACGGGCTGCAGATGGAAAAGGACGAGAGTTCCTTGAAGAAGAGCCACACACCCGAGAGGTTCAGTGGGACAGGATGCTATGGAGCGGCAGGCAACGTGTTCATCGACAGTGGCTGCCACTACTGGGAGGTGGTGGTCGGATCCTCAACCTGGTAGGCAGCACTGTTGTCTTCCCTCCCTCCCTTCCTTCCTCCCTCATGTGCCCTCAGAGATTTCACCAGAGATGCTGCAGGACATGCTGTTTTAAAGGGCTATGATTCTGGCAGAGTTCCTCATGGTTGGAGAGGTGGCTGGCATTGTCATTGCTGAGAAGGGGGAGCTTAAATCCCGGTGGCTGTAGATTTACAAGAGTTTTCAAGACTCTTTTTTCCCCTGCCTTTGAATCAGATCCATTCAGGTTGCAAGGTGAAGCTTACTTATTCATTTTCCTTAACTGCTGGCACTGCTAATGCCTGCCAGAACTCAAATACCAACTTGATGGCACCACCTCTGTATTTAAAGTCTCTAGCACAAATGACCTTTTGAGTCCTATGCAAGTGCCCAGGGTTACATCCAGCCCACACACAGTCCTGAAAACGCTCTGCTAATAAAAGACAATCCAGAGCACAGGCTACTGTTCAAGAGATGAGTTGAGCCTTTTCAGTGATGAATCACTTCCCTTTGTTCCAGTGCAACTGCCTACTTCCAAATGAGTTCAAGACTAGCATCATTAAAAGGGAAGGGTCTCTCCACAAGAGAAGATACAGCCCTGCGATCCACTACGCAACAGGAAAGGGAGTGTCACTTCTGATTACCAACACCAGTGAGATGCCAGGACTGGCACTGCAATAGTATAGGCCAGAAGACTGAATGTGGACAGTGCCCCAGGGTTGGGTGGAGATGCAGCGGTCTGTTTAGATCTGCCGGTTTTATTGTGTGCAGTGTCATCTCTTGAGCTGTCTCATGCGAGGTCCCACTGAAATGGGGCAGACACGCTTATGAAGTCAGGGTCTGGAAGACTAAGCAGAGGGAGGGAAGAAGGAGCATGTGTTGGCAAGGGAGACAAGGAATATCTCTGGGGAAGGTTTGCCCTGTGTGAACAGACAGTTCAGGGGAGCATATCCCAAGCCTGCTTCACTCTATTACATCCTGTATTCGTACCACATTGCTGCTAGCTGGCAGGAGCAACCATCCCAAGCAGTGGTTCCCCTACCCACAGGGACATCTCTTCCCTGTGATGGCAAAGGGGGCAACGGGTCAAAGGAGAGAGTGATGCTTTGGATGCAGTTTGCTTTCTATCACCTTGCACTGCTGAGTCGCATGGTTTGCCTCAGGAGAGGCTGCCTTCGTTGCAACAAGCTTCATCTCTTGAGGGAGGAGGAGTCGGTGTCTCCCTCCCATCAGCAAAAATGCAAAGAGCTTTCTTCCCATCTCAGTGCGCCCTGGGATCTGATGAAAGTCAGCAAGCTTGGTAGGATATCTGGAGTAACAGCAGCCCAGGACTGCAACACCTCTTCCACAGTGCTGTCTCTCTGCCATTCCTGAAGGACCCTGTGATCCAAGAGGAGGCAGGCTCCCCTGGAAAGCAGCATGTCAAACTGACTTTTCCCCCTCCTCACCATACAATCCCAGGACCATGCAAAGCCTACCACAATCATCTCTCAATCAGAGCACTGTGTGGAGCCCAGCTGTCTACACTGTCTCCAGGGCTCAGCTGGGAGGGCGAGGGCAGAGTGACTCTGACCAGAGTTCACCCAGAAATTGCAGATGCCCTCAGATCAGCCTGTACGTTGGAGTCAGCAAACACCTCCATATGCCCGCTGGGCTGAAGTTTAATTACTGTTCTCTGGTCCAGAGTCTAAGGGTAGATTCTGTGAGGGTGATGCAGCAAAAGAGAAACCTCCCCTGTGCTCCTTGGGAGATGGAGGTGGCATTGACAGGGACTGCAAGGATGGAGATGGTTTTAGCCCTGCTCCTTCCCAGCAACCTGCTGCTTTCTCCCCAGAGCCCTTCTCAGAGACACTTTCATGGAAGGTCTGCTTCTGTGAGCTACAGCAGAGAAACTGCAAGCTGCTTGCAGTCCACGGGCAGCTCAGCCCTGCACAGCCTCAGGGGCAAATCCAAGGTGGTACATGGCCACAAACTGAACCCAGCTCACTTTCAGTGGCCTGGTGACCCCTGTTACAGCAGGAAGCTGGACACAGTCAGTTGTGGTCCTACCCCAAGTACAACCTCTTGCTTCCAACAGTGGTAAGGAGGAAGAGGAGAAGAAAGCTGTCTTTTCTGTATTTTTCTCTACCCTAAACACCTCTCTGCAGTCAGAAATGTATCTTCCTCAACTGGCAGCACCTCCCTTTCTCATCTTAGCAAGCTCCACAAACCAGCACCCAGACGTGCCCTCAAGACCCAGCTCCTGCCCACAGAATGTGTCCAGGCAGCAGCAGAAGGAATGAGCCAGGGATGCAAAATAACACTCCCTTTGTTTCAAAGCAGTTTTTTGAGTTCAGCAACTTGATTTGTCAGTTGTTTCTCAAGAAGCAGAATTATATCTGGAGCCGTTTCTTAGAAATGAATCTGTTCCACTCATTGTTTTGCTGATGACCAAATACTGCAATCCCTTTAGATGAGGAAATTGGTTTCCAATATACAGCAGTTCCTTGGGCTCTGCAGAAGGATGCATTCAGGTACAGAATAGGCATGGCCACGTGCTGGAAGATGGCTAATTGAGTTGACTATGGCTGTGACTCAGAGCGAGCCTGGAGCCTTCTGTCCTAATGACATTTACAGAAGGTATGCTTTGATCAAAGGCACGGTGGGACCTGCAGCTCTCAGCAGCCTTCAATAAAAACTCCATCTCCCCACTCCTCAGCCCCCACTCAGACACTGAGAGCCCTTCCCTACTTTGTCCCATCACTTCATTGTCGCCGCAGAGGGGTGATACCTTCACAGAGATTAATGTTACCAGCTTGCAAGCTTTGCAGTAGGCAGCTCATGGCATGAAAACTGCTGTCCTTCTTTCCCCCACGATGAACTCTCAAGCCAGCCTTCCCCTTCCCCGTGTCATCCTGTTGCTAAGTACACAACAGAAGCCAGCTTGTGCTGACACACATAAATCAGGTGACCACAGTGTTTCTTCGGTGGCTAGTGGTTGAAATGGCATGTCTGTTAATGACAGCCTATAGTGTATTAAATCCCTCCTCCACCATACCCCCGAGATTGTTTCCTAAACAGAGCTCATAACCTGTGTTGTTTGCATGCTACCTCCTTTGTGGAATATAATGAGGACTGAGCTACTCCTAGAAATGTGTGTGTGTTTGCAGGAGCTCTCCTGCCAAGGAGGAATTCATATTCAAGTGCTGCTGAAAAATATGACTGCTCTCTCTCAAGCAGACCCACTAGGGACATGCAGCAAACTGGCCTGATTTGGGGAATGGATCATTGCCTGGTTTTGCACTCCTTCCCCATGCTGTGCTCCCTTTCTTATTGCTTTTCACCAAACTTTGAGTTTAGAGAGAGAGCAGCATGCAAATGTAATTGCAAGATTGGCAGACACTCTTAAAAATCAAAGGGAGGAAGACTCTACATACACTTGAATTCTTCACAATATTTTAAAGTAATGGTTCTCAAACGATAGGCTGTCAGGCCCAAGTAGCAATCTACTGCATGTGTCTGTGTGTTCACATGTGCATATGCAAACACGTGGGGTTGTATGAGATTTTTGTCAGGAAACTAGAAATGATCTTGTTTTAAACTGTAACATTGACATGGCTTGGAAGCGTACAGCTTCTCTGCACTTCCCCAGATTTTCTAAACCTTTTCTTTGCTACTTCTGCAAATCTGGGAAAGGATATTAACTCCAATCATTTGGAGTCAAGGGTTACAGTTATCTGAACTCCTTGGACTTGGGTTCATTAAAATTCATTCATAGCGTGGAGCCAGTGCCGACGGCTGCTTTGCATCAGCTCATGGTGTGTCTGCATGTTTGCTGACTGCATGGCAGCCAGGCGAGCCGAGCCAAGCTGAGCTGAGCTGGGTGAGTCAGTCTGCAATCCTCAATGGAGCTTCCCTACCAGCACAAACTAGATAGTCCCTGAGCATTGTGCGACACAGTTTTTGTGATCGTAGAAGCGGGGCAGCACTTGATTCCTGAAGTGTTAATCTCTGACACCTTAACAATTCTTAGAAAGCACTTTTTAGAAAGAAGCGATCACATGGCAGAGCTGCATACCTGTGATTTACAACCCCTTACTGGCACTGTTCTCAGAGATGAGCACGTGTGAGTTCTGTCTTAGCTTGCATAATGTCTTTGAGCAGCCACCAGCTCTTTTCAGTGATAACTGCTGCGAAGGACAGTCTGTGACACCAGCAGTTACCCAAGAGACTCGAACTGATGTTTCCGTGAGGCCAGCAAGCACTTTGTGGTGGGAGAAGATTGTGGTACACTTCCCCTGGTTCCTGTTCAGTTCAGCGTAGCATCATGAGGGGCTGGTGCGGTGCATGTGCAGCACTGCTGGGATGGCAGTGCTTTGGGGCCGTCAGCCAAGAGGAAACTGTACTGAGCAAAACAAATTAGTCCATGGGAAATGACAATTTTTAACAGCTCATAATTGTGCCAATCTGAAGAGACTGTTAGGAAACCTCACCCTAAGATTAAATCCCTGCCAGATAAGAAGATCTTGCTGCAAAACAAATAGACACTAGGATTCTTCAAACCAATGACAGCACCAGCAGTCAAAACCCAAAGAGACATGGCACACCCTCTCTTTTTGACCATTAACTCATGCTATCAGGACCACGAGTTTCAGGGAAGTGATGATATTCTCCCAGGGGCTCAAACAAAACCAGGTGGAAAGGTCTCTCAGTGGGCTGGCAGCCTGTGCTGCTCTCGACATGGCAGGGGTAGTGTTTCACTCGAGGCGCTTTGTGTCCAGAGAGTTGGAGCAGAAGGGGGTCACTTGCCTTTCCCCAAAACCTTCATATGTGGCTGTTGCCTAAGCAGAACACCAGACCTGATGCTCCAGGGGTCATTTACAGAAAAAAAAAAAATCTTCCTGTCATAGCTAGCTGGAATCCTGTTTCCAGGTGTGCATGCCTCCCCTCTCTTTGTCGGGGGCAGGTTTCAGGGGTTAAAACAAAAGTGATCTCAGCTGGCAGCCCTGGGTCAGAAGCTGTTCCAAATGCTCACATACACTGGGATCAGTCTCCCAGCTGTCCCAGGGCTGAAAAACACATTCACGCCAAAGCACTTGGTACGCTCAGAAGAGACTATGGAACAACTGGGGTTTATTAAGCTCTGAGGAAACCCTAAAAGGCAGATCCCTGGAAGGGCTCTGCTCCCAATCTCCCCACACATATGGTGCAGGTGAGCCGAAAGACGTTAAAGAAACATTATTAAGCTGATGCATTTTTAAAGCAGTTCTGCTTATGCAGCACAATGGGGTTGAAATGGAAAGTTCCTGCTGAAAACACCCAGCTGTGTCACCTCTGGCTCTCTCCCCTCCTGGCAGGAGGAGATTGCATTGGGAAGAAATAAAGCTTTTTGATAGCCAAGCTACTGCAAGTGGGTTTTCAGTTGTGTAAAGCTGTTTCTGTGCTGCTTTTACAATGAGCCCTTAGACACTGTCACACACATGGCTGTGGCAGCTGTGCACTGTGCTGCCGGGAGGAAAGCAGTTGGAGGCAGATGGTACAGGGAAAAGCAGCTGGATGGGCTGAGCTTGGGAATCCCATCCATTTCCATGCTGAAGATGCCATGAAATCTCCACATTTGTTCCACAGAGCGTGCTCAGTGCCCCTGTGTTATTTCTGCTGTGGAAGCACCTGCAGGCCTCTAGCTAGGACACCAGCTGGAGCCTGGTCTGCATGAGGAGTGACCAAGGAACAAATCTTCCACCTCTTTGTTAGGCTGTGCAGAGCGGACAGTGCTCTGCCTGCTCCCAGGGCACAAGGTCTGTGCGACACGCTCTGGCCCTGCAAGGTGCTGTGGTGGTGGGAAGTCTCCTGAACGTATGGGATCCCTGCAAGGCTCTGTTTAAGCTCTGTTGGATTAGACTGCATGAAATAACCTCACCAGGGGTATTTTGTTAGGGGACTCTTAAAGCACATGGTCATCTCACTCCAGGGAGGGAGGTAACTAAGTGAAGCTTGTCCTGTCTTGCAGGTATGCCATCGGTGTGGCCTACAAGTCAGCCCCCAAGAACGAGTGGATCGGGAAGAACTCCTCATCCTGGGTCTTCTCCCGCTGCAACAACAACTTTGTGGTGAGACACAACAACAAGGAGATGCTGGTGGAGGTCCACCCTCAGATGAAGCGTCTCGGCGTCCTCCTGGATTATGACAACAATGCGCTGTCCTTCTATGACCCAGCCAACTCCCTCCACCTCCACACATTTGAAGTTTCCTTCATCCTACCAGTGTGTCCAACATTCACCATCTGGAACAAATCTTTGATGATACTCTCGGGTCTACCTGCCCCAGACTTCATAGATTACCCAGAGCAACAGGAGTGTAACTGCAGGCCCCAGGAGTCCCCATATGTATCAGGAATGAAAGCCTGTCACTAGGCTGTGGCCAGCCCTGCCCATGCCCCGCAGTGGTGCACGGGGTTGCTGACGGATGCTAACAGTTGGCAGCTGGGAGCTTCCAGACAGCGAGGCTGAAGAGCAGCCCCTGCAACCAGCTCAATAACGCTAAAGCAAGCAAGCGCCCTCCCACATGAAGCTCTTTTCTTTTTAAGGGGAAAAAGAAAGAACCTTTAACTGCAGTTGAAAATAAACTTCTGTTGACGAGCTCCATTTCTGTGTGAGTGAGGCTTGTGAAACTCTTCTGCGGTGTGATCAAATCTCCCCCGAAGCAGATTGACATGTGGATTGTTTTGTTTTTATTTTGGGGCTGGAAGGGCTGGAGAGGGTTTTTGGATGACCTTCTCAGGCACTGGTATGGTCAGAGGGCTGGCTCCACTCATCTCTCTGAGAGATGCAGGTGGAGCAGGAGGGACCAGCTTCCTGGAGCCCTTTCCTATCTGTCTCAAGAGCCAAGTGGGACCTGAGCACCATTTTCTGGTGAGAATTTTCTGTTTGGCAGCTTCTCTGGTGTGATAGATGATGCATGGACCTCTCTCACCTGGAGAGGCAGCCAGATCTGAAACGCTTAAGTTGTTTATGTGGTAGATGGTTTGTGAGAGTGAAGCCAGCTCTGAGAAGGACTGTCCTGATGCCTCACCCAGGCGCGTGCATGCTGCTGTTGGCTGCATTCCTACAACTCCTTGTGCTTAGATTTGCAGTCCCACGGTGGAAGGAAGCTGGACCCATTCCCTCCAACCCCACCATTACTACTCCTCTGGGAAGTCACATTTCACTACAAGTCAGGGAGGCCCACAACAAGTGAAACGGAGCAAGTTGAGGCAAGTCATACCCCCATCACAGATGTTTGGCAGATATTCCTTCCCTATGTTGGGATATGTCCAGCTGTGCATCAAGACATGGGTGCCTGCTGGCTGTGCTGGGGCACTCGTGCCCCACAGCCCTGTTCAGGTGGGCCTAAATCTCCATTAGTGTCCAGTGTCTTGCAGAAAAAGCACATATCCCTGTGATGACTAGCAGGGGAAGTCATGCCCAAAGATGGTTTTCATGATTTATGACCCAAAGCCAAGCTGCTGCCTCTGCACTGAGGCCCAGTGCACGTTCTGACCCACAGCTTGAGCTGGTGTGAGGCGTGAATGAAGATGGTTATGAGGGAAGAGAGGTCACATCCTACTGGCAGGATGGTGTGTCACTCGGTCGTGCTCTCTCTTCACTCTTGGTTCGTTCCGTGTTGGTCGTGTGAGCATGGAGCTCCAGGGTCGTGCTGTGTGGCAGACAGTTGAATCTGGCCCAGGGCCTTCAGCAAGCTCCTTGGGTGCCACCAGTGCTCCCAGTGAACCCCTCCCAGTAACCAGAAAGGACCAAATTCCTTAGCCAAGCCTCATTTCCTCACTGGCCTAAAAGCCAGAGCTGTGCAAAGGGCATCAGTTTGTGTATTGTGGGAAGCTCCTGGGAGCAAAGGTCCAGCACAAGTGTTTGTAGACAGGGGCTTTGGTGTGACTTGGGGCAGGCACGTGCAGGTAGCTCGATGTGCGCAGGGAGCTCGGGCCTGAGAGGAGCGCAGCAGCCAGGGAGAGACTGGGGGCGAGCCAGCACGAGATGCACCAGTGGTCTGTGCTCTGGGCCTGCGATAGCATCGATCCATGAGGTTTGAAGTCTACTGTTGTTTCCTGCATGTTGTGCTGTAGGAACTGTTTGAAAACTATTGCTCACCCTCAACCCTCTCCCCCGGAAAAGTCTTGAGCTGTTGGCACAGCCAGGCCCTGGATGGGCAGAGCTGGCATTTTCCATGCACTCCTGTCCCAGGGTGTCTCGATGGTATGGCATGAGGACAGTGATCCGACCCTCATCCCACAGCCACCGTGGCTGGTGGGTGACAGCCGCAGGCACTGTCCTGCTGCTGGGCCTCCATCAGGGCACGGTGTGCACCTGGGCCCTTGAGCGATGGCGAGGGAGGGCCCCAGCTGGGACAGTGCGCAAGGCTAGCTGCCGAGACAGGCAGCGAGGCCGCAGGAACTGCAGCAATCTGTGCTGAGGGATACTTCTCATTAAGTCTGAATTGCTGTCAGGAGCTGGATGATAGCTAAGTACAGGGAGGGCGTGTGTAAAAAGAGCCTGTTCTTCATCACAGCATCCCTCCACTTTGTGTGTGTGACATTTGAGGTGCCTGGTTGCCCAATGAGCAAGTTGTGGGGAGCGAGGAGCATATCACCTGCAGAAGAGTGATCTGCCACATGTACTGGCAGTCAGAGGTGTTTCTCTTCGCCTCTGATCTGGGCTGCTTTCCCTGCTTTCGGAGGCTCCGTGTTACTTGGCAGGGACTTGCAGCATGCAGTGCATCACTCCAGAGTTGACAGAACAGTTTTATTTGCTTCTTCTGGTCCCAGTGTCTGACAACACTGGGTGGGGATTAAGCAGTTTCATGTCTGCCGGTCCCTGCAGCTAAGCACAGAAACACAATTAATTTTAAGATGACAAATTGCCATTTCTGGCAATATGTTTTTCAAAGCCATGTGGGGCTATCACTAAATTTTTTTTCCCTATGTGCTGGGACCAGCAGGGGCTGCTTGCGATGCATCGACCTCAAAGAAATGCCCAAGCACTGGAGATGGATTTTTAGCATTTGCAATCCAGGTGCCAAGCTTTCTGCCTGCACTGGCACTGTTTTGACTGGCTTATTGCTAGAGGACTCAGCGCATCCATTAACTCAGAGCACACGAGCCATTAATGTGACATTTGCACCTGATGAAATTGCACTAATTGCAGTGGGATCCCTGTATCCTGCCGCATATGTCTCATACCCATGTCAGGCAGGAGGAAGAAGCAGAGAGCTTGTATGGTTGAGTGCCAAGGGGAGCCCCAGCACCCTGAGCACACAGTTCTGGGGTTAGGAGCAATTTCTGCGTCACCTGCATTTTTCTCTCCTGGTTTTAGAAAGGCAAAACCCGCCCAAGCATTATCCGGGAGGGAGGGATGAGCGGCCCCCATCCTTGGTCATGTAAATGTAAATGGATCTGTTTCAGGCCCTACTCCCCTGCTGCCTTGTGGCCTCAGTCCATTAGCGAGCAATTCCATTGGTTAAAACTGCCTGCTGTATGATGACACAGCAGCCATTTCAGCCAGTCCGAGCCCCTGTGGGCTCTGCTGCCCATCCTAATGAATGAACATTTCCTGCGGGCCATGCAGAGGGGCAGGACCACAGGGCGGAGGGGAGCAGTGGTGGTGGGTCTGGCTGTCACTGGAGGCCACGTGCCCACCATGGTTCTGCCTCCTGCAGGGCTTGGTGCTGCTGCTGGTTGTTCTTCT
Source organism: Apteryx mantelli (assembly GCF_036417845.1). Classification (NCBI taxonomy): domain Eukaryota; kingdom Metazoa; phylum Chordata; class Aves; order Apterygiformes; family Apterygidae; genus Apteryx; species Apteryx mantelli. The sequence goes on from NC_089990.1 coordinate 26,263,698, forward strand.
CATAGTAACTCCATTGTATAGACTTGGGATGTGGTGAAATTCTGGTTACCGTGCAACCTGTCATATTCTTCTCTTCCATATGTAACATATTTGTTTTGTTTTTGTTTTGGGGAGGGGGGTTGCTTCTCCTTATATGTTTTCCTTTTTGTTTTTGGGGGGGGTTTTGCAACTTCTTTGTTAATGTGTATATATATATATATAAATATAATATAATATATATACGTTACTGGACATGTCTGTGTGTGCTGGAGATTGTGCAATTTGTGACATCCCTGATTCTAGAAATGCCCTCTTTGGCCATCACGGTTGGCATTCTCCAAATCTTCCACTGTCACTGGGCAATTTCTTTCTCTGAAGATGTTTGTCTGTCCTGTGGGAACAGCCACACTTATTCCCCTCCACCTCTATTTTGCACAAAGCCTTTTACCTGAATTTTTGCTAGATCCCTCAGCAGTGCCTTACCTTTCTCAGCTGAGAATTGACCCAGGCATCTCAACCACCCTCCACAACCCAATTCCATGCAAAAAAATGAGGTAGTCCGACAAAATGCAGCCTGGGAACCTCAGGTTTACTGAGTCAGATATGATCATAGCAATAAATAAGCAGCACAAAAGAACAGGCCTTTACAAATATAGAGGTAAGCCAGAATGGGGATGGAAAGACATCCTAGCTGATCCCCTGCTGGCGAAGCCCCTGAGAGCAGAACAGGCTGCACAGGGCAGCTCAGCAGGAGGAGGGGGGAGGCTTTGCTCTCCCAGAGTGTGATACTGAGTATTGCGATCGTCCAGGTGGGTCTGCCAAACACATGGCCATGGGTAGAAAGGAGGAGGGAATATGTGGTCCCATCCTATGGCAGTGTTTCTCATCACAGACTGCAGCTGAGGCTTAGGAGCCTGTGAGGGTGTCAGGTCACACAGGATAGTAAATCACCAGCCAAGGGAGTTCAATATCCTGTAGCCTGTTTTCAGTGCCTGGAGGTTGTCATGGGAAGGCAAGTTGTCCAGGTCTGTAGGACACCAAGTGCTCCACCCACCTCTTTCCTGGGCCTTTGAAGGCTACACAACCTGTTGGAAATCTCTAGTTCTGTATGCCTTCTGTCAGCCAGATATTGCTTGGGCCTTCTCCAGTGCTTCCTGCTGCTCCTGAGCCCAAGTCCTGCTCACACACACACAGGGTCTCAAGAGCTGATAGAGGACCACAGATGGGAGCTGATCCCATCCCTCACCTTGGTGCTGGACTTTGCTCACACAGTGTTTTCGTCTGGCACCTTTGTCACACTCCATATCAGAGACAATTAGTTAGTTGCACGGAAGGGGATCAAACTGTAAGACCTGGGCAAAATAAGAAATAGTATGGGAAGCTGTGGGCTCCTCCTGGCTTCTTCGAATGAGTGGAGTTTCATTAACACAAGCAGCAGGAGTTCAGCCACTGCAGGAGAGGTGCCCTCCCCTCACTCCTTCGGGAATCATACAGCAACCTCTCCCATGGTCTCAGCTCCGGATTTAATGTGCCAAACAATGGCCTTGCCATCTCTTCCCCTCCATAATGGAGCCCCTGCCCTCATATCCCTTGTTACATATCATGTTCCCTTTTGAGGTTGTCTGCTGCCACAAAGAAGCAAAAGACTTCTGCATCTCTGTCATGAGAGGGCCATGCCAGGGCCCGTGTGTTCTTGCTGTCACCCTGCCCCAGTTCACCCCTCTCAGGTTGTATGCCCAAGCCCCAGAGCTTGACCCTGCTTGTAAATCCAGGTCTCCCTGTCCACCATCTTGCTGCTGCCTTTCACTAGCCTGTGAAAGTGAGGTTCTGCCAGCTCATGAGGGCTGTATTTATTTGGGTAAAAAAGAGCCATAGGCAGTGAGGCTCTGCTCTTGCTGTCTCTGCATCTGTCACAGAGAGCTGCTTTAAGAAGAGCTCAAGCCATGGTCCCAACCAGCCTTGAGGGTAGCCTGGGCTCCTGGGCACTCTCTGAACCCAGGCCAAGAGCAAGGAAGGCAGCTGGCTCCACTGGAGATAAATTTGAGCAGGACCCTGCCTCTCAGCCACCAGCATTGGGTTCCTGACTTCACTGGCCCCAAACCACAGCCTGAGACAAGCCCAGAGGAGCAGAAATGCTGGGCTGTGGCCCAGCAAGCATGAGAGTGTGGAGGGAGTGACCCCCCCCCCTTCCACTCTCCACTCTTCCCCTTTGGCACGGGTCCCCAACCAAGCAGAGCATGGGAGAAGGCAGAGCTAGCTGACTGGGAATGTGTCCCCCTCAGTTGTCTCCCTTAGATGGCACCCAGCAGCACTGGGATGGCAGCCAGTACCACATGCCTGCAGTGTGGCTTGGGACCCCTGTGTTCCCCTGTCCTCTCATGGCTGAGACAAAGCTGGACATGGCAAGAGCTTGACTCATGTGCAGGGGGCTTTACGTAGAGCTGAGATTGGGCCACTGAGCAGAAGTCTACCCTGACTCCCTGGAGAAGAGGCATGAGCAGAGGGTGGGGAGCCCAAGACCTGTGTCTCCAAAGAGAAGACCCACAAGCCCACAGAAGATACAGTCTGTGTTTGTTGAGCATAAGTGTTTAAAATATTTGTAAAGTGGAAAACATATGGTGCAAACCAAAACTGTAAGATTAAATATTTCTTACTTTATTCCTTTGCTCTAGGCTCTTTCCCATTAAACATTAAAAGCCAACACATGGAAACCAGCCTCGACATCAAATAGCTGCTTTCATTATGGGACAAATCTGTGGCATATGCAGTAGCTCAGACCTCTGCTCTTGGTGCATGATGGAGCTGATAAACACAATTGAGAAGGTCGCTAGCTGGGGGCCTGATGTTAATGCTCCTGCCTCTTCCATGCAGCAGCTGTCAGCTGCTCATCCTGCTAAGCCAGAGCTGCACAACAAGCTCTCACCGCAGCTCCAAGGGGTCACAGCCTATGTTTCCAGATTTAGCATTCCCTGATCCAGAGAGCCTGGCAGGCCCAAGACAGCCCTGGCCTATCTGCGATTGGCTGTTGTCCTAGCCCCAGCCCCTTCATCCATTTGTCTCTCTCCTCCAGGCTGTTTTGCAAGGTGCTCTGTGACAGAAGCTGTGTGAGATCTCCATAGGGATACAAAGGAGCTCTTGTGCTACAGTCACTTGTCAAAGCAAGGACAACTGATGGTTAGACTACCTGGTAAGCTTTCCTGGCTCCCTGTCAGAGGGGTCCCAAGGGTGCTGGGACTTGCACTGCCTGTTGTTAGTGGCTGCTACCTAGAGAGGCACATTGCAAACGCTGAGTTTGGCCAGCCAGCACTGATGGCATAAGGGCCTGTGGCACCTGACCCTCCAGCACTCAGAGGAGGGAAGCATGTGGGGACAGTTCATTTGTCCAAGGCAGCTCTGGAGACAAGAAAGTAGATAGGTCCTGCAGAGGCACACACGGCAGGGCCAGTCACCACTAAAAGGAGTGAGGACCTTCTGCCCACTGGAGGTCCATCAGTCTCCAGCCCTTACAGTCTGACTGGCCTCAGTGGGCGGTACAGAAACCCTCCACACTCCTCACCCAGCAGACCGCACACCTGGACAACCCCAGCCATGTCAGCACAGGCAACAGCCACTGGAGGCAGACAAAATCCAATCTGGAAATTTGATTGCACTGAAAAATCTGGATTTTTGGAGCCCTCAGTTAAGCACCAAGAATTTGTCATGTGCCATATACATAAACTCCTTTTAGCAACCGCCAAAAAACATTTTTAAAACTATATCTGACACATCAGTAAAAAATGGTAGGGGACTTTCTGTTAGTCTCAAAATGCCCACAAATATTCTTCCAAACAATACCAGAACAGAAATGAAATTACTTTCAAAGGATTTCACTCCCAGATTTTTCCAGTTGGCCTCAACATAGATTCTAAAACACTCGTGAAAAGCCAAAGGCAACACAAGTACAGGTGACCAGACCCCAGAGCAAAAGAGACACCAAGCCATGGAGCCAACACCTGCATGAAGCCTGGTTGAACATCCAAGAAGCAGTGGGGACACAAGAAGAACAGGATTTAATTATTCACGAAGTCTTCACAAGGGGACATGGCTTCTGTACACTCCTTTGCCCACAAATCAAGGACAAATCACACACGCACACTTGCCAGAAATACTGGCAATATAAAATATGTTGTCAGCTGATAATGCTGGTTACTGCAGAGCCACCAGCAGCTGATCTGCGCTCAGCTTCCTCCTAAATCAGCACTGTTCTGTGAACATGAATCATACGCCTGTGGTTTATTCCCTTGTAGTTTTCCAGAACTCTATCATCTGGTGTGGAGAGGGGAGAGAGAGAGAGAGAGGGAGGAGAAAATGACTTTAAAAGAATGTTAACATTTCAAAGTCAAAATTAACGCCTGCCCAAGAGGCCTAGATGGCCACTCCTGTGCATATATTGATCTTAACCAGACTACATGCTAACAGTCTCTTTTTCGACAGAGGATGTCCTTGCTCAGTGATGGAAGAGATGTTGCTTGTTGAAATGAAGCAGCTATTAAACCTTTCTATCTTCTTCACTCAAGGTGAATTTTTTTCTGCCTTATTTATCCACACAGCACCCCCACTCCATGCAGAATGCAGAATTCTTCCTTTCCACAGGGGCTTTTCTGTGGTGTTCATCACTGCAACAGCACAGTGATTCACAAATACTAAAATATTTCCAGAGTCCCCATGAGATGCAGCAGTAGTATCTCCACTCTACAGAGGGCTGGCACATAAGCACAGAGAGATCAATATGACTGTTGTCAAAAGTGTTGGGCAATACAGGGGGACTGTGTTTCTCAGAGCTGTTAACACTTTCAGAGAATGGTGTTTCATGCTTATCCTGGCCTCCTTCTGTAGTGACTGCTGGGAATGACTGAGCATGTGCAAATGTCATTTTCAGAAGCTTGTAATCTGAAGAAGCTGGGACTGATTTTTTTTTTTTTTTTTTCCTTCACAGAGAATCAGTGCAAGTCACTGCACTGGGTGAATGTCACATGTAGCTTTTAGATGCTCTACAGTTGCTTTTCAATTAAAAATAAGTGATTAGTGTTATAACATTGGTAAAAATGTGGGGGGGTTTTCCCTGGCATTGTTCTTAAAAAAAGTTCAAACTTTTTTTTTAATTGAAAAATAAAACCTTCCAAAGCAGGTATGTGACATTGGAAACATTACCTGAATGGCTACACGTTGGCAATCAGAAACATCAGAAAGCAGAGTCTTCACATGGCAAAGGCCAGACAACACTCCCAGCTCTGCCTTTAATTAATACCCATGCAGTGAAAACTCCTGGAACTCCAAAGCTGCAGCCAAAAATGTGCTTTATACAGCTACATTTGCATTTCAGCAAGTTGGCTGCATGGACCACCAATGAACATCTACACACACACACACACACACACACACACACACACACCCCCGCCAGATTCCTGAGATGGCTGTTCTGCCAGGGCTCCAAGCCAGCTCTCATGGCAGCTCAAAGGCATGAGCTGGTCACCCTTTGCAGCCAGCGCATGACTTCATGCCCCCATACCAGCAGTGGGGACATGCAGAGGACAAGCCACAGTTGGCTGCAGGCCACCTTGCAGTATTTGCTCCTTCTGAGAGCTCCAGAGGCTTCATCACACTGACTTTAGCTGTGATGTCAGCATAAAGCAACTCCTTGGATGGACTACTCAGCCAGAGCCTCTGTTCCCTACACAGATGCATGCACACACCATCTTTCACTCACATCTGAAAAACACTAGGATGCCCACAGTCCTCCCGGGCAGGGTAACTCTGTCCCCCTTGGCTGTCACAATGCTCCTTGTGGCAGTTGCTTCGATTATGTGTGTGCCAGTTCTGCATGCTCCTGAGGGTCTGGAGGGACATGACCTGTGGTGGCTGTCTGAGCTCCCTCACTGCCACTATGAACAATTTACCTGAGAGCACAAAGGCCTCTCAAGGGACTAGGGCTCCTTGTAGTCATCCAGTTCCCGCTATCCATTTCTTCTGACCACCAGGCAGGTTGTCTTCATAGGACAGAGAGCATCACACGTCACTAGGAACTTAGAGGTTCATCAGAGTTCTAGTCCAGCTTGGCAGCCTCAAGCAATACACCCTCTTTGATGCATAGAACAAGTCAAATGAACCATCAGCCAGACCTTGTTCCTCATTATAGATGAGCACAAAAAGCCACCATTAACATCTGGCATGAGCACTAAAAAAGGTGCACTGAGATGTGGCAGCCTTACACAGTTTCAGAAGAGGCTGTGAAAGCTACTTTAACAGGTGACAGCCACATTTAGTTTCTATCCCAGCTACCCTGGGTTATCTTGACCTCTTCCTATTCTGAGAGAGGATTTATGTGTCCTCTCTGGCATGAGGGTCTCCAAGGTTCAGTGGATTGAAGCATTCATGAGTCTATTCTCCTCTACCAGGATGAGGAAAAAAACAGCTGTGATTGAGAGCATGGGCCCAGCAAGTGGCAGAACCATAATGTGTCTGCTTGCAGTTACTGGCTGCCATCCCCCACCCAGTCAAAGAAGCCGCTCTCCACGGATGTTCTCCAAAAGGTGATTTTTTTTTTTTCCCTTGTGCGCCTTGGCAGCAAAGCCAAGCAGTGCCAATTTCACAGCACCAGCCCCGGCACTGCCACAGTCACAGGCACATGTAGCTGGGGAAAGAATTCTGCCATGGCAGATGGATTGGATCCTCTTGTGCATGGATGTTGCTTAAGAGGGCCAGGAAACACTGCCTCTGCCATGCTGCAGAGTAGATTAACCACTCAGATGGATCAGAACTTCACTGGGTCAGACTGGGACTAGGTGTGAGTGTGGATAAACAGGACATCTGCTCTTTCTCTGAATGAGCCTCAGCACTGCAAAAGATGAATGTTAATCCAGATGTTTCAAAGGCTAAAGAGAGTAACACAAGTCTTTGAAAAGGGACCATCTCAGGGGTGCTGTGAATTATACCATCCCCATCCCTCCATTCTGAGCAAATGAAGGGAGACACCACACCATCACTCCAGAGTTTGCTTTATGGTCCATGTAACAACTGTGTTAATCAGGGAAATGGGACATGCCTGAGCGGTTGGAGGGAGGTACAGGTCATCCTTTGAGGCTTTTCATTGCTGAGCTTCATCAGCATGACGCTGACCTCACATCTCTAGAATAAGCCACAAGACCAAAGTGTGGCCCTGGTGCAATGAGAAGCACCAGAGCACTGTGGTGGCAGAGTGGGAGGTTCGTTCTCACTGCAATTGCATTGTGTGGCTTGGCACACAGCCTGCTTGGTACCAGAGAAGGGTAACAGGAAAGGTTGGCAGGAAAAGAGGAGGATACAGGGAGAAGGGAGAGTAAATGAAGTTAGGCAGTGGGGCAAGACACCCGGTGTGTGCTGGGAGGGGAGAGGGAACTTTGCCTGGAGACCCTGCAAATGGAGGCCTGGACTTCCTCTGCATGGTTCCAGGCTGGGCTCATGGCCCAGACTAGCTCCAGAAGCTGATGGCCGTTTTTCGCTGTGCCCATTGGGAACAGGCCTGGGGCAAGGCTGGAGAAAAAGCATCAACACAGACCCAGCCAGATCAGCATGCCCAGCCCTAGCCCCAGCACATCTGATACCCAGCACATGCTCTGTCTCCAAGGTTTCTTGCTGTGCAGCTCCAGGGTAAACCTGTATTGAGACAGCTGCCCTGAACAAAACAGCGACAATGTCTCCTCCCATGTCTTCTGGCCATGCCTAGAGCCTGTGGAGCACAGCCATCATGGGATCCTCCTCTCTCCTGCTTTATCCCTCATCCAGCACTGCAGGGTAACTAGGTGGATGAGTGCATCCAACCCCAGCATGGAGATGCTCTTTCCAGCCCCCACAGCAAGCTGGGTATGGTCCAGCGCTCTCTATCCACATTTTCTGGAAGCCAAAGGAGACTTCACTCTGTAAAGACATTGTAATATCTGGTCATCTTTAGTCTGTTTTTATGAAGCAGCTGGTGTTAGGCAGAGAGCAGTTAGGAGCTTTTTCCTCTTTCTTCTTTATTTATTTGGAGCTTTTCTCCATTAACCTCTGGTTTCTAGGAAACAATATCTTTTGTTGGTTGGCACCTGTGAAAGTCAATTTAAAACCATTACTGACATGGCAGGTTACTTCATAGAAGGAGAAAAGCTTCACTGAGCAAGATGAAATCAGCTTTACTGCTGCTTTCCAGGAATCCACTTTTAAACACGAGAAACTTCAATGTCACACAAGCAACAAATCAAACTAGAAACAGCTTCCTTGAGTCAGCCAAGAGGGAGAAGATCGGTCTGCAGACTGTTAGCGTAATGAAGGTAGCTACAGGGATGTCTCTGAAGGATGTTGCCTAGCAGAGGCATGTGCACACAGAGTAGCATGACCCCGGAGGCAAAGAGCCTGCATCTGCCTGGCTTTGTCTTGGAAGGTTGTCTACCATTACCATGGACCCCCATGGGGTGCAGCCCAAAGCTGCAACCTCTTTAAAGCAGTGCAAGAGCTGGCAGCATACATCAGCTGCTGGCCCAAGGAGAGTCCACATTTTATTATCCTGCACAGTGCAATAGAGATAAACAGGCTGAGCAAGGAGTGTTTCATAATGCAGCCTTCAGCGGATGGTGCTTGGCTGCACAGCACAGCCTGGACTGGCTCCAGGAGAACTGTTCCTCCTAATTGGCCTCATGTCTCTCACTTGGAGGAGACAGCCTGGATACTGTCTGAGCCTTGAGGGCCACAGGCCAAACGAGGCCATCAGGCGACTCCCACTTGCCGCCAATGACCTCTGCTCACTGCACAGCACCAGGAGAGCAAGGCATTTTGCAGGCTGCTGTCAGCATACTCAGCACTCCTGCACACCGTAAAAGCTGGTGCCCTGCATGCATCCCTGGAGAATGCCATTCAAGCTGGCAATTGCTTCCCTGGAGTCAGAGAGGAAAGAAATTAGACTTTGAGCTATTAGTATAACAAGCTGAAGGGGCAATCCCTCCCTCACCACACTGCAGCACAGATCACATTTTCTGTTCAGCTCTGGGTCAGGGGAGGCAGATGCAGCGCAGGAGTCGAGAGCACCCAACAGGTTTGCACTCACAGCATGGATGCTCGGGGGTTTTGGGCCATTTGCTTGCCATCTTGAGACCTCAACCTCTGAGGCCTGGGGGAGGCAGGAGAAAGACTTTTTCAAGCTATTCCATAGGCTTGGGGGAACTAGTGGCATATTTTGGGGAAAGGAGGAGGGCTGAGGGATAGCATCACAGAAGCACAGGCCAGGCTCTCCAGCCAGGTTGCTGCTCTGTGATAGGGTTCCCCAGGGAACATCCTAAGTCACAGAGTGCTCCTCAAGCCTTGGTAGACCTTGTGTCAGGAGTTATCCCAGTGAGGATAAATCACATTCAACTGCAAATTTGATGTTGGCCTTTCTTTTTTCTTTTTTCTTTTTTCTTTTTTCTTTTTTCTTTTTTCTTTTTTCCTTTTTTTTTTTTTTTTGTTACTTTTCCTGTAAAGTTATGGAACAGGAAATTTAAAAAAGCTCCCTTGCCAAAGCTCAAAATTTCACAGACTTCATGGAATCCTGGGGCCTCAACCCTTCTCTGAGAAGCTGCAAAGCAAAGAGGCAGGGCAAATTACTATTTTTATATGGCAAATTACATTAAGCAAATGTCTCATCTGTAGCTGTCCACTAACAACAAAGGCTTGCACACAGATGAGCTTGTCCTACCCAGGAATACGAAGCTGCAGTTCCTCTGTCCATGAATGAATATTTCTTTAACTAGTGAATTCTCTTCAGGTGTGGGGGGGGAAAAAAAAAGCAGTATTATAAATAGACAGAACAGAAAATTACAACTTGGTGCCGGAGATAGCCTGCATGGGGCAAATGATTTATCGTGTCTGTGCTACACTGTCTGAACCTGCCCAAAATTAATCCTTCCTAATAGAACTATAATAGAGATTTTAATACAGTACTCATCTGGAGTATCAGCCCCCAGAACTGTCAGGTCATGATCATTAGACATGTCAAAGCATCACTTAACATGCTGCAGAAATATTCTCTTGATGTGGCTATGGAATGACTGACAGGTGTACAATACCTGAAACGAGACCACAAGAAGGCCTTTATTGAAGGTATTTTTGAATTTGAAGGGATGTGTTGAAATGAGGATTTACGAAGATTGTCACCTAAAGTCTGTTGGCATTTGGGGAAGGTGTTTGGATCATTGCCACCCAGAATAGATTGGTTCATTTTGTTAAAAGTCCTTTGTTTTGTAATTACTATTAATTACAAATTTATTGTAATTTGTTAATAAAGAATTACTGTAAGTAAGAGCTGTCAAGTGTTTAGAGCGGCATCCTGGTACCTCCAACAGCTCCTGGGCAATAGGCACATCCAGAGGTCTTCATGTTAGAGAGAGAGCTGGGCAGCCTTTATTCCAGGGTACGTTCAGAAACCATCCCTGGGGAATGGGATTTGATTGTTGGCAAGGTGCAGTGCAGAGGACGCAGCTGTGATGGGACCTGGGCGGCTTGGTAAGGTCAGGTTCAGAGGTGTTTACTGCCAACATTGAGATGCCTTTTGCAGCATCTGTGAGTACGTTTGTAGTTATCTTGTACACAACAACCTTTTCTCTTTTTCTGTAAAAGTGCCAAGAAAAGCCTCATTGTTTAAGCTCAGCTAAGCGGGGCAAATTGCCTGTTAATGGGGAATGTTGATGGCTTGTGTGCTCTGAGTGAAGCCAAGTACCTGTCTCGGGGAAGACAGGACACAGAGTCAGGAAGCTCACAGATCCGCGTCCAGGGCACGAGGAATCTCAGCTGCACCCACTGCTGTGAGTGGCAAGAGAGCTGGCTGGCAGTGCTGTTGCTTCTCCTCAGTCTCCACCAGGAAGCTCCCTGGCTGCTCTCAACATGATCAGCATTTACTGAGGTCATACTCTGCTCCCAGCTAACCTTGGGGGTAGGCACCATGGGGACACTGCCAGTGATGTAGGCACAGAGGAGCAATGGATGGCTGTGGCCATAAGAGTACCAGGTCTCTCCACATGGAGCGCGGACACAAAGCTTTCTCCTCCCTGCACCCTCGCTTCTGGGGTGGCCAGGTCTTCTCCCACCAACACAGCATGAGTTCAAGAACAACAGAGATGTTCCATATCTCTGCCACAGGGGGAGAGCTGCCTCCTACATCCTGCCCATCCGTATCAGCTAATCTGGTGGCAGGGCACTGTGGGCTACAGTGGATCAGGACACCATCAGCCTCTTATGGCTCAGATGAAAAACAGCAGGGAACTGCCAAGGGAAAGGGAGACAGAGAAGCATATGGGCAAAAGGTATTCCTGTTTCTACAGACCAGCCTGCCTCCTGCACAGCAAGCCAGGGCTAAGCTACCACCAGTGGGTACCAGCATCTGGAGATAAGACACTGTGAAGCTGTCATGGAAGGGCATGGGACTGGTGGTGATACTTCTGTGCAGGCAACACTCCAGGATCTGACCTCTGTGTGTTGGTAATCCAACCTGAAGAGCCATTAGATGTTTAATTTCCTGTTGGAGTCCCAGGGGAGTGAAAACAAAATGTTAAATATCATCCAGAAGCATGAGCCCAAAAGCCAGTAGACATCAGCAGTGCAGGTTCAGTGGTAAATGTATGACAGGACATTCAGGTGGCAGAAGCTATATTATGAGTGAGTGCCAAAAACAGTTATAGGCACATCAGATATTTGCAGAAACACATGCTGCTACACCTGGAGAAAGGGCAGTTAGGAACCTTCTTCCACGTGCTCAGTGGTATTTGCAAAGCTAACCAGCCCAATTAGCACTGGTCTTCTGGGAATCCCCCATCAGGTCTGATTGCAACATCAACACTGCTGAAGAGCAGGTCTGTGCGGTCAAGGCAGGAGCAGCACAAAGACTGTTAAATGGAAATGAGTCCAATTCTCCATGGCAACAAGAAAGAATTGGGTCAACTGAAGGACCTGAGGAGACAAGTGCTCCAAGGAGTTTTAATAGTAGGCATCCAGTCAGAAAGGGACTTTGCAGCCAAGGGGTCAGGGTTGGGAAAATGGGGACCCTGAACTCTGGGTAGTCAGGACCCCAACAGCCAAATCACAGACTTTTTTCTTCACAGCTCCCACCAAGACCAGGCAGATGGGCTTCCCAGATATGTCTGAGTGTCGCAGTACATTGGGATCCTAGTTCTGCCTGAGCTCTGGTGGATGGCAGTGTCCCCCGGGCACAGGGAAAAGGGTCATTTGAAAAATGGAAGGCACTTCTGTGTCAGCTAGTATAGATGCTTCTCCATGCAACAACAATATGAATGTTTCTCCTCCAGCACATGCGTGACCATGGCTGCACAGAAGGGAAAAGAGTCTGGGTAGACCCCAGAGCATAGTCTGTGAGCACAGATGTCTCCCCATGTCTATGGTCTCCTGCCCTGATCTCTCAGTAACAGTGCCTCAAAAACGCATCTTTCCTTCTACTTCTCAATCACACTGAGCAAAGTCCCTTCTCATCACATGGCCCCTGCTTTCCCTTCTCTCAGTTGTCCCTGCTCTCCTGGCTGAGGTACCAGCAGTTTGAATGGGTCCTTTCTGATTTAACAGAATAATCAGGCTGAAAAATGTTTCCAGGGATTTTCTTTGCAGAAGCTGTCCTTGTGAAAAATCCTCATTACAGCTCACTCTTTGACAGGGAACACGCTGCCTCAGCTTGCAGCACTGACTTTGAGCACCTGGATGCAGCAGTGCTGTGCTTGGATCCATCTCCTGCCTTTGCCTGTGTACATGACAGCTTTACGGCAGAGGCTCCATCATTATCCTGCTTTTAACATACAGGTGCTTTTGCAGTAACAATCGTTCATTAGTTACCTGGAACTAACAGAGCCAGTACTGATCTGTCAGAGGCATGGAAGTGATCAGTGAGGGGATTTACAAGGAAAAAAGCCCCTAGATGCCTGGGACTGGCAGAGCGTAACAGCAGACTGACCCAGTGTCATCCACAACCATGCTCCAAGCTGGGTGCACCATTTGTGTTTGCACAGCTGAAGCCAGCTTGCTGTGCCCGGTAGTTTTGGTGCATCTTTAACATATATGTTAGCTAAATTAAACACCAGTCATGAATTTTGAAAACAGCAGGGAAATTACTTGCAAGTTTTCTTGCACGGCCTGTCAGAGCTGTGAATTCAGCCACTGCATTTATTAGAGTTACAAGGAGACATCACTACTTTCAGGTAATTCCCTGTTTTAAATGACACTTAGGCTCTGATATTTTTAAGTACCTAAAATGTGGCAATCACTTTTCAGACCTTTGCCCTTTACTTTTCATTAAAACTCCTCAGTTCTGTTCCCAGCTGTCTCAATTTCTGACCTTGAGATGAATTTCTCTTGAATAGTATCTTCATTTGTAAAATTAACTTCTTAATACTGTTCTACCTGCTAATGAATTAAACACACTCTTAACATTTATAGAGCACCTTGAGAACAGAGGGGAAGTGCTGTTGACGATGCAATTATGATGTTACTTTAGTTCAGCAGCACGTGGTGACTGCACAAATACACAGCAACATCTTCCCAGAAGACCAAGACACACTTGCACATCGGTCCTCATGCCTTGACGAATACTCAGCCTCCCTTCCCCTCTGCATTCACATACAAACTGAAATCACTGTATGGCTGTCTTTGCGGCATCAAATCCTTTGAGGAAAGTGTTTCTAGAAGCCTGCTCTTCTCCAGACATTATTGTATTTTATGTCTCTAATCAACAGCCTTTGCATTCCCTTCAGCATGTTGCTCTGTGCAAATACCCTTGGAGATCTCTGGCAAATTTCTGTTCCAGTCTCACACATAAAGCTCAGAGGCAGCTTCATTCTGCCTACCTTCCCAGGACATAGTCTCTTGAAGGCTAATTTCCCAGGCACACACTTGTCTTCAGGGGTTTCTGAGACACTGCTCTCCCTACTGGACTCTGTCCTGTCAGGCTGCACTCTGCAACCTCAGGCCCTTTGTTTTTGCCCAGAGCAAGGCTGGCCCAGTGACCCCACCGCATGGCTGAGCCCTTCCAACATTGCTCACAGCTGCATACATTTCCAAGTTAAGTAACCACCACAAAGCTCCTTCCCTGACAAAGAGACCAGACATGAAAATAGCCACAAGTATTACTTCGCTGGGGAAGGCTGGGAAAGCTTGGATGCTGCCTGCTGCCTGCTGTTTTACTGCAGCCCTTGCACCTGCTTAGGGAGAGCCAGTGTTAAAGCTCTTGAGGGGTGGTTGATGGGATGTGAACCTTTTTGCTGAGTAATCCTGATGGCTGAGGCACATTAGATGCATCTTGTACTGTCTTGGGGAATACCTGTATCTTCAAGGGCTCCTTTGTAAGGTAGGAGTCTCTCTCCAGGTTGTAAGTCAGTGAAGTAAGTTCTCCCGTGCATGCAGGCCCATGGGAGATGTGATCTGGTTCTCCATGTGCCCTCTGTACAACCCTCCCTGCTTGTCTGCCAGCTTGAAAGAAGAGCCCTCAACTCTTCCCATACAGGTCACAGCACCGTGTTTAATGTGGGTTTCACCTTAATCCCTTTCAAAAGGAAGCCCCTTCTATTCACACTGGCCTTGCTTTCTCTTTCATGACCACACACCGACAGTTAAATGGGAGCTGCTGCTTCAAGAAAGGTTTTAAGAAATAAAAGATGCTCAGTTTTTCTTAAGATGATGCTAAGATACCACTGGAGCAGGATCAGCTTTTCAAGTTTAATAACCTGAGTCCCAGGGTTGTGTACAGCTCAAAGCAGATGTAGCTATAGGGCCAAAGCTGAGGATTCACCTTCTGAGACAGCTCGGTCCCCTGCAACCCCTTGCACATGACTGTCACATAACACTTCATGTGGCATGAAGTGTTGGAGAGCCACTGTTAGATGGTCTGGGAGTACTTTGTGTTGACTCAGTTGATAGGAGCTTCATGACTTCCAAATATAGGTTTTGTTCAGCTGGGGGGTTGTCTGAGAAGAAAAATACTGACCTGTGGCCACAGCAGGCAGCAAGCAGGGCTTGCACCAAGGGGACAAAGCCCAGGAGAGTAAAGGGCATTTGTAGGCTAAAAGTGGGGCCATAAGAAGAAAAGACATGTTTGTTCAGGAGGCATGAGTTCCGGTCCCTGAAGGTTGGCAAGAGGAGGGGTCTGCCCACACCTTCTCCCTGACCTGCACACACTTTGAGGTACTCATGGGCTCTCGAGCCAGGTTTTACCACAGCACGAAAGAGTCTGAATAATTGCTTGAAATGAAGAAATAAAGGGAGCCTTTACAGTAATGAAAAGCTTTTGGAGGCAAATCTCATGCCTGTTTGTGATACCCCTACAAGCAAGTCTTTCACTGCTTATTTGGAAGAGTTCCAAAGGAAATTTTGCAGCATTGTGTTTGCACCTGGGGTAAATCAGCATTGTTCCAGGCAGCAGGTAGTTAGCCTGAACTCCAGTGCTGGGATGAGACAGGGATCCTCACTGCCCAAATGACCCCCAGGCCTGCCCCTCACCTCTGTGACTGCCACTTTGTGCCTGGCCCACTCCAGCTAGTCAATGTGATGCAGTTACATCCACCTTTCTGATTCCCCACACTGTTACACCACTTGCAGGGCTGTCCCCAAGTCCGTGGCAAAGGCAGTGGGCCTGCCCTGTGGTAATGTAGAATCACCATCGGCACCTCCTCCAAAAGCTGTTTACACATCTCTCTTTCTCTCTTTTTCTTTTGTTTTTTTTTTCTTTTTTTAAGCTCAACCCCTTGAGAAACATTATTGTGACAGGTCTATGCCCCTTTGTACATGCTCTTGTCTGGGTCAGTACCAGCCAGCCTGAATCAGGCAGGAGGGACCAGCTTCTTAGGCCTTATTTCCTGAAATCCCTCCTCTTCATCTGGACTTCATCATCCACAGCTGTAGACTGATGATGTCAGGTAGCATTACACCTAAATCCAAGAGCTGCCCAGTCAAGCCATGGACCAGACCAACTGGAAACAAAGGCAGTGAAGGAATTTGTAATTAAATTGCCATTAGATGGATAACAGATTGTCTAGCAGCTGACATTGAGTGAAAATACTCTATTCTGTCATGTTTTATCAGCATGAAAACCATTTGCAAGTGCTCTAATTACATTCCTAATTGCCAATGTGATTAGGGACCTGCAGCTGTTCATTAAACGTGTGTCACCCTCAGCCAGCATTCTGTAGGAGAGAACATTTAATTAATTGAATCGTACACTGGATGAAAGGAGGAGATGGACAAACCTGGAAGCTGAGTGAGGAGCAGAGGAGCCTTGCACTGAAAGGGGTTAGTAGGTAGCACGTTCTTCAAGCCCTGGGCACTGTGTCATACAACCTCTTTTGGAAACTTAACAAGCACAATCATAAAAAAGTCAGGTTTCTGTCCATATTACTCCCACAAAAGCTCTCCTGTCCTAATGGGCAGGAACTAATTTCTAGTTTCCGGCCAAATTTTTATCTTCCAGCAGTTCTCTGTGTTGATAGGGCAGTGCTCTCCTTCTAGCTTTCATTACAAAGACAGCCTTTGCTCCCCCCCCAGCTCTTCACCCATCAACACAGAGCAATCAGAGCTCTCTCAGCTCACACTTGTTGAGGGATGGAGGAATCAAGGTGTCTGGGTGCCCTGTCTGCTCAGCTCCATTTCTGTGACCCTGCATCCCTTCTCTGCAATTCTTCCACCCTCTCTTCTTCTTTCTTGAACTTGTTGACTGTTCAGATGGAGCTGGTCTTCCTCTGGGATGGGCAAAGGGGCTGTCAGTCTTTCAAAAGCCTGCCATGCTGTGCTTCCACATGGTTAACATCAGTTAAGGCTTGGAACTGTAGCCCCAGACTGGCCTGACTTCAAGAGGAACCATGGGGCAGACAAACCCAGCCTATGGGTTCGGTGCTGAGCTTCAGACACTGTTGGGGTGTCTGGCATGGGAGACAGCAAGGCTGATTACAGCTCATGCAGTCAGGCACAAGAACTCAGTTTCTCCAGGACGTGGGGGTGAGAAAAGGCTGTAAGTACTGGATAACCAGGTTTACACAAGTCACAAAGCTGTTGACACTCTACAAGGGCTACTGGAGCTAAGAGTTTCCAGAGTGGAAGCAGGAGCACTTGTATGTGCAGACAGTGAGAGCAGGCAGCCCTCACATGTCTGCACTGGAGGAACTGTGCTGCTGCCAGCTGATGGGCAGCACTTTGCTAATGTGATGCAGGGTGAAATGTTGGCTCATCAGGGTGGGTTGTGTTGATACTACATAGAAAATACTTGTTGGAAGTTTACAGCAGTAAAGATAAACTCTGAATCCGGTGAAGTTTGGTTTCAAACCAGGCACGCGGTTTGGAGCAATAATGACTTACTGTTTTTGTAATGGCACTGCAAATTAAGTTTTGTTACACTGATGGGATACAGTGCCCTGAGGTCACTGTGGGGTAATAAACACCAGGAAAATGAACGGTCATGTCCCACCACTTGAAAGCCAAGCCCAGAAATCAGTGCCAGTGAGTCTTGCAAGAGCTGGCAACAAATTCGTGTCACTTTGCTTGCTTGATATTAAAAGGGCTGAAATGGCTGAAAGGAGCCAGAAGAGTTTTCCAGGAAATTGCATGGTCTTTCCAGGAAGCTAGAGACAGTGACAGAGGTAAAAGGAGGAACCACACCTCTCATACAGGCATCCGGAACAAGAAGGGTTTGGAAAGCACCATCAGATGGCCCCTGTTCTAAGGAAAGACCAGGCTGATTACAAACTCCTAAAAGTCCAACTGCAGCAACCAGCCCTGAGGGCATGGCTGAACACTGAGTACTCTTGCAGTCTGTGAAGTTTTCTCCACAGCCTCAGAAGGAAACCACTTTTGAACACACTGGCCTGGGGTGCCGGTGTGAAATTCTCCAAATTGGTCTGGCTCATGTTGGCTGAGTCCTTCCCACAAAACCTCTCCAAGCAGGGAGTGGAAGGCCTTTGAGGAAGATTCAGTTCCCTGTAATTTTGCCAGTGGCTGAAATGTTTGTGATATAAATACCTGGGCTGGAGATCATTTTGCCTTGTCACTGCTGCTAGTGGGAATTGCCCTGGGAATGAAGCAAGTGTGCATGTTGTCACAAGGATTTGGCTGCAGATACTGCACACAGCTGGAATGATGCCCCACAGCATGGGCATCCTCTCTGGATCTGTGATGAACACTTCTTGCTGGTTTTCCAGAGGGTGGTCAGGGAGCCTGGCCTCCCCTGGGAAGGAGTGAGAGCTCTGGGGAAGTGCAGAGAGAAGTGGCCTTTCTCATTTTGTCTTTTATTTAGGATTTCCATCATAAAGAATTTCCATTTTCCTCCCATTTCAGGCTGTGCTTACAAATATAGGCGAGATGCCATGGCTCGGAGGAGGGAAGACCATCTCTGTTTGCTGAGCACCCCAGTATCTCCAGCTCCCTCTGGTTGCATGAGCAGCAGGATGGAGAGAGGAAAAGACACAAGAGTGCATCCAGATCAACTCATTTCTTTGAATTTAAGATAGTACAGTGCCCTTGCCTTAAAATATTCTTGATCACAACAGAGAGAGTATGAGGAGGCTCACCTTAATCCCTGCTTAATTTACACTTAAGAAAATGTCACTGTGAATGTTTAATAAGAATTAATTCTGTTTTTTCTACAGTTATTTTCAATTAATAGTCCCAGTGTTTCCTGGCTCTTCAAACAGCCATTAAAGTATATTGAATGCTGCTTCCCATTCATTAACTCTAGCCTCTGCTTAGTGTCAGAGTTTGCATTTCCGCAGCTGAGATTTATCGGTGTTGCACAGTCACTCCAGTCCATGACGGATGAAGAGGAGTTGTGGCTCCTTTCTGGGCCCTGCTTTGCCAGTTGTTTATTTGTGCTGACACCAGTCTCCATCCCAGCCCAGGGACAATTTTAGCCACAGCAGCAAAGCTGGGTGTGAAGAACATGGGGCTGTCTATAGTCATTTATGAACATGACATGATCTGTCTGTGAAATTGTTACTGTGCCATTAGCTATTGGCTTACAAGGAAGTGATTCAAGTTGTGGCTAGTTTTAGTTATTCAGGAAAGTGGAAAATGCCCCCACTCTCTCTGCTTAAAGGACTAAGTTGGCTCCATTTGTTTTGCAGTTTCATTTCCAATGATGCTGACTTCAGCTGTCAGGAAAGAAATCCAAGCAGAGGAAGACTGAATAAATAACGTGGGCTGCTAGAAAGACAGCCTAGAATGTCTCGATCCCATCCTCCAAAGATGGGATGCCCAGACTGTATGTGCAAAATGAGCTAGCAAGATCTGCAGAGCCTTCAATATGTCAAGCCTCCCTTTCCTGGTCACACTGTCCTTTGGCTTTAAAGACAGCCAGTGCTGTGCAGGGTCATAGTATTGACCCAGTCCCCGATTCTGAAAGAAAGTCCCCAGGACCTTCCCAGTAACCCTCATTCATTCAGTGGGAGCTCAGATCCTGATGCCTGAAGCACACTGCGAGAACCTGGACAGGGTGGGAAGGGTGAACAGCAAGGAAAAGGTGATGTGGGATGCTCCAGCCTCTCTGCCTCCTCCAGGCCTGTGGTGGGTTCCCCACATATCTCCAAACACGTCTCTGGCACTGCTGCCCCAGTCCAGGAAGGTTACAGTGATACGCCTGTGACAAGGGACTCCTCTGTTTATATTACTGCTTTAAAGAAAAAAAAAAAGAGGAGTAAATAAATAAATAGGGAAAAGGAGTGCTGCTGCTTGTACAAAAGTGGTGGTGAAGTGATACAGCTTTTTTTCGTACACCCCACCAGCACACAGTGACAAAAGACCTCTACACCTTTGGTCCCTGACCTTTTCTGAGGTGGGAGAATGTTCCCAAGCCACCCCTAGGAGGTGTGTCTGACTATTTTTGAGGTCACTGGTGTCTGGAGCCTGCTGTGCCCCCAGGTTGCCAGACCCTGCACATCACAGAAGAGAGATTTCCCCACCCCCCCACCCAGTTTCTAGTCTAAATCTCCCTTGGTGAAAATGATGTCTGCTACTTCTTGCCCAGCTCCCATTGATCAAAGGGAACTAATTAATTACTGTCATAACAATCACTGACACAGCAAAAGTTTGTTACTGTGGGTCTTCTTCCCATCCGCTTTCACAGACTGAACCAGCTCAGCTCTCTCAGCCTTTCCACAACCACCTTCTGGCTCCCACCATTTCTTCAGACTCACCAGTCTACCTGAACGGTCCCAGGCCCCGGCAATGTTAGGGAGCATGCCTTGTCTATACTGCGTCTCCCCCATTTGGGCTGTACAGCCCTTAGAGTCTTGTTAACGAGGTGTTGCCATGCAGGACCACTCAGTGTGATAAGAAAGCCCTTGAGTGAAGCTTGCTGCTCGCACATGTCCTTTGATGCAGTCTGGCCCTCACTGGCCAGCCCTGCAGTTCTGCTGCATAGCCAATTAGTCCCACTTTCATGTTGGTGCAGTTGTTTTTTTCCCTGCTTAAGTGCAGTGCTTTGCACTTGTCATTATTGAATTTTCTCCCATCGATTTCAGGCCTTTTTTTCAGTACATTGAGATTATTCTGAATGCCAAACATGTTCCTCCCCCTTCAAGTCTGCAGCACCTCCCTGGGTGCTCCCTCTTCCACTGCCTGAGCTGAAAAAGCACCATTTGGCCAAATCCTTTCCCACCTAACCACTTTCTGGTGTGAAAGTGCTGGTTGTGCCTGCTGGTTCCTGCACAAACCATTCCCTTTAGCAGCTACAGCTGCAAGTCCTACCAAGCACCCGATCATGCATCAGTCCACAGCCATAACTATAAGAAGCAGCCATGGAAACTCTGGTTCCCCAAGGGCTTGCCACTTCTCCAGGCAACTGCTGACCCAGAGTTGTCTTGCAGAGGGCAGACCTATATCTATCTGCTTTCCAGGATTTTTGCTAGCAAGACAGTCTGACCCTGCTGACCCTGCTTTGATCAGGCGGTTGAACTAGAGGCCTCCTGAAGTCCCTTCCAACCTCAATTATCCTGTGATCCTATCAACATTTTCTGCCTATTAGAAAAGTTGCTGTTGCATATCCAGAACGCAGCTCCTAGCTGGTGCCTCTGAGGAGAGGTACTCCTTCGCAGGCCTGAGTAGGATTTGCATTTCATGGGGCTGGTGGGGTCTTGCAACCAGAGAAGGTGAAAGAGCTGCAAGAATTGTTCCCAGGCTAATAGGCAGCAGGGTGATTAGCAGGCTGAGTGGCAGCAGCATATGTCAGTGGCAAGGGAGGAAGACAAGACAGCAGCCTGATCATGATGAAATACATTTTTATAACCACTGGTGAAAACTGATTCAATAAGCAGCTCCCCCACCTCAACTGACAAAGTCATTTCCCATAACAAAGACCTCCTTTATCTCCCCGCTGCTTGGGTGTTGAATTTGTTCTCCCATTAATGAATCATCAGCCTGCCAGATAAGTTTGACACTGCTCTGATTTCCTAAAGTGATAGATGTGGCAGAGCTTTGCACACTCAGCACCCTTTCCCCTGTGCGTGGAGGATGTGGGTGCTGAAGTCCACAGCTCTGCTACTAGAGGGATTTGTACATTATTCTTTAGTATCTGAGGTTTCAAAGTTGCCTGTTCTGGTTACCCTTTAAATTTCCTTCCCCTTTTTCCCCCTGAGAGCAAGCAACTCTTGGCAGCTTGATCTATTGAACTCATCAGAATAATATACTGTTCTCTAAATCAGATTACTTAGTGGAGCTCTTTACAGGAGATCTCCAGGACCAATATATGTGCAACAGCAGCAGCAGCTATCTATATATCCACCCAGGAGGAGACAAGGTGCCCGAGTTCAGTTCATGGGAGGATACATCAGTTGTGAAAGTCGTCACCCATGGCACAGCCCAGAATTGGCTACAGCCAGAGGCCAAGGGAGCACACATTGTTTGGAAGTGTCTTTTCCAGTTCCAGTATCCGGACATTTGAAATAAGAAAGAGGCAAGGACAACACCCCTTCTCCTAGAGCACCCTTGCTGCCTGCCGTAACAAAGGACAGGGCAGCGCCACTCCGCAGTCTGACTGCAAGGCATGATGGCTGACAGGAAACACTCCCCAACAGTGGAGTAATGTCTTGAGGAGATTGCCATGTCTTGCTCCACTGGCCAAGCAGCCTCTTGGACTCCTAACAAGTTCCTCCAGGGCCCAGCTGGTAGCCAGTAGCCTTCCCAGGGTTTGCAGCAGAGCGTCTCTCCCTTGGCATTTGGCACCCCATAGCTTTCCAGCATGGGCCTTGAGGGGTGACACAGAATCGCAGAAAAACCTAAGCAGGAAGGACTTTCTGGAGGTCTCTCGTCCATTACTCTGCTCAGAGCAGTGCTGACTTCAAAGCTAAGGGCCTTGTCCAAATGAGTTTTACTGTCTCCAAGGTCAGAGATTCCTTCACGTCTCTGGGCTCCTGTTCCAATATTTGGCCACTCTTGGCATGATTTTTTTTTCCTTGTATCTAGTCAGAGTTGTGCAACTTGTGCCCATTGCCTCTCATCTTATTACTGTGGAAGTCAGAGAAGAGTCTGGCTCTCTCCTCTCTCTAAAACCCCTTTAGATGGTGGAAGATACAATTAAATTACCCTGAACCTACTCTTCTCCAGGCTGAACAAACCCGTCTCCCTCAGACTCTCCATGTACAATGCTCTGGTCTTCAGAGTGTCTCAGTTTCCCTTTCCTGCAGTCACTCCAGCACATTGGTATTACTCTTGTACTGGGAGCCCAGAATTGGGCACAACAGACAGATGTGGTCTCACAAGCACCCCATAAAAAGTAATAATCACTTCCTTCAGCCTGCTAGCTACCATCTTGCTAATGCAGCCCACTGTGCAATTAGTCTTCAGCACTGCAAGGGCACATTGCTGACTCACATCCCACCACTGCTGCCCCATCCTCATGAGATGCCCGGAGACAGGAAACAAATTAGTAGCAGAACCCAGAAGGGATATGAAGTCCAATGCCAGATCTAATATGTCACAGGTTTCCCTCCCAGACACTGGAGTACACTTAAGCACTATAAAGGTCTTTAATCTTTTAGAGGATCCAGCAGAAGTTGCCTGCAGAAGCTATATGACCTAATATGACCTAACTGAAAGACCAAGCCACTGCAGAAAGCTCCTGTACTGCAGCAGAGTGGGTACAGGAGGATTCAGAGCTTGGTGTATGTCTCTTCATTACATATTGATGTTTCCTAGGAACTCCTGCCATTAGTCTCTGATAGTGTAAATCTGAATGTGGAAGCACTGTGCCATGGGTCCAGAAGTGAACCCAGTCTCCTCTTTGCTGCAATCTCCAGAGTTTTAATGCCAGAACAGTGTCTTTGTGACTCTCCCACATCCTGGGCAGCCTTGGGAGGCCAACACTCTGCAGTCCAAGGCAACAGCTTGTTATACAACTGTATAACAAGTAACCGACCAGAGTCCTGATCTCTGACCGAGCAAAGAGACACCACCATGGTGCAAACAGTCAAGCCATAAGGCCCCGTGACTGCCTCAATACTAATTTGCTGCAGGGTCTTCTCCCTGCCCTGTCCAGAACCTGCTGAACCAGCTCCATCCTATGAAGTCAACAGCATGGCGTTATCTCTCTAAGCCAGTCACCCAAACTCTTTTTCCAGGCAGTGAAGGGAGATGGCAATGTCTGGTGTGGATCTGCTTGCCCCATCTTGGATGTCTTCTCTGGGAGAAGATTAATCTCACATTGGACACTGTCCTTGTGCTCCACACTCTTACTGCAATGCTTGACAGAGCCTTTGGTCTGACAATTCACTGCCAGGATGTAGGGCCAGAATGGGCAAACAGCCCTTTAGGTGTTTTTCAGACCCTCCTTGTTTTTATTCTTCTAGGAGATCAATTCGTCTATATCAGCTCCCTTATTCTCTCTCTGCTCCCCTGCTCTTGTTGCTTCTCCCTCCTCCACATAGCTCAGACATCCTTTTCCCAGGAGCCACCTTCTCTCAGAGCTGCCACGTGCCTCTTTCCTCTGAATCTCTCTTTAAATATTCCCTCTCCTTGCACTTTCTGCACTAAACCATGCAGACCTTTATCATGCTCCAAATGAAGGGCAAAGCATAAAAATGAATTGTGTCATATTTATGCTACTCTGAATTGCTGTGAACAGGAGCACTGCAATTTTAAAAGCTTTTATAATCAGTTAAAGATTTAGATTTCTTTTTTTGGTGACATTTGCAACTTGATGTTGCTAAACACTTGAGCACAACTCATTTGCAGACATTACCAAACATATCAGAAGAGTCTGAAGCATTAACAGAGTTGCTAATCTGCTATTATTTACAATACTTGGTCTCTGGATATCACCAAGCCAAGAGCTGTTAGCTTGCAGCTGGAGCATAATCTTCCTTAAAAGGAGTATTAGTTTCACAGCCAGTCTCCTTTGCTGTGCACATGTTGTGGGAAACAGCATCCATCCTGTGTCTCTCTAGGCACCAATAGTTAAGGGTGTAAATTCTACTGATGAGAAGAATGTTTTGACTCTTCCTTATCAGCAAGGTGTTGTGATAGCATTCAGGTGACTTTCAGGGACACTGGAATTAAAAAGAAAATGTGCAGGACAACCCATCATAGAAAATGTGAACTGACTCCAAACAGACCGTGGCTAGCCAGAGAGTTGATGTTTCCTCTGTGCTTTGATGTAAAGCAAGAGTGAAGCTCTCCAAATTAGGGGCTTAGTGATGGCACAAAACCTGTTCAAAGGCAGGCAAAGGAGGAGCTGTTATGCCTGGGGCAAGGAGGTTCTCACTGGCAATAGCTTCAGCCATACTACTTCTGCAAGGTGGAAATCATGGAAATCATAGATACTTCATGTTTACAAGGTTTCTTTTCAGTAACACACTGTTCTTCTGTAGCCTGCTCTTGGGACAGTCAGCTCTGGGGCACAGGAACACAGTGGAGATATAAATGTTAAGGTAGCTTTTCACTATTCTCTTGATGGCATTAGCTCTACCTTCAGGCAGAGGGTTCCTCAAGGAGGAATTGCAAGTCCGTAGGAAGAGGGAGAAGAGACCAAGTGACAAAGAGCTAACTGAGGCACCATTGTGCTGACTGGGTATCCTCCCACACCCAGGACTCTTCACTACCTCCTGAAGGTAGACTTGGGCTGCTCTAATTGCTACCTGGCTTTCAGCAAGAAGAGGTGTACTTGGTCCATAGTACTTCCAGAGCATCCCTTGGAAATTTTCACAGGAGAACCAAGGGTGAAGGGTCTTCTCACAATAAACTAGCATTAGGATTGCTATCCATACCCGCTCTGATATGATGACTGCTATCACTGGCTGGACATGGAGGAGGCCTGTGTATCAACATTTCCAAAGAGAAGAGACTCAGAGTTTAGAGGTCTGTGTTATTTTTTTTCTGTCGTTTTTCTCTTGTTAAGATGAGGAAGAAATTTGCTTATGTGTTACAGTCTCCTTTGTACAGGCAATCTCACCAGTCACAGACCTTGTTCCCTGCTGAGCCAGGCAGACATCACATGCCATTTCCCCAGGCCTATACTATGATGGCACATTTATTGTTCATTAAACAATTACAAATCTTTGCAGACACAAGTCAAATGCTTCTTTGGCATGTGCTTGCACAGTCCTCAGTTTACCATAGGGACAGGGGGCTCTTCAGGGTTGATTCCTTGGATGGCAGAAGCAAACCAATTTCTCTTTCTTGGGAGCTGTGCTAATTTACACCATCTGAAACCCCAGCTTTTATTAATGAGGATTCCACCATCCCCCAGGTCATGGGGTGTGCTAAGGCTCACTAGAGTTAGACAATGAATTCATCATAACTGGGTGAATGTGAAAAGCAGCCTTAAGATTCTGTTTCTGTTTAGTCCCTGTCTTCTCTAGGGTTGGGACCCAATTAGAGCCAAGTGCTGTGGACATCTGTCCACCAAGAACCAAATCAAAATGATTATTTTCTTTCGTATTAGAGTGACTGAAGAGACATGAAGTGGTGATTACTTCCTCTAATTAACATCCAGATTTTAAGCTGGGCTAGTTTTTATTCAGTGATTCAAAAATGAAAGGCTTCATAACCATCCCTAACGCATAAGAGAGTCATTCCCCCATAAACAGCTTTAAATGAAGATTTTTGCGCTACTCGTTACACAGGAGGCAATGAATTACTTGCTGTGTTTAATACAGACACATTATTTATTGAACTGAGAGAATTAAGTCTTTCTAGTCTATTGGAGATGAACCCAAGCAGACATGATTTAGAAGCCAGTCGTTACTGGCAGCCCTTAGCACGGCAAACAGCAAGCTGGGTGCTGTGCCACTGCCTGGGTAATTTACAGCTTTTTGTTGCTAGAGTGTAATATATTATTAATCAGTCATATTTTAGGAGATGGATCTCCTATTTATATTGGCTTTAATTAGTCTGGTCTCATTTTAATCTCCAAACGTGCACAGGATTAACAACAAATCGGAATGTAACAAGGAGAGTTATATTCTGGGACACCGTTATCGTCTCCTTTCTTAGATTCATCTGAAGGTTTGCAGGTTGCCATTAAGATTCATATCCATGATGACACTGCCATACACCATTCCTCGTACCTCCTGAGTCATCAGCAAGATCTCTTTGGAATTATTTTGAAAAAGTAAAACCAAGGCTATTAAAGAAAAGACCTTGAACTGAATATATTGGAGACAGAAACAGCATGTTTGGTATGCAGCATAGATGCAGAAGAATGAATGTTCATGTGCAAGAAAATGAATACTGAAGGGGAATAAGGCATTTGGAATATGTGATCAGCTGTCATTTCCATTGCACAGGGGAGAAGGAGCATTGGACCAACCCTTGTCCCATAAAGTCAGCTGTGGTTTGAATGTACAGTTTCTGAAGAGAAGTGGATTTGGCTCAGGGCACCACAAAGGAGTCAGAGGATGAGAAAGAGAGAAAATTGGGAGTTTGGGGAGGATAGCATGAGACCTTCATGCAGTTGAGCTGAGAACCCTCTCCAGTGGTCTGTGCACCTGGAAAGACAGCTCCTTCCAAAGCAATGACCTTGTTAAGAAGTCTCTGACCACTGGTCAGCTCTTGCTGGCCTCTTGTGACCTTGGTCTTCTCATCCTAACTCTGCCTTTAGTGTCAATGAGCTATGCCCATGGTTGAACCCAGGCACTTCCAGACAGCAGCTCCACTGACTCATCTGCCATGAAACAGGGTAACAACCAATCAAATGCCCATTTTCTCAGACTAGAAACAAGGATAAGAACCACACTTGAACATATCCATCCAGCTTACAAGGGCATCCCTCTTCAGCAGGGCAGTAAAGGTATCTAAGCTTCAGGGTCACGGCCACATTTGCTCAGTGAACAGGAGTGCTGGCAAAAGTGACTGACGCCACTGCCCCATAGCCAGTCCCTGAAGCTTATTTCTGCCTCCACACTGTGACACAGGGAATTGCTCTGCCCCAAAAATAAGCTGGGGGGGGGGGGAGCATTTTTTTCAGCCAGATACATTTCCTGACCTGTTTCAGAACCAAGCACACAAAGAGTGAAATAACAGGCAGACACGCAGGGTGGGAACAAGCAACAAGAGCAAGAGGGCAGGAAACCCATGAGAAAATATGTGTGGAGCCCCAGGAGCAGGGAAAGCAAGAGAGTGGAGAGTTCAGGAACGAGGAAGAAAAAGAATGCTCAAAGGCAGAGAGAGTTCAAAGTGTGTTTAATACACATACAGCACCTGGTGGCTGAGACTTTAAATGGAATTATGCAGAAGAAAACAGATGATGGTAAGATAGTTTAGCACAGCATTACGATGGTAAACAGAGAAGGACTGTACAAATAGAGGCAGCCAGGAAAACTTCCATCTTACACTATGATCTCCTTCCCCATTTAAAAACCCAATATGAGGCTTGAACAGCATGCCATGTTGGCTTTCTAGGAAGTAATGTGCTTTAAATAGATTCAAACCATCACAGTGTTGTTCCTGTTAAAAAGTTCATACTCACTTTTAGCTCACCATAAAAATCCACCAAAGTTACTCAACCTACATAAGCAAGTGCTGGATTGAGAGATTCAGGAGCAATGGATTTCAGGGCAGGGGAAGGCACCACTAAGTGTGGGGAGCCACAAGCCATGCATTGCACAGGGCAGGGAGACAATTGTTGTTTTGGCGACTGGTTGGAGCCCGACCTGGCTGATCAGAGGCCTCAGGGGCAGTCACAGAAAGGATGAGAGTGAGTAGCTGCTATTTCCATACCTGAAGATGCAGAGCTTGGTGCCTCTGGTTTGAGGTCTGTGTTAGCCACAAGGAAACTGATACTTTAGAAAATGTTCGCAGAAATCCAATGTTTTGCACATTAAGCAGAAATTACTATCTGGCTGAAAATTAATTTCCCACCACAACCAAAATGCATTTTTGGCTAGTGGTTACAGACCTCTTTCAAAAGTTTCAGCCTCGTATGGCTCAAACAGCACAAATCAGGACTAGTGAATGCTCAGAGTGAACAGTGTGGAAAAAAAAATAGCTGAGCCCTGGGAATTGAAGCTCTTCAGTAAATAACAATATATCTAAAGCATTCAAGGAAAACCAGAGTTTGTCTATGAATGATTTATCATCCTGCCTTACCCAGGAGGTCAGATTAGTTGATCATAAAAGTCTGTTAAGATTAATGTCTTTAAGAATTAGCCAGGAAGGAAATAACATTGTAGCTAAAATTCCTCAGCCCTGTGCTGTAAAATACCTCCCTTATGCTATTAATTGCAAATGAGCCACATATTTATACCACTGTTGTGTAATCCGTTATTTTGGACACATTTATATCACAGAAAGACTACTACTTTGTAGTAGTACAGTCTGTAACAAATAAATATTAGCACAGGTACTTTTTATCATTACCCATTTTAAGGCACTTCAATACCTTGTGCCAGTTTCCTTTCCCACTCCCTCAGCAGCTGAAAAGTTGAAAAAACTGTTTCCTGATCCCCAAAATATTTCAAAAAAAATTTTTTTAAGTCTTATTCCAAAACCAGAGGAAAAGTTAAAATAAAAATAATGTACCTAAGGCAAAAGAAATCACATCAGGATTCTCTCTCTATATATATATATAGATATGTATGTGTGCATATATAGGTATAGATTTAGACAGCTTCAAATAACTTTGCTTCAGTTTGAACTTCTAAATCTTTTAACTAATTTTCAACCATTTATTTAAATGAAAAGACACTGGAAGCCCTCTTCCCAAAAATGTCAAGACCCAGGTTATGCACTAACCATTTCAAACCATTTATCTACTCAGCAGCTTTTCAGATGAAGGATTCATTGAAGCCACATACACCTCTTCAGGCATCTGTATTTTTAAATTAAAAGAAAGGGAGAATTTAATCAGGGACTTCCCAGCAGTCTGGAAGAGATGCAGCCTTGCACATAGGGAAGGAAGGACCTGGGTGATAGGCTCCAAACACCAGCTCTGACAGGGCAAGCGCCAGCAGGACTGCAGCCTTTGCAGAGAGGTCCCACAAACCCAGCAGATGACAGAGCTGTGTTTTCAGATTGAAAGCATCATGTTCAGCATCAGCCCCTGGCATAATAACCTATAGCTCCAAACGGAGAGGGTTTAGACAACATATTCTCTCACAGTGCACTAAAATAGGTAATTTGGCCTCACCCTCTAGGTCTATTCCAGCCACTGCAGGGCAGAAGGTCAGCAACAAACTCCCTCGCATCTCCTGCACAGCATTTCCCCTCCAGGCTGGTGCCAGTAGGACCAATTCCCTGCCTCTGTGGTGAGTAGGATGTCTGGCTAACGGACCCTCCATCATGTCTGCTGTGCCAAAACCCATGCACCATTCTTTCTCCTACATCACTTCCCAGGTCGCTGATTTCCTGGAAAATCTACACTTGAGCTTCCCAGTGGGTCTGGCTCCTGGCTTTGACATACCTGTCCTGTCATCCTGATTTAATCCCTTTAGCTAGAAAGAGGAAATTGCCTCATCAGTCCCAGTTTTACAGCTCCTGGGTTTATGCACGCATGGACTGCATGGCCTTGCTTTTTACAGTGCTGCACCAGGGACCCACGGTAAATTACTTGTTCAGTGAAGCTCTAAAACCTTTCTGGACCCACTGCTTTCCAGTGAGCCCTGGCTGTGTGACCCGTCTGCACTATTATCTGAATAAACCCAGCTTATTACGGAATCCAAACTGTTCCATCGTCCCTGTCCTGAACTATTCTTTATATATTGCCAAGATGATCTGTGTCAGTCACTTGCTTTAGCAGCGATTTCATATTCCCTTGCAGATCTCTGATGAAAATAGTAACGAGCCTTGTACAGATCCCTTTTGGATCCCTGTGGAACATCCTACTTCCTGTTGATTCTCTGCTGATTGCCCACAGTTTGAGTTAGCTGTTCACGTAAGGACACGTTCCTAAGCCTGCTTGTCCAGAAGGGGGGGGAACAGCAGACACTGACCAGCTGTAATGAACTGGCATTTCTGACATGCCAGATGCACTGGTTGAAAACTTCACAGAATCACAGAACCACAGAACGGCTGAGGTTGGAAGGGACCTTTGGAGATCATCTAGTCCAACCCCACTGCTCAAGCAAGGTCACCTAGATCATGTTGCCCAAGATCATGTCCAGACGGCTTTTGAATATCTCCAAGGAGGGAGACTCCACAACCGCTCTGGGCAACCTGTTCCAGTGCTCAGTCACCCTCACAGTAAAGAAGTTTTTCCTCATGTTCAGACGGAACTTCCTGTGTTTCAGTTTGTGCCTGTTGCCTCTCATCTTGTCGCTGGGCACCACTGAAAGGAGTCTGGCACCATCCTCTTTACAGCCTCCCTTCAGATACTTATACACATTGATAAGATCCCCCCTCAGCCTTCTCTTCTCTCTCTCCAGGCTGAAGAGTCGCAGCTCTCAGCCTTTCCTCATATGAGAGATGTTCTAGTCCCTTAATCATCTTAGTAGCCCTTTGCTGGACTCACTCCAATAGCTCCATGACTCTCTTGTATTGGGAGCCCAGAACTGGACACAGTACTCCAGGTGTGGTCTCACCAGGGCTGAGTAAAGGGGAAGGATCACCTCCCTCAACCTGTTGGCAATGCTCTTCCTAATGCAGCCCAGAAGAACTTCCTCCTTCTTCTAGTGGGAGAAGAGGTCAACAGTGTTCCAACACCCTAGTTTGGGTTAGCAGAGATGTGAATGCTTAAAGCCACAGAGAGAGAAGAGGCTGGCAAACAGGCAGGGTCTGCAAGGCCCACAGCATGGTACAGCATTCTGTTGGAGGGGCTGGAGTCACAGCGAGTGCACAGAGGGCCTTGCCCTTTCTGAAGAGCTGAAACCAGCAACCTCTCCAGCACTTCCAGCCTGCAACAACATGAGCAACGTGTTTAAGCCATCCCATCCCAAGTGCCTTTCCCCGCTGCTGCACTTCACTGCCAAGCCGAGCCTTTCAGATAAACAAACATTTGTTTTAATAGAAGGCTATTACTGGAATGTTTATTTCATCCCCACCAAAAAAGGAATAAAAATGAAAAATTGTGTTTTTTATTTACTTGTAAGAGAGGCAGTGCAGGAGCTAATGTTCTGTGCCGGCTTGTCTCAGGAACAGCTGTCCCCTCTGCTGTAAACTCCCCATAAACACAATGAATAAAAATGACAGAGATAGAGAAAGGAAATCAGAGAACTATTATTGGGCAATTTCATTAGAGTAGCAAGCATCACCTGGATGTATTTTAACCACTCTGGCTTCTTGCAATGACATTGCAGTGGGACACCATATTTAACCCCAAAAACATAGGTCAGGAAGCATTGTTTCTGCCCAAGGATAATTAGGAGCTGTTTGATCCAGACAAGCCATAGCTGTAACTTGCCTCATTAGAATTATGCAGGTATTCATGGAGTTCTCTGAGCACCTGGTTAATATTTGCATCTTTTACGGTAAGGCCATAAAAGATGGCAAGGCCATTGTGTTTAAGGCTAATTTTCTTTCTTGTATTCCCAGGCTTGTGACATCCTCAGCTAATTTGCTGAGCAGTAGACATGGTCTAGACACATCCATGGATTTGCAAGCTGCCTGAACATCACCCAGGCTCCCTCCTTCCTCACCAAGGCTGACTCTGCCCACATTTTTAAAACTGTCATCAGAAATGGGGACAGTGCTCTCACACCCCCAGCCCAGAGCAAAGGGTTGACTATAGTCAGGGTGCTAGGACTTGGGCACGTCTGACTTGAGCTCCGGGACCCATTTGTCCTCTGGAGCCCTGCTAGGATCTCTGATTACAAGGGGAAATGGGCAATGGAGTAGAAGGAAATGCATCTGGGGGATCTAGGAGCCCTCAGCAGGGAGATAGCAATGCACCGAGACCATCCAGGAGGAGTCAGCACCCCCACCACCACTCATGCACAGTCACATTTCAGCCAGCCACACCTGAAGGACACCTGTAGTCAGGATCGATCGGCATCTGACAAGCTCCTACATCTGTGCTCATCTTGTCAGATCTTGGCAGAGTCCTTCATATCTCCAAGCACTCCAATTCCCTTTGTACCCCATTACACCAGGTCGCCTGCTCAAGAAGTCTGTTCTCTACCCACTTTTAAGATACTTGTTGAAAATGAGACCTCTGGGAAGAGGTTTGGGTTCTCATTTATCCCCAGCAAGCTGATCTAGGAGTGTTTTCTGTAACCAGCTGATCCCAAGGCTTAGAAGCATACATCTCTATACCATAATCACTTGGGTTTCACAAACCCTTCTGAAGTCCCAGAAAGAAAGCTGCCACTAGAAAGGGTATTTTGAAGGAGCGACAGAGAGGTATAAGAATAACCTGTCAAGAAGATGGGGAGTTCAGCCGCAGTGAGACCAGCCTGGCAGCATAGCAATTAGATGGCAGCTGTGTTGAGTAATGGTTCCATTACTGATCTATTATTGAAAATAATGGAATAATAATACACTGCTGTAAAAGTATCTACTGTGACATCCAAGGGTGCAAAGTAACTCAGAATTATCCAATATAAATACTCCAGAGGCCCTAACAGGTAAACTCTGAGAGGATATAACCAGGCGAGAGCCTTTCTGCTATGTTTCAAAGCAGACAGCAGACTCCTAGAGCAAGCAAAAGCCATTACCCAAGCCAAGGAGGCAGCCTCAGTAAAATGCTGTGTGTGGTGTGGGTGGCCCCTTCCCAGAGGGGATGTCTCTGGATGAAAAATGGCTCTGAGCAAAACAATGAGGAAGATAAATGTCCAGAACCACTGTGCCGTGAAGAGAGGCTGAAAGGACTGATTATTTCCTTTGGAGGGAAACAAATGAGAAGGGTCTGGAGAAGAGCCTATGAAGTCGTGCATGGTCTGGAAAAGAAAGATTAGGACCTTTGGTTCCCTGACACAAGAACAAAAAGCTGCTCAATGCAAGAAATCCCAGAGTACTAAGAAACAGCCCCCCACACACACCCCATCCAACACAAAGATGTTTAGTGGCAATTTCTGCCTCGAAAGTCACTGTCAGCAGTACAAATCAGGACTGGATACTCGTGTCCTGAATGCGAGTGCCTAGCTTGCAATCATTAACAGTAATTTAACTGTTAGAAATGTTTAGACACTGTGCTTTAGGCTAGGCTGTGTCACATGCAGCCAAAATGAGGCTGTTTTTCCTAAATTTTTTGATGCTAATGGGTATGCATGATCTGAGGCCCTGGATAGAGAGGTCTACCAGAATCTAGATCCACTAACAGTAAGATCCATCCAACCACATGTTTTGATGGTGCCATTGGAGAAGATGGAGAGGGGCTCAGGCCAGCTAGATTTACCCCTGATTCAGCACTTTGACACCCTGGTCCAGGCAAAGAAGCAATGATGTGTATTCCCAGTGTTGGACCAAGGTGAAATTACGTTATGAACTTTCGAGAAATTTCCAAGTGATGCATTTTCTGGACAGAGACTGCTGATTCCTCAAAACAAGCTTTTTGCCAGTTGTGTGAGTCCTTTGTCAGTAAGTTTTTGCCAAGTATAAGCTTTGGTCTAACTAGAGAGAGAAAAAGAGAGAGAAAGAAGGAAAAAGAGATTTTTCTCCACATCAGTATGGTATTTAGAACCGTGCAAGGATTAGGGAAGGCCCACATTCAAGTCCCCTACTCAGACCAAAGCCTGAAGGTGTCTCCTCCTCCCCAGAGACAGCATGAAACAAAGACTGTCAGGATGTTAGCCCTTCTCTTGTTTGCCCTGACAGTCTTGGTAAGGTTTCAAGCTTGTCCTGCTGTGGAAAGGGAAAGTTTCTGAAATAGTATTTGCAAAGAGGAAAATCTGCTCCCACGTGGCCCTGCTGCACCTCTCATGCTCTGAGCAGGGGAAACTGAATGCCTGTGTCTGCCCAACCTTTGAGAAAGCACTTACAGAGATTAAAGAGCTCAGTTAAAGGGAGTTTTAACAAAATTAAAGTTCTCTGGCACAGTCCCAAGGCACAATCTCCCCTGCCTCTCTCCCACACCCCAGGAGCAGAGGACCTTTTGTAACTTGTCAGGTTCAGGGGTGTTTTCCCGAGAGCCCTAAACATGTCCCTTAAGTTCTGCCCATGCCCTAAGTGAGTCAAGCCCTCACAGCCACATCCCCTACAGCATGCATGAGGGGCCATGCTGCTCTCATACACTACTGCCATTCCCAAGCCTTGATCAGCCAGAGCATGGCCAGATAGCACATTTCATCCCACTCTGAAGAGATGGCCAAGCCCTCCCATGACCCACTGCTATGCCTGGCCACCCAGCACTGCAGTATCTCTGCCTGTGAAACCAGTGAGAGTCCGTCAGTGCCCAATGGAGTGTGTGATAGGACTTCTTCTAGGGAAGCAGCAGATATGCTTGAGACAGGGCTGTGCTTTTCTTGCTGTTTTATGCAAAGAGGGTAAGGGGAAACAGTGAGCAGAGGGGGCTCATTCTCACCATGGAGAGTTTTCCAGCTGCAGTCTGAGCCCAGTTCTACTTAGCCTTCTCTGGCCAGTCCTTCCACAGGCAGATCTCCCAGCAAAACCAGGTCAGTTTCAGCTCTCACATGTTTGAGCTTGGGTTTTGTCTGCGGTTTGCAGACTCTGGTGTAGCTGGACCTTGATGGGTTTAAGGATCTTGAGATCAGATTTCAAACTGGCTACATGATCAAACTTTGAAACTGAATCTAATTTCAAAATTGACCTTTGAGAAAGAGGTTGGACCAGAGACCTCCTGATGTCCCTTCCTACTGTAACTATTGCATGATTCTACTGTGCACCTATGACAGGGCAGATGGATCCAGCCTGACAACTTTCCTCCCTGGAGCGTGTCCTGCTCCTGAGACAGGTCACTTTGCTGTACTGTATTTTCAACCAGAATGGTATGTCTTCAATGATGGGGGTTTTTTTAACAGCAACACAGCAGTATTATCCCTTAATGAAACATGCAGTTTATATTTAGGCCCTCATGCTAAATGAGCTGTATTTGACCCTATTCAGTTTTTATTCTTTTTGTACAGCACCAGTTTGTATTTAAATAAATCAGGAGGTAATGGAAGGGAATTTTCAGCGGGGGGTGTAGGACGGGGAGGGGACAGACACAAAAACTGCCCATGTCCCTGAATAGCCAGAACACCACCATTCTGTCGAATGGAAGAACTCTCTGCATGGTTCTCAGAGCTACGTCTGGAGACACTTATAGCAAATTCCTGTTAGCTCCTTTATGAATACCTAGCATTGCAGAAGGTCAGGCCCCTAGACTCACATGTCATGATGGAGCAGCCTCTGAGACATCTCTGAGCTCAGCTCACACCTTTATTGCAATTTGTTATTCTGCAGGAGTCCGTAATTTCATTAGTGACTTGGACAACAGAATAGAGAGTATGCTTATTAACCCTATGGGCAGCGTGGTCTGCCAGGGGGTCAAAAAACACTGGAGAGCAGGATGAAAACTCATGACAACATGCAGCAATGCTCGGAAAAGAGCAGGATGTGATTGTATGGGGAAGAAGACAAAGTTTATCCAGCTGCTCAGAGGCAAGCTGGATAACAGCGAGTTAGGAGTCACCCTGCTGAAAAAGATCTGGATGTCATAATAGATCTGAAACCAAATGCAGGTCAATAAAACTCCAAACAGCCTTCAAGAAGACAGGCAGGAGCATTGCCCAAGTCGTAACCCTAATGCTCAATCACTGTCCCATTTCTGCGTCTACAGCTGGTCAGCCTGGGTCCCACCAACTCAATGTTTCAACCGCAGCTCCCATGCCCCGCATGCCATATCTCATGGTCTGGCAGGCCCAGGCCTCCCCCAGCCCTTTGGTACTCACTCTGCAAACATGCTGCCCATTGCTGCTTTCCCTAGTGACATGCACATGTCCATTCAGAACTAACAGGCAAGAGACCAGTCAAAACTCTGTCAGATAACAGATTTGGAGCCAGATAATGAAGAAAAATGGCTGCATTATCTGCTCTGAGCTATTTAAAGGAGACAAAACAGGGAAAATACACAGAACTTGTAAAGGGGAGAGTTGACAACAACAATGCCTGTTGGACCACGTGAGTTTTAATAACAGTGTATTGAGGATAACTTGGTGAAGGATCTTATGCTGGCAGGACAGCACTAACCCTCCTCAGTTGCAGGTTTGGGTTTGCACAGCACAGGGGTAGCAGCTGGTTGTATCCACACTGTCCCCTGGTTGAGACCTTGAGTAGGACCTAGTCCATGTCTGTACACATGTTTTCCTGCCTGGTTTGTGCTTGAGCCCCACACCAACATGGGAGCACATGTAGCCACAGAGACTGAGGACTAGACCCAACAGGGGCTTCAAAGTCAAGCACTGGGCTTTTGCAAACTACTCTTTTGAAATGCCACCACCAACTTTCCTGACTGTGACTGATTGTTCTTTAGACACAGACAAACATCTCTTCAGCCTGTGTGCACTCAACTGAGGCAAATGTATTCCAAAGACAGTTTCCAAAGAGAAACTGCTGGTAGCAGCAAGGGACCTGGAAGCCAGAAGCAATGCTGGGACTCTGAAGTAGCTCACAAGAGGGGTAGCCTGGATACATCCATCTGCATGCGTTACCAGGGGCCCAGAAGGAGGGGAAAAGCTGGGTTTCACTTTACGGGAACAAAAAGACTGTCGGAGAACAGGAACGTGTTGCAGCTGTCAGTGCTGTTGACGTGTTCAAAATGCCCATGGCATGGTCTCATGGTCTACTTATCCAAAAACAGTGGTAATCAGGTGCTGCAGAAAACCCAGCAACGGACACCCTGTGTTGCCAAGAATCACCAGTGGTGAAAATCCCCTTGAGGGGAAGGATTCAGACAGTCTTGAGGAAAGCAAATGGACCCTGCACTGACCTAGAGGGGGACCCTGAATTTTCAAAAGTGCCTTTTGGTTTGGGCCATGCAGCGCAGCCCAGGGACTGATGGTCAGTATTTCTGGAACAGCAGTGTAAGCCAGGAATGGAGGAGGGAGAGAGCCAAAGAGGTGGGTTGTCTGGGGAGCACAGGCTATGTGAGACAAGGGAGTGGCTCACACACAGTAACAGCAGGCCCCAAATCTGCCAGGACAAGGGCTGGGGTATGTCCTGCAGTGGTTTATGTCCCACTGAGGCTGATCGTGCAGGAATGTGAAGCATTCTGTGAACCCACTGCACTCCAGTTCTGCCAGGACTCCAGAGTTTAGCAGCAGGATGGGACCTCAATGAGATCCTCTGTGTGCGTCATGGAGAAAGGAGCACTTGCAGGGCCATATTGCCATTGAAACAGCACAAGTATAACTATGACACATTAAATACACAAAGGCAGGGAAAGTTGCTAATTACCCACAAATAACAAGCTGCAACCACATAACGCACTTAATTAGAAAATAAATTAATCACAACATGGAAGGCACGCTTTAATTATCTCAATACACTGCACTGTGCAGTAATGAGTGTCACCTGAGCTGGTAAGTGCTGGCTTGTGTTTGCAATCTCATTAAGGCCAGTCTCTCACCGCGCTCCTTCAAGCACATTCATGCACGCTTGGCTTAACTGATAGGTCTACCTAAAACAGTTGCTGCTCTGCATGACTTGCTTGCCTAGTGATAGCGTGAGCCCCTCTCACTTCTGGAAGCAAGGCTTTGCTCTGCACACAGTCCCAGAGAGGTGCTCTAGGGATCTCTCTGCTCCTGATAGGGAACGTCACCTTCTGAGGACTAGTTTTTCCACACAATTTCTATGCTTAGACAGGCCAGGCCAAGAAAGGGTGTTTTTTCACTGGGAATAATTGCTCTGGTACAAGCCCTTCTGCTGCTGCTGCAGTGGCGCAAACATGCTTCATGCTGATGTGCTGTGCCCCCTCTGCTTAGGGGTCTAAAGTCCTTACAGCCTTGTATCACTGTGTGTCGTTGTTGTTATTGCAAGACCATGAGCAGACAAGACCTCAGACTGCATCCACACTTTTCAGAGGTCCATATGTGGGGTCTGGAACTGATTTCCACTCCCCAACCCAAACTGAAGACACAGATTGTTTGCCTCTGTGATGAAACAGTGCTAGGTAGAGATGTCCTCAGCTCCATCAAGACATCAGCTGCTCTAGCACAGAGCTGGGCTCTGCACGTAGGCTGTTCCACCTAGAAAGGGGTACAAAAGCTTCATATATTATGGTCTGGGTTTACACTACCCCTGCAGGTCCAAAACCAAGTCACAGAGGAACACCAAAGTGATGGAGAACTTCAGGGATAGGAGAAAAGGGAATTATCTGAAGCCACAGCTTTCCAGGGAACTTTAAGTATAAGCTAAGTACAAGAAAATTTTCAGAGCTTATCTGGGCAAAGTCCTGAATGACCTGCCCTGACTTTGAAGTTGGCCTGTCTTTGAGCAGGGGATTGGACTAGACACCCCCAGAGATCCCTTCCTACCCAAAACTTCCTATGCTTCTACAAACATGGTCTGCTCCAACCTATTTTTTTTCATGATTCTGCTAACATGACATTGTTTGGTTTAATCTTTATGCCTCAGAAGCTTCTAGGTTTGTTTTTTCTTTTTGCTTTCCACGTGTAGCATTTCTGTACAGGGGGAAAAGAAGAACAAAACTTTCACTTCAGAGGGAAAAACAAAGGAAGGCAAAGGAAAATCTCACAGACTTCTATATAAACATTTTCTTCTTTTGGTTTTTTTGTAAACCAGAGAACCCTAGAGACATCAAAACTGAAAATTTTGTTCAATGTGTTGTCCCTAAAATAGCTCTCAGTTCTCCCCTCCTCCCAGCACCTCAGAAGGCTATAGTGTCTATGCTTGAATGCAAGTTGAGGCCACCTCCTGCATCACACCCTAACCCTTGGACATCCAATCTCCCACTTTCAGTCCCTTCCCCATTTGTCTCCTCCACTGCCTCTTCCCCCTCCTATTAGAAACACCTTTAGCTTCACCACCTTTCAAAACCCACTGCTGGCTCTGCTCACTTCCACAGTTGCTCCCCAATTCCAAGGCTTCCAACTCAGAGCCTCCTGAGCATGTTTCCCTC
Organism: Apteryx mantelli; assembly: GCF_036417845.1. NCBI lineage: Eukaryota > Metazoa > Chordata > Aves > Apterygiformes > Apterygidae > Apteryx > Apteryx mantelli. Next base: position 26,303,113 of record NC_089990.1, read on the forward strand.
TCACTGCCTGGAGTCCCTCTCTCCCAACCCACCACAGCTCCACTTCTGCCTTTGGCTCCACTGAAACTTTCAGCCATGGTGCTCTTTTTTTATCTTGTCCGCTGCTGGCTACTGTGGCTATCCCACCTGCTGTCCCTACCACCTCTGTCCTCTCCTCAGTGTGTTCCCATCCAGCCACCAGCTTTGCAGCAGGTCTTACAGGGGATTCCCACAGCATCTGTTCTTGTTCTCTTCTCCATCTGCACCTGACAGCCCCAGCTGGAAATATATCTCTCCTGATGGTTCAGTGAACTCCTCCAGGTCTAGATTTCTTCTCTCAATGCAATTTTACTATAGCAGAGGTCTCAACTTGCCCCAACCCTACCTTCAGCCACCTACCGACCCACCCCCAGTCTCTGTGAACTTCCCTGTCCTCCCAGTCACTACCGTGTCTCATATTGGTGTCATCTTCTACTTACACTTCCATGTGAGTCCTCACACCCAGCATATGTCTGAGCTTGGTGGATTCTCTTTGCCTCACATGTCTGGGATACAGCTGGTCCTGTTCTTCCATGTGGCTGAGACTTGTCCTCTGGCTTTTGCAGACCCATGATTTTCTGCTACTATCCATGCCAGATCATTTTCCTAACCATTGCTCTCCAAATCACCATGGAAGCCTCCTCCTATCTTCTTCTCCTTCATCAAACCTGTTTTCATGCGCGGGGCCTGTCCCTCTCTTATCTTCCAATGACATTGCTACCATATGCATTGACTGACTGGATAGTCTTCAAAAAAGTCCCTATGTGGTTCCTGCCATTCTGCCTTTCACAGGGTAGGCATCCCCTACAAAGACATGCAAAACTAGTCACTACACTCCTGCAAACGCTCCTTTGCTGTGGAACCTCTGGTGAGAGCTCTAAGTGCACTGCCAGAGTTAGCACTGAATGCCATTTTGCACTCTGCAGTCACATTCTCTTTACATTGACATCATTGTCCCCTCAGAGACATGCCCTCAAATTATAGAGTCCCATGAGTCTTTGCACCAGCTTCTTCTCTTAGGTGCAGCACCATGATGAAAATGTCTGCCTCTGGGAGTGGTACCAGGCTTGGTACTGGGAGAGGGGGCTGAGACCTGTCACTCATCTCTGGCATCAGGGAGCACTGGCTGTCACTAATGCGTTATTGCGAGGGTGTTTCCCCTCTTCTCATTCACCAAAATCCACTGGGAAATGGACAGAATCTAATTAAAACAGGAGGAACACGTCACTTCCCCTTCACTGCTTCTGCTGGGTTGAGGTTAATTAGATAATTACTCACATGTTGCCGGTTTGTCAGACACTAACAATACAGTGATTACCAGTTGGGAAAGCTTTAGTTCCCTGATAGTTCTATTTCAGCTGCTTTGCTTGGAAGGTTTCACTGACACACACAAACACCTCCATTCTACAAATTTGCTAGTGAATGATGCCTTTCCATAGCCCAGAACAAGATGAGATGTAATTCACCACAATTCTTTTTTTTTTTGGGGGGGGGAGCGGGGGGGAGGCTACTTTTTGAAGCACATCCACTTAGTTATATGATTCAATTAAGGCTATACCCATGCCTTTGCAATGATGTTTGGTGGCCTTGTTCATTATGGTATGTAGACAGGATCATCATTTTGATGTAATCTATTAAATCTTTTTGAGTGCATAGCCAGCTCTTTTATCCACACAGTAAAGCCTTGTGTTTCAGAGCATGTTGTATGCTGTATTTACCATCAGGGTAAAGCATTACCACTATCTTCTACATCAATAACAATGTCTTATCACACATTTTCTAGTGCAAATACAGTATCTTTTTCAAACCTTCAGATCTTGAAGAATTGCACTGTGACTGATGACATGCCACATCCATGAGATGTAACAAGGCAGCACCTTATAATATCATCCAGGATAATACGTTCAGCAGATTATGCCATGATGGACTGTCTCATAGAGTTAGCCTAATAGGGCAAGACATGAAAATGACATTGTTAAGCTAGTGCTTCTGTCAGGCTTGTCAAGTGGAAAAACTGCATGGGAAATCTGAGAGACAGAGCTGGTGCTGGTGCACAGCACTCTGTCCTTGGAGCCTGACAGCATCAGGGATCTTGAACATGGGTATATCCAGTGCTGTCCTTGCTCCTCCTGATCCTCATCCCTGTTTCAGTGAGATCCAGGGATTATTTGTCATTTAGCATTGTCAATTCTGTTCTGCTAGCTCCTTCACAACCAGTGGTGATGAGCAGAATTAGACATGCTAAAAATACCAGCATTATGCAACACTCTGCTACAAAAATGGCCTCATTCCCAGCAGCAAGTTCAGATTGAGTGAAGACATCAAAAGCCATCCCAGCCCTGGGAAATATGTCTGTCTGTTACAGTGCATAATTAAAAAGTTTAGATGTATACTTCTGCTGTGCCTAGCCACTGGTAGTAAAAAAACAGGGCTCACACTGTCCTTTAAAGGAAGGGTCTGTGCAGAACAGTGACTATGCAAAAAGCAGAGCATCCTCACCAAGAGCTACCTACTGAGTAGATCCGCAACTGTGTAAAAAAGGGAGACCATGTCTTCTTTTTATTATTGCCAGACATATGGAAGTCTTACTGTAAGACAGGGAATGAAGCCTAATCTGCCCCACATGCCATTAGCAGGACTGAAGGTGCAGCTCAGGGTGCAGAATCTGTTTTTGTTTTTGACTCAGGGACCCTTCGGTCCTTAGTAGAATCAGCTAAGCCAAATAGAGATTAAAGGTCTTTGGCACATGCATCAGCCCAGCCTCATCACCTTTCCCAGCTAAATGTGTACATGGTGAAATTTGGACAGGTGTCTCAATATAGACAGAGACAAGAACCTGACATGTTTCTCAGGTCTCAGGAAAAAGGTACTGTGGCAGCAGCTACAGAGATCATCCTCTTAACTGCAAACTGAATGGATTTGATATCAAAACCAGTGAGAAAGAGGAATGGAGGAGTCTGAAAGAAGCAGTCAGGCTTAAAGACATTCAGCTAACAGCATGTCCCTGAGGACAGAGATGGTTTGGGGCATATTTGGTATGCTGAGCTGGTTGCAGTTTTGCTGCAGTGCTGTAATTCATGGCTATATTTTACAAAGCTTTCACAAGTCAAATGCAGAACATGACATATGGAGACCATGCCTAGATTAGAGTAATTGGCCACAATTAGCCAATTCATGCTAGATCCTACTGACTTGCCTTCACCCTTTTACCTCTGTATGGACATAGAGTAGAATCAATTTAGATGGCCATATTTCAAGACCTCTGTTAGCTTGCTGTGGCCCAGTCTCAACAATGCTAGTGAAAGCCCTGGAGTGCCTGGCATGGAAACACAGGGAATGTTTTGAACAACAGAGTCTTCAGGAGTGTTTTGAAGAAAGAGTGTCTACAGGAAACTGGACTCTCTGGAAAATTCAAATTCAGGTCAGACCCAAACCTGCGGTCAAGGAACCAACAATAATGAAGTCAAAATGGAAACTTGATGGAAAGGTTACTGAGTAACTGATTTTTTTTCACCTACCTGTAGTTCAGGGAGAAAGAGAGATGTAGAAGGTGTAATGTTGCTGGGAACTCAATGGATGTTTGCAGGCCATAAACTGCTCTGTATTTTTATTGCATCAGTCCCAACACCTGGAATTTCTGCTGTTCCCCAGCAGAACTGAATGAATTGCTTTTTCCCCATGGTGTTTAACTTGCTTTCTGGGTTTTGGTTACAACTAAGAGAAAAGCTGGGGCAAAATCTGCTGAGGCTCCTTGTCTTATGACTCCTGGGTTTCTTGTTACATGGTCAGGTTAAGCCAATCTTCAAAGTAGTTGCAAGAAGAAATTTCCCTGGATCAACTGGGCAGGCTTGTCATCACCTGAGACCCTGGCAGAGCTCTCATTTCTCTTGCCCTTTCTGTATCATATCACAGATATAATGTCTGGTCTCTGCTAGAGCACCAATGCTCATCAAAAGTTGCTGGGTGCTCTTTTACTTGGTGTTCTGGTGTATGGAACAGAGATTTTGAGGAATTTTCTGTCCTGGATATCTCTTTCATGAATGCCTGTGAGAACTGGAACTGTCCTTGACAAACCAGGAGCTGTCTCCGTGTCCCTTAGTGAAACAGGGGTGACACCTACTTATCACCAGCTATGCAGTTGCAAAAGCTTCTCTGAGGTAGCAGTACCTGGGTTTGTCTCATCCTGTGGCTTTGGAAATCTCAGTTTTCTCATTTTTTGCCCCAAACACTCAGAACACTAGAATCTGTTAAAAGTTTTTGACAGACAGTGCAGTCTCTCTAGTTCAGCAGAAACGTTATAGAGACAAAGCAGAGAAGTTCAGAGCTGGTTTGGAAACTCTCTGCTCATTTACATACTGGCCAGGCAGACAGAAGCAAGAACAACCAGTTCTAATGACTTTGGGGTGGCCTGTGATGGCTAATGCTATGCTGGTTACAGTAGAGAGCCTTCAGACATCTGTACTCAGGAAAGGTAGCAGACAGAGTCAGTGCTCAGTGGGAGCACTGGTGTTATCCTGTCCAACAGACTCTTGGGGGGAACTCAGCAAGAACTGAAAGCCACAGTGTTTTATGCCAAGAGTTCAGGTGAGAATCACAGTGCTTAGCATTCAAAAATGGAGACTCTCAAAGTGCCCAAGTGTGGTAGGAGACCAGTCAAATGTCCTCTCTGAAACCTTTCTCCTCCTGTCCTGTACTCTTGTTACAAAGGACAGCAGGAGGAGGTCAGGATGATGGCTGCACAGTTGATTTCCAAGGCAGAGCATGCCACTGCAGCAAGAGGTGACTAGGTGCTGACTCAGTGTTTCATGGCTCTGTCTCCATAACTCATCTCTGAAATCCTCTTTGTAGATTGTAAGGGTCCTACAGTACCTTTAGCTGAGATGTCTAACATCTCAGTTCAGTATTTTCAACTCCGCTAATTACATTTTGCTTCCATAAATTGACCCCAGAAAGGTCCATTTGAGCCAGCTCTTCACTGCCTGCCAGTGCAGGATTACTACTTAGCAAGCAGATGCTAGGCTAATCCAACCACAGAGCATAAGCTGGCTGCATCTAGCTGGTCTCTGTTTTGCACATGATGACCCACTGGCCAACAGACAAGACAAACAGCTGTGGAACTCACTGGGTAGAGTTCCCTCCAGCTGGGCAGAGAGGGATCTTCTACTCAGCTCCCAGGATTCACAAAACTCACAGGAATTCTGATGAATCCAGTTAGAATTGGTTAAAAAATTACCAGGGCAAGGGACATATGATGTGACTGACTGAGCACAGCTGGGTAACAGCATCTGTTGCTGTCCTTTACATTTCTGTGCAATATAAAAAGCCATCATAAGGAATCTACTGTCCATCTACTGTACATCAGGGAATTACTGCCCTTGGGGCATGCAGGAAGCCATGGTACAAAAAAGACTTCTGAAGAGCTTTGCTGAATTTCATAACCTATTTCACAAGTGCTATTTATCCTGTAATCAGGCTGCTAGACTAACTCCATGGAGTGCTGCATGTATTTTAGAAAATTTTGTTCTTTTTTGTTACTACTGCTTATTTTTCTTCCCTTGCCTTCTTCAAGGCTTCTCAGCATATGCATTATCTCTTGCTGGGAATGCTGAGCTCCAGAGACTGTGGTACATGGCAAAAAAGGGGCACTGTGCCCAGGCTATGAGCATGCTTGCACACAGGTGCAAACAAGAACCCAAGAGCTTCATGAAGAATCCAGGAGCTGGGATTTAATCACAAGCCCCCAGATTTGAGTAGCACAAGAGGGATATTTTACATGTTCATGGCTGATTACCACATTGTCCAAGTCCATTTGGCTAAAGGGGAAGCAGCAAGTGCTGAGAAAAGGAGGCCAGAAGGGAGAAAGCTCATGTCACCTGGAGCAGGATTTGTTCTCAGTTCAGAGGAGTCTGCTGAGGCCCTCAAATCAGTATGACCTGCAAAACAGCTGCTGTTCCTCTGTAGCCCCAGTGCCATCAACAGCAGTGTCCAGGAGTGGGCTAGAGCCAAGGTGGGTTTCTCACAGTCAGCATGGGAAGTGCTTCATTCTGGGTCCCAGATCATGAGGGCTGCAGGGGCTCAGATTTTTCTGCCAAAGTTATGCTGAGTGGGAAAGGGGGAAAATGGAAAGAGGATTGCCATGAAACAGCCTGGGAGAAGCTGTCACAGACTCCCATGCAGAAGGATGGTCCCATGGACAACCCCTGGCTTGGGATCTAGAAAGGATTTCAAAGGGCCTATTATGCCCACATTTCAGGCTCTGCTGAAGCAGGTCTGAATCTCTCTCAGATCAGATGGGGAAGCCTTTCCCCTTATCTGATCTGAGGAAACACGAGGTCTCTCCACAAAGTGCACAGGAGCCAAGGACAGTGCAAAGAAAAACTGCCAATGGACAGTTGCTCAGATACTGGCCTTGGTGTTATATTTTTCCCAGGGGATTTTGCTGAGGAGGAGACTCATGGAAAGGCAGCGGAGGCCAGCCAGGACACTCCAGATCATGTCAGATAACATTAAGTATGTATGTTCTGGTACCCAGCTCCCACTCTGGATATCTGAAGAGGGAGACATTCTCTCAGATGCCTATTTGCAGGCATCATTGTATGTTCAAGACAAGTTCCAATATGTTGAGAAATGATTCAGAGCAAGTCAGTTACATGGCATTTTCTGTGAAGCTTTGCATGTTCTCTAACTCCCCCTTATGATTTAAGTTGTATGTTTTGTTAATCTTTAAAAAAGATGGCATTAATGTGGGCATGCAAAAAACAACTGACTGCTGCAAAGAATGGCTCAACAACTTTTAAAATGCCATATCAGAGATGTCTGTGAGAATGTGAGTAGCTGCACAGAGTTCAAAATAAGACTGGAAAAGGAGACCTTGCAATGGAGATCATCTAAACAACTGGGTGGGTGTGTTTGTTTGTTTGTTTGCTTGTTTTAACTTTACTTTAGGAAATGGGGACAACCATGGAGATGCACAATCATTTAAAATTTAATACAAGGAAAATTATTCACATTGCCATGCAGATACAGACAACAGCAAACCCAAAAACAACAACAAGTCAGCGGGTATGAATAAGTACTGCTTGTTTTGATGGCAATGCAGATCCAAGGCAAAACATGGAGAAGAACAGAAGTGAAGGTCTAAAAAGTAGAATGGACTGGCAGCACCTGAGCCACAAAAGCCTTCTGTCTCAAAGTTATCACACTCCTTCTCTAAAATAGTGTGGGGGTTACCCTCCTGCTCTCCCCATCTTTTATGTAGGGGCTATTCCCCGATATACTCTGGTGGTTAGAAACCTCCTAATCTCTTATGTTCCTGGCCAACCTCATCCACGTCAACATCCTTTATCTTGTATACCACTTCCTCCCTGGTGATTTTCCAACTTATTAAGCAGTCAGAGCCCATGTGAGTGAGCCAAACTTTTCTAGGACACGGCTGTGTAGCCAAGGACAGATACTTTTGCATTCTTTCCATCCTCTCCTATGTCAGCCAGGTGAGAGCTAGCACAGTCGCTGGCAGATGAACACACAACGTAACTGTACGCACCCCGATTCTTAAGCTGATCAGGCTAAAAAGATTCAGGAGAAACTAATTCATGCATAATTCACTGACTTGCAAACTGAACATGGTGGGTACAGTGCAGTTCTCCAAGACAAATTTTACAAAAATACCCAAGTGTTTAAACCAAAATGGTTTAGGAGGAACAGTTCATCTTCACTGGTCTGCAGTAGACCAAATGGCAGCAGCAAATGTGTAGGGGATACACCTCTTATTGATTTCCCAATAAAAAGCCTGACAATATGACCAGTGAATACAATATTCAATGACAAAGAACCCACCATAAATTTCTTGACATGTCTGTTCTCAACATTTTTCTCCTTTAGTACAGAAAGGTCTCATATACTCTGCAAAAGGGCCCAGTTGACCCACTCTCTCCTTTGCAGTTTGACAGCACACAGACACTGGAGCTCTGCAAGCCATTTATTTTTCAGTCTGAGACTAAATCAAGAAAATTAAGAAAACATATTTTAGATATCTCCAAAATGAAAATGTTACAATTTTCTGATTGAGCTAAAAGTCCATTTTATTTCCTCTTGGGGGCTATTAATTTTTCATTTTACTCTGAAAAATAAACCTAGTTTTAGAACACTACTTTGAAAAGAAAAATCTGATTATTTTCTTTAAAAATGTCAAAATTAAACATTTTAGTTTCCCCTAAACAGTTTCAGGTTTCAATTTGCCTTGGATATTTGAAAACTTTTACTCAGTCTGAAACTCCATTTTTCAGGGAATAAGTCATTTTCTGGAAGCAGGTCAGCCAGCTCTCCTTATGAGCACAAGAATTCAGTCTGTGCTAGGCCCTTTGCAAAATAGTTCCTGCTCTTATGAAACTACAGTCAAAAATCAATTACAGCTGCAATGAGTTCAGTCATTCCTGTAGCTTTATTTTCTGTCTGATAGGGCAAAATCCCATTCATGCAGTATTTTGCATAATTTTCTCTGTAAAAGTGATTTCCCACTGACACCAAGGTACCTGCTTTCCAGTTCCATTTTCCTCCCACCGTCTTTTCTCCTTTCATTTCTTTCTTCTTCCTTTCTTTCACTACCTTGTAATTCTACCACTGAAAATCTCTCTTTAACCATCCTGCCTTTTTTAAAATATTATCTGATTTATAAACATTTTTGATACCAACCTTTTCCTTTCCACTCACCATTCTTGTTGCTGACCTAGGGCTGGAATCTAAACAGTGCGTCCAGGTGAAAAGGCAGGTGAATTTGATTCAGAAGGTGGATTTGATTTCTTTAAGATGAAGGGGCAGATCATCACACATTAAGGGCGTTCTGATATCCCTGCAGGGTGGATCTGACTCACATGCAGGCTTTATGGTGGAACACAAGGTAAGAACATTACCAGTGCCACCAGGACCCTTGCCCCATTCCCTTCTCCAGACTTATTCCTCGAGACAAGAAGGCAGCCAAGGGTCCTTTTAGCCATATAGGCTGCATTCGGCCAGGAGCAGCTTTTAACTCACAGCCTTGACAATATTTACACATGACATGAAGGGTGAGTCTGGCCCCTTTATTTGCTCCATAAATAGTTCCCATCTGTACTTGAGACTTATTCCCCTTCCATAAACCCTGCTGTTTTATTTCCAGCCCTTTCAAAAACCTTCTTGGCCCCTTAGAGCCGGGCACTGAAAGAAAACAGCAATTCCCAGCAGTGCGTCCCTGTCCTGCACACACTCCCCTCGATGGAATGAACACACTTAAATCTCCCCAGGAAACTGCCTTGCTCAATTAAGAAGGAGAAGACACACTCTTGTTCTCCCCATGTTTCAGACTGGAAGCCTAATTTCCTGGTTTAGCACACTACGCTGTAACGTTTGCTCACAGGTCCTCTGTGCTCCCTCGCACACTGATGACCTGGAAACTTGTCTTTATACAACCCAGATCCTCCTACAGTCTCATTCCTTCCCAGTGGCCCTTGCACCATTCTTGCCAGCCCGCAGCAATTTCAGGGAGTACAGTAGAGGACAACCGCAACTCAAGCATGATCACCAGGGAAAGCATCCCAAGAGAAAGACTGACCTATCTCTCCACCTGTGCACCTCTTCCTTCCCCTGCTCTAGCCTCCTTCACCCCACTCTGCAAATCCTGTGCACTGTTCCCTCGATGTAGACACAAGCTTTTAAACCTGAATGATAGCTCTGCATGGAACTCAGCTTTAAAATAGAGAAATCTGTGTTCAAGGTATTCCAGGCATCACCATTAGTTTGACCTGAAAATCCAGACTTGCAGGGCATCCTGGTTCAGCTTCATGCAATGGGAGCAGAGAGTAAAAGGACTGTCCAGGTCTCTCCCAGATGCACATAGACACCACCAGCAAAGGCTCAGAGTGTCCTCTTCCAGCCCAGGGCAGGATAAAGAAAATTCAGGGACTGATACAATTCTTTGCAGCAGAATAAGACACATTTCCAGCACTGAATCCCAGAGTTACTATCTTATTTTGGCAGCTGGCTTAGAGGTGCTTGCACTGATTTAGCTTCATCTCTTCCTCTCTCGCCAAGGCTCCACTGGCATAAAGTATCTTTACAACAACATAACCACCTCTGTGCCAGGTACACCAGTAGGACGTTTCTCTGTTTCCCTAATGCGATTGAATTCCTCACATTTCAAGTCTTCAGGACTGCTTTGTGCAGTCTTCAAGTCTTCAGCATTTCCCTTACCGAACCTCTATTTAAAAGGAGCAGCCACTCCATCCACAGTGATCCGTGTGGGGGTCTAAGAGTTGTTCTTTGCTGAGATTCTCAGGTGACACTGTGTCAGTGGCACATCTTCATCCATCTTACATCACCTTAGAGTCAAATGTCTCCCCACAAAGACCAGGAACGTCCAGATCAGGGAGCCACATAGCCACAGCTGATTAGGGCAGGAAATAGAAATAAGAAGTGGCCATTTTAGTGGTGTGCAGGCTTGTAAAAGCTTGTCCTGCAATAGGTAACTATAAGGGGATGATGTGGGTCATCTGGTATGGTTATGGGATGTCACCTGGACATCTCCCAAATGAGAGTCTTTGTTTTGCAGGAGGCAGTGGTGACTCTCATGGGGTTAGCAGTTTGCATCTTTGCACTGTGACACTGGTCAGACTTGCTATCTGAAGTGGAGCAAGTGCAGCCCCTGTAAGACTACGTGGAATCCCTGCAGTGTGTTGCAGGCTTTATGCTAAACCTACCAACACATGCCATTATCCCTGTGGGAGCAAACAAAACCATCACAGGACCCACAGAACCTGGATGACGAAGACTGGAGTGTCACTAAAAGACAGACACATTTGCTGTTCTTTGTGACACCCACAGAGGAATATGTCATGGGATCCCACTGTCCCCAGGTGACAGGAAGGAGAATTGCCCACATCTAATTCAGATTGCTGAGACACTGACTTTTCCAGAGCAGAAGCTAGCCACAAAGTCACATTTATTTGTCACTTCCATACTGCATTGCTGCATCCACCATAAAAAAAAGCTGGCTGTGGAGGGGACAAACTGTGAAATCCCTGCCCACAGCAGTGCAAGCTATCACAGACATCCCTGCATCACAGTCTTCCCTGGATCCAGTTTGCTTCTTGTATTGATAAGGAACCCCAACAGCTTAAGACCACAAGTGCATTAGGCAGTTCCATGATGAACTAAGGATGCATGAGTTCATCTTGGGATGCACAAGCTCATCTCAGGATGAACTCACAAGAGCTGTGGATTTTGCATTCTTTGCATGAAAGGCCTCGCACAGAAAGTGAGATCATTCCCAAGCCTGGCACTAACAAGTCCAAGGTGATGGAGCAATTAAAAATCCCAGATCTTCTACATGAGCAAAATTCCTGACTTTCACCACTCAGAACTGGAATGCACAAGGGAAAAAGCACTGTCCACATAAACCTATCTCCTATAACCAGAGATAGGACTTTACTGGGGAAAAATGTACCCTCCAAGGACTCTTGTAGGAAAGCCTGTCAGACAGAGTAGGCTGGCTGGTGCTGCTGGAGTCAGTGACCACTTTGGGTGCAGGATGTCTGTTGGAAGGCCAGTCCTTATTGCTTCTCAGCTCAGTGAATTCTCAGAGTTCTGCAGTTCAGTGGGTGGGACACTTCAGGGAGGAACAGCTCACCTAAGCACTGAGTTTTGTAATTGAGAGCTCATATGTGTTTCTATGCCAGATCCTTTGTTAGGTCAGTGATGTTAATGACAGCACTTATTTCCAAGCCTTTTTGTTAAGCACGGGCACTTCCCCTTTTCTCTCCAGCCAGTTTTGAGGAAGCCCAGGAGTAGCAGAAGCCTTGTTTTTTCACTATCATGTATAATAAATGTGGTTTTGATTAAATTTTTACACATTGCTTAATGCATCCATCAGGAATATGATATTTCACTAGCAACGGGACATAAGCCCCTCCTCAACAAAACATTTGTTTCCCAGACTGTTTCTGAAGTAAGCACCACTTCCACATTAAGAAAAGACTATTGTGACAGTTTTCTGGGGGATGTTCAGACAACATCTGCAGTAAGGTTTTCAATCAACTTGCTTTAATTTTTACAACTCCAGTGCAAACATCTTTATGACCAAACTCAAATGGAGTGAAACCATGTTACCTTTTCAATCTGTGCAAGCATACATTTAATTTTAGCAGAAACTTGGAACCAGTTCATTCTTAGAACTATCTAACTTAGCAAAAACAATGACCTGTTTTAACTAGGTTTATCAGAACTCAGGTCTCATTAGAGTACATCTTAGCTTGGCCAAGAGACTGATTTCAGGGAACACTGACATTTTTCCAAAAGGCCAGACATGATGTGCAATGCATCCTGGGGTACTTACTACTTTCAGGATGAGGAATGAGGGACTTGCCTCTGCCAACTCCACATCTTGCTGCTCAGCCACAAACTTCCAGCAGCACCAAAATTGCTATGCCAGGCCTTCTGGACAAACCTGATAAATAGCCTGGACTTTGAAGGCACTCTGAAGGCAAAAAAGAGATCCTGCATTGTTGCCCAGACTCCTGTCAAGCAGGGTCTCACCACCCCAAGCCTGTCTGCTCCTGGGTGGCATCTTTGGGCTCCTCTTCCAGCTGTTGCTGTCCTCACCTTGCTGACCAGCAGACACCTCCCAAGGGAAAAGGCGGCATTGAGACTGGGGAAACATCCCAGCGGACTTCTGCAGCCAGCAAATTTCAAGAGTCAAAGGAGGAATTGCCTTGAGTCCACAGGATCTCAGGAGGCCCTGCTTTTACCTGCAAGTCCACCACAGCTCAGTCTAATTTGGGGAGTCAGAGCACTGCATCAGCCTGACCACCTGCAGGCAACCACCCTGATGCTGAGCCAGGGGGCAAGCCAACCAAACAAGACATCACCTTGAGCAACCAGCATTGCTGTCAGGCTAGTGCTTGCAACAGCTTCCAAATTCATATGAAATGAATTGGGAGAATGTGTAACAATGCAATGCAGGTGGGAAATCCCTTTCTCTCAGTGATAAACAGCTGAATTTGATGTTCCTCATGCCTGTGTAGGAGTGGCAGGATTGAAAGGCAAGTAAGGGCAGACCAGCTCAGTGGGTGCTATTGCTTGCAATGTTGCAATGAGCTGTTCATTAAGTGTGGCAATTACAAGAGAGAGGAAAAAGTAATGAGTGAAGGGAACCAGCAAGAAATGCAGTCTTTTTTTAGACTGTATCAGCTGCTTTTTGAGATATTTAGACCACTCTCTCAGGGTTTTCCCCTCCTCTGTGCAGCAGCGATGCCTTCTGTTTTTGACCAGCAGAGGGGCTTTTTTATCTGCTACTGGCAAACAGCTTGTTAGTACAGGAGCCAAATAAACAAGTTTTTCAGGAACCACTCAGAGAAGGGTCCCCAGCAGGCTGCCCCATGCCCCCTGCAATCCACTGAGCATGTGAATTTCCCAAGGCAGAGTTTGTGTTTGCTCCTGATCTTAGCCAACAAATAAAACCTGCATGGGATGGAGATTTCCCAAAGAAATAAACAGCTAACCACAGGCTGCCTGCAGCCTGTGTGGATCTTACTTTCTGTTCAGCCACCCCTTTGTGGACCCACCCCCCCAGCAGAGCCTGGAGTTTGCACAGTGAAGTGCTGAGACACCATATTGACTCTTAGGCATCCAGCCAGGCTAGTAGAGCCACCAGCGTCCCTGTTATTCAGAGATGAGGGGGATGATGAGGAGTATGAGGAGATCAGGGGTACGATAACTCCTGGAGGCTGGATAGATTTCAGCTTCCTGAGACACAGTTTTTGCTGTACATACCAAAATTGCTGTGTCTGAATCATGCTGCCAGCTGGTGTTAGTCCCCTTCCATGGTGATATCACAGGGCAAAGGTGTGGGATGGGTATCCTGCTCTAAGCATCACCTTATCATCATAAAATGCAGGGCTGAGTGAGGGGAGAGCAACCATGAGGCAGCAGAGCACACACAGTGGCCAACATAGCATGCCATGACCTGCTAGAGCTGTGGTATTGGGCAAGACTCCTTTGGAATAAAGAGCTGTATTTTGGACCATAATGTCAAACCTGGCAGGCAAGCCAGCTGGAAGAAAGTACCTTTTACTGCCACTCACACACAAATGTGAGCCTTTTCAACATGCAACAACCACCTGGAAAGGATTTAACAGCCTCCTGCTTTCACTGAGGAAACACCTGGCAGCTGAGAAAAAACCTTTGAAATGCCCAATCAAAAAAAAAAAAAAAAAGTCTTTTTGATGAAGAACACCCACCTTTCCCTGATACAAAAGAGACTGAAAAGAACTAGAAGCAATAGACTATACATCATTTTAGTGCTACTGCAAAAGTTCCTGCAATTAGCCCAGCATGCTACAGACATGCACTGCAGAAGCCAGGAGCAGGGTAGGGTAGTGTAGTGCAGGGCTTGGTGCTGACATGCCTCAGATGCCACTGGGAATGAACTGTCTAATTTATTGCTCTCTTGGCTATTTCTGCATGGCAGATGCAGGAGGGTCAGCAGTGAAGATGGTTCCCTGGACTCAAGTCTTCTCTCCTGCAGTCATGCAGTACTTAGCACTGCGGAGATCTGGTCTGTGAACAGAGTCCACAGTGGCTGTGTCATAGCCACTTCTAGCAAGCCTTGGTGCTAGCAGTTCTGTAAGAGCCACTGCTGGGGAAGTTCATTGGTCCAAAAATAGAGGAAAGCCCAAGATCATGTCTCTCACATGCCAGGAACAACACCATGCTGCACAGACAGAACAGCTTCTTCCAATTTTGCCTGAGCTTCACTAACTGCATCAGAGCTCCTGCTGAAGGATTCACTGTCTTTACCTTGGCAGGAATTATTCCTTTCCCAGCTTTCTCCTGCTGCACTTCAAAACCTGCAAGACATCCCTGAGCTGTAACAATGTTTTACGGATTACAGTCAGGGAACTGAAGGAAACAATGCCACGGAGATTACAGCAAGCACTTTCGTTGGGAACAGGGGAGAAATTTCCATCAATGAATCACTTGACCATCTTTTATTTCATTTACTTTTTTATTACAGAGTTTTGTAGCAGCAGTTGTGATTAATCTGGATAATTCCCTCTGGCAATAAACACTAGGGCAGTAAATTACATGTCATTAACTAGCCATTACACACCAGTGCTGCGCCAGGGAAGATTCTTTTGTCTCTGGGGAGAGTGTGAGCTGGAGCATCAGTGCATTTTGGTGGCTTGTAGCCTGTCCCTTACAGCAGGAGCAGTAGTGTGGTAGAGAGGGGTAGGGTTTTTTTTGGAGGGGTGATGTTCAGCAACGTAACACATCCTGACAACCACCCATTCCCCAGTTACCAGTGCAGGCAGATGCCTGGCTTAAGAGCTGTTAGTCAGGATTTCTACGAACCCAATGAAATAGAGCTCTGAGGCTCCCCTGCCCCATGTGCAGGCCAGTATGGAACTGGGAAGGAACAGAGCACAATGGGCAAAGTTACTTCCATCCTTCCCTCTTGCAACGAAGCCTGCCACATCTGCAGCGGGGAGGGGAACAAGCAACATTTGAAAGCAAGATGTGCAATCCCTGAGTCACAAGGTCTCCAGCTACCCCCAAAAAAATAAATAAATAAAGCAGAACTCCCTTGGAGAAGTGGCTTAGCTCCGTAAATGCCTTGATTTTCACCCTTTCTGTCCCCCAAAAAGTTGGCTCATTTTACCCCAAAGAAAGGTATCACAGTGGTGTGAGTTTGGGAGTGGGCCCTTTCCTTAGAGGAGGAACAGCCTATAATTTACTGTAATGCCTACCATACATATAGAAGAGTGCTATTTCATTGATGCTGGAGCATCCATAAGCAGCTCCCACATTTCACTGACTAATCTAGAACATACCCTTGAACATGCATGTGCAGGCAAGCCCTTTGGAGAGAACAGCTTGGGAAAAGAGTGGGATGGGAAAAAAGAGTCCATCAATTCTGGCATATATATCCAAAGGTTCAGTCCTACCCAATCTGGCATCAATGTCTGGAGCCATTCCCTGATACTTAGTTTACATGAGCCTTTGTCAAGTTTTACCCCATTATTCCCAGCAGTACCATTTCATACAGTATCAAGCCTCTTGCCTTGTCTTACAGAAGTGCTTGAGGTCCTGGAAAAACCTCCCCAACACCCTTCAGCCAGCAAGGACTGAGTTGTGTGAAGGAAATATTGATCCCAAAGTGTCTGAGCCTCACCAGATAGGCTGAGTTTATCCAGGAGGGACAGGAGACTGTATCAGCTCCAGCCCAGGTGCCTTCAAGGCAAGGAGGAGGAGACATCTCCCTCTGGAGACCAGTCAGGCTTCACTGCTCCATTTACATGTCCCAGAATGCACCATCCTGCTGCTTTTGAGCTCAGTGTATTTACACTCAACTTCGGACTGAATCACCAACACGTGGAAAGCCTTGCACTGGTCTGATTTAGCAGATGCTTCTTCCACTGTCTGCCAACATTGGTTTTCTGCCAGAAGACAGACTCTTCTTAATCTAGAAGAAATAACTGATCTAAGGCAGCATAACAGAGAGCAGCTTTTGCTCACAGTTAGCTCTGTTATCCTAGGACCTGGCCTCTTCTTTTAGGTAGAGATCTTGCTGTCAAAGCAGGTTTTGCTCCTTAACTTGATATCATGAATCAGCCTGGATTACTCGGGCTGCAGGGAGATGAGAAATAACACACCCAATATTGCTCCTGAAGCTCATTCCCAGGTCTGCCATGGAGAGGGGATAAATCACCCCATTTCCATGCAAGTCTTGCAGGCAGCAGAAGTTGGCAGAGCCATGCACAGCCCTCGCTTGTGAAGAACTTCTGACTCCTGTGAAACAGAAGGGCAGGGGTGCCCAGCAGACTTCTCTGGGGCAGCCTTGTGTAGCAGAGAGGGGCAGGATGCCCCTGGGAAGTGAGGTTAGTGCAGCACAGCAGCACTTATAGAGACTGGTGATATGTTTGCTGCCAAGTAATACAGGCAGCACACCTCCAAGTAGAGGAGCTGAGCCCTTGGCAGCATGGCAAGCATGAATGGAAATACAAGCACAGGTCAAATCTGTGTAGAGCTTCACAGGACAGAAGAGGCCCTGGAGAGAAGCACTTACTATGCTGTTACAGAGTGCAGCATCTCAGAAGCTTTTCCTGAGCCCCTGAAGCAGCTGTGAGAGAGCAGGGCTGTAAGACACCACAGCAGGGGCAGATCCCACCTCTCTGAGCTGGCTGCTTGCACTCCTTTTGGGATGCTCTCAAGAAAGGACTTCTGAAGGACTGAGACAGCAATGTGTGGCTTGGGCCTGCATGAAGAGGCATCAGTGGGTCTGCGGGGGCTGCTGACAGGTGCTGCAGAAAAGCTGTGAGATGCACCAGTAGAGCTGCACGGTGGGGGAGTGCAGCCACATCACATGGAAACTGCCAGTCAGAGTAATGGTGCCCAACTCTCTTGCCTGCCCTTCTTCACCCTTAAACCTCCTAGAAGACCTGCTCTTCACAAGCAGCTTTCTCCTAGTCACAAATTTCTGGAAAGCCCAGAGGTTTCCAGCACTGGAGGGGAAGCAATCTGATCTGAGTCACATTTTGAAACAGTTTTTATTTCCCCAGAGAGGCTGCAGCAGTAGTTCTAAAGGGAGAACAGTTAATGCTCAATTTAGCTCCACAGGACCTAATTTGCTACCACTCACTCAACAAGGGAGAAGCAAGCAATGAGAAATCCTGGCACATAGACCTTGAAACCTGCTGAATTCCTGGAAGCACTAAGGGAAGGGATGTTTCTGCGGTGATGTTTCTGCAGGGGGCTAGGTTGCCCTCAGCTGATGAGCTGGAGGCACAAACCTGTGGTCCCTCAAGCAATCAGAGTGAATTCCCTGGTTCAAGCCTCTCTGAAGCTGGACTCAGATGCTTCTAGTCTTGCAGCAAGACCATGACTAATGTATATCTTCCCTCAGGCCTTCTTCTCCGATTGCTTTCCATGGAGAGCTCAAAGAGCTACCTGCCTTGTGCAGTTTGTGCATTACTGTGCAAGTCCCTATGCTGGCCAGATCTGACAGAGAATTGCCAAAAAACACAGTATCTTTACATCTAATATTTCCGTGCTATTGTGTAGCTTGTGCTTCCTGCCTGCCTTTGCATCCTCCTCTCCCAATATGCATGCCCTTACTTCCAATACACCATTCCTCTCAATGGTGTATGCAGCTCCTTCTCATTTCACTCAGACCTCTGTCTTTGCACTCCCTAACTCCCTGTCTCGGTGACCTATGTATGTTCATCCTTTTGAAGGGAGAACAGGTTTGACAGGTAAAAGCAATTGTGCTATTAGAGATACATAAAGTATTTGATTGTATGGCACACCGGTATTTTGATATAAATCTTTGTACAATGTGAAATTAGTCAGACACTCGTTTTTAAAACTCATATTTAAAACTAGTTTGCTGGTAGCTCTCCAGGAGAGAGAAGTCATCCAGAAGTAGTTCTTGGACCAACACACTTTGAGAATTGCAGCAATGACACAAAAATCTTCACTGTCAGAGTTTGCAAATGGCAAAGCTCAGTGGGACAAGATCTAGGATGGACAGCTGCTTTTCTGGGGTGAGCCAGGTGGTTTATCATAATAAAGTAAAATGTATCTAAACATCCAAATGCTTCTGAGATGGTACAGTCTGTTTTGGAAAGCAGGTGACCAAGCAGGAAGGTGCTGGGAGCTCCAGGAGTTACCCACCAAGAGATGGATGAGAGGCACCATGTTTGGTGTACACGGGTACCAATGCATGGAAAACAGTCCTGGCTGTTCAGAGTTTTGCAGTCCTGCTTATGGAGGTCCAACAAGTTCTAGTCTTGGCAAGCTGAATTTAGACATGCTTTACTTTGAGATAAGATGCAGTTTTAGTCATTGGCATTGTCTAACCCTGCATCAGACCACTGACAGAGAAAACAGACTGGCCATCACATGGAGCTGTTAAAGACAAGATATCTTTCTGCAGACATGAATTAACAGGCTTCTGGGAGAGATGAAAGTCCCTGTCTGCTGACCTGGAGATGCTAGTGGTTCTCTCAGGCTTTGGGACCTGTTGCCTGTTGCCCTGTAAGTCTTGCTATTTGTTGTTGCTCTCTCCGCTTCACAAGCCATACAGGAACTGGGCTTGCCTGTGCCATCCTGAGCACCCTTGTAATAGTAAGACAGTGATTTAAGGCAATTCTTGTGATTTGGAAAGAGATCAGAAAAGATTTTTTTGATGCAGTAAAAACCATTAAGGATGTGTTGAGAAAGGGCACAGACAGGCTGAACCTGTGCTGAGTTTGTACAGGAAGTTTTCTTAAGCAGTTGGTTTGTGGACCTTCCTTACATGTCAGGGTGGTAAGATCTGAGCTTGAGAAGGAATTTCCCGTGGTTAAAGAGAAGAGGCACCCAGCACTCCTAATCTCTGCCTGCAACAGTGTTCTTTTGGGAAACAAAGCGCAGTCTGAGACAACTTTGGGCGCAGCACAGAGCATCTGGGTGAGCTTTCATCACATCTTGCAGCTGGGAGTCCAAGGGGCATCTCTAAAATGGTCAAAGAACTTTCCCCACATACAAACACACTCCTCATCCCTCCCTGTAAACGTCTCTTCTCAGCTTGAATCACTCCCCTAATTCCTCAGCCCTTTTGTAGGATCTACTCATCACTCTACACACCTGACTTATCTGTCCTCAGGTCCACCTCAGCCCAGCTCTCTCCACCTCACCAGCACACCCCACATGCAGACTTGGGTCCCCTGAATCAAAGAGTCATCTGATTGATAACAATTAGGGCTCTGTCTGAAAGAATCACTGAGATAAATGTCCCTCATGGAGGGAAAGTTTCCAAAAGCAGAGATCCTGAGCTCAAGAGGAGTCACAGAAAAAGAGCTGGTAGCTGGAAAAGCATGGGAACTGCTGATGGATCTGGGAATGGGTTTGTGATGTTGGTCTCCATCCAGGGTGAACTTATGTTCTGTTGTTAAAACAGCCACAACAGTCGGGATGGACTCTGCAGCTCAGGATGCTGGCATAGCTGTGGGCCATGGGCCCACACATCCCAGCCCCCCACCATGTCGAAGCAGAGAAGCTGTTTGGATCTGGATCTTGCAACTCTGAGGAATATCCTTCCCCTTCCAGAGAGCTCTCACACCTTTGTTCTCCTGCCTCTCCAAGGCATTTTGAAATGTATTTTGTCTCTATATGCAATGAATATACTTGGCTGGACCAGGCACCACTTCTGAAGACAGCTCTAAAAAATGCTACCTTAGAATAATTCAGTGTCCTGAAATACACTTTACACTGATCAGCCCCTGCTACTGTAGGAGTTAATGTATCAAAACTCTAGACAGGACCGTACAGGTCATTTCACTGAGTGAGATGCTATCTAGTCACGTTCTTCCACTCACTAGCAGCAAGTCGCCTGGGTCCAGGGGATCTGACCAGAATCACTTGTGTCCAACAGAGAGGGTAGGGGACACTGGCTAACCACATATCCTGAGTTTCTCTTAACTGGTGATGATGAATTGGTTTTGGGATAGGCCTTTTATATCTTTTAGGAGTCAGATAGTTATTATTGGGGAGGGGGGGAATCTTCTGCCCTAGGACCTTGCTTGCTAAATCTCAGGCGACATTGCTGCCCTTTGGGTTTCGTTCTCTTGTTTTGTGCATCTTCATGTCATCCATCTGCCTTCTTGTTGGGATCGTGGGAAGAGAAATGTTTGTATGGTGAGGTGTCTCTCAGTGCTGTCTTCCTGTTAGAGGAGTGCAGGCCCTCTACTAACAATTTGTATGTGTGGTCTTGGTGCAAGCAATACGCTTCTCAGTGCCTGCTGGTTCAACTGTCAATCTTGTCCTTAGTTATCAATATGACCCACTTGCCTAATCCTTTCTCTAGTCCTTCTGGTGCTTTCATACACCTGCATTTCCATTTACACCTCAGAATGCTCTTAATAGTTCTGTTACAAGTCTCTTCAGTACTTCCCTTCCCTATCCAAGCTTAACTTTCCCTCCTAATAATTTGAATATTTTCCTTTAAAGTTATAAAAGCATATTACTGCAGTGGGAGATTGTACTGTCCCATTTTCCACCAAAGGGCCTATTTCCAATGTGCTATTACTCTAACATGTAATAAGCAATTTTTTATTTAAGAAAACAAGGATAAATGTTTGCTGATAAACATTTCAGGGAAGCATGCCAATTAGCATATCCTCCTATTCCTTACAGAAATGTAAAAAATCAGCGTGCTGCCAGCCACAAAGATTGCAATGTTTTTCTTTTTATACATAAAAATGTCTTACTAATTAATCATCCTCTTGTAGTAGCCAAAAACAAGACAACTCTGCCATATACTAATGCATGCCAGGACTTCATGAGTTGTGAAACCTTTAATTCTAATCAGGCATAAAGAATATTGTTTCCTCTCTAGATAAACAATTATATTCCATTGCCTTAAAATGTAAGGTCATAAGCAGTCCTCTACAGCTGTCTCTTGCTTGTCTGTCTGTCTGTCTGTCTGTTCGGATGGCACATCACTCATGAGAGGGACACTAGTCACTCTGAGTCAGTGCAGCATCTGACATAAAGAAGCCCTGATCTTGATTGGGATATCGGGTGCTATTTAGTACCAATTAGAAACAACAGCAGCAACAAAGAATAACTCAGGTGAAATGACATAAGTGACAGGAATATGTGTCATGAAAACAGTGGGTGTGCCTGACAGTTGCTGCCACTTCCAAATTTTCACACCACAGAGGGCTGAGTGGGGAGGGGTTAGGAACAATTTTCTAGGAGAATTAGAAATGGGTGACATTTTGCAACAGATTTTTTTTTTTTAACACCAAAAATGCAAACTTGGTGTCTCCAGAATACGTCACAGATACCTGCTTATCTTGCCAAATGGCTTATGTCAAAGCCCCTCCCAAAGTAATTCCCCAGAACATTTCAGAAAATGCCTTAAAATAGATTTGTAATGTTAAAAAGTGGATGAAGTGGAGACGGAAACTTCAGTTCTATGAGAAATCAGGTCTTTTTTCAGTTTCAGTTTTCTGAGAAGAGATTTTTCTGAGACCTGTTCTGATACTTTGTTATTTTCCTGTAAAATGGTACTCTTGAAAATGAGAACATCTTGTGTTTCTTAAGATGCATGTAAAGCAGGAATGCAAGAGACATCTCCATGAGAGGAGAAGGTACAGAGCAGCTCCACAACATCCTCCCACAGTGACCTCAGATGCCGTTGGGCAGAGCAGAAAGGGAAAAACCCATCTCACTTGGAATGGGTCCCAAACACCACATGGACATCCGTGCTTCTTGCCTCAACTGGAATCTGGTTTAGCCCCTTCCTCAGCTCAGTGATTTGTATCTGCAGTAGACTTGGGACAATTTAGAAAGCCAAGCCGAAGGCAGGTGGATTTACTCTCCCTGGTAGATTAGCTCCAAAGCCTTTTCTCCAGAGATCCTAAGCCTGGAGGCAAAACTGGGATCCAGCCCTGCATATTCCTCAATCTTGATATCCTGAGCCCATTTTAAATGAAAAGACCCTTGTTACAAGGCTGCTGTCATCTCCATTCTACAAGAAACTTCACCACCACACCTTGGCTGCAGGAGTCTCTGAAAATACCACTCTTAGAAATGGTCCCTTTAGAAAAAAGAAACCAAGTGGTTATGAGAAAAAAATCCACAAATTTATCACAAAATATAACAGGCCAAGTGCAAAGGGAGAAGAACAGTAAGAAATGAATGGAAACAGACCCCACACATTCACAGGCTCGTAGAAGACCCAGCATGTGGAAGTACTGGCCTTGCACACTACGTCATCCAGTGTTATCCACTCACCTCCATAAACATTCCAAGCAGACAGGACAAAAATCATGACCATGATGGAGTGGAAAAATGAAGAACACAATGGGATGTGCTGCCATAGCCCCAGAATCAGTTAGATGAGTGCTGAGCAAAGCTGTCCTCGTATCTGGGAGCAGGCGGACCCTACTCTGCGGCAGAAACCAGACCCACCGGAAGACTAGCAACCCATAAGCAGAGAGTATTAAAATCAGGCATGACATAGATCTCCATGGTGAAGGAGGTCAGATGATTTGGAGAGGCCAGAGAGAGACGAGGCTTAACTCCACTGATATACTCACTGTCAGATACTGTCCAGCAGAAGCAAGAATGAGTGGTCAGAGCTCTCTGCTATCATCTGGAGGAATGAAAGCCATAAGTGATGCATCTCCTAAGCAAAGCTTGTTGAGCACTCCAACCCAAATGGCCAGTGATATGCAATAAGCAGGAAATGACCTTCCTGCTCAGGGTTGGGGGAGTTGCCCTCAGACAGACACATTGAATTGAAATGCCCCCTTAGATATGAAGATTGTGAAATGTCTCATACACCAGCGTGGGCTAGCGAGCATTGGAGACGTGAGAGACAGCTAGGGGAGGAAGTTTATCTGCAGAAATCTGGCTTGGCATTTTCTTGTTCTGAGGATGCAGTCTCTGAATCTAAGAGATGAAGACATTTTGCAGAAGTCAGATTTAAAAGACTGTGTATATCATTGCATTTAGGAGATAGCTGGGAAGGGGTTCTTGTCACCTTTAAAAGGGCCACTCTCATGCTAATATCTCTAAGGACTTCTGAAAGACAAACAAGACCCAAATCTAATGCTGTGACAGGGTTACACTGTGATTTCTAAAAGCAGGCTTACAATTTTAAGAAATTGGGGCTCAGAATGACTCAGAATGGACTCAGAAGAGTCATCATTGCCCATAGCAGTCTGTGCTGCCCCAAAATCTCGCACACACCCCGCTGCTTTTCTGTCCTACATTCTGCAGTGAATTTCTCCAGCAGACACTCAAAGTGCTGTGATGTAATGAGCATCTGGCACAATTGTGTACAGCACTCTGTCAAAAGACACACATTTAGGAGGCTTTTTGTGTCTCTTGTGGCTCAAGAGGTTAGAGAAATCTGGGACAAGAGGCTGCACTCCTCCCCTCACAGGGACTGGACTCTGCGAATTTGTGTTTGTCTCTAATTGCAGCTCCCACTTGATGCTCACCAAGGAATGTTCCTAGAGATCACACCCCTCCCTGACAACCTGATTTAAATCATGCAGGAGTCCGTAATTGCAAATATGACATTTAATAAACAGTGTAGATGATTGTATGTACCGCCTGAGGTTCAGATCCTAGTGGGTGTTATTTGTGAATAAATGCCTTGAAGTGCCTTCTTTTTAATTACATTCATAAAGAACAGAAGTGTATCAGTCACTGGCCTTCCATTACAGCTCTAAAGAGCAGCACAATCAAATCATTAATACACATAAAAATGGCAAGTAATTAATTTTAATATTAACATAAATACTATCATATGACTTTTTACCAGCCCGAACTTCAGGAGGGGACATCAATAGTACCAATTCAATAACATCTTCCAAATTAGTTATTACCAGTAGGTAGGAGGTGTTTTTTGAGTGCTCAAGGCTAAACTGAGAGACCGTTAGGGCTGTCAAGATGGCTGTTAGACAGGAATGCAAGGATTTGTAAGGCCTTGACTTGTGGAGCCATATGCAGGGGAGAGAAGAGGGGAGTACAGCCTGAGCAGCCGCTGGCTGTGTCTGTCCCTTCCAAACTCTTGCAGAGCAGCAGAGAGAGAAGCTGCATGGGACTCACCCAGGCACTCCGTGAATTTAGCATCACACCAGGAGGCACCACGACCTGGGCCCTGAATGCACTTGGGCAGCGTCGATGAGCCACGGCAGGAGACACAGCCGCTGTCCCCTGCATTCTTTCCCTTCCCACCTCCCTCACTGAAACATCTGAACTATTTTCTCAGCTGCTTCATTCAGGACTATAAATGGAGTTGCAAGTTTGATCTGGGTGTAGTCCAGTCCCCTGGGAGCCATCAGGATTTGGTCCTGCCTCCAGCAAACTCCAGTTGGCTCTAGTGGTGCAGGACTGAACCATAAATGATGGGACCTTACCGTCTCTCGTGCCTACAAGTGCCCATCCCTGACAAGTGCCAGGCATGCACCATGTACAGAGCAGGGCTCAACTCCTCCCCCAAGCACTACATCACTGTTCACACATCCATGGCTGTGCATGGAAAGCTGGGCTCTCCCTGAGGAGCTGGGGTGTCCTGACCCAAGAGGGGAATGTGGTTAGGCACAAGAGTAGGAAAAAGCTCTGATCACAGGCAATGTACCCACTGCTACAATCCTTCAGGCTCAGATGGACTCACATCAGCCATAGGAGGAAGTGCTTGAGTCCTACTTTCTTCCTGCCAAAGCCTGGTGTGAAAACACACAGCACCAGAAGCTATAGTCCAGGAAAGAGGGAGTCCTGCTCCATCATTCACCAGCAGCAGTCCTGGATAGATCCATGGAGAAATCAGATTCATCCCCCACCAGTGGCTCCTCTGCTCCCTGCTCTGACAGCCCTGGCAGATATCTGCCCTTTGTCCTCCTCCACAGCAGCATTCTGGCGACTCTCCCTGCCCCTCTCGCATGCGGATCTGCCAGGGCACTACTCATTAGCAGGCCTGCAAATCAGCCCCACTACATCCTCTCTGCCTCCCTCAGATTCAGCACAGTGCTGTGACGTGAAGGCACACCAGAGCTGAACTTAGTCTTCCAGCTAACAAGACTATTCCTTGGTACAGACAGCACTTGTCAGCTGCAAATTTCAAAGTACCAGGTCATTGTGTGTCACTGTCCTCCTATTATAGCTGGGGGGAGTGCGTCTCCTCAGAAGCACCTGTGCCATGTGCAGAGGAACAAACCCAACTGCTTTTGCACATTATGATCCAGTCAGGGCATGGTAGCTGATTAGTTAAGTGGAAGGAAGAACCAATTAAAGTGTTATTAGTCTGCTCATGTGCACATGAACCACAGGATGTGGACTGTCTCTGACTTCTGACGCAGCTCTAGATGTATGTGTGTACATGTCTCATGTTCGTGTTCATTTTCTTAAGGAATGTTGTGCTCAGTCAATCCTAAACTAATACAAATAAATGACAGCAAATGAGCATCAATTTGTGAGTTAGAATAAGAGGCAAGTAAAATAAAATAAAAGAAGTTCAGAGGAAGGAAAATGGAAAATGACACTTGTTAAGCCTTGAGCTTGCATAATAAATCATCTTGTGACTGAATGAACTGTCATGAAGGCTGACAGAAGCTCAATCCAGAAGTACTTTTACAATGTTCAGGTATCAGTTACGACTGCTAATTTCATAACTTACTTAAACCAGCTAATGCTAACTGGGGACCAAGAATTTCTAGATAAAACTTTAAATGCATTTTTCGGTTGTTTTCACCAGGTCATCTGAGTTTGAGATGACCAAAAATGCCAAACCATAAAAGACATATAACTGTTGTGAGATCAAGAAGAAATCGCACTTGGACACATAAGCTAACGTTTACTAAGCCAGACTCCAGAGTAGTGTCTCCCAAGGACCGGGGGCTGGTGCAGACCTACAAGTGGAGTTGAAGTTGGTCTCATCTGTGCTCCTCAGGAGAAGGATGACTAATGGGGTCAAGGCATACTACCCAATTGCTACTTTTAAGTGTTCTCTAGCCTTTGATGTTTAGCAAGCTGAGCTGTACTTCTGTCTTTCCTCAGAGACACCAGCTCCCTTTGTAACCACCTCCCAACTGGATTTCTAAATGGGACAAGATGCCAAAAGAAGTGTGAGACCTGCTGACTTATTGATTTCCTGACAAAAGAAATCACATTTCCAACCATTTCCTGCCATTGTTTTCCTTCCCCACTAGCCTCTGCTACTCCATTCCCTCAGGAGCTGCTGCTGACAGCCCTGGATACAGTGTGAGCGTCTTCCTGTCTGTTCTCACACCACTGCAAAGGGAGAACTTCAGAGACTCTGCCACCCCTCCTGAGCTGCAGCACAGAAATGCCTGAGCAACATGACTTGTTCTTTCCCTGCAGGATCTGTCACTGCAGAAAGCAAGGGCTAACACTGGTCATGCCCCCTTCCTCCAGCCCAGGCTACACACTAGACCTCATTGGAGGGTCTCAGCTCTAATGGGACTGTTGGTCCACAGTTGAAGTGGGGAGTGTTGCACATGCTGCCTGACTGCTGTCAGTAGGAAAAATATACCAGCATGGCATCAAGGTCAAGAAGCTGCCCATAGGCACACGTGGCTGGTCTGGATGGCAGCTGGAAGGCAGAGCTGGAGGTAAGCATAGCAGTTCAGCAATGACAGGCAGAAATAATCTGCAACATCCTCCCACATTTCCCTCCTACTGCCTCAAGCTGCTTTTTGTCACTTCCTTGAAGAGTCCAGAGCTGCTGTGATCATCCTTTACAGCACTATCCATTCCCACCAAGACTGGGCCCACTTGTTTAGACAAAGGAGGATGGCTCCCCACCCTCAAATCTACACCACAAGGAACCCAGGCAGGCGGTATGAAGACAAAAGACAGAAGTGACTGCCCATTTGTAGCTCCTCCATACCTTATGGCTACATAACACCATGCTGAGCCTTCTGTAGATCCTTCACCAGTCTAGGACACAGTCCTTCTTCCTCTCACACTTCTCACTGCCCAGAGGGGAGACTTTGCTGCTGACTTCTGCAGTACTGGGAGACACTGGATTTTCAACACAGTGATGGCTGTGGTTGCGGTGGGCCATTCTGCCCTTCTTGCTGTCTTCCATGGCTGCATATCACCCAGCTTTGCTGCTCCACATGGGGCAGCTGCCCTGTGGTTGAAATGTGGGGCTGGTACAGACTCCCCACACAGACTTACCAGCCTGTGTCATCCGCACCCCCAGAGCTTACAAATCCTCATGCAGTTCCATGTGACGCTGCCACATCCACCCAAGCAGTAGCCTTGCAGCACAGGATGCCTGTCACCTCAGCAGGCCTTAGTCAGGCACACAGGTGCCTCACTGACGTCATAGCTTGTTCACATCAGGCAGCCATGCTCCAGTCCAAGAAAGAGCATTTGATCTGAAAATGCTACTGGGTGAAAGGCACCACAGTGTAACTGGCAGGGCTGTTAGCCATTGTAAGGAAGAGGTGGCCACAGGGTGTCTGCTTGTCCCTTTGGGTGTCTAAGGCAATTTCAGGATGAAGAGTCTGTTTTCATGGGCTTATCTATATTTTGCTGAAACCACAGCCCAGAATGATGACGAGTGTGGCTCAGAAACATCCAGCTGTTTTCTGTTTCCCACATGACCGGTACCTGATGCTCCCAGGAAGGAGTAAGACTGTGGCAGCTACAGGATGGAATAACCTGCCCCCACATAGTCCTGGGATCAGGAGCTCTCGGCTGCAGATGGTCCAGACTTATTCCACCATAGTTAGGGCACATTCTTTCCTCCACACACCCCAGCTGTACTGTCTTTCTGCCATCACTGATGGTGCCAGAATAGAAACAAGAGCTTTAGACTATTGTGTCACCAGCTGGTGATAAGGTCTAGAGCCAGGCCATACTCCAGATGAGGGGATCTTTGAAATCTGTGATGGAGACCCTGGAAATCTGCCAAGTGGAAGCACATTGTAAAGCTCAGATTTCCATGTGGATGACAGTTACATTTCCTCCTCTTCACCATGCCAAGAACAAAGAGAGAGAAGTCTGCAAACACCTTATTTAGTGCTTTCTGGAGCACCAAGTACCTTGCAAACACCACTGGAGATGCCCTTGCCTTCCCTGTGGGAGCTGAAAAAAAGTGAGGCCCATCCTCAAGGAGAATGCAGGTCATTCTGGCAGTGGAGAGCTGAGCACACCAGATACAAGGCCAGCATCCCAAAACACAGGTCATCCATCCTGCTGTCAGTGCCAGGTAGAGTGAATGGCAGAAGGAGGTCAGAGAAGTGAAGTATTACCCTTTCACAGAGAAGAAAGAGAAACTTTTCTCTCAGTCCATCCAGGAGATCAAAGTCCACAGCAGAGTCAGGAGGCCACGTGGGGTCCCAAGCTGCCTTTGCCTGCTTAATGTTTCATAGAGCCATGCTGTGTTGAATACATTCCTTTCAGATCCCTGTGTTGCCCTAAGTGGTCAAGCATAACAAATTTCCCATGTATTCCGGATGAGAACATTAACCTGCATGAACCCATTTGATTGCAGTGTGGCAAAACAATAATGTCAAACTGTCCTGTAACTCCATTAATTAAATGTCTGCACTTACTGTGAAATACTGCACTGGCCCTCCGGCTCAGCTATTTGTAAAACCTCATGTGACTGTTTTCTACCACCAAACTGCATCTTGGCCCTTCCTCTCCCCAGCACCAACAGGGCCTAAACAGACCCATGAAATCTTTCTCCCCCAGAAGCCCCCCACCAGGGCAATTCTGAGAAAGAAAACATGAAAACTTGCCTCTCTCTCCTCCCCACGAGACAGGGAAGTGCAATGGGCTCCCAGACAAGCTCCTCACCTGCAGCTCACCCTCTTGAGGAGGGTGTCTCTGCTCCACAGAGCACTCTGCACAGGCCACATAGCTGTACCATCCCTCTGATCCCAGCTCTCCAAAGGTGAACACTGTTTACCCAGGCCACCTTCTGAAGGCCCCTAACGAGCCTGCCATTTGTGCTAATATAGCCAGTTCCCCAGGCAGTGCCACATGGGACGTTAGCATCTTTCTCTAACTTTCCCTCTAACACTCTAAAAGGGCACTATGGGAACTAGTCCTCACAGACCAAGCAACACCCCAGCATTAATGCTCCAAGCTCCTTCCCATTTCATAGCAACCATCCTAGGCTGCCTGCAGACTCGGGCAGCTGCCTTTGAATTGGTTAGAGTGAACACAGCATACAGCTGCAGAGAGCTCCCCCACCCCCCCTTCGTGATTTCTCAAACTCCAGCGAATATTTACTGGATGGCTTCAACTCATGTTACATTTGAAACCTTCTCTTTATGACCATGAGACTGAGAGACACTTTGAAATGGGAAAGGGGTAACTCCACTGCAGAAACAGGCCTCCAGTGCACAACATCCTTCTCATTGCTACAGAGATGCACAAACACAGCCTGAAAAAACAACTTCTTTCCCAGGAGGCTGCCAAATTCAGGTAAGAAATGGACATGAGTAGAGAGAGACGGGAGTGGGAAGGTGCCAGGATACAGTACGCAGCACAGTACGCAGGAGGGTGGGCAGAAGTTGCACAGTGCCAGCATTCTGTTAGGGTCAATGATTTTGTATCTGTAATGGGAAGAAGGCACCCTGAATCAGCAAGAGGCTTAGGGTGGATTTGTCTGGATGTTTTCTATATAATAAGCTTCTCAAAAAGGCAGAAGGGTTTTTTAATTCAAAATTGAAGTTTTTATTGGAAGAGAAACTGGAACAAGTCCCTTTTGAAAGTATAGGGACCTCCAAATCTGTCAAGTGAGTCAGAACAAAAATAAAAGATGATCATAAATAAATCTGTCCCTGCCCTGTATCGTCCCTGCAGGTCCTTTCTTCCAGGTTTGCTTCCAGCCCCCGTAGTTTGACTTCAGGGGCTGAAACAAGTTTCTCTGAGACCTGACTGCATGCTATCTTCCCTGCTCTTCGCAGCCATCTCCTGGCTTTGTAGTGCTGCATGGCCCTCCTTGCTCTGCTCTCCCCCTCTGCCCATCCTACCCCTGCACACTCCCTCCCCTCCTTACAGGATCAGTGCTCCCAGAGAAGGTGCAAGCAGAAGATCCAGGTTTCTCTGGGAGGGATTTACTTGGGGCATTGCCAGAGCACTGGCTATGTCATGAGCACATCATATCAGTGAAAGGAGGAACTGTGGAAGTGGAGTGCAAACTGTGCAGTTTCCTGCTTGGCCCAAGATTTGTGACAAAGCTTTGGATTGAATGTGGGTGACATGAGGATCAGCTGGGAACTTGGCAGTGTTGTTCCTGATGTTGTTCCCACGGTGCCTGGGGGAACAAAGACCACCTCTCCTGCAGTGGAGAATAAGCCTCCATAACTGTCTGCATAGCTCTGCATAGGGCTCTAATTCTCCCAGTTGCTCTTTTTCCTTGGAAGAAAATTTTTGTGTAAAGGGGAGGCATATGCAGGTATAGATGTAGGAGCAGAACCCATGCTCCTTTTGAGCTCATTGCAAGAGTCACACCATGAATGGCTATGACTTTGCAGAGGAGCTGGACCAAGTATTCCTATTTTATGACTGACCTTGGTCTGTACCATGCAGGGATGTGGAGGCATCCACTGCCCAAGGCATGAAGACTCCTTGACACCAGCAAACCATCAGCTCCCACTTCCCTGCCAACAGCTCAGCACATGGGCAGGCTCTTTCCAAAGGCAAGATGGGCAAGGGTGGCCCAAGGTCTCTGCACTGGCCTTGTTCACCTTTCTGTTACATAGAAGACTCCTTGGTGACCAAGAGATGTTCAGCAGGTTTTGTGACTCTATTCTATTACTCTTACCCTACAGTACCCTCCATTCCTAATGAGTTACCCTGCCCTAACTCTAGGTAGGAACCATCCTCCATGAAGTATTTGCACACTCCCTGGAACAGCAGGACCCCTCCCAGCCAGGGTATGGCCATTGTTCTCAAACATGAAGGAATACAAAGGTGTAAGGGTCCGGCGGGTGTGACGCCTGGACTCCCGGCAGGAACAGATACACAAACACAAGGCACACTAAGGTCAATGCTGAGCGTTTATTACCTCTGCGTCTGAGCGGGGGTTCCCCAGCGATTTCCCGATCAAGGCAATAAAGGAGCGGGAGAGTCCCTGGCACCGCTGAGCGTCGGTCCATGGCGAGGAACACCAGGGGGGCACTATACATGGGTTTTGTGTACTACACACATGCACAGTGGGCACATTGAGCTCATTGCTAATCTCGAGTCAAAGCCCAGGTGCACATCACACTGGCATAGGCCCAGCTACATGGCTATGGGTCAACATGTCCTGTTGATGCTCCTTTTCCCACGGAATGGTCTGGCTAGCTTCCATCGCCTATCTCCTCGACATTCTTCTGCACTTTCCCATACAAAAGGACTTGTCAAGATGAAGAGATGCGATCCCAAGCACGAGGATGTGCACAAAGCAGGCCTGAGCTGGCCATGCCAGTGCACAGCACTGCTGACTGACACCAGCGTACCCCAAAGGAGGGGAGGATGTGCATCACAGAAGATCTGAGCTAGCCAGAAGAGACTGGTGGACACTAGTCTCTCTTTCCCCAGACAGCTAGACATGTCAGCTACCAGGCCATGAGCATCATCTGTGACAAAGACAAGGCTGGTGAGAAGTGCAGGAGTAGAGGAAGGGCTTCAGGTTGCTTTGTGGGGACTGCATTCAGTTCAGTTCTGTGAGCATGGCCCCATCAGGCTCATTGTGCAGGAAAGCCCCCTCGAGCCTTAGGAGTTTGTCTGTTTGTGGCAGAGAAATCAGGTTAGGAGACATAAGTTCACAGCTGAACTGGCCCATTCAAATGCACAGTTGAGTTTCCCAAAGCAGACAGTGCAAAACTCTAACCCATGCCCACAAGGAGATATATCAGAAACTTGACTAAATGTCATCTTCCTCCAATCAGGGAGATGTAGCAACTCTGCATTTCAAACATCAAAACTCCTCAGGAACTCCTCAAGTACATATTACAGATCAAGAGCTAGTCAAGAAAGAGAGGCAGCAAGGCTGGAATAGCAAAGAGCTCTGGCTCCTTTTGCAAAGAATCACTTACAGAAGATGGTAGAAAAGGGATGCTGGAAGTGACTCAGCTCTCCCAGGCGGACAGGGCCTGCTGGCTCCATGGAGCACCCAGTCAGCAGCAAGTCAAAGAAGAATGTGAGGGAAGCAAAGTACTCTTGCCGGGCTGGCATGGCCAATGGGTTCCTGGGAAAGGAGATCAGTGATTTAAGAGAAACTCTGGGGAAAAAGTTTGCCCTGGTTTGGCTCTCTAAAACTTGTCCATTTGACCATCTACCTCTCAACATTTGCCTGCAGGCAGGAAAGTGTTTGCAGTGCACTACAAAGAGTGTGCTCTGCTGTGCTAATTATATTTGTTCTTTGAACTTGGCAGAAACCTACTGAGGACTGAGATATCCAGTGCCTTCAGGTGCATCTGTGTTATTAACATCTAATTCCTTTTCCTCGCCAGTCTGCAGTGCTATTTGTGTGTCCTAACAACAACACCAACAAAAGATCAAACATTTCAGGACAAAACCAAGCACAGTCAAAGCAAAGAGCAGCAAAACACACCTGCTTTCATGACAATGAGATGAAAGATTTGGATCTCAGTACCCCAGGATCAGCAGCTCTGTATCTCACTCAGGTGGAAATCCCAGTACTCCTTGCCCATGATACCAACAGAGTCCCCAGGATCAACAAGAGGGATGCGATACGGGCACACCAGGGAAGCATCTGTACATGGTGATTTCCCACACAGCAATGAGGCATTCATGTCAGAAGAGGTTTCTCTCCTAGCCACAGCTGCAGCAGGGACTGTGTTTGATATCAAGCACAAGTACTTGCCCAGAGCATCCTTGGGGCCTCATGTGAGTTGGAAACAGTATCTCCTATCCCTCTCATTCCCCCAAATTTTGTGGTTTAGCTCCTTGTGTCCATGGTCCAGGCTACACAGCATCACCCGCCTGTCACACCATAGCTGCAGGTTTCAGTGGCTCTGATGTCCTTCCTCCCCAGGGCCAAGACAGCTCCGTGTGGATTTTGCTGCTAACATATAGCCAATATAACAGGCACACTATAAATGGACATCTCCACCTGCCAAGATTTTCTTCTATTCCCAGAGCTTTTCTGTGCAATGTCTCCTCCACCCCTCCCCAAGAGACCCTAATTAGATCCTGTCACTGTTTAAACAGTGGCAAGGATCTGTGTACCAGAGGGTTGGATGGCTGAGGCAGGAGGCAGGGCTCAGAGCTGGTTAGAAAGGACACCTCTGGGACTGAAGGCATGAGGGCTGCCAGCCCACCTGCTTGTCTTGCTGATGCTGTAATTGGGTCTGCAGAGCCACCAACAGAGTGAGAATTGAAAGCTTCAGTTCCTATAGAAAGCAGATCTCTGCAGCTGCCCACACACAAGTCCTACGGCTGCTGGGCTGCCCAGGGAGCACAGGCATGCTATAATTATCTCAGTGCATTGAACACAAAGGGGTGGCTGGCCAGAGATGGAGAGGGCTTTATCTCTGCAGAGGGTGCAATGGCTTGGGAGGGAGGAGATGCTCCAGTGCTTGCCCAGGCAGCTGTGTCTATGACAGAGCTGCCCCAGGAATGCCACCACACTGTCGGCATGCAGGCAGCTGTGGGACTTGCTGCTCCCAGTCCAAGAATGCTCACTGAAACCACACAAGTGAGGCTGTCTGCCTCCAGACCTCACTCCCCAACCATCCCAAGCCTGATGATAGGTGTACAGGTCTCAGTCCCTCTGGTTCAGCACTTCCTAGTGTGTCCTTGTCATCCCCATGCCTTTGCTGGAGCTTGGAGCCACACATATTCTGGTCATGACACAGCAATGGTCTGCACTTCTGTTACTAATTTCAAATGAACACATGAAGAAAAGCTGCTCTCCCTGGCCTGAGGTCTCCATCTGTGTGGGAAGTTATATCAGAACGGGCATGCTCTCTGAGAGCCTACTGGAGAAGAGCTCCTCCCACCATGTCTCCAAGCTCCTGATCCCACCTGTGACCACTGAAAGTCAGAGGCTCCCAAATCCCACCCTGGAGTCATTAAAATTGCTCCATTAGGACAGGTTTAAATATTACTCTTTCAATCCGAAGAAAGCCTCGAAGAATAAAGATGTGTTGCTGGGCAACAAGCAGGTTTGCTACTGGTCCCTGAGGGCTCTGCATGGAGAGGACCTGCCCTCCCCAACCAAGCAAAGCATGAACATACTACAGGGCCTGTTCATGTGGATTCACTCTTTTCTCCTGGACTTGTGAGAATCACATGCTAACAACTCTGCCTTAACTCCTGGCCTCCTACCTCATGTCATTCCCCAAAGCCCAATTTTCCAACGATTATTGTCTAAGAAGCTATTACCAGCAGCTGGAGAGAAATGATCTCTGATACTGGAGACAGATATTGCTCTTCTGCCTTCCCTTCCATTAGTTTCAGCTCATTTTTTATTTGGAAGCATCACACACTGACAAAGGGCATTTTATCCTGAAGCGTTCTACTTATCAAATTTCAAAAATTAACAGAAACAGCAGCAAGACATATGTTACTGATCCAATTAAAGGAATGTGTTGCAGCTTCAAGAACAGCATTGCTGGGCTCTGCAGACAGACAGAGATACCCCACGGTTATGTCAGTGTGCGGTGGACAGAGAATGGCAGTCCTGTTTCATAAGGGCTTGGTGTCTCCCCACACAAAGGCATATCACAGTTCGGGTTTTGAATCAAAAATAACCAAAGCTCCATTCCCACCTGCAAGAGTAATTATTAACTAATTATTAGGCATATGGTTCTTGGAGCCTTTAAGGTCACACTGGGTGATCCTAAGCAAGTCAAACTGGGCAGGATGCAGGACCCAGGGCAAGGGATGCTCTGGCAAGTGCAGAGCAGGGTGTCAGAGGCTAGGGCTGTCTGCCCATCTCTCCATGCTCTGCCCCTTGCCCAGGTCTTCCTCCAGTTCCTGGAAACTCTTAGCCCACAATATACACTCTAGTAACAAAAGCCATTTTACCAACTGCCCAAGACACATGCAGAGCAATTTATCTGTGTACGTACAGGAGCAGGAGTAAAGCAGTCAGAGCGTGCAGCCACATCCAGGCCCTGCACGTCCAGTGCTGGCAGGTTCACACATAGGTACCTGGGTTTCCCCTGCCTTGCACCTGACTCTTGTAAAGCACATGAGAAATGCTAGAAAATCCACTTCCTTCCATTGCTGATAGGATCTATTTTGCAGAGTCCCATGCTAAGTCTCTCAGCCACAAAAGCAATAAAAGGCTTCTCCTAATGCCTGTTAAGTCATGGGTACAGAGCCTTCCACTGATGGAGGCTGGATAAGGCCTACAGGCTGGCCCTGCATAGTTTCTCACATAGGACTCCAGTCCCCAGAGACATGAGTTAATAGCACTCGTCAGGCCTCAAGAGGCTCAAGGAATTACCTCCCTTTGATATAACATGAATAACCTGGGGGGGGGGGGGGGGCGGGTCACTCTAGCCTTGCACTGCACCCAGCTTACTATATTGCCTGACTTGAAGGCTTGCATGGGTCTTAACAGGCACCTATGCACCCTGCCAATTCCTTGCCCGGGGTAATTCAGTCTGCCTGAAAGGTCCTAGGCTCCAGCACTGCTCAGTCTCACAAGCAAGAGCTCCAAGCAGCCATGGCAATGAGCAAAGCCAATGTAGAAACCTAGGTAAAGCCCATCAGCCTCCTCCAACCTGCCACTATGCGGGACTGAAAAGAAAGGGCTTCTCCAGAGAGAGCCAGCCTGAGCCTGGGCTTCCAGCCACAACATCTGGCCAAATGGTCTGGAACGTCTGTCCACAGGCCACCAGCCATCAGGTGCTGGGGGCAAACCATCCCTGGGCACCAGCTGGGCCCCTTCCCTGGCAGTGGGCCTCCTTATCTCTCTGAGAGAATACACAGGCCGGGTTTCCTGCTGAGACAAGCGACAGACTTCCATGGAAATGTTATGGCTGGCCTCTTGAGGAGGAAAGGGAGCCTGAGCCAGAAGGGAGATGGGAACAGCCTGAAGGGAGACCAGTATTTTGGCAGGAGGGAGGCAAGTGCTGCAGCTGGAGGAAAGATAGGCAGGAGTGAGCAGGCCAAAGGGGAAGAAAGCACAAAACACTGAGAGCTCTTGGCTGTCAGCAACACTGGGATCCTTGTAGATGATGAGAAATATTTTCCTTTTCTCTTTGAGCCAAGTTCCTTCCCAAGTGGTGATGCTCAGCATTTCTAGAGTGATTGCACAGTGACACCCAGAGGACAGGCACAGAAAGTTGTCACTGTTATGCCTGGCTGTGACAACCCAGCCACTGTGCCAGCTCTGAGTGAGGACAGAGGTGACAGGGACACCCCATCTGGCTAGCCAGGCAGGGCTGGGGGACAGCACAGCGGTACAGAGTGACTGAGGAAAGAGATCTGAGGCAAATGCTTCCCTTCTGGAGACTGCTTTGATGCTGGACACACTTCACATGAGGGGAATAAATAATTAATTTCTCTTCTAGAAATAAGTATTTCAATATCAAAAAGTAGCACTTTATTTCTAAGATAGGAAGTCACCTCCTGGGTGCTATAAATATTTGTATAAAGCCAGGCAAAAAAATATGCTGGTAATTTAGTATGTCTTTAAAATATATGTTGCATATAAACTAGCACATATTTAATTAAGCATATTGCTGCATTGTATAAGGCTGCTCAGCCATTTACAGTCACATCAATACATAAAAAGCTTAGATTAGAAGGGGGCTAGAGCCACTGAGTATAAATGGAAAGTCAGGCTTTGGCAGAGAGGGACTTTGCTCTGGACCCCCTCACCTGCTCTATAAGATGATGATTTTTCCCCTCACTGGCCTGAGTCCACCTGGGGCCAAGCTAGCCAAGACCTGATGGAGGCAGATCCTGCTGAGTTTTGGATGTGCCATGGTTCCACCCCACACTGTACCTGTTCGGGCTTCTTCTGTTCTGTTTGGCCTGTGCTCCAAAGTGCTAGGCAGGACATGTTTTTCCACTGGAAGGAGAGAAGGCTGTTCTCAGCTATGCACAGCAAGAGGCAGTTCAGCATGCCCCACACACAGCCTGCACTTGTCCAGGCAGTGCCACAAGACACAGGGTGGACATTCAAGCTCAGACACCAGTGTCCAGCCCAGAGCAGCATTGCCACAGCTACAGGAAAAATCACAACTTCATGTTGTGCTCGGTGACCAGCCAAAAGCAGGGTCTGGAGGTGCAGGACTCACTGTGCCTTCATGTGCAGGTGTCCTCAGTTGAGTCCTCCAAAAGCGCTTTGGGGTCAGTGACACCTGGTAGTTCTGTTTGAAAGAGGCCAAGAAGACTGGGTCCCTGAAGTGCCTACTTCTCTCCAGGGAGCCCAGGGTGGCTGGCACAAGTAGGGACATCTCCATTGCAGATGTCCAAAATCAGAGAAGGTCAATCTTCCTCCAAAATGTCTCTTTAATAAGCTGCACTTGGAGTCAGGTCCTATCCCAAGGGCCCTGATCTATCATCCCATCCTGATTCCCAGTGGGAGACCCCCAGCTTCTGCTGGTCTCATGTCCCAGCCAGCCCTGGGCTGGTGCTTCTGGGCTGCTACCTCTGTACCCTGGATGTGAGAGATCTGTGGATCTTGGTAGCACAGCCATGTTGGAGCACAGAGCCTCTGTCTCACGAAGCTCACTCCTGTACAGCTTTTTGTGTCCTGGCTCATAAATCAAAAGGACACCAAGGGAAAGAAAGTGTCTGTGCTTTTATCATAAGACTGCAGGGGAGAATTCCAGATCCATGGTGGTGTTTTGAGTCACTCTAGGGTGGGAAGTAAAACAAAACTCACAGCTCGGCAAACCAGGCACTGGTCATGCTTAAATCTCTGGAAATCAGGGAAATACTAAGAAAAGATATATCCAAAAGAAACCTCACTGCCCCGTGGAAGAGGGAAGATCCCACATGCAAACACTGCATTAGGAGCCAACTTGATTAGTTAGAGTAGGACTTAAAGGAACTAAGGGAAAGCTAGGCCTGTGATACATGGAAATTTGAGGCACCCTGTGTCTTCCTGACCTCCCCTGAGACATGTCTAGCCCCAGAGGTATACATGCCCCCGCCCAGAGATATACATGCCCCCCCCCCCGAGATAGGGAATACTCCACTTCAGCTGCAGTTGGGATGGTTGGGACAGCAGCAGTGCACAGCATCTTTTTTCCCAGTGACCAGCCTGCAGCAGGACAAGACAGGATCAGGCTCTGTAGCAAGGAACTGATAAAAGGATGGTGCTGGGAGGCATCTCTGCATCAGGGAGAGCAAGGAGTTCCTCTTCCAGCAGCTGACCTGAGCACAGTTTCTGCCCTGACCACGACCGTTAGGTTCTGCAAATCCCACTGCACTGAGATACCAAGATGCATACAAGACTCTCTCAGGGAGAGAGTGGTCTGTGCACATGGGGTAACCACTCATAGCAGCTTGGGTTATGGTCACAACTGCCTCACACAGTGTTCTCTCATTTTCTGTTGAGGTTTGAATGTCTTGAACTCTGCCAGATGGAACCCTAGCTGGCCCAAGATTCGAAGGAAAGTTGCCTGCAGATCACTGGCCACAGTTCAGTAGTTTCCTGGCTTGGATAAAACTCACAGCCCTTTCTGAATCCCTATCTCTTTCTGTCCCCTCCAAGGGGAAAAATGAAGTGTAATGTATGTATTAATGAAACACCGAATTAGCTGTTCCAGCCAGCAGGGTACCCCCATAAAAAAAAATAAAGTTCATTTTCAAACCCATCCATTGTAAAATAACCAGCAATTTTGCTCAACAGATTATTTCCCGTCTTCCCAAATGAGGAGTTAGTTGAACTGCCATCCAATCTCATTCTCTCCACCCAGGCAGCACGCCTTCAGTTACTGCAACTTCAAGATAAACTGCGTGTAAAAAGCACCATGGTGCAGCAGTTGGCCAGATCTCGGATGTGTTGCTGGCTTTCTCCAGAGGTATTAAGTGACTTTTCTTTAGTAAGAGGCTTGGCACCTGATGTGCCTTGGTTTCCTACTTGTGCATTCCTCCCAGGAGGAACATTGTTGTCCCTGGGATGTATTAGGGCCACTGCCACCATTGGCCCTTCAAAAGAAAGGGCTCTGGTGTCTGACACTTCCTGGCAGTCCTTGTCTAGCTTGCACCCAGGTGCCCTGATCCCCAGCCATGCGCCTTCACCACTGCTTCCTTTCCTCATTTTTAAAGGCTTTCTCTGACCTTTCTGTCTCAGCCACCTTTTCAAAGACCCCTTTGCCCTGGTGTCCCAGGGTATTCCACACCTTCTGGTTGACTTGCCCGGAAGAGTTCAGACACATTCTGAATGTGTCCAGCTTTCATCTCAGTTGATCGTAGCATTTACTTGGATTCAGCTCTTTCCAGATCCCTCATCAAATTTTATTCACTGTGACATGTTAATTATCAGCGGACTCCAAGCCGTCACATATGTTTTCTCTGCAAACTTCCCCACCACACAGCTCATTATGACACAGATCCTCACTACTCCAGGGTTTCACAGCCGCTGCTAAAATTCTGATGCAGCTGAAATACCAACCTTCTCAGTGTGACAAATTTAACATCTTCCATCCAGGGGCTCTCACAGTGTCACAGCAGGCAGAACAGGGAAGGTTCCAGGCCTCCTTTGGCTTTCATGTGTCTGCAACAGAAGTTTTCCACATGGAACCTCATTAGCATTGAGTCAGATGCAGGGTATCGCTGGTACAAGAACTGTCTGCTATGCTTGTTTTCCGTGTGGTTCTACTTCTCTTTCAAAAAAGGCAGGCTAATGACAGCTTACACATGTTCTTGTTGACTTGGCACTAGTTCATGGTCCAAGGCCCAGAGTCCTCTGCCCATGGGTAAAACAGCTAACACACAAGCTGCCATACGTGACCTTATCAATACTTACATTAGCAAGAGAAGAGTTTGTCTGATGTTCTGCTCAGCTGTGCTGCTTTGGAGGACAGTAAAAGAAGACTTTAAAACTAGATAGTTAAGGGGCCTGGGAGATGGGAACAGAAAGATGAGATTTCACCTCAGTGATGAGTTTGAAGGCCAGGGGAGTTGTTTCAGGAAAGGTTCAGTACAGGACTTGATCTGCAGCTGTCTAGTTGCTGGCCTCTGGAGGAAACTCAAGAGCCCTGTGCCAGGTTCCTGCACTCCCAGTATGGCAACAGTTTGGGGAACAGGGCAACAAGCATGCAAACTGCATATAGACACCCACTCCCAGCTCCTGGCCTCTTTGCATGCTGCAAGCTGATTCCGAGAGAGGAGCTGGGCAGCAAAAAGAGGAGGAGATCACGTTTCCCAAGTATGAAGTAGTGCATTGTTATGAGAATAAGTTCTAACCAACATTTATTTAACTTGCTGAGAGTCACTTAGCAAATGACATGGACAATAATGACAATGTTCTTCATGCATTTAATATGTGTGTGGAACACAACAGCAGCTGGCAGAACTAGGAAAACAAATTAGGAGGAGGGAGACATTTATTATCATAATCAGAAGTGACAGTGATTGATCACCTTGAGTGACATTCCTCTTGCCACTGCATGCTAATGGAAGAGAATGAGCTTGGTGTTGCTTAAAGCAATTAGTGTGCTTGGTTCTCAAATGCCAAGAGACCATGATTGTCCTTCTGGTGAGGACACAGCCTGGTGACACTGTGCTCCCTGTAAGGAGGACAGGTCAGATGCTGTCTCTGAAAGACATGAGGGGCTTCTCCACATGGAACATAGCCTCCCCTGCCATGAAAAATGGTAGCCATTGCCCCAGTGCTTTGCAGTCTATGCATAATTTTGCAGATTGGCAAAATCTGAGGGACTTTGGTGCAGGAGATTTCATACACACTGTCTCCAAAGCCTGCTCCAGGAAATTATCAGCAGTACTAGGGCAGGGAAAAAAAAGAAAAAAAAAAAACAGAACAGGTTACAAATTGGATCAGGCTGTAGAGTTAAGCTCCAGGAACAGGATGCAGGCAGGTGGTGGCTGCTTGGTTAAAAGCTGATCACTAGGAATAAAATGAAGATTAGTGTTAGACCAGCAGTTATTTCCTGGTTAAATTTTGGGTCATGGTTCACATTCAGGTTACTTTGGGGGTTAGTGTCAGGCTAGGAAAAGGGAGATGAAGTTAGTTTAAAGTTTGGGTTGTCTTTTGAGTCAGACATTACAGACAAGGTTCAGGGTAAATTGTTGCTGGCTTAAGACTAGAGCTAGTATTAGGTTTACGACTGGACAGGTGTTGGGATTGAGACTGGGCATGTGGGACTGTGACCTTCTGACACAGAGGAAGGTATTCTGATATTCTCCAGCGTCACCCATGGGTCAGTCATGAAAAAAATCTCAAGTTTCACTGACAGTGCCATTCCAGAAGCAGGCAAAGGCATCAGTGAACACTAAAGGCAGCAGCCAGGACACATCCTCTTTGATCTCCTTAGCCAGGCACGCCACCCACTGTCAGGCCCCATAATGTATCTGGTTCCCGGCTGCCAAGTGTGCCACTTCCCTGCAAGTCCCCATCCATATCACCAAACACTGCAGATGGGGTTGTGGCAGGTTCAGCTCTGAGAGGCTGAGATGGACCCTCCCTTTCCACAGCACCCACCAAACCTCAGTGGGCTGCTCTGACTGTGAAGCCCACACAATATCCAGGCTACAGGAGGGGTTTGCCCGGGAACATGGCACACATGCAGGTATGTATATAACCTTATTGTATGATCTCACATAAACCTTGCAACCTTCTTTTCTGGGGAAAAGGCAATATCACAGAATCACAGAATCACAGAATCACTGAGGTTGGAAGGGACCTCTGGAGATCATCTAGTCCAACCCCCCTGCTCAAGCAGGGTCACCTAGAGCACATTGCACAGGATTGCATCCAGGCGCGTTTTGAATATCTCCAGAGAAGGAGACTCCACCACCTCTCGGGGCAACCTGTTCCAGTGCTCTGTCACCCTCACAGTGAAAAAGTTTTTCCTCATGTTAGGATGGAAGTGTCTGTGTTTCAGTTTGTGCCCATTTCCTCGCGTCCTGTCGCTCGGCACCACTGAAAAGAGTCTGGTCCCATCCTCTCGACACCCTCCCTTCAGATACTTGTACACGTTGATAAGATCTCCTCTCAGCCTTCTCTTCTCCAAGCTAAACAGGCCAAGCTCTCTCAGCCTTTCCTCATAAGAGAGATGCTCCAGTCCCCTAATCATCTTTGTGGCCCTTTGCTGGACTTGCTCCAGTAGTGCCACATCCCTCTTGTACTGGGGAGCCCAGAACTGGGCGCAGTACTCCAGATGTGGCCTCGCCAGGGCTGAGTAGAGGGGGAGAATCACCTCCCTCGACCTGCTGGCAACACTCTTCCTGATACACCCCAGGATACCATTGGCCTTCTTGGCCACAAGGGCACATTGCTGCCTCATGCTTAACTTGGTGTCCACCAGCACTCCCAGGTCCTTCTCGGCAGAGCTGCTTTCCAGCAGGTCAACCCCCAACCTGTACTGGTGCATGGGGTTATTCCTCCCCAGGTGCAGGACCCTGCACTTCCCTTTGTTGAACTTCATGAGGTTCCTCTCTGCCCACCTCTCCAGCCTGTCCAGGTCTCTTTGAATGGCAGCACAGCCCTCTGGCGTATCAGCCACTCCTCCCAGTTTTGTATCATCAGCAAACTTGCTGAGGGTGCACTCTGTGCCTTCATCCAGGTCA
Source organism: Apteryx mantelli (assembly GCF_036417845.1). Taxonomy (NCBI): domain Eukaryota; kingdom Metazoa; phylum Chordata; class Aves; order Apterygiformes; family Apterygidae; genus Apteryx; species Apteryx mantelli. The sequence goes on from NC_089990.1 coordinate 26,346,382, forward strand.
TTGATGAAGAAGTTGAACAAGACTGAACCCAATACTGACCCCTGGGGGACACCGCTAGCTACAGGCCTCCAACTAGACTCTGTGCCACTGATCACAACTCTCTGAGCTCTGCCATTCAGCCAGCTCTCAATCCACCTCACTGTCCACTCATCTAACCCACACTTCCTGAGCTTGTCTATGAGGATGCTATGGGAGACAGTGTCAAAAGCCTTGCTGAAGTCTAGGTAGACAACATCCACTGCTCTCCCCTCATCTACCCAGCCAGTCATTCCATCATAGAAGGCTATCAGATTGGTTAGGCATGATTTCCCCTTGGTGAAGCCATGCTGGCTACTCCTGATCACCTTCTTTTCCTCCACATGCGTGGAGATGGCCTCCAGGATGAGCTGCTCCATCACCTTTCCAGGGATGCAGGTGAGGCTGACTGGCCTGTAGTTCCCTGGGTCCTCCTTCTTGCCCTTTTTGAAGACTGGGGTGACATTGGCTTTCTTCCAGTCCTTGGGCACCTCTCCTGTTCTCCATGACCTTTCAAAGATGATGGAGAGTGGCTTAGCAATAATGTCCGCCAGCTCCCTCAGCACTCGTGGGTGCATCCCATCAGGGCCCATGGATTTGTGGGTGTCAAGTTTGCTTAAATGATCTCTAACCCACTCCTCCTCCACCAAGGGAAAGTCTTCCTCTCTCCAGACTTTCTCTCTTGCCTCCAGGATCTGGGGTTCCTGAGGGCTGGCCTGAGCAGTAAAGACTGAAGCAAAGAAGGCATTCAGTAACTCTGCCTTCTCTGCATCCTTCGTCACCAGGGCACCCACCCCATTCAGCAAAGGGCCAACATTTTCCCTAGTCTTCCTCTTACTGCTGATGTATTTGAAGAAGCCCTTCTTGCTGTCCTTGACATCTCTAGCCAGATTTACTTCCAAACGGGCCTTAGCCTTCCTCGTCACATCCCTGCATACTCTGACAACATTCCTATATTCCTCCCGAGTGGCCTGTCCCCCTTTCCACTTTCTGTATACTTCCTTCTTCTGGTTGAGTTTTGCCAGGAGCTCCTTGCTCATCCATGCAGGTCTCCTGCCTCCTTTGCTTGACTTCCTACTCATAGCGATGCACCGCTCTTGAGCCTGGAGGAGGTGATGTTTGAATATTAACCAGCTCTCTTGAACACCCCTTCCTTCTAGGGCCCTCACCCATGGGATTCCTCCAAGTAGGTCCCTGAAGAGGCCAAAGTTTGCTCTCCTGAAGTCCAGGGTTACGATCCTACTTATTGCCCTGCTGCCTCGTCGCAGGATCCTGAACTCCACCATCTCATGGTCACTGCAGCCAAGGCAGCCCCCAACCTTCACATCTTCCACCAGTCCTTCTTTGTTTGTTAGTACAAGGTCCAGCAGCACACCTCTCCTTGTTGGCTCCTCCACCACCTGTGTCAAGAAGTTGTCACCAGTGCTCTGCAGGAACCTCCAGGACTGTTTGTGCTTAGCTGTGTTGTCTTTCCAGCAGATATCGGGGTGGTTGAAGTCCCCCATGAGAACCAGGGCCTGGGATCGTGAGGCTACTTCCAGCTGTCTGTAGAAGGCCTCATCGACTTCCTCATCCTGATCAGGTGGCCTGTAGTAAACACCCACAACAGTGTCACCTCTGTTAGCCTGCCCTTTGATCCTTACCCATAAGCTCTCGACTCGCTCTTCATCCACCCCTAGGCACAGCTCCATACATTCCAGTTGCTCTCTCACATAAAGAGCAACTCCACCACCTCGCTTTCCTGGCCTGTCTTTCCTAAAAAGCATGTAGCCATCCATGACGGCACTCCAGTCATGCGAGCTATCCCACCATGTCTCTGTAATGGCAATGAGATCATGGCCCTGCGACCGCACACATATCTCTAGTTCTTCCTGTTTGTTCCCCATGCTGCGTGCATTGGTGTAGAGGCATTTCAGAGAGGTGATCAAGCATGCAGGTTTCCCAGGAGGGGTACAAGAGGGTCCTCCATAGCCACATCCCATGCGCACTTCCCTGGCTGCATTCACCTGCTGGAGGCATCCTGACTTGAGCAGTCTTTTGCCAACTACCCTGGCACTATAACTCTCCCCTTCCCCCATCTTTCCTAGTTTAAAGCCCTCCTTACCAGGTTGGCCAACCTGTTGGCAAAGACCCGCGTGCCCCGCCTCGTGAGGTGGATCCCATCTCTCGCCATCAGTTGTCGATCTTCAAACAGGGTCCCGTGGTCGTAGAAACCAAAACCCTGTTGCCAACACCAGCGGCGCAGCCAGTCGTTAACCTGGAAAGTCCGTCTCCTCCTCCTCTCATCCATCCCCCTCACTGGCAGGATTGAGGAGAAGATGACCTGGGCTCCCAGACCCTTGACCACCATCCCCAGAGCTCTGAAATCCTGCTTGATGGTCTCCAGTTTGCCCTTGTAACTAAAGCATGTATCTGTGGGCAAGGGAATGTGTCAAAACTTTGACCTGTCGCATATCCAAGGCTGTACAAAGCCTCTCCCATACAGATACAAGTGACCAGCCCAGGTGTCTGAGGGAGTCTCATCTGACCATCTCACAGCTCTCCATGAGAATCCTTGTGGAGGAAACACCAGTCGACACCCCTCAGACAGTGACTGGCCATCCTGTCCAAGAGCTTTTTGGTCAAGATATACCCCATTTAGAAGATCCCAATAAAGCTTGCTTAGCAACATGTTGTTGCAATTGTACCTGCAACAGGGAACATCTCCAGATGGTGAACCACAGAGGACCTGAGCTAAGGTCCAGCCACTTCAGCTTCCTGTCCTGAAGGTGATGGACAGGCATGGAGTCATTGGAAATTGTGGGACTCCTGCAGCAGAGAGGTGTAAAATAATCTCTTCCAAGCTGTGTCTTCTCATCAGCTTTAATAACACCTGATCTAAACTCTAAAGCCTGAAGTGATGTAACTTCCCCAGGCTGTTGATTATCATTTAACTTGGGGGTCTAATTATCTCTCTAAATACTCCATTCTGCATTGGCCCTTGTTTCAGTTCTTAGCCTCAACAGTGCCTGTGCCTGTGAATGTCACAAGCTGAACTCACCAGATACATCAACTTCACATGCCAAGTGTCAGATTCAGGACATTGGTGTGCGCTCCTGTGTTACAGGTATGGCTCTGCTCCAGTTGTTCTCCTGGCAACTGTGGGTGCACATTCCCCCATACAATTGCAGAGTCACAGCCTGCTGCAGGGCTACATTAGCCCACATCTTTTAAACAAGTAGAAATCTTCAGTAGAAATGTTCAGAATCTATTGGAACAAAAAATTATTGTTTCAATTTGAAGAGTAAATTACATTAAGAATGAAAGACAGAATGAACAAAAATATCACTGCAGAAAATACCATGCACTGTCAGCATGCCTACAACCTATGTTACAGCAAGAGAAAAGCAACTCTGCATATACAGCAAGATACATCCACAAAGACTCTGCCCAGATTGACCCATATATTAAGACTCATTTAAAAATAACAGGTATTCATGCAGCATCAAAGTGTCATTTCTGTACAGACACAAATACCTACAGCACATCTATTAGAAGAACCATGTTCCTTTGCCCTGTAGATTGAATTTTGCCTGTGGGTTTTGTCAGATAATTATTATTTTGTGCTAGTTTATTTAAGTACTTACTCATCATTGCAAGCACATCAAATAATGAGTTCTGTGTCCCCACAGATTAAATAGCAACATTCTGCAAAATACAGGCAAGACAATACAGTGGAGCTTTGCAAAGCTGTTAGTTAACATTTTGATACTGAGAGAAATTACCCAAGAAGCGGGACACTGCCTAGCCACAGCTGAGTGTTACATAGGATGATATTTATTCATAAGGGCCATTTTAGGCCTCCTTGTTAAGGCAGGTGAGAAGAGTTTCCTGTATCCCTGTTGGTGCCATGACCATCCAGTTTCTGTAGAGAACAAGACAAGAGGACTGCTAGGAAACCTGAGGCAGGGCCCTTATCGAGGACCTGCAATTCCCTCACCATGTTCCTGTGCTCTTCCTGCCTGCTTATCCATCACAAGGAGGCTGCAGGCAGCACCAGCCCTGGGGAACATGAGGTTTTGGAGGGAATTATCTGGGCTTATTTGACCTGGATGTCACTGTGGCAAATGTGTTTTGCAGGTGCCAATAGTTGGGCAACTCGGTCAAGGGCTGCACTCTAGGAAAAGCCGGCAGCTCCTTACCAGCCCTTTCAGGGGAGGAGGGAAGCAGATGAACAAGCAGTCAAGTCACTGTGGCAAGGGATGTTTGTCACAGGAAAACTCCTAGTATTTTGAAAGCAGGGACTCCGCATCAAACTGCCAACATGTATCCTCTCCATTTCTTTTCTCACTTTTTCTGCTGCCTGTCTCACCTTGCATGCCGGGCAGCCAACTCGCTTTGAGTCTGGGCACTGATTTCCTGTCCCACAGCTTGACTGAGGCTGTTCTTACACAAGGAGTTGAAAGAGACTTTTGCTAACAATATTTTGCATTCTTTAATCTCACATATCTTTCTAGGGATTCATTTTCATAACTTACCTTTCAGGAGCACTTCTCCATGGAAATGCACTAATATAAATTCTAATTGTCTTTTGAATTAAAAAGATATTCCCTGGTATTCAAAGAAATATTTGACCAAGACAATCTGATGAATCTGATTTTACCTGCTGGTGCAGACTTTCCTCCCCTCATAGATATCAGTTACCTGACTGTAGCTGGGAGTTGCCACCACAGGAGCTGTAGGATTTTGGACTGACACTCTCCATCATCCTCACAGAATCACAGAAGGGTTGAGGTTGGAAGGGACCTCTGGAGATCATCTAGTCACCTTTTCTCTAAGCCCTGTGTACCTCTATCATGTCTCAGTGACAGACTCAGTGCAGAGCAGGTACAGATGAACACTAGCTTGTGCTGCATGCACCACTGCCCCTCTGCAACTCACAGCTTGAAAGCCAGCACTCTGGACCACAGACCAAGCCCACAGTAGGTCTAACGCTGTCAGGGCCAGAAAGTGCCTAGCCAGTCAGCGTGCTCCCCAAATCACAGGAGGGATGCAAGGGGCCAGGCAAGCCACCAGCTCTCCCTGGGATTTTCCTCCCTTTACATAAATACTCAGCCTCTGGGTACCATGGAGGCTGTCCTGGCCCAACAGGTACAAAATAGCCTAACCCAGAGGGCTTGAGCTGCTGAAAGTCCTGAGAAAGAGGAAGATTACATTCTCTGCCTCAAAACAGTGGCCACAGCAAAAGAAAGAGTTTATAGCATTGCCTCATGCCTGGGAAACTATTGATCTGAGTTTTTATAGCATTACATACTTCGCAGGTGCTGAGGCTCCAAAACAACACTGGCTCTGTTAAAGCACCGAGAAACATTTTGTGGGATACAGCATGGGTGCTCTGTCATCCCGTTGAACAAGACATCTTTTGAATGGGGCTGGTGATACAGGTGCCTTCAGTCAATGATGCAGACAGTCCCTTCCAGGCCTGAGTCCTGAGGGTTGTACAAGGCCCAGCCATGGGCAGCTTTACACAGAGCAAGGCCTTTTCCACCAGCACTGGTACACTTTACAAGTGAATTAGGCAGAGACATCCCCTTTGTGAGGAGAAATCACCATGAAATCCTATCACAGACCCTCTCACAGCCCCTGCTTTGTTGGCATCTTACATTACCCAAGGCTTGTGGGATAGCTCAGAGAACTCAGTGTAAAACAAGAACCAGCACATGTTGGTTTTGATGCCAAAGGAAATCTGGAGAGAGTACAACAAACTGCACTCAGAACAACCTACTAAATCCACATTACTTATTCACTTATGTGCAACCCTTTATCCCAATGTACCCTTCCAAGTAGGAAGGCCGTGAAGCCAAAGGAGGCCTTGCTTTCCACTTCCCCTCTCTCTGCTCCAGCCATGAGATCACACATCTGCAGGGGCTCTGCATGAACCAAGACATCAGGAGTTGGCTCAAGAAGAGCAATGCTGCTTCTCTGCAGCGAAGAGCCAGCCGATGAGCTCAGTAGCTACTTGGCTCCACAGGATGATGGGCTGTGCTGGCATCCTCCCCTTGTCTTTGTAAATGTGAAATGGTCAATGTAAATAAAAGTGTGAGCAAATACAGGTCTTTAGCTGGCTGCCTGAGAGAGGAAGCTGGGCTGAAGTGCAGAAGAGAACTGCCCACGTGTAAGATCCCACCTGGCAGGGGTTAAGTGTGTGCATGTGTACACATGCATGCACATGGGGGATCTGCAGGATTCAATATGTAGGCTCTCAGAAAATGGAGAAGTTAGCAGGGGAATATTACCAGCCTCTAGCTCAAGAAAGCAATTAGATGCACAAAGTTGACTCAACAAGGTGTAATAACATTATAAAAATGGGGATAGATTTTAATTGTTGATCTTCTTTCAAAACTATGCAACCCTTAAGCACAGCCCCTGTTCCACCAGGCAGCAAATGATGTACCTGGACCTGGAAGAACTCTAGGGACTTGAGGAATTACAGGCTAGTAATTTGTTCCTGGAAAAATGTTTTTAAATTGTGATTAAAAATAGACTAACAGAACACAGACAGGATGACATGGAATCCATGAAGGAAAATTTGTCAGTCTCTCCAAAAAGCACTGGATATTGTTCCTGCTTTTAACTGTAATATGGTTTATCTGGACCAGTCAGAGATCTTTGCAAGGTGCAGCACAAAAGGCAGGAGAGAGGGTGAGAGAAGAATACTGTTAAGGAATAAAAAATGATTAAAAGACAGAAAATTAAGGAGATTTAATCTTCAGTTTTTTGTGAAGGCTGTGATCAGGAGATCTCATCATTGCATGTGTTAATGTTTTCAACAGTGATCTGGAAAGGAGGAAGAGCTGGAAAGCAGAGCACAGACACTGACAGAAATTAACTGAATCCAGAAAAATCCACAAGCATCTCAGAGTAACCTAATCAAGCCCTGGAACGGATGATACATTTGTAGATGAAATTCCACTTCAACAAATGAATATTGTTGCACACTGGAGAGAAATATTCCAACTATTGCAAAGCCCAGCTTCACAGCATGACGCAAGCCATATGCAGGGTAGATATGAGCTAATTTAAAGAGAGCAAAAGCTACTATAATGATTGGGATCAACTATCCTATGATATAAGGGCCATAAGTTTTCTTCAGCAAATAGCCATGAGCTAAGAACAGGGGATGTGATATCAGACCTGATTTTGGTAGGAAATGTCATAAGTGAGAAGACTTGGTCATAGGAGACACTCTTGGAGTCATTTGTCAGCCAATTCATTTTAAGCGGAAGGGTTGGGGGCAGAGGCAGCAGTTGTGGTCCTTTTGTCAGGATGGGGATATATCGTCTGCATGGGACGAAGCCATTTGTTCTGGAGCCTTTTATGTAACTTAATGAATAAACAGGATTGCACGGAAGACATGTCTGATCCCGGAAGAGAATGCTGCAAGCCCCAGTTGCTGTCAGGAGACATTTTGCCATGCAGTTCTCAGGCTGTTCCCTGTCTTGCCCTTGGTGTCCTGAGTTGTGGGACTGTGTCAAACCAGTCCCCTTTATGCCCGCAGGTGCTCCATATCATGCTTGGCTCCTGCAGGCTTGCCATGGCCTGGGGCAAAGAGCCAGGAGCAGGCCTGAGAGCGAGCAAGAGGCCATGCCCCATGATTGCCCTTGTCAGCATCTTCTGCTGGGGGACCAAGTCACAGAGAAATCAAGAAATCCCAGCTGCCCACCATGTGTTGTGCCATTTCCCAATGGTCCCACACATCAGAAGGCCCTTGCAGAAATGGATCTGCCTGAAGGTGCATGGCAGGGATCTCAGAAAGCTGTGCTCATCAAGTGACACTGACCAGGTACTAGTTGCTGGCTAGATGGTGTCCAAAAGCAACTGCCCATCCAAGCACGTTCTGCATGCCATGCGAGCTGCTCCTTGGCATGGCTGTGCACCCCAGCCAGACATGAGCCTGTTTGTCAGTGTCTGCACTCCCACCCATCATATCACTTCATCCCAGTAACACATCCTGAACAACACTTGCTCAGGCAGCAGCATTTGGGCTGGGAGTCATGTCCCCTACAACCCATGTGCCTTGTGCTGGGGTCTGACAAATGTCTGATAACATCTCATGAGCTGGTTGGAGAGCCTAGATGGGAAGTGGGGGGTGGGGGGTGAACAGGGAGGTTGTAGAAACAGTGGATTTTGGAGAAGGAGCAGAAAAGAGACTTTCCTGAGGGATTTTGTTTGGTCTGAAAGAGATTACTCAGGAACCGCAGTCCCACAATCAGCTTCTGCCTGCTGTCTCAAAAAGCACAAGCCTCTAAAGAGGGACCATGGTGAGAGGCGCCAGCTGTGTCATGCAGGGCAAAGACATTTACTCCTGTTTGTGCACACAGAGCAGCCAGCACCTCCCTCACTGCCATTCCACGAAACCAAAGCCACAGAGCAAAGGCCTGGGAGGGCAAATCAAACACGGTGGAGAGCAAACCAAATATAGGATGTACTGAGTTGGCTCTGAGGGGCTTTGCAGCAGCTGGGGTACCTACTCTGTGCTGGGCTGGGGTCCAGCACTGCCTCCTTCCTCGGGACAGGGACTTTACCTACTCACAGCCTCCCAGCACAGCCACCCCGGCCTCTGTTTTATTTTTCTTCTCCCAGGGAGAGCTTCCCACCTGCTGCCCCAAGGACTGCTCCAGCGCATCTGCAGTGCAAACCTTGGCAGAGAGCACCCTCCAGTGGGCATATGAGAGGCAAGTAGGAGCCCCACAACCGCTGCTGCTTTATGCACACTGCCATGGGTGCAGGAGGGACCCAGGTGTCCAGACAGCATGCCTGAGACCCAGGGGTCAGGGGCCCTGGGAACAGTCAGAGCACAGCAGCTCCATTGCAGAGCCTGCACTTTCCCCACTGCTGCCTGCTTGGGTCTCTGCTAAGATACAGGATCATTCCCCATTCAATATTCCTGGATTACAGTAACAGCATTTTAAAAAAATCTCAGTATTAGTGAGAGGCCCCCAGCCTCAGCTATTTACCAAGAGGATATAGAAGCTGGTCAAGTTTGTATTATGGGGGGGGGGGGGGGAGTGTCTTATTACAGGTCTCATGTCTCATCCGCTGCCCTCTCCCCTCTCCCAGCAGCTGTGCTCTGCAGGTCTGCTTTCTCCCATCTCTTCCTGGCTGATGGTATTTTTTCTGTTACACCAGTAACTGTACTGTTAAGCAGGAGAGACAACTAGAGTTCCTCCAGTGTGCTCAGGTCTCCTCATCAAGGACAAGTGAGGAACAAACATCCCAGGCCGCATTTAATTTTAATTTAATTTTTGCATTTCTGCAAAAAATGTGGGTTTTCCTGTGAGTGACAGGATGCTGGGCCACACAGACTTTGTTCCCAGCTGATATAACTGCTCTTACTTTATTTATAGGCTTCCTAGAGTGGATCTACTGTGGACATTTTTGTAAAGGATACAATGTTCTTACCCGTATCACCGAATGCTAAATGAGGGAACGCAAGGCACCAGCCTCTCGCCCTTGCAGCCTGTGTACCTGGCAGGCAGCCTCACAGGCTCCTAGCGGGGTATGCAAGCTGAGGGCAGGACTGGGCACTCCAATCTGCTCAGCAAGTTCAGCTGGTTGACTTCCAAGACACAGCCCAGAGACTGATCCTCAGGACAGGCAGATCCCTGGACAGACAAGGAGCAGCCTCCAGATGACCTGATTTGGGAGCAAGCTCCACAGCAGTGGGGACCTGGTTCCCTCTGGATCAGCATGGGGCCAGCTCTGCAATCCCCATGTCTCCAGGCCAGGCTATTTTGACACCTCCTGTTGAGCCAACCGCTGCAGCAAAAATGAGGCCTGGGAGATTGCACAGCAGCTTGCCGAAGTCCCACAACTTCCAAGAGCAGGAGAGAAAGCAAAGGAAATCCCAACTGTATAAGACATCTGGCAGCCCTCGCTGCCAAATATGTCCCCCTCCCTGCTCCAGCGATTGCAGAGGCAACACCTCCCTTCCTGCCCAGACAGCCCAGGAGCATCCCCATGGCATTACGTCAGCTGTCAAGCGAGGCAAGGATGACCAGGCAAAGCCAAGTCTCTTGCACTACGTGCTGCTCCTTCACAGAGCTCTGCGCTCCTCGACATGCCTCTTGCTCCATCCACGCTGCTCTGCTCAGCTGGAAGCAAAGCAGAATCAAAGCCAGAAGCTGTCCAAGTCAGTGCAGACACTCTGGCAAGTATTTCACAGGCCCCAGCTTAAAAAAATACTGCCCTGTGCTTTCTGCACCTCCTTCTAGAGTGCTGTTCAGCAGCCACTGCAGGGAGGCAGGAGACACCTTGAACATGTGCCAGTGGGAGGGCTTAGGTCAACCAGAGGAAAAGGAGAAGGGACTAGTCTCCCTGCTAACTCCCTCCAGGATCCTGGCATCCCCTGTCCCCCGCCCCCTCACCTGCAAGTGAGACTGGTTCAAAATCCTGCCACCCAAAAGACCACAGCCCAGGCATTACCACCAGGGCATGCTAGGCTCCCTTCCTCTGAGGCAATGCTCCGCTGCAGGGAGGAGCAGAGCTGGAGTAGGAAAAGTATCCACTGCACCATCTGGTTGCAATCAGTGTTTGTAGAGCTAGCTAAGCTCCTTTCCGGCCAGTAGCCAAGTGAGTTGTTTCCCACAGGATTGCTGAGCCCATCGCTCCATGTGCTGGGGTTTTGCATGTCCATTACAGTAAGCTGCATCCATAGAGCAGCCCTTGGTTCCAGGGTCTGCCCATTGGGGAGGTCTGGGCCCCAGCAGACTTTCTCAGCCAATAGCCAGTCCATTGGACGTGCTGGGAGCAGGGCAGGCTGTTTGCTAGCTGTCGTGCAGCTCTGTGCCACAGTTGAACAGCAGCAGAGTGGCTGGGCTCTCAGGAGGCAGCAGCCAGCAGGATTATGCAGGAGTTGAAATGCAAGTCTTAAAAAATAACAACTGTTTGCACCTAGCTCCCAGGTTAGCACCAAACAGTGTTTCCATCCCTGTTGCATACCCACTGGCCCCGCTGCATCCAGCTGCTGGGCCCATTGCCACGCTAGGCAGGCTCATAGCCCACAGCTACTGAATTGGGAGCCCACTGCATTGGCAGGAGAATAAAGAGTTATTTGCCCCAGCACAGCTGGGAGCCTCCTGGGAGCAACTTTGACACCAAGACCAAAGAGGGAGAGGAGCCCCAACGTGTCTGACTTGCCCTACGCTGTGCAGACCTGGTGCCACACTATTCCTGTTGAAGGAAGAGTGCAGGTCCTGCATGGCTTCCACATGGGGTTTAGCCCTACTTCAGAGCTATTGCAAGAATGTGGCTGCTGATCTCTAGCCACTGTGGCTTGGCCAGCCCCATTTTTAAGGTAATAATCATAATAATCATCTGGTGACCCCCTTATTCTGTTTAGTTAGTATTTAAAATGTCATTTTAGTTTTCTCACACTAAATATTTGATGGAAGACTTAAGGAAAACACACTCCATTTAAAAAGCAAGTTTAAGTTCCTAAGCAACAAGATCCTGTATATTTTATTAAGAGTTTTGTGCTATGTGATGGTTTTATGAATCCCCTGGCTCCTGGAGTCATGTGATTACCCAAGGATCTGAGCTTGCTTTCAGCAGAGAGGTGTTCAGTCCTCTCCAGTTGCAGAGAAAGGCTTGAAAATGAGGCCAAAGGCAGACAGAAAGCAAAACAGAACGCACTCAAAATTTACTAGTCTTAAAAATCTGCTGCTTGCTAAGCCAGTCTGGAGACTTTGGGGAGCTACCTATGCAAAGGGACAAGGAGAAGCAAACACTGAACACTTTACACTGCTGCCATAAGAAACCCAGATGTGCTGGGGACAGCTCACCATGCCCTGCACAGTGGGAGCACCCATCCACCTGCATGGATGCCTCCCACACCATCCCACACATCCTTCTGGCCCCTAGATGTCTGGATAGGTGGATTTGCATTGCCTCCTTTCAAAGTGCAATGCTACATGCTTGATTATTAGCTGACCGGACCAAATATGAAAGCCAATTTCATGGAGTTATTCTGGAATAACTGTTAGGAGACTCCAGCCAAGCGTAACAAGGTAGAGCAAGAGGAAACCTCCTCAAAACCAGGAGGAAATTCGATAAACTCATGTTTAGCTAGAGCTTCCCTGCCTTCTTCTCACCTGCGTGGGCAGCCATGTAATGCCAGGACACAGCCCGGCTCTGGCTTCCCAGCAAGAGGGCAAGGTGCCAGCAGGATTGTGCATTGGTGTCTGTCACAATTTTTAGAAATTAGGGCAGTTTACGCCTGATTCTTGACACCTGTGGAAATGTGGTCTGTAAGGAAATCTTGAAATAAGCAGATCTCTGTTAGAAAGCTCATAAAAATAGGCACATTATCTATGTGCGTTCTTTCTTTTCTGGCAGTATCAGAGGTCAGCACTGAGAACAGAAGGTTGGCTGGGGCAGGGAAGCTAGCTGAGTGGACTCTCCAGGGGTCGGCACAGTCTGTTCTTTCCTGCCAAACCTATACGAACAACTCTGATCGGCTCCAGATGCTCCCTTTACCAGGAATATGATTCATGACTGGGGACTGACTAGGCCAAGAGACTCATGCTGACTTCATCCTCTTTAACTCATGGCGTGGTGTGACCCTGTGCCTCAGTTTCCCCATCTGCAACACATGGAGTCATTCAAGACCTGCGTGGTGTTGGGCAGGCAGGTGTTCTGCAAAGCTACTGCATTGCTTCATGGGCAATATGTGAAGGTTGGCTGCTCCTGTGAAGGGCTATAAGGGGAGACATGCTTTTGTCTGGGGCAAATAGGGTTCATGATTGCAATGATAAGTTAAATTTGCACTCTCTGGCTTAACACTGGAAGAGCTCTGACACCTGGAGAACCAAAACCAGCAGGCCCTGCAGAGACTACCATGCTGTGCTCTGGCAGTCGCCACTGGATGTGAGACATGGACCGCAAACTCTATGCACAGAGCGGGAAACGGGGAGATTTCCACGCACAAGCGAAAGCCCACTCCTCCCACCATCTTTATGTAGTCTCTGACAGCTGCTCCATTTGTCTCAAAGCAATTTCATTAGAGCTTTCATACTCCACCCTCTGCTTACAACCACTTGCTGTCCTGATAAAACTGGGACAGCTCTGATTTTCCAGGATTTGCCTTACTTCAGTCCCTGTGATGAGGGCAGTCCTGCACCTGACTAGTAGCAACCCAGGTGGTTGAAGGAAGTTCTAGCCACCCCCAAGCTGGATTAAAGTCTGTCATCAGACACAGAGAAGAAGACATTTTGTAGGTTTTATGTGCTTCCCCCCCACACACACAACACACATACCTTCGTTAACCCACAGACATGCAGTACCTGTACACATCAGATAGAAAAGCCAGGCCAGGCTCTTGTCTCCCAGGATTTGGGCCTCTGGCATTACAAGGTTCTCACTCCTGTACAGGCTGGTGCCCTCTGGCAAGGCCTGTGTCACAGGTACAGCAGTGGTGGCTGCTCAGAGTGGCTCCCCAGCTCCATCTCCCCTGGGTGGCTTGGCTTTAGGTCAGGCCTTGAAGTGTGTTTATTCTGAGTCTTTCTCACTGGTAACATCTGGAATGCTTCAGGAATGCACTTAGGAAATCAAGAGCGCAGAGTATGAACGTTCAGCTTCAACATAAACTCCTGGAGAATTACCTGCTGAAGAGAGATCCAAGCTTGCCAGTGTTCCTCAGCTCCAACCTGTCAACTGTGCCAGCATTTGAGCTTTGCCTAGGAAGGAGCTGACCAACATGCAGTGACAAGGGACATCTCCCAGATTAGGGAGATGACTTCAAAGGGAGACTGGGTGAGTGTTCAGAGGAGAAATCCACTGAGGGTCACTGCTCAGGCAGAAATGACATCTGGCTCAGGAAATGCCTAGTGCTGAAAACAGTTGGAGGCTGGAAGAGCACTCGGGGAAGTGATGGTTTATGCTTGCCACATTCCTACTCTTCCTCAGACAATTGCTCCCGGTAGCTGCTGGGGACTAGATGGATTTGGGGGCACAGTCAGCACGGCCACTTTTCTGTCAGCTTTTCCTGCTGTGCACTTCCCAGGACATGTGCCAGGACATACACAACTCCAGGGGAGGAACTAGTAAATGCACTTTCAAATTAAACCTGGCCTCCACAGAGGTTCTTGCTAGCCACCCCATCCTTCCCACCCTTTCACAGTGCTTCAGGCCTTTGTGTCCTCAGAATGCACCATGTAGCTTTGCAAAATGCCAAGTGCAGGCCTGCTAGGAGCTCTGTCTTCAGGCACAGGCACAGACCTTGCTGCGCCTGCAGTGTGTGAGAGCCTTGTGTCACTCTGCTGTGACACATCATGGCTCCTGTGCCCCACAGCTGGTGCGGGAGCATCCGCCTCCCATGCCCAGGGTCCAGAGCGAGGATGCATTTGCACCAATGAGGACATGCTGCCTTTGCCACCATGCTCATATTGATAGAGCAGATAACCAACAGAGGTCAGCAAACACACCCATTTCCACATGCCCCTTTTGATTTGCACAAGTACCTGGTTTTTGCTTCCCTTCTCCCTTTTTGTTTGAGCTGCATTTCATCATCTGCTTCAAACATGAGGCCTGACACCTGAGTTCCTCCCCCTGTCTTGAGTGGATCCCTAGGTTTTGCAAACACAAGCGTTTCACAGAGAGTGACTTCTCCTCCATGCTTCCTGCAAGACCCCTCCAACACAGCTTGCAGGCAGCTGGGAGAGGCCCAGGGACATCCATGCAGTCACAAGAATATGCTGCTAATGCGTTTTTTTTCTTAAAGAAGAGGAAAAAAATATTGACATGAAGAACAGATTTTAAAAAAACACATGTTAAATTTAGCCTGTTTAAGGAAGGACAAAGGGTTTTCCTAAGTGCTGGCAGGAATACTGCCCTCACTGCAGCTCTTACCCAGGATCCAGATTATCTGTGCTCCACTGGGGCCTCACAGGAAGCAAAAGACTGGCCAAAAGACTAGAAAGCCTAACTCATCATCCTGGACACTGCCACAGACCCCTTCCTCATGCCTTGCACCCTGACCCTTGCAGGGCTCAATACTTGGACTGGAGACAGCCAAGGGCATGTAGGGCTGTGGCAATGGGTCACTCAACAGTGTGGCCCCCAGGATGAGATACAAAACTTGGCACTGTGGCAATAAAAAAAGGGTTTAAAGTCCAGGGACTTGAGGGAAGACTTTGGAGGCTGTAGTGAAATCTAATTCTAGGTGTCCCTCCTCCCCTTGGGGAAAACGCAGCTCCTATGCTCTGCTCAGCAGGTTTGCCTTGCCCAGACTCAAACCCTGCCAAACCTTTGTCCAAACTGGAGTGTCCAGAGGCCCCATAACCTTGGGGCTGGGGAGCATCCAGTCCACAAGGCCCACAGTGAGTTTGGAGATCAGCAGCCAGAACATCTCCACAGCATCACAATGCCACTCCCAAGGGATGGCGGGTCACGGATGGTTTCAAATAGGGGAATTTTTGCTAGTGGTCCAGCACAAATGTTTGCTTTAGTGTGTGCTGGAGAGAGGGGGGGACAGGCGGAGGACTGCAGCTGCTGAGGGCCAAGAACACTCACGGGAGAGGAATGCCAGAAGAATGCAAGTTTAACGTGCTTTCCTTGTTGCATCCTTTGGGCTTCTGCTCTCCTTTTTGAGCACAGCAGGCCATGAGCCCTGTCAAAGCCCCCACACCAAAATCACACAGAGGCTGAGACAGGGATTCATGGGAAGGCCTGCAGCCACCCTGCCAGACATGGCATGGGAGGAAAAGCCGTCTCCCCCCTTCACTGGCAATGCAGAGCATGCTGCCAGGTCAGTCCCTGCAGCCAGCACTGGAGGAAGCTAGCAAACACCTGCAAGAGCCAGCAATAAGGAACCAGATCCTAGCCCAGCTGCTGCAGCACAACCCCTAACACAGGCTGCTCAAGCCCTTTTGTGCCAAGTCATATCTCTGTGCTGGTGCCCATGCTGTGGCAGTGGGCTGCCCTGTCCACTGTGTTACGATTGTCAGAAAACTGAACAGCAGCAGAGAAATGGAAATGGCAACAGAGCAGGGTAGAGCCCCATTCACTGCCCAAGCCACGTGCCTAGGAGAACCCAGCCCTGCCAGCCTGGCCCCAGGCTCCGGAGGGGAGGTTTCACTGGGCACTGGAGTGATGCGGCACAACCTCCCCTGGCAGAGGGATGTCCCTGCAGGCCTGCTGTCGAGGGGAGCCAAGGACTGGCACTGGCAGTAGTGGGAGAGGCAGCACTGGCAGTGGTGGGAGAGGCAGCACTGGGGGATGCCCCTGCCCTCCTGAGATGGCACCAAGAGGGGAGAGCCAGCACCGGGATCGGGAGAGATGCCTGTGCCCTCCAGACATGGCACTGGGATCATGGGGGTGCCCGTGCCTTCCAGAGCCAGCACCAGGATCAGGAGAGATGCCTGTGCCCTCCAGAGCCGGAACTGGGATCGTGGGGATGCCTGTGCCCTCCAGAGCCAGCACCAGGATCGGGGGGATGCCCATGCCCTCCAGAGCCAGCACCGGGAGGGAAGAGCCAGCACCAGGTTCGGGGGGATGCCTGTGCCCTCCAGACCTGGCACCGGGATCAGGGGGGTGCTCGTGCCCTCCAGAGCCAGCACCAGGATCGTGGGGATGCCCGTGCCCTTCGGAGCCAGCATCGGGATCGGGGAGATGCCCCTGCCCTCCAGAGCCGGCACCGGGAGGGGAGAGCCAGCAGCGGGCGGAGTGCCCATGCCCTCCCGAGCCTGCACCGGGGGGATGCTCGCGCCCTGTCGAGCCGGCCCCGGGGGACGCCCGTGCCCCCAGCGCCGAGCAGCGCCGGCCCCGGGACGCGCAGCCCCGCCGGGACGCGCCGCTGGGGCCGGCCGTGCGCCAGCGGGCACCGCCGCCGCCGCCGCCGCCCCGAGCATCCCCAAGCGGGGCCGCCCCTCCCTCCTCTTCCTCCTCCTCCTCCTCCTCCCACCGGCCGGCCCCGAGCCCCGGCGCCGCGGCCGGCCCAGAGCCCTCGCAGCCGCGGGGCTGGCCGGGGCGGCGGGCGGCGGCGCCGGGCCATGCCCTTCTACAAGCGGAGCGTGGTGGCGCGGCGGGGGCGGGCGGCGGTGCCGCTGGCCGAGCTGCGGGACGTCTGCAGCCTGGCGGCGCTCACCCTGCTCCGCCAGCTCGCCGACCTCTGCGGCCACTCGCTCGCCCTGCTCGGAGACATCGAGGGCGACGTCGCGGCGCTGGGCCGCCGCGCCGGGCGGCTGCACCGCCGCACCGCCCGCCTGCAGGCACTGCTGCGGGGCCGCCCGCTGCGCGGGGCGCACGCCGCCCCAGGTAAGGCGCCCCCCGGCCGGGCAGGGCCGCCTCCCGCCCCCTTTCCCCCCCGCCCTCGGAGCGGCCCCGGGCACCGCCGGGGCGGGGGTCCCTGGGGTCCCTTCCCCCCCCCCTCCCCGGGGGATTGCACGGCCCGAGGGGATGGATCCCGTCGGGGCAGCGCTGCAGGCTGTGCCCCACTCGCCGGGAAGGGGCAGGAAGGCCAGCCTGGCCCCGGGGCTGTGGGGCCGCCCCCCGACGGCCCCTCCAGCTGGGCAGCTCCGAGGGAGGGGATCACTGCTCCTCCCCGCGAGGCAGGGGCGTCTCTGCCTGCTGCCCCCCCCCCCCGACGTGGATGTCTCTGTCTCTGTCCCTGCGTCCCCTCTCCAGGGTGTCTGAACCATGCCAGCTCCTGGTCTTCATGTCTCGCTGGAAGGGGGAAAGAGGACGCTGAAAAGTGGCAGTGCCACCTCAAAGCCCTTTTTGTCACAGTAGCGAAGCCAGGATTGGGAAGTGCATTGGCCTGTTGCGCTTGGGGTGAGATTAGGACAGCTCAGCAGCAGCCTTTTGCTCTGCCTTTCCTTTATTTTTTCTCAGAACAGTGGGCATTTTCCAGGCTGACAGCCAAGCAAGCATTTCACGCTGTGTCCCCTGCTAGCAAGGGCTGCTTCATTCCAGGCTCTCCGGGAAAGCATGGACGCTGGGCTGGGAGAGCTAATCCTCGTGTCCATGCCACCGTCACAGCTTGGAAAGCTTCACCTCACTTGCTGGGGCGGCAGGTCGAGGTGGTTGTCCCCTCACTGTGGTTTCAGCCAGGCTTTAGCTAAAGATCAATGCAGAGTGTCTTCCGCTTGGGTTTTTGTGTGGCCGGGAAAAACAACAAGTTCTAACTTAGGCGTCCTGTCTGCTCATCTGATCTTCTGGCAGGATTTGTTTTTGCCTGATCTGCTTTCATTTCCCATTTCAAGCGTTTCATTTTGGCATAGGCTTCTGTCCTGGGTCAGCACCGGGCAGCATGTTTTGGAGGAGCTTAAATAAGCTCATTTGGGATTTGTTTATAAAAGTTATTTTAAAATATTTTGGTTGGGGGGGGGGGTAGCAGGGGAAAATGTCATTCAGGCACGTTTTCCCCAGAAGCATGATGTATTTCTCGGGCCCTTGGCAGGATTTGTGCCTCTTGTGCTTTCTGCAAACCCCCTTGTGTGTGCTGTTTGTTGCTCCGTCTGTGTGGAGCCTTGGGAAATGACTGCCAGACTCTCACAGCATGTTTCCTGGATGCAGGGAGCAAACTGAGTTCTCAGCCTTGGCCTGGGAGATGCACTCCTGTTGCAAATACTGGTGTAGTAAATAAAAACTTATCAGGGGAAGGAAAAGATTCCTCCTGTCCCGTGGCTCAAAGGGAGACTCGGCTGGTAGAGAACTGTGGTGAGAAGGAAGTATCACTACTGCCCAGCCTGACCTGTGCGGTGGGGCAGTCCCAGTGCAGATGGTTTCCCAAACCTTGCAGTGATGTCACCATCACCGTACATGCTTGACCTGTGTCTCTTGGAGGAGGAGCCGACTGTGACGGTGACCAGATGGTCTCTCGCCATCCGTGCGCGTCTGGCCAGCAGGTTGGGAATATGCACTGTGGACGTGGGAGTTTGGCGCCATTGAGCCAGACGCTGCTGCTTCGGTTGCTACAGGACTCTCTAGGTGGGACTGCGTGGGGTTCAGCAGTGACGGTGCTATCGACCACCCGGGCTGCAACACGCTGCTCAGTCACGGCAGGGTAGTGAGCAAGGAGACAGAGCCGCTGCTAGAGCAGGTTTGTTTTGTAGCCCGTGGGTCATGTTTTTAGATGTCTGTCAGGGAACATTGTGCCTGGAGTTTCTCTTGGACCAACATCACAGTTTAATTTTAAGTGATCTGTGTAACAGAAGGGACAAATAGTCTTCCCATGCTGCAGCTCCTCATTAGAGCCGTGTGAATATGCATGTATGCAGATGTGCATGGAGGGCTCCCTGCGCTGGCAGTCCAGACGGGGGTTGGAGGTGCACAGTGATAAAAAAAGCTTTGTTTTTTTCCTAAGAAAACAGCTCAGGCTGAAAGAAACAAGCAGTGTACGGCACCTGGCATGCTTCCCCTTCAGCTCCCTGCTCCAATGGTGCGGAGACAAAGTTTATTTTTTGCTTTTCTCCCCACTCCAACAGGGAAGCACAACTAGTCCGCCCTCCTGTTCCTTATCCATCTGACACTGCTGTTTTCTGCAGCCTGGCGGGGTGCGGGAGTGTCTGGGTTTTACTGAAGTCTTTATTTAAGGGAAGAACAAAATTCCAGTTGCTGTTTCTATTGCTATTTGTTTTTTTAAAAGCTCCAGCATTAGTCTGTCTCTGGGGGATCATTTCACATGTCTAGAGTGTGGGAACTCTCCCTACAAGCCCACGGCGTCCTGTCATTGCAGGGAGGTTAGGAGACAGCCGAAGGCTGCACTAGAATGTTTTGCACCGACTTGTGGCACCATATTTGAATCCCTTGAGTAAGGAGCAAATGCTTAAGAATATGCTGCTTGCTTTTTTGCCCATTTCCCTTTCTTGAAGAGGATCCAAAGGGAAAAATCACGTTTCTCCTCTCAAAGCAGAGTAAATAGAAAATGTCTTGTCCCCAAGGGACGCAGAAGAAAATCACCCTGGACTGAACATATCCTTGAGTAACCCACTCCCAGGCCTTTATTTGCCCGAGATACAGAGGGCTGGGTTTGTAGCTTTGAATATTTAGCACTCACATGCGCCCACTCACCCTGTGTGCTGTGTCTGAAAGGAAGGCTGCTTGGAGAGGTTTTTTTGGGGAGCTCCTGTGCATGCCTCAAAGGAAGCAGGGGAACAGCTCACTGTGCCCTGCCCAGCCTGCCCACGTGGGGACATGTCCTTTCAGCAGGAGCACACGGAGCTGGCAAGATCTGGGTGCTGTGTCACAGCCATGCCTCGCTAGGATGAGTTAGCCCTCCGCCACTTTGGGACTGAGTGGGTGCAATCTGTCCTCAGTGGTGCTGGGTTCAAAGTCGGTCCAGAGCAGCTCAGTCTGCAGCACCTGCTTGCTGAAATCTCCCCCCGGGCTGCTTTAGTCACATCCTCTGGCTCTTAGTTGACACCGTATGGTGGTAATTAGAGACTTCTTCAGGGTTTTGCAGCGAGTGGGAGTGCTCTAGACATTGCCAAACTCCAGCTAGGAAACCACAATCACTATGTGTGTGTGGGAAAAGGCAGGGCACTCAATCAGCCGTGCAACAGTTTAACAGCACGGCTCCCTCTTTCCACATGTGGTTGGTTTTGCGCTCAGCTGTATCTGGTTTGCCCTTCCCGAGGACACACTCTGCGTCACTTCGGCTCCCTGGTTTTTGCCTCCCAAATTTTGTCAGGATCCTTTTTCTGGCTTCATTTCTTCCTAGGCAGATTAAAGAGATCTTAAACTTCAGGAGAAGTCAGGCTCCTCACTGCACCTCCCATGGCCTGCAAAGGACATTACACAGTGAGCCTCTGGCCGGGGAGCTTGGGTTACTGTTGCACACCTGGATGTGTCCATGCCTTTCTTCCACCCAGGGAGTGTAGAGGCTCTGAGCCATCAGGAACTGTCTTGTCTTCCTGATTAGGAGACGGAGATGATGGTATAGCTACAATGCTGCCAAATGAAGGAATCATACTGCAAAAGGCCAAGGGAACTTTTAATCTGAACCAAAGGCTGAAAAGGCAGCATGGTTGTTTCCACTGTGAGACGGCAGCCAAAGGCTGTTGGATTCCTCCACTCTTATTCATTGGCAGTTATATGAGAGCGGGGAGGGTGCATGCACCTTTCCCCAAGGAGCTCAGAGCATCCTGCGCACAGGCAGCGTCTCAGCAGCTCCAGGATGTTGTCTCCATCAGCATGGTGGAAGCAAAGGCACCCGTGGGAGTGAGCTGCGGGTGTCAACCCCGCTCAGGATGCACACAGCTCTCAGGTGAAGGACCTCATGCTGGCTGCCCATCCCAGCCCTGGCAGCCCTTAGCCCTGAAGGAGGAAGCTGTTTTGCAGCCTAGGAGAGCCCCAGGGTGTTCTGCTTTGCCATCCACCCACGCTGATCCCTGAACAGCCGCAGTCCTGCTCAGGAGCAGAGACACAGCCCCATGGGCGCCAGCTGGGTGACACGAACCAGAACTCCCGGCTCAGCCCTCTCCCCTCAGTACCCAGCCATTCTAGAAATAAATCCCAGCAAAGAACAGGATGGGGCTAGGAGCCGAGAGCTGTTTAAGCCATCGTCCCTGAAGAGCTGTGGGGAAGGTCCTCTGGAAGAAACCCTGGGCTGTGCTGGCAGGAGGAGCTGTTTACTGCTCTTGCCAAAATATGCAGTGTTTGCCGTCCTCTGACCTCCCAGTCTGGGTCTTGAAACAAACCATTGAGAAATCCAGAGCAGTTATCTGGGCTCAGCACAGAGCTCCACAAGCCTGGGGCTGCCAGGCCCACAGCTCCCTCTGCCCGGCTTTCACCTCACTGGGTAGGTAGGGGCTGTCACAGACACTTCCCCCCAGATCTTGTTACCAGTTTCTCTTTAGTTTAAAAAGAAAAAAAAGCCTTTCTGGGATGCTCTAGTGCTTTGCGCTTGCACAGCATCTTCTCCTGGGCAGGGGCCAGTGTGTCCTACCAGCCTGGAGTCATGGGGTTTGAGCAGCCCTCGTTAGCCCCGTGCCTTCAGGATGAGCCTCATCCAGCCACCTGCACTTGCTCTGTCTTCTTCCAAGTGACCGGTCTGTCCAGTGCTGGCCAGGACAGGCTGGCCATGGCTCCAAGCCTTGTGAGGAGCCGTGTCTGTCAGCCTGGAGGCAAAGCAGCTGCTGGAGATGGGGGCTGCAGCCACAGCTGGACTCACACAGCCCCAGAGGTGCACCCACAGGAACCTCCTCCCACCCATGGGCCCTAACAAAGGCCTGAGGTTCCACATTGGGGTGTTGGGAGCTGGTTAGTTCAGCCCCACTCCCTCTGGTCCGGAGCCTTTTCGCAGGCCCTGGGCTCCTCTCTGTGGGGTCAGTGCCCGTCAAGGCAGAGTGGAGATGACAGGAACCTTTCAGCACTCTTGTGATGTAGATAAACAGGGCCTGGGAAGAAGACATTCTGACCCTCATGGGTGAGAAGGGTTTGCCAGCAACCAGTGAAGATCTGGGTTCAGTTTCCATCTGCATCACAGGCATCACTTGCCATTTGCACGTGTGGAGAGCACAGCGCTTTATTCCGAGGCCAGCCCAGACCTGCTGCAGTCTCAAGCAGTTGCTGGGAAGGTGGTCGTGTTATAGGGCAGCAAGGGCTGCTCTGTTTCTCATTGACCATCAGGCAGTTTATTGAAAGCACCTGAATAAGGCCTGCTAACACACGTTCAGAGAGTAGGAGCAGAGGTTTTTGCCTTATCATCACTGAGATGCCAAAGCTGTTTTCAGAGGTTTCCACTCTTGGAGCTTGATGCAATTCAGCCCCACCACAACCCACCGCAGCCTCCTCTCATGGAGAAAGGAGCTCCCAAAACCTTCCAAACCTCCCGAAAGTGCCAAGATTTTTTCTGCACCTATTTTTTTTTTTTAAACAGTGATGATTTCAGCATTGGCAGGGAGAGACAACTCCCCCAAACATTGCATTGGTGCAAATGGGAGGAGGGGAGTTAACCAAGGCTGGAATGGATGGGTTTTGCTGCCAGAGGAGTTGGACCAGGGAACCACACCCTCCCTCTTAACAGGAACCGTCTGAGGGGAGTGGCTCAGAGAAAAAGCAGATAAATGAATAATGTGCTTCTCACATCCAGACTGGCTCCAGCTGGTAGCTGTCTTCAGTGGTGGGCTAATACCTGCTTTCCAGGAAGGCACACTGTAGGCAATGAGATGTTTAAGAGGAGACACCATCACCGCCTTACAGCAGCTTCCGTGATTATGTTGAAGCTACTGCAAGGAAAGACCAGCCTCAGCAGCTTTGTAAACCTCTGTGATTTCAGCAGAGTGGAAGGAATCCACTCCACTGTATTCTGATTTTTCGTGGGACAGGGCAGTGTTAGCCCTTACCATGGATACACCGTCCATGTGATTTCGGGCCCTGCTGCTCCAGGTTTTGGGTAGGAAACGCTCTGGTTGCCTCTGAAGTTGGAGTCCTTAGGGTGTTTTCTCCAGTTTATGTCCTGAGATCTTTCTCCCTCCCCGCTGGAATTTTGCCATGGCTGGAATTCCTCTTCAGATGGACCCAAATGCTCCTATTTCCTATAGAAATGTTTACATGCTTTTAATTGAGAGCCACCCTGCAAACCAGAGAACTGATCTGGCTGACAGTCCTTCCCTGGGGGCTGGGCTGCAGAGCTGCAGTTCTAGTGTGCAGCATGTCCTCAGGCGCAGCACAGTCCTCAGGGCCCCCAGCACCCAGCAGGAGGTGCACAGTGGCACGGGTGAAGGTGCCTGCCGCTGTCCCCTGAAAGTCTTGCACATCCCTGGCATTTGTGTTTCCTCCTGCGTGGGACAGTGACCCCGCAGTATGAGATTAGAAGAGAGGCCTCATTTAGTACCAATATTGCTATAGTAAAGTGGTTTCTCTTGGGAACCACTTACAGCATCAAATTGGCTGTGAATATGGCAGTGGTTACCTTGCACAGACATGTGGATTAGCTTCAAAAATGTGTCTCCAAAGAAGCTTGCATTGTCTTAAGCAGTTTAAAGTACATATTCATCTTCATGTGGAAACAGGAGTTGGAGCTCACTTTTGCAACTCGTTTTCTAAGTCTGAAGATCATCTTAGCACTTAGAGAATTAAAGGGTTTGAGGGTGCACACAGGACTGTTCCTGTTCAAGTAGTTTGTGCAGGTTGTCTTTGCAGTGAGGAGAGGAAGTGGGTTCAATTTGCTGGCTTAACTTCTGATGATGCCAAAAGGGGCATCCTGGATGCAGAACAGCTTCACACTCTTTCCATCAGCCCCTTGCTTTTTAAAGCGCAGATAACTGGTGGAGTTTGTGTTTTGGAGAGCAAGTAATCCTCTGTGACAGGCTGTGGGCCTCTGTCCTGCTTTGAGACGATGCTCCCAGTAGCTTCTCAATGTTGCCAGGTGCTAGACCAAGCTGTGCCATGGGGATCAGATTGGGCATTAGGACAGGCTCCTTCCCCAGAAAGGTGGCAAGGCCCTGGGACAGGTCCCTGGAGAGGTTGGGAGCTCCATCCCTGGAAGCGGCAGAACAACAGCTCCTTACTGACAGGCCTTGCCTTGCTGTTTCACAAAAAGTTCTTTCCATCTCTGTGTGTGCAGCCCCTTGCTTGGCTGCAAGATGTTGCCACTGAGATCCAGGCAGTGACTTCTCCCAGAGGCTGCTGGTGTTCGGAAAGATTTGCAGGTTGGATCCTTTCTAGTTTGAGGGACTAGACTCTACCCTATAAGGGAACTTCTCCCTTGCAAGCTCACCCTACGTTGTCTGCTTAACAAAACTTCAGAGTTGCGTTGTTTCAGGGAAATGTGAGACCAAGTGGTACAAAACTGATGCATTTGGAGAAAGCCACCACCAAAACTGTTTGGTTTTAACCAAAAGTCAGTGTTGTAATGGAAAGTGAGTCTCATCCTGCCACCCCACTGCCTCGCTCTAGGGCCGATTTTCCTCATCCGTTGGCTGGAAAGGCGGGGCCTTCCCCCTTGTGTCATTCCAGCAAGGCCAACAGAGAGGAGAGGGGACCAGCAGCCAGCCCTGCTCCTATGGCAGGGTGGCTCAGAGTGGTGCTCTGGGAGGCATCTCCCCATGGGGAGCCTGGAAAGTGGGACACCGCACTGCCAGGGCTGCATCTATGCTGCAAGATATACTGGGCTGGAGAAATGAGGCCAGCAAGCATGGCACAGCACAGCTCACCTTCATGTGGCCAAACACTGTGGTATTTACTAACAAGCATGCTATTTACTAGCTGTTCTTCCAGTGAGGAAGGACAGGGCAGGCTCGGGCACTCAGAGCCCTTCCCTTCCTGCCTCGCCACTCTTTGGTCCTAGGACCATCTCCAGAAGAGATATTAGCTGTGCTGGAGGCTGAATGGAGCCATAGAGGACAATGGCAGGAGGGCTCAGGTGTTAGATCCTCACCCCATGCTGGCCCCAGAGTGTGTCACATCCTGCCCAGCAAAGTCAGGCTCTCACTCCTGAGGAACAGGGCTGCAATTTCACAGTAGAGCATGCAGAGCTAAGCCAGGGCTGCAGGGTCCCACCACTCTGGTCTAAGGGATGCTTCAGGGGGACAGCTCGAGGGGTTGTTCCTTAGGTGTGCGTCGTGGCCAGCTGGACCGAGCAAGGCAAGCAGCATGTCACCATGCCGGTCAAGGGAGACACATGCAACCCCAAGGTGATCTCTTCAGCCATCTTGAGCATGGGGCCGGAGATGTGCCGTGACCTGCGGCATTCAGGGTGCCCCAGAGCTCTGCTCCCAATGCCACAGCCCAGGCCCTGGCCTCTGACCCCAGCTGCTAGTGAGTGGCCGTTTCAGGAGCGCTGGCAGCACTGAGTTGCCATGGCCCCCAGGCTTGGGCACCACGGCTGCGGCTGGCAAAGCAAACAGGGAGCCCGGCTGGAAGAGCTCGAGCGCCTGCAGGCGCCACAGCCCATGCCTTGCCAACTCCGTGCCAGCTGCCCGCTGAGCCCTGGGCCATCAGCAGGCTTGCCGGGGCATGGGTGCAGGTGGGAGCACGGGAAGGGGATGTTCACGCCAGCTGCCAGCAAGGTGTCCCATCCCCAGAGCTAGCAGCACACCAGCGACCAGCAGTTCTAACCCACAGCCCCTCTTGTCCCACAGCTACCCCAGTGCCCTTCACCCCAGCCCCTCTCTGGGCTCCCTGCTGTCCCCATAGCCCTGTTGATGCTGCTCTGTCCCTTCCCCCACAGCTCCAGGGCCAAGGGCAGAAGATGCCACCCTATTCCTCCATCCCAGGTGCTAGTCTCCCCAGTGTCCTGGTTGGATGCCAGGAACTGTGGCTCGTGCATCCCCCTCACCCACTTCTCCATTCCGCTCCTCCCCTGGGTGCCTGCAGTCTGCACTGAATGATGCTAAGGAAACACAGCATGTGTCTGCAAGGGGCTCCAGCAGCAATATCCTCCCCCTCCACCACCTCCGGCCCTCCTGTCTCGCCACCCCCTCATCTCCTCTTCACACGCAGAGCTGGGCTGGCTCGGCTGTGCCACAAGCAGCAGGTGAACAGAGTTGCATCTTGGAGCCAAGCACCTTCCCTTGCCTCCTGAGCAACGCTGTGGACCCGCCAGTGGGATCCATGCGCTGTGCCAGAGGTAATGCTGTGGGCACAAGGAGGATGGGGAGACGCGGTGTTTGGGGTACTTCCAGCCCTCTCTCTCCTTTGCTCGCAGAGTCCTGGGCTGCTGGGGTTCACGCACAGCATGCTGGAGGACACCTGGCCTCCCAGCACCCTGTCTCTGCAGGCACCCTCCAAGCTTTTGCAGAGAAGGGGCCAACCAGCATCCTCTAGGCCTGGCTGGGCCAGCATGTGAAAGGCTCTTCCCAGCCTTTCCCAGGAGCTGGGCATGGGATGCAGCCCACTCTTCACAGCGGGGCCCAGGGCACCCCAAGTTATCTTGTTGGAGGTGATGCCCACCAGCCCCGGCCAGCCTGGGCACAAAGAGCAACACCAGCACATCCCACAGCCCAACTGGGAAAAGTAGACAACACTGTGAGCAGAGACAGGCTGCTGGGCACATGAGGCTGCTGACTCCTGGCAGGGCAGCATCATCCCTGAGCCATAAAATCCTGACCCAGCAGCCCTGTCATGGACCCTCCCCATGGTTTGGCAGCTGGGGCTGGGCACTGGCTGGTCTCCTTCATCTGTACAACTTGCATCAAGCCCATACAGCTCTGGGCACACTGTCCCCACGCTCTGGGGAGTGGATGAGGCAAGAGAAATGCTGATGAGTCCTGGCTCCATGGGTAGAGCGGACAAGGACGCCTTTTCCAGCATCAGAGGTGTCTGCATATGACAGATTGATGGTTTAGAGTGGCCATGTCCTGCCAAAAATGTGCCGAGTGTCTCCCACACTGTGCATGTCTTGCACGAGTCCCCAGAGGGGACAGCCTCCCGGAGGGCATTTCCCACCGTACTAGACCTGAGCTTTTTGCTCTGTACTGCCTGACTTGTAGGTTTGCGGCTGAAAGGGCTGGGCTGCAAGGAACCAACAGCCAAGGTGTCTCCCGGGCTGCCTAGGTTGATGGTCTCCATCTTGGGAAGGAAATCACCTGGTTGTCACCCATACAACTTTGCCTGTCCAGGGATGATGCCCTGGTGAGGCTGGGCCCTGCCCCAGCGTCTCCCCATCCTTCCTGCCCCAAGCAGATCGAGCTGTCAGTAGCTCTCCCACCATAGCATTTTCCAGAGCATTTCCCTCGGCATCACTGCCACCCATGAGGGCTGTGGCTATGCCTGGCACTACTCAGCATGGCACAAATGTGAGCAGTGGCTGAAAACTGCCAACTTCAGTGCATGCCCTTGTTGCCTGATCCCACCAGCTCACTCCCAACAAGTGCATGGGGGCATGGGGTCCCACCAGGGATGTGGAGCACAAGAGGATGGTTCAGCTGTGGTCCCCTCCGGTGACTCACTGCCCCACCATCTTCACCCAGGAACAGTTCTTCCTGTTTGCTCCCTGACACAGGGCTCTCTTCACTCTGTGGATTCATACCCAGCTCCAAGCATGGCAAGGCCCATGGGGAGGTGGAGCACTCCCAGCTCCTGGGGTCTGTGCTCTCCGGGTAACTGGTGCCCACAACCATGCCCACTTGACATACCCAGCACCGCACACCCGCTGGCATAGAGCCAGGCAGCCCGCCTGGCTGCGGCGTGTGCACAGAAGCCATTAGCTGACAGCACAAAGCCTGAATTTAGCAAGAGCTGGTGCTGCGCTGAATGGGTCGAGTATGTTCATGGGGAGAATTGACTCTTCTTCTCATGCGTGCAAGCCGGCTTCATGTCCCTCCTCCTGAGCGGGCTGTGCCTGGCAGCGAGGACAGCACCTCCCAGGGCACGGCTGCATGGAGGAGCAGCATGCTGGGTGATGGAGGCACGCTGGCCTCCACCAACCCACTGGGCTTGCATCCTGCTCGGCTGAGACCAGCAAGGCAGAGATGCCTCTGTCGGGGGATCAGGCAGGCAGTTCGGGCCCCAGCATGACTGGCAGTGCTGCGTGCACGTCTCTGGGTGAGTACTTGCCGGCACACTTGGGGGTACCTACCACTGCAGGAGCCCTGAACCCCAGCATCTGTTGCGGACCCCAGCCTGGCACGTTGCGATAGCTGACAGCTGTTTGCAGCACTGGGAGCATTAGCAAAGCTGCCCAGCAGTTGGGGAAAGCTGGTCATGGCGGGCAGTGCAGAGATGTCGGGAGCAGGGTCGTTAGCCCCCTAATCTAATCTAATGAAGGTAGATCAAAGCCCCTGGGGTGAATGAGCTAATTCCCCCAGTTAACCAGGCAATGGTTTGTAGCAGCAATTCTCTGTTCCCTGTGCCTCAAGCTGCCTGTGGCATCCGTGCCAAGCAGCACGGCTCCAGCAGGAGCAGGCCTTCTGCTTTGGTGTCCCCACGGGCAGGTGAGAGGATGGGGATGGCTGTGCATGTAGCAAGGGTGCCCTACATCCCCGGTTCAGTGCAAATGCCATTCGCTCGCACGTGCTCACATGCTTGTGTGTGCACACATGTGTCTGAGCATGCATGCATGTGCATGTTGCAGAGGCGAGGAAGCCCCAGGGCTGGGTATGCCATGGGTGCTGGGGTGCTGTGCCACCAGCACCTCACACCTGTTTCTTTCTGGGGGCTGCTCTCCTTCGCGCGGGCACAGCTCAGGGCAGGGGGCACCTTGGCTGGTTTGCGCCTTTCCTGTTCTCTGCCACCGCCACAAAATCCCATAGGAAACATGTTGCTGTGGCTCACAGCAGACACCGGCAAAGTTACCAGCTGTGTAACTGTTGTGCTTGGAGCTGTACGCAAGGAGCAAGTGGAGCCTCCTGGAGAGAGGAGAGTGTCCAAAGGGGACTAAGGAGCCCACTTGGCTCCAACAGGGGCAAAGCACTGGGCCCCCAGGGGATGGGATGGAGCAAGCTCTAGGGGGTCATTTGGCTATAGGGTCTTGCTCCAGGGCTGTATCCAGCCCAGCAGGCCCCAGCAGAGCTGGGGAAGGGGGAGCCCTGGGGTTGCATAAAGCATGCCAGAGTGTGGCTGTCCCCAGGCTCACCACTGTGACCAGGGCTACGCAGGCAGCCACGTCGGCTCTGCAGGCCAGGGGACAGCTGCCATCCATAGGGCAGGCTGCAAAGTGTGGGATTTTCGCTGTTGGTCCCTCCAGCATCCGTTGGTATCTCCCCACGTGTCTGGGCTCACCTTGCTCTGTCGGAAGAACCCTCATGAGGCCACATCCCTTTTCCTGCCAAGCTGAGGGAGCAGATCTCTCTCATGGAGTTTGAGATCTGTGGGTCTGTTCCCCAAATAAGTCTTGACTGGTTTGTTCCCATGGCATGAGGCTGGGCTTCCCTGTCAGGGGCAGCACCCTTGTCTGGCATGCAGAGGGGCTCCCCAGGGTCCTACCCTGGCTGTCGCCCAGTGGCATTTCCCCCTCCCCACCTCTGTGGCCAGGGAGCCAACAGCCTCCTGGGTGGTCCCAGCCGTCAGGCTGCGCGTGGGCTGCAGGGGCCACCTGCAAGGGGCTGCTTGTGTGAGACCAGCTCCAGTCCTACCCATACCGGGAGACTGGCCAAAGCTGGGGGAGGCCTGGATGGCTGCCTCCCGAAAGACCATCCCTGCAGTGAGACACAGCCAGCCTTGGGGCGGCTGGGGGAGGGAGGGCGAGGCGGGGTTGCGGGGCCAGCCCAGGCCACTGCCGGCTGCAGAGGACAAAACATTCCACCAGCACGGTCTGCAAATGCTGTGCATGCTGTCCCTTCCCTCACCAGCCGCGGCGAGTGTGCCGGTACACGGGGCTGCACGAGGTTCGCAGCAGCCTTGGGTGAGGGGTGAAGGCAAGTCAGTGTCAGGGTTTATAACTGTGGTGTCTCCTTTTTTGGTGACAGCAGACAGTGCAGAAGGGGCAGGCAGGGTGTGCAAGGTTAATAGCTGCTGGCCACCTAGGCTCGGGCTGTCCCAGTGCGGAGCAGCGAGCGCAGGGGGGGCATTACATGCACGTGGCAGATGGGAGCAGCAATGGTTATAAGCATCTGTTCATTTATTAGACTTGTGACACAGCTTTTATAAAAGCAAAGGGACTTTTGGAAGACAGAACAGGTCCTTCCTCTTTTGCAAATTGGTGCTGCCATGCCACAGCTTGCTCTGTTCTAGGAGGCTGAGATGCTCCAACTCATTACATCACAACCCATGCTAAGAGAGAAGCCCACTGAGCTGGAGTTTTGCCCCACTGAAGCTGAAAGGAAGCCAGATTTGGGCAGTAGCTGAACAAGACAGAAGGCTTTGAGAACTCAAGGATACCTGAATAAGCTAGACTAGAGGGAGGGTCTCCGAGCTTTTCCAGAGCAGCCAAGATGTTGCTAATGGAAAGGGAGGGTAATAGTGCATGCTCATCTGAGGAGCTGTTTGACAAGCTCTGGCACCCCAGGACCTGTGTTAGAGATGACATCTGACCATAGGAAAGCATGCATGGCAGTGGGAGAGGGAGCTGAGTTTTGTCCTATAAAATTTTCCAGATCTGCTTTCACTGTCCAGCCTGGAAATGGCAGGTCCTATGCATCTTCTGACACATATATGACACATGCATGGTCGATCTGTACATGCACATCAGCTCAGACACATCAAGCTCAGTGCAGCATTTCAGACCCATCTGATTCATTTGCACACGAACAGTTCCTCTGTACGCACAACACATTTTGGATGTGCCAGGCTTGCCACATGGTATACCCAGCCGGTTGCACTTTACAAGTGGGTACACGCAGCATTTCCAACACATCGAGCTCATTTGCACCTATTGATCTGCTCTTGCCCCACGTTTTGGGCACTGGACACTGCATGCATGCATGCACAGCCTTTCAGATGTGCCCAAATCACTGCCTGTGAGTGACTGGTCCATATGCCCAGGAGTTACTTGCCTGAGCTGGCAGACATTCAGAAATTGCCTGAAGCGGCAGGAAAAGACTAACAGGGATTTTCTGCTGCAGAAGGCTGAAGGGTAAGCCGGAGCATGAAGCTAATGTGTACCTATATTGGCAGCCTGCACCTTGGAAAGAGAGCCAGCAGAGGGGTCTGACTTTGCTCCCAGCCTGCCAGCACCAATGCCTTCCCCACTGTGACCCATGCTGGCTCTGTGTGGACACACGGCTCTGTGGACTTTGCAGCCCTTCTTTGCCTGGTTTGTTAGAGCCCTGGGGACAGGCTGTGGATACCTGAGTTGCGTGCATGGAAATTGCTTGTTTCCTGTTTACATGGGTGCTCGGCTCAAGGGCTCCTGGCTGCAGCACAGCTCAGCTCGAAGAAGCGGGATGTGCGCAGGCAAAGGGCTTGGGGGAAGGGATTTGCGCTGTTGAAAATTGCCCTGATAGCTTAGGGTTTCTGCTTACCAGCAAGACAGGTAAAGCACAGGTAGGAAGAGGAACGACTTCTCCAGCTCTCCCTGGAGAGTTTGATATGGGTACGGCACATTACTGTCCAGGGATGTCCCCAGAATTTAGAAGGCCCCAAAGAGTTTGGAAAGCCTTTGATACAGGCCTTGCCATCACTGTTTATTGCTCTGCTCCCCCAGGCCATCTCCAGCCCCTGGGGAAGGACCACAGTCAAGGGAAGATCCCGAGTGGACCCAGGAGCTCTCGGGACACAGAGAGAGGCAGGTCGGTGGATCACGCTGGGCCACCTGGGTGACCATGGTGCAGGCATGTGCTGAGACAAACTGTGCATCCGTGCTTTGGAAACTGTGCCTGATCCTAGTTAATTAAAGGAACTGGGAGAGGGGAGGCTGGCTCTGCCCACAGTGTGTGCTCAGCCAACAGCACACAGGCTGGCACCGTGCAGCCAGGCCCTCTGTGTGCAGGCGGTGGCGTAACAAGCATCTCTCCAGTGGCCCCACAGATTGGGCCACTCACTGCATCTTGGTGAGCTTCCCCCCATCAGCATCTGCCCCCAGGGACCTGCACCATGGCAGTGCCATGTGGGACAGGCTGGCGGGACGCTCCGTCTCCATGGTTCCGCTGTGGCATGCGTCTGCACCAGAGAAATGTAGCTATATCTTTAAGAAGGGCCTGGGCTGGGGTGGGAGAATCATTTCCATGCAGCTTTTCTCCAAGCAAACCTGGATCGAGTTAAAGCGCGGAGCAGCGGAGTTCGCTCCGCGGCCGCTCCCCCACTTCCAGCTCCGGGGAGCAGCCAGCTCGCCTTCTGCAAGGGCACTGCAAGCTGCCAAGGGTGCCATGGGGGCCCTGGGGAGCCAGCAGGGTGCAGGGCAGCCTTCGCCCCCTGATACCAAGCTCCGCGTGGGGAGAGGAAGAGGAAGAGCTGGGTATGTATAAGTTTTATCCTCCTCCCCCGCTTCGCTAGGCTTGCTGTCCTGCTCTGGGAAGGGGGTTGGCAGCTGTGCAGGACCAGGGCAGGGAGCATGAAGAGCGTGGCACTCTGCCATCGCTGATGGAGGGTGCCAGCGGCGGATGGCTGGGGCTCGCCCAGGATCTCCTCTGCATACCAGGGCCTGTCTGAACCGCCTACTTGAGTTTCTTCCGATCCCAGGGTTTGCACCCGCACACACGTTAAGCTATGTGGACGAGAGGACGGGGCTGGGTGGGCACCTCATCGCCTGCCACTCAGAGGAGGCCACATGAAGCATTACAGGGCAGGGACAGACCGACAGGCAGGTGACAATGGGCAGAGCCTTGCGGCTCTGCTGAGCCACCAGCCCCAACCTTGAGTGCAGAGGATGCAGTGCCCTCTGCTCCTTGGGCAGCTCTCAGCATTTATGCCCAGCCCTAGGTCTGGATGTGTCCCTCCTCTTCCTCTCCACCAGCTCTGGCTGGGGCAGGAACATCTCTAGAGACCCCCATCTGGAAGGAAAGGTGTCCAGCATGCCCCTGCATTGCTGCCCACCTCCTCCCTGGTGCCCGACGGTTGCTCAGGGGAGACTCCCCACAATGCCGCATGAGGGGTTTGTGGCTGCAGGCAGAGGTGCGGGGGCTGTTGTCGACCAAGTCCAGGGCACAGGCACTGGCCACATGGGGGGACTGGTTGTTGCACTTTCCTTCCCTCAGCAACTTGCCAACACCATGCCCTGCACCACGATGTGGTAAATAGTGTCACAGGCACCATGTCTCCCAGGATGGGCTCATAAATCACAGCCTAACCAGCAATGATTTTACGGCATGTGGCAGTAGTCTGCGTCGGCAGTGGTTCTCTTGCACAGCAGTTTTCAGGATGCTTTCACTTTTCCTGAGCGGGACATGGCTTTGGTGTCTGGGCATGTGGGGTGCAGGTTGCCAGGGTAGTTGGGGCTGGAGTGTACGCATCCCCTGGGTGGTCTGTGCAGGCCTGACGGCTGAGGCCTTGCATCTTGTCATGTGCTGGTGGCACCGTGGCTATCAAAGGACTCTGGTGCTGAGCTGACCATGTGTTTTCCTTCTCCTGAGAGCCTGTGGGGGTCCCAGAGCAGTGGTCTCTGCCAGCGGCTCAGCGGAGCCTGGAGAACAGACCAGTGTGTCATGGATGTAAGCCAGCTGTGCACCACGATGCTGAGCTCTCAGGCTCAGACATGCGAGCTCAGCACACTGATGCAGCCCCTTGCAGCTGTAGCTTCTGCAGGACAGGCTTCCCCCCAGACGCAGGACCTTGATGACTGGCTCCGGCAGGCTGCTTGGGGTATCGCATGCTTGGTAGGATCCAGATCAGTGACAACCAGAACCACGGGCTCCTCCAGCCATGGGCAGGGCAAACAGGGACTATGGAGGGCACCACGAGCAGCCCCTTCCCCCAGGGAGGATGTGTTAGAGCCCCCTGCAGCTCCTGGGATGCCGAGCAAGGAAATATGTGCTGTGCTGGAGGAATCCCAGGAATGCAGAACCCAGAGGGGACACGAGGTGGCACGGCAGTTTCAGCAGAGCCTTTCGGTAGCTGCAGGCAGATTTCCTGCCAGGGCTGGGCAAGCCGTGAAGAGGCAGCTCTGGACATGCAGGAAAGCTGGGCAAGAGAGCGCAGCCTTCAGAGGGGAGAGCGGTGGGCTGCCAGGAGTGGGGGCCACAGCCCACGGAGCCATGCAGAGCCTGCCTGCAGGGCACCGTGAGTGCAGCTGTGCTCCCCTGCAGCCCAGGGGCTTTCTGAGCTCTGCTGGACCCTTCCGTCTTGGCTGGAACCCTGCTGGTAGTAGGGCCCCACCTAGCACCCACTCTGCTCACAGCACGGGTGCAGCAGGCATGGGACCCATTTGCAGACTCCCGTGGACCCTATGCCCAGGGAGCCGGGAAGTCTGCGTGATGCAGCCCATTCCCCTTCAAGAGTGTGCGCCGAATGTTGTGGCCCAGGTCCTGTTCTCCCCAGCTCTTGGCTTGTGCCCCAAGCCATTGTTCTCCAATGAGCTCATTCGAGTTGCTATTTATTATTTTTTAACGTGGTTTCTTGGCCAGAAAATAATCAGCTTGTCCACTTAGTGAGTGTTTATGGCTTCTTCAAAGAAGCTGCTTTCTCTGCCAGCTGAGGGGCCTGCTTTGGAAATGGAGAGCTGAGAGGTTCCCCCACACCCAGAGACGGACAGAGCCAATGCTGCACAGGCTCTCTCCCATTCCCCCACCGGCAGCAGGGAAAGTGGGAGCGCTGGTGCTTGGGGCTGACAGCACCACACGCACACATTGGGGTGTGCCAGGAGCGCAGCACAGGGCCATTTGGGCCCTTGTGCTTTTGCTGGGCCACATCATTGCATGCCCCTGCACTGCAGGTGCGAAGGACTATCCAGGGAGCAGCTTTGCAGAGCCTGGGGAGCTTGTTTGGGCAGCACGCAACACACAGGGTGGGAAGCACAGGGGTGCCGCACGTACCCATGGAGGTCAGGGAGCAGGGAGGAGGACGCATGGCCCAGGACTTCACCCCAAGAGACGATGTGTGAGCTAGGAGTGACTTGTTGCTCTACTCCCCAGGATAAGGTGGGGAGAGATTGCCAGATTGCCAAATTGCAGCCCCAGCAAGCCACAACAGTGCTATCTGCAGACACACTACTGCACCAATACTGCAGCCTGGTTCAACACCACATGCCTCATCTTGTTTGGGGGTTTGGGGGAATGGGAGAAAATATTTTCTAGGTCAGCATTTCTACAAATTATCCCAGGCTTGTCTTAGTCATTTGTTTTCCTGGAGACTGTGAGAAGGCCAGAGCAAGGTGGGAGTACGTCTGCGCCTCCTGCAGCTCTCTGCCACCAGCTTGGGTACATCACCATCCACAGGGTGTTCCCCACTCTGTAAGGTCCCGCCGCACGATGTTCACAAATTTGCACATGAGATCACCTTGCAGGAGGAGCATGTGCAGGCAGTATTTTATTTTGGCTTGTAGCTAGTTGGTTCTGTCAAGCAGCAAATCAGTCTGAGCGAGAGCAGAGCTGCACGCCGGGTGCTGCCCTGTCCCCACCATGCTGGAGGCCCTCCCGCACCTCTGCCCCAGCGCGGCGGGGCCGAGTCCATGGAGCACAGAGCACCAGCACGCCGGCCGTGGGGAGCCGGGGGTGTGCACAGCTGGGGCCCACGCACAGCTACAGCTGTCACACCCACCTGCTCCCACATCAGTCAGAGAAACCATGTCTTGCGCCAAGTACTGATCCAATTTGTGGCTGTTTCCATAACAACCTCCCAGTGCTTTCTGGTCCTTTCTGTCACCACACAGATGCCGAGCTTTGGTGTGTAAGCAATGCACAATACCTCCCTGCTTGGGACAGACCAGCTTGGATGAACAACCAAGAAGTCCCTTGTGCTGTTGGGTGTAAAGGGCTGGTCACTTAGCCCCCTGCTTGCTGGAGGCCAGGGTACATTCAGTTTGTGCAAGCTTCACCCTACCTGGCAATGCTTTTTCCTCATCAGAGGGATGGGATGAGTTTCAGGCTGGGGAAGAGGAGCCCAAGGACGATAGTTGATCCAGGCGTGCAGCGCTCTGTCGCTGGAGATCTCCTTCTGCCACTCAGACCTGTGCTGATCCAGCACTGTCCGTGATGACGGCCTTTTGGAGATGCTGCCTGCTGGGCTCTGCTGTGGTGTATGGGATGCTGGGGACACAGTGCTCTGCAAATCCCTTTTCTCCTGCCATAGTCTTACCCACAGGTCCCATCGTCACTGCTGGCCAGAGACTCCTCCAGCAGGCCTAGCTCTTGCAACATGCCACAGCTCTCACACGGGCTTTCCCCATGGGGCACCAGCCCCAAAAGCTCACCCAAACCCGCCTCACTCCTGCTGCATCAGCATGCAGCTCTAGCTCCTCTTGGGGCTGGCAGAGAGCCCTGGCCTGCGCAGTGCTGGCTGCCAAGGGATGCTTCAGCACAGTCTGGCCCACGGCCCCCAAGACACACCAATTCAGGCACCTCTCCCAGGGTGCTTGGCCTTGGGGCAGCTCCAGCCCAGGCCACAGAGGCATGCGAGCTGAGCCCTGTTCCACTGCCCCCGTAGGGCAGGGAGCTGCTGGAGGACCCTGGAGCAATGCCTGGCAAGTGGGGAAGCAATGTTAGGGAGAGGACACCACAGCCTGGCCCTCCCGCCTGGCTCCTGGGCTGGATATCCCTGCCTGCCCCAGAGGGAGCTCAGCACAGCAAGGGGGTCCCCCATACCCTCTAGTCCCAGGCGCCCCCCACCTATCACCCCAGATATCTTACAGAGGCTGCCAAGCCCCCCCCCGGGGGTCCCCCGTACCCTCTAACCCTGGGAGTCCCCCATGCAGCCCTAATGCCTGAGTGCTTCCTGTAAACCCCCCCTCCCCCAAAACACAGACATCCCACAAGGGCTACACAGCCCCGCTGCTCCCTGGTCGGATGTCCCCATCCGTGCCCTTCTGCAGCTTGCAAACCCCAGAGGGGCTGCTCAGCCCCAGGGGTCCCCCATCCTCCCCCAGCCCCACTGCCCCGCCGGGGCTCCTCAGCCCCCGCGGTCCCCCATCCTCCCCCGGGCTCCCCCGACCCCGGGAGCCCCAGTCCCGGCACGGGGACTGCCGTCGCCCGACCCCCGCAGCGGCCGCCATTGGGCGCCCGCTCGGCGGCGCGGCGGCTCCACCGGCACCGGCCGCCGGGGCTGGCTCCGAGGGGGCGGCCGGGCCCGCGCCCGCGATGCCGCGGGGGGGCCGCCGGCGCCGCGGGGAGGAGGCGCTCGGTGCGGTGCGGTGCGGTGCGGTGCGGTGCGGTGCGGTGCGGCGCGGCCCGGCCGGTGCAGCGCGGCGCGGCGCGGCTCGGCCCGGTGCGGCGCGGCGCGGCGCGGCCCGCGGCGGGGCTCCTCCCCGCTCGGCGCGGCGGGGCGGCGCGGCGCGGCGCGGCGCGGCGGGCCCGGCGGCGGGGGAGGCATGGAGCCGGCGGGGAGCGGCCTGGGGGCGGCGGCGCTCTGACCACCTGGGCCGGGCGAGCCGCCGCCGGAGGATGGGCAACGCGCAGCGGAAGGCGCCGCGCAGCCAGCGGCGGGGCAGGATGCGCTCAGCAACAGGTACCGGGGGACGGGACGGGACGGGACGGGGCGGGACGGAACCGGCTCCCCGCGCTGCCCCCAGGCTGGCCCCGGGCTGCTCCCGCCGCGCCCGGCCCCGGCGCTGCAATGCCGCCGGGGCGCGCAGGCTCCCTCTCCCCGGTGCCCCCCAGGCTGTCCGAGTCTCTTCCCTGGCCCCATGCCATGGGATGGGATGCGCCTCGCTATAGCAGCAGCGATGGACCTCGCTATAGCAGCGGGGATGGACCTCACGACAGCAGCAGGGATGGGAGAGGCTTGTCCTTTGCTGCAGCCCCCCAGCTACTTGGTCTCTTTGGGTCACTTGGAGGACACGGGGAGAGGTCACCTCCAACTAAGGGCTTTGCCAAAGGCTGGCAGAGCTGACAGTTGAGCAGGGCTTGATGGGGCTCGCTATGGGGTCCTATCCCTGTTGCCCCACTCGCTGTTGGTGTGAGGAATAGGTGCTGAATCGTGCACCAGGCTGTGCAGAGCCAGCCTGGGCTATGGGGAGGCCTGCACTCGCCGGCCCCAGAGCTGAGTCCTGCCCAGTTGGGGAGCCCATGCTTGCATAGCCCCCAGCACGCATAGCCCCCTTCTGCCGCAGCTCATCAGGGAGATGGGTGTCTCCAAGGGGTATCATATAGCTAAATGTCTAAGGAAGGCAGAAACCCTAGCAAATCTGTAAGGAGCATTTGGAAAGAGCATGGCATGTGGAGGGCTATCTCAAAGCCAGGAGCGGGCAACTGAGTGCACTCGTGCTCTGAAACAGCCGCGTGGAACAAGCAGGACCTGTCTGGTCACTCCCTTGTCCCCACCTGGGCTGGCCCAGGCAGTTCAGCAACCCTTTCCAGACACCTGGAAGTTCAGCTTTCCTTCCTGACCCAGCCCAGTCCCTGGAAATGCCCAAAAACCCTGGGCACGCTCAGGTCTGGCATGTCCCTTGGCTCTCAGGTCTGTCTAGGGTCCGTTTCCCCTAGCACCCCAGAGCGCAACCCATTCAGCTCTGCCTTACCTTGCTCTTGCAAGCACTGCCCTTTGCCTGGCCAGTGGCTCAAGAATGGGGATGTGGCAGTGCAGGGAGCAGCAGGGAACCTGCCAGCCCTGGGAGGGACCTCTGGAAAATTGCTTAGGAGCTGCATTAAAATGTGGAGTGATTGTCAGAGCCCAAGTGACTGTTATAGCTTAATAATTAGCGGGCAGAGGGGGTGGAAGTACAGACTGCCTCTGTATAATTTTGCAGCCGCGGTGGTAGCAATTGTCACAAAGGGCTGAAAGAGAGCAAAGAAAGCTTCAAGTTGCATTGGGGCTCAACCGGTCATGAGGGATGAAGGATGTTGTGCTGCCAGAGGCAGCATCCAGCACCCAGCAAGTCTCCCTCAGCCCCTGTCTTGCAGGGAGCAGGCCACGGCTGGAGCCTGGATTGCAACCTGGGCACCCTCAGACAGGGCTGGGGTGCCACAGGATGCTGGCCTGCTCCCTGCCCGCACCACCTGACCTTGCTGACAGTCGGAGCCAGTGCAGCTCCAAGGGGGAACTGGAGCTAATCGCACTTCTGCATCATCAAAGGAATTCTTAGGAGAACAAGCTGCAAATCACATTCCCAGCGCTGCTGGGAAGGGCCCAAGGGGGGTTTGCAAGGACAACCTTCGTGGGGAAAGCTGGCCCATCTCTATCCTTGGGCACAGAGTGCATGAGCTACCTGCAGTCGCAGGAATCTCACGCAGATAGATCTTCCTCCCTCTCTGCTCACAACCCTAGTCCCTTGCTTTTGACCAAGCTGATTGCAGAGCAGAGTAGAGCTGCTCCTGGCTCCTGGCAGGGCCTGCGAACAACAGCTCTGCTAAGTCGGGAGAAATGTGATTTGCCCATCTGGCACTGGAGATCTCTAAACTCGTCTCATGCATGGAGCAGAGAACACTTTAATGCTCCCAGACCATTTAAGCTTGAGGCTGTTGGGATGTAATGGCTCAGGCATTCCTGAGCAGCTAAATACAGGCTTTCTTGTGGAGAGGCGTCAGAGCAATCCAGGCTGGAGCTTATCTGCTGAGGGGAGGTCTCTGAAACTTGATAACCCCTTGGGCCTCATGTCCCCCAAAGAAACAGCCCTGCAGTGGCTCCCTAGCAGTGGGGACAACTGCAGGGCCAGGCAGCCGAACTGCTGCAGCCAGCATTAGCTCTGCTGAACGACGTGGAGGAGATGGGTTGGGGAGCAGGGACAGCTCTTAGTAACTTGGAGGGTTTTTCCTTCAGTGTGGGCACAACCATAGCTGGGCTCCTGGGAGTGGAGGATGGGGTCCCTCGTGGAGAAGAGATGAGGGAGACCTGCAGCTTGGTGGTGGCCACTCAGGCCAGGAGGTACCTTGACTAGCCTCAGGCAGGATCGTTCTTCCATATGAGCAGAGCCAAGCTCACTTGAGCCACTCCTGATGAATATAGGTTGGTTTTGGTTGCTCTAGCTGGAGCTGCTCCACGCTGCTCTGGTAGAGCCTGTCAGGGACGTACCTCCCTCTTGGCTCAA
Source organism: Apteryx mantelli (assembly GCF_036417845.1). Lineage (NCBI taxonomy): Eukaryota > Metazoa > Chordata > Aves > Apterygiformes > Apterygidae > Apteryx > Apteryx mantelli. The sequence goes on from NC_089990.1 coordinate 26,386,808, forward strand.
TCCTCAGGCTGGAATTTACTGCCTGTTGTCACAGCCCCTGGCTGTCACTCACTGTCAGAGCTGAGAGCTCTGCAGGAATGTGGATGTGCCCAACAGCTTCTGGCAGCAGGTGTCTAGGTCCGTGCATACCTCAGTGTGGAGGGCAACACACAGAGGGGCCTTTCCAGTGTCATCTCTGTTACTTAAAATGCACTCTTCTTCATGTAACAGTGGGATGTTGCTGGGTTGTACTTGGACAAGATTGCGTGAACTTGGGGCGCTCTGTCCTTAACTCCAGCCACCGGGCAAAAATGTGTCTTTTATATGCATGTAGCGCTGTCTGTTAGACTAGGGCTCTTGCCTCCCTGCACCTCCTCCTTGCTTGCCCAAAGAGACAAGCAAGATGCTGTTGTCCATAGGCTGCTCCTGAACCCAGGATACCTGTTTACAAGTGGTGGTGTTTGAAGGGGCTGGTCGGAGAAGGCATCGTTCTCACAGGCTGTTGCAATTGCTGTGATGAATTAGCATGTCTCCGTGCCCAATGATTTGACTGGGAGGTATCTCTCAGGTTACTGTGTCTGTCCCTGGCTGTCATGATAACTATGGGGTGGGGTCCCGGAAGAGACACCAGCTGTGTGGGTGGGGAGATTAACTGGTGGGTGACTCACACAAACCTGCTTCAGGTCTCACAAACTGAGACAGTTTATGCTGCGAAGTTACTAGACAGTGAAGTGGAAGGGTGGGTGGGTAGGTGCCAAGCGCCTGCACATCCTCTGCCTGAGCCTGGGCGCACGGGCTTACTGGTTAAGGGAGCATAGTCACAAAGGTGAGTGGTGCAGTGGTGGAGCACCACATTGCAGTTACTGGCAGAGTCCACCTGGAAAACAGCGCCCGGCAGCCACATCTATTCTCTCCATGGCTCCATGGATTTTGCATTTTGCTCTCAGGTCGGCTTGTTTCGGAAAAATATCAGCAATGAATATCCCTTACCACCACCTCTTTGCGCTCACCCTGTAGATGCTCAGGAGTGGTTCTGATACATATCAAATGGGGGCTGGTCCTGAGACGTGGGAGAGCAAGGGAATCCATTGCTGGTTCCTCCTTGGCCTTTGCTGGCCCGCTCTGGGGCAGATCTCCTAATTCCCCAACCTATGAGAAACACACATAAGTGCTGTCTGGGTTGTCAGTGTGTGAGTGAAGTGGCTTCTCCTGGCATTTGGCCATCCTTTGACCACCTCATCCCTTGGGTCTGCTGTGTCACTGGGTACCTGGGAGCCCTGGGAAGGGAATGGATAGCAATGACCCTGCTCTGTCTTGTGCTAGCAAGCCACAAGGATGGTCTGGGAAAGTGATCTGTTGGGACAGGAGACAGGTCTGGTGTCAAGGCAGGTCACTAAAGGGTCTGCAGAGAAGAGGGAGCCAAGTGTCTGTGGACGAGCTCCCTGGAGGTGAGCACTAGCTGCACGGCCCTTCAGGCAGGCTGCCTTGCACTACATCCATAAGCCTGTTTCCCAAAGTGACCTGAGTGCTTGGGGCTGCATTCCTGTCTCTGCTGGAATTCAGTCTCCCAAGAGCCTCATTCCATTGGGAAAACCAGGCTTAGATTTAGAAATCACTGGGGCGCTTTGAAAGCGCTCCCTGAGGATTCTTTGCTTGTGGCTTTTAGAAGGAACCAAAGCAAGAGGAAGTTTGGGGGGCTCTTGCATCTTCCAGTGAAAAGGTTGGGTGAATTCAGAAACTCTCCATACTTGGTTTTTTTCTTCCTTTTTTTAGCTAAAAAATGTTCAGGGATTGAGGTGAGATAGCAGCTCCACCCAGCTGAGAGGCTGCACCAGGCTCTGGGGTCAGGTCACTAGGCATTTATTTCCAGACAAGGATTTAAAGGGCTGCTCCAGCCAGATTGTGTGGGAATGGCCATGCTGCACTGGGGAGGTGGGGGGTGATGGCAGGGGGGAGCAGCCAGCCTGTGCCGGCATCTCTTTGAGTCCTGTGTGGCTTTCAGAAGCAGGCCATTTGGTTGCTGTCCCAGCCACAGCCGGAGTGTGTCGTGGCTCTGCGGGGAGCTCTGCTCAGCCCGCGGGGCCCAGCCTGTACTTGCTGTTGAACCCCATCCCCATTTTGGGCACTGCAGCAAAGAAGTGCGGAGGGAGGGATGAGCCAAGCAGGGGTCCCCCCCCCACTTTGCAGCCCCCCAGTCTCACCCCATGTCTGTGCAGGAGCTCTCTTACGTGGCAGATACACGACCAGAACAGGGGGTGCAGGGGCACATTGCTGCAGCACGAGCAGAGGTAGGCAGCGGTGCTAGAGGTTTCTTTTGGGGACACAGAGCCACAGGCCAGACCCTGAGCCCGCCCAGGAGAGGTGCAAACAGGGGGAGCAGCCTGCTTTGCCTTGCCGCTCCGCTGCGGGAGCTGGCGGCATCCCCAGAGCCCAGTCAAGGGCCTGGCCAGCCCGACCACCAGCACTGTGGGAGCCCCGCTGGTGGGACAGCGGCTGTGCCCGGGGTGCACCGGGCGAAGCACTGGTACTCCGAGCAGGCAGGGTGCATAGAGGGAGAACGGGCTGCGCGCAAACGCGGCCCCCCTGCGCCACCCCTCCCCCTGGGCTGGCGGCAGGGGAAGGAAGAGGGGACGGGGCTGTGACAATGGGCTGCAGGGAGCTGACTCAAACAGCCAGTTCCTGGTCATTTCCTTTCTCTCCGGGCTGGAGAAAGGGCCTGGAGGCGGGGAAGGCAGAGGAAGCTCACCCCCTCAGCATGCTTTTGACACAAGGGCCAGCGGGCGACCAGAGCACGCAGCGTCCCGGCAGCGAGCAGAGCCCTGCTGCCCCGCGCTGCACCAGCCTGCGCGGCACCCGCGCTTCTCACCTGCTGCCTGGACCACGGGGCACCACAGAGAGGGCAGCACGCCACCCCACGTGGCTGCGGATGCACCCGTAGCAGCCCCTGCCCCGTGCTGGGTGTAGCCATGGCCAAGGCCGAGTCGCTCCTGCTGTCGCGGCACCGCGGAGGTAAGGCAGGCAGCGTGGGCAGGTGGCCGGGGGCACGGGCCAGCAGCCAGGGCACCCCTGCGGCCCTCCCCCTCCGAGGGGATCGTGCAGCTCAGGCGGCAGAGGTTGCAGACTAAACCTGGGCCCAGCTCACTCTGCAGGGTGAGAGCAAGCATTTGGGGCTAACCCGCTGGGGCAAGGGGCTGCGGAGACTCGCATCTCCAGAGGGTTTGCAGGAGGCACCAGGTTGGTGCCACATGTCTCTCATCCCACCTGGCCCTAACTACAATGGTTTCCCTTCTCATTTCAATCCTTGCTGCTGTTCCCCAGCCCGCTGGGGTGTCATTACTCTGCTGGTGGCCATGCCAAAGGCACAGGGCCCCGCAGCATGCACCTGCCACCAACCAGTCCTCGGGTCGTGTCTGAGCCCCGGTGGGATTGACTCTGCCCAGCCCTGCAGTGCTGCACCCTCCCAGCAGCTCTCGCAGCCCTTGTCCGGGCACTGATGCTGGTGGCTGTGGGAGCAGGGTCGGCAGCAACGCGGGCTGATGCTAATGCCAGAGCCATCTGGGGACCGCGCTGCCCTCACCATCGCTCCTGCTGTGTCCGAGTTCACGTCTCGGGCCCCTTTGTCCCAATGCCTGGCCGCGTTCCTCTCACAGGCAACTTCCTCGCATTGTCCTGGGGCCTGGAGAGCGTAAAAACCTGCAGGGCACAGGGGAAACGGCGCTTTCCTGGAAGCTCCCAGTCCCAGTGAGGGGCTACAGCTTCTCTAGCCATAAGCAGCCCACACTCCTGGCAGAGGTGGCCAAGGGGCGAGAATGGCCCAGGACGTCCGCCTGCAAGCAGACCATTCCAGCTGGGCTGGGGACATCTCCAGGGAAAAGCTAGCAAACAGCTGAGCCGTTTTGGGAAATGGGGGGGTGGAGCAGGGGCTCAAGTGTTGTGATCCAGGGTGCAGCCCACAGCTGATCACCTGGGACACTTCTGGCCACCACGACTGCGAGAGGCCTGACCTGGGGTCGGAGGAGGCCTCTGCGCAGGGTCGGAGGAAACCACCCCAGGCCGCACACCGGCCCAAGGACGTGCTTTGTTGCAGCACAGGATGCTCAGGAGCATCTCAAGCAGGGGGCTGCAGGAGGATCCCTTCATTGCAGAGGACCGGCCAGCTGATGCTGGGAATGGCAGGGAGGATCCTTGGAGGTTGCTGTGCCAGGTTTCCTGAGGCTCCAAGGAAAAACTTCTGCCTTTCTTTACCAGGGAAGCACACAAGCTAGATTCCAATAGGCTGGAGGAAGTCGCATTATCAACTGGAAAGGGCCAGACTAGTGGAGAGCGGTGACAGGCCAGGAGAAGGGCTGGCAGAAGGGGAAGGGCTGGAGGGGTCTGATCCTGTGGGCTGCCTTTGGAGGACGGTTCACAGCAGGTTGGTCAGAGATCTGTGGTCTGTTTGGGCTTCTCCTGTTGTGCAGGAGAGCGAATTGAGGGTGAGGAGGCAGGAGTGCCCACATCCACGGCCAAGTCCGGAGCCGCCCGGCCTGTGGCCGCCAGTTCGGCGTGCGCAGCTCCATCCCAGACTGTCGTTGGGAGCAGCAAAGGTTGCTGCACGCCAGGCCCTTCCTGCTCTGGCCAGGGCCTTGATAGAATGAGGCCACCTCCCCACGGCTCTTGGACCCCGAGCAGCGAGCAGAGTGAGTTCATCTGATGGCTAGCTGCAGTATCAGGTCAAGCCCCGCTGAGAGCCCAGCCGTGTCCACAGGCAGTTCCCGTCCCCGCAGCACGAGCGGAAGGCACGCCGCGCCTCATCCTGTGCCTGTGCACACTGCTGGGCTCGCAGGCCAAGTCCTCCCCGCGTGGCATCACCTCGTGCCTCCCCTGCTGGCGCCGGGTGCCAAGATGCCCCATGAAGGTCTCAGTTTTGTGTCTCCAGAGCCAAATAGATCAGGCCCGGCTTTTAACTGATAGCGCTGCCTCGACAGAGAGCAGCCCCAGCACTGGGAATAACAGACGCTGCTGGCAGGGTGGGCAGAGGGGGTGGGTGTCCCCACCTACACCCAGCCGCTCAGCCTCCCACCCTGCCGTTGCAGCCCGGAGGGCTTTTGTGCACTGCATCTGCAAGACTCCTACTCAAAAGCACAATTGCAGAAGCCCACGGCACCCTGGCCCCGGGCACGGCACCCAGCTCTCACTCCCAGCCACCAGCATGCCGGCAGGCTCTGAGGATGCCCCTGCTCCCCTGCACCCCCCCCGGGCTGGTGTTTGCCTCAGCTGCTTCCAAAAGCTCCCAGGAAAGGGATCCCACACCCAGCCGGATCGCCTTCCCGGGCTCCGTTGCCCCGCCACGCGGGAAGATTTTCCCGATATCTAGCCTCAGATTTTCCACTGTAGGTGGACCTGGTTTCTTGCCATTGCCCTGTTGCTTTCCTCTTTCTAACAACGTCCCGGGAGACGGTTGCTGCATCCAGCTAAGCCGTCTCCCTCTCCTAGCCTAAGCAGCCCCGTTCCTTCAGCTGTTCCTCATCACTCGTGGTTTTGCTGCTCCCCTCCTGGCTATCTTGGTTTCGTTTGCATATATCTTGGAGCGTGGGGCCCAAAGCTGAGCTGCTCAGCCTGTCGGTCCCGGTTGGGGCTGGTGCTGGGGCAATGCCAACCTGGGCAAGACTCTGCACCTCGCCAGGCTCCAGGAGGTTGGTGCTGGACCCATTTAGGCAGGGCATGCAGCAGAGAGAGCACGCCTGACCCAGCCAGCTGTGTCCCCCAGGTCTTACCACCTAGGGTCCCTTGCTGGGCTGGACTACCTTCCCAGGGAGGACCCAGATGTCCTGGCCCCTGGCTAGCCCCGAGGTGGTTCGCTGGAGGTTGGACGGGAGCCGTGACCTGTGGGGCTGGGGTGCTCACTGGCGCTTTGACTGACAGCAGCTCTTTTGCTCTCACCATTTCAAACCTTGCCTATCTCTGCACGGGTGACGGCAGGCTGGTTGCTGTGGCAACGGCTCCCCGAGTGGCAGAGCACCCCACTGCTCCCCATGGGCCCCAGGAAGCGGGTGCCGAGCTCGCACGAGGCCCCCAGGTGCTGGGGACAGCCGCGGGGTCACCTGTGTCTGACTGCCGCCTTGCAGGGGGAGCACCCGCATCCCCTCCATGCCTGCCCCACGGGGGGGGAGGTGAAGGCAATGGATCCCAGAATCGCTTGGGATCCAGCTTTTTATTTGTTCAAGGATCTCATCACAGGGCTGCAGACAGGTCTGGCAGGCCGTCTGCCCTGTCTGTGTAACACGCTGTTAACTCTGAGGCCTACTGATGGACAGTGATGTTAGTAGTTATTTTGCTGCTGGTGATTTTAACAAAAACATCTCTCGCAACCCAATGTTCTTCCCACGAGCTGAATGACCCTCCCAGCTGCCAAGCCCACCCACCCTTGCCAACAGCTTCTACAATACCATTATCTCCTGTCAGTACAAAAATCAGCTGATTGCCTGTGAAACAGGGAGAATAAGAAGGGTGCCTAGCGCCTGTGGCACATTCAGTGTAGCAGAGTGGTGTTAATCTTTAATGAATTAAAGATTTAATTTTAGTTTGAGGCTACTGCAAAATACTGGCTTGCTGTGCAGCAGTGCTGCTGAGCGCCAGGATTTCGCCCTCACATCCACAGTGGAGTGGATACCACCTGTGAGCCAAGGTAGCCCTGCCCTCCCCATCCTGGGAATGCTTATGGCTGCAGTGATCCTGCCTCACAGGTCCAGCTCCGTTTTGCCTGTAAATACTTTTACACGACAAGTGGCTTGAAATAACCCTCTGCCTCTCTCTTCCGTCGCTCATCCTCCGGGGTTTCAGGAAGTTGCATTCAGAGCTTGCAGCGTGCGTCTCTGGGGTCTCAGCACAGTTTGTAGCTGTGCAGTAAGCAGGAAGATGATGTAGGACTTGGTATAGCTACTGGGTGAAGCATGGAGCTGGGGGTTGTAGGTCGAGGCCAGATAGATTCAGACTACTTAGGTGTCTGCTCTTTAGAGGTGGAGATATTCGCCGTTACTTAATGATGTTAAAGTCCAGATCAGTTTGTTGGTGCCAGGGTTCAAAGGAGCATCAGACAAGTGTCTGCTGGCCGGTGTCGTTCTGGAGTCAGATTAGCTACTGCATCCCTCTGCTGCATCGCTGCACCACCGTTGTTCTTCCCGACGCAAGAGCACGCCGGCCTCACGGCAACGGGCACCGTGGGGAGGGCTGGCTGTGCCGTCCCAGGGCAGGGATGGCTCCTGCAGCTCTGCGGCAAAGCCGCCCCATGGAGGAACCTCATCTGCACGCCTGGGGGGGACGCGCTGCCCGCCATAGGGCATGGCATCTCGGTCATCCCAGGCAAGGGCTCACGCCAGGTGCACTCCATCCTGCATGCAGTGAGTGCTTGCAGAAGGACGGCAAGATCTTCGCAGCGAGCAGAGCTCTCCCTTCTGTGGGTGTTGGGATTGTCGGCAGAGGAGTCGCTTCATATTTGGAGGTTCAGGATGTCGTTCGGATCGGGGTCGATGTCCGGTCCCGGAGGCTGGCTGCCGTGCCTGAGGCTGTTGTGTGCACGGTGGATTCATTTGCCATTACGCGTCTCAGCAGGGCAGCTGGACCGGCGTGTCCAAGTTCAGCAGGAGGTGAGCTTCGGACAGGAAGCGCTTTCTGCTGTTGCTGCCAGCTCCTGCTGTTTGCTATTTTCTGTTCCTCTCCACTAGTCCCAGACCGGTGTGCGCCTTGGCTCGGTACCACAGGCAATGTCATCAGGCTGCCTGCACCGAGAGCACAGGAGTTTCTGTGTCGTCAGCAGGCCAGGGTGCTTGCTCGAAGTCGGCGGCATATGGTTTTGGCACTGCCGTGTGTTGGCTCCTGTCGGTGGAGTTTGGGTTGCTGTCGGGATCGGTCTCAGCCTTGAAGTTTGCTTGTTTCCTCCTCCGCTGGCGCTGCAAAGCTCTCTGGTGCGTTAGGACGAGCCGCTGTCGCTGGGTTGCCGCTGCACCGCTACCCGTTGCCATGGCTGCTCTGTTAATGGCGCATCGCCCGCTGCTGCCGTTACATCATTCTTGTGGTGCCACTGCATCGCCGGCGAGGAGCAGAGTGGCAGGACCTGCATTGCTGTTGCTTCGTGCTTTCTCGGCGCACGCTTGAGAAGGAAAAGTTTGGTGGGGAGCTCGAGCAAGAGACGTCTCACAGTAACTTCACCCTGGACGGAAACAACTCTTGATGGCTCTGTCGAATATCTCTGTGTGGATTCGGGATGCGTGGGCAGTAGGTAAATGCTGGGACAGTTGCCGGTGCTGAGCGCGCGTGATTCTGGGGGGATGCTAAGGGCATGGGCACATATGCTGGTCTGTGCTCTGCAGCTGGCAGTCCTGCAGGGACTCCCTTCTCCTAGGAGAGAACAAATTCTGGCTCGAGCTGCAGCTCTGCTCAGGGCCTAAGGTGGGAAGCAAACTCCCTGGTGACTTCAGACCTAGTCCTTCTACCACCAAATAGTGTAATCCGAAGCAGCTGTGCCATCCCAAGACTGAACGCTTGCTCGTGCTGCGTAAGAACCTGCAAGATGTTATATTGCTAGTGGCACCCCCTGATGACACCTGCTGTGTCTGATAGTTTGCAAATTTGATAACCTGTATAAAGATACAGGGTTTGGTGCACGCTCCCTTGGGCTGACTTGGAGAAGGCTGAGTTAGAGGACAGTATACCCTGTGCGGTCGTATGCTTGTCCTCACATGTTTAGAGGTATTTCAGGAGACTTTTGTCTTTGACTTGTTTCCCAGCACAGGTTTAAGCACATAGCACCAAAACCATGCTGAACACGGCATTCAAAGCAAGGGGAAGTTGCATGGCAAGGGGCAGGAGGACCCAAGACTGCCCCGGAGCAGAGCCTGTGAGGGCAGGGCTGGTTATTGCTTTTTGTGCTGGCACACAGTCGAAGTCGCTCGCCCCGCACACCCACTGACAGTTCCATTAGTGTGTTCATTCTTCAAGGCAGGGTTGGAGGAGGGAAGCTGGAAGGGAGCCTGGGCCAGGTCCATGCAACCACCCATGCCTCAGTTTCCCCCCAGCAGTGAAGGAGGCAAAGCTCAGGTCAGGAATGCTGGGGAGCGCATGGGATAGAGCAAGGCGTCTGGCTGTGCTCTCCAGGCCTCCCCTTGCCTCCCGGAGATGTTTGCTGTGTTTGCCCCCTGGGGCACTGCTTATTTTGAGCCTGTCACCGATAAGCTTGACAGGCCCGGAGGAAGGTCCAGGGCCTCGGAGGTCACTGCGAAGGGCAGCAGGCTCTGCTCTGGCTGCACCGCTCCTCCACCCACCGCCGTTTCCCTCTGCCAGGCTCCCATCAGGGTGCTCCTGCTGCCGGCCGGGGATCCTGGGCGCCGCAGGATGCCTGGGCAGGGCTTCGCTGGAGAAGCAGCGTGGCCCAGTGGGTAGAGCGCTGCTCTGGGCCCCTTCCCAAAGGGTGCAGGAGACACGATGGTGTCTTGTGTCTCCCCAGAGCTCCCTAGAAGGGACATAGCTGGGTTTTCTGCCTTGTGCCTCCACTTTTCATACTCATCGTCATGTAGAAGTGATGCAGATGTGAGGCCCAGAGCAGCTCGTAGCCCACAGGACTTGGCTTGGACCACGAAGGCACCCAGAGTTGGGTGTCCACAGGAGACGGGCTGCGTATGCAGCTCCCCTTGGAGACCTCCTGGCCCAAGGCGATCTAGCAGCTCCTCTTTTGCAGAAATACTGGGAAAGGTTTCTCGGCATTCCCATGGCAACTACGGGACTTGCACTAACATCCCAAACTTGCTCTTGGAACAAGCCGGCGCCCGACTGCTCCCAAAAATAGCCCAGCCCTCAGGACAGCCTTATCAGCCCTCAAGGCTGGCAGGGGGCCAGGGCTGGGTCACTGGCTCCTTGTGCCACATTGCAGAGCTGCTGTGGGACACTGACCCGCGCGAGGCAGCCCTGCACTGCCGAACACTGCTGAGGGGACAGCCAGGGCTGTGCCAGGGGCCCAAAACACTTCTGAACACCTACACCCAGGGAGCAAAAGCCAAAAGCATAAGGGGGTTAAGCTTGCCCTCTTGCCTGCAGTTAGAGGGCCGTGCAAGCACAGGCGCAGCCTCTTGTCGCATGGCTTACGGGCGTCAGAGCTGGCTGAGGGATGCTCAGCTTGCTTTCTTCCCTTTGCTGACCCCTCCTCCTCCTCAGCTGCCACTTCTGCCAGGAAGGTGCAACCAGCCCAGCCAGTGCCTCTGACACAGCATCTCTGCTGCGCGTGTCAGCTCAGGACAGTGCCGTCTCACTTGCTTTTTTTTCCCAAATGAACATGCATCTGCAAAGCTTTCCATGGGTGGAAAGCCCTGTAGGAGCGATTCTGTTTTCTGTAGGACATGGGTGCCCTCTCCCTTTCCACCCTCACGCTGCAATCACCCTGGTTGCCCCAGCTTCAAGCGCTGGCTGGTCCGTGTGCACCCCTGGGGCCATGGGGACAGGAGGGGTGCGAGGGGGGGCATGGGTGGCACTGCAGTCCGTGCAGGAGGGCCCGGCAGAGGAATGATGAGCGTAGCCAAGATCACACTTCCCCTTTGTACAAGGGCGGCCCCGGGTTTCAGTGCTGTGGTTTGCTCACGTGGTTTGAGCCCCTAAGGCGGGTGCCGGTGGCTGGTGAGGACGTTAGGGCCACCCAGAGCGAGCGGGGCTCCGGGCGGCACCCAGGGGTACCAGGCAGCGGGGCTGAAGGACACCCAGGTAAGTTGCCTGGCTTTGTTATCGCTAGCTCCAGGGAAGGCGGTTGAGTGATGCAGGAGGCCAACACTGGAGAGGGCTTTGGTGGAGGTGGAGGTGGCATGGGGCCAGGCTGCCCTGCAGCCGGAGTGGAGGCAAGGCAGGCGGTGGGGTGCCTGCACTGGGCTTAGGGCTCCTAGTACGGACACCTCACCCTACCCAGAGAGCTCGCTGCCTCCATCGGCAGCAGTGCAGGGGGTCCTGTGCTGTGGTTTGGGGACGTTCTGACTGGGGGTCTGCAGGAGATGCTGCTGGGTCCACCATAGATGCTGCAGGCGGCCATATGAGGGACAGCCCTGGGCTGGGGGGACAACCAGAGCAGGGAACAAGCCAGCGTGCCATGCGGGCAGGAGTATCATTGCCCGCTGACCACACCACAAGGCCAAAGGCTGGGTCTGCAGCAAAGCAGGCAGAGTGGCACAGAGAGCCAGGGCAGGGTGCAGGGTTACTTGCCGTTCCCTGAGGCTCAGCTCTGGGGTCCTGGCTGAGTTTTACTTCTCAAAGTTGCCCTCAAAAACGGAGGGGGCTGTGGGCAAGAGGGATGTGGTGGAGCAGAGTGACACGCCCCAGCTTGCAGAAGAGAGTGGGTCTGGTGGCCAGAGCTTGCTGGGGTGAATGTGTGCCCAGGATGGTCCCCGGCTCCCTCAAGGCTTTCACCCATCCCATGCCCCCACCTCAGCCCCAGCTCCCTTTCTGCAGCTGCGTAGGCTCATGCTTTTGGGGAGGTGCCCGGGTCCTGCTCTGCATATATCCCATGCTGCTGACCCCATTCTCCACCAGACGGTGACGTTGCTGGGACGAGGGAGCGTGGCTTGAGCTGCTGCTTGCCTGGAAGTGGCTGTGAGCTGGGCTCGTGCCAGCATGGCACTGCTGCTTCCCAAGCCTGAGCCTTCCAGCCCCACGGGGCTCACCATGCCTGTTTTACCATGACCCAGACCGCATCGTGTCCAAGGCCCCCTCCAGCCCTCTAGTAGCACTTTGCTCTTCAGAGTCGGGCGCTCTTATGCAAACCAAAATTTTATGCTGCTGTCAAGGCAAAGCAGTTCTGCAGAAAGAAATTTCCCTGCCCAGCCCCAGTAGAGCGCTAGCCTCAGGGGACAGCTCGGCACAGCGGGCAAGCTGCAGGCCAGGCTGCAGGGAGCAACAGCCCCATGTTAAAGGATGCCTGCCTGAGAGTAAAAGCAGGAGGTGGCACACACCGCTTTCTTCTGCCGTCCCTTTCCGCCTCCCCACAAAAGAAACCCACTGTCTGGGGGTCTCCACCAGCACCCCCATCCTCTCCAGGCACCACCATATGGCAGGCATCAGACTGAGAAGCAAAAGCCACGTTCCTGCTTGAAAACTTGGGTCTGCGTTCACCTGTAGCAGGGCAAATTTCATCCCCCCCCCACTCAGCTTGGGGCATAACGGTGCATCACCAGCTCTGCCCCAGGAGCATCCATAGCAGCTGCCCTGCACTGGCCCCCTGGGATGCAGGCTCTCTGCAAAGGGGCAAAGACTCAGCATGATTTACACACACACAGAGACACCTCTTGGTTGATATGGAAACGAGTCAAATTATTTAAAGAAAAAAAAAAAGTCCTGTGTTAAGTCACGTCGTTATGGTAACACAAATTATAAAAGTAACTAGGCTAGGGATGTGGCACGTTGCTTTTGGATGTTGGGTGTTGTGCAAACTCTGCCGCTGGGCTAAACTGGCATGGAGGGGGAAGGGAGGGTAGGCAGCACGGGCAGGACAGCAGCCGGGAGCAGCACGGGCGATGCTTGGGACGGAGTGCTTGGTGAACTGGAGGAGCAGGGGGAGAGGTGGCCCAGGGGGGAGCTGGGCTGGCCGCAACAGGCTCCAACGGCAGGGAACCAGATGAGGGAAGAGGGGGGACATGGCAGCAGGGCTGGGAGGAGATCCTGCCTGTTGGTGTCTCCTGAAAGTAACAGTGCAAAGGGGTGCTGGGAAGCCAGGACTTGTTATGTGTAGTTGTCTTTTCCCAACCCTTCCAGCACAGGCAGAGCTTCCCGAGGGCTGTTCAGTGCACCAGGCACTGCCCTGGCACCACTGCTTTCTTTGCCTCCTCTCTCATGCTTCAGGTGGGGGCTGGCATTAAACAGCACACATCCCCCCCAGAGGCGGCTGCATTTTGTCTGGCGGTGCACAGAAGTGCTCGCTGGGCTGGGGCACCCCATAGCACTGTGGAAAGGGGAGAGGGGAAGTCCATGTCACACAGGAAATAGGAGTGCCTTCTTTCTGCTGCTGCTGGGGCTGGGGACAGGCGCACAGCCCAGAAAGTCTGCCTGAATCCCTGGCACCATCGGAAAGTCCTCAGGAGGTCTCCAACCCCCCCAGGGCCCCACGCTTGGCACTATCTCCCCACTAAATGTCTGTTAAACTTGGGAGATTTACCCCTTTGGCCAGAGGTGCTCTCTTTGGAGTCAGACCTGCTGCCACAGCCCAGGAAGGGCGGTTGGGTGCAGATTCAGTGCTGAGAGCTCTCCATCATCTAGGGATGATGGCTGGGCTGTGTTAGCAACAAGACAAGCACAGAGTCTGGAAGAGATGGGGGTTGGTCCCCAAATTGCTGTGCACTGGAACTCCTAGGACTTTTCACCCCTGCTGGAGTTTGGGGCCTCATCTCCCTCTTTTTGCTCACTGCTAAGCAAACTGTGGCCAAGGTGGTCCTGATGCTGCCAGCTGCCTCAGCTCTTGCCAACTCCTGGGAAAATCTGGCACCTCTCCATCGGCAAACCAGACCTGTGATTGACGTTGCTGCCACTTGTCACTTCTGTGGACCCAGGGAAGACATGTGCGGTGTGATTCGACATGTCCCAGGGATGCTGGGCTGGCATCAGCATTCGGCCTGGCCTCAAACTTCCCCAGAGTTTGAGTGTGTTCAGTGCCAAGGCTGGGCTGAGGCAGCTGATAACGCTGACCATGCGTGGCCCAGGCAAAGCAGGGCTGCAGGCTGACACCCGCCGCACTGGGAGAGGCCAGAAAGCCCAGGCTGTGCCTGATCCTTGCCCCCACAGTAGATGGGCATGGGTTTGTTAGCATCACAGTCCTGGCAGCCAAGCCACAGGCCACGTTGTGAGACAGGCTGAAGGAGCATCTGCCCTCAATCCGTGGGCCACGGGGGTGACACCAGGCTGGTGTCAAGCCCAGTGGTCCCTCCTGGCATGTGGCCCACAGCCAGTGTGCTGGGGACACTGCCTAGGGCCAAGAGCTCCTCTCCAGAGGAGCCACGAGCCTGTCGGTCCTTATCAGTAGGAAGCATGTGGATGCTGCCCTTGAGCTGTAGACCCATAGCCAGGGGATGGGCAGTGGCACAGGACCTCACACAGCGCCCTGTGCCCAAGGCAACTGGAGCACAGTTTGGGCTCTCATGCCAGGCCCTGCTCTGTGTCGGCCATAGCCGTGGATGCCGAAGCCCGACCATGTGCAAGTGCTCACTCCCAAGATGACATCCAGGCTGCAAAACAGCCTGTCCCTCCTCTGCCTGCACCAGCTCCAGGGGCTGCAGATCCAAGGTTGGGGAAAGATCAACCCTAAAACCTGACCATGGATGAGACATGCTCTGGTCTTCCTCCCACTATCCTTCAAGCCCCTGTTTCAAAGCTCCCGTCCAGGAGACAGAGGCAGAACCAGCTGCGTTTTCTGCTCTTGGAGAGCGTGGGGGGCTCAGGGGGGCTCCAATACACTAACGAGGCAGTGCGTGTTTGTGGGATGGTGCAGCACAGGCACCTTGGCTCTGGGTGACCGCAAGGGCACTCCCTCAGCTCTGGCAGGAAACCACTCTGAGTAGAAAATCCACATCCTCTTTTGTTGAGCATTTCTCCAGAGTGGAGATGCTGGGGCTGCAGGGCTTCCCACTGCAGAACGCCCTGTGTTTGCCATAGCACAGCTCGGCTCCCAGCACGCTCATCTCCCCGCAGAGACCAAGTCCTTCCCCAGGGACTCTCCCCACTGGCAAACACCCATATGAGTATTTCAGAGGGCCTGGACCTGACCCAACCCCACAAAATTTTCTTTCCCAAGAGACCTTTCTAATGCACCCACCTCTGGGGCACAGCATGTTAACTTCATCCAACAAAAAGGGAATGGGAAGGTGGAGGAGGTGCAGGGAGGTACCCACCAAGCTCAGCACTCCTCTGAGCCAGCGGTCAGGACTGGCCTGTTCTGGCTGGCCACCCATCACCCTGTGCCCAGGACTGCTGCTCAGGGGAAAGCATCCTGGAAGAAGGTCACACTCACAGCTGATGTGACTGCCCCTTCTCCAGCACCTGGAGCTGCAAGACCCTGGAGCCCATAGTGGGCAAGGGGCTGCAATTCATGTTGCCATGCAGGCTGCAGGAGCAGGGCCTGTCTGCAGAGCTAGCTGTGCTGGAAAGGACATCATTCTTGCAGTGTGAGGACTGGGGGCCTCACAACATTGCTCCCCAGGAGAATCCGCCCTGCTCCTGGGGAATGGTGCTCCACACACACCCCCACAGCAAGGCCCAAGCAGGAGAGGTCCTAAGCACCTTCCAGAGGGCTAACAGCAAAACATCTCCAACTGGGGGGGGAGGGGAGACAGGGGGTACCGAGGGCAGAAAGCTGAAACAGCATGGCAAAAAGCCCCTTGTCCTTTTGTGCCCTCATTTTAGCTTACAAGGTCTGCTCTTCCGCAGCAAGGTTGCTTCACTGCTGCACACTGCACTTCCTGCTCTTAGCCCAAGAACAGCTGTGCAATTACACAGGGTAACAGGGCTTTCTTCCTTCCCCAATTTCACCTCTCTCCCTTCCTGACCAGTTCTAGCAGCCCATGAGAAGGCCCAACGGCCAGCCAGGGCCCCAGAGAAGTGTGTCCAGGCCCCAAGTGGCAGTGTTGCTGGTGGGGTCCAGTCCTGTATGGCAGCATGGCCTGCAGAGGAAGTTTTGCCAAGCATGATGCAAGCAAGGCACATCTAAGTCCGTGTATTCCTGGAGAGCCCAAGGCATACACCAGGGCAAGCAACCAGGGCAGCTTCATGCCAAAGGTCCCTGTGCATGCAGAAGGCAGGTGAGGGCCACAGCATGCCGTGGGCTGCCTATCCACTGTCATGAGCCCCATGTAGGTCCTGCATCTCCAGGTGCCTGGCTTGAGGTGGGGGCTGCACTCAGTTCAGTGTAGGTCAGCACCCCATAGCGATGCCTGTGGAAAACCCCCATTGCCTCCCTCTCATTCTGGTCTCTCCTCCCCACAGCCACCTCTAACCTAGACCTCGAGAGCAAGAAAGCTGCCCACGCCAAGCTGCCATGGCAGCAGCCGGTGAATGTGTTCCTGGCCTCCGGCCGCCCACCAGGCATGGAGCAGCTGCACCAGGAGGCCCAGCTCAACCTCCAGAGCTTGCTGCAAGGTAGAGGGGCCAGCGGTGGGCTGGGTGGTTAGGATGACAAGGACAGGCACAGCTCTGTCCCCTGCTCCTTGGCTGGCTGGCAGAAGCCAGGATGCCAAGTCAGTTCCTGTGGTAGACAAGGCTCCTACAAGGTTTGTGGCTAGCATGGTAACCCCAGTCTGCTCTTCTGCACAGCCCCACACAGGAACTGCCCAGGATACGCTACAGCCATGGCTGTAGGAACCAGCAAGATCGTGCTTTAAAAATCACTGCATTTAAAAATCACAGACCCCACCACAGCCTGGGTAAATTGTTCTGGGGGAGAATTCTTCCTGATCCACCACAGGATCATCAGGCCTCCCCTTCCTATCACCAGCTTATCTGGTATCTATACCTGTTAGGGTCATGTCTCCATATGCATTTGTCCAAGCCACGCATCAGACTTTGTCAAGCCATAGAAGTCAGGCTCCCACATGCTCCTGAGTTGGTCCCAGCCCTTGAGCCTCTCTCACAGTTCTTCTTGGGACCCTCGGCACTTGCCAGTCTCCTTTCAGTCTCCCTTCACGGCACTCTGGTGGTGGCATCACTCCAGCTGTGCATCCATCATGGACACAGGAAGAGACCATGCTCATGCCAGAGGTCCCTATCTGTTCAGCAGGGCTTGGCTATGCTTTTCCATCACCAGGTTGTCCTGGGAACTCATTTACATGGCACCTCTGGGCACAGCCCACAGCCTGGCTATAAAACTGAGGCCCAGCTGACCAAGAGATGCAGATCCTTTTGCTCCAGCAGCCTCTGGTCTTGTTTTCCTCCCAGTCACTACTAAAACATCAAAGCAACCAAGACCAAGAACTGGCCCCTGGGGCCTCCTGGACACCCACCAGCCCCACAGCATTTCTGCCTATGAGGACCTGGCAGTTGATTTGTTTCATCTAATCAGCATGGCTGTTGATTTTGTTTCCTTCCAATTTCTTAATCAAGACGTCACGTGGTCTCAAATCAGATGCTTTACAGGCATCGATTAGATCAGCAGCCTGGCCTTTCTCCAACTTGTAATCTCATTAAGTTAGTCTGATCAGACCTGGTTTCCATGAGGCCACAATGGCTGGCATTAATTAACTCAACAATTACAGGATGGGGAGACATTGAGTTCCCTCCTGCCCATCCCCAGCTGGATTTGCTTCCCCCTGAGTCCTGGCACTTTCCTAGGCAGCTTTTCTTGGACAAGCAGTGGGGGCTGGCAGGGTCCAAGCTGTGACTTGAGTGTCCCAGCCCTGGACTTCTTCCCCAGGGTTTGCTGGTGGCACGGGTAGGCTTCTGTTCTCCACATCCTGTTCCTCCTGTTCATTGCCTAAGCCCACCTGCCTGTGGTGACCAGGGACCCAGACGGCCAGTCAGTGTCACATTGGTGTACCCATGAGCACAGCTAGCCCTGCAGCTGGCCCAGGACTTCACACTGCATCTTCTATGTCCTCTGTGGATCTGCCAGTGAGCTTCACAGTGGGGCCAGAGCCAGTGGACCCTGGGCAAACTGGCTCTGCCATCATCCTATCCTGCAGACCTATGGTAGACATGGGCTGCGCTCCGGAGTGCCTTCTTGTTCCTCTCTGTCCACCTCTCTGCCCCTGCAAATGTGAGTGCACAGGATCCAGACAGGATGGCCAGGGCCATTCATAGGCCCTCTTAGCACCCAGCTTGTCCCTGGGGGCAAAGCTTTCACTCTGGAGCATGCAGAGGCTGCTCAACCCACAGACTACCATTTATCTTGCAGAAGAGTATGAAGAGCAGTACACAGAGACCAGGGTCACCGGGCAGACCTTCCGCGCCGCCAGCCACCTGCCCCCAGACACACCCTCCGAGCCGTCACCCCGGCCCCCACCTGCCAAGCGTCTCGAGTTCGTGCTTATGGTGAGTCTCTGGGTCCCCCACTTTGTCCCAGAACACAGGGCAGCCACTGCGGGTCCTGGTGGGAGAGACGGGCCCCTCTGCCCATGCACATCTGCAAGGGTGGCAGGGCAGGGAGGTACCATTCCAGCATTGCCCAGAGAGGAGGGGTTGGCATGGCGACTCAAGTAGCAGGACCAAGGTTTGCCTTTTCTGTCCATTCCTCATCCCTCCTCCTTCCCCCAGGAGTGGCTTTGGTGGTTCAGATTCCTTTTTTCCCACAGCCCCCAAGTCGGCGAGCAAACGAAGATGAGACCACCACTACCACACTTGGTGTGAGGCCTCCCGAGGCCTCCCTGAGCCTCCCCACCACCCCGGACAAGCAGACAGCCTGGACCAGGGCTTTCCCCCTGCCCACCGTGGAGGAGAAGCAGTGGCACCAGTCCTGCTCCATCCAGACCAACATCGTCCCCATCAATGTCTCTGGTAAGGCAGCACCTACACGTTACAGTTGGGAAGAGATGCTAGAGGCAGCCCAGGCCAGGCAGCGACCCCATCATCTAGCTCTCAGCAAGTTGCAGAGCAGTGGGAAGATAGGCTGGGACTGCAAACCTGTGTCCCTGCAGGCCAGGACAGCACCCAGGGCAGGGCAGGGGGGCAGTAGGGTCTTGCTCATGTGTGTCATTTCCAGCCATCTCTTTTGCCATCTGCAACTTCGTGCTTCTTATCCACTGGTCATGCCACAGTCTGGTCTCTCATTTCTGCCACGTCAACCAGCCGTCGTGGTCTGTTGTCACCTTGGCTCTCATTGTGCTCAGTACGACCTGCCTGTCTCACCTGTCCATCCATCCATCCGTCCTTGCAGGGCTGCAGCTCCCAAGGTACAGATCTGCCAGGCCCTTCCAGCCTCAAGCACTGCGCTTTGTCCCGCACACGTGCTCTGCCCTGAGGCATCCCTTCTGTTATGCACGGGCAAGGTGTGCTTCGAAGCCCTGTAGCCTGCAGCTGAGCAAGATACACCTCCTGAAGGCAGAAGATGTCTTTCTGCCTTTTTAGTTACTCCTCTCCGTGATGGAGAGATTTGTGGGAATCAGGATGGTTCCTCTCCCAGCCCTGTGGCAATTCAGGGTCTGAGGGACCCTGCAGCACTCCGTGTCACTGGGGTGCTGGCATGGCTTAGCATCCCTGGCCCTCATCCTGTGACATTAGCAATGGAACCCAGCCATGCAGACTCTGGCCTTGCCTGCACAGATCAGAGCCTGTTGCACTGAGTTGGGGTGGTCTCTACAGTTTTCTCTACAACCCATCTCCACCAGCAGGCTTCTCCATGTTCCTGCCAGCTGGCACGCCAGCCTCCCAGTGCATCACCCACCATGCCTCCATCTCCCCAGCAGCTCACGTCTCATTGCTAACCACACTCCTTCCATCATCCTGCCCTTGCCACCCCCATACTACCACAGGGGTTCTCACCAGCAGAGTGGGTGGCTCATGACTCCGGAGCAGCATTAGCCCTGCTGGTCACACTGTAAGAAAGACACCATGCCAGCAGGGATGGGGTCTGGGGGCAGCCCAGAACCATGGCCCTTTGCAAGGCCTGGGTGTGGGACAATGGTGTGCTGAACTGCAACTCCTCAGTGCCAGAGGCAGAGCCCTCCAGACCTGTGTGCACATCCCTAGCCCTGTGCTGGCCTTCTGCATGGCACTGCACCCATCCCTGGGGCTCTGGAGAGCCAACATCCCAGAGCCACCCTACAATGGGTTCCTCTGAGGCAGAGGGGCCGGGCACAGAGAGGGCTGCCCAGTGCCACAGTCCTGCCTGCACACTCACAGCAGAAACCTGGGTCAGGGGACTCCCATGAGGTGAGGTGGCCCTATCCAGCCACAACATGCCTCAAAGGCACTGGCTAGATGCAGCAACAGAGCTGGGCTCAGCCCCTGCCTGAGCAGCCCCTCTTCCCATGCCTGCAACGCCCTCCCGGCACTGCCATGTACAGCGTGTTTGTTTTGGCTACAGGGCAGCACTTTACTAGGCACGCGAGTGCTCGTCACTCCCTGTTTAACACAGAGACCGCGATGAACCCCAAGTCCACCCTGCGGCGTAGACGGACCGTTATCGGATTCCCTAACCTGTCCCTGCGAGACCAAGGTGACAACAACAACCGCGCAGCCGCTTTCGTGCTCCGGGAGTACCCAGGCCCGGCTGGTGCCTGCCAGAGCTGCCCTGACCATGGGCAGAGCCACCTGGGGGCTGATGCCCAGCATGGGTGCAGCCAGGCTCCCTGGGGACACCACACTGGGGCTGACCCTCGGGGACATAAAGGCCACTGCACTGGCTCTGCTCCCACCTGAGAAGAGGCTGCCTGGAGAGCCGAGGTCCCGGGCGCACTGGTGATGCTGGTCTGGCCCTGGGGCTGGGTCATGGGAGTGTGGACTCCCCCCTGGGGCCTGCATTTCCCCAAACTGCTAATTACAGCACCGAGGGGCCGCACAGCCCACCCCCCCCCCCCCAGGCAGTGGGAGTACAGGGTTGTGTGTCCTGTGTGGAAGGAGGATGGACAGACCATGGGGATTTTGCCCACACAGGTGTGAGAGGAGCTATTACCAGGTTGTAAGTGTTCCTGTTCCCAATCCCAACAGCTCCTCTCAAACAATAGCATTTGCCAAGCAATTAGGCTGTAATTTGTAAGTTATGTGAGATGATCCTGGGAAAAGGCAGAGATGGTGCAATGAGGGAGAGAGATTTCTATCTAAGGCAAAAATCTCCCACCTCTTGCTGGGAATTCTACCTCTTCCCGAGCAGCCTGTGCAGGGCCAACACTGCACTCAGCATCCCGAGTCATGGTCCTGCACATTTATGGGGTGGGAAGGCCACTGAGATTTCTCCCACTGATCCCAAAGCAAGGAGTCAACTGGATTCAGTGCTGGCAACTCCAGCCCAAGTCCTGGCCCCATGCTCACCCATCCCTGGTCCCTCATGCAGGGTACTAGAAGCATGAAGCACCAGCCCTGCCTCGATCTTCTCCTGGAGCTGGTGAGGCTGCCCATGCTGGCATGCTGAGGATGCTCACGGTGCCCCTGGCTGGCCCCAGATGGCCGTGCTGCCATGGACCCATGTTTGACCCCTGCCCAGACAGCATCTGTCATGGCTTGGGGGCCACCATGCACTACAGGAGGGTGCAGGGAAACTGGAGCCAGGTTCTTCTCAGAGGTACACTGGGACAGGAAACAAGCTGAAACAAGGGAAACTCTCATAGGTAGAAGGAAGTTTTTCCCCATGCGGGTGGTCGGAAACTGCGGTGGGGGCCCAGAGAAGTTGTCATGGTTCCTTCCTTGGGGACAGTTGAACCTCAAGTGGACGTGGCCTCGAACATCCTGATGTGGCTGCTTGTACTCTGAGCAGGGGACCAGACCAGACTCCCCAGGTCCCTTCCCAGCTGAGATTTGGTGACACAGATGAAATGCAGCCTGTGTGGGACCTGTGTGAGCCATCTCATCCCTCCCTGACCCTAGGGGTGGTGGCTTGCTCTGCTCTTTGTGGGCCCCATCCATGCTCCCAGCTGCAGGACAGCACTGGGTCAGCACTTTGGCCCCCATGGGGCTGATGTCCCCATGCACAGAGACTCCCACCTCAGCTGCTAAATCATCCATGCAGTCCCTGGCATGTCCCAGACAACAATTCTCAGGCCTACTTCAAGGGTTAACAAAGGCCATGGACTGTTCCCATTTGAGATGTGGCTATTGCGATTTATGAGCCTTAAAAATATCTGATAAGAGGATGCAAACCCTTCCCTGCCAGTCAGCCTGGGCATGTTCCGCTCAGTGCTAGAGATGCAGAGATCGGCCATGAACTCAAAATAGTCCTGGCCTCGTGGCACCTGGGTCCTGCCAAGCCACGCGCACAGGACTGTGCCTTTGACCTGCTGTTGGAGAGCAGAGCAGGGAGATGCCCAGGGTGGCCCCAGTGCAGGCACTGCTCCCCAGTGCCATGCACATGTGGCAGCCCTGGCCTGTGCAGCCCTGGATCACTGAAGCTTATGTCTGTCCCTGCAGGCAGCACCAACGGCCCCACGTTCAACACGCACGCGCCCATCGCAGAGTCTGTGTCCTGCAGCTTTGTGCCTGAGACTGCTAATGGGAAAAAGCCAACCCAAGAGATAAGCCCCCGCCAGCCGCTTTCTGCCCCACTGAGGAAGACCTTCAGTGACCTCGGGGAGACACTGCAGGCACGGTGCTACCAGCCACCTGCCAAGATGGACAATGCAGCCATGACCTACACCGGTGCCTGCAATGGGCCACAGGGCTCCACCTTCTCCCCATCATGGAGCGCCAATTCCTTCAGCTACACGAGTCCTCCCAGCCCCACTGCAGGCCAGAGCAAGGGGCCTGCATGTGCTTCACCAGGCAGCTCCAGCACATCACCAAACCTGGGCTCTCCCATGGACACTGACCGGGCAGCCTCCTTCTTCATCGCGAAGGAGGAGCATGTGGGAAGCAATGGGCCCAGCTCCTTTTCCTGTACAGTGCCTGAGTTCCCCCCAACCACCACGGGCAGCCAGAGGTGTGAGGGCCGAGAAACCAGAGTGAATTTCTTGCCAGGAAGCAAAGAGGAGACAGAGACAGAGAGGGAACCATCACGCCTGGACGTGGACCGGGGAGCCTGCCGGTTTCGTGAGCGGTCGCTGTCAGTGCCCACTGACTCAGGCTCTCTGTGCTCCATGGACATCACATATGCTGAGAACCGAAGGGGCAGCACCAACTACACCTTGAACTACCCCAGTGCCAGCTCTGAGGGCAGCACAAGTACTGATAATGTCTCCATGGGACTGGAACAAGACACTCAGCAAAGGCGACGCTCCAAAAGCATCTCCCTCAAGAAGGCAAAGAAGAAACCTTCACCACCCACACGCAGTGTCTCTCTGATTAAGGATGAGCAAGTCACCTCAGTGGGGCCTGGCCCTGCGCTGCCAAAGGATCAGAGACCCAAGAGCCTGTGCATCCCACTAGACCCTCAGGGCCACCGGCTGGTGCACGCAGATCCACAGGGAAATGCAGGCAGTGAGCCCGATGGTGTGGCCCCCTCCCGTCAGTGGTATCTCACAGACTGGAAGACTGGAGATCCCTACCAGTCTCTCTCCAGCTCTAGCACAGCAACAGGGACCACAGTGATCGAGCGTGTCAAGGCACGGGGCAGCTCTGAGTCCCTCACATCCCCCTCTATTTCCAGGGCCACAACACCCTCCCAACTCTCCACAGAGGTGGATCTCAAAACCTCTTCCCCGGGTAGGCGCACTGGACTGATGTCCCCATCTAGCGGGTACTCCAGCCAGTCTGAAACCCCAACACCAACCATCCCCACATCAGTGATCCTTGGGCACTCCCCACACCAGGTGCGTGTGAGGCCACTGGTCCCTGAGAGGAAGTCCTCGCTGCCCCCCACTTCCCCCATGGAGAGAAGCCCCAAGTCCAGGCTGTCCTTCGACCTGCCACTCACACCGCCTGCCCACCTTGACCTCTCAGGACTGAAGATCTCCCTGAAGGGGAAGACAAAAGTCAGCCGGCACCACTCTGATTCCACCTTCGGCATCAAGCTGGCCCAGAAGACCAGCCCCATCCAGCCCATCATGCCCATGGTCACACAGTCGGACCTGCAGTCCGTCCGCCTGCGCTCCATCAGCCGATCAGAGACAGAGGACAATGTGGATAGCCCAGACCATGGCGAGGAGCCAGCACACGGCCCCTGCACTGTGCCTGAGAGGAAGGTGAAGCCTCCTGTGGCAGAGAAGCCACCACTGGCCAAACGGCCCCCAAGCATCCTGCACAAGGCCCTGGCCCTGCGGGAGGAGGGTCCCCTGTCCCCCACATCCCCACCAAGCATCGCTGCCAAGGAGAAGGACAGCTTCGTGGTGCTGCGGAAAGGGGAGCTGAGGAGGAGTCCAGCAGAGCCCCTCTTGACCCCAGCCTTGGCAGGACCACGGCGGCTCTCACAGGGCAGCCTGGAGGATGAGCCACGGCCAGAGCGCTGCGGTGCTGCTGAGGGGGAGCGGAGGAGGTCCAAGGTGCCCCCGCCAGTGCCCAAGAAGCCCAGCGTGCTCTACCTACCACTCACACCGGTTCCAGCTCAGCAGGGAGCCAGCACAGGGGACCAGGCACTGACCCCCAGCCCCATCATCACGCTGGATGCTGACACCAGCTGCTGCGACCCAGATTTCGATGACCTGCCTCCTCCAGAGGCCCTGGGCACAGCGCAAGGCAGCGAGACCCCCTCCGAACAAGGTGAGTGCCCCTCACCTCCCTGCCTCCCTTCCCTGCACCCATGTCTTGTTTTACCCCAGGGACAACGAACCAATGGAGGAGGTCCCCTTTGCATCACCCCATGCCCACGCAGGGCATTTCACAGCTGCCTTCTCCTCCCTGTGCACAGGCAGCTCAACAGAGGCAGGCGTGGAGGAAAAGAGCTTCACAAGCGACAAGACAGCCGACTCCATTGCGGAGGAGGATGACGATGTGTTCATGGCATCCCGCACAACAGAGGATCTATTCACTGTGATCCACAGGTAGGGCCAGGGACATCAGCAGCTCTGGCATCGTTGCCTGGGCAGCGGCTTGGTGTGCAGTAATGGGCACGGCCAGTCAAGCCAGATGTGCCCATCCATGGCCACAGAGCTGGGTACAGCTCTCCCCCCCCATGCCTCAAATTTTCTGCACCAGGGTTGATGCTCAAGAACAAACTCAGGGTAATCCCCAGGGAGGTTGTTGCAGCCTCATGCACTTCCGAGATGGAATAGTTTTGTCTCCTGAGTCTGCCAAGCGGGATCTGTAACCAGGCTCGGTCACTAGCCTGCAAACAGGGTCTGTTCAGCTATCAACTTTGGGGCAAATTGGACCTATCTACCAAGACAGCACTTGAAGGTAGCTCAGTGCATTACCCAGCCACCAAACAGACTGGTTGTCCTGTTTCCCTGGCAGAGCAGCCACAGCCACAGCCACAGCTGAGCAGACACCATGCCCTCCATCCTTTAGATGCTCCCTCTCCCTGTGGCAGGACAGTGCTGTAGCAACTCATCCCATCCTAAGAGGTGGCAGCTCCTGCCCAGAGCTGCTCCCAACACACGTCTCTTTGGTGCTTAGGTCGAAGAGGAAGGTGCTTGGGTGGAAGGAACCCGGAGACACGTTTGGCAGCCGGCCCAATTCCCACTCACCTGTAAAGACTTCAGGGTCTCCGACCAGCGAGTCCCCTGCAGCAGTAGTCAGCACGGGGAAGTCCTCAAGCAGGAATGAAGACTTTAAGGCCCTGCTACAGAAGAAGAGCAGCAAAACCAGCCCTGGTACCCGGCCATCTGCAGCTGAACTGCTCAAGACCACAAACCCACTGGCTCGGAGGGTCATGACGGAGTTTGCCCCTGAGCTAGATGGTGCAAATAGCCCCAAGAGCCAGCCCTAACCATGCACAGTCCCTTCTGGCTATAAAGGGCTTGAGATGGCTGCAGAGAGTACTGCTCCGGGCAGTAGCTTTATGCACTCAGGTCTCTGCAGATGGGGTGCCTCAGGCTGCCCATGTGAGTCCATGTGCCCTGCTGGGCTTTTTATTTTTCTTTTGTTTCTTCCTTGGCGAATCTTCTTTTGATGTTCTCCGGGGGGAGAGCAGCTGACGGAGAGGCAGTGTTTTGACCTGAGGACACCATGGCTCTGGTGGAGATGGGATACATCAAGGGGGCAAGAGGCAGGCATGGAGCACCACAAATGGGATCATTCCCTGCTGAACCAGCTCCCTGGACCCTTCCAGCTTCTGCCCAGCACCTCCCCATGTGCTGGCTGGAGGACAGCACTCTTTCCTGCTTCTCGGGAGCCAGAAATGGACTGCAGCCCAGGTGTAATTCAGCATCCACGGTGAAGCTAGCTTGAAACTGTTTGGTCACTTCGGCATGTGGTACTTTAAATGGCTTTTATAATGCACAGTGTTGATGATGTTTTATTCTCTTTCTTTTGACACTGTAACTTGAGTTTCCCAGGCAAAGATCCCAGGTTTGAGTTCAGCTGGATACATGGAGATTTACTTTGGGAAGACATAAGGGGCCAGTTGGAAATGAGGTTGCTTTGGAAGAGCCACAAGCAGTTTCCACTCATCATCCAAAGCATACTCTCCCACCACACTGGTGGACCAGGCGCCTGCAGCCAGTGCATGATCTCAGGCCAAAATCCAGTCAATTGAACGCCCCTGACAATGCTGCATTTCAAAGAGCTCTTTGGCCCTCAGCCCAAAAGCAACACCCAGGGATGCTAACGCCATCTCCCATGCCCCATCTTCAAATGCTGTATGCACAGAGCCCAACTGAACTGAGCGCAGAGGCAGTCTGTGTGAAGGCACATGGCGTTCCTGGTGGGATCAGGCCCTGCCAGAATGAGCTGGTCCCATGGGAGGCAGTTGATTTCAGTTAAATTAAAGCATGAGGTGAGTTTTGGCCCTGCTGATGCAAGAAGGAAGGGGCAGCAACTGACCAGCGCTGCACTGAGGAAGTGGGGAGTTTCCTTCCCTGGCTCTGCCTGTTGCATGGGACTGAAGTACCCTGGAAAAGCAGGGTGGACCTGCATCTCCCGCAAACCTCTGCTGCTTCAGTTGCTGGAGGTCCTCAGTTCCTACCTAGCTGTTGGCCAAACCCAGCCAGGTCCATCTACCTAGATCTGATGTGATCCTATCCATCTCCTGGTTTATTTCTGGGGTCCCTCCCTCCCAACGCAGGGCAAGTGTTACCCACCACCCTGTCTGTGTCTGCCGGCAGTGGCAGCGGGGAGTTACACGAGGCTGAGCAGGACATGTGTGTATGCGGAGTGCCCTGTTCCACTCACAAAGCGGTGGCTGTGTCCCGCGGGTGTCTGGAGAGTGCTCTTGGCAGTGCCATCAACCCACCAGCACACAGGTCCCCAGGCCAGCCAGACTGCACTTCCCTGAGTGTGCATAGAGCGGGGGCCCTCCCAACACCAGGGAACACTGGCAGTGTCAAGGTCTCCCTAGTGCCAGCAGACATGCCCAGGGCAAGGCTCTTGCAAGATCAAGCCTCTGTGGCTCCCTGGCATATGGCCTCTCGCTACCAGGCAGGCCCCTCCCAGCATCATGTGTGCACTGCCACAGTGAGATGGGCAGATCAGAGCTCCCAAGCTGATGGCCTCTGAGTTCCTAGCAGGAGAAGACAGGGCAGCATCATGCCAGCGATGTGATCAAAGCACTGCTGTCTGCCACCCTCCGCATCCTGCTGGGACGCTGCTGAATGCTGCCAGCCATCGCAGGAGCTGGTGGCATAGTGGCAACGGCCCCGGGGCCCTGCTGATCAGCCAGGCTGCCGGAGCTCAGCCTCCCCGCAGCAGCTGGAGCTGCAGTTTGGGGCCCCTCAGAGACACAGCAAGGCTGGGCTGGACCTGGCAAAGTGCCCCATACTAGGAGTAGCCAGGATGCATTGCTGACACGTGCAGCAGACCTTGCGCTGTGTGTTCGTGCATGTGTGCGAGTGTCTGTGTCTGTGTGTCTGTGAGCGCGTGGGTGTTACAAGGAGGTGGCATGTGCCTTGGCAGAGGGATGCTGTGTAGCTGGCAGAGGGGTTTCTGAGCAGCCTCCCCCACCAAGGCATGCCAAAAGGATGGTCTGAACATCTCCCTCTGGGATACCAGCCCATGCCCAGGTGCAAGAACAAGGGAACAAGCTGAGATTCCTCCTGCTCACCCTCCACCCTGAGCTAATTTCAGCTGCTTAGTCCAGGCAGGTGCCCACACCCAGCTGGCACCATCACAGTGCCATGGGTCCCATCTCACAGACTCTCTGTGGGGAGGAGCACCTGCACCATGGCACTTGGCAGGGCAGTGCCTGGCTGCTCTGTCCCATGGCTTCACCTCCACAATGAGGCTTTTTATGTTTGAGGTCCGCCTTGGAATGGTCTCTGTTGTGACTCTACCATCCTCTTAGCCCAGACACCCTTCCTGCCCCTGCAGACCCTTAGATGGGCACATGTCTGCACCAGCTCCAGCTGCATTCAGACACAGGAGCGTGGCTGCAGAAGGAGAAGGGGAATTTTTAGGAGATAATGACAGAACTTGGTCTAAAACTTAGGGCTAACACCTAGTGCCGTGACAGGAGCCCCAGCTCTCAGCAACGTGGGTGCAAGGTCCACAGTACAGGGGATGAATCGTCCCCTGGTGAGAGATACAGGTGGCAGAGCCAGCCGGCTCCATGTTGGCATCTCAGGCCCTGCCTGGGACCTAAGGCTGTGGAGAGCCTTCCTCCCTCCAGAGCAGCGTTTTGTTCCAAGGTGGCATCTTGTGGGAGGAAGATAGGGCTGAAGAGCACAAGGCAGTGTGAAGGAGAGAAGTAGCATGGTCTAGAAATGCCAGTCACCTTCTTTGAGGAACAAGCACGGCTGCAAGCTTGTAGCAAGAGAGAAATGGCCAGACAGTGACTACTGGAGAAACAGGGTGTTCACAAAAATTAGACTTTATTTCTTTACATACTTCTGTAAGCTCCAGTGTGCTCCAAACCTCCTATGCCTGGGGAACAGTGATACAGCCAGGCTCAGTGTCCCTTTGCCAGGAGTGGCGGGGAAAGGGGTGCCTGTCACATGAGATCCTATAGTACAAGAAAGGTCTGACAGTGGAGCGGGAGGTGAAGGACAGGATCACAGAATCCCAAGTCCCCTCCTGCATGAGGATTCGTGCTGTTGCGGAGGCACCGCAGCACCACGACAGCAATTCCTTGGAGGGGCCAAGGCTGGTTTGGTGCCCACAAAAGGGTCTCTACCCCTCTCAAGAGCTCTGCACATAGATTGTGCCTGCTGTCCTCCTGCTGGTCTGGGCCCCATAGGGAGCAAACACCTCTTGGGAAACATCCCCTTCCCCAGGACTGTGCTGGATTTTACCCTCAAAGAGGCTCAGTTCTCCCTGTAGTTGTGTTTTTTTTTTTCCTCCCATTACTTGCACACTGCTCCCCTCCCTCTCATGGGGTTGCATAATTAAGCCTGTAATTAAGATCCAGGCTGAGAAACTCAGGAAAAAAAAGCTCATACAAATTTCTGTGCTTCATCTGTTTTGGATACTCTGGCACCCGCCCCCCAAGCCTCCTCCTCCTCCCCCCCAGGCCCAGCTGCACGAGGCTCTGTGCTGGCATGTGGGGCAGCAAGGTAGCAGTGGGGCGTGCTGCATGGCCTTGCCGGTCCTGGCACAGCCTGAGGAGCTGCTGCAGCCGGAGACGTACACACAGGGGAGAAGGAAGCTCTGGGAACAAGTACATTTTGCACATGACTGCTCAGGAAACCGACAATGGTGGAGGAGTGTGGGCACTGGAGCATAACCGGCCAGTGGACGGGACTCTGCAAACCGGGCTGGGGAGAGGAACATCAGTGCAAAAACCTGCTGGTGTTGTTGCTAGCGAAACCAGTCACCTCATATCTAATAAGAAAAGTCTCAAAACCCTAGGCTGTCCCGGGAAGAAATCCCAGCTGCACAGCCAGGGGTTTAGGCCACGTAACAGGAGTCCTGCGTCCTCTGTTTCCTTGGTCCCGAGGAATCAGCTCCTCCCTGCAGAGCTGGCGAGTTCCAGGGCAAGAACTGATCTCTGGCCGTTTGTTTCCTCGTCTCTCCACCTAAATGAATGTAGAAACGTTTTTTTTTTTTTCTGTTGGCTGTTTCGCTGCAGCAAAACCAGCTTGTGGCCCCTTGGGGAGCTGTGCCACAGCCACCAATACTGTGTCCCCGGATGCTGCAGGCCAGGCAGGTTGTGGAGACCTGTTGCTGCTGGTGGGTCCTGCCCAGAGGCCCCAGGTCAGCGACCGGCCAAGCCCCGGTCCTGGTCCCAATCCCAGCCCCACATGGAGGGCACAGGGTGGGGGGAGCCACGGTTTATTCTCCTGAATGTTGTACTTTTTAATCTTGCGAGCTTGGTAAAATGCTCCCTGCTGACGGCTGGCTGTGTGTGCTGGTTCTTGCATGGGGGTGGCTGGCACGCAGGCAAAGCGGGACACCCCAGGATGCTCCAGGGGGCATGGGGCATGGCCCCAATGCTTTGGGGAAGGCCCATGGCAGCCCCATTCACCAGAGGCTTCCGCAGCATCCACCACACACTCATGTGCCCATGACAGAGCTGGCTGGGCCACTGCAGGGTGCTGGGGACAAGCTGCTGGATGGGTGGTTGGGAAAGGCACAGTGGGGGTGCTGGGGACAGGTCTGAGGTGCTAGTGATAGGCCTGAGGTGCTGGGGACAGGCCCAAGCTGTTGAGGACAAGCTGTGGGATGGGTGCTGGGAGCAGTCCAGAGTGCTGGGACCAGGCCTGGGGTGCTGGAAGCAGCCTGGGGTGCCTGGGACAGGCCTGGAGTGCGGGGGACTGGTGCAGGATGGGTGCTGGGGACACGACTGGGGTGCTGGGAGCAGACTAGGGTGCTGGGGACAAGCTGCGGGATGGGTGCCAGGGCCAGCCCGGGGTGCTATGTTGGCGCTGGGCCGAGGCCCCCCCAGGAGCACAGACTGGCGGCCCCGGTGCCGGCGGGAGGCAGCCCGGGCCCCCGCTCCGGCGCGGCGCGGGCAGCTTGGGGCCCCACTCCGGCAGCCAGGGGCCCCGCTCCGGCGAGGCGAGGCACGGCACGGCGCGGCGCGGGCAGCTCGGGGCCCCACTCCGGCGAGGCGAGGCGCGGCGCGGCGCGGCGCGGGCAGCCCGGGGCCTCCCTCCGGCGCGGCGCGGCGCGACGCGGGCAGCCCGGGGCCTCCCTGCGGCGCGGCGCGCTCTGGTGACGGCTGGGTAGCCCGGGCAGCAGGATGCCTCCGAAAGGGAAAGGCGGCGGCAAGGGGGGCAAGGGTGAGCGGGGCCCGCATCGGGCCGGGGCCACCGGCCCCGGGGGGTGGCGGCGGCCCCGGCAATGGGACACCGGTACCGGCAGGGGTAGCGGCCCCGGCAATGGGACACTAGTAGCGGGGGGCGGCAGAGCGGGACGACTGGGGCGAGGCGGGCGGTGAGTGCCCGGGCCCGGGCGGCGGGGGTGCCGCTGGGGCCGGTGCCCGCCCGCCTCATGGCGCTGCGTTCACAGGTGGCGACGGCGGCGGCGAGGGCAAGGCCCAGGGCCCGAAGGGCGGCGGCAGCGCCGTGAAGGTGAGGCCGGGCCGGGGCGGCGCTGCATCGGGCCCTGCGCTGCCGCCCCAGCGCTGCAGCTCGGGTTTGCACCGCTGGGATGACCCAGCCACGGATGTGCCTGCCTGGTGGGGACCCTGGCCCCGTTCTGTGCTTTACCCTTGTCCTCTAGGTTCGACACATCTTGTGCGAAAAGCACGGCAAAGCCATGGAGGCCATGGAGAAGCTGAAGTCTGGAGTGCGCTTCAGTGAAGTAGCCACACAGTACAGCGAGGATAAAGCCAGACAAGGGGTATGTGCTGCTGTCTTATGTCTGTTCTCTAGACATTTCTCAGGGGAGGGTAGCATGGTCTGATAGACAGGGAAGCGGCCTTTGGGGGAACCTGGTCTCATTGCCTGACACTGGTATTTCAGTACTGCACACCTGAAGGAGCATGGTGTACTTAGGCACCTTCAGAAAGTTTGTTTCAGTACCTTCAAGCACAGCATCCCCATGTCCTTGACTCATCCTTGGTGGTGTGCAAACAAATGTCAGGGGCAACCTTAACTGCTACGCAAAGGCACAAGCAGTTAGCATTGGCTCAGCAGAAAGTACTTATGTGCCAGCAGAGCTGGGGCTATGGACTCATATTCAGATAAGTAATGATTAAACATTTCCATAAGGACAGCTATCCTACAGCGTGGCTCTGCATCTATGCATTGGCAACTCCTGCCAGTCCAGTTATTGATGGAAACAGCTCTTAAGTCCTGAGGCTGCCCTGATCTCAGCACCTGCTTCAAGGCCCCCTACCCAGCCCTACACTTCTTATTCAGGCTAGGGCTGGGGCACCATCAATAGGCTCTGGGCATACGGGATTGAGTACTGCTTTGGGATGACAAAGGAGGTGCATTGTGTTTGGGGCGAGGAATTTGTTAGAATGGAGAACAGTAGAAGCAAGATGAACAGTTTTCTTCGTACAGGCAAAGGCAAGAGAGCAGAAAGGCACAGCTGAAGCATACAAACCCCACAGCAGCAGGAAAGCACTTGTTAAGGGCAGGGTGCTGGCCTGCCTTGGTTCTAGCCAGCCATCACTTGCTGAGAGGCACCACTGAGAGTTCATCCCTGTGTTGTCCTCCCCTTTATGAAGTGGTACACACTGCAGAGACTGAGACTTCCAAACACTGGCTGGAAAGGTCTCCTGTCTCATGAACACATCACCCACCCTTCCTGCTGAAGAGACACCTTTTGCAGTGAGATTCTCAAAGCTTAACCCTGTTGATTCCTTCTTCCAGGGAGACTTGGGCTGGATGACCAGAGGTTCCATGGTGGGACCTTTCCAGGATGCAGCATTTGCCTTGCCTGTGAGCAGCATGGACAAGCCAGTATATACAGACCCTCCTGTCAAAACAAAGTTTGGGTACCACATTATCATGGTGGAAGGAAGGAAATAAAATATGAATGATCATTAAACTTTTGATTGCTTGAATTCAGAGAGCTTCCCAGGCACCTTGACCTTGCAGCAGAATGGTCATAACCAGCAGCATGTTTTTGAAACATCTGATCTTCTCTGTCATTTTGGCAGGAGGCACAGAATAGAGCCAACAGAGAACAAAGCCATACAGAGAGGTAGAGCACTCCTTGAAAAGGTCAGGCAGTAGTTTTCAGCAGTTGAGGTCTTTGTCTTGCTGTCTAGCTCTTGCTGTTCCTGTTGCAAAGATGAGTTGTTCACCTGAATAAGAAACTCAGACTTTTATGTACAAATGCAAGTCTTCTGGTGAGAGAAAGAGGAACTCCCTAGAGCACATGTCTTTATCCCATCCTCACTAGTGGGAACATGAACAGCTCTTACACTACCATTTCTGCTCCAGAGCTCTGGAGGTGACCACACTTGTCTTGGGAAGTCTCCCTTTGGTAAAGTTTGGATAATGTTACAGCTAGAACTACTGTTCCCTGCCTTGGGCAGACTCATTGGTGTGCACAGGGTATCAGTTACTAAGTAGAGGTGGTGATAAATAACCCAAGGCTGGAGGCACCATGACTATGATCATAGCTGGGGGAAGGAGAGGAAGGTGGATTGGGGAAAGGTGGATGAGAAGAGGAGGCATGTCTATTACTGCATAGAAAATAACCTAAATCTAAAGCTACACCATATCCACTCATAGCTTGGGCAAGAAACTGTAACTTAGGGTTGAGTGAGAGGAAAGCTAGAGGGGGAGAGGAAAAAAAAAACAACAAAAAAAACCCCACACTCTCTAATTGCTTGCTTGTTGCCTCCTGCATCCCCCTGCTGTTAGGCATGCAGTACATACCACAGCCTGCTAGGCTTTAGACTCTTCCTTCTGGCAAAGCTGGCAAAAAGGATAGCATGACCAATGTGACTGAGACAGCCTAGCATGTCTCTTGCATCTTGGATTTTAGCAATAGATATTTCGGTGCACTGCTGAAAGATAGTTCTCAAACCAGACATAGCTACTGACAACCTTTGGCTTTGTTTGCAGGTGAACATCCTACTCTATTGGAGATAGTGTTTTGTCCTTACCTCTGAGCCCTTAAATAGAACAAAAAGTCTTTTCCAAGATTAAATACAAGAAAGAAGTGAGACTGAAACCAGGGCAGGTCTTGTTTTCTCCTCCCCCACTTATTGGGGTGGTTTTTTTGTTTGAAGAACTGCATGCTTCCAGAGGCCAACCGCTGTTTGTAAAGCTCTGTGTTCATTAGTATTTTGTTACAAAAGGCAGACAGGCCTTTCGGTAGCATGAGAGCAGATGTGGCCACATTTAAGGGATGCTCTATTAATAAACTGGTTGTTTACAGGCTACAAAGGCTTTGTTCTACCTATTAGCAGAAGCGCATCAGTGCATCCCCCCATTTTCTCCCGTTCTGACAGGATCATTATTTGTATTTGGAATATCTTCTAGTACAGAAGATTTAAATTCAGACCAGTTTCTTCTACAGACACAAAAAAAACAAAACAAAAACAAAAAAAAACACTCAGGAAGGTGTGAAAGTCCCATGCTACACACTGTAATACAGAAGGCAAACTTGCTAGATATTAAACAACATACGTGGCATGAGGGGGCCTTAAAATTCTTTTGCTGTCACAAGGAAAGAATATGCTGCAGTTGGTTACAGTTGTGAGTTTCCCCTGGCCAAGTTTACCTCATTGTAAAAAGTAAAGATGTCAGAGGGGCAAGTTAAACAAGCAGACAAATATTATAACAGATACTAGGAGCGCTGTTAAGAGCCAGAACAAGGTTCTTCCTATTTTAAACTTGCAGTCCTGAACTAGCAACCCACTTCATAGTTCCATTGAGCCTGCAGTACCTGGGACAATATTTATCTATTACAGCTAGATTGCATGTAAGAGGAGCATTGGAGAACTTCCTTGCCAGAGGAAAAGCAGCCCAAAACTGTAAAACCAACATTTTACCCCCTCCTGCCACCTCCATGCAAGAACAGGCTTCAACTGTACTCCTCAGGACAGGGGGGTACAAGGTCAGATTCTAGACTCCTTTGAGGTCCTTTGCTCCTCCAGCAATACAAAAAGGTTCAAGATGTTCAGCAACTTGCATCTGTCAAGGCCCAGTTGCTATTCCAGTCATTCTGCAACCCCTCCCACAACTATGTAACCTGTCTACAGCAACCACAGTCTAGCAGGGATTTGAGCAGAAGGGTTTCCACAATGCCACATTTAGCATTAGACCTGGCACGAGGCAGATGGTGTACTGGCCTCCATCGCTTGGAGGATTTATAGTGGCAAACTTTTTAGCAAGTAGAAGTGTTACATGCCTAAACAAGCTGCACTGAAAGTGCATTCTCGGACCAACTTAAATCCAGGCTGCAGTAGCTCTGGAAAGAACTACAGCAGCCTAAATTCAGACTACATTAAGCTGCTGTGGAACCATACCTGAAGACTCATCAGGAGAGCTAAGACACAGTAACAGAATCTGAAAGGCAGAAACATGAAGCCAAAGCAACAAGCTTTGAGGAGAAGGATTTAGGCATAGAAGAAATGTTTTATTAAGCAAGCAAACAGGAATATGAAATGTTTTTATCTTAGTGAACCGAATCCACAGTGAAGTCCCTTTCCCAGCACCTAAAACCTAAAGACAGACTACTTGATTCTCAAACTGCTTCCTCACAGAGGAAGAAATGCTGAACTTGTTCAGTCACCATGACTGCAAGTTTCATAACATGAAAGAAGAAATTCCTATGGCAGCCATCAGTCCCAAGCTAGTTGAAACCAGTGATGTAGTTTAGACCAACATTTTATGAGAAAAGTGAGACTATAAAAGCATACATATTTCATTTCTGGGCTAGCTGTCTATACAAGTTCAGGGTCATAAGCATAACTTCAGGATCTCCATTTTTTATGTCAAGAGCTTGCAGAAAACAGTTCAACGCCTCCTGTAGTTTTCCCTCATCCTTCAGTTTCTTCCCACAGTCTATTAAGGTACTGTAATTATCTAAGGCAGGAGAGGAACTCTGACCAATGTCTTTCTGGGAGACACTTTCCTGGGTGAAGTAGTCTATCTGCTCATCAGACTGAAGTTCAGCATCACCAGTGGATTCCTCCTGAGATGACTCTGTTTCATCTGCTTCAGACTGTTCAGACTGCATGCAATCTAGATGGAAGGATTCTCCAACCGCATCAAGTGTTTCTCCAGCAGGTTCTTCTTCAGGCTCAGCAGATTCCCCACTACACTCTTCAGCTTCTTCTTCTACAAGGTCCTCTTGCTCCTCAGTATTTTCTTCATCATCACTGGTTCCTTCATCATCAGTGGTTCCCATGATTTCTCCAATATCCTCAACCTGGTCCACCACCATGTTGATTACAGATCTTCTGGAAGCTGTAGACCTGTTCCCACTGTTAGTTACCCGGGGAGAAAAGATGGCCTTTGCTATACTTCTGTCACATTTAGGAGTGGATGCACTGATTCCTTCCAAAAATTGATGCAGAGGGCTGTTCAAGGGAGAGGACCTTTTATCAGACTTGTTTTCCTTCAAGATCACAATGGAATGGTTTTCATCCTCACTGTCAGAAGCGATTCTTTGTATGCACTTCTTTCTACTAAAAGCAAAGACACTACTACTTTCCTCTGATGTTTCGTTCTCTTGCAGGGAGTTATTCAGATCTTTAGCTGTGTGGCAGGAGTTTCCAAAGTTATCATTCTCACATACCCAACTTTTCATTGGAGATTTACAGTCACTTTCTGCTTTTAGTTGAAACTCTGCCTTTTCTGGATTCTCCAGTGATCTTTCCCCATTTGAGACATCTTGCCAACCATCTTCAGACTCTTCCAAGACAAGATTGAAGTCCACTTGCTCCTGGAGAGAAGACACAGACATAGCCTCCATACTGGCTTCCAACACATGAGAGTTCTGCATCCCAGCATGGACTTCCGGCATAACATTTGATAATCTTGGCAGTGTGGCAGCCAGAGGTAGCTCAGGAATGTCATTCTCATCTGTCCCCAAAGCAGCAAGTGGTTCAGGTACCTGATCCGACAGTTCTGCAGTTTTAGGATCATCAGCCATACCAGATTCATCACAGGAGCGCTGAGATTGTTCAGACAGACCATTCCCTGCATCAGTCAAGCTATTTGAATTTACATGAAAAGTACGAGAACACCATTTCTGTTCAAGACTCGGGCTCTCCCTGTCAAGTGGATGAAGTCCAGGGGATGATGGCATAATGCTTGATTCATGATTTTGCTTAGATTCTTGTATATGGGATTGTTTCACTATCTCACTGCTAGTATCCATACTGGACACATCTTGTGCCAGTTTCTCTTCACCTTCATCATCAATAGTCAGACTTGTCATTTTAGAGCTGACATTAACAATCTGGACTTCCTCATCCTCTGTAAGATCTATAGCTTCATCATTTTCAAGTTTAGCAACTACTGGTGGTGAAACAAAGCGACTGATGTTGTTCAACCCTGGAGATTTCTTCTTTGGCTGGGAAGCCAGTTCTGGTGCTCTTGGCCATGTCCCCTCAGAAGCATTTCCGATTCTCTCCATCCTCTGGTCTCTAAGCTGAGACTCTAACTGAACTAGCTCATGGGCTTTCTGTACCCTCTGTTGAATGTATTGATGGGCTTCTTCGCTCTCAGCCTGCTCCTCGTGAGTTATTTCCCTTGTATATATTAAGTCATGATCAGAAATGCCAAACATTTCCAGAGAGTGCAAATAAGCAATATGTTCATCCAGCTGCACATCAGTCTTTCGTTGGGTGGCATGCAGAGACTGCAGCTGGATTTGAGTTGCAGATGTTCGAGTATCTTCTAATGTGAAAAGCTCCCTTAGTTCCTGTTTGGAAAAATATCTATATGGGTTCTTTTTGTCACCAGTAGTCTGTCTTATTAATGAATCCTTGAATACTTGTCGCCTATATATTTTCTCTTCCACGGTACCACAGGTAATCAGTCTATAAATTACTACATTCTCCTTTTGCCCAATCCTATAAGCTCTGTCCACAGCCTGGGCATCTGTAGCTGGATTCCAGCTGGGATCAAAGATCACTACTCTGCTAGCTGCTGTTAAGGTTATACCAACACCACCAACTTGTGTAGTGAGCAAGAAGACAGAGTAGTCTTTGTCATTCTGAAATGCACTAATGCGCTTTTCCCGTTCTGTTAAGTGGGTTACTGTTCCATCAATACGCATGATCTTAAATTGTCTGCGAGACAAAACATGCTCTATGATATCTAGCATCTTCCTCGACTGTGAGAATACCAGTGTTCTGTGTCCCTCATCTCGCAGCCTTTCTAGAAGTCCTACAAGGAACAGCATTTTCCCAGACTCCTGAA
This sequence comes from Apteryx mantelli, assembly GCF_036417845.1. Taxonomy (NCBI): domain Eukaryota; kingdom Metazoa; phylum Chordata; class Aves; order Apterygiformes; family Apterygidae; genus Apteryx; species Apteryx mantelli. The sequence continues at coordinate 26,424,667 of NC_089990.1, forward strand.
TCACAGTCTCTTCAGATAGATGATCTATTTTGTTAGCTCCTGAAAGTAAACCTGTTTCACTCTTGTAATCCTGCTCAGAGTATTCGTGTCCTTCTAAGCCCAGCTGGATACATGCTCTTGCAGACAGAAGCCTGGGGTGGTCACACAGCTTCTTCAGGACAGTCAGCTCCGCCAAGGGTGATCGGGTTGTCATCAGCACTTCTTTCAAATGATCCAGAGAGAGAAAGTTCCTGTAGATCTCCTCTTGTATTGGTGCTAAATACACCCACACAACAAAGTCATTTTTCCTAGTAAGAGATGGCATAACAGGAGCACTATTCTCACTTGGATTCTCAGGAAGAGGAGCATGCAATTTGTCAGCATTACAATTTTCTTTTATATCTTCTTTAGTTCTTCTGAGAAAATATGGCTTTATAATGGTCATTAGATTCTCAGATATTTTAAGTCCCAGCGCTTTCTCTCCTAGAGTTGCATCCTTCTCTCTTGCCCTCGTAATAGGATTCTCATATTCCATTTTAAATGTTTTGGCTGTTCCTAAGAGAGAGCCTTGGCATGCAAAGTCGAACAAGGACCACATTTCCCGCAGGTTGTTTTGCACTGGGGTGCCCGTGAGGAGGAGGCGATGTTTTGCAGGAATAGCGTACACACACTTTGTCGTTTTGTTTGACGGGCACTTGATTTTATGCGCTTCATCGAGAATGACGTAGTCCCAGACAAACTCCTCTTCATGGCTGCTGGCAAGCTGCTTCCAGTTGTTAATAAGCATCTGGTAGCTTGTGACAACGATACCATTCTTCCTCTGGACCCTCTCCAGGTTCCTGGTGCGCTCTGTCTTGCTGGTGCCATGGAACTCCTTGACACGCAGGCCAGGGGTCCAGCGAGCAAACTCTGCCAGCCAGCTGCTGACCAGCGTGGTGGGCATGATGAGCAGGACATGCCGGACAAGGTCAGCATCAAACATGCCCGAGAGGAAGGCGATGATCTGGATGGTCTTGCCCAGGCCCATGTCATCAGCCAGGATGCCGCCGGGCCTGCCCTCTCGGTGCAGGTGGTACAGGAAGGCAACGCCTTCCCGCTGATGCTGGAAGAGCTTCTCGTGCATCTCCCCGTAGAGCAGCAGGCCGCTGCCGCACACGTCCACGAAGCCTTCCTCCTCCTCCTCCTCCTCCTCCGCCGCCGCCGCCTCGGCCAGCGCCGCCTCCACCCGCCGCATGCGGCCGCTCAGCTTCTCGCTGGGACGGATCGCGGCCGCCAGCCGGAACAAGCGCAGCGCCTCCTCCAGCTCCCCGCCGCCCGCCGCCGCCTTCGCCCCGCTCACCAGCCTGCGGGACCGGCCGTGGGCACCGCATCGAGCTCGCCGCGGCACCCGCCGCCCCCGGCGCCCCGCCTCGCCTCGCCCCCGGGCCCGGCCCTCCCCCCACCGCCCCCGCCTCCCCCTCCCCGCCGCCCCGGAGGCCCGACCCCGTCGCCTCCGCCCTTCCCCTCGGGCCCTCCCCGCCTCGCCCCGGGGCCGAGTGGCCCTGGGCGCCGCCGCCTCAGCCCACACCAGCCCCCCGCCGCCGCGGGCTCCCGCACAGACGAGGACCGCCCGGGGACAGCGCCCCCGCCCTCACCTCCGGTACCGCTCCGCCTGCCCCGGCTCCAGCTCCGGATCCGGATCCGCCATGGCGCGCGCCCTGCCGCTGCCGCGCCGCGCTTCAAACCGCCGCCCTTCCCGTCCTGCCCCGCGCTCCCCTCGGCGCATGCAAAGCAAAGGCCGCGCGCCCAATCAGCGCCTGGGGGCGGGGCTTCGGCCTGCCGAGCCCCGCCGCCACCACGTGGGTTTGGGGGCGGGCCGGGCAGGGGCAGGAGCTGGGACAGGGACAGGGACAGGGACAGGGACTGGGCCTGGGGCAGAGGCTAGGGCAGGGGCTGCAGCTGGGGCAGGGGCTGGGTTTGGGGAAGGAGCTGGGTTTGGGGCCGGAGCTGGGACAGGGACTGGGACTAGGGCAGGGGCTGGAATTGGGGCTGGGACAGGGACTGGGGCAGGGAGAGGAACAGGGGCTGGAAGTGGGGCTGGGACCGGGACAGGGACTGGGGCTGGGGCCAGGCTGCACTGCAGTGGTGCTGGGTTCAACAGGGACTGGGCTACAGTGGGACTGGGCTGCACTGGGTCAGTTCTGCCCACTGCTGGTGGTGTAGAGCTCCTAGGGCGAGGGCCTGGCTGCACTGACCCTTGGTGCACAAGGCTCTGGAGCCTCCTTCTTTCCTTTCCCCCTGCCTTTCCTGGTGGGGACAAGGGAGCAGCGTTTCCCATGCGCTTTGTCTGTGCAATGGGAGACATTGCCATGCTGCCTCAGGACTACTGGCCCCATGGGGACTGAATGGTCATGTTGAACCCCATGCAGAGTCAGAGACACCCCAGCCCTGGGGCACATGAGGGACCCAAAGGTGCTAGGGATGGGCTGCAGAGGCCGTGTGCCTGGGGAGAGGCCCAGGAATGGGAGTGCACAGGAAGAACCGTGATGCAGATCTGCACCAACGCTCACAGAGCACACTGAGCCCAGCACAGGCCAGGCGAGCCAGGGAGCTGCAGCTCTGCTCCTGGCTCTTCAGCTGCATCCGAAGCTGCTGCTGAACTCAGAGCACACCAAAGCAGTGCTTCCCTTTCCATGGGCTGCTCAAAGAGCAAGCGGGATCGGCAGCAGTGCCTGCACCATGCAGCTGCTGCGCAGCCAGGAGACAGCAGTTGTGGCTTGAAAGGGTGAGAGATGCTGGCCTGGAGCTGGAGTCCTCAGAGTGGGACCAGCAGTGCGGCGTGGGCTGCTAGAAAGCCCCAACCTAGGCTTTGCTTCCCCGCAGCCACTCACTGCCGTTCATTGCTTGCCCTCCATGCCTGGAGCTGCCCAAGGGGCAGCGCCTGCAGCCTGGCACCTTCACTGGGCCGTGCTCCCGGGAGCAGGGGTGCCCCCTGAGCACCAGCACCCCAACCACTCTCATCTCTGCAGGCAGCTCTGGCACCCACATGGGCGTTTCTGTTTGAATACAACACCAGCCCTTGTTTTTTTAGCCCCATATGGAGGTAGACAGTGAAGAGCTGATGACTCCGGCTTAGGGGATCTCTGGTTCATTATAGTTGACATATAGGGTGTTCCCAGGAGTCACAGCCAATACGCAAATCCCCCAGATTGTCATATCCTGGGTCAGTCATCCTGTAAGGGAGCATGTGAACCAAGACAGGACCTTGCAGAGAGACGTCTGGGCAGAGAACAACAGCAACCAGGTAGTAGGTGGACCGTGCCCGTTTGTGGGGATCCAATTGCTAACAACTGCCTCTCCCAACGGCAGCACTGTGGGGTCGTCGGCAGCAGAGAAGGGTGGGGGTGTCTTGCCAAAGGCCTCCAGGCTAGCGATGAGCTGTCCAAGCTTGCCCGGCCCGTTGGTGCGTGCAGCACCCAAAAGGGCATGCGAGCTGGAGCGAGGCACTGCTCTGGAGGCACAGGGTTGAGAGTCTCCTGCAGCCCGCGGGGGGCTGCTCTGCCCTCCCCACATCCTCCCAACACCCCTCTTCCGTGCTAAGTTTTTCCTTCCCTTCCTGGAGCGATGTGGCCAGAGACAGTTTCCTTCTCATGAGTCAGTCGAACAAGGCCTTGACTTCCTCCTGCGCAGCTGCCGCGGAGCAGGGGGTTGGGGGGCAGGGGGTTGGCCGTGAGCTTGCTGCGCTGGCAGGACCAAGCTCTGGAAGGGGCAATGGGCAGCAGCTCCCAGCACTGCCCACTCCGTGGCAGCAGGAGACCTCCACACAGCACTGGGAAGAAGCCGGCCTTTGAGGAGGGCCGAGCCGGGCTCAGCGCAAGCCCCAGCTGTGCCCTCCCGCTGCGGATGTACCCCACAGTTGCCCCCGGTGCCTCAGTTTCCCCACCAGGGCCGACCTCTTGGCTCATCCTGTCCCTCAGTGCCGTGTGGCGGTTACCTGCAGCTCCGAATGGCTCACACCCGTGTGGCTGAGGGACTAACGGGAAAGGTCGCATGGAAAAAGGAAAAAAAAGAAAAAAAAACTTAAAAGCAGCCTCTTTTACATGAAGCCTGCACTAATGCTGGGATGGCAGCAGCGTTGTTACCTGTGCCCTGGGTAGGACGTGAGCGAGGTGTGTGGGGGGGGTCTCTTGACCCCTCTAGCGCCACGCAGGGTCCCCCCGGTTTGGGCCCCCCTGCGGTGCGCTCCCCCCCCCTCCGGTGCGTGGGCTCCCCCCGCGTGGGGCCGGTGCGGTCCGCCCGCCTGCAGGGGGCGCTGGCGCGGCAGGCGGGCGCCGCTCTGCGCTGCCGCCCCCCTCGGCGCCGAGTCGCCGGGAGACGGAGGGCGCCGCGGGCCTGGCCGGGAGGTGCCGCCATGGAGCCGCCGCCCGCCGGGGCCTGGAGCCTCGCCGCAGCCGCCGGGGCCGGGCCGCGGGAAGGGCCCGGGCCGGGGAGGGCGCCTGGGCCGGGTCGGGCAGGGGCGGCGGCGCAGAGCGTGGCCGGCGAGGAGCTGCGCGCCGGGCGGTGGGCTCCGTGCGTGCTGAGCCTGGGCCAGCGGCACGGCCGCCACGAGTGAGTACCGCGCCGCGCCGCTCCCGGGGGTCGCGGCGGAGCCGGCGGGGCCTCGGGGTGCCGCGCCTGCCCCGGCCCGAGCGCAGAGGCGGCCTCGGTCGCACCTGCCGTGGCCGCGGCGGGGTCTCCGTTGCTCTGCTTTGAGGAAGAGACCGAAAGAGCGCAGGTCCGTGACGGCCTTTCTGGTGGCGGGGCTGGGGGAAGGTCCCGTCCCCGGCCGTGGTGTGTCGTTGTCTCCGGGTGCAGAGGCGCCCCCGCTGCGGCTCGCTCTGGCTAGAGATGCGACTTCTTGCCTTAGTCGCTCGGACTGGTTCACTAGCGCTGCTCCTGCGGGGTTTGGGGGGGTGCGGATGCTCTGTTCTGGGAAAGCCCGTGTCTCTGCGTCCTTTCTGGAGCTTCTCAGCTCTCCAAGCCTTTACTGAGCTTGCCTCAGTCCTGGAGGGGCTTGTGCCACTTTGGGTATGCCAGAGAACATAAAGCTGTATGTTTAGAGAAGCCGTAGGGACAAAATAGACTCTGATTGAGCAGTCTTCTGCTGGAGTTCTCTCTCCTGCTTTGGGGAAAGTAATCTTCAGACAGGAAAATTAGAAGTTCTGTTTTCTAGCTGTTAATTCTCAGTCTGCTCACCTGCTTCTCTGAGTTTCTAGAGCTGCTGCCACCCTGGAGCTGAATCTGCCCTGTAGCAGTGAAAGTTGAAAAGCACTTGCTTTCCCACCACATACTCATATGTTTTCACCCACATCCTATATGGGTCTGAGCTTTTCTCTCTTTCTCTTCTCTTATTCCAGGAGTATAACAATAGAAATCATGCATTACATTTCTCCATAAGTACAGCTCTCATTATAATGTTAATATTTCTCTGTATACAAACAAGGGGTTACTTTGGTTTTTCACAAGCCTTCTTTCTGTCTCCAGGGTAATTATCCATTCACAAGAGAAAGAATACGCTGATCCAGATTATATTCCCATCAACAGCCGCTTTAAATGCATACAAGGTACTGACTCTGTTACAGTGGGCTCTCTAACCTTGTTGTGGCAGAAATCCACTGCTGTTTATCAACAAGAATGGAGTGAGGTCAGTGTGGTGCTTCTAGACCTGCCTCCTGAGCATCCATGTAGATTGAATGCTTCCTCGTGGAACTAAAACTTAAGAGTTTTTGGTCTCCTGCTTCTTCCAGATCTGAGTGGGGAGTCTTTCCATCTCAGCATACAGCTGCAATGAACTTGGCTAGTTCAGATGAGCAGTGAGCTTGGCTAGCTCAGTGTAGTAGGCATCACACAGAGCCACTGCCTTCAGCACTTGTCTCTAATGATTGAAAATTGATGGCTGCTGATAGCTGCCTGTCTTCTCCATAATGTCAAGAGCTGGGAGGAATAAAAGCACATTTTCCTGCATAAGTTTATGCTCTCTGTATAACTCAGCATAGTTCTGCCCATAATTTCTGCTGTGTAGACAAGCCATGAAGTTCATTGGTAGGATCATATGGGAAGAAACTTTTGTTCGTGCATACACAGGGACTTTGGAGTACAGAAATGTCAGGTTGGTGCTTTTCAGAGGAACTACACCGATGTGGAACAAAACATCCAGATGTACAAGAACTCTGAATGTTAGGAATCTCCCCTGTGACACTTTGATTGTGGAGAGTGTCTGTCTAGGCTGCCCAAATATGACTGTTCTCTCTGCTGGAGCCATTATTATTGCAGAGATGTAAATTAAAGCTGTTTGTTCCTTTGTCAGGATTCTTCTGTGGCTAGAAGCAGACAGCATGCTTTTATTGAGTACTGAGTTACCACAGCGTTCACTGTGAACTCTCTTGATCCTGTTTTTCTCTCTTCCAGAAGCAGAAGAGACTCTACTGATTGATATAGCGACAAACAGTAAGTTGTATAACCAAGACAGTCACATGGCTAAAGCTTTCAGCAAACAGGTTGCATGTTGGTCACAAATGTATGCTTTTTTCTCTTTTGCCTGCTATCTCATACTCTTCTTCCATACTCTGTGTTTGTCTTTTCGTTAGGTATGGATTGTATTTTCTGTAATGCTGTAATCTGGCTCTTTTATGCTTCCTAATAGGCATTGAAATGTCATGACAAACATGATCTAAATGCCTGGATGGAGGAATTGCCATTTGGTTAAACTTTAACTTCTGAAGTATTTCCCCAAGGTCCTGCCCAGCCCTCTGAACCTTTCTCATTTCCCTTCCATCTGTTTGACTTGAACTTGAGCCTAGTTTACTGTCTGCCTTTTTAGATGGGTATTTGCAGTACTCTGTCTAGGCACTGCTTCAGCCTCTCCTTTAGAGAAATTTTTCTCGCTACTTTTAGAGCTCTTCTCCGCCTGGCAGCAGGGGGAGAGAAGTGTTCTTAAAACCAGGAAAACGTGACTGATGATCCTCCAAATGTGGCAGACTCTCAGAAGCACAGGGAGGCTAGCTTAGATGCAAATTTGCATAGGAAAACATAGGTGGATGTTTGCTTCCATTGGTGAGCTCAAAGGATACCTAGTAAGCCTGGTCATTGGGAGGGCATAATATCTGTGAACAAGACTTGACTGTGTCTCTGTGTGTCTGTTTTTATGCCTGAAGAAGGCTGCAAGATCCGGATACAAGGTGACAAGACAGCTGAACGGCTCTTTGAAATCCCTGATGAGGAGCGTTGCTTAGGCTTCCTTTCAGAAATACAGAGCATACAGGAAGGTAACTAGACCTATAGTTGTTTGTTACATCCTCAGATCACAAGCGGTTTCTGATAGGCCTGGTTTTGGGGGGTTTTTTTGTTTTTTTGTTTTTTTTCCAGCTCACTTGAAAGCTTCTCCTCCTGAAAATAAGGACCCAGCCAGCTGGCATCAGGTGAAGAACCTCACAGGCCTATCACAGGCCTCTGTTTCAGGTACTGAAGTGATCGTCACCTTTGTATGCACTGTGGTCAGTGTGTTATAATGGGGCCCTCAGTGGCAGGGAGCTGTGGTTGACCCTGCACTCAGCAGTCTGGCTAGTACTTCTGCTCCATTTCCTGACCCCACCTTATCTTGCAGAAAATAAAACGTCCTGGTCCTTGGGCTCCGTTGCCCTGGACTGTCCCTTATTGAGTTCTGTCTTCTGTCTAGTGCCTTGGTTTGCATATGTTAAGCTCTGTTCTGCTTTGGCCTGTGGTTAGTACCCGTTTCTCTCATTCCGTGTCATCAGAGATGGTATATCGCTATTACCATATGCTCTTTCACTTTCTGTGGAATTATATTGCTCCCTTCTTGTTTTCAGGTGTTTTAAATAGTGTTTGAGGGTGTTGTGCTTGGCTTCTTCATTATAGGAGCTCTGGGGTTTGAGGATGACTTCAATACTATAAGCCTGGAGAAGAAAAGAAACGTACAAAACCACCAAATGGGATCTCGCCGGGAACCTCCACCTCCTCCTGTGCCTCAAAATAGGCAGTAAGTAGCATGGTTGATCTGTTCCCTTTTTTATCCTCTTCCTAGACAGCAGGACCAGTTTTAATTCTGCTCTTGCTTCCTTCCTAGATTTCACCGAGAGAGTACATCAAGGGACCAGCCAAAAGTAACCAACACTATGCGCAAAATATTTTTGCCCAGCACCCAGTCAGGACAAAGAGAAGGTCTCATCAAACATGTGCTTGCCAAGAGAGAGAAGGAGTTTGTTAATCTTCAGAACTTCAGGTCAGAGTTGCTTCCAGAGCTGTGACTGAGCAACAGTGTGCATAGATGGACAAAGCTTCTTCATCTCTTCTGTGAGCTCATATCTAGTCCAGGTTTAAAATTTGACCACTGCTGATGGGTAGTCAGCTTGGATGGCTAAGCAGGGGTCAGAGCACATTCAAAGTGAACAGATGTCTACAGTGCAGCTTCTCCTTTTGCATCGTTACCCCTACGTGTGTCAGATCTCTTGACCCTCAAGTAAGGCTGAAGCAGCTGGGCAGAAAGACGATAAAGGCAGCTTTGGTCATTACGCTCTCTTAGTGTCACCATACATGAATTTTAAGAGCCAGAAGTTATTTGCTGTCCCCAGTGAAATGTCTTCTGTTTTGCAGCATTCAGTAAAATCCCTCAGATTAGCATCACTGAAAATGAGCCAAATCTAGAAGTATTTTCAGTTAACCTCTAGTTTGCATGACCCTCTGCAGTGACAGCTCACACGTTGTGTCTGCTCCCAGCCTGGATGCTGCTGTATGTACACTGGAGAGACTGAGCTAATGCAGTATTTATTTTGTTTTCTGACAGTTCAGCTGCTTCTGTGTTGCAGATTTTTTGTGGGGACATGGAATGTGAATGGGCAGTCTCCAGACAGCAGCTTGGAGCCCTGGCTTGTGTGTGACACGGAGCCTCCAGACTTCTATTGTGTCGGGTGAGGAGTGATGACCTCATGTTTACTTATGGTGCTAGGTTTCTTGTTGCTCTTGCTTGGGCACTGGTGGATTGTATTTATTTTAAGTTCCTGTCATGCTCTCAAAGGTTCCACAAAGCGGAGCTATGCCTCAGAAGAGCAGTCTTGGGGAAAACAGTCATTTGGATGAGGCAGAACCTCAGATTAAACAGGAGGCTGGTATGACATAACAAAGCAGATTTTCCTTGAGGCATCCCCTGAGCCCTTTGGTTGTCCTCAGACTAAAAGTAATACCTCTCAGGGAGATCGTTTCTAAAGTGACTTTCAGTAAGGTCTCTAAGGCACTGTGGTGAAATTCTGATGCTTTATTTAGCAAGTGGCAATGAGAAGTTTTTCTTCCAAGAAGAGATACTCAGAGTTTCACATTGGACCCTCTTGTAGAAAGAGGCTGATTTGTAGGAGAGGTGGGATGTGCTAAGCTGGCTTGGTTTTAGGTTCCAGGAACTGGACCTCAGCACGGAGGCTTTTTTCTACTTTGATTCTGCAAAGGAGCAGGAATGGCTGACTGCTGTGGAGAAGTCCTTGCATCCTCAGGCTAAGTATAAGAAAGTGAGTCCTATTCAGTTACATGGGATTATTGTCACAGAGCTAGCCTGATTGGAAAGAAAACAAAAATGGGCTTCCCCTTTCTTCACCTAACCCAAAGAGCAGAAAACAGAGGAATCAAGGGTGTGTACTTGGCATGTGTGTACCTGTGTATCATATACACTGAAATAAATCTGGAGAGTCTATTTCTGTCTCACAATCATAGGGGAATATTTTACTTTGAAATAGAAGTTTATAAAGCCAAAGATCAGAATAACTCTAAAGTAAAAGAGGCAGGCGTGAGGAAAGTAATGTGCTCAATAAAATCATGGTAATGGGTTCAAATTCTGTGTTACTCTCTCACCTTTGTACTATAGAACCAAGATGTGTCTTGAGCTGTAAATTAAATGAATAGCTTTTCTGTGAAGGAACAGAATAATTTATCTCGAGAGCAATCTTCCAGATACCTGAGGACAGAGTTACTTCAATTATGATAGCTGGACTTTATTCTGGCTGGTTTAGAGTAAACAGTTGGTTTTCTGTTCTGCCATAGCAAAGTTGCCTTTCTGCTGTAGGTAGCAGCCCTAAGTACATTAACCAGTTTCCCCTTCTTCCTTAGCCTGTGCTTTCTCTGTCACACACCTGTGCTTGCTTTGTGTTGAGCTCAGTGGCATGTGATACAGATAATCAAAAGCAGGAACAGAGCACCTTGTTGGATTGAGATTCAAAAAAAGGGGAAGCTAGGAGTCATGACCTGAACTGAAGAGAGGCTGCTGTTCCTGTGCCTTTGCTTTACTGTTTTTTTCAGGCAAATTTTTCTGACCCTTGTGAAAAGGAGAGAGCACGATATGGCTGCAGGCAGGGGGAAGTGACTGAAACCGTAGATAAGACTGGTGGTTGCATGCAAATTTCAGTCCTGCAGAGTATACTGAATGCTCTGGCTCTTCCAGTGTAGTGCTGTGGGGATGGTTTAAGCTTCTTCCTTCACTACACAGGCTTAATCCCAATACATTTTAATATTTTTACACTGCTGTAATGAGCCAGTAGACTGTGTGCTCAAGCTGATTAGGCCTTCTACCTGGCTTTGGAGGTGGGGACCCCAGCCTTGGTTTTGAAGGAAGCTCATGGACAGAAGTGCAGTGGCATAGCATGTGTCAAAGAATTAGTGGCAGACCTGAGATCCCTGATGGAACAGTGTATACTGGCGCTGTGTTAACATATGTCGGTTGAGCCCTGCGGAATAACCTCATCTCCAGAAAGGGATGCTTTCCATTAGAGAAGAAATGTTTTCTGAAAAGCGGACAGTTCATATAACATAGGGATGCTGCCTTTTGATACCCTGTATGTCAGGCATATTTGATCTCAGGAAATATGTACTTTTCTGTCCATTTCTCTCTGATGCATCCCACTGGTTTTGCTGTAGCTCTGAGTAAGCAAAGATGAGCACCTACCCTCAGCTGAACCCACAGCCCTCAGTGACATTCATAACCGGAAGCCTTCTGTGACACGCGTAACTAGCTTGCTCAACTTCTTCTTCTGGTTGTTTTGCTGATTAGAGTAGTACTTAGTATAAAAGGCTGCAACTTAAGGAACAGACTCTGCATGTTTGTTACCTCACAAGACAGCACTGTTTGTAGAGAAACACCAAAGAGTTGGGGATGTACGGAGCTCAGCACCGCTAATGGCCAGCTGCTGTTGGAGGATGATAGATTGTCCTCCAAAAACTAGCTTTGGGAAAGGAGGTCCTTTGGGTGGTGTTGCAAGCAGGGATTAAGTACAAAACACGATGGGGGACTGGGAGGCTCAGAGAAGCAGAGCATCAGGTGGAACAGGCAAATCAGAAGTGCTTTTCCACTGCTTCTCTGGGAGTTCAAGGTACCTTTTATTTTTGCAGGTGCAAGTGGTCCGTCTAGTTGGGATGATGCTACTTGTATTTGCTAAGAAGGATCAGCTGAGTAATATCAGAGATGTCATGGTAGAGTCTGTGGGCACTGGAATCATGGGAAAGATGGTGAGTCACCTAGGCCAATTTGTTGCTCCAGTGTATCCATGTGAGAAATGGCACAGTCTGGTTTTGTTCATATTTCTGTTCCATCCCCCTACTCTCCCTGGTGTCTCTTGTGTGTTCTTGTCTAATGACGGTCGATACCTCTCTTCCCAGGGTAACAAGGGTGGTGTGGCTGTGAGGTTTGTGTTCCACAACACGACATTCTGCATTGTCAATTCCCACTTAGCTGCTCACGTGGAGGACTTCGAGCGGCGAAATCAGGATTATAAGGATATCTGTGCTCGGATGACTTTCACAACCCCTGATGACAGTCTACCTCAGCTCAACATCATGAAACATGAGTAAGTTTCTCTTGCCATTTTCCATTCCTGAAGCCTAAGAAAATTGCAGCAACAGGAGCCTTAGCACAGATAAATTTTCTGGCTTAATTAACAATATAACTAAAAATGCCAAGGTCTCTTGTGTGCTAGAGCTTCTGCAGTCAAACTAGCAGGTCGCCTCTTGCTGTGGTGACTTGTGCAACCTGTCTCTAGCAGCCCTATTCTCATGTGTTGTATATAATACTTTTATTTCAGCAGGCACCGTTCATGAGTTGGTGGCTGAATGTTACAGGGTTTGAAGAAACTGGGGTGGGGATTGTGATGAGAAATGGAGTATGAACAGTGGAAGGAAAGGAAGAGCAGGACAGGAAGAAGCTTTGCGTGGAGTGCTCTTTAGGCTTTTCTGAGCAACAAGTGCTTACAATTGCTGTTTCAGTTTCTTCTTAAGTGAACCAGATGATATGCAGGCGACACTTGATTCTTCTGGAGTGACGGTGGTGTTGCGTAATCCAAATAAAGTCAAAACGTGTTCAACAAAGCACGCAAATTAAGTTTGCATAAACTTATATACAAATGATTAATACTTCTGTACTTAATGTTTGAACTATTGAAAACTGAAAATAAAATGTAGAATGGATTAATACAGAAAAACCTTCGAACATTAGCTTATACTTGATAATCCACTAATGGAAATTTTGAGGGTTGACTGTAAACAGGAAGAGCTTTGATACTAGAAAGGGGTTTAGATTTTAATCCTTGAGTGAAACTTTTATGGAGTAAAGGGATAGCATACCACCGGTGTTAGTTCTTCAGCTGCTGACAAAGAGAAAGCAGTAGGTCTGTTTGAAAGCCCAGAGAAGAACAGAGTAAGAGCCAGTGCTGATGACTGCAGGGATGTGGCTGATGGAAAAGATAGCACAGTAACATTCTGCAGATCATAAACTCCATGGGAGCTTAACTCTGCTTTTGCCAATTTTAGACTGATCAGTCTTTGCTAGGTAGATGTTAAAGTAGTGGCCTGATATGATTACAAAAAAGATAGTGGAAAACAAACTGGTAAAACCATAGTATCGTATGAGGTATGAGTGCACAGATAGATGCACATAAGCTGGCATAGCTGGTTAACGAGCAGGAATGGGCTCTGTCATTGCCCTTCTTTGTACAGAAGAAAAGCTTGCACACTAGATGGGTTCTTGTAGCCTGAGAAATTGTGAAGCCAGCTGACGTATGCTGGTTTCATTTCAAGAGTGGTGGTGTTTTCAAGGCTTTTTTTCAGACTAAGTCAAACTCAAGCATCTCATTAAACTGAGTCTTCAATCCCATGTGGGATTCCAAAGGAGATGGAGTTAGTATTTTTGTTATCTGCCACCATTAAAAATCTCTACTGTCAGAGTCAGTCTTCCAAGTCTGCTGCTGTTCCATGTGTCTCAACCTTAATCACCAGCAGCCAGCTGTTCTCCTACCTCCCTTCTTTCCTGTGTAGCTTATGATACTAACTACTGGCTCTTCTCTTCCGTGTTTGTGTTTGTTTTCAGTGTTGTCATCTGGTTAGGAGACTTGAACTACAGGCTTTGTCTCCCTGATGCCAGTGAGGTGAAAAGTCTGATCAGTAAGAATGAGCTTCAGAAATTGTTGACATATGACCAGGTCAGTGAACTCCACCTGTTTGCTCAATGCTTGTATGATCATCTTGGCTTGGCTATTATCACAGACACCTGTGATAATAGACTCTAGACAGAACTCGGGATGTCTTAGTGACATGGATTTTCTACTATAGACATCAACCCTCTAAACCAAAATAGACTGTATTCGATATTGGGATTAACTGAATTATTCAGGAAATTACTATACAAGCTTCTCTGTCTCTCACTGGAAGATTTATCTCTTACATGCAAACTACAAGCTGGAATGTTTGAGTTTGTAACAGTGATAAAAGCTTCCGTAGTCAATGTCCTGGAAAAGGTGTTGATTTGGAGACTAGCGCTTGTAGTCAAGGCTCTCTGCTCAGCTACTCTGACCTAAATTCTGTGCTGGAGTCTGCACCGCTCAGCGTTTCTCTGCAGCACCCTGGAAACTGAGACAGCACCAGATGTGCCTTTAAAATGAAGGATTGTATCCATGAAATATGAACAAAAATAATGTAATATCATCTCTGACACACAATTTAATGATATATCTGATTGATTCTGTTCTATCGTTCATTTTTACTGTATTGCAGAACTTCATGCAGAAAACAATTGCAGCTTAGATTTTTGTGAGAAGAAACTAGGAAATTTTTCAGAAGAGCAAGAGAAAAGGAAGATAGTGTCAGGTTGTCAGCCAAGCACACTCTGGGGGCTTTTGCTAAAATGATTGGCAGTGAAGTATTAATGATGGCGATGCTTAAGCCTGAAAGCTAATGAAGGGATTTAACACTTAAGTGGAATGAGTAATATTTCCCTTAACTATTGTTTTATGCTGTCTGAGTGTTCTGGCAAGCAGTGCTGTGTCGACTTGTATTCAGTCTGTTTAGAAAAAATTCCATGAATGTGCTGAATTTCTATCTTTGTTAAAGGTGTAGTATCTGAGGTGTGGTTTTCAGGATGAGAGGTAGAATCTATGGTGATTTCCATAACCATGGGATGCAAATGCTCTGTCTGTAACTGCTTTCCAGAACTGTGCAGTGTGGGATTCTGTTGGTTGGGCTTTTTTTCCTCTTCTCCCCTCTAAGAAATGTTGTTTTCCTGCCTCTAGTTGAATATTCAGCGTACTCATAAGAAAGCATTTGCTGATTTCACTGAAGGAGAGATTAAGTTCATCCCCACATATAAATATGACTCTAAAACAGATCGCTGGGATTCCAGGTAAATATGCTGCTCATGGACAAGTTTACCTATGGCCTAAAAAGCATTTTCTCACAGGACTTGATTTCCTGCTTCCTAGAGCTAGAAATACTTCAGTTTTACGATGATGGTTGGAGTAAACAGGCAGGTTTATAATCCTTTATTTCCTGTACTTTCTGCAGTAAGCAGAGACTGTATATGTTGGCCAGGCACATGACTTGAGACCTCAGTTGTTGCTGATTCCAAAGCATGAAAGAGGGTAAAGGATGAACTCATAGGAGACCTGCACTGGGAGGATTTCTTACTGCTACCAGAGACAGAGGAACAGTATAAAAGGAATTGAAAGGATAGAAATGCAGTCTCTGAGTCATACTGTCCCCTGACTCGCACACCAGCAAGGGCTGGCTACCTTGCGATAGCAACAGTGATTCCTGCTTGCTCTATGTTTCCCCAAGACGCTTCTGCTTCTGCTGCAGCAGCTTGCTCTGAATGGAGAAACTCCCAAGGAAGAGTTTCAAACAAACCATATAGCAGTCAGGTTTTACTCTGCCTGTGTTTATGAATCAGCACAGTACTTAAACTGGAGAAGGATAACCCAAGATTCAGACTTCATAACATGGTGGTAATAACTGAGTAGACTTTCCGCAGTGGAAACAATGGGCAATGGTTCAAGCTGTAGTGTGCAGTAAAGTCTGGCAGCAAAAGAAACGCAGCTTGGGTCACAGTACACATGGGCTCAGGCTATGGGAACAGTCCTATTTGAGATCATTTTGTTTCCTGATGCTGCAAGGGGCAGGAATTTAACTGCTATATAGGGAAATGGGAAGAAAGCAGAAGAAAGGACATAGTATTCAAGTTGAGGGAAGTGGCAGGAATTCATCCCGTCACTGCTGATGCAGCCATTGATGGTGGGGTTGGGGGGAGTTGCCTAGCTGTGAGAAGGAACAGCTTGGATGGTTTATTAGGAGTGCTGGATTCCCGTGGTAACCGGTGTTTCTTTGCAGTGGAAAGTGTCGTGTGCCAGCATGGTGTGATCGAATCCTCTGGAGAGGGGGGAACATAAATCAGCTCCGGTATCGCAGTCATATGGACCTGAAGACTAGTGATCACAAGCCAGTCAGCGCGCTTTTCCGCATTGGGGTAACTTCCTTTATATGCTAGAGTAGGATCATGCACAATTGTTCATTCCTTTAAGATGATTGTGTAGTCAAGACACTTGTGTGAATGCTGTTGCAGAAGGATAAAGTATGTAAAAATAAGGAGTGTCCATTTGGCAGGTATGCTGCTATTTGGCAGCCTTGCTGGCTTCATCTCAGCAAACAACTCAGCATCTGTGGTCTTCATGTGCAATGCAGCTTAGCTGTGCGATGCTGAGACAGTGTTATGCCACATTAACGCAGGTGATTGCTGGAGTTTATCCCAGCAAGTGTGGTCCTGTAGTCAGTAGAAAGACAATCCAATAGACTGCTTTAATGGTGCTGCTTAGCTTCCAGATATAACCTGCGCTATCTGCCACGAGAATGAGCTCTGGAGGAGTTTGCAGGTTTCTGCTGTGTTCCCCAGTAGAGCACAGTAAATAGTTGTGCCTGCTGTCATAATGTTGCCTCTGATGTGTTAAGAGAGAGGGTCACTGGTTCACATCTGAATTTGTTTGATGGTGAACAGCTGGCAGCAGATCTGCGGTTCCTAGCTTGCTGAGTAGAGATAGAGCCCGTGTCCATTTTTGCTAGCTCCTGCTGTCTGAGCAGCTCAGGTCTCCTGAAGGAGAGTCTTTTTCCTCTTTCACTGAAGAATCATGAGTAATGCTGCAAGATGCCAATGCTGTCACCCCCAGTAATTTCATAGTAGTGGATTTTTCTGTGACCCCCCCTTGGCCAGAAAGACCCCGGTAACATCTCTGCAGATGAAATTTGTTTAAAGTTGCCTGTGTAGCTTTGAAGACCATCTGTGCAAATTCTCTTAACCTCTAAGGTGCACACAAGAAGTGTTTGGAGAAATCTTTCACTTATGATGCAGTTTACTCATGACCAAGAGTTCCTATGATGCTGGTCAGAAACTTTTCTGAGTATTTTTTCTGATCTTCCACAGGTAAAGATTGTGGATGAGCAGAGATACCGGAAGGTGTTTGAAGACATAGTTCGTATGATGGACAGAATGGAGAATGATTTCCTTCCTTCACTGGAGCTAAGCAGGAGAGAAGTGAGAATGAAACCTGAAACACTGTCCACTTCCCAAACACAGCAGCTTTAGAAGTGCTAGATCAACCTTTAAAGACTTTGATTCACTAAACTGAGTTGTAGGAAATGAAACTGGATTAGAAGCGGCATCTTGTCTTGGCTCCTTGACAGGTCTTCTGTTAGGAGTTCAGAATTGTGCGGGAGCCTACCAGTCACAGGTTGCCACTGCAGAGTCTGGATGGCTAGCTGTGTCCCTTTGTGGGTACTAATGAGATTTGTTTCTTCTTTGCTCTGCAGTTTGAGTTTGAGAATGTGAAGTTCCGGCAGCTGCAGAAGCAGAAGTTCCAGATCACCAATAACGGGCAGGTCACCTGTCACTTCTCTTTCATCCCAAAGCTCAATGATAGCCAGTACTGTAAGCCATGGCTTCGGGCCGAGCCTTGTGAAGGTTACTTGGAGCCAAGTGAGTTGAGTTTTATTGCTGTCTCTAGACTGTGCTGGTGTAGAATGCCACCCCATCTCCAGTCAGTCCTTCCCCTCTTTCCTGTGTATCACCTTTCCTGCCATCACCCTTGTCTCTCTGTTTGTCTTCTCGCTCAATTTTGAGACCTTTGTCCCTGCAGCATATTTGTCCCTCTCATTCCTTGTGGAGAGTCTCTGTGTGTTCTTGAGAGCTTCTGCCTGTTTCAGATGAGAGTGTGGACATCTCCCTGGATGTGTACGTCAGTAAGGACTCAGTGACCCTTCTGAACTCAGGCGAGGATAAAATTGAGGATATTCTTGTCCTTCATCTGGACCGAGGGAAGGACTATTTTCTCACCATCAGCGGGAGCTACCTGCCCAGCTGCTTTGGCACCTCCCTGGAGGCTCTGTGCCGAATGAGACGACCAATCCGAGAAGTTCCAGTCACTAAACTCATTGACCTGGTAAGCAGCAGTGTTTCTGCAGTGCAGACTGGCATGAATGAGCATTCTGGGTTCACCCTGTGTGTCTGTTAACGGGGAAGAGAGCAAATTCTCTTCTGCTTACTCCTAAAACCAGGAATAATGCCTTCTGCTTGGGTCAGCTGTGCTGACTCTCAGCTGACTTGCTTCTTCCAGAGCTTCATGTGGTGTTTCATGATTCTCCCCTCCTATGGCTTTCTGCCTGTACTCTCCCCCCTGTCTCTTTGAATAAGTTCCAAATATTATGCTCTGCACTGATGTTTCATAAGAAGTATGACTGAAATGCTCTCTTCTGAGGTGCCTAGGTTCTCCTGCAATGGTGAGGGCTCCAATACCCTTTTCCATCTGGACACTTCTGACATTTGCGCTGCTCAGGGGAAGGAACAAACAGAAGCACAAGGACTCGCGAAAAGAATTTGACAATGTTAAATGTATTGATTAATACAACTCAGCAAATGACCGATCCTGCAGCCACTCTGGCCAGTCCCCATCACACTGACCACAGTGAGCAAGTTCTTCAGTGCAGGGATAACATCTCCTCTCCCCAAGCTTCATCAGGCCCTAGCATCAATCTCCATCCTTCTGAAGCTATTTGTATGAATATGTGGTGGTGCAATCATGTCCCAGCCATCTCTTGTCCTTTTGATTTCTCATAGTTGGTATTGGGATTAAACCCCATTTTTTATCTAAGTTCTTGTTTTCAGCCTGCATTTGTCTTTCTTCTATGATTTTCTTTCCTGACCTTGCTTCAGTGAGGTTTAGAAGTTCCTGAGTTTGTCTATTTACCCATTTTTCTTCAGGCAAGAAAGACATTTCTTTTTCTCTCAACTAAAAGATTAGGTCAGTCTGACTCTCTTCTTTTAGTTTATCTGGTACCTTTCCTCTCTTATACTTGTGGTCTCACCTTTCTGTGCATTTTTTTTCATCCAGTGGGATGCTGCTGTTTCATAACTGTGGATTTGACAGTCTCCTCTCCCACTTGCTTTTAAACCCTATTCTCTTCCCCTCAGCACCCCTCACTCTTCCAGCTTCCGCCTTCTGTAGTAGGTGACAACTGTTCTTGCGTGTCCAACTTGTTTAAAGAAAAAAAAAAATTTGTACTAGAAATTTTATTACATAATCACAAGATGAGGCTAAACAGAATCCAGGTGGCAAGATAGAGTCTTTGCCTCCTCAATTCAAACAACTAATCTAGGCCTCAGGCTCCTCGTACTTTTCAGTATCCTATTCAAAATCATTCTTCTTGTGTTAGAAATGTGTTCAGCTTGGTCTGGAGCATTTCATCAGTCTTGGCAGCTTCTGCTCTTGCTTTCTCCTGCTCAGCGCTACACACTGACTTCTCTCTTGATGAACAAGAAGTTGGGCCTAGACTCTTAGCTTCTGCCCTTGAAAACACACTTTATTACTTTTCTGTCTGACTAATTGTACTTTGAGATGTCTTCTGCTTCCTTTACCTCTAGATTTCCCTCTACTGTTATTCATTGAAGCCTGTAGGAGGTCAGGAAGCAAAACAATCTGAGAAGAGCAAAACATGAAGGCACTATGTGCCAAAATGCACAGCGAAGAAGCAATCTCTTTTGTAAGGTCAATTTAACTGTAGTACTTCAGTCAGGACATGTTAAGCAAGCTCAAGGACTTCAATATATAACTGTGCAAAGCAAATTTTAGTAGTTTAGATTATAGAGCTACTGTCATGCTAAAGCTATTTTAGGTCTGTTGTTTTTGACCATACCTGTGAGTTGAGAAATTCTTAGAGACAGGAAAAGCTGAGCGCTTTCTGCAGGGAAAACTGGTGGAGGTGTTAACCACTGTGCACCCCAGAAGCATTTTTGTCCAATTACATGCCCTTAGCAGTTGTTTGGGCTGTGTATGAGGAAGAAAATGTGCTTGTGTATTAAGAGCCGTTTTCTCTCCTGCATGTCAGGGCTTATTCTTTGCATCAAGGACTTTTCTCAGCCTGAGTGGACTGTGCAGGTTGCCTTCAGCACAGGGAGATCTAGAGAATGCAAGAGGGCCTGAGAGCCACCTTGGTGCAGGATAGCAAAGTGTAGGTGGAAGCTTATTTTGAAATGCTTCTCTTAGTACTCCTGGGAGAAGCTGCTGGTACTCGAGCATTTTTCCTTTAGGATTTCAGTATTTGTCTTTCATCCTATTTTTTTCTTGGGATCCTACTGCGGACTTTAAAAAGCCCGTTGAAAAATCTTTGATAGGAGTAGGTTAGTCTCCCACAGCTGATAGTGTTGAGCACTACAGAAGAAGAGGTGAACAGCAGGGCAAGCAGTCAGGTGGAAGCAAGACAGTTGAGATGACTCATCCAGTTATGAAACAAGCCTCTCTTCTGTGCAGTGTGGCTCTGTGGTGTCTCCAAACCTGTGACTCTAAGGCCCTCCCCCTGTGTCTTGGAAGAAGACCCTGCACTAGCTCATGTTTGGAGCAAGCTGCTCTCTCTGAGAGGCCGGTCTGTTGGGGCTGTGTTAACATGTAGCAAGCCTGTCTGTGTGGGCAGCCTCCACAGGAGTCAAGTACTGCAGGAGGTGTGGGGGAGCCCAAGGCACTGCTTCCTGCCTCACCAAGGCACGTCCCTAGCTGCTGCAGCTACGTTTCCAGCTCAGTCCTTGAACAGGTTTCTACTGCTTCTGCACTGAAAGGTTTATCCACCAAAACTCAGATTTGAGCAACCTGCTTCTTCTTTCACCTTTGGACACCACTGAATGTAGCATCCTAAGCTTCCAGCCCACACTGCACTGTTAAATGGATGCTGTATTTCAGTATTGGCTGGGGGATCAGACACGCAGCCTAGAGGGGGCTTTGGCATGCTCCTAGTTGCAGAGTGTTAATGCTATTAGGTTGAGACAGACAAGCAGCATGGGGTTTTGAGCACAACCCCTCATTTCCCTGACTATACACAAAGCTGCTTAGGGGGCCTGTCAGTGACACAGCTGCCACACACTC
Source organism: Apteryx mantelli (assembly GCF_036417845.1). Taxonomy (NCBI): domain Eukaryota; kingdom Metazoa; phylum Chordata; class Aves; order Apterygiformes; family Apterygidae; genus Apteryx; species Apteryx mantelli. The sequence goes on from NC_089990.1 coordinate 26,445,375, forward strand.
GGAAATACAGCTTTAGCCTGAGATAAAACATTTACCAGGCCTGATCACAAGGGAAGATGGTTGCAATAATACAGGGATATTTGTTTCTGATCGGGAAGATTCAAGAAGGGGAATGAGTGGGGACTTCTTCCTGGCAAATGCCTCTCCTCTGCCTGCAGCCTGGATGTTTACTAGCTAGTAAACGGTGCTGCTGCAAGGCCACTGGTAGGATTTCGTAGAATTTCTGACAGTTATGCATCATGTGAGCAGGATTTCTGCTAACTGGCAGTCAAATCTCCTGCTGCAGGTTTAGCTTTGGCCATGTCAGCAAAACGTGTGAAGGAACTGGCATTCAGTGGGCTCTCATAATGCAAATTAGGTTTCTGCTTAATCTTAGATCACATTCTCTCTGTTAATGATACTTTTTCCTCTTCTCTCTTTCCCACTCTGCTCTCAGGGAGAAGACAGCTTCTTAGAAAAGGTAACACAAGTGACTCCTGGGGAAGTCTGTTTCTTGCTTGTGTTTGTGAAGCATGAGAGTTTTTGCCTTGTTTTCTGCTGGAGAGGGAAGGGGAGGTGGTTCCAGAAAGGAGTGCTTGCTCCAGCAAAGCCTCTCACTGCAGCTGAGGGCCCAGAATAGATGAGAAAATGTAGGAGCACAAAACGACCCTGTAGCCAAGATGGGACCAGCCCAACTGAACTGCTTAAAGCTCACCTAATTTGCTTTAGGCAAAAAATACTCTGTACTGATCCAGGCATGAAAGGTGAATCTTTCCAGAAAAAATTGGCAACCTTTGGCATATCTGGATTAGCTCTAACCATGCATTTAAAATGGGGTTCACCCTAGCAGCCTTTTCAAACATGTGGGGAGAGGACTGAGTTAGCAATCTGAAATCTTTTGCTGTTTCCATCTTGGCATGTCCTCATGGAGGCATCTGGAAGGCCTCATGTAGGAGGCAGAAGTTTGTCTGCTTCCTCAAGCAGCAAAGCTCAGGCTGCCTAAGCGGGATCACTGCTTTGCTTTGCACTTGTGCTCTGCACTGGAGGCTAAATGAGTCAAACCTGTGTTTGAAAGAGCTGGTGGGAGACAGATGCTGTTGTGTGCGTAGCGGTGTTGCTCCTGCTCTCTTCCTGTGCCAGTTGGTAACCAGTGTGAGTGACTTTGTGTGAACTTCCCAGGCTGGGTGACTTTTCTCTCTCCAGGCTGTGAGTGCAGTGACAGAGTAAAATAGGAGAGGAAATGGATGCCCTCCTCTCCAAGAGGTATTGGACTCGGGTATTGAACCAGACAAAGCCCTCAGACTCTTTCCTGATCGTGAGAAAGGGAAGAGTTTGATGCCTGTCTCCTGGGAACACCCTTTTGCAGAACATCTCCCTTCCTGAACAGCGGGAGAGACCTCCCTTCTCTTCCTCGCACAGGGCAGGAGAGGGCGCTCAGTGCCCAGCCAATGCACAAGGATAGCTGAAAGCTCTGTCTTTGCCGCTGCCCCGAGGAGCTGGGGAGGCTCCCTCCTTGGGGATCTTCGCACTTCTCCAAGTCGTGCCCTGGGCAGCCTGGCAGGGTCGAGTGCTGCTCTGGCACTCAACACCAGTCCTCCCATGCCATGGAGTGTGGTTTTTCTATTTTTGAAGAACCCTTAGCTTTCAGTGAGGGTCCATAGGCCTTGCCTTTCCCCTTTTGGAGGAGAGCTGTAATGCACTCGCTTTTGCCTAACATGCTGCTCTCCATCCTTCCCTGTGTGTTCGGGTGGGTGAGGTAGATGTGCAGCCATGACCCAATGTCTGCTAGCTAGGTAAAATTTAGTGGTGCATGGGGACAAATTCATACTGTGCTGTAGAGCTGGTGTGGCTGGTGTTCTTGTTGGGAGGGACTCCTGTGCTGATCTGAGGTGTCTCTAGCTGCGCTGGGGGAAGCCAGACCCACCCCACGCTGGCTGTTGGTGACTATGTGCTGCAGAGGGGCAGAGATCACAGTTGTAATGTAAGCTGACAACAAAAATTAAGTGCTTTGCATTTGGCTTGTGGCACTCCTCTCTGTTGGTGTCCTTGTGTTGTGTTCCTGCTTGTGCCAGTCTCGTCTTGGTGGCTCTGCTGAATGTGCTTCTGGAGACCTGTGTGTGGCTTTCTTCTTGGAAGCACATGGAAACATGAATGACTAAAATGAGAATAAACTGAGACAATAAAACGTTGATCTTGTTAAAGATTGGTGTAGTGTAGATGGAGATTCCTAAGCAGTTGAGCTAATCAGCTGCCTCATATGAGTAAGCAGGAAAATATGACAATGGGATGAGGGTAGTCTCTATTCAGCAGAAACATCTCCTTAAAAAAAAAAAATCAGTGAAGAAACTTTAGAAAACTGAACTGAATTTAGTGTTCAGAGAACTGATCATCAGAGCACACAGAAATCAGTAAATGAATGTCCTTGACTTTACATCCAGATGAGATCAGCTAGATGAGCAGGGAACTGCAGTGGGATTTAACCTAAAATGTGGAAGCTAAAGCAATTGGGGGACTTGAGAATGTTTGATCCTCTAGAGCATCAGCTGCAAGGTGGAAGTTATGATGTGACCAGGCCATCTTGGGTTGCAAGAGACCCATCCTGTGGGAGCCAGTGTATTTGAGGGGAAGCTCTCCTGGGGCGTCGCTAAAACTATTTGCTGTGGTTTTGTGGGGCAATGGGAAGGAGTGGAGCTGGCACCAATGGTGGGATGGCTCTGTGCTGTAAAAGCAGGTAGTGGCCAGATGAGTCCTGCGTCCTGCTCTCTCCATCTCTAGGCATGCTTTACAAGACCATTACAAAGGGACGGAGGTTTTCCTGAAACTTTGTGTGCTCTTTGCCACCAGGAGAAATCAGTTCTGCAGATGGGCTCCCTGGACAGCGAGGATGCAAGTGAGATGCCACTGCAGGTGCCAAAGGAGATCTGGCTCTTGGTGGACCACTTGTTCAAGAATGCCTGCCACCAGGTGAGGGAGAGGGCCTTTGTCTGTGCAGTGAAGCTCTTGAGGGTTTGGTGACCTGGGAGACTGTACCTGATTCATCAGTAGCATCTAGAGATCAATTCCAGTTTGGTATTTATAAGGCAGGGCTTTTCCCCTATGCTTGAGGTACTGTTTGGGGGTACCAGCTTTCTCTCAGCATCTGTGGGAAAGGTGAATTTGTCTGTTCCTGTGCTGACTCCACTGTCTTTGGCAGGAGGACCTGTTCCAGACTCCAGGCATGCAGGAGGAATTGCAGCAGATCATCGACTGCCTGGACACCAGTATCCCTGAGACAATCCGTATCCTTGCTGAACCTGGTTTACCCTCTTCTTGGACCTGAACTTTCCCAGGAGCCCACTAACTCCCTTGCAGCAGAACTTGTCTGTGACTTTGTTTTGGCAGGGTCCCCACTGGAGGCCTGGCTCCCCTCTGTCCCCCCCACAGATAATGTCTCTCAAAGCTGAAGGCATGCTGGCTAAGCAGCCACGGGGCCAAAATTTTGGAAGCTGGAGGCTACTGTGAGGCCGTACCAAGTACTAGAGAATGGGTGCTGGGGGAGCATGATCAACCTAGTGAAGCAGAGCAGTTCTATGGGGCTGGGGGTATTGTGGAGGAACTGGTGGGCAAAGGTAGTGCTGTGTGGGTGTAACAACATTTTTCCTGGATAGGAGAGAGCAGAGGAGGGTGACTCTGGTGTCAGGGAGTAGTTTGGCAGGCACAGAGCTTAGCGCAGTCCTGCAAAGAAGAAGCAGAGGCCCAGCAAATAGGTAGGAGGTGAGGCAGGGAGCAGACTGGGGAAGGAAGGGGATCCAGCTGCTCAGTGTGTCCCTTTACTCCCCATGACCCAGCGGGCAGTAACCATTCTGTGGCTGAAGCACTCCTCATCTTCCTGGAGGCTCTGCCGGAGCCAGTGATCTGCTACGAGCTGTATCAGCGATGCCTCGACTGTTCGCACGACAGCCAGCTGTGCCGACAGGTGCAGTGCTGCCTCCATCCTCACGTCCCCTCAGTGCAGGTTTTGGGCAGCTTTCCCCTCTGCCTGCTCCTGTGAGCTCTGGCTTGGTCAGACTTGCTGGGCCTTGCTCCCTTCCCATGGGCTAGCAGGCAGCTTTGAGAGCAGGTGCTCTGAGGCCCTTCATGGTGGGCAGGATGGTGTGCGTGCTCTGGCAGTGCTCTTCTGCCCTGAGGTTGGCTTAGGCATCTCCTGAGGCACTGCAGTGCTTCCCAGCAGTCCCAGGAGAGCTGGTGCCTTCCAAAGAGATTCCAAATGTGCCCTGTGTCACCCTGAGCAAACAGGGACGAACAACCCCAGGGAATGGAAGAGCTTCCACCAGTCTCAAGGGCTTAAGCACCTGCTAAGAGCTGCAGTTGCTGTGCTTGCGCTAAGGACTACAACTGAGCGGAGTGGCTCTTAAAATAGCTGGTGGGGCAAAGAGCAAGACTAAGCGAGTGTCCTTGGACAGAGGAAGAAGTCAGGTGTGTTTTCAGTGCTAGCCTGGGGAAACCTCTCACCCTGGTCCTTGTGCTGTCGCTGTGCAGCCAGGGAGGTGAGAGTTGAGATATTGCTGGAAGATAAGCGGCAAAAAAGCACTGGTTTCTTCCTGGTTGTTCCTATAAGTAGCGTTAGCAGGAGCCAAAGCCTGTGCGTGCCATCATCCCTAGGCTACAGCCAGAGGCTTATTGCTTTCCTTCTGGCTTGTGACTTGCATTTGTGGTCATACAGTGGCCCAGAAGCAGTAGTAGGGGGAAGGCTGCCCATCTCGAGACCAGACTGCTGCAGCTGGAGTGATGGGTGCTTAGAGAGCTTCCTGTTCCTGTTTCTTTGCAGGTGATTTCTCAGCTGCCTCGTTGCCATCGCAGCGTGTTTCGGTACCTAATGTCATTTCTCCGGGAGCTCCTCAAATACTCGGAAGACAACAATGTCAGTGCCAACATGATTGGTAAGAGTGTGTAGCCTGCCTGCTCCCCTCTTGCTGCTGTCCCCGAAATGTAACCCCTTCCCAGAGCCCTTCAAGGTCTCCATTCCTGTCTGATAACAGAATCTTGCCTCCCTGTGCAGCCACCCTGTTCACCAGCCTCCTCCTGCGGCCTCCACCCAATCTGATGGCAAAACAGACTCAGCAAGACCGCCAGCGTGCAATCAACTTCCTCTTCGGCTTCTTGCTTGCAGGGGATGAGGAGTGACCCCTGCATCTGTGCCAAAGCTGGGGCTCTGCACTGCAGGCCCTGTGCTGAGGCCAGGCCTCTGACAGTTCCCGAAGGTTGGAAGGCTCTAGGCTACTCAAAGTGCCGTGTTTACAGTCGGAAAGGAAGCGTTCTCCTCTCCTTCCCGCTGCTGTACCCTACACTGCAGAGGACCTGCACGCTCATTGCACTGCCATCCAAGTCAGGAGCCTTCTGCTTTCTCCCTAGGATCTAGGTGGCCCTGCTGGTGCCCAAGCACTGTGCCGGCAGCCTGGCCTTCCCTTAGCGGTGTCACCAGTTCCCTTTAGCTGTGCTTCTCTCTCCTTTCATCCCCCAAGTCCCTGGAGTCATTGCTAGGAAGGGTAGAGATTGCAGGTGCTTTTGGAGGGCTGTGGCAGAGCTTTGGAGGGCTGTGGCAGAGCTGGCTGGTGCTCAGCCTACACGCTGTGTCACTGCGTGGGTGAGGCATGCATACTGGCGCATACTGGTGTTCCTGGTCAGCACCCTGTGGTCTGCCCTAGGCTAGCATTGGTCATATGTCACCCTCTGCCTTGAAGCAGACCAAGCTCACTCTGTTACCCCATCACTGTGCTATGAAGGCAGGACAGCAGCTGTACCAGGAGGGTTATCTGGATATTTGGCATATTCCCTCCCCTCCAGCAGTGTGTTATCCTCCTCCCTTGGTTTTGATTTATAAGGCTCTGGCACCCAGGCTTTCTCCCCCTCTGGCTTTCTGGCACTAGCATGTGGGCCTTGCTCTCTTCTCCTTTCCCTTGTGCCCTAGCTTTGCTCTGGGACATCTGGGTTTGTGGCTGGCTGTGGGAGGACCCTGGTTCAGGCAGTGCTGTTACACTCAGCTTCTCTAGGGCTGTCCCTGTATGCTGGCACTGAGTAGGATGCACAGAACAGGATGCAGCTCGTGTCCCTCCCAGCCCTGCTTGATGAGCCTCAGGGGTAAGACCTGGTCTGGGTGACCAGGGTGGTGGTGGGTGCTGTCCTTCTCCTCCCTGAGGTGCTGCAAGGAGCAGGTGAGGGGAAATGAGCCATGAATCCACCTCAGGGCCAAGGGAGAGGCTGGTGGTCATGTGGGGGGCTGATGTGCTGGGGTGGCTGTAGTGCTGGGGTCAGGCAGAGCTGGGGGGGGGGGCACCCCTTGGGGCTGGGCACTGATGCATGCAAGGAGGAAGGCTTGTCCTTACCAGAACACTAAGCAGAGACCTGCCAACTTGGGCCATGAGCCCAGACAGGGACCCCCTCCCCCTTGGGACCTTTAGTGTGGGCTGTGACAGGAGCTGCGTGGCCTCAGCCAGAGGGGAGTCCACAGTGAGAGGCGGGATGAGTTGGGGCTTGCGTCCAGGAGAAGCTGGCTTCCTTGCTGGCTCCCATGCTCAGCCTGAGCCCTGTGGGGCCTGGCCATGTCCTGTGCTGCTCTGTGTTCCCTGTGCCCTGGCTGAGCTGCCAGAGGCTCCTGTACCTTGTGCTCTTCTTTTTTTTATTTTTAAATTACATAATTTATTGGGAATCCGTTTGTTCCAAATAAACCTCCATTGTGCAATGAGTAGGTTTGCTGGGCTGGGGCTGGCCTCGCTGCTTGCGTTGAGCCTGCCGTCCCTCCTGCATTTGCTCTGCAGCGTGTGCTAGGGGTGGCCGTTCCTGGCCTGCGTTGCAGCACAGTACAGAACTGCAGCTCCACCGTCTCCTCCCAGCCCACAGACCCAGGGCTTTGGGCTGTGGCTCTTTCTGGGCACCTTCAGAGGCTGCCCCAGGGGTGCAGTTGGAGACCTGGTGCCAGGGTGCTGAGCATCCCCTGAGCACCAACAGCCAGAGGGGCAGCTGGGCTTAGCCTGGCATCTTCTGCTTTGACCTGGGGAGGGATGCAGCATCAACCCCTTAGCCATTGTCTGCCTCCCTCTCTCTCATCTCCTGCCTCCAAATACTTCTTTCCAGCCCTGATGCCACTTGCTGAGGCTTTCCCCTACCACCATGCTGGAGCGTCATCCCTTCCTTGCAGCTTGACCACAGACAGTGGGAAACTGCAGGCAGATGTCATCCCTTGCCGTACAGAGGCAGCCTTGCCTGGCACCTCCAGCCCGCATGATGCACGGAGACTGGCTGTGGCCTTTCCTGGGCCACAGCTTCAGTGTTGGATATGCTCAGCTGTGGGATCGTGCCTCGCCATCCCCAAAGAGAGCAAAGGCCTCAGGTCTTCCCCTGCCAGCACGGGGCAGAAATCTCGGCCATCCTGGGGGGATGCCAGCACCACAGCATGGCACGGAGCTCTCAGTAGGCCCAGGCGGTGGTGGCCACAGTCCCTTCCAGCCACGCTCACTCAGCAGCTGGATCAGCAGTGGAGAAAGCAGGGCACATCCTGCCTCAGGAAATGGCCGCTGGTGACATATCCATCTGCTTCCTGCCGTCTCCTTGAGAGCAGGGCTCTGCCTGGGCAGCTGCACTTGGCTGTGTCACAGACTGGACCGGCACAAGGTGTCGGCATTGTTCCCGTGGCCACTGCATTCCTAGCACTGCCGGCGGAAATGCCAGAGAGAGCGCGAAGTCCTGCTGCTCTCCAGGGATGGGCCAAGGGATGGGCCTGCACTGGGCTTGGCCAACGACAGAGGGGTCGTTGGGGGACCAAGGTGGCTGTTGGCACACCACTGTGACCCACACATGGAGGTGGGGTCTTGTATGTACCATATAGCCTGCCAGGGCCGCCAGGATAGCCTGACGGTGCTTGGGGTGTACCATGCTGGAGATAACAGGGTGAGGGGACTGGTGCAGCCCTGTAGCAGCATTGGGATGCAGCCAGAGGTTCCCAAGGACTGGAAGACTCCAGCAGTGGCTCAGCCTGTACTCATCACCTTTCTCAGCACACCGAGCAGCTTTGCTTCACCGCTCAGCAAGGTCTCAGCAGCGAGCCCTGTCCTGGCTGTGCTCTGCAAGGCATCTGCACGCATGCCCAGGGATGGCACTCAGGTGTGTGCATGGCGTGGAGAAGCTGCTTGCACCCACCCCAGCCATCAGCCCCTGGGTGCTGAAAGCTCGCAACCCTCCTGCTTTACCCACCTAGCAGCACTTGCAGCAGCCTGTGGAAGCTCCAGTGATGCTGCTCCCGCATCGTTTCTTCCATGCCGGCATGCGCCTGCCCCTGCCCGCTCTGCCCATGCCTGTCCCCCCAGCACTGCTGTGGCTCCCTGCCACAGCAAAGGCTCTCCTTTGCTGCAGGCAGCATGAGGGGCACAAGGGAGCTCGGGCACGGTGCGCCAGGAGTGCAGAGGAGCCCGGCAGCCTCCCACCTGCCTGCGGGCAGCTGGCCAGGCCAGGAAAAGCCAGAGATTCCTTAGGCTTTCCCAGCCCAGGAGTCTTTTCCTCCAGCACCAGCTGGCCACAACCCAACTGGGGGTCCTCCCTAGCCTCCCTCTTCCAGGCTAGCCTGGGAGGGCTGGGGTCAGGGCCCAGCTGTGCATTTGCTGGCCACAGACCAAAGCCCCCCCCTGCCTGGGGTGCCCAGTGAGGTTGAGCCGGGCTGCGGGGCATCACTTGCTGGCCTGGCACCCAGCATGTCAGAGTCTTCTCCAGAGGCCAGAAGCTCCAAGGCCAGCCCTGATGCAGCCCAGCAGGTTGCCCCAGGCAGGCTGGGTTCCCCCGGCACTGGTTCCAGGGGGGCTGTGGGCACGGTGCAGCACTGGCCACCTGCAGCAAGCGGGGCTGTGGGGGCCAAACCTTGGGTGCTGAGCAGTGGTTTGGGGTACGGGAGCTGGTGGCAGCGGCATGGCGGAGTGGAGAGGGAAGAAACGCATCCCACCGTTGCTGATACAGCCCTGACCCAGAGCAGCCCATGAGCCCAGTCCTTGACTAGGAGCTGGTTTCAGCCAGGGCTGCTGCAGCCAGGGTACCGCATCCTGCCCCCATCACAGCACCCAGCAGCAAGGCAGCCTACAGCCCCTTGGACAACCAAGGCCCAGGGAAGGGCAGAAACTCCAGCATGGGGGTCAGGGTGGGGGACTGAGAGGTGATGTAACTGCACCTCCATGTCTCCTCCCCCCCCGCCAGCCCCAGCAGATGCCAGCCAGGATCAGCCCCAGGCCTCCGCGCGCCTGACACAGTCTCTCCCACGCAGCTGAGAGCCGCGTGCGCCCAGGGGCCGGCTCCCCGGCAGGCGTGGGAGGACGGCGCGGCGGGAGCACGCTGGCGTGCGGCCTGGGTGCACATCCCTCCCCAGTGCCGGAGGATGAGCTAATCCAGGCCAGCTGGGCCCAGCCCCACTTCCCCCACGGTCCCGCTCCCAGGCCCTGCAGCTGGGGCCTTTCCGCTCCACCGCGGCCCCGTTAACCCCCTCCCCGCCAGCCCCCCCTATCCCCGCACCGGGCTCCCGGGGGCTGCCCCACTCCCGTGTCCCTGCCCACAGGGACCGGTGCAGGACCAGTCTGGAAGGGAAGCAGGGGATGCTGGAGCGGGTGCGGGGCAGACCTGCGAGGTGCTCGCCCCCCCCAGGCCGCGGAGCCAAGCCAGCCCCAGCGCCTTCGCGCCGCTCCCAGCACCACGCTGCCCGGCGCCGGCACCGCAGCCGCTGCGCTGGCCCGGAAAGGCGCGGGAGCGGCGGCGCGGCCCTGGCCGCAGCCTCGCTCTGGCGCCGGGCTTGTAACCACGGCAACTCCAGCGAGGCAGGAGCACCCGCGCGCGCGCCCCGGCCTCGATTTAGCAACTGCCTTACGCACGCCGTCACCAGAGGGAAGGTTTCAGCTCCAGGGATGCTCAGCAGGGCCAAAAACTTCGCACTGCGATATGCCAGCTGGAGACTCTCCCACCTCCGGGCGTGCGTCCCCCAGACTACCCCTGCTGCCCCTCTCTGTCACCCGGCCCCGCTGCCCTCCTCACCCCCAGACAGCACCCAGCAGCTGCCACAGCTGGGGAGCGTGCCCAGCTCTGCCCTCCCCACAGTGCCTGGCCAGGCAAGAGCGGGAGAGCCCCACAGCATTCCCACCCTCCCCACCCGCTGAGGAATAACCACTGCCCACCCTGCCGAAAATAAGGGTTTATTGCCATCATAACTCTTTATTATAAAGGTGTATTTACACAGAACAAATCTTTACAGACACAAGAGACACGGTGACCAGCAGGGACCAGCATCGTTGAGAGTAAGGCATCCCCTTTGGTATAAGTTAGTGTTTTATACAAAGACTCCTGGCAGCCACGTGAACCCTCACATGGGAGCTGGCTCTGCCCCTGCCCCACAGCTTGGAGCGGGCAGAGGGGCCCAGGCCCCCATGAAATGCCCTGAGCAGGCACCCCAGCCTCAAGCTGGGTGTCCCCTCTCCAGGCCTGCACCGAGACTGCTCAAGGCACATGGCAGCCTCCGATCACACCTAGGGCAGGCTGGCAGCTCCAAAAGGGGCCCCAACTCCAGGGGTCCCCAGGGGTCCTCAGGCTGGCCAGAGCCAGGGAGGGGAGAGCAGGCTCAGAAACGGTGCAGGGTTAGCACCACGAGAATAAATAGACCCGCCAGGACCAGCCACACACACAGGCATGCATGGGCTCGCACCAGGCATGGGGCAGGATCAGCAAGGGCACTCGCAGACCCCTGCGGAGAGCTCCTCCACCTGACAAAGTGCGTTGCGCAAAGGCGCCGAGGCTCCGGCCGGCAGCAGCTCAGCCAGCGTCCCACAGCATGGCAAGGGCAGAGCTGCTGTCCTGCACGAAGCCACCGCAGGCAGCATGCCGAGGACAGCCCAACTCCCTCCCATCCAGGCAGGAGTGGAGCAAGGACCATCTCTCAGCAGCACTCCTGTCCTACAAAAGACATGGGTGAGGGGCCAGAGGCCCTGGTGATGGGCTGCATCGGGGACACCCTCTCACCCAGCCCCTGGGACAGCCCCAAGAGGCAGTGTGGGGAGATGCTGAGGTGCCTGCAGCACCGGACAGCTGTGGGACACAGTGCCAGGGGCTGGTGCCACCAGGGACAGCTACAGGGAAGAGGTGACATGAGGCGAGGGCTCACAGGTGGGGCCCAGCACTCAAAGACAAGCAAACCGGGCTATGAAGCAGAGAAGATGACAGGGATGTGTCCTCCGAGGGCTGGTGGCAACCCTGCAACATAAGCAAAAACAGGTATCAACAGGCATCCTTCTGGCAACATCGCTAGCACCTCTTCATCCCACTCAGATGTCTCCCCCCCTCCCCCAAAATCAGTGCCACCAGCAACCAGGCTCCACATTGCCCAGCCCCAGCCATTCCCTCACCTGCGTCAGAAGGGCATGGGGCCCTTGTGGGAGAGCCGGGGCCGGGGTCTGCGGTACCTCCGCCAGCCACCCGGCCGATGGCCAGCTCCGCGCCGCACACCCCGCGGCTGCACCAAGTTTCGGATGAGGCCCTCCTCTGGATCCTTCCCATCTGGTGCCTGACCCAGCGGCCCTGAGGATGGCAAGAAGAGTGTTAGCCGGGGGGGGGGGGGGGGGGGGGGCGGCCCTTGGCATGGTCCCTGCATCTCCCCCAGCACCAGCACAGGCTTTCGTAGCCATCACACCGCAGTGCAGCACAAGCGGGTCACCCTGCTCCTCGTGCAGGACGGAGGCTCTGCGGGGGTTGTGTGCCTCCACCCTGACCTATAGTCCCTCGTTTCCTCCCCAGAGCACATCTTGCAGCAGGGCTCAGGGATATTTCTGGAGACCTCCAGGACTCCTGAGCTTGCTGCCCCTCTCTCTCTCTCACGTGAGGCACCTTCCCATGCACAGCCTCACCATTTCCTGCCACCTCTCTCCCCAGCAACGGGAGCAAGCCCTGCCGGGCTTCCTCTTCCTCCCCAAGTCCTCGTATCCTGCGGGGAGCCCCAGGAGGGAGAGCCCCAAGGGCCAGCATGAGAGCCCCAGCTGCAGCCCATCACTTGGGGGCCGGGGCACAGCCAGCCCAAAAGCACTCCTGCTCCTCCTGGCCTGCATGGCTCCCATTTCAGCTGTGGCCAGAGGCTGCCCTGGCTCAAGGCAGGCAGGACCGGGGGCCTTGGCAGCATAGCCCATTTCCTGAATTACCCCCAGCAGGAGCCATTAGCCTACCGAGTGCTTCCTGAGCTGAGCCAGCCAGGCCACCTGTGTGGACACTGCACAGAGCATGGCCACCTTGTGCAGCCACTGCCACCAGCGGCTCCAGAAGGCACAGAGCAGCCATGCCTTGGGCTCCAGACCCCAGCTGCCTTCTGGCACCCCCTGCCCACTCCAAACCTGCCTGGCTCCCTGCAGATCCCCAGCTTCCTCTTCACCCCCCGCGAGGGGCACAGTCCAAAGCAGACATGTCACACCTACGCTCCTCAGCTCCTCTCCCCCCCTGGGCAGCACCCATCTCCCTGCATCCTGCAGCCCCCCACGCTGCAGCAACTCACAAGCTGCATGCTCCAACACCAGCACGCAGGTACCAGCACTACTAGGTCCTGCAGCCAGCACACAGGTCCCAGTGGCCTGCCCACCCTGCTGAGCTGGGATGCTCCAGTAACCCAGGAGGATGGGCACCCCAGCATTTCAGGGCTCCACACCCTGCTCTCTGGCTCCCAGTCAGAAGAGTGGCACAGGAGGCATCAGGGGCTGCACAGCAACACCAGCTGTGCCCCCTCCCCATCCCAGAACATCTTTGTCCTGGGAGTCTAGCTCAGATTTCAGCCCAGGGAAGAGGTCTGAACCCCCCCATACCCAGTACTGCTGGGGACAGGGCAGTAGGGCCCCTGTAGCCCCATCTCCAGTTGCCACAACCCTGGCTGTGACCCCACACCAGGCTGTCACCTGAGGCAGTTGCACCAGGCAGGCCATGCCCCAACTCCCCATGGCAGAGATGGCTCTCCAGCCTTCCCTGGGCTGTTGTTTTGCTCTGCTGTCCAGATGGACAGGGTGAGGTTTGTTACCACCATGAAAAGCGCTTTGTCCATGCTGGGCAGAGGGGGCAGGAAAAGCAGCGATTCCCTGTCAACAAGGGCACCATCAGAGAGGTGCTGGGCAACCCCAAGTGCCACGAGGCCGATGCGGCACCTAGCCCCGTTCACGGCCCCTCTTCCCAGGGAAGGTGCTGCCACCACCTTCCCATCAGGGGCTCGGCAGGCCCCGAGACACAGCTCGGTCCCTGCTCATCCCCCAGCGCAGCCTGAGCCAGGCACCTCTGCGGTGCTCCCTGCACGCTAGTGCCTCGTCCGTGCCGAAACCCCACCGGGTCCTGCCCCGCGGCAGGTCACGGGGCCTCGGGCTGGAGCAGGCACCGGGCGGTGCGCAGGGGACCCGCGGCTGCGGCGGGGGGAGCCGGCTGGGGGCCCGCAGCAGGCGCCGGCCGCTCCGAGCCCCGCACGGCCCCATCCGCACCACCGCCGCCGCCGGCACCGGCTCGGCCCCCCCGCCCCAGCGGGGCCGCCCCCGCCGCGGCGCCCGATGACCGCCCGCGCCTCGCACTCACCCGCGGAGCCGGCGGCCAGGGCGAGCCAGAGCAGGAGCAGCGCCAGGAGCCAGCGCCGCGCAGCCATGGTCCGCCGGGGCGCGGCGGCGGCGGCGGCGGCGGCGGCGGCGGCGGCGGCGGCGGTGGCCCCGCTCCGGGCCGCCGCATTTGTAGGCGGCGAGAGCCTGGCCCGGCCCCGCCGCCCGCCCGGTCATGTGGGCGCCGGGCCCGGGGGGGCTTGGCCGTCCGCCCCGCCCCGCTCCGCCCCGCAGCGCGCCCCGGCACTGCGCCAGCATGGCCCCGCCGCCGGGAGCCCCCGGCCTGGCCTGGCATCCCCTCCTGAGCTGGTCCCGGGCCACCCCCAGCCTGGCCCCGGCATCCCCTCCCGAGCTGGCCCCGGGGCACCGGGATTCCCCTCCCAGTCCCGGGGCGCTGGGATCCCCTCCCGACCTGGCCCCAGGTCCTGGGCTTCCCCCCAGCCCGACCGCGAGTGCCGGGATCGCGTCCCTGCCTGGCCCTGACCCCCCAGCATCCCCTCCCTGCCCGGCCCCGGGATCCCCCCCCCGCCCCCAGCCTGGCACTGAATGCCCAGTATCCCCATCGCAGCCTGGCCTGGGGACCCCAGTCTCCCCCTCCTCGAGCGGTCGTGGGGTGCTGGGATGCCACTGCCAGCCGGCCCCCAGGACCCCACGTCCTGGGGTCCCCTCGGCCTGGCCCCGGGGGGGGGGACCCCAGCGCTGCTGCCAGCCGCCCCGGGGGGGGGACGGACAGGGGAGCCCGGGCGCCGCGTTCGTCTGTGCGGGGCCGGACGGACAGACCGACGGTTGCTGCCGGGCCGAGCGCTGTCGCCCCCAGCGCTCGGTGGCGCAGGCCGAGGCAGGGGCGCAGAGCGCAGCCGGGCCGTCGGCGCGCCGAGCAGCACGCGGCCTGGCCGCCGGCCCAGCACCCAGCCCCAGCCGCGCTCCTAATTGAACCCAGGTGGCCGGGCACCACCAGGAGCCCGACCGGCCGCCGGGTCGTGGCAGTCGCCGCGACACACGCGGGGCTGCAGCGCGAGGGGAAATGCAGCGTGGCCGGCGCGGCTGCCGGTCTGCCGGGCCGCCCGGGTGCCTCGACGCCGAGCCGCGGAGCTCGTCCGCCCGCCCCGGCGGGGTTTCGGCAGCGCCGGGCCCCGCGGGCGCTGTGCGGGGAGCAGGATCTTCCCTTCGGCAGCGGTGCCGAGCGGGGGGCGGGGGGACGAGCTGGTGGGGCTCTCCGCAGATCCCAGGCGGCAGCCCCCCGCAGCAGACCTGGGGGCCGTGCCCCGGCTCTGCTCACCAGCTCGTTTCGATTTTCATCGGGGCAGCGCGGCGGGGTCCCGAGCCGCCCCGGCGCCGGGGAGCTCCTCGCCCGCTCTCGGTGCGGGGGGCAGAGCTGCCTGGGCACCCCCGGGCAGGAGCCCCGGCATCGGGGCTGCGCCACGGGCGGTGCGGGGGGCTGTACCGGGGGTGGGGGGCTGTGGGGGGCAGTATTTGGGGGGGTAGTGTGGGGGGCAGTTTGGGTGTGTGGGGCTGTGGGAGCGGCATTACGGGTGTGGAGGGTGTGGGGGGGTAGTCGGGGTGGGGGGGCAGTAGGGGTGTGGGGGGGCTGTGTGGGGGGCAGTAGGGATGGGGGGCTGTGTTGGGGGCAGTAGGGGTGTGGGGAGCCTGTGGGGGGGCAATACGGGTGTGTGGGGGCTGCAGGGGGCAGTCAGGGTGTGGGGGGGGGCTGTGGGGGGGCAGTAGGAGTGTGTGTGGGACTACGTGTGGCACAGTCGGGGTGTGGGGGGCTGTGGGGGGCAGTAGGGGTGGGGGGAGTCTGCGTGGGTGGCAGTAGGGGTGGGGGGTTGGGGGTGCAGTAGGGGTGTGGGGGGCAGTATGGATGGGGGGGCTGTGTGTGGGGCAACCAGGGTGTACATGGGGCTGTGTGGGGGCAGTACGAGTGTGGGAGCCTGTGGAGGCAGCAGTAGGGGTGGGGGTGGGGGCTGCATGTGCTGCAGTCAGGGTGTGGAGGGCTGTGGGGGGGGCTGCAGGGGTTTGTGGGGGCTGTGTTGGGGGCAGTATGGGTGTGGGGAGCCTGGGAGGGGGGCAGTCAGGGTGTGTGTGGGGCTGTGGGGGGGGGTCGAGGTGTGTGAGGGGGCAGTTGGAGTGTGGGGGGCTGTGGGGGGGGAGCAATCGGGGTGTGTGGGGCTGTGCGTGGGGCAGTTGGGGTGGGGGGGCTGTGTGGGGGGCAGTTGGGTCCATCTGGCTGGGCTCCGCCTGCAGCCATGCCCTCCCGCAGGGACGCCTGGCGCATGGCTGGTGGTGGTGGCCCCTGGGACCATGGTTGCTCCCGGCTGCGGTGCCTCCCAGCCATGGGGTGCTCCCGGCCACAGGTGCTCCCGGCTGCGGTGCCTCCTGGCCGTGGTTCGCTCCCAGCCGCCCTCGCAAGGCTGCAGGGCACCAAAATGGGCACTGCGCCAGGCACAAGCCCTGCAGCGCCCAGCGCTGGCCTTGGTGCACCCCGCGCCCCAGGCCTGAGAGCTACGCGGGGCGGGAGGCAGGCTCTCCAACGTGGCTGACGTGTTGCTCTAGGACACCCGCTGAGGCCGGGACTGCAAATCCGCAGTTAGCTCAGCTCTGGCGGGAATCACCCGCTGCCAGTGATGATCAGCCTCACAGCACGGACGGTGCAGCCAGCCCCGCTTGCTCAATCGCATCTTGCTAGCGTGCTCCCCGCCACGCTGGTCTTCCCCCGGGGCGCAGGCGCTCGCACAGAGCACAGCCCTGGACCAGGGCTGCAGGAGCTGTGCCAAGGAGCCGTAGCCCGCAGGCATCCCTCCAGCCCCTGCAGCGTGCTGTGCCACCGCGGCCTGCCCATACCTCCCCACTGCTCCTGGGGAACCCCCCAGGTGTCTGCGCCCAGGAATTTGGGGGGTGCAGCACCGCGTCCTGCGGCGGGTCCCAGCTGCCAGGGTGCCCACCGCAGCAGGGGAGGCTGTTCACACTGGCACAAGGGATTTTCCCCAGCTCCCTGCATTCTTTCCACGCTGCTTCCGCATTCCTGCGTCTTTAGCCCTTGCTGCCGCTCACGCTTGCATCCTGTTTGCCGAAGAGCATCGCCCAGGCTTGAGTCACCCGATGGTTTCTGCAGGTGGCGGAAGGCTAACAATAGCCCACAAAGGGAGGATGTCTCCCCTCCACGCGCTCCCCAACACCTTCCTCCAATGGGTCTTCGAGGAAACTGCTAATGGCGGAGAAGGGCCCCACCGGACATGCACCTTCCGATGAGTTTTGTCCTGTTTACACTTGTTTGTTTGGAGCGGGGGGGGGGGGAGCTGCCCCAGGAGCAGCACGCCTCGGCGCATGGCCTAGGGGTCCTTGCCAGTGCTGGGGCTGTGGTGCCACCCACAAAGAGCAGGTGTTGCCCTGCCATCCCTGAAACGAGTGCGGCAGTACTCAGCGAGGAGGAGCAGGGAGGTGCAGCCAGCAGGCAAGTGCAGGACGCAGGGCTAATGTCACGCTGCCGCCCTATCCATGGAGCAGCCCCATCCCTGGACGCAAGGGTGGCTTTGGGGACAGCAGCAGAGAGGGGCAGCTCTGGGCATTGCAGCATTAAGCTCAGGGCTTGGGAATAACCAGCTGCAGGGTGGGGACGGCCAGGGGACACCCCCATCACCCTGCAGACCCTTCGCTAGGTGGGGCCATCCCCTGTGCAACTGGGAGGTTCGGCCCTGCAGCGGGCAGCAGCTGGGGACGGCGGCAAAGCAGTGGGGTGACGGGAGCGGTGGGCCTGGGCCACCGCTGAAGGCTCAGTGGATGCTGAGCTCCTACCCTTGCACCAGGCCTGAAGGGAAGGGGGAGGAAGCATCGTTAGCACATGTCACTAATTACCAGGATGGAAGTAAACCTCAGTCTGGCTGTTGCCATGGCAATTGCATTTCACATCATTGAGAAACTTTTGTTGCCAGAACAATTACAGGCAGCATTGGGTGTGTGGGTGTGTGCGCGTGTGTGTGCGAGCACGCAGTCCTTCTGGGCTCTGCCCATCCCCGCTGCTCTGGGCTGCTGGGGCAGGGGATCCCCACCACCGCCCCCTTCTTCAGCTCACCCAGCCTCATGCCAAGCGAGGGACTGCGGGGCGACACTGGCTGAAGAGCGGGTGCCATGTTCCCACCTGGGGCACTGGCAGCCTGAGGTCCTTTGTGACATGAATGTGTCAGGTCTCAGCTTGCACAGAGGCATGTGAGAGGCTGGGGATGGGGAGCAGCAGGAGGATGGATGTGAGACCAGCAGGCGTTCCTGCACCTTGGCCCCATGCACTAGAAGGGCTGTGGCAGGACCAGTCCCTGTGGGAGCCAGCAATGAGCCAGGATTTGATTTGCTGCCCCATAACCAGCAGGAGTGGGGGGTCCCCCCGAAGCATGGTTGAGAGAGTGTTGTCACTGGCATGGTTGGGGGGGGGACGACGACATCCTCTTGCGTCTGTCATCCACAGGGTGGGCCAGGGACCTGGGGGGATAGCGGGGTGAAGGGTCCCTGTGGCTCCACGGCAAGGTCGTGGTGCCACCTCGTGGTGAGCAGGAGCCCAGTGACACAGCGACAGTCCCCCGCAGTGGCACAGCCGGACTGTCACTGCATGGGCCAGAGAGTCACTGAGGTGGCACAGCCAGGCAGTCCCTGTATGGGCATGCTGCCCAGCCACCTCCAGTCCTGGGGCCAGGCTGCTCCCCAGCCCCAGGGCAGGATGAGCCTGGCCCCACACCACAGCAGGGCTGCTCCCAGGCCCCACAAGTACATGCAAGGAGCACAGCGCAAGGATCCCAACGTGTCTCGTGTATGCTGCAGCACAGGCATGGACTGGCAACCACGTGTCCACCACCCTGGAGCCAACTGGTTGGGGTCATGGCAGCGAGCACCATAGCTGGAGCTCCTGAAACATTTCCATGGCAATGGAGAGCTCATTTTCGCTCTCCGTTCCCTCAGGGCCTTGCAAGGAGCTGAGATATGAAATTCCAGCATCAGTGGCCCAATGCTGAAACCAGCATTTGCAGGGTGAGTGGAGCTTTGGAGGGGGAACAACAGCAAGGAAGAGGCATGTGGCAGTTTGGAAAGGGGCCACAGTGGCCAGGGGAGAAGCAAGTGCTGTCCCACCTATCTCTCACTGTGTTTCTAGGAAGGTGATACAAACCAGAGGGATTTTCACCCTGATTGGTTCAGCTCCTTGCTTTCCCAGGGCTGAAGCCCCAAGACGATGGAGGTGGGCGTGGTGGGGGAAGGATGCTTATGACACGGTGAAAAAGTGGCACGTTTGACCCAGAGTGGGCAGCTGCCAGGGCCCAGAACAAGGGCGACTGGTTTTCGGTGCACATGGAGACATCCCCGCAGAGAGGGAGAAAAGGGTTGCCTCTCTCAGCTTCTGCCTGCAGCTGGCAGATGGGGTGGCTGCACCCACGGGGGTGGGGTGGCAGGATGATGGGCAGCCCCACATCCGTGTTTTCCCAGGGAGGTTCCCCTCGCCTGCTTGATGCTGGCTCTCCTCTGAGCCACACGAGATGGGGCTCCATCTCCCAAATCCCTTCCATGGCAGGAAAGGGTCTGTGGATGTTTCTTCCCAGCTGGCAGCGGGAACACTGCCCTGCCAAGCGCCCGACTGCCAAAGGGGGCATTTTTCCTAGTGCTCCAGCTTTTCCCACTGCCTCTCGCCTGGGCAAACTGTGCCATACGTGCACCTTGGTTGGGCACCAACTCCTCCAGCACCCACCGGAGCCCACCAGCCTGCACAGCCCAGGGGAGGTCATCCAGGAAGCGCCAGGCTCACAGCTGTGCCAGGCTCACAGTTGTACCAGGTTCACGGTTGGTACAGCCCCATGGACCTGTGGGGATCTCAGCCCCACAGAGCAGGGCAGGGAGACAGGCCCAGAGTGGCCACGGTGCTGGGCTGCGCGTGGCCTGGTGCTCAGCAGGAGGCACAGTGGCCATTCCCATGCTTGGCCTCCACTTGGCAGGCTCGTTCCCATGCTTGCCGTTCCAGCACTGCAAGTGTCTCCACCCTGAGGAACAAGACCAGTTGCCCCACAGCCCAACATCTGGAGAGGCAGGCTGTGCTATTTCCGTTAGCATTGTCATCCACACAACAAAGCCAACAGCTGGTGGGGCTGTTTGGCGGGAACTGGACGTGCTGGCTGCCCCAGGCCAACAGAGGCCAGCGTGGGAGCCCCTGCCAAGAGCACCATTCCCAACGTCTGGCTCAAAGCCACTCTCGCGGCATGGGACTGGCTGCTGGGACTTCAGGGTCAGCTCCCCGGGGGCAGGGAGATGGGAGGGGAAGGGGCAGGTTGGCCTGTACACCTCAGCAAATGCCCTGAGGCACATGTCATTTCCATTAAGAACCTCAAAGAGGTTCTGCAGAAGTGCTGCCACATTAAATGGATTAAAAACTGGCTGTCTGACAGGTCATAAAATGCTATTGCAAATGGGAAGAATATCTGAGCAACTCCATTTCTCCCACCCCTGGCCTGACTATTCAACATCATGCCTGTGCCCAGGCGGGAAGCAGAGAGCTTGCATGAGATGTGCTGGAGCACGCCGGGCCCTGCTGCAGGGACCTACAGTGATCGGGAGAGAAGCCCAGTGCTAGAGATGTCCTCAAGGGAGGTGTCTAGACAGGCAGAAGGCTTGCAAGATGGAGGGAAGGGGACACCAAAGGGATGGCAGGCTGCAGCAGGGCAGGACCCAGCCTCCCACAGAGCCAGGAAAGTCCAGGAGCCAGCCTGGCTCCTCACCCAGGTAGATAAATTTTCTTGGCTCTGTAGAGGGCTTTGTATCCTCTTGGCTACAGAGGGATCTGAACCTGGGTATCCCCCACCTGCTTCAGTGGTGCAGCCCTTGGGCTGCTGTGTATGCACATATTTGTTCATAGAGCACTTGATTATTTACTGTAGGACCTACCTGACCTCCTACTGCTTATACCATCATAGTGACTGAGCTACTGGGACTAAGCCTCCAGGTGACACAAGCCCTGCTGCAGACCCAAGGAACCAGCCTCCTGCCTGCATGTCTGGCTCCCAGGCACGCCATCTTCTCAATGCCCATGAATGTCTGTGTCCTGCCAGGCAGCTCTGCGCAGGGCTCCCAAAAAGGGTCCCATTGCTGTGTGACATGTCAGAAGACTCCTTCCTCCATGTCCACTTGTCCTGTCCTCCAGTGCTCCCAGGAAAGACATCTCCAGGAAAGAGCTTCCCTCCTTGGGTTCAGGTCCTGGTCTTTCACTGTCAGCCTCACTCCACCTTTTGGATTTGCCTTGCAAGTCATCCAGCACTGGAGCACGCGCGAGGTTTTGCTGCGATGGCACTGAGGTCATCCTACCATTCATCAACTGCTGTCAGCTTGCCTCCCTTCCCTGTACCACATCTCGCTCGGTGGTATCCGTATTTTGTCCTCTTCCAGACCTGTGTTTGTGGTGTGTGTACCTGGCTGCACACTGAGAAAGAGCCCCAGGAAGTGCCGCTGGTCGGACGGCTGTGATGGGCAGGCCGTGAAGGTGATGCTATACTGCATCCATTCTGCAGTGCAGCCAGCCTGTGAGACATCCTGCACTGTGAAAAGGAGCTTTGAAAGCTGTCAAAAGCTGCGAGCAGCTTTCCAATGGGAACTCCTCCATGTCCACCTGCCCGGACATGGGTGGGCTGGCACTGCACTCTTCACACAAAGGTCTGTGTCTCACCCTGCAACAGGCAGTTCTGCCATCTAGAAGACCATAGAGACCATGCCAAAGACAGACCAGCCTGTCCTTCAGCCAGGTTTTCTCTCTAATAATCACAGAGAAATCATTAATTCTGTTAGAGGAAACGTGCAATAAAAGTGCCTGGACTTGGGAATCAATGCTCTTTTTTACTAATATTGGCTATTTATCAACATAAAGGCAGCAGCAGTCCTGAGCTCAGGGCCCCTTGACTTGACAGGATGACGGGCAGATCCCAGAGAGCTCATCCTGTGGAAACCACATCTGGCACAGCCCTTGGAAATGGCCATTGGTCCCTGAGCTGTGCGGTTGGTATGTGCATACAGTGAGGTACTGCTGCCTGCACTGAAAAGTTGAGTCTGTTAGCCAACAAGATGTTCCCAGCCTTCAATATGCTATCACCAAACATGCCTCTGATCTCGGAAGGCCACTTGATGCTAAAATATTGCCATTGTCCACTTTACCAGCTTTTCAAACCCTGACACACTAATGCACTCTGAATTGATTACTACTATTACTCCATTAGCAAAACTGTGCGCTCTCACTAGTGTTGAAGTTATTATGCACTTGCATTCAAGGCCTTACGTATATTTGTGCTACCCAGATGCTAGAGTTGGCTTGAAAAGTTCAGCTAGGTCTCCGCAAAGCCCAGTTCCTTTTCCATGTAACAACAACAGCTAAAAGCCTGAATGAAAACACTATGTGAGGGGTAGCCCCATCCCTTCAAGCCTTTTCTTTTTGGAGATCATCGTGGGGGTCCTATGCCTGCCTGTAGGCTGTCAGGCTCTTGCGGCAAGCAGTCTCGCAGTACTTTACATTGGCAGACGCTCCAGCACGGTGTGGCTGCACAGCTCCCTGCTAGCTGTGAGACATGGCTGGTGGGCACTCTGCTGACCACATGCTCATCACATGCACAACTCACGTGTTGCCCAGCTCTGTGTGCTGTCATTGTCTGCAGCAGCTGTCTGCACATCTCTCTTCCTTCCGTGTATTCCTCTGTGAACCATCTCCAACTCTGTCCCTACCCCTGCTCTTCACTGGGACACTGGCTCGCTACATACCTGGCTGTGCAACAGTCACCCAAAAAGTGTCATGGGCCCTCATTAAGTCTCCTAATGCTCTTGTGCCTCTTCCCAGCCTATCACAAATTCCTTCATCTTCTTAAGACTTGACAAGCCGTAGAGTTTTGGTGTTACAGCAATAAGCTGCTCCAGGCTCCCTGCTCAGGCACAGTGAGAAAGATTCTCCCAGGTTCTCGTGGGCTGGAAGGCTTTGGCACACGGCATGCTGCGTCTGTGTGCACTGAACGCAGACCTTCTCTTGCTTTGCTTTCCGTCTCATCCAACCCCGTTGCAATTTTGCAGGCTGTCCCCATTGCAACTGCACGGCCAGGTGTCAAGTACACGGGGGCATGATACTGTGAGTGTGGCAGGAGCACACTGATGGGGCTGTTCCTGCCCATCACCAACTTTCCTTTTCTGGCACATTTGTCCTATGAGATGGGAGCTGTGAGGACCCTGACATACAACCAGATGACTTGGGGTTATTGCAATTCCCTGCTATTGGGGCCCTGTAAATTCTGTTTATAAAGAAAGATCCCTGCTAGGTTTGGCAGCACCACAGCCCACAAGCTAGGGCTGTGATTAGCACAACTGGATAGTTTGGAGGATGAGAAGATGCGAAAGAAGACATCCACCAGCTCAGCTCACATTTATGCATTGCATCACAAGTGCTGCTCGGAGAACATGCATAGAAGGTCCCATATTGCAGACACACAGCTGGTGCCCTGGCTCAAGGGTGGATGGCAGCAGCAGGAGGGCAAAGATAGAGCTTTCCACCTGTCTACTGCTGGCAGCTCTGCCCCAGTGCCATCACACTGTTCCCTGAGTCATCCTTTGCTCCTTTCCTAGCCTTGCTTTGGCTTTAGGCTGCACAAAGGCATTTTCACGGAGGGGGCAGAGCCAGTTACAGGCCCATCACTGAGGATGGATGGTTTCTTCCCACACACATTGCTTTGCACTAGCACACGACCTTGCCAAAGGGCTGCACAGATTTCAGCACAGACCAACCAGGCCTGAACATAAAGGCATGGAGATGAGACAGTTATGGGAACAGGGTTGTGCCAAGACTGATGCAACACCCTTTGCAGGTCAGCTTTTCCCTTGGGCAGCATTTTTCATATCAGGACTGCTGGTATGAAATTGCCAACCTATTTACTACAGCCGCAGAGGAAGAATGGCCAAGCAAAAAAATTCAGGGGCCCATCTTCACCTGCCAGCGATGCCCAGGGACCATCAAGTCATGTGTAAACAGGACTGTCCCTGTTGACAGTGACCTACTGTTAGTGACCTACAGGAGGGAAGGGCAATTTAGCTTCCTGTGCTGGCTTTAATATTTAGCAATTGCTATTGATTAGGGTCAGCAAAGCTTCACAGGGCAACAGCAGGCCTCCTGGCACGCCTGTGGGCTTGGCTGCTCTCAGTGGGGCCATGCACCCAGGGAGCCAGCTGGCGAGGTAGCCGTGCCTGGGTGCTGGTGCCTGCGTTGCTGGGGCCACTAGCTGGCAGATGGCAGCCTGGCGGGAAGAGCTGTGCTCCTGCCAACCCTGTGACTCACCCAGCCCCAGAGAAACTCTCTTTCGCCCTGCAGGAGTTGTGTGTGTGTGTGTGTGTGTGTGTATGTGGCTGCCCTGCAGGCCAGAGACATCTCAGAGGGTGGCTGGTGTCCATGTCCCTGTGGCCCTGGCAGGCCCAAGCTGCAAGATACCTCAGGAAGGATGCAGGAGAGCTCAGCTTTGTGTGGCCACACATGGCCCATGTGAGGCAGGTAATGATCTCCCAAGAGCCCTGCTGCTGCCCCTTGCCATTGCCTTGTCTGGACCCCCTCTGCCCAAGCAATAGGACCTCCAAATGCCTCTGGGCAAGGCCCCGAGGACTGAGCCATAGCCTCAGCCCCAGCACCAATGCTGCCTCCTTCACTGCCCATCTCTTGGATGGAAACAGCTGCTGCATACCTTGCTTATCAGCCCTCATCTCGTTATCATGCCTGGCAGCCCAGCATCCTGGACAGGAGCCAGGAAGTTCCCGGGGCTCCGCCTTGGATGGTATCAGGGAAGTCAGCGGGTGCAGGTCCCTCTGTCCTGCTCCATGCTGCCCCAGCGCCCTGCTGCAGCATAGTGCCAAGGGGGTGATGGACAGACCTGGGTGTACAGGAGCACCCCGCACCCTCACCTCTGACATCTGCAAGCCCTTACACCAGCCCTCCGCAGCTCCAGTGAGAGGAGATGAGAAGTTCCTGGGGGACGCAAGGGAGCAGAGCATGGCATAGCCCCTTCTGCCCTAATTTTAACCCCAGGTGGTGGAACCATGCCAAGCTGAGCTGGCACAGCCCCACCTGTGCTCCGGAAGGATCTTTGGACTCTGTGCTGACTTTGCTGTTTACTTTTATCTAGTGGCAGGATCTGCTTTCAAGGAGAAGCGCTCAGTGTATAGGACAACACCCCCCCCCCCCCAATCTGCTATGGGTCGTGGCTCTCCCATCCAGCATCCCTCCGCCCCCAGGGCAAAGGCGCAGGAGGACAGACTGGTCACCAAAGGCACTGGTGACACATTCCCTCTGCTACCTGTCCCGACTGGGGAAGCTCAGGGCAGCCAGAGAAGCTCAAGGCAGCTGGAGGAGCCATGCACACCTCTCCGTGGATCATAGCCTGGTTGCTCCTGCTCCAAGGTAAGTCAGAGACATCTTGTGTGGAGGGGCTGGGCTGAGGATACAGTCTGTTCCACAGCCCAGACAGAGAACATGCCAGGGGAGGTGTCATGTCCAGGGACTGGGGACCAGGTTGTCTCAGCACTGAGGATGTGGGGGTGTTTCAGGTCAAGTCAAAAATCACAGCTTTTGCATTCCCAAGGGAGCACAGCAAGGGTGGGTTTTCCCTTATGGAGCAAGATTCGTGCTGTGGCTCTGTCCCCATCCCTGCTGCCCTAGGGCAGGGGGTCCTGATCTCGGAGAGGGGCTAATCCTGCCTGTTGGCCTAAGGTGGCCACATCCCTGAGGGACAAGCTCTGGGGAGGTGATGTGTAAGAAGCAGCTCTCAGAGGGCATGGAGATTTCAGGTGTCCAAGGCCATGCTATGCTAATGGTGACAGATTTCCCCATTGCCCCATGGACCTGAGACTGGTGCTATTGTCCTGAGAGGGAGAAAAATGTCCCCCAGGACACAGGGGATTCAGCAGCAGGTCCTCAGCTGCTGCTGCCACCCGAGCCCGACAGGAGAGCTCCACTGGGGGGAGAGCTGAGCAAGATGAAGGCAGGTGCCTGCCACCCAGTACAGCACCTGCCATGCACTTGAGTGACAGAGCATCACCATTCAAGCCTCAACGCTGCCATGGCGGGTCCTCGCCACATGCCCCCCACCTTATCGAGGCAGTGCCAGGCTCTGACCTGCCCAACCCAAGCCACCCTGCCCTCTCAGGACCTGCTCCAGGCCTGGTGCCTGCAAACACAAGCACACGGCCCGGTGTACGTCTGGGGCCCACGGTGTCCCTGGCAACGGGGGCAGGATGCATGGCCAGGAGCAGAAGGCTCAGGGCCCTTGCAGATGGTGGCTGACCCGGTGTCAGGCTCCAGCATCCCAGGACCTGAACCCCCTCCCAGGGTCACCTTTCCAAGATGTGGTGTTTCCACAATGCCTGTTTCCAATTAGCTCCATCAAAGCAGCCCCTGGCTCCTCTCCCACCAGTTTCCCAGCCCCAACACTGCCTGCCCAGCTGACAGGCTCTGGACAGATGTGATCGCTCCTTTGTAGCATGGTTGTAGCGTGCTGGCAGCAGTTTCCCACCCCTCCCGGTCTCCCAGCAGACTCCAGCAATGATCGAGAGTTTGGGGAAACATGGTGTCCAACACATCTGATGTAGAACAGCTTTGGGGAGAGGCCAGGTCCTGCGAGGGGACAGCCCTGACCCCCACGTTTCAGCCAGTTCCTCCCATGGCCCCAGTACTGGCGATGCTCTGCCGACTCTTAGCAGCCCATTACCTCGTCCCCGTCGCAGCAGTACGGGGCTGGCTCCTGGGCTGGTGCAAAGCAGGAGGGCAGTGATTGCCAGGTGCTGCAGGGATGGGCTGTGCTTCGCAGCAGTTGCGCTGTGCCCGTGGGACTGGCAGGCCCCCACAGTGCTGGGGCTTGTGGGCATGTGGCTGTGTGCTGCTCTCAGTGCCCACCCACCGCCTGCCAGGAACTTGCTTCCACTTGATCCAGGTGATATCACTGGTTTTCCCCCACAATTCCCAAGGCTAGAAACATTATTTTTGTAAAATAAATAAAAGCTGGGCTCGGTCTGTATTTGGGGCTGGGGATTGGGGCCACCAGCTGCCCCAGCACTGGCTCAGCAGCTAAGCCGGAGCAGGGGACCGTCAGGGCCCTGGGCTGTGGCCTGAGGCTCTGAGGTCTCCTCTTGCCCCCAGGCTGCACTGCAGAACAGCTGCAGCGGGCCACCTCTCCCAGGACCGACATCAGGGACTGCTCCACGAACCCCCCGGTGAGCCTCTGTGGTGCCCTGCCCTTGCTGTCGGTCTGCTGCTCCCAGCATCACTTCTCTGACTGCCTCACGGCTGCCCTGGGACCACCCCAGAGTGCCCGGTGCTTCCCCAAGACCCTCACAGAGAGGGGAGCAGGCCGCAGCCGTGTCTGCAGTTGGGACAAGCTGCCCACTGGGTCCCCTTCAGCACTTCTCCCTGTGCCACCAGTACCTGCCCTCCACAGTCACCGAGACAACAGCGCGACTCGCGGCTCTGCGGGGCGCCATGAAGGCCCACAGCATTGATGCCTACATCGTGCCTGCCACAGACGCCCACATGGTAAGGCAGCACCCTCCCTGCACCCTGGGGTGCTGGCTCTGCAGTGGGTGCCCCGCAGCTGCCCCTCACAGCTCTGTCCTCGTCTCCAGAGTGAGTACATAGCGGAGCGGGATTCCCGCCTGGGCTGGGTGACCGGCTTCACCGGCTCTGCAGGTGAGACCATCATCACCACTGGCTTCCTCTCCCACCCAGCTCCCCGCTCGGGGTGGCCCAGTGCCCAGCCTCAGGATGGCCAAGAGCTGGGGGTCTCCATCCTTGGGGTCCTCAAGGCTGGACACAGCCACAGCAGTGGTCCTGCGCCGTGCAGGAGGTCGCGCTGGGGACCCCGGCTGTCCCTGCTCACCCACAGGTGCCCAGGCAGCCTGGCGGGGGAGGAGAAGTGATGCCTGAGCCCCCTGTCCTGCCCCAGGCACAGGCGTGGTGACGCTGGACAAGGCTGCCTTGTGGACCGACAGCCGCTACTGGACCCAGGCAGAGCGCCAGATGGACTGCAATTGGGAGCTGCAGAGGACAAGTCAGTGCAGGGCAAGCTGGGGAGCCAGCAGGGTCTCATCACCCCTGGCCCCCCCTGTGTCCCAGCCTCGACTGGGCCCAGCACAGGTCGGGACACGGCTGGTTCGGTGGACCCAGGCCAGCCCCTCAGTGCCACTCAGCTCTCTCTTGCAGCCTGGATTGAGTCCATCGGCCTATGGATCCTTGAGGCAGTTCCTGCAGGCGGCAATGTCAGCTTGGACCCCTTCCTCTTCTCCATCGGTAAGGTCACCCATTGCTTAACACCTTCCCTGCCCTCAGCCTGCAGCACCCAATGGCCCAGCACCCTCCCACCAGGGTGCAGTGAGCAGTCCCCAGGTGGTGGTGAGGTGACCTTTGCTGGGTGCCCCTAACCACTGACTGCTCCCCACCTCAGACACCTGGAACAGCTACAGTGAGGCTCTCCATGGCTCCGGCAGGACCCTGCTTCCCATCGAGACCAACCTTGTGGACCAAGTGTGGGGTGACCAGAGACCCCCTCCAGCCTCCAGCAAGATCTACAGCCTCCCAGCAGAGTTCACAGGTAAAACCACAGTCTTCCCCAGGGTCACTGGGTGAGTGTTTGCTGTCACTTGGCACCCACAGCAGCCCCCAGCCCAAGGGGGCCTCGGTGGACCCCAAGGCTGAGCCGGCCTCTCACCCTCCTCCCAGGGAGCAGCTGGCAGGAGAAGGTGGCCGGGATCCGGCAGCAGATGGAGCAGCATGTCCGGAACCCCACAGCTGTGCTGCTGTCAGGGCTGGAGGAGACAGCCTGTGAGCAGCCAGTGCGGCCACCTCCACTGCGGGTCCCAAGCCATCATGCTGCCTGTGGGCCCTGCTCTGCATGCTGGTCGGTGCCAGAGGGGTTCTGGCTCTGCCCCGAGCCCTGGGGGCACTGGGGCAGCCAGCAAGTGCAGGCTCTGACATCTAGTTCTTGACAGGGCTCTTTAACCTCCGTGGAGATGACATCCCCTACAACCCTGTCTTCTACTCCTACACGCTGCTGACCAGCACCAACATAAGGTGGGCAGCATCTCCCCACAGGCACATGGTAGCTTGGCCCACACCCCTCTTCCCTTCTGGGGCCAGCACCCATGGGACCCTCACCTAAGATGCACCCCTGGACTCAGTTACCCTCTTCCCCAGAGCCCACCATGTCCTGTGGCACCCAGCCCCATTGTGTCCCCTCTCCAAGTTCCACATCTTGCCCAGGTCCAACCTTATTCCTCCCACCTCAGCCTGGAGTCTGGCCCAGTTCCCAGCCTTGCATCCCCTCTGCAGTCTCTCAGCCGGTCCCCAATGCCCTACTCTCTACTGATGCACCACACACTGCCTGGGCTTGGGTGTCAAATGAGCCAGGCCAGTCCCATGGTTGTGCCCGCCCCAGCCACACATCCTGTCCCCAGACTGTTTGTGGATGAGACGCGCCTGACAGCGGAGGCACGGCAGTCCCTGCAGGCAGGCTGCCCTGGGCCCCTGTGTGTGGAGCTGCAGGAGTATGGCCAGGTGCGTGCCCATGTCCGCGACTATGCCCAGGGCAACGTCACCATCTGGCTTGGCACCGAGTATACCACCTACGGCCTCTATGGCATCATCCCCCAGGTAAGGCACCGCCAGCCACACCACATGCCACAGAGACCTTCCCAAGCCAGAGGGCCCGGAGAGGCCTGGGCCATGGAGCCTTGCTGCTGCAGACATGGGTTGTTCCCAGGCCCAAAGCCAGCCTATGCCATAGAGCTGTGGGGGCATGGGACGTGCTGCAGCAGTCCCCAGGGTGGATGGAGTGGCTGGCTATGCCCAGTCGTGCCATCCCTAGGCTGCCTTTGCAGGAGAAGCTCCTGGAGGACAGCTATTCCCCAGTGATGGTTGCCAAGGCTGTGAAAAATGCCAAGGAGCAGGAGTTACTGCGGGCCGCTCATGTAAGGGCTTTCCCCATCCTCTCAGCCAGAAGCAGAAGGGAGGGAACTTCTGGGGTGCCAGCTCATTCCTTCTGATGCTACTGGGCTGCCTGCAGGTGCGGGATGCTGTGGTTGTCATCCAGTACCTGCTGTGGCTGGAGAAGATGGTCCCCCAAGGGCTGGTGGACGAGTTCTCGGGGGCACGCCACGTAGATGCGCTCCGCTGGTCAGTACCGCTGGTCGCTGGCTTCCCTCTCAGTGTGCCATGCATGGGGGACCCGGGGCCTCTCAGTATGCTTTGCCTGGAATGGACAGGTGCCCTTGGTGCACCGCACCTGGGTCAACATTGTTCCTCTCCTGTGTGCCATGCCTGGTGGGGGGGCCTGGGAGCCTGCATGTGACAAGGACGTCTCCTGGCTGCTCAGCACCCTCAGGGCCAGGACACCAGGCTCTTTCTGGAGGGACTGGCTGTGCCCACGCATCTCCTTCCCTGCTGCCTTCCAGGGCCCAGGAGCACAGCCGCGGGCCCAGCTTTGAGTCCATCTCAGCCAGCGGCCTCAATGCAGCACTTGCCCACTACAGGTATGGCTCAGCCACATCTCCCTGGCAGGGCCAGGGCACCAGGGCTGGCAGCAGTGGTAGGGAGTGGGTGGATGGGGGCTGTGAGCAGGCTCTGAGGTATCCCTTGCAGTGACCCTCCTTCCCTCCCAGCCCATCCAACGTGAGCAGCCGGAAGCTGTCTGTCGATGAGATGTACCTTTCTGACACCGGAGGGCAATACCTGTGCGTAGTGCTTTCCCCCATCCTCCTCTGGCTCCCCCAAGACAGCACTGCCCCCCATCCCATTGTGCCCCTGGCAGGGCAGGCAGCGGGGTGACAGCAGGCTGTGCCCAGCTCTGTGGGTGATGGGGCTGCCAGAGCCAACACTGGAGCCGCGTCACCCCCCCCATTCACTCCCCTCTCCTTAGGGACGGCACGACAGACATCACTCGGACCATGCACTGGGGTGTCCCAACCCCATTCCAGAAGGTATCAGCCCTTCTCATGCTGTCCGGGCATCGCTCTGCAGTGCCCAGCGCTGAGGTCCTGGCCATGGGACTGCAGGATGCCACCAGGGGCTAGGGCTGGACATACAGGGAGAGTGTCTGAGGGACACCATGCTAAGCCACTCACACATCCCTCATAGGAAGCCTACACCCGCGTGCTGATGGGCAACATTGACCTGTCCCGCCTCATCTTCCCCACCAACACAGCAGGTGGGTGCTGTGCCAGGCATGGGGTGGTCTGGGGTGGCCCAGGCCTGTATGAATGGTTTGAAGAGCAGGGCAGGTAGGCAGGTGCCCTCACCAGCTCGCTCAGTCCCCATCCCGCACTGTCATTCCCTCAGGGAGAACAGTGGAGTCCTTTGCCCGTCAGGCACTCTGGGAAGTCGGACTCAACTACGGCCACGGGACTGGCCATGGCATCGGAAACTTCCTATCAGTCCATGAGTGTAGGTGCTGCTGGGGTGTGCGGGGCCCACTGCACCATGGGTCCCACTGGTTGCAGCATCAGGGACATGGCCTGGCTGGGAGGGACAAAGATGGTGGTGGGTCATGCAGAGCCTGTCGGGGCCCAGCTGAGTCCCTCTCGCTGCAGGTGAACATCCCCCAGGTTGCAGGGCTCTGGGTGATGCAGTTCTTGCGAGGGACGCTGCCCCTGCAGTGGCTGTGCCCTGGCATGACCCTTCGATGCATGGCCCCTTGGTGCGTGCTGTCCCCAGAAGCCATAACCACGCTTCCTCCACAGGGCCTGTGGGCTTCCAGTCCAACAATATACCACTGATGAAGGGCATGTTCACATCCATTGGTACGTACACCTGCACAGGTCCTGCCCACACCTCTGGTTCTTGGGACAGCCCCAGAGCCATGGGACCAGGCGAGGGGAGGGGGGGGGAGCCTTGCTTTGCTACTCCGTTCTGGGGCCAGTGTGGGCCTCTCGTGGGCTGCTGAAGCTCAGGACTTGTTGGGCACCTTTCCTGTCCCCCAGAGCCCGGATACTACCGGGATGGTGAGTTTGGAATCCGTATCGAGGACGTTGCCCTTGTGGTCGAGGCACAGACTAAGGTAACGTGTTCCTCCTTACACCAAATGCCCAAGGAGCCTGAGGCTGCCTCCTGCCCCAGGACTCCTTCCTGGGGGAGCTCGGAGGTGAGACAGGCTTCAAGGCTGGGGCGTCTGCAGAGCCCGGCATCCTGGACAGGCAGGGAGCTGGAGGGCAGGCTGCCCTTCCCCAAGCCATGGGCAACACAGGGAGCCACTGGCCCTCGGTGCCAAGGTCCTGCCCACCACAGAGGGTTCCCAGAGCAGTTGTGGTCCAGGGCCATGAGGGACAAGGCCACCTCCATGTCTGATTGTGGCTGCAGGGCCTGGCATGAGCAGGGACAGGGACCAGGTCCCCCTCCTTCCTCAGGGGCTACTCAAGGGCACAGAGAAGGGTTGGGTAGTGCTCAGAGAGGGGCATGGAGGCACATGCTGAGGACAGCAGTGAGCACGAGGCTGGGCAGGGAGCAGGCCTGCAGTGCACCTGGCCAGAGTGGCATGGTGTCAGGGTGACACAGGGTTGGGGTGGCACAGTGCTCGGGTGGCATGGTGCTGAGAAGGCATGGTGCCAAGGTGGCACAGTGCTGGGGTAGCATGGGGTCAGGGAGGCACAGTGCCACAGTGCCAGGCGACACGGTGTGGAAGGCTGGGCTCAGCTACTCCTCATGCTCCCAGGACTGAGATGAGGGCTGTTGGCCAGCCACGCCACAGTGGTCCCACAGCCCTCAGCCAGGGCCCTGGGCACCTCTCTCAGTGCCAGTTTGGGGACAAAAGGCCTCTCCCAGGACAGGTCTGGGGCACACACCTCACAGCCTCTCTCCAGCAGCACCAGACTGGGGAGAAGCCATTTCTGACCTTTGAGGTGGTGTCCTTGGTGCCCTATGACCGAAACCTCATCGACGTCAGCCTCCTGTCGCAAGAACAGGTACTGGGTGCTCAGGGCGAGTGAATGGAGTGGGCACTTGGGGCCAGGCTGGGCAGACAGAGTGGGCAAATGGGGCCAGCAGATGGAGCCAGGGTAGGCAGGGGGGCAAGAGAACGGGGCCAGGGCAGGTGGACACAGTGGGCAAACAGGACCATGGTGGTCAAGCAGTCAGGTAGGTGAATGGGGCTGGGGCCGGCACAGGATGGATGGATGCAGTGGGGCCTGCAGATGGGGCTGGGGCAGGTGAACAGGGCTGGGGTGGGTGCCCGGGTGGGTGATGAGGCCAGGGTGGGCTGACAGAGTGGGCAAATGGAAATGGACCACCCCAGGGCATGCAACAGCCCCTGTGGCTGAGGCAGGGTTGAAGCAGTTCGATGGGGCGGGCAGCCAGGGCTGCCTTCCCGCGGCACCACTCAGCGCCTGGCTGCAGATCCAATACCTGAACACCTACTACAAGACCATCCGGGAGCGCGTGGGGCCAGAGCTGCAGAGCCAGCAGCTGGAGGAGGAGTACCGCTGGCTGCAGAGGAACACAGAGCCCTTCGTGCAGAGCAGTGCCGGCACCGCTGCCGCCACATTGTGCGTGCTGGCCACCACCTCCCTCATCTCGGCGCTGCTCACCGAGCTGCAGGCCTGACCCTGTGCCCAGCCAGCCCTGCCACATTCCTCCTCCTTGCCGGGGCAACTTCTTCTCCCCACCATGTACTTCCTTTTTTTTTTTTTTCTTGCATGCAATTAAACATGAGTAATGCTGGCGGGTGTGAGCACGTCAGCGTGATGCGCTGCGGCAGCCCTGTGCGCTGTCACCCTGTCCATGGCGTGTGGAGCTGGGGTAGTGCACACCCATGGCCCCAGACCCATGGGTGCGACCCTGCCCACGCTACCTGCCCTGCTTGAGCAGAGACAAGGCACATTAAGAGTAGATTTAAGTTGCTCTGACCAAAGATGGGGGAACCTGAGTAAATGGTGCAGGGGAGTCACCTGGACCGCGGCAGCGCCCTGGTTGCCTTGAGGATGCTGGATGGCTGAGCGCTGGTATGCACATTCCCCTCCAATGTTTGCTTCCCAGCCATGGCCCAGGGAAGACCTGGGGACATGCAGAGACACCCACGGGTGCAGAGGACATCATGACACAGGCATCCTACAGCGACAGGCAGAGAGAGTCTGGGCACTGTGCACTGCTGAGGAGGACAAGTTTGGTGGGCACAAGGAGGGGACACGGCGTGCAGGATGGGGATCCTTGGCCTTTGCATGGGGGAAGATGGTTCCTGTAGCAGCATCACTGAGGGACTCTCCTTGCACCTCAGACCCTGTGGTGCCAGGGTGCAAGTTGGGCACTCCCCAATCCCCGAGGGGCCCTGGGCAGGGAGGGAGCTTCGAGGAGGGTTTCCTTCCTCCTGCCCCAGCCAGTGCAGCCAGGCAGCCTCCCTGGGGCTGAGCTGCTGCAAGCACCTCTCATGTGACCGCCGGCTTCCTGTGCGCTTCCTGGCGTCTGTGCCGGCGCGCTCGCTACGTGCCGTGCCAGGCGCTGCCCTGAGCCCTCTGCCATTGCCCCTGGACCCAAGCACCATGCTGCGCCGCAAGCCCTCCAACGCCAGCGACAAGGAGCCAGGTCACAAGAAGGTAAGCGCCAGCAGGACCCTGCAGCCCCTTGGCACCCCTGGGTGTTCCTGTGGGCTCAGCACCCACCAAGCCCCAGGCTGCCCACCCCTCCTCCAGCAGGACCCTGGGGCTGGGAGAGCTGGAGGACATGGCCAGTGCGTCCGGACGGCTCGGATGCCCACGGGGCAGAGTTTTGTGCATCCCAGGGGTCCGGCACGGTCAGCCCCTGCCATGGTGGGCCACAGCGGCCTTGCCAGAGCTCAGTCCCAGCCAGCAAACACCCTGTCCCCAGACTGTCCTGCATCCTGCTCCAGCCCTGGTTTGTGGTACCCAGGCCCCGGTGGGATGTGCAGCACAGAACTGGCAGCCCTGCCTGCACCTGGTTCTGGGGGCAGAGCACCTTGGGGTGCTGCAGACAGCAGAGATGGCCACGGCCCCAGGGCTAGCGCGGGTGCAGGCCGGGGAGGCTGCGGAGCCGGCGGGGCTCTGCGCTCCGGGGCAGCAGGGCGGGCTCCCCCTCCACACACGTTGCCCGAGGTGTGGGTGGCTGCTTCCTGCCAGGGGGTGGGGAGGCTCGCTGCTCTGGGGCTGCTGCAGCGCGCGTGCAGGCTGCCAGGCGCGCAGTTCCCAGCCCAGCCCTTGCAGTGCTTGCATCAAGGTGTTTGCGGTCGAGGCAGCGCAAGGCTGCAGCCCCGTCACATGTGCCAGCCACTTCCTCCGGCACCGCTCACCGGCACCGCTCCACCAAGCGCCGGGAGCAGCCGCTGTGGCACCGCAGGCCCACCAGCCTCGCTGCCCTAGGGGCTGCCTGGGCGCAGAGAGGGCCACAAGCCACCCTTGCTGTCCACACTGACCTGCAGCATCTGCCTTCCCCCAGCACTGTGCACACCCCAAGTTTTCCTGGCTCCCGTCTGGTAGCCAAAACACTTCCCTCAGGCTTGAGCTCAGGCTGGCTTGTGCCCTACAGGAAAAGAGGGTGGCAACGACTGCTGGGCAGGCACAGCCCTGCAGGGACGGGCTCTCAAGCAGGCCACCACAGGAAGTGTTGCCCTGAGCACAGTCAGAGTCTGCCTGAGTCTGCAGGCAGCCTGGGGCAGGGCGTGGGAAGCTCCAAGTTCCCCACTGTTTCAGTGGTGTTTGCTCAGAGCTGCTGACAACAGAAACGCATCCAGTCCCTGTCCCTCCTGCACAAGAAGTTGCCTTGGCCCGCACCAGGCACTGATGGCCCAGTTTTGGCAGTGGAGAGCTGCGAAGGGAAGCAGAGGGCTCAGGGTTGTGCAGACGCCTATGCAGGGCCCCATCCTGGCCCGCACCAGGCAGAAGTCCCTGCAGAGGCACGTCCTCTAGGCTTGCACCCTTGCAGAGAAGTTCCCCAGCCACCTGGGGAAATCTGGATAAAACATCCCCATGTTCATGGTGGCCTGGAGAGCCCCAGCCCAGGGTGGCAGGGCCCAGCCGGGCATCCCCTCCCCTTGCCCAGCCGCACCCTCCGCTCTCACTTCCCTCTCGCTCCCGCTTGGGGCTCGCTGCAGCTCTTGCTGGCAGGGCCTGGCAGCCCTGGGCCCCGCACCCAGCCCCCCTGCTGCCTGCCCCACTTCCCATGCGGCAGCACACCGAGCGCAGGCCCCTGTGGGCCTGCCGCCTGTGCAGCCACACGCCGCCGCGTTCCCCAAACCCTCCTGATTTGCTTTGTGCTGTGTGTTAAACGGTTGTTCTTGCAACATCAGCTCCTTCTAGCCACAGGGCACAGGCAGATCTCCTTGCAAATTTTCTACAAGCTCAGCCATGGGGTGGCCCAGCAGAAAGTCTCAGCTGTGGACAGGTGCTGGATGAGTACGCGATGAGAAACCCTGGGTGCCCCCTGCCTGAGTGCTCCCAGGCACAGTTTAGTGGCTGCCTGCAGGCTCAGACAGATGTTATTTTGTTTGTGTAACCTGTCCAGGCACAAAACGGTGGGAGGCTGATGTGGGTCAGAAGGAGCCAGCCAAGGTGGTTGCACACTCACTCTTGGATCTGGGCAGAGGAGACCAAGCACTAGAGGCAGTGCGGCCAGGTAGGAAACCTGCTGATGCCTTGGGAGATGTCACAAATCCAGCACTGATGGCCCAGTGCTGTTTGTGTTCAATGCAAGGATAAAAACCAAACCACAACGCGAAGGTGTTTTGTCTCAAGGGGGCCAACGGAGGCAGGAAGGTTCTGGTGAGCTCGAGAGCCTTGGCACGTGAGCGGAGGCCCCACCAACATCTCCTGTAACCAAGCACACGAAGACCGGAGATGTTCCTGCTGAGTAAAGTCAGGCCAGGGATAAAGCCAGGTTTCTCCCACCCAAGCCAGCGGTCTCCAAAGAAATTACAAAAATAAATGGTAAAAGATGCTTGGTCAAGCCCACAAAAAGGAGAACAAGGACAGGAAGCTGTGAGGCCGTGTCCAAGGAGGGCCAGCCATCACAGAGGGCTGGAAAGGGCCTCGCTCACCTCCCACTTAAGCAGGAGCCCGTGGAGGAGGGGTAGAGCAACTTGCGAAAGGAAATTGCTGCGTTTGTGGTAAAAGCAAAACTGAGCAAGTCTGTGTGTGCTCTGAGAGCGCGGGGAAGCCAGAAACCGAGCGCACACAGCCCCGGCCACACAAACCTGCTCCCACAGCAGGCCTGCGGCCAGGCACTGAGAGACCTGGTGTAAGCTGGAGAGCAAAAACCAACAGCCCCAGCCAAAACAGCGATGCTCCGGCAACCACAATGAGACCATGCAGCAAGTGCACCCAAGAGTTCGGTACGCGTTAAGGAAAGCGAGCTGAGACAAGGCAAACGCATGCTGTGCAGGGTCCCCAGGCTGTCCGGCTGCCACCAAAGGTGTTCCTGGTGCGGGGAAACCCTTCCCTCAGCTAAGCTCTGCATGGGAAAGCCCAAGTTACCCTGAGCACATGGAGACAGGGGAAGAAGAGCCAAGGAGGCCACTAAGCAGGAGGCAGGCAGTCGGGCAACGGGACGACTGGAAGAGGCAGCCATGGAGTCCCAAGGATTGCACCAGGACTGAGATTTGAAACTTTCTTCAGTGGCTTTGCCACAAAATTAGAAGCAAATTTGCTGAGATGCCAGCATGGGAGGCACCATTCAGGCTGAGGGATGAGGATTGCAGGCAGAAAATGTGGATAAGGTCACCAGGTCCAGGCCTGGAGCTGAAATGCAAGGGGAGCAGTGGTCCTTCTCACTCACACTACGTCCACATGGCATCTTACATGCTCTCAGCAGCCAAAAACAGCCTTAGCTGATGGGAGGACCAACCCATGACACACCCATCACAGCAGCAGGACCCTCCACGTGCCAGCACCTTCCCTCGGGGTGGCCTATGAGACCCCCCCGCATCACCAGGAGCACCAGGACAGTCCCACTCCACTTTCAGCTCTTGCTTCCAAAATCCCTGGCTGAGTGAGGGGTCGCGGCAGGGGCGAGCCAGCATAGCCAGCCTGCATTTGGGTGCTGAGCAGAGCAGCTGCACATCGGAGCCCTGGGGTTTTCCTGGCAAATACCCAGCACACATGTCGCAACAGCAGTGTGTCAGCACAACATTGTACCCTGGCTGCCCCCTGACCAGCAGTGCCGGTCTCCATGCTGAAGCATCCGCAGCAGGTGCCAGAGCAGGGACTGCCACAAAAACACCAAAATTAAAGACGATTTGGGAACTGCAAAATGCACTTCTTACCCAGCAGTCCCTTGTGAGGAGCAGCAGCTCCCAGCACTAAGCCTGTTTGCCTGGCAGATGCTTTTGGCTTTGGACGGTGCTTGATCTGAGGGACCTGACGTCCACAGCAGTCAGCAGAGCTTGCGATGGGCTTTCTCCCAGCCTAGGGAAGCACAGGACAGTGGTGTTGTCAGGGGGGGGAGGGTGTCAATCTCCTGCCATGCTTGGAGTCCACAGATCCTGACCCTGTGGCCTCAGGACCCTCTGCGGGTTCCACGCCAGAGCAATCCTCTGGCAGAGATGTCAAAGGAACTGGCAGAGCCCCAGGGGAGCATCCCAATGCAAGTCGGGAGGAGGGGTGGTTAATGTGGCCCTGCAGGCCCATGCAGCAGGATGCAAGCAGCCCAGCTCTCCCACTGCAGTGAGCAGCTGGGGCAGTACCAACCAGCGCTGTGCCGCACAGCCCCTGCCCAGGCACCATGAGTGACACTGGGTCTCTGCCTCCCCCTGGGCTCCTGGAGCATGTCCAGGCCCTGGGGTGCTCACAGCATGCTGTGGCTCTTTGGTGTCGGCACAATGCAGAAACCAGGGAGGATGCACCAGCCAAAACCTCTTTGAATGCTGCCATTGCCCCCATGGCTGTTTCGGCTTGTTGAGGTGCCCAGCACCAGGGCAGATGGTGGGAGTCAGGGCAGGCATGAATCATGCACAGCACTGTGGAGAAGCCCTCACTCCTCTTTGCCTCCCCCCAGCTCTCCCTCCAGCGCTCCAGCAGCTTCAAGGACTTTGCCAAGGCCAAAGTCAGCTCCCCCGTGGTGTCCGAGAAGGAGTTCAACCTGGATGTGAATGTGAGTGCTTGTCCCTATGTGCAGCAGCAGCAGCAGCAGCAACCCCCCCTTCCTGGAACCTGCTCCATCCCACTCCCATGGGGATCCCGCTCCCATGGGGCATCCCATTCCAATGCATATCCCACACCCACGTGGCCCCCCAATCACTGCTCACCTGAGCGACTGGTCCCCCTGGTGCTGCACTGGTCCCAGAGGGCTTCCACTGCAGCCCAGGCCATGGGTAACTGGGCATCTGGCTCTGCTCTCCATCTCCCTCCCAGATCCCTGAGGATGAGCTCAGCAGCACCGGCCCTGACGATGCTGCACGGAGCAGCGGGATGAAGTTGGGCAAGAAGTGGAGAGCTGTCATCTCCCGCACCATGAACAGGAAGATGGGCAGGATGGCCGTGAAAGCGCTGGCCGAGGGGAAGGTGAGCCAGGTGCCTGGGCAGCCAGAAGAGCAGGGTGGCAGCCCCTGCTCCCACAAACCCTGCCCCAACACTAACCCTGTTCCTGCCGGCAGGGAGATGTGGAGGAAGAGGGGTCCCTGCCCTCCCTGTCCCCAGCCAGCAGCATAGAGGAGTCAAGCCAAGACAAGGTGCCCCTCTCCTATCTGGAGATGGAGGAAGATGGGCACCCATCCATTAGCCGCCAGCTGTCCAGCGGTGAGTGCAGCCCCAGGCAGGACCCCAGCCCTTTGCCCCAGGGCCAGGCCAGCCCTGATGGCCCACTGTCCCCTCTGCAGGCAGCGAAGTGTCCAGCCCCAGCCCTAGCCCCGCAGGCAACAACCGTGATAGCCTGCGGTTGGAGGAAAGCAGCCCAGCATACACCGGCCCCTTCTGTGGCAGGGCCCGTGTCCACACAGACTTCACTCCCAGCCCCTACGACAAGGACTCGCTGAAGCTGCGGGTGAGCGACCCCACAACCAGCCCAGGGATGGGGCGAGCTGGGGCAGAGGGCGAGGGATGGGGCTCGCACCTGGTGCCAGCCAGACAGCTGTGGGAAGGAGGGTGGCTGGGGACCCCTCCAAGGGTGCCAGGCATGGTGGTAGCTCTCCCAGCCATCCCCAAGCCCTCACACCCATCTCCTTGGCACAGAAAGGGGACATCATCAGCATCATTGAGAAGCCACCCGTGGGCACCTGGACCGGGCTGCTCAACAACAAGGTGGGCTCCTTCAAGTTCATCTACGTGGATGTCATCCCTGAGGAGACAGCCCCTGCCCGCAAGAGCCGGGGCCACAGCAAGAGCAAGCGGCCCAAGCCCAAGACCCTCCACGAGCTGCTAGAGCGCATCAACCTGCAGGTGAGGTCCAGTGTAGGCCAGGGGTCCCGCAGGGGTACAGGGGCATATGGGCACAAGCCTGCCTGACCAGCAGAGGCTCCCAAGGCAGCAGCAGGACTGCATGGCCAGCCAAGGGCATATTGGGCAGCAGGAGAGAAGGGGAAGCAGGGAAAGGATGCGATCACAAGGAGGAGAGCAAAGCAGTGCAGGAGGGAGACAGGGAACCTCTCTGCTTCCCAGCACCCCTTCATCTATCCCCTTACGACCTGTCCCTCTGGGCCCCTCCACCTTATGCCCAAGTACTGCTGCACAGGGACACACAGGACAGCCAGGGCTCGCCAATGGCTCAGGGCCAGCGCTCACTGCAGAGCAAGCCGAGGTGGAAGCCTGGGTTATGGGTTAGCACCAGCAGCCAAGCAGGGGGAAGCCCGCAGAGCCATGTTGCACTCGGCTCGCCTCCCTGCCACAAAGCACGCTGCCCTCTTGCCCCAGGAGCACACCTCCACCTTACTCCTGAATGGCTACCAGACCCTGGAGGACTTCAAGGAGCTGCGGGAGACCCACCTCAATGAGCTGAACATCACAGACCCCCAACACCGTGTCAAGCTGCTCACAGCTGCCGAGCTGCTCCTGGATTACGACAGTAAGGAATGGGCCAGGCAGGCTGGGGGAGAAGCCCCACATCAGCCTGTGCCCTGTGGGCCAAACCTGCCCGGCAGCCTTGGCTCTCCCTGAGCAGGGATCTGCTGCCCACTAACTTTGGCTTGTCTCTCCCAGCAGCGAGTGAGACAGAGGAAGGAGACAGCTCTGAAGCCCAGCCTTCCCCCATGGACCCCAAAGGGGACATTCCCCGGGACTCAGGCTGCTTTGAAGGATCGGAAACACTGGATGGCAGCCGGGAGGAGACAGAGCTGACAGGCCCCGAGGGGCAGCTGCAGGCACTCTCCCTGACAGAGTCCTCCTGAGCCCTCCCTGCCTTCCTGGACTGCCCCCTCCCGGGCCTGCCCCACTGATGGGGAGAGCCCACAGCTGCTTTCTGCTCAGGCTCTGGCCTGGCAGCAGGACCAGACTGGAGGCAACTGCTCCCCCCAGCCCGTGGGAGCCTTGCAAGAGAGCATGCGAGCCCCAGCAGCGGGTCCCCCGTTGCCCAGAGCTATCGCTCCTGAAAGCGGTGCAGCATCCAGCTCTCAGCCCCAGATGCAGCTCCCAGCCCCACTCTGCGGGCAGGCA
Organism: Apteryx mantelli; assembly: GCF_036417845.1. Taxonomy (NCBI): domain Eukaryota; kingdom Metazoa; phylum Chordata; class Aves; order Apterygiformes; family Apterygidae; genus Apteryx; species Apteryx mantelli. Next base: position 26,486,543 of record NC_089990.1, read on the forward strand.
CTGCGAGGCTGCAGCGAGCTCATTCCTCAGCCCTCCAAGGCAACACATTCGCTGCCCGAGGGTATTTTATGCCCTGCTGCCTTGTCCCTGCTGCCCTGCGCTGTCTCTTAAAACAGGCACTCCAAGCACTCCGGAGAGTCCAACAGAGACCTCGGGCAAAGTCTTAGGCTTACCAGCCAGGGCTGTATTGCCTCTTAGGGCTTTATCCCACTTTGCCCACAGTTTAAGAGTTCTCCCAGGCTAAGCAAACACAAGCGCACTGGATTCAGCAAAGACAGGGAGGTCCACAGCAGGCACTGATAGAGCAGCACCCAGCACCCAGCAGAAAGCATGCAAGAGAGCAGAGGCACAGCAGTCCCACTGAGCCAGGTACTCACAGCCAGGGAGGGCAGCTGTGCTACCCCCTCCCCCCCCAGCATCTTCCTCACACAGCTGAAGCTCAAGCAAAGCAGACAGGGAGGGCAGGAAAAGGTTTCCTGGAAAGCTTGGGTCAAGCAGGGCAGGGAGGTGAGGTTCAGTCGAGCCCTGACAGTAGCCCAGCAAGGGCCCAGCTGCTTCAATGGCCCCAGAGCACCACAAGGCAAGCTGGGGAGAAGAAATACCATGGGCTGAGCCAGTGCAGGACTCCCTCAGCTCCAGCTCCCTCAGCTTTGGGCAAGCAGAGACCCCAGCATCCAGGCCAAATACCCCAGCCCCAAAGGCTCATAGCCTGTCACGGTACCCACTACCCAACAGCACTTCTGGAGGGACCACAAAGGTAAGATGCCGGGGCCAAGCCAGCACCAACTGTTCCACTTCTCCCAGGATTGCTGCCCCGGCGGTGGATTGGTTCAGAAGCAGGGTAAGGTTGTCATCCCCATAGCTTCTGCACTGGGCTTGCCAGCTAACACTGCAACATCACAGCACAAGCTAGCTGGGCAGCTCCTTCCAGAGGGGCCAGATCCCCACCTACACACTAGCTGAGGCACCAGGGCCCTGCAGAGCCTCCCTGCTGAGGAACATGAGCCAGGCAGTAGCCAAAGCACAGGCCAGGTTAGAGAGGCTCCCCTTCTTCAGGACAAGATTGGGCAGTAGGCCCATAGCAAATAAGCAAGCTAATCCCCATCTTGAGGTACCAAGGCACCCACAGCTCTGCCCAGGAGTTACTTTGCCAAGGCCAGGCCCATTCAGGCCAGGCTCTCACTGCTGCACTTGCACATCTTCAGCTCCTGCACCGCAGCATCCACATGCGGGCACTGAATTTGTTCTTTTGCGCTTGACTCCAATAAAGCGTGCTAATACTTCTTGCTCTAGCCTTTGGTCTCCTCCTACCTGTGCCAAAGGCTTGGGGAAAGGGCTGGGGAGCCAGGCACTCTATCCTGCTTCTACACCAGGAAGGGATCAGTGCATTTTCAATGAGGCTGCAGTCAATTTAAAATCTCCCAGGACATCCCTTTGCTTTGCCCGATGGACTCCATCACTGCTCAGTGCAGGCTGCAGAGCCTTCTCACCACCCCCCTCCCCTTCCTTTCAGCCACCGTGAGGCACTGATGGGACTCAGATAACACAGAGGCTGGCTTGACCACACCACGAAAGTGTAAGACACGGGCTGAAGAGCTGCCAGGGAAAGGCAGCAGCCTGGGCTTTGGGTTGTTTGGGTGTTGTTTTTCTTTTTGTGGGGGGGGAGGGGCATGCACAGACAGACAGAGGCAGAGGCTACAGCTCAGCCATTTTTCAAACCAATTAAGTTTCCTTCATTGTTTCAAAAAAAAAAAAAAAAGCCCCAAAACAAAACAACAACAAAAAAACCCCAACCCCCCGGCCCCCAAACTTCCTTCACGGAGAACCTGAACAGAGCAGACAGGAACCACAGGTGCAGGCAGCATCCGCGACTGCCCCAGCAGGCAGCACTCGACACATTGCATTAGAAAATAGATTAGTAAAACTGAAAAATACACTTTTTCGCAACAAGTTTGAGATTTGGTCAGTAGCGTGTTGGGGCAGATGTGAGAGGCAGGGGGGTCTCCCACCCCAGAGCCCAGCACAGAGGGGCACACACCGGGGCAGGGCACAGCACCCCAGGGCAAGCGGCAAGAGCTGGTGCTAGCCCCAGGCCCCAGGACCCCAACCCCAGCTTGTGCCTTGCCAGGAGGGACAGGACGGGTCTGACCATCTGGCTGAAGGGTGGCAATGGCTGCAAAGTGGAGCAATTTTGGCCCTGCTTGAGGTGGGACAGCAGCAGTTCCTTCCCAGGTAAAAGCCTGGGGGGAGCAGCTCAGGCCAGAGGCAGGGCCAGGCCAGGTATGAATTAGCTGGCCAACCCCAGGGCAGCAGCTCTGCCTTCTCACCAGAGGCAAGTCCTCAGCACTCCTGTAGGCAGGACAGGGAGAGAGGGCAGCACCAGTCACCACATTAACACTATTTCACCCATTGCCCAGCAAGGCGCAGGTCAATACTGCAAGGAGCTAGGGAAGAGGAGTGAGAAACACAGGGCTCCAGAGGGACCGGGCTCCTCCTCCTCCTCTTTCAAGATAGCGGGTGGAGGAGAAAGTGATTTAAAGTGTGAGGCCAGGGAGGGAGGAACAATTCCTTTGAAGTCTCCTGGGACAGAGACAGAAGTATCAGAGAGAAATAAGCAGGACTGCCCTGACAGGGCCCTCCTGTGACAGCCACCGTCTGTCATCCACTCCCTTCATGTCTGCAGGGACACAGAAGCACTGGCCCCACAAGGCAGGGAATGGAGAATGCCAGTGCAAAAAATGGTGTTTCTTCCACCTCTAACTGATGTGGGGAAGAGCTTTGCCTCTCAGACACAAAGCCACCCCAGCCCAGCCACCAGAGGCATCAACAGGCCCAAAACTGGGAATGCTGCAATGGAAGGGGACCCCTGCCACAGGGCAGAGGTTTCCCACCATTGCTCAGCCCCAGCATCTCCTTTCTCTTCTGGGAAGGTGCAGATGGCTGACATCGAACAGCTAGTCCCATAAGAGCCAGCATGACCTAGAGAGGATTTAAGACCCTGAAAGCCAGTCAAGGATGGCTGAGAAATGGGTGGAGAGAGGAGAGGAGGTAGGAATCAGGGTTGAGCTTCTACAGAGTAAAGGGTGTTTGGTGTGCCACAACCTTGCAGGAAAGGGGGAGGGAGCGCCTGTGCTCGGAGCAGGTGCCCGGGAACAAATTCTGCCCTGGCGAGAGAGCTAGTGACACAGGCAGACCCTCCCCTTCTGCTCAACACAGCCCTCACACAACCATCCTGTGATGGGCATGGGGTGGAGTCAAGCAGCAGGAAGGTGGGCTGTCCCCCTCCTTCCCCTGAGCCCCCAGTTATACACAAGCCCCAGAGAAAAGATGGGAGGGAGGGCCCACGCCATGACTACTCTCGCACCTGCTAAGTCACATTAAAAGAGGGAGTATGGGAAGGAAGCTACTTTAAAAAGCGTTGTCAGCAGAACACCTTCCCAGTCGTTTTGGCCCTTTTGGCACCAAAGTGTCTCCTGACAACCCCTGCCACGTTAACCAATAAAACAATGCCACAAATTAGAGGAAGGAGGGAGGAGGGGAGAGAGGACGTTACTGCCATAATTGCTTTCCCCTTCCCATCAGGACTCCTCAGCAGCAGGGAGCAGGCCAACCCCGCTGTCGCTTCTGAGCTGCTCAGCCACAAATCATCTGGTCAGAGAGTTGGGGCCAGACGGAGGGACAGACCAGGCCACCGAGCTGGCTTTTAGCACTGAGGACAACCTGCAGAGCAAGAGGTCCTGCCTCGACCTGCAGGGAGACCAGCTTCAGTGGTGGTGAGCGCCCCTTAATGATCAACACGGGCTACTCACACTTATTATCCTTTGACACCATGCAGGGCCAGTGCCAGCCCACACTGCCTGCAAATCGAGGTGAATAACGACTAAAGCAAAATGGCTATGAGGAATCGCTTGCCTGCCATCCAGCCCATCTCCTCCTCTCCTCAATCACTTCCAGCTTTGATTAGACAAAACAAGAAAGTTCTCCCTTTCAAACAGAGGCTAGTGCTCTGCTTGCCCAGTGTCCTGGGATGGGATCGGGAGCTCCCCAGCCGGTGGCTGCTTCTCCTCTGGCATCTCAGTATTGCTCAGGGATGGCACAGGGACCTGGAGAGAAAAGAGAGTAAAGACTCACATGAGTATGCCCCAACACAGAGCATCTGTTTGTCCACACAGACACATGGCCCACCTGCCCTGCAGCCACCACCTCCAGCCTCAGTGGGCAGAGGTCCAAGCTGTGCTCAGGGAAAGAAGAACAGGGGTCGAGCAAACAGGCAAAACAGCAGCTTCATAAAGATGTGGAACACGGGCAGCTATAGGACTTTTCCAGCCAGTTGTCTGGACTGTTTCCGCTACAGAAACAGACTGCTCCTGCCCAAGCAGGGGAAGACCTAGTCTCTTCTCAACATGTTCACAGAATAGCTTAGGTGGAAAGGGCCCTCTGGAAGGCTCTTGTCCAACCACGTCCTCAAAGAAGGGCTGCTTTCAAAGCTAGAGCAGGCTGTTCGGGACTGTGAATCTCCAATGGAGAGTCCCCAATCTGTCAGGGTCTGTCCCAGTGAGACCCCTTCAGCTTGCACTCAGTGCCAAAATAAGACACCTGCAATCTCCCTACCCTCCCCAACTCCTTTGCTCTTGGCCTCCAAGGGCACCAGTTCATTCCTTTTGAGGTCAACCTAGGGATAGGAACCAAGAGGAGCTAAAGCACCCTCCCAGCCAGTTCCAGGGGGATGCTTGTTTCCAGGGCTAGACCACAACAAGTCTCTGCCAGCAGCATCTCAGCAAGGCCCCAAGTGTCACTTTGCTCCTGTTATGTCATGTTCTCAGCTTTCTCTCCGAGCAGGCCTGTCCCAGTCACACCTCACGTAGAGGAAATCACTCACGGCACTCTGATGAGGAAGGCTGCCGTCATTCTGCTGAGCACTGCTCTCTTCTGGCTGCCCACAGGGGCCCTGAGCAGTGGTGGGCTCCTGAGCACCGGGCCCCCGTGTGCACGTCTCCTCCTGAGCCGTGCTTTCCTCTTGCTGCAAGATGCCCCGTCTGTCTAAGACACTGCAAGAACAGTATCACACAGTCAGACCAGTGCCTCACCCGAAGTCAACTTCCCTTCCTAGCAGGACAAGTGCTGGTGGAAGACAAATGTTAAGGGAAGGGGTTCCCCCACCCAGGACAGGCTGTGCACAGCCTAACCCTGGTCTGTAGCATCTAGGTTTCTCCTGTGAAAACCGAGCACCCCAGAGAGCAGCCTGGTTCGGAGGCTGGGTATCCCCCCAAAATGAGCCCCATGGGAACAGTCTCTTCTCCTTACTCTCCCCCAAGGAAGAGAAGTTGCTGCTCCAACTGCTTCCCAAGCACATGAGGTTAGGTAGCACATTGTGACATTGAGTCACTGGAGACATGCAAGGAAGGCAACACAAGATCTTCCTCTCCAAAGGCTGTGTCCCAACTGGCCTTCAGAAGCCCTCAACACACAGAGCTGGCAAAAGGGAGCCAGGTCTTTTACCCAAACAAGCAGAGCTCCTCAGAGTCCCGCTCTGGGGGAAGAAGAGCAGGCCTGCCCTTTCAGAGCTTACCTGGGGGGCAGAGGCCCACACAGAACCTCACAGCAGTTCTTCACTATGTTGCCATGGCTGTAGGGATTCTGCACACGGTTCTTCCCAGTCCATGACCCCTTAATCTGCAATGTACGGGGCACAAGCTCAGAGCTGCAGAACAAGCCACCCCTATCACCAGGTGAATTCAAGAGCCCTTGTGCCTTGCTCACACACAAGCAAAGAAGGGCAGGGCTGCTTGCCTCAGCAAAAATCTGCCCTGCAAGGGAAGGGACAACTATGCTGCTTCTCTAAGCCACTGCTCCAGAGCTGCCATCTGCCCACAGAGCCCTGCCTCAGCACAAGCAGAACATGTCAGCAGGCTGGATGCAGCTGTGACAAATGGAGAAACTGAAGAGAAATGGAGAGGGCTCAGGGGAACAGAAAGACTACTTACATCTTCATTGGTTGTCTGGTTCAGCGCCACCAGGAAGGTGTGGAATCCAGTTAAGCCCACAACTGACCACAGGGTGAAGAAACAGATGAGCACCTCCAGGACAGTGAGAACAGTTAAGGACTGGGAACAGCCTGGGATTACACCCACTCCCACCCCAGCTGTGTCCCTACACCCAGGCACACTAGCCTGCTTCTCTTGTCCTTTGCCTCATCATTGCTTTCTGCTTCACCCACCCCCCAATGGCCACAAAACTGTTGCTTGCTTTGTAAACAAAGGAGAAAATGCCCTGAAAGACTCCTTAGGGAACCCTGGGCATAAAGTTTCCAGTTCCTCCATAACACAACTCACACTTCTCCAGGCTTTGGAGAAGCCAACTCTCCCGTGCTGTGGAAGGATATGTTCCTGGGGTTTCCTTCAACGTATTCAGGAACCCAATCTTCAGAGATTCTGACAAAACAAAAGAAAGAGGCATTTGGTCGCTGGGACATCACGCGGAGCCCAGTTCCCTTTCCCACTCCATCACCTTCTGGGTCTGCAACATCCTCCCTCACCCTTAACCAGCCCAGCCAATCATCTCTCTGCAGCCAGACTCACTCAGTGCCACATAGACTATGTTGAAGGTGAAGATGTAGATGGTGAGGAGTGAGAGCGAGAGGATGAAGAGGTAGAAATAGCGGTAGTTCCTCTTCCCCACGCAGTTGCCCACCCAGGGACAGTGATGGTCGAAGCGCTCTGTGAAAGCAAAAATGAGATCAGTGCTGCTCTGCTGTGGTCCTGCCTACGAACACTTATTCCTGCACCCCAGACTCAAAAATTTACAAGGCAGAGAAGGACTCCCTAGGCCATCAAGTCCAACCCTCTGTCAACTGAGAGTCCCCTACCAGAAGTAAAAGGGGAGGCCAGGTAAGAGACCACAAAACTGTTTTACTGATGAGCGAGTTTACACATTACAATAAAATTTAAGAGATCGGCCCCATGCACGTCTTCTCTCACAGAGACCTGAGGTATAATGACTTTAGCTAAAGCAGCATACAGGTTAGATGAAGGTCTAGGGTTTCAGAAGTTCTTATCTAACCCATGTGCTGCTTTACTCCTCCAGAATAATTAGAGGAGGGCTCAACAAGCTGCATAAACACTCAAAGGGATGGTAACCTGCATAGGAAGACAGGGATCAAAAAGATTAGGATTTCTTCCTTAAGAAGGGATGCTGAATATGAACTAATTAGGATATACAAAAGGGCTATGAGAACTGCTATGCAGTAGGAGAAACACAAAAGGAGCACTCAATGAAACAGCAAGATCACCAGGTGATAGGTTTCAAGCTGAAGCAAGGAGCTGTTTTCACACAAGCAGCTCTCCAGCAAAACCCTCTAGCCCAGCAAAGCCAGCAATTCAGTGAAGTTCAGAAATGAATTGTGCATTTATATAAATAAGTTAGACGTATACTAGACTAATTATTGTCAAAGCAGTACTGGCAAAGATGAACCATCTGGCTTGAGGTTCTGCACAAATCTCCAGCTCCTTGGGCTTAAGATGAAGTAGTTTGTTCTCATCTGTCCAGCCAACACTGTCCTGCGCTTCCCTCCGTTGGTGCTGGAAGTGGGCACAGTGTGAGACTAGATGTGGAGTGAGACTAGGTCCAGATCTTCACCCGTTCTGTTCCACACGCTCTCATGTAATGCACAGACACTGCAGCAGGCATGGCCTCTTCTACTCACCCACACAGTTGTCACAGATGCTGCAGTGAGAGGCACGGGGCGGACGGAAGATCTTACATGTGTAACAATACTTCAGCTTCACTATCTGGTTGTTGATCTGGAAGTTTTTAATCCGTGGGGGTGGGCGCTGACCCTGTGGCACAGTCCCATTCGTGGCCTCTGAGAGCAAAAATCAAGCAGGTATCAGACTTGCTGCTATGACACAACAGGCCTAGAAAAACTCTCCTCCCCACTTACTCTACCAGTAGGATCAGAGCCTGCTGGGTATAGAGCCAGCAGCCGCAGCTCTCCTTGCACATTCCAGAGCCAACCTAGGAGTTACAAGCCAGGCAAAGAGATGGCAGAACTTTGCCAAGTGAACAGACAAGGAGAAAAAAAATCATTGCTTGGACATGCATCCACCAAACTTCCTCTCTACCTGAAAGATCAAGTGACTCACAACAAGCTTCCTGCACCCCTTCCCAAGAGCAAACTGGTGTGTTTGTCTATACACAGCTACAAGAGAAAAAGCAGTTTGTGAGAAGGCCTCCGTTTGGGGAAGGGAAGCAGGTACACCACACCATTCTTTTGAGACTCAGACAAGCAGAATTAGCCAGCAGGTGGCAAGATTTGAGGCAATCCCCATTTTTGGAGGGCCAGCAGGGAAGAAAGGCTCTGCACCAAATGCAGTCCATATGTATGCCAGAAACGCACAGGCTAGTCCAACTATCACCAGTTCAACTGTCTCTAGGCTCAGCACTCACCAATCTCCATTTCGATGAAGGCTGCTTCATCAGGCAGGGCTCTCGGGATCACCCCAGGATCGCTGAAGCTTGTTCGCAAGAGTGTGGCCATGGCAAACAGGAAGAGAACTGCTGCAAACACAGGGATGGCTGGAGACAGTTGGACTGCCAGGTACCGACACCTGCAGAGAAATGCCAGGAGGTGATGAATCAGACCAAAGCAAGGCCCATATGAGCCAGGGCCTAAAAACCTGGCAAGACATCGGAGTCCAGACTTTTCTGCATAACCATTATAGCTAGAGAGATGTTCAGCACTTTCTTCCGACCCCAGCCACCACACAGTAACATCCCTGAGGCAGCTGTAACAATCAGTCATGATCAGAAGTACTACATTTGTAACCAGCTAGAATATAGTATACATCTCAGCATTTAATTTTGTTTCCAGCTCCATTTTATTCAGAGTGATGGGTGACCAACAAACATGCAACCTGCCGGCTCAAAGGCCAGGCTCGCAGGAGCTCGCCTAGAGGACACACACTGCAGCTAGCTGCCAAGGAACAGACCAAACTTCTAGGGGAAGTGCCCAGGGCTTTGTCTGTGAGACCACCACTGGAGCCAAAAGGCATGGAACAGCACAGGAGAAGTGGGAACCTCCGATTGTTCCCTAAAAAGACAGCTTCCGCTACCACATGAATTACTTTCCAAGGATTAACTATATCCCATGCTTCTCACTAAAAGGTTCACTTAGAAGTGCAGTGTTCTCACACAACAGAACATCTGGCCTCCTTTACTTTTCTGAGACAAGGGACTTGAAAGCTCCAAATAAAGCAGAAAAGGTCTTTCCATGCCTGCCCCAAGATAACACCAGTTTAAGAAAGGAAAAGAAAAAGCAAGCTTCATAAGATATAACCAGGAAACAGAGGAGTAAAGGCCTTAATCACATACATGTGTAATACCCACCTAGACCCTCCAGGCTCACCCCTACCTTGCACTGCCCACTCTAGAAGGGTAATCTCCACAAACATCATGAGGAGCCAGTCTTCAACCAGAAAACCTGCACTAGGATCAGGGCACTTAAGCAGCACAGACAAGGCTTTCCAGCAGAAAGCATGGCTTGAGCAAATTAACTTAGCTCAACACCACTAACAGTGCAAGGCTTGTTTGCTTTTAAATACAGAGAGGCCTAAAAAGAAGTCTATGTTGCTAATCCCCTTGATTGAGACAGTGCAAAGGGAGCAAGGAGAGTAATCTTATTATGTCCCACGTCACTTCTAGACACCCCCCCCCATAAGTGCACCTTTATAGGCACTGCAGGACAGGCCATACAGAAGGCCTGTACAGAAGTCATGCTTTAGAGTGGCATTGGGCTGAACAAACAAATTTTTAATCTGGTTCCTTCAGAAAACACTGTTTATATTGGGAAAAGTTCCTACAAGCTTAATGGAAATTCAACCCAAACCCTAACATTTGCGTAAAATTTCATCTTTCCTTGCAAGCCTTGCATCTTCAGCTTCCTGCCACTGAAGCTGGGTACCCAGATGTCAAAGTAATACCTGCCCTTGCAGAGATGGATTCCTGTTCCAGATTCTTGTTCCCATCCACCAGCACCCAATTGTTCTCCAAGAAAGTTTAAGGCTATTTTGGTAAAAGGCTTGGAACTATCCTCTCCAGTGAATTTGTCATCCTCATCAAGGGCATTTTTATGCCATTTGTAGGATTAATCATTCAATTTCAGATGGTCTTCTCATCCGTATCTTCTCTGAACGCTATGAAGTTTTTAGCTCCAACAGGCTCTTCTGCAGCAACAAAATTCTGCAAACTCATCATTCACTGCAGGAAGGCTCATCAGATTTTAATTTGCCATTGCTTGATTTCAGTGACTGTCCGCTTTGTGCAATGAGGTTCAGAAACCAAACACACACATACTCTAAGCCAAGAGCTACACTACCGTATACTTTGGCCACAGCTGCAAAAAGAAGTGTCCACAGCACTGCACAGAGCCTGTCCTCCAAACCAGTATGGTTAATTTTAGACACTACAAACTCTATAATTACTTAAAACAACACAGCCTTTAAAGCTGTCCACATGCAAAGCGCTCATGACATTTGAAAAGCTACACTGAGCAGTCAAAGGGCTGGACTTACTGTCTTAACGCAGCCTAAGAAAACTTTGGCTTCCCTTTGCAAGGACAAAGTCTAGAAAGAGAGCTGCACGTCCGTCACCAATTAAACAGCAACTCGGATCCACTGTTGGGAAGGAATATAGATTTATTCTTGTAAAAGCTGGACACTAAGTCTGCCTCAAAGGCCTGGAACTTGCCCCCTTGCCCAACTGACATGACAGCTTTTATACACTGTTGTAACCACAAGGACAAATTATGGGCTTAAAAAATGGATGCATGCTGTTAAAATGGTGTTAAAGTTGAGCTGAAATTATGCCAGAGTTTCTAGTCTCAGATATATACTAACATCTTCATAAGTTTCTTAAGTGTACTGTGGACAAAGAGATTTATTACCTGCAAGCACATGATCTGTGCTGGGTGTACTCTTCCAGGCGCAGATCTGAAAGCTTTACACAACAGTACTCAGGAATAAGCAGGATTAGTCCTTGCAGCGACCTGTGTGTTCCCTGCTCGGTCTGCTTACAAGCACAAGCATGGGATGTGACTCACGCACTGCTGACCATTTTCTATGAATCCTGGTAAGAAAACCTGCCCTCTGGGGATACAGCAAGTCCTACTGCTGCTGAGGTACATCAGGAGTAGCCTCAAGATTAATGTTACCACACTGCAAAGTAGAATGGGAAGAAGCTTGCAATTTTAAGAGATGGCAGATCTGCACACTACCATTCTTTCCTCCATGGCAGGAAAAACAGCACTATCCAACCTGTATTTAGGCCCTTCCTTTTTGCTCCCAGTGTGGCATAAACACAGGACAGATTAGGTCCCCAATGCAGAAGGAAAGAGCAGCCAACCCAGACAGATTGCAAGTCTGTCCAGAGTTGGGTAGGAGGGAGGACAGGGACAAAACCCCAGAAGACAATAGATGACTGTCATCCTATCTGATGGTGAAAAGATATCTAGAAACTCACAGCCTGAAGTATTAATGTTAATCAACTCCTTGAACAGCCATTCAGTGAAGTGCATGAGATCTCTCTTCAGCTGAGCCATTATTCTGTTGTCATTGTCTCTCCGGTAGAGAGCAAACATCCAGGCGCTGTGCTGGATACTCGAACCCCGTAACTCAAATGCACCCTGGCACAGCAGGGGCTGAGCAGATGCCTTCTGCTTTCTCAGGTGACAGTGCTAATAGCATCGCTGTATCACCCTGCCCTAATACAGCCTGGAGGCAAGGTCAAAGATTTTAGAGCTAGACAAACCACCCACAACACTGAAACTGTTGGAGCTGCATCCTGAGACTCAACGCTTCGCCCACCGCATGCCTCCCACCCCTCCTTGCACTGGAAACAAGCGCTTTCATGACAAAGACAGTTTTTAAAAAGGAATCTTTCAGAAAACATGCCCAGTACATCCTCCAAGGCCAAGCACCTTTCAGAACGGCTAAGCAACCAATCACGCCACCATGCGAGGTTTTGATGCAGCACTTACTAGCCCAGAGAGTATTCATTCTAAGCCTAGTCTACAGCACAATTAGGCTCAGTAATTCATTTACATTAGTAAGTAACAGGCATTTTAAAGACCTTTTGTTTGCGAAAACTAAGAATCAACAGAGACCTACTGTTGGGATGTAAGGATATGTGCTCCCCAGCCCCCACCCCTCAAAACATCTATGTTCTTGAGCGTCTTGTCATCTAATATTGGATAACACAGCATGACTGCAACACATCACAGAAGGGCTAGTTTGAGAAAGGCTTGCACAAAGAAGTCATTAGAATGGGGGGGTGGGAAAAAAGATTGGAGGGGGGAAAAAAAAGCAGCAAGAAGCAACAGATGGGAGGATGCTACGAGTTTATGGTGCAATGATTGATTATTTTGAGAACATTTCAGAAGGTTTGATGCAACCAGCACATTAAGCAAAGTTCCGGAGAAAGGGAAAAACAAACATGCCAGTCCCAATGAGAGTGGACTTAAGCCACGTTCATCAGGCAACACATCTCACGGTCAGGTCCCTGCAGGGTTTAGTGCAAGATCTGTGCTACGATTCACTTAAATTTCATTTGCAAATCATCTATTTACTTTCTTAAACTAATGTGCAACCAAACTGTTTACTTGTCATGAACAATAACAAAGCAAAGCAATATCTTTACAAAATGTTTGACCCTCATTAGAAAGAAACTGCAGAGCACTTACAGTCATCTGCATCTCCCAGACTTTGGAAGATTTCCAGCAGCTAATGTACTTACTGTAAGCGTGGAAACTGGTCTTCTAAAAATCTGGGCAACTGGTGCACTATAATGCTACAGTTTGGAGTCATTTACCAAGCAGTGTTCAGGCAGAACATGAGTTGTCTAGAGAAGCTGTCTGCATCTATCAATAGTGATGCAGAAAATGCTTGCTAGAGTCTCAATTCAAGTGCAGTTTCACTGCTAGCTCACTCCAGGCATTCCCAACCTAACCAATACAGCAACTGATTTTATATGGAAGACAAAAGTTACACAGAAGTTATTGTTCTTTTCCCAGCTATGCTCAAATCTCTGCACAAACAGGGAGACAGCACTTTGAGATCTCTGTAACAGCACCATTTCCCACACAGGACGTACACACTACAGGGGTGGATCTAACAGTGGGGTTTTCCTGGCTGAAGCCCTTAAGATACGTGCACCAGGCAATGAAGAACACTCTCCAATTCTTGTTTCAGATGGACAAGCTGACATTAAAAAGGTGATGAAACTTGAGCACTTATAGGTAGAGGATGATGAGAAAAGGAAGCAACGTTTTTCTTTTCAAAAGGATGCCACGTACCAGACAAATGGCATACAATTCAAAAAATGGGAGCAGCTACTCTCACAAAGAGAAGCCTATTCTCACAAGCCAAATGAACTGAACCCTGGATGCAGAGTTTACCTCTATCAGAGAAAGTAAAAATACTAAAAAGCAATTATTAATTTCTGTATAAGTTTTGACAGTGCTTGACACAAACCTAATCAGATATAAAAGATATCTTCAGAAGCACATATTATCAATGCAAAACCTTGGAGGTCTGGGTTTTGAGAAAAAAAAAAAAGCAGAAAACTAAGACACATGAAGTATCAACATAAGTACTTCAACTCATCAGAAAACAAAGCAATTTTAATCTCTAATAGCTAAGAAGGTAGAAAGAATAGAGAGATAAACACACTTGGTTATTGGAAAAGCAAACAGCAGTCATTTCAGGAGCCTGGCATTGCAGGCGCTACCTTGCCTATATCATTTACAAATGTTGAGTGTTTAATTTACGTTGAAAAGCTCAAGACAAAAAAAGAAATCCATTTCTCTAGATTCTGGAGAGCTGAAAGCCTTTGACTTAAGGAGAACCAGTACTGCCACACTGATAAACTGAAAAGATAAAGTCTCCAGAAGTCAAAGAGAGGCTGTTACCTCTCATCATCCTAATTCCAAAACCTGTCTCACAGGGGTTTTACTTCTGCTTCTCTTCATGCTCAGATACTAGAAGCATAGTTAGATAACTAAGTGCCCTCACACAAAAGCTTACATATCCAATAAATGTCTAAAAATAACACAAACAGGATATTAAACATAATTTTATGCAACACATCATAGTCATAGAGTATATCTGATTAAACATAGGTCTCAGATACTGCAGGGACCATTCTCAGCCTTTATACAGTGGAAGGTGCTTTCTGCCAAGGTAGTGGTAACAGAGGTGCCCTTGGACAGAGGACTCCAGCCACTGCAGATCACTCCCTCAGAAGTCGTCACAACTACATTGCCCTCTGCTTTATCTGAAAGGGAGGAGCCGGAACTTCAGGTAGAATATTGATAACTGGAATCAATCCTCCAGGTCTTGCTCTTTCCTAGATGAAAATATGAATGCGATTCCAGGTCATAGCTCTAAGGGCTAGAGAACAAAAACACAAAAATTCCCGCATGCAGGGCTGAGTTGGCTTCAGACCATTTCACTGGAGATGCAGCAGATCAGCCAATGGCATCGGACCTGCATGAAAAAAATTACCACCAGCAGCAGCCAAAAGAGAGACGCTGTCATTTCACGGCTGGGGAGGACTCTTTCAGCGAGGAACGCTGCTTATCTCGTGACGTACGATGCCAGTCACCACCAGTTCTACAGCAACAATGTTTGTAATCGGAGCCAAGCCAGAGCAGCCTGGAGGGCAAGCATCAAACCAGCACTGGCTCAGATTGTGTAACAAGACATTTTCTGACTCCAGGCATCCCCAACTCTTGTTTAGACAAGGTGTGACTGCGCAAGTGATTCAGCTGAATGAAATAAGCATTCAAAACACTGGCATCCCTGCAGTTAGCGTACAAGAATTAAAAAGACTCCTCCACCCACCTCATTCTGTCTCTCTCCAAAACCAAATTCTAACAACTGGAATCCTTCCTCTGTAGAACTAACTTTAAGGAGGAAACTGAATTTCCATGCAAACACCAAAGCATATGCCAAAAGCAGAAAAGAATGAATAACACAGTTGGCAAAAGATAAAAAATAAGACAGAGACTGTTCTGCAAAACACTCAAATGCACACTGAAGACATAAAAGGCAAATGGGGCTCTCAAGCAGTCCTGTTGATTGGCCTCTCAGTTTGGTCGGTGAAATGGAGACATTTTGGTGTGATTATGGCTGGAAAGGTAAGGCTTCATTCTTATCCCTGCCACAAAATTCCCCAAATTCAAAAATTCCAAACAATTTCAAAACAAAGCCATCTCTTTCAAACAGAAAATATTAAGTTATTTTGCTTCATCATCTAAATGAGTATTTTAGATTTTCCAAACTTTTCCCATTCTCCCCAATCAAAACCATTCCGCAGAGTCAACTCAAATTCACAATTCACATTCCCAGCAGAACTTCACTTTGGCAAACAGCCTTCACAAAGATGACCCTCCAGCTTTACTCACAAGGCAAGTCCTGGATGTCTCCCTGTGAGCAAGAGTACAAGCGATCGCTCCCAAGGCCTCCACCTCTCACAGCAGAGGAAAGGATTTCAGATTACAGAGAGGAAGAAAGATTCTTATCTCTAAGAATTTCCAGTCACATACCTGCTACACTTACAGCCAAACTAATCCATCACACTGCCAGCTCTACCAACACAGCCTAGGACAGGAAACGCAAGCGTGGTTCATTCTACCTCACGCGTAGCCACGACAGGGCCTGCAAAGGGCAGATGGTAAGGGTAAACACAGCAGAGGGGAACACTGCTTTACTCTTCTGCTGAGGACAAGCACCACAGGGGGCAAGAGCAATTATCCCTTGTAATAAATGTTTCTGGAGCAGTTACACTTATTAATTCTTTCTGCAAGGCAGGAAGTCTTAGCCCCATTTTTCAGATGGGGGAAAAAAACAGTGGTGACATTTCTTACCTATGAACTCAGACTGAGTCAGGGATCGCTTTGGCTTTTAAAACGCAGGAAACCCAACCACTTGTATCATAGTTGTATGACACCTGTCTCCAAAGCCACACAGCAACTAAGCAGAAAAAACAGTCTTGTACCTGACCAGGGCCTGATGTTAGTCATTTCCTCACTTCTGCTTGGATGTGACAAGTCTCTACGGACTGTTCCAGAAAGACCTTTCCAAGGCTGTCAGCAGTACCCTCTAACAAAAGGAGCTAGGGAGGGCAATGCTGAACCAGAGGAAGTCAAGACAAGTTCCCTGGTCTGGGGAAGATGTCTAGGAGGCTAGCATCTGGGCAGACCAGCACAGAGATAGTCCTGTTTTTCCAAATGCTTTATGTATCTGAAGGAATAACCAGGGCTTACTTAGCAAACAGTTTCTTCCTTGTTTGTACTGCCTAGATTGCTTTCCTGGCTTAAAGATGCATGCACAGCCTTTGTGTTACTCAACACCATTTAGGATCATCACCTCCCTAAGAATGACATAAACATGCTGACAGAGTCAAAGGAAGGAAAGTTTCACGATTGCTTAAACTGATCCAAGCTCCTCCTCATGCTCAAAGGGGCAGCCTTGCCCCCTCCTCATACTTCACCCCAGTGTTACTACTATTAGCCAAACACATGCTAATTTTTATTTATTTTTTAGTAGGATTGGTTTACAGCCAGATCAGTTACCCAACCCAGCTCACTTAAGAGGCAGGCTCACATGGCTGGGCATGGAAGAGCCGGAGGGGAGGGGGAAGGTCCTACTCTTTCAGCAGCAGCAAAGACTTTGGCTGCAGCTCCCCAGGTTGCAGAGCTAATCTAAAAATGGGACAGATCCTCTCCAAACTCCAGGGCTTAAGCTCAAGGGAGGGTCAGCTACAATTCAGCACTCTGCTACAGCTAGTTATCAAGCAGCTGCAGGGTAAGTTGGATCAGAGCTAAACTCCCCACACAAGGAAGCTGAGTGCTTTTTTGTTGTGTTAATTCTTCAGCTGAGTTACCTCCCCGATCTGACTGACCTGACAGTCACACACACCCCGTTGCCAAGGCAAGCAAACAGGCAGGAATGCAGGCCATGCCCCAGCAGACCAGGCTTACACTGATCTAAGTTGTAGCAGTGATGCACTAGCATCCCTTCCAAGCATAGACAAGGAGCGTTCATCTCAATTACTGCCACCTCCAGCTATGCTCAACACATGGGGCTGCAAGCCCTGATCCCCAGAGTGTGACAAGCTGACACGGAAACACAACCTGCAGCAATGAAGAACCAGGGTCACACCACGGGCCAAGAAGCCTCAGGAGCCAGCAAGGGGGAAAAGCTCCAGAAGAGCCGACCCTCCCCCAAAATCTCAAGATTCAATCTGTTAAGCGTCAAGAAGCAGAACCCACCACAGAGAGCCACACTAAGCCAAATTCCTCCCCTCCACACTCTCCTCCCTTACCCAAATCCACCAAGTAAACCACAAACCCTGACCAAAGCCCCTTCCTTGGCCTCGGGCTACATCTGGCCATTCAGGCCCGGTAACTCCTTCCCAAGCAGGGCTGGGGCCGCGGCAAACTCACTCAAAGGCAAAGAAGAGGGCGCAGGTGCCGAGGATGAGGAAGAGCGTCAGGTAGAAGATGCCCTTCTGGCGGGCCATCATGATGCGGCCATCGCAGCAGAAGGTGTTCCTGCCCGGCAGCTTCTCCCATTTCCGAACCACCTTCTTCCTCGCCACCATCACCGACATGGCTGGGCCGTCACAGGGGCCTCGGCGGCCGCCACACGTCCAGGCGCTGCTCCTCCGCCGCCCGCGCCCCCGGCATCCTCGGGGGCGCAGCTCGGCGCGGCGCTGCAGGGGAGGGAAGGGGAGAGCGGGTCAGCACCGGGGCCGCGGGCCGGGCGGGGGGCCGCGGCAGGCCCCACTGCCGCGCAGGGCGGCCGTCGCCGTAGAAACCCCACTGAGCCCCGGGAGGGGGGTCGCCATGGAAACCCGCCGGGACCGGGACCGGGGCGGGGGGCGCAGGGGCGCGGCCACGGCGGGCCCCAAAGCCGGGGCACCCAGAGCCGCGGCGGGAAAGGGGCAGGGCAGGGAGGGGCGGGGCAGGGCAGGGCAGCCCCCGCCCAACGGCCGCCCCGAGGTGCGGCGGACGGGCGGGCCAGAGGGGGGCCGGACCGTCGCTCACCCCTCGGCCGGTGTCGGCGGTGCCTCGGCGGGCCGGGCGGGCCGCTCACTCCCTCAGCGCTGCGGGAGGGGCCGCCCCGCCCCGCGCCGCCGACGGGGGCGGGGCCGCTGCCAGCCATTGGCCCCGGCCCGCTCGAGGCTCCGCCCCGTCGCGACGCTCTGCGCCTTCCCATTGGGCGCGTTCGAAGTCACTCTGCGGCGCCCCCCCCCGCCGGCCCCGGCAGGGACAAGGGGAGGCCGGCGCGGGAGGCGGGGCCGCCCCGTGCCGGCACGTGGCCGGGGGCGGGGCCTGCGCCGCCGCGCGCCGCCGCGGGGCGGGGGCCGAGGGCAGGGGGCACGGCCGGGGGCAGAGGGCAGGGGGCAGGGGGCACGGCCGGGGGCACGGCGGGGCCTCTCGCCATCACCGGGGCCGCCGCAGCCTCTCCGCCACGGCCGGGGTCATACGGGGCGGGGCAGGCCAGAGGGGCAGGCCAGAGGGGATGGACAGGGGACACAGCGGGGTGGAGAAGGCGTGTCGAGGGGGATGGGCACGGGACAGACACACGGTGTGTGCAGGGGACAGACAGGAGACAGACATGCAGCAACACATGGCGTGTGCAGGGGGACAGACAGGGACAGACACACAGCGTGTGCAGGGGACAGACGTGGGACAGACACATGGCATGTGCAGGGCACAGGGACAGGCACACGGCATGTGCAGGGGGACAGACACAGGACAGGAACACAGCATGTGCAGGGGACAGACGAGGACAGACACACAGCGTGTGCAGGGGGACAGACGGACAGACACAGCATGTGCAGGGGGACAGACAGCAACACACTGTGTGCAGCGGACAGGCAGGCACAGACACATGGAGTGTACAGGGAACAGACACGGGCCAGACACACAGCATGTGCACAGGGATAGACATGGGACAGGCACACGGCCTGTGCAGGGGACAGACAGACACACGGCACGTGCAGGGGACGGACATAGGACAGACACATGGCGAGTGCAGGGGACAGATATGGGAGAGATTTTGCCTTCGCAGTGCATGTGTCACGCAATCAGCCATTTCCTAACAATTCCCCACCCCAGGATTGTCCAAAAATTTAAAGTTGTGCTTGCCAAAGGCCAGTCCCCCGTTTCCTTTGTGCCTGCTGCCCATACTGACTGAGAATCGGTACTTCATATCCAGAACAAACCCCCAGGTTCCCCAAGGTTATTTTCTTAAATTCCTGTTTTCCTGCAGCCATCCCTCATTCCTGCAAGCCACATCCTTTTCCTTCTCCCCGCAGGGCAGGAGGTACCCAGAGGAGGAACTTAACGAGCACATTACAGGCATTAACAGTTTTGTGCTCCTCAGGGACATGAAGAGCCCCAGAGTTTTCATTCCAAGCATTCCCAAGGACAAGCCCGAGGAGGAGCCGCTCAGCAGACCCTGCTTGCACCGGAGATCCCAAACTCCCCAGAAAATGGGGCTGTCCCCAGAGGGCAACCACACTCGGGGCAGTCAGGCTCCCCGGCTGATGCCCTGGCTGCGTGGTCAGGCTGAAAGGCCCCCTAACACTGTGTGTTGCGCTGACACGCATCAAGTCCAGCAATGTTGAAGGGAGAAGGAAATGGTGGAGGGGCATTACTGTGTTTTTCCTAAGAGTGGAAAAAAAAACCCACCCAAAAGTCCAAAAGAAAATGAACGCTTTGCTTTCTTACTTAGCCTCTTGTATTTGCATCTGAAGGAGAAATGCCCTTGACACCAGGCAGCAGGAATGAGAGCAGACAGAGCTGGGATCCCTGCACCTTTACAAACTCTTTGTGGTTTGAACTGGTCGGTTTGGGCCCCCTCCCCATTGGCCACATGCATCGGTGCCTCACCCTCCTCTTCCTCGGCTCCACTCGTCTCTGCCTCCTCCCGGTCTCTCCCTGCCCTGTGACCTCCCTTTTCAGTTAGCTGATTCCATCCTACAGCAGCTCGACCTTTACCAAGACCCTCCATTTAAAAATAAGTACAGCTTCCTGCAATCACATAGGTAAAAAAATGCCGTGTTTGACTCCACTGGGTATTTGTGTGGTCTGCTTAGAGCTTGCCTTAGGGGGGGGAGAGGGGGCGCAGGGAGTTATTTCACATTAACTTCTGCTTTTTCTCATTAACCCCTGCAGGGTACTGTGTTTCCAGTGAGCTGGCTGGCTGGCGGTGTGACATTCAGTCTGGGATGTGTTAGGGGAGCGTTAGTGCCCGTGGGTGCAATTTCGGCTGATCCCTGTGTGGGGGGACCCTGGCTCCCGTGCAGGGGCAGCTCTTCACCACCGTGGCCTCACAGCATCACCCGCTGCTGGCGTGGCGCATCCTAGCATTACTCCACGGCCGAGGGCTGCCCCGAAACACTGCCTTTGGGAGACATAAGCAGCCAAGGCACATCGTGCAAGAAAGGGACCTGGAAAGGACAAGGAATCACCTCCGGGACTGCATTAAACAGCACTCCCTGGAAAGGCTGTTTCAGGTCGGCATCTGCCAGACCTGCCGCTAAGGTCAGCTGTGGCTACAACCTCCCCTGAAGCCTTGCCCAAGATCTGACTGTGAGCCTGATCATTGCCAAACCCCACCTGTTCCCCTTTTCTTTTCCGTTTTCTCACAATATGCGGCCCAAAACACCCCTTCCCCTCTGCAAGGCTGCTCAGCAGCAATGTGGCGACCTCAGGGTGGAAAACGCTTGGTGCTAATGCATTGGGGCTTGCGGTAAAAGGAAAAGAAGACATCAAAATGCTTCACTTTGAGGCTCAATAAATGCCAGGAGCCTCCAGGCTGTTCCTGTTTGGGTATTTCCCAATCCTCCACCCCCTCCCTGCAGGCGACCGCCTTCACGCCTGCGGTTCAGCGCAGCACGTTAAATTTTGCACTGTTTTGCACCCACCAATTGCAGCGTTCAGCACAAGGGATGGGCACCAAAGCAGGATGGAGCTGGTGATCTGTACGGGGTGGCAATGCCTCCAGTCGTGTGACACCTTGTCCCCCCCACTCCCCCTCCTGGCCCCACAGCTCATCCAAGCTCGGTGCCACAGGCAAAGGCTGGACACGGCAGAGAGAACGGCGTTCCAAAACTGAGGAAAAAAAGGAACTTTTTATCATTGTTGCCATGGAGACTGAAATAGATACAGGAACAGCTTGTTATTTTTCTCCTTTCCTCAGGCCCTGCCCTGGAAGGCCTTTCACGCCAAGCTCAGCACCATTACCCACAGGCAGGGTGGAGGAGAAGGATGGAGGATGCTCAGGTGCCTCTCAGCTTCCTCCAGCAGGGACCGGCTCCGCCGCAGCAGCACACATGCGCGCAGCACAGGGCACCAGCCCGCGGGTGACGCCTCTAACGTTTGCACCCCGCCTGGGGAAGAAGGGTCGCGCGTCCTGTCTCAGGGCACGCGAACCCTCTGCGACCTCCTTTGCACTGCCAAATTTTCTGCCGGATGTCCCCACCGCAGCACGTGTCACCATGCCAACAGCCCCAAGAGCCGCTCTGCTCACGCCTGCTGCCTGGCAGCGATTTTGGGCAATGAGCACCTCAGCGCCTGCAGCCCCACATTTCTACCCACTGTGTGCGGCTTTGCATTGCCACAATCCACCACCAAGCTCTAAGAAAAGGGTTTCTGCCACCCCATAAATTTCCACGTCTCCAGCTGCTGCCATGGGCCCTTTCCCACCAGCTGGCACAGGTCACTGGAGAGCCGAAATGGGGCTGCTCTGGGGAAAGCTCAGTCAAACAAGCGTTCTTGTGTGGAGTCCCTGGCAACGTGGGTGTGGAAGGAGCTTGAGGGTCTCCAGCCCGACCTCCCACCAGCCCCAGTGCCGGCTCCAGGTGGCCGGCATCACCGTCCCCCTGGGTGCTGCTGGCCGGGGCTGGTGCCAGGGTGACGCCAGCCCGGGCAGGACTCAGCCTTGCGCCTCGCCGGGCTCCAGGAGGCAGGTGCTGGCCTCGTTTACTGGCAGGAGCAAAGCGGGAGGAATAGCAGGGCGCTGGACCGTTTTCCATACCCACAACCGCACGTTGTCAAGGATGCTTCTGCAAACACTGTCATCTCATCCCCTGAGGAGGACCCTGTTGCTCAGCTCTCTTGGGTCACCCAGGAGCATACACAACGTCAGCTGTCACCACTACAAGCTTTATGAGTTGAAGAGGGTAGGTCTCTGTTAAAATTTCCTCCCACTGAGCGCCGTGGAAGTCACGCTCCTGGGAATCCATCAGCGATCACGCAGACTCTCAAAAGCATCTGCATGATTTAGACTAGACCGAGTGTTTTACTTTTCATCTCCCTATAGCCCGAAATGAATTGTGTTCCCGTGCGTGCAGGACAGCTCGTCACAGTCCCACCAAGAAGCAGGAAACAAATGCAAGTTTAAACAAGTTGCACGGCCCGGAGTGAGCAGGCATGAAATGTGCAGGACCTGCTCTGGCTCTGGTCCTTTCTGCCAGCGAGATGAGGAAATCAAACTTTGCAGCAGCTTTTAAAGCAGATCCTGACGGTCAGGGAGCTTGGCCCCGGAGATCTCAGGTGCACCGGGCTCTTGACAGGACCCCAGCCCCAACCGGGCCGGCTAAGCCGGAAGAGCCCAGCACCTTGAGAACGCAACCCCTGAGCTAGCCGCTTCCGCAGCGACATTTAGAGTTGCGAAGACAAGTTTGAAAATACCAGAACCCAAGGAAAAACCTCAAAGCGCAAGGCACGGGGAGAGCCTGCCACAGGGTACCCGCCACCGCCGCGCCGGGCTCCCCCGCCGCGGGAGCGCGCCTACGCACGAGACACCCCCCCCCGCCGCCGCGGGAGCGCGCCTGCGCACGAGACACCCCCTCCACCGCCGCGGGAACGCGCCTGCGCACGAGACACCCCCCCCGCCGCCGCCGCGGGAGCGCGCCTGCGCACGAAACCACCCCCACCCCCCCGCAGCGGGAGTGCCCCCCCCCGCCCCGCCCAGCCGCACCTCCTCCGGGCCCCGCCCCAGCGTGGCTTGCCCCGCCCCCGGGGCCCCGCCCCTTCACCGCCCTCCAGGCCCTGCTGCCACGGCAACCGGTGGCGTCACGCGCGGCGGGGCGGGAGGAAGTGCGGCGGGGTGCTGCGGCAGCAGCGCGCTTTACGGCGGGCCGTGCGGCAGCGGCGGCGAGCTTTACGGCGGGGCTCGCGTGCGGCATGATGGCGGAGGAGGACTGGCTCGGTGTCGAGGCGGCCGTGAGCGCCAGCGAGGACGAGGTGAGGGGAAGGGACCGGGGCGGGGCGGCTTTCCCGGGGGCTCCCCAGCGCCGTGTGCCCCGGGGCGGCCGCGGCAGAGGGCGGACGGCCTGGCCGGGGGCGAGGGCGTAGCCCGGCGGGGAGGCCGTGCGGTCGGTGTGCCTGGAGGAGCAGCGCCGGGCCCCGGGACGGCCGGCCGGGGCCCCATCCCCATCCCCATCCCTGTGGCCGGACTCCGCACCCGCTCGGGCGAGGGCGCTGCTCTGCCGGGCTGGCCTCCTTGTAACTATGTCTGCCGTGTGCCAGGGGGCGGAGGAGGATGACGAGCGGCGGCATCAGCAGCTCCTGGAGGCAGTTAGCTCTCTCTCCGGACAAAAGCGGTGAGTTTCGGGGTGTCTGAGGGGCTCTTTTCTGCGGCTTGGCCCTGGGGCTCCTCCCAGAGCCAAGCTGTGTTTCCTCACCATTGGACTTGTAAAGCTGCACGGGAGTATTTTGAAAGAGAGCAAAAGAGAAGGCGCTTGGTTCCTTCTTCTCCTGGCATGGTCTCATTTGCCTCTACTGTAGTAACAGAAGAGAGAAGAAGCACATGTGGGGTACACGAATAGCCTTTTAATTTATTTGCTTTCCTTCTCTTGCAGGCGGAAGCTGGCAGAGCGTACAGAGGCAAGTGTGCAGGTGTCTGAGTTCAACGTCAGCTGCAAAGGTGAGATCCCTCTGGGAGGGCCTGCAGAGCTCCCGCTGTCAAACTGGGTCACTGCTTTGCCAGCTCAAGGTCAACAGCTTGAAGTTTGCTGTGTCTGTGCTGGATCAGTGGGCTGAATGCAGCTACAGCCCATGGTGGCGCTTGGCTCGGCAGTGCTGCACCTCTGTTGACATGCTGGACTTTGTCTAGGTGCTGGGGAGAAGCTGGTTCTATCTGAGCTCCTGCAGCCTATCAAGGCCAAATCTGCCCTGAGCCGTGTGAAGAAAGAGCTGAACAGAGTGAAGCAGAAAAAGGCAGTAGAGCTACCACTCAGCAAAGAGGAGGCAGAGCGGGTAAGTGGGCCTGTGCAGGCTGCAGACAGCAGAGGGAGTGGTGAGGGAGGAAGCTCTGGCCTTAAGGGGCAGTAGGGGTGAGCCCATGAGTGCCTCTCTACTCTGTGGTGCTGACTGGCTTTTCTTGTTCTTCAGGTCAGGTTCTTCTCTCTTCTCATACTTTTCCCTTCTCTCCCCTGTTACTGCAGGTTGTGAGAGAAGCCGCCTATGTCAGGACCTCTAAAGATGTTGGCAAATGGCAGCAGGTGGTTTTGCAGAACCGACGAGCAGAGCAGCTGGTTTTTCCCATGAAGCAGGAGCTTGTGGCAGTTGCACCCCTGGAGCAAGTGGTTTCAGCTTGGAAGGTGGGTGCTGTTGTGTGTCTGCTGGCAGCACATAGCTGTCATATGGCTTTCTGAAGGGTCTGCTGGGGGAGTTTGACTTCTGGCTTTGCTGGCCGGGGCCACATAGGTCTGAGGGAGGGCTGACCTGTAGCTGAGGCTCTAGTTGGGTCTGGGCAGCTGCATACTGAGCTTGGGAGCACTAAAAGGGAAGTTCTCCACATTCCACACGTGTAGCAGATGTGTGAATGCTGTCCGGGAGAGGCCAGACTAGGCAAGGAGTCAGCAGATGGTTCAGAGCCCGCTCTGTGCCCTGTTGGGCAACGCCCTGTCTCCTCTTTTTAGCATTTTTTTTGCTCGAGGCGCAGGGCAAAATCTGATTTTCCTGATTTCTCCACTGAGCTAGATGCCCTGTGAGTAGCCCCCAGCCACTTGTGCTGAGCGTAGAGAGAGTTTTTGGTCTGCCAAATTCTACACGTTTGTAAACTTTTCCCTTTAAAAAATGAATGCTTTGAATGTGCATTCCCCTGCAGATTGTGCTATTTGGCAGGAGAGATTCTTTCACCCCTGGAGAGCTTTCCTAGGTATCCAGATGCTTAGGTGGGAGGTGGACCTCACTGAGCTCCTAACCTAGCAAGCACACGCCTTGATCTGGTGCCAGAAGCTACCTTTCAGGCTCAAAGCTCCCTTGCTGTTTCAGCTGGATGTGGCATCACCTGCTTTCCCTTCTGAGCACCCACTGTGCTTTTTATCAGAAACAAGGGGCAGGGGGGCTGTTCTCCACGTGCCCTGGTACCTTGGCAACCCTCTGGCTGTTGTGTGGGACTGTGAGGAGGGCTGTGGATCCGACCCCGGGGAGGAGGGGAGCTTGCTTGTCTCTGGCTTCCTGTGGGCCTGCTCAGGGACATCAGGAAGGATGGGGGGAGTTGGGAAGGTGCTGGGTCATGCAGTTCTTTCCTCCAAACAGGCCCGGACTCCCCTGGAGCAGGAGATCTTTGGGCTGCTCCACAAAACGCAGCAGCCCATCACAGACCCACTGCTGACGCCACAGGAGAAAGCCTCGCTACAGGCAATGAGTTTGGAGGAGGTTAGTGCTTTCTTTCACACTCTACCTCTGGAGGCCTCTTCCTTGGAGCTTGACCTTGCTCTGTGCTCCCCGGCAGGCTCGGCAACGGCGAGCAGAGCTGCAGAAGGCTCGGGTCCTGCAGTCCTACTACGAAGCCAAGGCTCGGCGAGAGAAGAAAATCAAGAGCAAGAAGTAAGGCTTTGCTGTTGCCATACTTTGTGCATTTTGGGAGGGCTGGGGCCTTGGTGCTGGAGCCAGCCCTGTCTGGTGACAGGTGATTGGTGAGATGTGGAGGAAGGCAGAGCAGCCCCTGGGGTCTGCGACACATCAGGCAACAGGTTGAAATACCGCTGGGAAGCTGTGCTGCCACCTGTCCAAAAAAGTGCCGCCTGCCTCAGAGGGTGCCTGTGTGCTTGTGCAGGGACGCCTGCCCAGCACCGTGAGTTCTCACTCCCTGGCTCTTTGCCCTTGCACTGCAGGTACCATCGAGTGCTGAAAAAGAGCAAGAAACGCAAGGCCTTGAAGGAGTTTGAGCTGCTGCAGAAGTCGGACCCCGAGGCTGCCTTGGCAAAGCTGGAAGAGCTGGAGCAACTCAGGATGGAGGTGCTGGTCTTGCTCCTCATCCCCATCCTTTGGGACCTCTCTGCCCCCGAGGACACTCTTCTGACGCTTTTCCCTTCTCCTCACCCAGGAGCGGATGAGCCTCAAGCACCAGAACAAGGGGAAATGGGCCCGCTCCAGGGCCATTATGGCTAAGTACGACCTGGAGGTGAGACACAGGGTGGGGAAGGGTGAGATGCCTGGGGTGGCACGAAGCTGGGTCATGTTGTTTCTGGCCTATTAGAAACATCTCAGTCCCCTTCCAGGCCCGCAAGGCCATGCAAGAGCAGCTGGCCAAGAACAAGGAGCTGATGCAGAAAGTGCGGGTGGAGCTGCCTGAGGAGGAGCCAGGCGACATGCCGGCAGAGGACCTCGTGTCAGAGTCTGTCCCCACTGTCCCAGTGGATGCCAGCGGAGCTAATCCCTGGATGCTGGGCAAGCCCAGCAGCCCAGCCAAGGAGCCTGAGGTGCAGGAGGAGATCCAGATCGTTACAGAGCCTGCTGTTGCAGAGAGCAAGGAGGAGATGTCAGAGGAGGAGATGTCAGAGGAGGAGGCCTTGCTACAGGACTTTGAGCAGAAACGGCACATGCGGCGACAGCAGGCAGCAAGCCCTGAGCTGCGAGGTGAGAAGCTCGTAGCCCAGAGTAATGTGGGCTCTTGTGTGCCACAGGGCTCAGCAAAGTGGGGGCTGTGGGGCCTGTGTCTTTACACAGCTGTCCTGTGCTCTCCCTCCCTGCTCATGGGGTGATCATTTCTCACCCTTTGCCTCCATCTATAGGTGCTGATAAGACAGAGGTGGTGTCTGAGCTGCCAGAGGACATCTCCATTGACCCCATCTGCACTGAAGAGCAGGTGAGCGTGGGGATCGAGCAGCCTCCCCAGGCACAGGAGGAGGTCTTACTGTTAGAGCAGCAAAGCCGCATGCAGACGATGGAGGACATTGAGGCTTTGGCTTCGGAGGAGCATGCAGAAGAGCAAGAAATACCAGTGGCCACAGGAACGGAGAAGAGAGTGCCCCAGCAGGAGGGAGGCAAAGCTGAGGACAGGCAGGCCAAGAAACCAAAGGCCAAGAAGAAGAGGATCATCAGCTTGCAGGCTGTGCTAGGTGGAAAGTCCCAAGAGATCCAGTGCCCCAGCCTCCCTGTGGCTGTGGAGGAAGAGGTGAGTGGGGCTGACCAGTCCGGCTGGGGCCCAGAGCAGGGCTGGCTGCAGGGCACTGACCTCTGTCTCCACAGGAGGGTGGCATCGACCAGAGAGGGGTGATCACAGAGGCCTTTGCAGGGGACGACGTGGTCGCTGACTTCCGCCGGGAGAAGCGCAAGGCAGAGCAGGCTGGGAAGCCGCAGCCAGTGAACTTGGTGCTGCCAGGCTGGGGCGAGTGGGGAGGCACGGGACTGAAGCCCAGCAAAAAGAAAATGAAACGGTGAGTGCGGAGAGGTGTGGCAAAGTGTCTCAGCCCAGCGCCAGGGCTTGACGTCTTCACTTGTCCGGCAGGTTCCTGCTCAAGCTGCCCCCAGCACCTCCCAGGAAAGACCAGCATTTGCCTCACGTCATCATGAGTGAGCAGCGCAACATCCACGCAGCAGCACATCAGGTGGGGTGGCGCATGGCTACGGGGGGCAGCAGCAGTGAGCACTGTGGCCCCAGCACCCAGGCTGGCCCCGTGTCCAGGCTTTGTGAATGCTTTCTTGTAGAAGGGCCGTGTCAAGTTTTCAGCTTTGACAACCCAGAAGCCAGCAGGGGGACAGTGGGGGAAGGAATTTACACAGCCACTCCCATGACTTCTTTTTCCTGCTGCTGTGCCGAGCATCCTGGGGCCTGCTAGAGATCGGAGAAGAGGGGGTTGGAGCAGGGCAGGAGACTGGGCACACAGTGTGAGGTGGTCGTGGACCAGTGGGAATCCCTGCCAGCATGGCATGAAAGCAGCCCCCAGGGCTCTGGGCCAGGCAGCTGTGTCTTAACCCAGCTGTGCTGTCTCCCTGCAGGTCAGCGAGCTGCCTTTCCCCTTTGAGAAGCACCAGCAGTTCGAGCGGAGCATACGGACACCCATGGGCCCCACGTGGAACACGCAGCGTGCCTTCCAAAAGCTGACTGCCCCGCGCATCGTCACCCGAGCGGGCCACATCATCCAGCCCATCTCTGCAGAAAATGTCCCCTCCCTGGCCGCAGCAGCCAGCAGCGGAGCCAAGGCAGCACTAGAGCTTGCACCCAAGCAGAGAGAACAACTCTCTCGCCCCCCTCACCCGCGCAAGAGAGCCCGATAGCTCTGTGCCCTTGTGGCTGGTGCGTGGACTGGCCTATGCGCCTGCAAGGGGAGCAGGGCGAGGGGCTGGTGCAGTGACAGAGCCGTTGCTCTGCTGCGGCGAGGTTCCCTGTCACATCCGCTATTCACTAACACTTCCTCCATAATAAGATGCCTCGTCTGTGCGGTTGGCGTTGCTCCCCGCCAGCGCCCTGGGGCTGGGACCACAGGTGCCCTCTTGCCTCTGTTTGAGTCCCTCCTGCCTGTGCTCGGGGACCTACACGGGGCAGGAAGAGTGGGATGGGTAAATTGTACTGGTGCAATGTGAACAGCTTGCTTCAAGTCAGGCCTATGAGATACAGCTTGTGGGTGGGAGTGCGTAAAGGAGGTGGAGCAGACGCGAGTGCTCTGCCAGTGCTGGGCTGGATTCACCCTGCCCCTTGTTTCTCTGTCTTTCATAGCCCAGTTTTATATTTTTTTATCTTGTCTCAATTGGCTTTCCTACTGCCTGCTGATAACCCTGTCCTCAGCAGAGCCTGGCCACATTGTACCACACCTCAGGCCCTCCTGCTGCTCAAAAGTGACTTCCGGCTGGCTCTAATAAACCTGGTTAGCTGGAAAACAGTGGTTTCTAAGGCTGTTCTGCACATGCTGGGAGCTGGCTCTACCCCCAAAGCAGCCATCCTGCCCTCTTCCTGCCCCCTCTGCGTCTTCCTGTGACAGAGCGCGGCGTCCATGCTGTACCTGCACCACTGTTCTTGGCAGCTTCTGTCCTCAGCGGATGGCAATTGTGGTGCTTGATGCAGCTCCCTCCTGAGCACAGCGGCCACCAGGCTGGCAGGGGGACGTGCTCTAGAGCGACAGTGAAACAGGAGCAGGCACGGGGACCTGCAGGCCTCTCCCTCTTCCCACGTGTGCTGTGTTCATGCCAGCTGGAGAAACACTCCCCATCTCGGGTGAAGGAGGGACTTGAGGAGCTGGAGCCAGAGCTGTTTCTGTTCCCAGGAAACACGTCCCTCACGCTGAGGATGCCTCCTCCCTTGTTGGCACCACGGCATGCCTGGGGAAACGGCCGGGCTGGCTGCCTGGGGCAGTTGGGGATGGAGCTGCTGTGCTGGGTGAGCTGCGGCGGGGGCCTTCTCCCCTGCAGCTGGGCTCTGCTGTGGGGCCAGGGGGTAGGTGCCCACAAAGGGGGGATGTGGGGGGAGAGCTGCCAGCCCTGTGACACCCTTGGCCCCACTGCTTCCCTTGTTCCTACTGCTGTAAATGCGCAGGGCTTTTCCGCTCTGCTCAGCAGCATCCTCCCCTCCTCTCAGCGTGGAGGCGTGGGGGAGGATCGAGCTGCTGCGGACTAGTAGGGGAGTCAGGTTTGCCCATGGCCCGTGCTGTGCTCTTGCCAGGGCTGCAGGGACCTGGCTGGGGAGTTGCTGGCCCTGCGTGGTAGCCTGAGGCTGCCCAATAATGTTCACTTGCAGCGGGGGGGCACCATTGCCTTGCATGAATTAACCCAGGGCTGAAAAACGAAAGGAAGTCATTTCCGTGCTGTGACAGCGAAGTGCCCCATGCTGGGCTGGTGGCCCCAGCTCAAACCCCATCTTCCCCCTGGCTTGGCCACCTAAATCACCATGGGAAACCTTTGCTCCTGGCCTCAGGGGACATCACCAAGGAGAGGGATGGGACAGGGGGAATTTCTTGTTTGCTTTAGTAAAAGCTGAAGCACCCTGCAGCCCAGGGAAGGCAGTGCCCAGCACAGTGGCATGCACAGCCCTGCTCTGCCCACCTATGGGCCACCCTGGGGCTCCCCGCTGGTGCCAGCAGCCCGAGCGGTGTGGCTCGCTGCGACTGAGCACAGCGTGGCGCCAGCAGCGCTCAGCGGGCTGCCCCAGCTCACTCTCTCCCTTCGCCATCTGTTTTGCTCAAGTGCCCAGGTTGGCTGTCCTGCTTTCCAGCCGCACAGGCTGGAGGGCCACCAGCCCTGCGGGGTCCCTTTGGCCCTGCTGTCCCTCGGCACCTCCCCAGTCAGAGAGCCTGCCCAGACAGTGCACCTAGTGTCCACCGATGCCGTGAGTGGGACTGTCTGGGTGCGGGGCAGAGCTCACCCTCGCACAGCTTGTGCAGCTGCGCATGGGTACTGGCAGCTATGTGACAGCAGGATGTCACACCGGGTGACACCTCGGGACCCAGCTGGGATCTTACATGGCCCAGGGGGCACCGGCTTGGCAGGATGGGAACCGTCAGCCCTGGGAGTATAGCTTGTCCACCCTGGCCAGCCTCCCCTGCGTCAACTCAGGGCTCTGCCCCTCTGCTGGCAGTGCTGGCTCTCCGGGTAGCAACCTGCCCACCTCATTCCCAGCCCTGGCATTAGCAGGATGGTGCAGTGGGCTGTCTCAGGGCCCAGACCACCACTGCCCACTCTCAGCGCTGGGCCACCAACCTCAGCTCGAAGGCTTGGGTGGGAAGTGCCCACAGGAGGCCTTGAGGCCAAACCCTGCTCAGAACAGAGCTGACTTTGGACTCAGAGCAGGGTCCTCGAGGCTGTGTCCAGCCAACATTTGCCTGTCTCCAAGGATGCAGAATCCCCCACCTCTCTGGCCTCCATCACAATGTTTGACCAGCCTCATGGTGAAGAATTTTTCCTTACATCTAGCAGGACCATCCTCTGCTCTACCCTGTGCCCCTTGCCTCACATTGTATTGCTGCGCAGCTCCGAGGAAAGTGCGCAAGGCCCAGCAAGGTCTGTCCCCTGTGCTGGCCCTGCCACAAGTTCAACTGGGCTCTCCGCATCTGCCCCGCAGTGGCAGGGATGCTTCCCATCGGGGCTGGGGCAGCAATGGCACCGTGGGGCACCAGGGTAATATGTTTCTGGGGCACTGATCCTGGAGAGGACCAAGGCCACTAAATCTGAGATCGGCTGAGGACTCTGCAGAGCAGGTGGCTTTGAGGCTCTCCTGAGCCATGACCACATGAAGCAGCTATCAGGACCTGGCCACATGCTGCCGCTCGGTTTGAAGGCTGCCTTGTGCTGAATTTTTGGTGGTGAATCCTGCAGTGTGAGCATGGATAATGCACAGACAGTGTTGAGAGAGGATAACTTCAAGCTGCAGCTCTGGATGTGCCTGTTTCTACAAGGAAGGGCACTGCTGGGCCAGGCTGAGCTTGAACTGGAGCTTCCAGGATCCAGAAATACTTCAAAAATACATGCTGAAAGTACCCGCATGAGCAGCTGGGCATGAGTTACGGCTGGAAGCCAGCTGCAGAGGACTCCCCAGACCTGCCAGGGAAGGTCGGCATACAGCACACAGGCATCGCCATGTGCTAACCAAGGCAAACCATGTGAACTCTTCCCTGCTGTGCCTCTAGCTAAGGGGTCTCAGCAGGAGATGCGTTTGGAGGGCTTTCCCAGGAGCAGGACATTGTTTGGGCATACAGGACAGCCCACTGGGCAGTGGATGGGTTGTTCTCCTTGAGCTGAGTGGAGGGAAGGAAGCAACATCCAGTGGAGGGTGGTGGATAGATTATTTCTTCCCTTGGTCTGTTTGGCAAGACTGGGGCAGCTCATCCCTTGGACCCAGGCCATCACCCAGAAGGAGTACTGCCTGGAGGCCTGCATTATCTGGGACCAGGAGTTGTATGGGGTGGCTGAAGATGTGCACCTTTGCTGGTATCCCGTGTGTGAGATGGGTGGAGGCCCACTTCCACCCTGTGGACTGAAGGACTGCCTGGGAGATGGGGGACAGGAGACGCCCTGGGGCACAGCACCAAGGCACCAGAGCTAGCAGGACCCCAGTGGTGGAAGCAGACAGATACAACACTAATCTGGCTTCCAGGAACTGCTCAACACCATGTGGCCGAAGCCGCTCACCCAGACCTGTGCCTCATCCCTGTACCACCATGCGTGGCCATCCCATCCCTTCTGGGCTCTTGGGCTAGGTCTCCTGCTCTGATGCAGACTCCTATGGAGCCGCCAGGCTCCCACTGCAAGGGCAGGTTGTGTCCCTCTGACTTCCTTTCAAAAATAACATTGCAGGGCACAGGGACATTAGCACTTGTTTTTTAATTAAAAGATAAATCAAGATCTGCAAACAACTGCAGGAAACAGGGATGAAGGAGATGCCCAGCTAGAAGTTGCCGAGACAACAGGAAAGGGCAGGAGAAAGGGGCGAGAAGAGCCGCGAGGTGCTGGGCTCAGCAGGAGCCCGGCTGCTTGGTGCTTGCAGGGCATGGGACATCCTTTGCTCGCAGGGCAGGAAACGGGCTGGAGAGCCCCACAGAGCCTTCTCGCAGGCCAGACCCTGCTCTGGGTCGGGTCCCGGCTCCCTGCAGGGACTTTCCCGGTCTGATCCTTGTCCTTCCTGCGGCGTGCTCGAGCTTAGCTCCCCTGCTAGAGCCAAGGCGCTCTGCTGGTGGGGCTGCAGCAGAAGTCGGAGCTCGGCTTGTGTGAGTCTGAAGGTAACAGGAGCTCCTGCGATTAGAGAAAAACACCCTCCTCCCCCGGCCAGCTCCTCTCGCGTTCGGTAGCCCCCGGAGAGAAGCAGCTCTGTTAATGCGCACGCCTTCCTCCAGACGCACAAGCACGGTGTCCCTCGAGAGAGCTACAAGCGGCTGCAGTTTGCTCTTACTGGCCTACTTTCTGGGCTACGTCAAAGCCAGGTTTACAGAGCAGAGAGCCTCAGCGAAGGCAGCCGAGCTGCTCCCTGTGCCAGCAGGGAGCATTCGCTAATCCCAGCCTCGCTCGGCGGCCGAGCAGGAGCCGGGAACCGGCAGCCCGGGTAGCCGAGCCCCGGCTGCCGCCACCGCGGTGCTGCAGGAGGGCTGGCACATCCAGCTGGTGGCGGGCGCCCCGGCGTGGAGCCAGGAGCTGCAGTGGGGGGGAGAGCCCGGGGGCCAAGCGTCAGGACAGGGGACGGCAGCAGTGCCGCGGCACGTGCCGGGCTCCGCTTCCTGCTGGGCGTTTCTGCTGGATGCAGAGCTGGGGCGGCCGGGCCCGGCTGCAGCTCCATCCGCGGGGCTGCCCCAGGGACTTGGGAAGGGGGGGGCCAAAACACGGCGGAGCCAGCCGGTGGGGGAGGGCCTCGGCCCGAAGCGAAAGGCTGCTCCGGCCGGCCTGGGAGCGGGCAACCAGGGCGGTGCAGCTGCACTCCTGCTCAGGCTGTCCCAGGAGACCAGCAGGAGCTGAATGAAATTAAAAGGCAGATTTAAAATCAACAATTTTTTTTTAACATAGGCTATAAATAACCTGTAAAATATTTTCTCCAGGCTATTTCCGAGGGTGAAATTTCAGCCCTAGGGGAAGGCCCTCAAGCATCCTGTGGTGCGGGAGCGAGTGCATTCCCTGTGGCCCACGGGGGTCCCTGTGGCCACCGTGGGGTCCCAGCACCGCTGGCTCCCTGGGATTAGGGGACTTTTCCCCCCTGAATCCCTTCGTCCACTGTGGCTTAGGAAATGGCTTTCCTCAGGACAGGCCTGACTGGTGAAGGACCAGAGGGGAGGCCCCCGCAAAGCCGGGTGGAGGCAGGCGGCTCCGCTGGACACAGCATGGTGAGCGACGGGTGGGGAAGGAGATTTTTTTGTTTGTATTTTAAGCAGCAGAGGGTTCCTAAAAGGCATGAGAGTGCCTTCCCTGATTTCCTTGCCTCTCCTACCCCCGTGCCCTGGATGTCTCCAAAGATCTGCCAAGAACTGCCACCTGCACGTCCCTGCCCACTGCCCTTCCCCTCTGCGTGCTCCCCCGGCCATGCCCAGCAGCCACCCAGCCCCATGTCCCCCCAGTGCCCCAGCCCTGGGGTCTGTGTGCAGAGCATGTGCGTGTGGCAATGGGGACAGGTAGACCAGGCAATCCACGCTCCCCTGCTGCCGCCCGTGCTCTCCTCCGCCAGGCTGCCGTTTGGCCTCGGAGGTGGGCCTGGGGCTCCTCCATTGCCTCTGTGGCCCTGCGCCCCTATGGCACAGCACCCCTGGCCCGGCCCCGGGCGGCCTGTCACGGCGTCCCGGCCCGGCCCGCACAGCCACCACAGCCGCGTTTCCGTGGAGATGGCATCTCCAAGCCCGCACAGCCTGAGCGGGAGGGTTTCCATGGAGATGCCGTATCCAGCGCGGCACAACCTGAGCAAGAGATTTCCACGGAGATGTTGTAGCCGGGACCCTCACACCCGCAGCGGTGTCATTCCCATGGAGACAGGGCAGGCAGGACCTGCGTGGCTCCCATGGCAGCTTGTGGTGGCAGCAAACCACTTCTCTTCCAAGGTCCTGAGACAGGCAATGGGAGGCAGGCTGGAGAGGAGCTCCTGGCTTTGAACAGCTGCCTGGGGCAGAACAGCCCAGGAACAGCCTCGGGGTGGTCTGGGGGGCCAGTCCATCAGGTCGCACTGCAGTGTCATGTTCTGGGTCTCCCCAGAGGTGAGAGGTACCTTGTCTGTCCCCAGCCATCCAGAGAGGAGAGGGGTAAGTTGCTATGACCCCCACACAAATTCATCCTGACCTCCACACTGTGCCTCCTGTCCAGGGCTCGTGACCCACAGAAATACCCTGGGGCATGTCTACTAGCAAGGCCAGGAGGAGAACGGCCCCACAATGGCAGCACTAGGGAGGGTGGCGTGTGTCACCGGGCCACGCTGGACCTTCCACGCATGGGAAAAACAGAAGGCAAGGCGCTGAACCAGTGGCATCCCAGTGCATGGCCTCCTCCACTGCGCCACCCGCCCCGTGGACTGCCACACAGGAGCCGGGCAGCCTGCCTCCCAACGGTCGCCTTGCTGTGAGCCCAGAAACAGGCCACTGCAGAAAAGCCGCAGCGCCAAAAATTTCCTGGCGGTCCTGAGGGTCGCCCTAAGGGACAGTTTCGAAGCAACAGGCAGGATGAGTGGAGGCATTTCAGACAGTGTTTCTCATTGTACATGGCTGCCGCGTGTGGAAACCCACAGACAGTGCTACAAAAGAGGCCTTCTTTTACATGCAGCTAATGCAGAGGTCATAGTTATTTGTTACGCACTCAGAAAAACCCTAATTGAAAGGAAGCTAGAGCTTCAGAGACAAGAAGCGAGAAGTGAGGAAATGCGGTTTGGACCCACTGACTGTGGCCCACTTTGCTGTCTGCAAGGGGAGATGGAGGTCTGGCTTAGTTCATGCTATTCTTCTACCAGACCATTCCCCTCTTGGTGGTGGTCTTAAGCAGCTCCTCTTTCACCCTCTCTGCTCAAGGTGCGACCTTCATCTGGCTTATCACATCCTACCCAAACCCAAGGACAGTCCTGAATCTCTACGGAGGCTTGTTCGTAATGCTCATCACCAGCATATGTAAGAAGTGTCACGCAAACATCAACAGCAGGTCCTCACAACCTCCCTGTAAGGAGCACGACAGTTATTACCCTCATGTTACAGAGTGGGTGCTCAGGTGGGGAAGGCCATATTAAGGGTCAGCTGCTGGAGAGCTGCTCTGAGAAGTCTGGGGTGCAAATTTTGTGGCCAGATGTCAACATCTGCTTTGTGCTAAGAGGATATATGCCCCGGACTCCAGCACCCAGCTCCCTAGAGGAGATGGCAGACACCCACGTGCAGTCCCCAGGACCCGTTTTCAGTGTTTCCAGTGTTTCCAGGCACATGCTGTCAGACACAGCATGTGCTGTGTTCAAAGAATGTCTCTATCTCTAATTACAATTAGGAGTGCTTGGCACCTCTGTAAGCCAGTCCCAGGGATCTCAGATCTGAAGCACAGAAAATAAAGGACCTGGGATGTTTGGTGTGGCAAGCTTGAAGAAGTTCAGAAGCAGGGACAGGCCCAGCTCTGCCTTCAGTGTGTCTTGCTCTTGAGCCTCACACCATCTTCCCCCCTGCAGCCTGAGATATCGCCATGCCTCGCAGTCCTCTGGGTGAGAAGCATGCCTGGGGCACAGCCTGGGATTCTCACTGCCATCTTTTCCTCCAGTCCTCACTCTCCCTGCTGGGCTTCTCACCTGTTTTCTGGTGACCATTGGTCACCCCATTCTTGATTCACCCCATGTATCTTTCTGCCTGCCCACTATAACTTCCAGTTCCAGCTACTTTGCCCTGTCTCCTCTTGCTCAAGCTCCCAGGCCTTCCCTCAGCTCACATGGCTAGTATTTCTCCTCCCCACCCAGGCACCTTATCCCAGTGATTCCAAATCCTGGTCATTCAGTGGTGTCTTTCCAACCCAGGACTTCTCTCAGGCCAACAGGACCCTGATGGACAGGTGAAGGAGGGCAGCAGAGGCAGCATATCAGCTGCATGTCTCAGAGACCTCCAGTTAGAGCCACAGCTTCCCTCACCTCTCCTGGTGCTCGTCCGCACTGCTCAGTCTCACCACAAGTGACTCGAAGCATCAGTTCTTCACACTTCTCCAGCCTACATGGAGGTGAATCTCAAATGCAAGCAACAAGACGGCCACTGACAAACACAGCATCTTTCTTACATGCCTGTGCAGGGCTGTATTTCCTGATGAGGCGCACACAGCAGCACTCCATTCACTTGCCATGCAGATGTTAGGCCTTTGGAGAGGCCAGAGAAGTAGCTGGAGCTACTGGAGCTGGAGCTAGAGTATGTGCCAGTCGTAAGAGGTGGATCCCTCTGGCCCATTTCCTAGCAGGTTGAGACACCACTTGTTATCCAGCTGTCCAGTTTCTCAGGACAGATCACTGGATTTTTTGAGTTTTCAGGCTGTAATACCAAAAGCAGTGACAACTGTTAGAGCATAGTCCTCTGCATGTAAAAGTACAGGGCCCATGGGTATGAAGCAGTATCTCAGCAGAAAAAATACTATGAGATTAATCTCCTGCCTCAAGGGAAATTCAGACACAGCCTTGGGCAAGAATCAAAGATAGCTTCTGGAAAAAAGCTTTGTGGAGTATATGGGGAGGAAAAGGCCAGGCCTGACCCCGCTGTGAGCTCACTGTAGTGTGTGGGTATTGCCCGGGGAAGGTCCTGGTTGAAGCAATCCAAAAGCTCAGGCCATGAAATCCTCTTTCCGATGCAGAGGGAACATTATTGTTTGTAGACAAGGTTTGTAAGGAGAGCTAGCACCTTTTATTGAACTGCCTAGAAGCACTGGGAAAGGCAGACAAGCCTCTGGGAACACCAGCCTTCCTCAGAACATGCGGTTCCCATTTGCATTTTTACCTATCAGTTACCAAGGGGGCTGACTTTTGTCAAAGGGATTGCCTGGTCTGGGATGGCCTTATCACAGGCCAAGATGTCTCTGCCTAGGGAGTATGGTGAGGAAGATCAAGAAGACAAATAGATGGCCTTTCAGGGGAATATCATGAAGGACTCATTTGCCCTACAGTTTCTCCTCTTTTTCCAACTATACCAGTTGGTCAGATAAAAGGTATATTAGCTCTACCCACAACCTTTGAATTGACACCTAAATGAACTGTCTGCTCAGCATGGATGGAGCAGCACAGAGAGTTCTTTCTTTGCAGCTGAAGGAAAAGCCCCAAGAAACCCAGGGAGACAATCAAGCCCTGCAGGATTTAACACCCTGTCTGTCCTAAGAAAAAAACCCTCCATGGCTTTGGAGGGTAGCTCCTCGGTCATGACTACGTCTTCCCAGAGAGGCTCGAGCTCCGAAGCTGGGATGTCCAACACAGGACAAGCCCAGTGACAAGACTCAGTGCCAGTGTTAGCACTGCTTGTGGGGTGTACAGCTGGACATGGCACTGCAGCAAGCAAGAGGTACCACCACCCATCACTTCTTCCTGGTACCAGGAGGTACCAGCCATCTTCACTGCCACTAGCTGCCACCACCCTTGCAGAAGGCAAAGGGAGGCTTCCTGTAAAGGGTCAAAGACAGTCCAGGGTGCAACACTTAAACAGATATTCAGAGCTATTGCCACAGAGCAAAGGTAGCAAATAATTCTGTTGGGGATGAATGGCACAGTGGGTTGTGTCTTGTTCAGCTCTCTTGGCCTACCAGCCCAGCTGAAGGGGTGGAGGGTTATTCCAGGAAGGGCAGACAGACCCAAATGGTCCTGAGCAAGGACTGAGCTAAGTGTCTGCCCAAGGAGATAGGCCTGGAGACAGACGCTCTGCCCACTCTTGGTCCAATGGCTCACTAGACAGTGCATGCCCCAGCAACGTGGCTCTCACTGCGGCAAGGGAAGCACGCCATGTGTCAGCAGCATTGCTGTGCCCATACGAATCAAAGAAACGTCAGGCATGCTTTTAGCAATATCACCATGAGAAGAATGAAGATGAGATGATACTTAGCTTGATGCATCAACAAATATATTTCTGTTCCAGGTGAACACTGACTTGGTGAGAGGGGAGATGGATGGGGCAACATCACATAGTCGAAGGCCGAGCCAGCATCTGTAATGCAGATCTTGACAAAAAAGGGAGGGAAGGTGCCAGTTAAAATAAAAGGAAACAAACTAAGTAGATAAAGCAGTAATAACAAAGTAAGAAGCAACATTAGCTCCAAGTCAATTCAAAGCAGAGTGCACTTTTTCTAGTCTAGGTTGTTAAGGGAACCACAGGACGCAGAGGACGCATGGCCCTTTACATCCAGGGATCACCCAAAATGCCAGGAGAGGGAAGCCCTCTGGGACAGTGAGAGCAAAAAGCCTTCAGCCGTTGGTGCTTGCAGTGTGCGCACAGGGCAAGCTTTGCAAGAGGCATTGTGTTACAGAGGGTCCTGCTGGCAATGGGGGGCAAGAGAAATCAATGAGCTGTAGGTGCTGTCCAGTGTTCGAGAGAAGGGGCAGAGTGTGTCAGAAATCTCCCTACTCTGCCAAGCAACACAAAGGAAATGCTAAAGCAACAGCAGCCCAGAGCTATCCGCGACTTCTTGCACCATCCACAGCCAGGTGGACTCCAGTGAGATATGTGTCACCGAAATGGAGGCAAGTTCAAAGTGAACATTCTAACTCCAACTACAGCAGACAGCCCTTTTTTTTCTGTTGAGAAATCACCATCAAATATTCCTGATCATATTTTTATCCTTTAAATGTATATTGACAGATAATTCACATTGCCCTTTCTCCAAGTTAGTCCATGACCAGTGTCAGATTAACCATACTCACTTATCCCATTTGATATGGGATACTCCTTGTTCCCCAGAATTTCCTGTTTTTCAGGAATATTAAAATGAGAGCCACAGAATTTTTCAGCAACACCTTTTAAAGCCCCTGGGTGCAAATTATCCCATCTTGAAGATTTTAAAATGTTAGTGGATTCTAATTAAACCACAAAAGAGCAGAGCATTGTCAGAAAATGTGGATGTGTGATTCAAATCCCCTCCCGGCATGCACCATACAACCCAGAGTGCAATTTTTGCAACAAGGGGGCAAGGCCAACTTGCAGGATGGGGCTGTTATTCAAAACGCCTGTTCTTAATTGCACTGTGATGCAAATAAGGTAGGTCCATATAAACTCCGGGTTGTTTGCGCTTGTATTACACCGGCAAGCAGCGCAAGCCGGTTGGAAGGGCTTCCTGAAGACCTGTCCATCCTTTGAAATATCTCTTTCACTGTTTTCTCTAGCCATCAGGTTCCAGTACCGTGCAACCACATTTTTCATCCTCTAGTAAATGGCAAACAATGGGACACGGCACTGCAGGAATTGCACCTCACTTAAAACCTGAGCGAACGTGACAGGGAACGAGGCCCCAGCACGATGGGAGCTGCTGCATCCTGTGTGCCCACCTTGCTGAGCTTTGGCGAGAGAGCAGCCCCGTGCTGCTCTGCACTCTGGCAGACAGCAAAGCTGGACGGCTGGATTTGCACTGGTGCCAGCCACAGCCTGGCTGCAAGGCTCGCGGCAACAGGTAGAAGAGACTGGTGGGGAGGAAGGTGCTGATTTGATGGAGAAATTGAAATAATTCTCATCTGCAGGAAAAGTTCCCTCCCTCAAGGTCTTCCTCAGCTTAACCCCCTCCTGAACACCAAAAAAAAGGGGCCTCACCTGCCCCCTTTTCTAGTGCCTGACTTGCCCACACTGGCTTCCTCCACAAGCCTTTGGTGTTCGCCCATTGGCCCCAAGGAAATCTAAGAGCCCTTGGCGTAAAAAAAAGTGCTCAGAGCAAAGGATATTTTGTACGGAAATAATCAGCTGAGAGGGCAGGGCTGGGATGGAACAGCACTGGCCTTGGGTGCCCAGCACCACGCAACCGGGGCATCCCAGGTCAGGCTGCCTGAGGGGGGGAAAAAAACC
Source organism: Apteryx mantelli (assembly GCF_036417845.1). Taxonomy (NCBI): domain Eukaryota; kingdom Metazoa; phylum Chordata; class Aves; order Apterygiformes; family Apterygidae; genus Apteryx; species Apteryx mantelli. Next base: position 26,527,265 of record NC_089990.1, read on the forward strand.
CACTGCTCTGCCGATTCCCATTAAGCTTTTGCTATCCACCTTCTCCTAGTGCTGCAATCCCTTTGCATTTTATTCTGTTATAGTTTGCATCGCTGCCTGCAATTTCCAAGCCTCGCCACTACCGTCCCCGAACACCCTGTGCACTCAGCACCAGCATCTTGCCCAGACACAGGCGAACCAAGCCACACTCTCAGAGCAGACCCGTGTCTTCTGAGAGGCAAGTCACCATCTTTCTGAATCCAACCTGCCATCCAGCAATCACGACCTTCCTGACAGCCTGTGGAAAAGTAGTTTGATTCCTTCATTTTTTTTTCTTCTTTAGGTGCATTTCTGCAAGAAAAAAAAAATACAGGGGAAGCTCACTCAGAGAGAGGAAAAACTTGCAGCTCGTTCTGAGCACAGGGCTCACGATGGGACACTCCTGAGGACACCTCTGCCTGCAGTGCCAGTGCAGCCCCAACATGAACAGCGGTGCCAAACAGCAACATGGTCGTTTGTCCATCATATGACCAAAATACACATGTGCAAGCCCAGATGCCCTAGCTGGGAGGATGCCACGGTCACCCTGGTCCTTTTGGGGTAAATCCATCTCTCAGTCCTGTTTGGTTTCTAAATCCCCTGGCTGCCACACATATTGAAGTGAAAAAGAGAGTTTGCTGTTGGCATAGGCCAAATCAGGTCTGCCGGGGATGTGGCAGCGCAAGCAGGCACCTGAACCAGGCTGGATGTGCACAGGGAGAAACAACAAGCCAGGCCTTCGGCAAGGAGCATGCGGCATGGCACCCAAGGGGAAATGCTGTTCTGGAGCCAAGCACCAAGTCACTACCCAAGCCACCAAGGGTGGCCGTGGGGCAGCCCACAGAGCGGGAGGATGACACTGAAGCAAGCAGCCAAAACATATTCCTTAGAGCAGCAACACACCGAGGGGCTCAAAGCAGCATGGACCCTGCAGGTATGAGAAGGGCCCTGGCCCAGACCTTTGTGCCACCCCATGGCTCTCTGGCAGAAGCAGAGCGCAGGCAGCACCGGAACAGGGGCAAAACCACTGCATGCCCCGGGGCTGCCGTGCCTCTGCACAGATGGCCTCAGCCCCCTCCACGGCCTCAGCCACCAGCCAGGCGCCACAGCCGCCACCACCGGTCCGCCGCAGCCGCCAGCCTCCCCGCCGGGCCCGCGTAGGCCGGGACTCAGGGCGCTCGCCTTCCTCACCCCATTCCTGCTGAGCAGCCGTGGCCCAGCCACCTCCTGCCCCGCAGCTCCTGCTGCCCTCGCCCCCAGCCTGCACCACCCCGCCGGGGCTGTCCGCGGCCCCGCGCCTCATGGCCCGGCCCCAGGCGCATACGGCTCCCCGTGCCCCCCTGCTGCCCCAGCAGCGGCTGCAGCACCCTTGCCCCAGCGCGCCGGAGCCCTGCCACAGACAAGGCCTCGTGGCGCAGCCCTGTGCCAGTTCCCCGCACGCCCGGCCTCACCACGCTGCGCCACGCTGTGGGCAGAGCTGCCCCGACACCGCCGCTGCATGCCCCGGCCGCCGGGCACTGCTCGGGCTCAACAGTTGGCCCAGCCGCCCCACAGGCAGTACGAAAATCCCGCTGCCCTTCTCCCTGCTCACCCCCACAGCAGGATAGGGCCCAGCCTTGGCCCTTGGTGTGCCCTGGCGCTCTGGGGGCAACCCCGTATCTGCATCCTCCCTCTCCCAATTCCCTTCGCTACGGGATGCAGCTGCCTCCTTGAATTTATCTTTAAAAGAAGAATTCAGCCTTTTCCCTCCTCCTCTGTTGTCGCTTATTCTGCAGAGCTAACATCTCCTGCATTTGGGGGGGAGCAGCCCGCAACAGCACCATCCCTCGTCTCGCCTCCCATCGCGCAGCCCAGCTCCTGGCCGGCAGACAAAGCACACAGAGACAGCAGGGTCTGCAAAGGCAGGCGGGAGGCAGCCCGGGGCGCAGAGCTGTGCGGGGCCTGGGAAGGGTCAGTCTGGGAGGGAAAGGCGCCTCCTCACGCAGGACCCGCAGCAGAGGAGCGGCAGCGATACGGGCCGAAGGAGGCACCACAGGCCCGGGGCGAAGGGAAGGCCGGGGGTGCCGCAGGCAGGTGATCGCAGCCTCGCCGGGTGAAACAGCTGGGGAAGGCGAGACAGGACACGGAGTTAGGTGCTGTCAGGGACATGGGGGCAGAAGGGAGGGGAGCAGGGAGGCCCCAAGCAAGGCCCGCCACAGCCCCAGGCTGACAGCGCTCAGTAGCCCAGGTGGGCAATGCCAGCGGAGGCATGTGCGCCAGCACTGGGAGGCACGGACAGGGCCAGGAGGGGACATAGGAGCAGGGGACACTGGGGGGAGGAGACAGCGCTGGGGCAGTGCCTGCCGAGCCCCGAGAAGCCCGGGAAGGGTTCACAGCCTGGGGCGAGGGGTCCTGCCAGCGCCAGGCCCGTGACCATGGCTTGGGAGGGGCCGCCCCGGCACAGGCTGCCTGCCCCGCAGCTTAGAGGTGCCCCAGCCACAGGCCGGCACGACTGCGTGCCCCTAGCCCCCGAATGCCCCTAGAGCCAGCCCACGCCAGAGCCCCACCACCGGGGCTGGGGCCGGGCTGAGGCCTGGGCCAGCGGGGGAACTGCCTGCCCTGGATGTCGGGCCCAGCGTGGGGCTGGCTCAAGGGGCGCCCAGGGGCCGCAAGGGCCCGTGAGGCCGAGGAGGGGCGCGGGCCCGGGGACAGCGGGGAACCGCGGCCCGGGCGGGGGCGGCCCGGCCCCAGGGGCGCAGGCCCGGCGGGCCGCCCTGAGGGCGGGGGCCGAGGCGGCGCAGCCCGGGGCCGGGCGAGGCTGTCACTCGCCGCGGCGGCGGCCGGGGCCGGGGCCGGGGCGGCGGCCGGGGCCGGGGCGGAGCGGGGCGGGCCCGGCGCAGCGGCCGGGCGGGCGCAGGCCGGGGGCGGCGCGGCAGGGCAGTGCCAGGGGCGCCCCCCGCTCGGCGCGGCGCGGCCCCGCCGCGGGCTGGGCCCCGCCGCGCCGGACACCGCGAGGTGACGCGGCGGCCGGCGGGGCCTGCGAGCTCGGTGCCCCGGGCGGGGGCCGGCTGGTGGCCGCTGAGAAACTTCTAGCCGCCGCGCCGCGCGGTGCCCCGCGTGGCGCGGGGGAGGGGGCCGCCGGGCCGCCCCCGCAGCGCTGCCCGCGCCCGGGCGCGCCCCGGCCTAGGCGGGGGCTCGGCGCGGGAGGGCACCGAGCGCCATGTCCGCCTCCCACCGCCCTCCACCGGGGCGAGGGCCGGCGCTCGGCCCGCTCCCCCGCCGCGGGCCCACGTCAGCCCGGTGGCGTGCGGGCAGCGCGGCAGGAGGCTCAGCGCCTCCACGCCCGCTCCGCCCGTGCCCCGCGCCGCCAGCGCGGCTCGCTGCGGCTCGGCCGCGCTGCGCTGCGCTGCCCGGGCGGCGCGGGGCACGTCCCCTCGCCGCGCCCGGCCGCGGGCACCTCGAGGTGCGCGGTGCCGTCGCCTGCCGCTCCGCCGCTGGCCGGCGGGGCCGCCGCGCTGCCCGTCCAGCGCAGCGCGCTGCCGGGCGCCGAGCCCGCTGGCCGGGCGTGGAGCGCCCGCCGCCCGCCGCCCTCCTCCCTCTGGGTGTGGAGCGCGGTTCCCCGCCCCGGGTGCGGGCGCCGGTGCCCCGGCTCGGGGTCGTGTGTGCGTGCGCGCGTGTGTGTGTTGTGCGTGTGTGTGTGTGTGTGTGTGCGTGCGTGTGTGTGTGTATATGCACGGGGCTCCCCCCGCGCCTCGCCGCGCCGCCCGCCCGGAGCTACCGTCCGCGCCGCGCGGGGTGCGGAGCGCCGCGGCCGGGCGGCGCCTCCCCGGGCGGGGAGCGGCCTCCCCTCCCGCGCCCCCTCCCCCGGGCTGTGCCGGGTGCGGAGCCCCCTCCCTCCCGCTCGTTCCCTCTCCGGACTCGGCTGGCTCTGCACAGCCCCCCCCTCCGTGCGGGCAGGGCTGGCCGCGCGGCGCGCCGGGAGCTGTAGTCCTCAGGGCGGCGGCGCGGCCGGCGGGGCGCGGCGGCCGGACTACACTTCCCGGCAGGCCTCGCGGCGGCGGCTCGCTCTCGCCCTCACACTCCGGCTGCCGCTGCCAGTGTCTCCGCCGCCGCCGAACCGCCGCTCGCAGCGCCCAGTGTCCGACCCGCCGCCTCGGGCAGGGGCCCGCCTCGGCCCGCCGCCCCCCGCCGCCCGCCCGGCTCGGGAAGCAGGTGCGTGCCCTCCCCCCCGGCCCGCCGCCGCGCTCCGGACACCCGGCCCCGCTGCCCGGGCACCCCGGGCCCGTTCGCCCCGCACCCACCACCGGGGGGAGGCGGACGGAGCGGGCGGCCCGACCCTCCGCCCAGCCGGCCGGGGTCTCCATGGAAACGGGTCCCGGGACACCCCCGGGCGGGCGGCGCTGCGGGGCGGCGCGGCGGCGCGGCGGGGGGGCAGCGTCCTGGAGCGGGACAGCGGCGGCGGGCGGGCGGGGACCGCGGGCAGTGACAGCGGCCGGGGCCGGGGGCGCCCGCGGCGGGCGCCGCTCGCTGCCCCGCGACGGGCGCCGCGTGCCGCTGCCCTGCCTCGCGCGGCGGCGGCGGCACCGGCGGCGGCGGCGGCGGCACCTGCCGCTCCCGGGGCGGCGCGGGGGGTCCCGGGGCGCCGCGGCGAGGCGGGGCGGGGCGCGCCGGAGCGCAGCGCACCGGTGCCGCGGCGGCGAGCGGCGGGACGGCGGCCCCGGGCGCTCCCGGAGTTTCGCGGCGTGGCCCGTGCCTGCTCCGGCGCCTGCTATGGCTGGGGGCGGCCGTGCCCGGCAGAAACTCCCCGTCCCGGCCGGCAGGGCTCCGGTCGATCGCGGAAGAGCCCTCCCCGGGGGCAGCGCCGCCGCCGCCAGCTCCATATTCGGGGCTGCCCCGGTGCGTCGGCCCGGCCCCGCGGGGCTGCGCGCGGCCCCGGCGGCCCTGCCCGCGGCGGCGGGGCGAGCGCCGGAGGCGGCGCGGCGGAGCGCGGCCCGGGGCTGCCCGCGGGGCGGCCGGGCCAACTGTTGAGCCCGGGCAGTGCCCGGCGGCCGGGGCGCGCAGCGGCGGCGCCGGGGCGGCTCTGCCCGCGGCGCGGCACGGCGTGGCGAGGCCGGGCGTGCGGGGAGCCGCCGCGGGGCCTTGTCCGCGGCAGGGCTCCGGCGCGCTGGGGCGAGGGCGCCGCGGCCGCTGCCGGGGCAGCGGGGGCGCGCGGGGAGCCGCGTGCGCCCGGGGCCGGGCCCTGCCTGCCCCCGCCAGGCAGCGGGCGAGGCGCGGGGCTGCGGTGCGGCCCGGGGGCGAGGGCAGCGGGAGCCGCGGGGCAGGAGGCGGCCGGGCCGCGGCCGCTCGGCAGGAGCGGGGTGAGGAAGGCGAGCGCCCCGAGTCCTGGCCCACGCGGGCCCGGCGGGGAGGCTGGCGGCTGCGGCGGGCCGGTGGTGGCGGCTGCGGTGCTCCGCTGGCAGCTGAGGCCGTGGAGGGGGCTGAGGCCGTCCGCACGGAGGCACGGCAGCCCCGGGGCGTGCAGGCGGCTTTGCCCCTGTTCCGGTGCTGCCTGCGCTCTGCTTCTGCCAGAGAGCTGTGGGGTGGCACGAGGGTCTGGGCCAGGGCCCCTCGTTCCCTGCATCCAAGACAAACATGGGCAGCGGCAGGACTGGCGAGGAGGTGCTTCCTGCTGCCGCTGGCCTCGCTGGAGGGAAAAGCTAAACTGTCCTTCGACTTAGTGTCCATACTTGGTAGCTTTACTGCAGCTTCCTCTGTGAGCTCTTTCGATACCTTGATTTGATTGTGGGTGGAACCAGTTCAGAAAAGCACCTCAAGAAGGTTTTGTAGATTAAACTCAACATGAGGCAAGTTTCTCCTCTTTCCAGAGAATCTGCTCTTGAGGACCATTGTTCTTGCTGGATACCGCCAAAGTTAGTGGGGAGTTGCATGAGTAAAAGGCTTACACGTCCAGCTTCCTTTGCAGCTTTGAGGGTTTTTTGCCATGTCTGCATTAGCTTTCTCTTCTCTGCCCTGCGTTTTCATCACTGTCACCAATGCCTAGATCTAGCAGGTCCCGGTGCCAGAACAGGGCTAAAGACTGCGTGGTGCCTGTACAGATCTAGTAGCAACGGTTTTGCTGCTTAGTCGCCTAATTCTGAAGACACACTTGTGGGAACATTTGAGAAACCCGAGTCTGGTGTAGTCTGGCCCTCAGAAGGAAGCTGCAGTTGGGACCTCTGTGTTCTGGTGTACCCTCTCATCTCCTGGGGAACGGCGAGCTGCGTTCCAGTTGTAGTACTTTGTAGGATGTGAGGCTTTTCGGACATGAAAATTTTTAGAGATATCTGCCCTTAGTTGCATCTTTCTTCATTCCTTACAGATTTGCTCAAAGGGGCTTTCATGGGCGCAGCCTTTTCTGTCTGATTTTCCTGAACGTCCGAGGGATTAGTGACACAAGTTATCCAGTAGCCAAGGCTTATTATTAAAGGCCTACCAAATGTGCAGCAAACTTTGCTATTTTAAATGGGGATGGATTTTTTTTCTTTTCCTCTCTTTTCAACACATCGTGCTGAGTATCTATAATTACTTACAGTGTTACTGTGTCTTTAAATCAGCTTAAGCAAATATATGTAGGCAAAGCCTGGCTCAGCACAGCAACAGCCAGGGGTTTCCGTGTAGCAAAGTGGGAAACCCAAACGGAGTTTAGAACTGCCATACAGGCCAAAGGCCAAATCCAGTGCATCGTAACGGCTTCTGTGGAATTGTGCGGTGGACGTGGTCTGGCTTCTCAATGGCTGAATTTTGTTCCAGCTTAATTGTTCCTTGTTGCCACTATAACTTCAGACCTCTACGTGAGAAGTAGCATGATGCAAAATAAATCTTTTTCTTTTTCTTTTTTTTCAGTTACGTTTTTAGATTTTTCTCTGGCAGCATTTGGGATCCATAGTGAGTCCTGTGAGGGGATCGTCTCGATTTCCACCCCCCCACCCCCACCCGTTCACTTTAAAGGGGTTATCAGAAACGCTGCTTGGGGCTGAATCCTGTTAAGACATCTCAGGAAGTTCTCTGCATTTGCACTCAGGCTGGACCTCTGTACCCCACATGGACTCTTGATGATCATGTGGAAAAACAAATGTAATTTCTTGCCTGTGTTACTAATGGCAACAAAGACTGCCAAACTGAACAAACTATTCTAAGTGAATGTGACTATTACTCTTGAGGCAGGTTGTTTCTTTCTGGCCCTTCCAAGCGCCTCTGAAAACCAGTAGGGTCATTTTCCTTCTTGTTCCGCTGCTGTTGCTCCCGTGGAAGTAAGTGGGTTGTGGGCATTGAACTCCAAGCAGCGATTCCCGTTTGAGTTTCCAGTAACTGATATATAATCAGTCTTACATTTTGTAATCTCCAGGGAGAAAAAAAAAAGGGGGGGGGGCAGAATTTCATTCTAGGTTTTGTGCCTTTCTGGGAATGAATGTTACAAAGGTATCTCCTGTGGGTGTGTTTCCAGGGTCAAAGTGCATCCCTCGTTGGCCTTCCACAGTGCCCCCTGGCCAAAGGACTTGCACAGCACCTCAGAAAGAAGAGAAATCCTGTCCTCCGGCGCTCTTGCTGCAGAGGGATGCGCTGGACCTTTTCAGTACCCTAAGATTGGAAAAAAATCGCCATTTCCTTCCGGCGTGCCTGTGTCCCAGTTAGACGGCAGTTGAGAGCCCGTTGCAAGAGTAAAAGGAAGCAGAGCAGGCAGCGATTTAAAGGGTTCGGAAAGAACTTGGACCCTAGCTGAGCACACCTCTTTGTCTGCTGAGCCACACAAAGTTAGCGCCAATACAATCCCAAGCAGGCTCTCCACAGCTTGCCCTTGGCCTCGTGAGGTTTGCTCCGTGCGGCGCGGGAAGGCCGAGCTGCCGCTTACGCTGGTGGAGCTTGCCATTATTTAAACCCGAGCTGTTGGCAATGGTGCAGATCGCCACTCGCGGGGACTGGGCTTGCCTGCATTGCATGGCGCTGCCGTACCTGTATCATGGGATAACTAAGCCTGCCCAGAGCCCAAGTGTAGAGAAGCCTTGCACTAGTGTTGGCAGCAATGGGATTTTGGGTGACTGGTCATTGCTGTGTTTAGTACCTGTCATTTTATGCTTGGCCCGGGCAGGGTTTAGCTGAGATAGTCGTGATCTGCTGGCATCTAGTTTGCATGACCTGGCCAAACCGGTACAGAAACCAGAGCTGAACAGCTTTTAGTGTAGACGTGACATCTGTTATGGTGAACACTGACCAGAGCAAATTAACTCAACGCACATTTTCTCCAGGAAAAAAAATGAAACTCTTTGCTTCCTGTGGCTAGAAGTTTGGTGGCAGCCCTGATAAGCTGGCTTACACATTTGCTGGCCTCTTTCCTACTGTCCTGCCGCCACTTGCACTTGCCAACACAAGTGCTGGAGAGGCTGAGGGTTGAGTCAGATCAGGGAACTGATCGGGCTGAGAAAGTACTGTTATTTTGGGGCAGACTCGTTTTCAGCGGGGGTAGCTCATGGATCTGATTTGCTTTGAGCCTACCCGAACAATTCTGCTGCCTTAACCCTGGGGTGGGATGCGGACATGTGAGGGGCAGTGTTATGGTTGAAAAGTCAATCAGGAGGCCTTATCTCAGGCGACTCAAGTTAGGATCCCCGAGACCAGAAACCAAGCATGTGTGGAAACCACAATTGTTGGGATTTTAGTGCAAGGAGGGTTTGTTTATAGATAATTACTAGAAAATATCTGTTACCAAATAACTTTATCTCAGGAAACTTGTTTCCATAGTCTGTACAGCAATATTGCAGGAGCGATATTCATATCTTAACTTAATCCAAGGGGACTTTCACGTGTAGGCAACTAATAGCTAACCTGAGCAAAAGCAGGCTTTTATTGCAACAAAGACATTTTCTCCTTTGCTTTTTGTGAAGTCTGGAAGAGATTGGGTTGTAGGGTACCATCCCAACCATTTGCAAAATGATGAGAGGTTTTGTCTTAATGAACAAAAAAACTCATGCTCATAATGGATTTAATTCACCGTATTAGTTTTATGCCATTGAAAATCTCTCTGAGCGCTGGTTGTTGGAGGCTAATGTGTTCGACACCTTTTTAGCTGGCAGTTCTTAGAGCATGTTTGGTTTTGAATGGTGAAGGAGTTTTAATATCGCATGCCAGGCTTCTCTATCAAAATGCTATGCTGTTCTTATTTTATTCTAAACTAGTTTTCTTTGGAGTTAATTGGAATTGACTAGACACCTATTGAGCTAAATCAGAATAAGACTGTGGTTTCACCTACACTTCTCTTGGCAAAGGTAATGGATTAGGCAGATGCTGTATCAGGCTGTGCCCTCTCTCCCTCATGGTAAACCTGATCTAGGAACTAGTATGGGTAAAAAACAACCCAGCTGGGGAAAAAAAAGTTTTTAAACCCCTATCAACTCCCCGGTCCACTTTACCAGGACATCCCACAAACAGTTTTAGTGGCATAATTGAAGAGGGGAGCAGAGAGACGGGCTTCTTAAACAGTTACTTCTACTGAAAGACATGTATGTGAAACCATGCCCTAGTTGTGTTCTCCAAGGGGTTTCTACTAGTTTAATTACATCCATTTAAAGTCGTATTAAGTTGAACCAGTGTAGACGAGAGATTTGCTTGGTTTGCTTGTGTCAACTCAATTAAAAAAGTCTTTTTTGGCCCAGGGAGCCTAGTTGCTCCTTCTGGTTTAGCATTTAGCTTTATGGGAGGTTGCTCTTCCCTGCATTTCTCAAACTTCCCGGTCCATATTCTTAAGGATCCCGTTCCTTTGCTGTTCACTCCAGTTTATGTTTGAGCCCATGTTTGCAAGTTGTTGTTTTCCCCACATTTTATGCCATCTCTTAGTTGAGATCTTGATTTTTCTATTCTTTTTCTTCTTCGTTCCCTGTGAAATGCCTTTGGCACGGGTCCCACATCGTCCGTAGAGAATAGAGGCCAAGAATTCATGTAACAGTGTCTATCGCTGTTGCTGCGTCCTCCTGGCTCTCCTCTACTGGCGGTCCTGCCTCCTCTGTTGACCAGTTCTTACTCCAGTACTCCAAACCATGCTGGTTTTCTCAGCTCCTTGTAAAACCTGTTATCAGTTTTTCCTCGCCAGCTCTCTTCTCAGGTCATGCCTCATACATGCTCACTTTGAGGTTTCCTAGTTCGGCCTGTCTCCAAACTTCAGTTGCACTTAGCACAGCCGGACACATCTCTTTCCCCCTGTCCCACAGAAGGTCCCTTCTGGTTTCTCCTGAAACATCTGTCCTGCCACTGTGCTCAGGGGCAGACACTTTCTCCTCCCCTTCTTTCAGTTTAGCCTAAGATGGTGAAATCCCCGCAGATTGTTTGTTCCCCTATTTCCTTTATGTTGCATTTCTCTCCAAGCATCGAAAGACTCCTCCCCTTCCTGCTCCAAGCCACCTCTCATTCTCTTTGGGTATGACCCTGCTGTCTCTCTTAGACTCAGCCCCGCTACCCTTGCCACTGCCGAGTATTTCTTCCACCTTACAGCGTGTGTCTTTTAGTGGATTTTTCCCTCTTCGTCTGACTTCTGATTTCCACAGTCTCTTTGCTCACTTGTGCATTTTTGTTTGCAGACGTGTCTGTCGCTCCTTTTTTTTTTTTTTTTTCCCCCCAAGCAAACTGCCTTTCCCCAATTTCTCTTATGTTCCCGGCCCTTCTTTTCGGTCTGGAGGATCCCCACAGACATGGTTCAGCTTAAAATTATGCCTACATTTATAAGGGGCGAGGCTATCTGACAGCAGCTGTATTCAGAGACCACCTTCAGTTCTGTAGCCTGATTTCCTTAAGCTGTTTGTCTCTAGATCTGTTTGCAGCTAGTTTCAGCATAAACTGATGGTGCGAGCTGCTTCTTGTCCTACTCGGATCTTGTGTCCCCATGAGTTTGTCATGAAAAAAGACAACTGAGTAAGATTTTGAAACACGCCACTTTTAGCTGCTTCCCACTCTCACCTGCTGCACTGAGAACGTTGCTGTGCCTATCTTTGCCTGCTTTCCCTTCACGTGTTTCATATTTCTCTGTATCAGGATGTATCTTTGACAGTATCTGTGCATTTTGCAGCCAGTCCTGCTTGGTCTGCCCTAGTCTGCTTGATAGTGCAGTAGATCCTCTCTCCCTTGCTTTTTCCCTGATGTGACTTGAGCAGCAAAGCTGCCTTAATGCTCGGACGACCAGCGCTACAGGATTGGCTGCAACGTTCTCCCTCAAAAGCTCCACCCAACTGACAGTGTGTCTTGGATGCTCGCGAATCTCTGGATTTCCTTACGTTTTCCACCCCTAACTCCTCTGAATGCCAGCACCTTCCCAGCAGAGTAAGGTGATAATTGATTGATGGCATGTCTGATGGCACTGCTTGGCAAACCTTTGCTCCCATCCAGAGTTCCCCAGTTGCTTAGCTCTTTTGAGTCCCCCCCCCCCCTTTGAAGCAGACGCGCACTAGTTGATCAACGTAATATGAAACCTTGGGGCTGTCAGCATTTTAACAGGACATCATTTTGCTTAAAGCTCTGTGTTGTGCCTCTCTCCTCTGTGCTGGAGGTCCCTCTCGAGTGAGAGGGAAAGTGGGGGGATCTTTCAAAGGATATGGATGGATGTGAAGGTGGCCGTGTGAAACTCTTGGGATAGCCTGAGGTTTTTTGACAACAAAAGTTGTTTAATATGAGTGGGCTGTGGATTCTGTCCCAAGGCACTGCTTATTTCTTCTAGCCCTTTTCCAGACACACTTGTAGCATCCCAGGCATTGGACCCAGCATGCCTGATGATGAAGTTGGGGATAATTCTCTGCGCAGCACAGTTGGATGCAAGCATCCTGGAAAGCCTTACCAATTCTCTGCTTTGATTTTGCAGGCAGAGTGGCCCCTCAAGCCCCAACAGGTCCTGGTTGGTGACAAGTAGCTGTCATGATCTCTACAGCACCTCTCTATAGCGGGGTGCACAACTGGACCAGCGCAGAGCGGATTCGCATGTGTGGCCTCAACGAGGAGAGGTGAGGTGCGTGGGCGGCTTGGTAGGGCAAGAAAGGCATGAGTGGAGAACGTGAGTTAGGGATCTGCAGAGGCTAGGGAAAGGGCTCGCTCAGGGCGTTTTACTGGGGAATCAGGCTGAGGTGCGACAGAGCTGCAGGGGGGAAATGGATATGCGGTTAAACGGTGCCATTTGTATGATGGTGCCTGCGTCCCGTGCTCCAGTGAGGAGGGTCTACAGGCAGGCTGCGCTGGAGGTCTCTGCTTTCTGTGGAGGAACCAGCAGCTGCATGTAGCCACATCATATCTATAGTGTTGATGGGTCGCAAGGCTGTTTGTGTCATTTGCACATGCTATTGGCTTCATCGAACCTGTGCTCTTAACTGCCAGGGCAAGAACTGGGGAAGGAAAAGGCTTGACCCACTATGAGCCAAGCTGTTAAGAAAAGCTTTCAGTGACCCAGGAGGGTTAGTACAGACCAAACGATTAAATGGGAGAGTTGTGACATGCCACCAACTAGGAGATTAGGGAGGATTAGTGGCTGGGAGGCAGAACTGATCGAGACTGGTTCCTGGTCTGTCCCATGGCATTGCAGTGCCTTTTTATTCTTGCAGCTTTGGGGTATTGTTCTCCAAACTGATCAGTTTGTGGTTTCCCTGAGGTTAGGTGCGTTTAGAACATTTGCCAGAGCCAAAAAGGCTTTCTGGGCTCAAAGGCAGTGTGTGCCTGTCTTCCCTTGCTCCTGATACTAAGGCTTCTGGCAGCAAATCCTCCAAGAGCCAGGCAGAACAACAGTGGGATAGGGAAGAGTTCAGACTCTCATTTGGGGCAGAAATGGAGACGGAGATCATCTTTACCCCTCAGCAGCTGCTCAGCCTGCTGTGCAGCCCTCAGATAAGGGCTGGTGGATGGCGTTGCCCTATTCCTCTCCTGAACTGCTCCGAGCTACTTCTAGTTTATAATAAACATTGGTGTATGGGCCATTTGAGCTCAGGCAAACCAAGGCGATCTAATAAAGTGTTGCACTTCCCAAATACAAGCTTTGAGCAAGGCGGGCAAGCCAGGCTAACTGTAACCAAATGCTCTTCCTCGGCCTTTGGCCCTGTTTAAGGTTAGGACGGGAGGGAACGGGGAGAGAAGGGGTCGACTCAGGGTAATCACTCGGCTCCTTAGCGGGCTGTAGTTTGGTATCGTGGGCAGCTCTGGGCCCTTCCTGGTGCTCCCCCGGCGCTGCAGCAGGGGTTGGGCCGTTGCACCGGAGCTCCCTCTGCGCGGCGCTGGCCCGGCTCGGGCAGGGGCGCCTCCCCGGCGCGGCGCTGCGGGGCCCGGCGCGGCGCGGCCCGCCCCGCTGGCCAGCTCCGCGGGCTGGCGGCTGCGCTCGCGCGCCCCCTGGCGCCCCGCCGCGGCGCCGCCTGGCCGCCCGCGGGGTGGAGCCGCCTGCGGGCCCGGCCCGGCCCTGCCCGGCCCTGCCCCGCCGCCCGGCCGCCGCCGCGCGGGGCGGGGCGGCGCGGCGCGGCCCTGCGCTCGGGGCTCCGCGCGGCTCGGGGCGGGCAAGGCAGCTGACCGCCCGCCGGCCCTGGCGGAGGCCTGCTGCGGCCCGGCCTGGCCCGGGTCGGGGCCTCGCCGAGCCCCGCGGCCCGGCCACCCTGCCCTCGGCGACCGCCTCGGCGGGCTGCGTGGGGCGCAGCGATGCTGCGCCGCACCCGAGCGCCAGCCTCACGGGTCCCCAGGGCTGGGAGCTCGTCTGGGGCATCGCTCCGGGGGGTTAGTGTCTCCTGCGCCTGGCTGGCCCTCGCCCCGGCACCTCTCAGCTGTCATCTGGATTGCGCTGCCGCCTACTGCAGCAGTCTGATCTCCCCCCCCCCCCCCTTATTAATAACAATCCTCTTAAGCCTTTTGCGGCCTGGCTGACTTGGGAAGCCAAGGTTAAAGAAATCCACGGCAAACCGTGTCTGTGGAGGGTAATAGCAAGAAGGTTGTGTGGTAGGGAGGGAATAGGAGGCCTTTCAAGGGATCAGGCTTTTACTGTGGTTTGAAGGGGTCAGCACTGACTGTACAACCAAGTAGTTTTGTGAGATGGGGGAACAGATGTGGCCAGAGACTGCCACAGCGCTGTAATCCCAAGGGCATTTGGTAAGGCGTAGGAGTCACTGTGGCCTCCCTGTAGCCAGAGTGCTCAGATCTCACGTAGGCGCTGATATCCCATTATGGGCTGCTTGAAATGGCCAAGAGACCAGAGTCCTGGAGCTGAGCACGAGGGGTAGGTAAGCCCCATGATGAGAAGGGCTCACTCAGAGAGCTTGCATCTGTTACTTGGTTTTGAGAGCACGGCAAGGAGGGAGAGGGGGATGCACAAAACCAGAAGAAAACATGTCATCAGCAGAAATTAAAACTGAACTGTTTTATCCCAGCACCACCAGCTTCTCTATAATGACCCTTAAAGACTGGAGAAGTGTCATCAGGCAAATACTGCTAGGGCAGGTGTGTCACGGGGGTGGGACACTGAACACAGGAGCATTGTCTCTTGTCCAGTCATCCTGCAGATCATGAGCACAGTTATCTCTTCAGTATTTCCCATTTCCCTGGAGTTCACAGTCCTTGTTCTGAATTCGTACTTTCCGCTCAGGAACTGTCTTCTGAAGAGAAAAGGTGAAATGTGCAGGCCAGCAGGACGTTGCATACCAAGGGTGACTGGCTGCTTCAGTCATATGCTGAACACCTTGGGCCTGAACACTTTCGATGCTGGAGAGAGATCTCCGGGGGCTGGAGAGCTGAATGTGCACAGCGCTTGTAGTGGCAGGACTCGGAGGCTATCTACACAGCCCGGTGCCTGGGGAAGGGCCTCTTTGGAGGACCATGACTGACAGTAGGGACTGGGATGGAGGAGATGAGGAGAGGAGACTCCTGGGGAGTGAAAGGCATGGAGTGGTCCTGAAGTTGTAGCTTCTGGACTGGCATGTGGGAGCGATGAACTGGGAGTGTTGGTCGTAGAGGTGAAATGAACATCAACAGCATGTCTTAATGGCTTTGACTTGCAGAATGGCATTGCGGGGCTGAATTGCAGTTACCAGCTAGTTGCACTTGTGTGTGGAACAGGAATCATCTTAGGAGAAATGCTTCATGTATTGCAGGATTTGTGTGCCTGGGGTGGGAAGTTAGGAACTTGGAGTGAATATGGCTGGAGGACAGAGAAACAGTGATGAGGATGTGTGTGTGGAAGGAGAGGTGAGCAGGATGGGGCTGGGTGGGGAGAATGGGACTGGAAATCTGTGCAAAAGCTGCATGAAAAATGGAGGGCATGGGAGCAGGTGTTTGGAGGCTGGGCTGCAATGCAGGGTGGTGTGGGAGGGCTGGGCTGGACCGAACTGTTGTGGGGCTTGGGGAGTTGAAATGGTCATGAGTAAGGAAACTGCACAGTGCTGCTAGGCCGTGGAGAAAAAGTATTGTCAGGCAGGTACAGCTGCGTGTGGAGGACGCGTCAGGTAAGCAGGCAGTGCTGTTGACTGGGCCAGACAAGGCTCCTGACAGGTCAGGGAGGCAGGTTGTGTTGGTGGGGTAGCTGTGCTGCTGAGGACCTGGCTGCCTGCAGCAGGCAAGCTTCAGCAGACTTTGAGCTGCTCTGCTGTGCCAAATGGAGACAGGGAAGGTGCTGGGAGAATACCTCAGGACTTTATAATGCCATGTCTTGTTCCTCATCTAGGAGAGCCCCACTTTCTGATGAGGAGTCTAAAACGAGCAGCTCCCAGCACTTGGGGTCTCAAGAGTTTTGCGTCAGCAGCAGCCTTTCCAAGGTGAGCTCCTTGTGTGCATGTCTGGGTCCAAGAAGTCGTTTCTGTGATGGAACAGGCCAAGCAAGAGCATCTGTCCCTAACTGGGTCCTCTGGGCTCTGTCTTCCAGAGGGATGTGCCTGACTGCAGTATGGGAGAAGCAACTCTCTGTTTTGGCAAAAGCTGTTTGCCACTTCCCCACGCGTGGCCTTCTCAACATCCTGTGAGGGCCTAGGGAGGGGAAAGTATTGCCTGCTTCACTAGGAGCCACTTGCACAGCTCTAAGGAACATCTTCTCCCTTCTTGTTGCAGGTGGAGCTCACAGCAGTCAGCGGTGGTGGCAGCAATGCCCAGGGGCTGGATGCAGATGGCAAGGTGGAGGAAAAGCTTGGTCCCAAACTGGAAGAGCAGCCACCTGATCCCAACCCAAGCCCAGAGTGTGTGGGAAAGACTGTGAAAGAAGATGATGTCCTGGGCCCTCTGGCAAGCCAGGGGGATGGCAGAGGGCAAGAGCCAGCAATCCCCAGAGCTACTGAGCAGGAGAGCACTGGTGCTGATGCTGCCTGGACACCTGCAGATCCTCACAGCGACAAGCAGGCTGATGTTCCTGCAGCCTGCTCTGCAGCTCCAGAGAGTGAGCCTGCTGCGAAGGAGAAAAGCACCCCAAGCACTGGAGCACAAGGGCTGGGAGTGCTGGCAGAGGGGACATTATCCGTGGTTGCTTCCAGCTGCAACACATCGGCCTCCACCCCAGCTACTTTCACTTTGAATAGAGTGTGCTTTCCCACATCTCAGGCCCCTGCTATGCAAAAAATGCCCCTGTCCTTTCAGCCTGGGGCAGTTTTGAGCCCAAGCCAGCCACTAGTGTACATCCCTCCACCCAGCTGTGGGCAGCCGCTCAGTGTGGCTACACTTCCAAGTACCTTGGGGGTCTCCTCCACGCTCACCCTCCCTGTCCTGCCCTCCTATATACACGAGCGTTGCCTGCCAGGAATTATTGCTTCCCCAGAGCTGCGCTCCTACCCCTGCACCTTCTCTGTGACCAGACCTTTGACTTCAGATGCCAAAGTGGTGTCTGTGGAGGTGAATCAGCTCAGCTGCTCTTCACCTTCAAGCGGAAGTGGTGCCCAAACTGCTGCCGATGGTGCTCTCCCATCCACAGCTGGCCCTTCCCTCTCATCCAGCCAGCCTCCATTGGCAGCATCATGTGGAAGCAGTGCCCCTTCGTCGGGCACTGGTACACACACCAGAGCCCCAGGTGCTCCCGAGCCGCACGTGCAGGGGGCTACTACTTCACTTTCTCCTCTGAAGTCCCCTCCGCAGCTAGAGCGTGAGATGGTCCCCTCTCCAGAGTGCAGTGAGATGCCTCTTGATCTGTCCTCTAAGTCCAATCGCCAGAAACTGCCTCCACCCAGTCAACGCAAGACACCTCCTATGCCCATCCTCACACCCGTGCACACCAGCGGCAAAGCATTGCTCACCACAGTCCTGTCCAAGTCCCAGCGTGCAACCCAGAGCACGGGCAGCAGTGTCACCTCGTGCCTGGGCACCACCCCTCCCTTCGTCATCTTCCCCGAGTTCCTGCGTAACGGGGAGCAGGGCTCCTGGGTGAAGAACACCACACTCATCAGCACCATTCCAGGCACCTACGTCGGGGTGGCCAACCCAGTCCCCGCCTCGCTGCTGCTCAGCAAGGACTCCAGTGTGAGCTTCAGCAGGGACCCTCGCCACCTTCCCAAGCAGGAGCCTATTTCCATTGTTGATCAGGGAGAGCCTCGAAATGCTGGGATTCCCTGTGGGAAGAAAGCCAGCCAGGTCAGTGCAGAGGGACAGCAGGATCCTGCTAAGAGACTTCTTCATGGCAGAGTTGCTTCAGGAGCTCCTTTGTGTCAATCCAAGGACATCTCTACCTGGAATCCTGGCCAGGGAAGTGTTTACCCCCGTTGCCCGGTAAATGGAAAACCTTCCAATCCTCAGCTTCTGCCTCTCGGCTGGTCTCCTTATCATCAAACCCCTTTGCTTTCGATTGGCATCTCCACAGTGGGGCAGCTGCCACCAAACCAGAGCAGCGCCTGCAAGCCCTCTGGTGCAGGGGAGCTCCCGACATTCCCTAGCATGCAGCCTGCAGAGTCTGGCACAGCAACCCAAAGCACACCAGAGGGACTGCCCAGGCTCCCATCTCTGGAACGGGAAGCTGCCTCCAAGAGCAAGAACTGCCGGACCTTGCCCAAACTCTATGAGGAGCCTGCCAATCCAGGCCCACTGAATGCAGGTCCATCTCTTCAGGCCAGTCCTTTGGATGTGAAAGGGGGAAAGGGGAAGCCAGAAAACCCTCAGAAGAGTCAAGAGTGTGATGAACCAGAGGCTGACTCCAGTAAGGAGAGCAACGTACAGACTGAGGCTCCCCAGGGGAGCTGTAGCCTCAAACAGCTGGATGCAAAGCCTAAAAACCAAGTGTTAGCAGCCTATTTGTCGCATGATCTGCCCACAGTAGGGCAGCAGAGCCTGCGAACAATTTCGGAGGTGCCTACTGCACCCACAGAGAGTCAACACAAGGAGGGGGGCTGCGAAGGCTCCCAGGAGCAGCCAGCTGCAGAACCGCCCCAGTGCATGCGTCAGGTGGATCTATGCAGGCTCAAGAAGGAGCGAGTGGAGTGTGACATGTCATTTGCTTCTGCGGCCTGCCCGCGAGCTGGGGCTGCTGCCCAGGCCTTTACTGAGGTCAAGCTCAAGGCAGCAGGCCAAATCAAACAAGAGGGCAGTGCCCGCTGCAAGACCAAGCGGCAGCATGATGGGGATATCAAGCAGGCTCACAAGAGACTGAAATGCAAAGCCCAGGACAGCGAGGAGCCTGCAAGCAAATCAGGGAGCCAGAACATGCATGGCCGGAAGGTGGGTGAGAGGCTGTGAGGAAGGGTCTCCAATGCCAAGGAGGGGGATAGCTGCCAGATATGGCTGTAGCTGGGACTATTGGGTTATCAAAAAGGTTAGCAGGTAGGGTTAGGAGTGAGGAAGGAGCTCTTGCTGGGGAGAGCAGCTTACTGCACAGAGCTGGGGCTTATACTGACTTTCTATCCATGCTCTTTGGCGTTACCTGACGGTGGATTAATATCTGAAATACCTGGGTCTGCAGGCTTTCTAGGGCAAAAGTGGATCTGGATATCTACAAATTCCTGAGCTCTGTGTTGTATGTGGGTCTCAAAAATGCTGAAGGGCAGCAGCGGTGTTGGTGTGGGACAGCATTTTGGCATCCCTTCTCCTTAGCTCCTCCAGCACAGTTAGTTGGCAGTTCAAGCTTCAACCTGTATCCTCCATTCGCAGTGGCGAAAACACCATGATGATCTGCATGAAATTAGCCAGCGAGAAAGCCGAGCTGGCCTGGGATCAGTGAAAGATCACAACAGCCTCAGACTGAAGCGTAAGCGCAGGAGGCCGGCGAAGACAGAATTCCCATCGCCAGCACACCGGGCGGACAGCCATGAGGAAGGTACTGGTACGAATTTAAGGTGGCAAAATGTTCTCACCCTGTCCAGCTGCAGTGTTTCCTTTAGCGCCGGTGCTCTTCTGCCATGGAGCCAACTGCAGTTCTAAAGCTGCATGGCTCTGGAGTTGATCACTTCCCAAAGCGGACTGTGATTCTAGATGGAGCTGAAATGTGATGCCAGACTGCCCTTTCCAGGCTAGCAGTCTTGCTTGCACAAATTTCCTTCTGACTTTTCGGTGGCATTGTTTCTCAAGGCTTTGTTATCTTCACAGGTTACCTTGAGAAGAAGCCCAAGAACAATTTCCGGGATTTCATTCCAGTGGTGCTGAGCAGCCGGACGCGTAGTCAATCAGGTGAGTCATTGCCGTGGGTCCTGGAAACGGAGACATCGCTGCTGAGCAAAGGCAGGGTACTTTGCTGCCCTCTCAGATCAAACGAGTCCTGAGTGGAGTGGGAGCATTTCTCTGTTTACATGGCCTTGTCCCTGTCTTCTGTCCTGCCCCACAGGGCTTTTTCTTGCCAATATCCTTGGCTCTTTTTGTCAGTTAGAAATTCCACTTTCTTTCAGGAAGCATTGCTGGCTCTTCTGCTAGCTTGACAGGAGAGTGCGATGTGACCGGTCAGGAGATTTTACCATTGGAAGAGGATCAGGAAGAAGAAGAAGAGGAGGAGGAGGAGGAGGAGGAAGAGGAGGAAGAGACGTCCTTGAAATGTCGCAAGCTGCGAAAATCCCACAGGACATCACGCTATCATAGTCGCAGGGCCAGGGACAGGTCCCTGTCAGAGAGGAGCGGCTGTCACTTGCGGAGGGCCCGGGAGCTGCCCTGGAGAGTGGAAACACCCAGGCAGCTGTGGGAGCCCAATGAGGAGGAGGAAGATGACAGCCACATCAAAAGGAAGAAAAGGAGACGGCAGAAAAGTCGGAAATACCAGACAGGGGAATATTTGACCGAGCGAGAGGAGGAGCAAGTGGGCTACCCCCACAGGAGGCGAAAATCCAAAGCAGGTATAGTTTGGGAAGGGGTTTCTGGTACCAGGAGCCTGGGCCCCAGGCCATTTTATATATTTATAATGATGGAGTTTTGTCATTACAACTAGAGCAGTGGGCTCGCATGGACCACTTCAGCTGGTCAGCTCTTTAAAGAATATTTAAAGTACATTTTAGGGTAGGGAATACCATCTTGTGTGGCTAATTAGGTAGAGGATGTGGGAAAATGAGAATTGGAGGAGGTAGCACAGCAAATTTTTTATGGACAAGCGTGGACCCCTGGGAGGTGTTCAGCATTCCTGGCTAAAATAGAGAGAGGTGGAGCCACTGCATTTCAGCTGGCCTTCTTTATGCTTTGTTTTGCTTGATTAAGTTAACTTGCAAGCTTGCACCACAGAGCATGAGGGAGAATATTAACAAAGTCAGTGTGTTGCAAGTGGCGCTGTGGTTCGTATTTGCAGCTTTGCTAAGAGGAGAAAGCTGTGCCACCTGCCTGTGTTGTGCTTCCTGCTCTACCTCCACTCTTGCACTTCTTCTTCAATAACTGCCCTGACTATGTGGTCAAAACTAAATCTGTGATCTGTGTGTCCCTGAGGTTTAGTGGTCTCTGCACTCCCTTTTCCTGGATGTTTTGAAATATGTAACTGTCAGCCAGCTATCTCTGTCTGTTCAGGGGCATTTTGAGGTTGTTGGAAGCAAGGGTGGTATTCATCCAGCAAAACATACATGTCCAAATGTACGTGTTGACATCTGGCTGGTAGTCCAGACTGTGTGTAGCTCTGCCTGAGCTGTCCTGCAGGTAACTTCTGTCAGTGTTGCAAAAGAGCATGCCCCTGCCACAGTGCCACCCTGGGAGAAGTGCTTCTCTGAGGGCTGCCAGCTCTTCCTGCGCTTGGGCCTTTCTGTGGGAAGTGATGTAATGACTGTGGACCTGTTGCCTTCTGCCACACCGCATCAATGCTCAGACTGACAGTCCTCAGGAGAAGCTGAGATGCTACTGAGGCACTATGTAGTAGGTAGTAAAGATGGCCTGGCAAAGGGCAGTCTTAGCGAGGTTAGGTTAGAAAGTGATGGTGCTGTGCTTCTGAAGACCTCTTTCCCTGCGTGGTCTGAATCAAGCAGCTGACCAGTTGTGATTTTCAATGAGTGTGCTTTCTGTAAAGGTAAAACTGTTGACCGGGATGCTTAGTTAGCACATTGCCTGCTAAACTCTGTTGTTTCAGGTTAGTCACAGGGTTTCTTTTGTGTCCTAGCCCTCAGTACTGCTAAAAATCTGCTGTGGGCTGTCCAGAGGGGGTGGAAAGTCAATTGGGTGTTTAACTCTTAGTCTCATCTCTATAGTCTCAGATATGTG
This sequence comes from Apteryx mantelli, assembly GCF_036417845.1. Classification (NCBI taxonomy): domain Eukaryota; kingdom Metazoa; phylum Chordata; class Aves; order Apterygiformes; family Apterygidae; genus Apteryx; species Apteryx mantelli. The sequence goes on from NC_089990.1 coordinate 26,548,847, forward strand.
TGCTTTTAAGCCACTTTCATCCTACTGTGTGCTCTCCAAAGCTAGGTGTCTGCTCTACCATAGTTTTACACTGCTGTACTGTCTGGCTGCCTCCGTGTGAAATCAGTAGCAAAGTTTCTAATGGGCTTCTTGGCATCTTTGCATTGCTTTCTATGAACTCTTTTAGACTGTCTCCCACCGAAGCCTCTTCAAAACGGAGCCTGAAAAGAAGGTATGAGTTCAGCAACATTTGGAGAGATTTTTTTTTCCAGGAGCTTTATCACACATCACAAAGTTGTCTGTTCTCTCTCAAGGATGGTTCCATAGCCAGCTTCCCTCAGAGACCATTTGGTTACTTGGTCCTCAGATGTGTGAGCTTCTGTATTTTGGATTCTGAGATTCAGCTCATGGCCTAGAGGCATTCCTGGCTTTGGAGATTAGGACCCAGGCTTTACACTGGCATTGAAAGGTGGCTGGAAGGCTCAAGAGGGACATGAGGCCAGCCCATGTCTTTAGAGAAAGCAGACAGCTGCATTCAGTACTAGCTAAAGACTCTGCATCATCTTTAGATACGAGCTGCAGTGATCCACTGACAAATGCCTGGTTTGTTGTGGCCAGATCCCCTCCGGGGGCAAGGTGGAGTCTTAAAATAAGCATACCACTTTCAGCATTTGGTTGCTGATACCACCTCATCATCCAAGCGTAGCCAGAAAACAATCGGGACCCTTGGCTTCAAGGCACTTGAATAAAGGAGGCTATATCGCTTTGATAGTAAAAATATTTTGATCCATTGGAAGTGTCTTCTCTCTCTGACCAATGCTCCCTTGATTTTGGGCAGACCACTTTGATCAGCTGGGCTGGCTGTTCGTCTATGAACACATTCTTTGGCATTTTACTGCTGATAGTGATGGTCACGTCAGCTAAAGGCAAGGCACACATTTTTTGTTTTTTCACCACTTTCTCTTCATGCACCAGCCAGAGACTTGGTTCTTCCTCATCCCATTCCCCACTCTTCATAGGCTCACGCCATTTCATATCTGTTTCCTCCCCACGGGCAGCTGTTCCATCGATGAGAGCATGTTTTCTCGCACAGACTTGCTTTCTGCCAAATGAGGTGTATTAAATACTACATTGATGGGCTGATCTAAAAGTCTTGGTCTAAAACACAGACCTCCTGCACATTGGCAGAAGGAATCAGATATCAGGGAACATGCAAAAGGGAGGAGTATCTCAATTCCTTGTACACTGCCCTGGGCTTAGCTGTTCAAGTGTCATAATTTTGTAAAAGGGACAAGAATAGTGTTATAGACAGCCCAGCAGAAGTCTCTGTCCAGTGACTGCTTCCAAAAGAGCAAGCAGGTTAGTGACTGCCATGTGCTGTCTTCTTGACAATTGAATATCATTGCTAAAACTTTTCTTAAATACAGTCTAATACTTGTGCGTGAATTTAAAAAAGAAATATTGTGTTCTATGCAGTGGGAAGTTAGAACTACCAACCCCGATAATGTCTCATGATGAGCTCTACTTTGTTCAGAGCAAGGCAGGCCTATTCTCTTAAGGAAACTTCATCTGTTTCTTGCTTATGTACATCCAATATGCTGTATGGTGTCAGGCTAGGGCCTGTCTAGCCTGCTGTTTTCTCCGAACCAGGACAAGCAGAGAGGCTATGCAGGGCAAGCACAGCTACTTCCTTGGCTCCAGTCCACTGGTGTTCCCCAGCATCCAGAGCAGCTGAATTAGGGACCTCAGAAAGGATGTCTCTGCCCAGTCCTTTTATGATTCTTTTATGGGTTTGTTGTCCATAAATTTGTCTAAACTCTTTCTGATCCTGCTTATATCATCCACCTCCACTGCCTCCTGTGGCAGTAAATCCCTGAAGTTCACTCTGTGCTCTACAAAGTCTTTTCTTTTATCATTTCATAGAGTTCCCCTACATCTTCTATTGCAGGATTGGGTGAGTAAGATTTCTGTGTGTAACTAATCTATCCCTCTGTGATTTTGTAAGCCTTGATCACATCCTTCTCAGCCTTCTCTCCAGACTGAGGAGTCCCAGCCTCTCTCAAAAGGCAGGTTCTCCACCCCTCAATCATTTTAGTTGCTTTTCTTCACCACCGCTCCGTCTTTCCTGAGATGTGGAGACCTGAATATTACACACTACTTAAGATGTGCATGCTTCATGATTTTATATGTGGTTCTACATTGGTATCTCAGCCAAACCCATTTTTCTTAGCAAGATCCATGGCCTCTGGTTCCTAGCAATAACAAGCCTGGATGGAAGTTATTTGCAGTGCTTAATGTGGAGAATCTAAAATATCAGCACAACTTGGAAGTTGAAGATGCTGCTCCTAGAGATCTACGAAACTTGCCTAGGTACTAGAGACAGAAGGGTCAGTCTTTCATGTGGCATCCCTAATGGACCCAAACATTTTCTTCCTGGGGATTCCTCTCTTTATCCTTTGAACTAACCTACTGGAGCATCTCCTAGCCCTTCGCCTAGAAATGAAGCAGAGGACTGTTCCCAAATGAAGTGCTCAAAGCTGTGGAGAGAGCCGTCTTGAGAGACTCTGATTCCCAAAAGCTGTCTGCATGCTGTCCTTCCTTTGTAACCTATTTTATTCCAACACTGATGATCTACAGCAAAGAGGCCTCACGCAAGTCAGTGCAGTTATATGTTCATGAGGCTTTACTTTCTCATTCCATACTTTGTTTTACAGTTACTGTCATGCCCTTTTTATGGTATGTTGCTATTTAAGTGAACCAGAGTGCATGCCCTTGCACAATGTTTAGGGTTCTGTAATGAACAACCCTGCAGTTCCGCATAATGCGAGGAAGAAAAGCTTGGATTTCCCTTGAGGCATTGTGCTACTTCCTGCCTGAATGCATATTAAATTAAATGTTAATATACTACTTAAGTTAAGGGGAAGACATGAGAGGGCAAGGCAGGGTCTGATTTTGTAGGCAGCAAAATAACAACTGTTCCACAGCGTAAAGGGGATACCTCCCAAATTTTCTTTCCCTCTGAGAGGTGTCCCATGTGAGACCTGCTTAGCTTTGCAGATATTAGGGGAATTCACTGTATAGCAGCATGCAGTGACCAAACTACTGGGAAGCATGCTGACAAGCTGGGCTGTTTCCTACTGGGTTCCCTGCCCAGGGAGACCCTGACCCACCTGACTGTCATACCTAAAGAAAAATCTTAATCAGTTGCGTGCAAGTCCCAGATCTTGGTAGGATTGGCCTTTTTAAGCCAGGATGGCTGTCTGACATTGTGCATCTTGTGTTCATTCTGAGTCCATCCCTGATGGGTAAAATTTGTGACCTCACTGTGCTTGTTCTTACTGCAGTGACTCTACTGTGGGTCTGGATTTCCGGATTTGTAGCCATCAAAGATTTGCAGGGATTAGTTTGTTTTGAGTGGTGGGCAGAGATCGGGGTTGCTGCCCTTTGGTTCTGCACTGATAGAAGCTCCTCATTCCATTTCTCCTTTAGATTTTAGGTACCGGAAGCAGAAGGAGTCTGGGCAGGGCAAAGGCACAGAGCTACAACTGAGAAGTAGGCTTTCCCCATCTCCCCGAAAGTCTCAAGGACGCCCAGACTTTCGAAATGGCTTTTTTCTGGAGCACTCGGGCAGCTCTGCCATCCAAGAAGAGCTGGAGAAACCATCAGGAAAACGCAAATGCAAAACCAAACACCTGGCAGGGATCTGTGATGAGGGGAAGGTATGTCTTGGACTGATGAGGGGAATGCTGTATGTGGGGAGAAACAAGATGGGGGTTCCTGTTAGTAAGCAATGGCTGCATGTGCCAAGGAGCTGTGTTCCATTCTTTTTCAGGTGAAAGGATGCTGGAATCAGCCCAAAATGCGCTCTCTGAAGAAGCCTCAGGACTTGTGGCCAGTTTGTAAGTCCCGTCGGGTCAGCCCAGGGTGTTCCCCTGAGTTACCTGTGGCCCAGCACATTCCTCCTGAAGCTCGGCGGCTGATTGTGAACAAAAATGCTGGGGAGACCCTTCTGCAGCGAGCGGCCCGCCTGGGCTACAAGGTGAATTTTGGAGGATTTTGCTTTTCTGTGCCTGCACTGCCCCGTTTTGGTTTGTGTGTAACCAGGCCTGTGCTGATCTTGTTCCTGCAGGACGTAGTACTCTATTGCCTGCAGAAAAAGAGTAGTGACGTGAACCACCGTGACAATGCTGGCTACACAGCTCTGCACGAAGCCTGCGCACGAGGCTGGATTGATATCCTGCACATTCTGCTGGAACATGGCGCCAACGTGAACTGCAGCGCACAGGATGGCACAAGGCAAGCCAGCAAGAGGGAGGACATCAGGGAAGCCCTGAACAGCATTGGGCAGTGAGCCAGGGGCAGTTTTCCAGGAAGAACTGCCAGTCATCACTAGATTTGTCTTAACGAGAAACAGATCATTTGCTTTGTGAACTCTTCTGATCTCTTTATCTGCTAATGCTTCCGTCTTTGCAGGCCTGTCCACGATGCAGTGGCAAATGACAACCTGGAAACCATGTGGCTTCTACTCTCCTATGGTGCTGACCCCACTCTGGCCACGTACTCTGGACAGACAGCTGTGAAGCTTGCCACCAGTGAAGTGATGAAGCGCTTCCTTTGTGGTAGGTGCAAGCCTGGGGGTGGCAGTGCTTCCATCCTTCCTGTGTGGCAGCACACGGGACCAAATCTGGGTGCCCACGGGTTGAGAAGTGCTTGAGCAGCAGGGGTTGAATAACTTTAGCTCTATCGTGTCCTATGTGTGCATTTTTACAACGCAACCTCTAATTATAGAATTATATATCATTTTTCAAGTAAGATACAAGTAACTTTTCAGTCTTTAATGTACAAGGCCAGAATGCTGGCAATGTGGTCATCACATAACTATACAGGCAGGGCTGTGGATGAAGGATGAAGACGCTGTGTTTAATACCTGCAGTTCCTGGTTCTACAGCATAGCCTAAATGAATATATTTTTGCTGCCAAGTAATGATGCCATCTACTCTAAAACTGTTCTGCCCAAATGCTGCTTGCCTGCCATTGTTACAAAGGACCATTTTGCATTACTGTAGCTGAGAGTGAAACACATGCCCACTTTCTGTGCTGTTAGTGTAGAGTGTTGTGGCTCCAACAGAACAGCAAGGAGGACAGAAACAGCTAGAGTTAGATGGTGGTTCCCACACAGGTACAACGGAGAAGTTTTCCAGTTTTGAAAAAGTCTGGTTTGCCAGCTGTCTGTCTGTCAGTGCTCCTCCGGGCTTAACTGCACACGTTTGTTAGAGGTGTAATTTTGAACTCAAGGCAATTCTAAGGACCCTCCTTTCCAACCCACTCAGTATTGTCAGTTGTTTTCCACTTTAGCTTCTATTTCATCTTCTCAGCCCCAGGGCCGTGTTGTCCTCTCCTGAGGGGGGGCACCCTTTTTGCAAGTTGTAGTTCAGCTTTTGCCATAAGGTCTAGCTGCAAAATAGGGTAAAACACTTCATTTCCACTGCTTTTCCCAGGAGCAATAGATATGCACTCCAGGATCATGCTTTGACCCAGTAGATATGCATTTCCCCTCTCGTTTTTTTTCTTCTTAGATTACCTTTCGGATCTCCAGGGCCGTACAGACGGGGATCCTCGAACAGCATGGGACTTCTACAGCAGCTCTGTACTAGGTGAGTTCAGTCCATCCCATTTCCTTTATACCTGCAGAGCAGAAAGAAGTATGTCTGCTAGATAATGATGTGTCGCTTGCTCAGGTTGTCTGTCAGCTTCCCTCCCAGCTCATGTGGTACAGAGAGATCCCGCCATTATGTTACGTGCTGGGAGTTCCCAATGCTCCTGAAAGGGAGTCTTTCTTTGGGAAGCGGCATGCATGGTTCCCTCTGAGTAAGGTAAAAACTGTGCAAGACTAGACTGCATGAGCTGCTGCTGATTTCTGAGAGTCTTTGGGTCTCAATCCTGTAGCAGGTTATTCTTGTCGTAGTTCTTGTTACTCCCTTGCTAGCCAGTCATCAAGATAAAACCAAGGAAAGCAGAGGAAATCTTTATTTCTTTGAGGTGCTCTCCTTAGTAGCAGTCCTGAACTTCCAGGTTCTCAGAGCTGCCCATCCAGTGGGACAGCTGTGCCTTGGGGTTATAGACCCCTCTCCTCTGCTTCAGAGAAGGGCATTTGTCTGGAGGAGTTCCTTCTCTTACAATGCCAGGCATTTTCCAGTGAAAGCATGACTTGCACCTTATACTGTCAAAGACTTTCTGAAGAGGATGGCTACCAGCTTAGGAGTTTTCTTGAAATAGTGCAGGCAAAAGGTCCATAAATTGTTCACTATATTATTCCAGTTCTGCTAGGGTCCATGAATAAAGATGTTCTGGATCCAGCCACGGGCCTGTAGCAGACTGCAGAGTCCCTCCCAACCACTAAGACAGTAGATCATCACTGTCAAGTCCTCTGTAAAGACTTGGATTATTTCTGCACTTGGCAAGCTCAAAGACTGTTGATTTTAGTTGTTTCCTACTGTCATTTTAGATCTCCTTTTAGAAACGAAAAAAATTGGATGTATTTGGAAAGTTGGTCTTGATATCCTTGGAGGACCCTGATGTCTCTTCATTTCAGAACAGATGAAATTCTGTATTTCTAAGAAAACTCTTTGTCCGTAGGCCTTTGCGTCTCAGGCATGCCAAGGAAACTGTTCAAAGCAGAGCCTCCTTCCTCTAGATTTCTAGCTCTTGAAGCTATCACAATCCTTTGAGAAGAATCCTCATTACCAAGAGAAAAATAGCTTTTCTTTGACTGTAATATCTTAAAAATATTAGCCCTTTTGATTTATTACTGACTCCCTCTTGGATTTCTCTGTTAAGCAAGGAAGGAAAATTGTGGGTGGTTTTGCAGGTAAGAAGATTTGGCTCTTTTTGGTTACTACAGCATGGCTGAGCTCTTGGTAACCCAGAGAGCTTAAGTACTTGAGTTTGAGTATCTGCTTATTATGTCCCGTTCATCAGTGCCTTTTCCTCTTCAAGATCCTGGCATGGGATTGTAGGCTGCCAATTCTCATACCCCATAGGAGACCAGCTGCCACATGCAAGTCATTCAGAAACATGCTGTCTTGTTTTCTGCTTTTTGTATACCTTGACCCCTGAAATGAAAGAATGGATCTTTGAAGGCTAAACAACCTGATTGCTTTTGGTTAAAATTAGCTGCTTGTTTCAGTTCTCTCTCTCTCTTTCTCTTTTTTTTTTTTGGTGTGGCTCCCTTAGATTGTCTTGAAAATCCTGTCTTTCATTGTATCTTTCCACATTTCTTTCCTCCACCCCAGTAGGCAAAAAGACAACTAATTTCCATTGATTTTCAGTAGGCAAACCCTCCCCAACTCTTGCCATTTTTGTCAGGTGAGGGGCTATTAAGATGCCATCAGTGATAGCAGTTCACTGCTCACAAGGACCTTACTTAAGTGCTTGGTTAATGCAGGGAAAGGCTCCACAGGAAAACATGGAAATGCTGGTGACAGCACTTCATTTTCCTCTGCCTGGACCTCAGTTATGCTCTTTGGAAGGTTTTGTTTGAGGATGGAAGAAGACTACCTATTCTGTTAAATTAAGCATGTCCTATTTCTTCCACTGGGACTTCACACTAAATCATGGCCACTGTGAATGTGCCTCTGCTGGGTCTCTGTCATTTGCCTGGTGCCGTCTGTCAGGCTTTGTCTTCCTTCTGTCCTGTGCTGCCTGAAGCTGGTTAAAAAGCCAGACAAACCCAGCATGAATCTGCCTGTGCACATCCCTAGGAGCATCTTTTCATCCTTGCTCCAGTAGAAAGATTCTTTCAGTGTTCATTGGGATGATGCTTGCATCTCAGGTGCCTCAGGCTTTAACAAGTATCTCCACACTGCTTGGGAGAACTCTGGTCCCTCCCAGCCCCAAGGCTGATGATCCCTGGAGGAATGCCAGCTGCACAAAATGTTTTGGATCTCCCTGGGTTTGGTGTAGCTTGTGGGATATTTCCGTCTCTGGCTTGGGATCACTGCCATCGTCTCTCTAAGCTGATCTAACTCTACACTGCTGTCAGAGCTCTTTTCACCCCTCCGTGTGGAGCATTCCCAGTGTTGCCCTTGACAGCGTCTTTGTGAGGCTGTATGATGGGTTGTGGCAGGGAATTAATCTAACTGGAAAGTAGTTCTTTATCTTGCCAGGCCTGTGTTCAACAGGCACAGAAAGGGACCTCCCATTTCATCCACATCTAGATCAGCTTACAGCAATAGTGAGGTGACACTGTTGGACCTCTGTCACCTGTGTTTTGACAGACAATACTGCAGGGCAGCATGTGAACAAGCAAGGAAGAGCAAGATGCCCAAGCTAGTGACAAGGGGCTGTTTTCTTTGTAGTGGTGTTTCTTGCATTTTTTTTTGAAATGGGCCCTTTTGGCTCAGTTACCTTATGCAGTCACCTTTGGTCACTGACAGAAGACTTTCCCCAGGGCAGGGAAGTACCTGGTTGTGTCACAGAGTAACTGAGCTGCTCCCAGCTGTCAAAGGCAACAAACCAGCTCAGCGGAAATGCTTCTCTTCCTTTAGTGATTCAGTTCTTCAAAGTTTCCCTTTTCATCAGAGCAGCCAGCTGAAGCACAAAACATTGCATGTCACTCTGGGTGGGAGGAGCAATCCCAGGCCCAATGCGTTTCTATTCTTTGAAGCAGGAATGTTGTCCATGGTTTCCCTTAGATGTGCAAATCTCTGGGGGACACAGGATAATGAGAGAAACCAGGGTGTGAGAGCTCTGAGATCTGGGTATGGTAAACTCATCAGTGTCATGCGCTTCACGCTGCCATTACTCCAGAGACAACGTCCCACCCCAAGGTTTTGTTCTACACCTGGAACTAACATTGTTGTGCCTGATGTTGCCATGTTGCTCTGTGATGGTACAGGATGTTCCTGTTCTCATCTGAAGCCTTCAGTAAAGCTAGCGGACAGGACCAAGTGAAAAGAGTTCTCAGGACAGAACCATAAATTTTGCCACATTAAATGCATTTAATTCTTTTTTTCCTGGATTACCCAAGAAATGTGATTCTTCAGTCATGGCACTCTTAAGCTTTGCCTAGAGGTGATATCAGGCCAATATTCATATCAGTTATTTTTGTCCTATTCTAAAATAAGTTTTGAAGGTATAAAAACCCTGTTTTTCTGTTTCTTAGGGACTTTTCTCTTTTGGAGGACTTAGAAATGACTTTGTTGTTTCCTGAGACCCTGTTTGAGCCCGTGTCTTCTGTTGTCTGCTGTTGTTTCTCTGTTAAAGTAACATTCTTACTGGATGCTGCATTTATTCATAGAGCAGTGTGGCACTTGGATCTTATTCGTGCAGCATACCATAAGAACACTTTTTGTGTAGCCTTTTCTTTTATGCATGGTGTTGAACTTTTGCATGATTGGTTTATTTGCTTACCAGCACATTTGCTCTGATTTCTCTCTATAGAATCTAAACCTATTTTCTGAAAGTTTTGGGAGCTGTATTATCTCAGCAGGACAAAAACACTTTGAAAACCCAAGGCTATTCATACCTTTTGATAATAAAATCCTGACAGCAAGCTATTTTTCAACAGATGCTTTCCAAACTGGTGAACAGTAAACTTAACCATGTTCAAATTGTTTCTGGATCGAATGTGCTATTCTCCATCTTCTATGCAAGCAAATCCTGCTAGATCTCACATACCCCTTAGAAAGGCTTAAGCCAGAAATGTGTGGGTCTGCTTCTCTAAAGTCATCCTTATTGTTGTTCTCTTGTATAAGCCTCTAGATCTGCTGCACGATTTGGTGGCATCATCTTGCAGTCCTTATGTACACACAGCCCCTGGCACACACCTCTGCGTAACCTGCTGACAGTTGTCAAGTGGAATTGGGGTGGAGAAGTGCCCAAAGAGCAGAGAACAATGACCTCCTTTATAGGAACCATGGTCCTTAGAGATGCTTTGTCTGCTTGGCTCCTACATCCACTTCCTTCCCCACTTGTGCAGATGCTTCTAGGCTGAGGGTGGCTGTGCTGGCAAAGGAGTGGGGAAATGACTGAGGGCATTTCGGGAAGAGCCTGAGGTGTCAGTGTGTGTTTGAGCCAAGAAAACAGTTTCATCTTGCAAGCAGGTAGTACATGGCCTCACATGTGGGATCAGTGCAAACCTGAAGATTACTATAACATAATTTGCTCTTTCAACCTAACAGAGTCACAGAGCGGAGTTACCAGGCAGCTTAGCATGCAGAGCAGCCAGCACTCCCTCATTCTCCAAAATGAAGGGCTGGAAGGAAAGTGTGAGGAGCCCCTGGGATTTCTCTCTTACATTTGCTGTGATGTTGTGGGCAGGTGCATATGGAAGTGTGGTAGTAACTGGTCATTCCCCAGGGACCAGTGAGTGCTGGCTGGAGTGAAACTGTGATTGATGCCAACGTCTGTTTTGATTGTTTCAGAGGGGAAGGATGGCATTGGATGTGATCTCCTGCTCAACCCTCCAGGAAGTTCAGACCAGGAGGAAGATGAGCAAGAATCAGACAACTTCATGTTTGAGTTCTCAGACAAGCCACTGCTTCCCAGCTATAACCTCCAAGTGTCAGTCTCTCGGGGGTGAGTATCATTTCCTGGAGCAGAGAGAATTTGGGGGAAACTAATGCTACAGTGGAGGGGAACCCCATGCCTCCTGTTACAGTCAGCAAAGACTGCACAGTGGGATTTAGCCAAACAAAGGCAGGAGTGAACATCAGGCTGAGGTGAACCACTGGATGTGACTGATCAGCTCTCCAATGACTGTGGAGGGAGCCGGCAACTCACTTAGATGGATGCTCCCGCAGCACAGATGTGCTTGGAGAAATCCCAGCCTGGGCATTATTGACTGCTGACTAGCATATGGCACAAAGCCTGTGAAGTCCTTCAGGTTCTGATTTGGTCTCCTTAATTCATCACTTAAAGGAAGTTTGGTCATGTTCCCCAGAGGAGATGGAAAAGGGAGACAGACTGAGGGACTATAGGTGAGGGGTGCATATAGATGAGGGAAAGGAGCAAGGAAAAACTCTTCTGGTTTAAGAAAGGATAGAGGTTTGTTTCAAAACAAACCCAAAAAGCAATGCAGGTAAAACCAAAACTCTCTGGAAGACGTTTGTTTTTGTCAGCTGCTTGTTGCATACCCTTCTGTACCATTGGTGGTCACAGCCCTGGCATCCTATTTACAGATGACAGCGTGTCAATCATCTGAGCTCCTTGAAGCTAAGAGTGGCTTGTGTATCTCAGATGGTTATTTTCCTTAAAATTAGGATTAGAGATACTGAGTTACAGACAGCCCCCTGCAGAAACACTGTCAGTGTTTGGAAACGTGTGGTTCTCTAGGGAACCACTAGTGATTTTCCTGAAGAGCTCTGGCTGTGGGACAGCTTGGCCAATACCACTGCACCACTTGAGATAGACTCGTGGGTCCTCAGGGAGCAGAAGGGTTTAGTCAGGGATTTCCCCATGTAATCCTACTGCCTAGCCAAATGCATTCCATTGCTGTATGGTGTCCCTACACTGTGCCTGTCAGAAAACCTCCCCTCTCTTCTCCCTCTGCTGTTGCTCTTGGCTCAGTTTTTGTCCAGCAATGGTTAGCAACAACTTGCATTGATGGGTGTGAATAGACCATTTTCCCTCTGTCATGGGAAAGTCTAGATCAGGTCACAGCACTGGAATCGTAGCTTAGATAGACATTTTGCTGTGATCAGACACAGGTATGTGAGTAGTCTTGCCCTCTCTACCTTCTGTGACTGCTCTTTGTTGGACTATTGCATTCGCTTAAACTGCAGGGAGGAGAAAAATGACTTGGCAGGGGAAGCAAGAAAAATGCCACTTTTTCTTCCTGTTTAGCAAATTTCCCCTCCTGCCAATTTCTACCCATCCAACAGGACATGCACAGTGCCCAGGAGAAATGACAGGGAGGGAAATGGAGCCCCTAGTGTGGTTCATTGCTGGCAAGGGGGGGAAGCTGCCAGGACACTCTTTTAACATTTAACTTTTACACTGATGTCCCTGTCCTTATTTGAGTGTTTTAAGGAGATAAGAGCATTCAAAACCAGGCAATTTCTAGGAGCCTAGATCTGGCATTATTCTGTACACACGGTCTGTCCAGACTGCTGAGTGCAGTGTGCAACCTGGACCTCACTGTTGGTACTGTGGCAAGGGGAAGGCCAGCATGTGCTCACCCCAGAGATGGTCAGGTGGGAAACGTGCCCATGGACCCTTCCTTCCCTAATGCATGACTCTCCTGCCTTCCCCGCAGGCCCTGCAACTGGTTCCTCTTCTCCGACGTTCTCAAGCGACTGAAGCTGTCCTCCCGCATATTCCAGGCCCGCTTCCCACACTTCGAGATTGCCACGCTGCCCAAGGCCGAGTTCCAGCGCCAGGTCTCCCTCAGCCAGGTGCTGGCCCAGGCCGAGGTGCCGGAGAGCCCCGAGCTTGCGCCGGGTGCTGCAGAGACAGTGGAGCTGGTGCACTACGAGCCTGAGCTGCTGCAGCTGCTGGGCTCAGCAGTGGAGTACGAGGCCTGGAGCAGCTGACGGGGATGGAGCCGTTCCCTGCATCGTGAGGCAATAATAAGGACCAACGGGAAGCAGCCCTCTCAGTGCCAGCAGCAGGGACCCAAGTCTTTGGCCAGCTAGTCCACCTTTCCTCGTGGTGCCCGAGCTCCAGCTGGGGAGAGATGACACTCGCCTCCAAGGACTTTCCAGGGTCCCTTTTTGATGAGCAGCAGTGGTGGCAGCTCCCTGCCAGCCCTGTCCAGCTACTGCAGGAGATGAAGCCCTCTCCTGGGGGGCTGTGTTAGCTGGAGCTCATGGGGCAGCGACTGGCTCCGGCTCTGCTGAAGCGAGGAGCAGCAGGTGCCTCTGCCTGTCCCTGCCTGACCCCATGGAACTGCGCCTCTCTCTGCCCTCCCTCTCCCAACGTCTTCCATAGTATTTATTTAATTAGTATTTAATTTGTAATGTTTCCTTTTGTTTTTTGCTGAGTCTGTATCACTGTGATTATGTGAGCTCCAGGCTAGGGGACAGGGGCTTCCTCTGGTTCCTCTCCAGCACTCCCCGAGGCCAGCGCTCCCCCACGGAGCAGTCAGCCCTTGAGCTGCAGAGCTGGGAAGTCCCTGGCTCCCGCACCTCCACTGGGGGCCTGGGGACAGCCGTGTCTCTTAACTTTGGAGCTGGCTTCTGCTGAAGGCACTCCCTCACCTGCAAGCGAGGCCAGCTGAGAGCCAGCTGCTCTGCTCCAGCCTCTCATCAGGCTCCTTCCTGCGTTTCGTTCGTGCTGCTGCTCCCTGGCCCCATCAGCTGCAGCCTGCAACCCCCAGCAGCTCCCACGCTTGCAGCAGCTTGTCCTCCCCAGGGCTCGCTCGCTGCTGCGGGTCCATCCTCGCCGCCTCACGCGGGCTTTGCCGGGCCCCTTCCCCACTCCACCCACCCCTGCCGTTTCCCCAGGAGCAGTTCTACTGGAGAGAGGGGGCACGGCGTGCCGGCACCCACAGCCGGGGCGTGGAGCAGGGGTGCTCCGCTCCACCGAGATGGTACAGTTTTATTGTACAGGTGCTAACAGGACTCTTGAGGACGGGACAATCTGTTTTTTGGGGGTTTTCTGTTTTATTCCTGGCTCTTCCTCTGCTCCGCAGTGGGAGTGTTGGGTGGGTTTTTTTGTTTGTTTTTCCTTTGTGTTGTGTTTATTCCCAGCCAGGGCAGGTGTCTCCCTTCCCCTTGGACTCCCAGCTGCCAGCCTCCCCTTCCTGGGGCCGGACAGCTCCTTTTTTAAGCCGAGGGTTTTTTGCCTTTGGGTGTGTATTCTGGCTGCTCTTTCTGATTTCTGTTTTATTATAAGCAACCGGCTGTGGTGTCAAAAACACTTATGTACAGAAAAAACCTGCATCAGGCTTCCCGTTTCCTGGCTCTTCTTCTTTCGGTGCTGTGCCTAACGCCTGCCCTGGGCCAGAGAGGCTGCACGGCAGTGCTCCCCACTCATCGCAGCCGGGCTGCCAGGCTGGAGTGGTGCCTGGCGATGCCTCCTCCCTCCCCAGCTCGCTGCCAGCTCTGCCTGCGCCGGGGCCACTGGAACCGCAGTGAGAGCGGAGGAGCGGCCCTGGCCATGGCTCAGCTCTTCCTGCTGGCGCTGGGCCCCTGGCTGGCACCACTGTGGGATCCTGGAGATAGGCAAGGGGGGGGGATGTTGTTGCTGGCCGAGCAAGGGCTGGCCCAGCTTTCCTTGCTTGCTATCCCCAGCCTATGGAGCAGCAAGGATGCACTGATCCCTCAGAGGCTGCCTGCCCGGAGCTGCCCACAGCAAGGCCAGGGCCAGGCATGGCTCGAGGTGCTGGCTGTGATACCTTGGCAGGCGCCAGCAGTATTTTGCTTGTGCTTCGGGCTGCAAGCTGGGTGCTGATGCTGGCCAAATCCTCGTTCTGCACGGGATGCAGATGCACAGTGCTCCAGCTCCAAGATGAAGGAGCAAAGCCCTTGCGCTCAGCCTGGTTTAGGCTTAAAGCCCTTTTGGCACCGCTCCCCCTGCCAGGGTCCAAGTGCTGCTCCCAGCCCTCAGGGCTGCAGTCAGGGAAGGTGAGGATGTTATTGGTACCCAACGCCGGCTGGGGGAAGGATGCAGGGGGATGCCAGCACCCATGGGTGATGCACACTTTTGGCAAGGGATGGGGTGGGGGGAGGCAGCCCTCTCTTGCACACCCTGACCCATATGGAAGCCAAAAGAAAGAGGAAAACACCACTATTCCCCATGTACACAAGGAGAGCCATTTCTGGACTAATGCACACAGCAGGAGCGTTACAGCCAAAGCTGCCTGTGCTAAACTGCTGCCTCTGAGGGTGGCAGACTGCCTGTCCCACTGCCCCAGCAGGCACAGCTCCTGCCCAGGGCAGCCTTGCTGCCCAGCTTCATTTACATGGGAGCAAACAGCTTTGGGGGTTTTATGCCTCTAGAAAAACTATGCCTGCTGCATTTTAAACCTGTTTCCCACCAGTCCTCAGGTCCCAGATGTCCTCTTCTTTGGGGGTTGTAGATGCCAGCGAGCTCTGGCAGCACCAGTGCCCTGGTGCCAGCACCCAAGGAGCTGGGTGGGAGCCCCTGGCTCAGCCACATGTGTGCACACAGGCAGCTCTGGCTGTGCGTGTACGGAGGCAGGGGGGTGTTGGTGCACGGGGGGGAACCTTGGCCGCAGGGTGCCTATACCCCGCTGGAGTGCCCCAAAATGGCACCGCGGCCCCATGCCACATCCCGACACACGGGCTTGCCAGAAGCAGGGGACGCAGCTGCCCCAACCCCGCCACCCCTGGGGCCAGCCTCCCTGGTTGACTTGCCAGCCGCGCGCTCACATTGCACAGTCCTGTGCCAAACCAAAGCCCTCAGAGGGGAGCAAATATATTTTTCTGAATAAACAGAGGCCAGAGAACTGCAGTGCTTCTCCATTTGCTTTTCAATAGGAGGCACCATGGGTATGTGCTACAGGCATGTGCTGGTGCCTCCCAGGCTGAGAGCTGCCAGGGTGGCTTTAGGCATTTTAGCCGGCAGGGAGCCCCCTCCGCAAGCTCAGGCTGCGGTAGAACATGCATCGGTTTGGGTAGATATGATTTTTTTTTTTTTCTTTTTCCCTACAAGTGCTGGAAAAAGGACAGCGCAGCGTCCCCCCCGCCCCAGGAGGTATCACGCTGCCATTTGTGGCAATAGCCACACGGCTGGTGAGTGGCAATTCTTCCTCCAGCCCTTTAAGCTGCAAGCTTTGTAGTGGTTTAACAGCACAATTAAAGATATTTCCCACCCACCCCCCTCCAACCCCGACTTCAAAAAGGCAGCTTGAGGCAAACTGGCATCACACACACCCCCAGCTCCAACGTCAGTGGTGCTGGGAACAGAAATGGTGAGTGGCAGCAGCAAGAGCTGGAGGCTTTGCCATGGCAATGGGAGCTGGTGACTAGCCTGTAGCCCAAGGCAGCAGGGAGAGGAACGCACAAAACCCCAGAAAGCTCAACTCTGGCGCAGAGCCTGCACCGCTCTGGGGGTCAGGAGCTGACAAGTTTGATCAAGGGCCAGAGCTGCCCCAGGCCGCGAGCCAGTGGGTGCATACAGGGATTCCATGGAAGGGGCCAAACTTCAAAAGTGTCCACAGGTGACCACTACAGTCTGCAGAAAAAGTCACTTAAGAAGAGATAAGGAAGAACCACCAACACTCTCCAGCTTTACTTTCCAGCCCAGCCAGTTTTGCAGCCCAAGGTACACCTCCAAGCTCTCTGACACTGCTTGCTGCCTTCCCCAGCACAGAGACCACAGCATACATGGGATACACGAGGGTCACTGAATTTTAGGAAGGAAAAACTTGATCTTAAGAGAAGTGAGTCCATGCAGAAGGCCATCGAGTCCAAGAAAGGGAAAGTCCTTAGAAATGTCATGGATGCTCTTGGGAGTGGAGGGGGAGGGAGGGGGCCTGTGAATGGAAAGCAAAGCTGGAGGGCAAGACACAAGCAATGTCCAAGAGGTTATCATCTACACCAAGTAGAGCCACTTCTGAAAACTGAAAGTCTAAAGATAGCAATACCAGGGTAAAGGAGGAGAAAAGGCCCAAGATAAAGATAGAGAGGCAAAATGGAGCAGAAAACAGTCCAAGGTGTTCTTCATTGGAAGCAGCAAGCATAAAAAACATGGAATTGATGTCCAAGTCAGCAGCAGCACTTTAGAAAGGAGCAAGACTGTGGCTCAGTTATTTATTTATCTGCTCCTGCCCGCACCGCAGCAATGGGGAGTGCACCAGCTCAGCTTTTTGTAGGACTGGAGGCAAGGTGCTGCTGGGGCACAGCAGAGGCTTGCAGCAAGGCTGGGAGGAGGGACTGGCACTAAGCCGCACTGCATAAATGGGTTGTGAGCTTTCTGAGCGGGCTAATGGACATCATTGAGCGGTACCTGGATATATTCCAGTCTCATGGAAAACAGCTGGGCCAGGGAAACAATACCTGTTTTAATCTTTATAAGGAAAGCCTTGTCTGGGCAGGTCTTCAGAATCAGACCCACAAACCTGGCAACCACTTCTGGCAGGTTGTTGATGTGATGGTAAAGCAAAAAAAAGCCCAGGGTAAGGAGGATGCCTTGACTGCATAGGACTGAACTGCCTGGAAATCAGCCTTACTAATGGGATACAACTCTGCACAGTGTTATTGCTGGACTAGCACCAGAGTGGCCAAGCAGGGTCTTAAAAATCCAGCAAGCTGATGGCCCATGTGGATGCTCCTGTTTCCCTTCTGTCCTGCAGAGGTTTCTCCCTTGACCAGTGTGATATGATGGGGTATAAGCAGTAATATATATATGTGTGAAATATATATAATATATATATATGAATATGAAAAATGAGCGCGCACACACACACACACACACACAAATATGAATTTTTCAAAGAAGTCCTTGACCTGCATAAGAGCAGTGTGGGTGGGAAGGGAGCTGGGGGAGGGGGGGTCCTCCAGCCCCACTGCCCACCTGCAGCCATGCTGTTGCCAGAAACACCAGGGCTTTGCCTGGCCGAGTTTGAGATGCCTCAAGGCTGGAGATCCCTTCCCAAGAGGCTTCTGAAGAAAGAGATCATCCTTGGAAACAGAAGCTGCATTATACATATCAGAGACTGGCATCTGTGAGAACATTGTGATGAACAATCAGGAAGCCTGGTGGAGAAGGGGTAACCCTGGCCCCATGTCCCTGTGCCTTCTTGAACAACATGTGACACTGCTGTTTAGGTGTGAAGTCAAACATCTGCAGTCCAGGCTGGGGCCAAGTCACTCTGCAGAAAAGGCCCTGGAGAACAAGTTGAGCCTGAGCCAGCAGAGTGCCTGGGCAGCAAGACCAGCCCTGCACTCTGGGGTTGTTAGCAGAAGTACTGCCAGCAGGCTGAGCGAAGGGATTCTTCCCCTTGCCTCGGCATGGGAGAGATCACATCTGGGCATGGATCCAGTTAGGGGTTCCCCAACCCCCAACAGATATGGATGCTCTGGAGCAAGCCCAGCAGAGGCCCCTGAGCTGGTCAGGGGCTGAAGCACAGGAGGTATGAGGAGAGGCCAAGGGTGCTGGGTCTGTTCAGACCAGAGAAGAGAAGGCGCAGGAGGATCTTACTGCTGCCTGCAACTACCTAACAGGAAACTGGAGAGAGGATGGAGACCCTTCCCAGAGGTGCCCAGGGACAGGACTAGAAACAGTTCCAATCAGAGATTAGGAAAAGTGTTTTCCTCATGGGTGGATCAAGCATTGGAGTAGGTGCCCAGAGAGGTTGTGGGATCTCCATCTTTGGAGATACTCAAACCTTAATGGGCCACAGCCCTGAGCTTGCTTTAAATGGACTTGCTTTGAGTAGGGGCTGGCATAGAAACCTCCAGAGGTCCCTTCCCACACAAATTATTCTATGATCTGGAATTAAGAAATACCTCCACCTCAGCCCCAAGCAGCTGCCTCACCGCCCACATCCAAGCAAGGGATCTACCTCCTCTGGGCTGAGGCATCCTGACTAATCAGCACCTATCCTTGTCTTGCAAACCCACCATCATCACTTGGGCAAGGAGTACCCACGGCAAATCCCTCCATGTCCACATTCAAGGGACGGAAGGAGGGCTGGAAACAACCTTCCACAACCTCCCTGGGGAACCTGTTCCAGTGTTCAACCACCCTCACAGTGAAGAAGTGGTTTTTTTGTGTTCAGATGAAATTTGTGTTTCAGTTTGTGCCCATTGCCTCTCCTCCTGTCACAAAGAGTCTGACCCCACCCTCTTGACACCTTCACATCAGATATTTATATGCACTGATAGGATTCCCCCATCACTTTCTCAGGCTGAGGAACAGCTGAAGCCTAAGCAGCACCATGTCTTCCCCTTCTCCTGTCCATGCTGGCAGACACCTCCATCCCAGGAGCAGGCCTCAGGATGGTGGTGCAGATTCATGTTGTGCCATCCATACTCAACTGCTGTGCCCAGCAGCCATACATAAAACACGTCAATTCTTCAGAATTCAGGTCTCAGCTGTCTTTGAGCCTTGTATCCTCAGTGTTTCCTTCCACCTGCTAAATGCTAGAGGTGCAAGGTGATGAGCCGCTCCAACAAACACCCTGACTGCCCTAGGCACACCAGCTGCTCTGCTACCCTGTCAGCATCCAGGGCTGTCCCACTACTGCCTGCCCAGGGACTGGCATAACACACAGGTTCAGACTGCAGGCATCTATCACACCTTGGTTTGTGCCAAGGACCATCTCAAATGTCACAAATGAGGCACAGTAATTTGGATTGTAGCTATCAACAAGTTTCAAACTTCTTCCAAAACTGTCCTCTCACCTGACAACCCACCACTCTCCTGCCCAGCAGCAGCACAGGCTCTGCCTGTTCCACCTTTTAGGCTCCTCACAGCTATAGGTAGGTCCCAAAGGAAGCGATCATGGGCTCATCAGTTAAGGAAGGTAACATACAGCCTTAAGAAGCAAACTAGAAGCCACAAAGCAGCGGGTAACTGCCCTCAACTCCAGAGTGCCTCCAGCCCAGAGTAGGCTCTGTTCAGCTCCAACAAATAAACACCAACTCCATTCCTCTGGAGTAAAGAGGTCCTACTCCACAACTACCTTTGGCTGGCCAGGACCAGATGTATTTACTTTGCCCACCACCATTAAGACAAGCCCCATCCCCAGGCATTGTTTGCTTGCCAGCAGGTTCACTCCTGAACATGCTGGGTGAATGCTTCTGTGCACACCAGTCCTGGCACTACAGGCAAGGCAGTGCAGATACAGTTCACCTTTGCAGAATATGCAGCCTCTCAGTTGTTTAAGGAGGAATAATTACAGAGCAGGCAACAAGCTCTCTCTGGTATACAGAACAAACAGATGGAGCACTCCTCCTGGTAGCAGTAACAGCCTACAGAGCCTCAACAGCATACCCTTCCCCTCACACACCAAAGGGATTGACCCATTTCTGGGTACACGGTGAAATGCTACCTCTCCGTGACTCCCACTCCACAGTGCAGCCTGTCTTTGCCTCCCTTTTACCAGGCATACAGAGTCAAGAGCTGTGGTGTTACAGAGAGCACCCAAATTCCCACACGGTACCAGGAATGCTGATAAGATGCTGCTGACAACATCACAGCTCTGGTGCACACACCCTTGGCCCAGCATCGCCACAGCAACTGGTTCTCCTCATTCACTCCAGCCTGTGCTCTCCAGAGCTGCATTAGTGCATCTCCTCCAGCGCTCTCATAATTTACTCTCTAATGTCCTGCCTTACCTCTCCTCATCCTTCCCATCCCCTCTACATCCCATCTTATACCAGTCACCAGGCTGGAGCAGGCACTTGGCTTCAAATGAAAGCTTCTGTGGGAGCCACTCTATCAGGTACTATTTCATCCAGTCAGGATATACTTTTCCTACATTAGCAGCACTTGCTGTCAAGAGCACAGCCCTCCATACAACTAGTCAGCAGGACTGCAGTTTACTGGCCTGGAAGTGCTGCAAGAAAACAGGCTGCAGCTCTGCAGGCTTCTCCATTGCTGATACAAGGGAAAAACTGACAGCACTGCCATCACACTGCACAGCATGCTGCCCTTTCAAAATGAACACTGCAAGGTGCAGAAAAAAAGGCATTTAACTTAGAAGAAACTGATTTTATTGGTGCAAATGTTAGAATTCTAGGTGACTGGAAATATTCACAAGTACTCAGAGCAAGTTCTTTGAGCCGACGGGGTGTAGACAGCCAGCAGCCCCCGCTGCCCCATTCACTCCTAGTGCAGCGATCCCATTCTGGAGTTTAGTCTTCATGGATGTTGAACAGCTTAGCTACTTCGTTGAGATCAGCATGCTCCTCCCCATCTTTGATGATCTGAAGGAAGGAAGGACGCATTAAATCCTGCACATACTACAAACAGCCTAGACTGCGAGACTTTTCACATGTTCTCCCAAACAATGCGCTGAATTTCTTGTACTCTCTCTGAAGCCCTCCTCATGATAACTCACCAACTTAGGCAGTCCATAACATGACCATAGTACTTACTACAGCCAAATTTATAGGGCAGTCTTAAATGTACCAGTAACTGGCTGTGAGAAAGGCTTGAGTTAAAACCAACTTTGCTGTCCCTGTAGGATTTGCTTCTGGTTGTCTGGGTTTCCCTTTACAGCTGGGGAGAAAAACACCTTCAAAGAATGATTCATCTCAACTCTGAGGCAAAGATGACAGCCACTCTCTTTGCATTGACTTGGAGGAGCCTGTGCAAGCGGCTTGCACAACTATCTTTTAGAGAGCAAGACTCAGTGGTCAAGGATCCCACACAGTACCTGGCTACTTGATTTAGAGGATGGGCTGCTAAGAAGAGGAAGGAAACAATCTGTTGTTCATGGGGACAGGACAAGTAACAGGCTTAAACAGCAGCATGAAAGCTTCAGATTAGATACCAACAGAAACTTCCAGCATTAAGAATAATTCATCTTGGGATAGATCCCCTAGGCAGAATGTGAAATCACTCTTACACTTTAAACTACTTCTGAAGTATTCTTCAAAGATGTTTAAAAAAAAAAAAAAAAGTGATACAAGTATAGCTAATCCCACCTTTGGGGAGGGAGACAGACAAAGTGTCTATTCAAGGCCCCTTCCAGCCCTGACTTTTATGGCTGTGCATCTAGGATGACACATATGTCTATGCATATGACTAATTTAGACACTTGTACATTAGACAAAGTAGCACAAAAATAGGACAATTCACTCTGATGCTCAGTCTCATGTGATTCTTGCCTGTACCTACTACAGGCCAGAAACTTCAGCTGTACAAAGGCAAGCCATGAGGCATAAGCCTGATGCAAGTTGTTCTGTGACACCTATGAACAAACAGCCAGAAAAGCACAAGGACATCTCCCATAATTCACTTGAGACATGGCTGCCATTGGATGTTGCACAGCTCTGCTCTAGAGCATCTGCGTTCATTTATTCTCACTTTAAATTGGTAGATTGATTTTTCCGCAAGTAAACATGCTCATGAATCCCTTATCTAAGCAAGCTGAATGCCACAACCCCACCCTTCAGCATACTAGTCCTGTACTGACCTTTCGAGCAATGGGCATCCTGTTGAAGATGTTCCATAACACAATTCCTACCACAACTTTATCCCTGAGGTAGAAAATGACACCTTTGCCATAATCTTCTCCTTGTTTTGGAACTTGAGGTGTTGGTGAAGAGCTTGAAGAAATGGCTACTTCTGAGGCTTCTGCTTCCGTTTCACTTTCTGATCTAATACCTGTTCCTAATGCAAAGATATGAGAGAGACTTGATTTCAAACACCCAGTGCAGAAGAAAACAGCAGCAAAACGATCTGCCTGTGGTGGTGGAAGATAGCTAGAAAGCAGACTTCTGTAAGAGACTGAGGTTTGATTTTGTGTTGACAGCAGTGTCACGCAGAATCACAGAACGGCTGAGATTGGAAGGGACCTCTAGAGATCATGTAGTCCAACTCCCTTGCTTAAGTAGGGTCACCTAGAACACGTTGCCCAGGACCCTGTCTGGAGGGTTTCTGAATATCTCCCAAGGATGGAGACTCCACAACATCTCTGGGCAACCTGTTCCAGTGCTCGGTCACCTTCACAGTTAAAAGGTGTTTCCTTATGTTCAGACAGAACTGCCCGTTGCCTCTCATCCTGTCACTGGGCACCACTGAAAAGAGTCTGACCCCATGCTCTTGACACTCTCCCTTCAGATATTAATATGCGTTGATAAGATCCCCCCTCAGTCTTCTCTTCCGCAGGCTGAACAGGCCCAGCTCTCTCAGCCTTTCCTCATATGAGAGGTGCTCCAGTCCCCTAACCATCTTAGTAGCCCTTCGCTGGACTCACTTCAGTATCTCCATGTCTTTCTTGTATTGGGGAGCCCAGAACTGGACATGCCACTCCAGATGTGGCCTCACAAAGGCTGAGTAGAAGGGAGGGATCACCTCCCTTGACCTGCTGGCAATGCTCTTTCCAATGCACCCCAGCATACCATTGGCCTTCTTGGCCACAAGGGCACATTGCTGGCTCATGGTCACCTTGTTGTCCACCAGGACTCCCAGGTCCTTCTCTGCAGAGCTGCTTTCCAGCAGGTCAGCCCCCAGCCTATACTGGTGCATGGGGTTATTGTCTCCCTAGATGCAAGACTCTGCACTTCCCTTTATCGAACTTCATGATGTTAAGGTGAGGTGAGATGCCTTGAATGTCTTGAGGGGAGGTGTATTGAACTCAATGAGGCATCCAGCATAAATAAGTTTCTATAACATGACAATGAAGAAATCCTAAGACCAAGTACACTTCTGATAATGCCCACCTTCCATTTAAGACCAATGCAAAACACAGAACAGTGTATATATATACACATATATATACATAAACACACACACACACTTTTTTTATATATATATATATATATATACACACAAATACATATATACATATATAAATGTATTATACAAACAAAATAAATATGCTTACACCTGTACAAAAGAGTTGGTGCAGAAATTAATCATTTAAGGGGTACTATCACTATGGAGGAAATTATGCTTCACTAGATTAAAAAAAAAAAAGTTTAATTTGGTAAATAAGTTACATGATAACTGATTGGGGAATGTCAGGTTTTAATCAAGTTTTAATATCAAAAACAGTCTCTGGAGCTTGGTCTAGAAGAGTGAGAAGTACATAGACTGCAGTTTCCTAGTGCTCTGCTACGAGACCAAAGTGACCCTGCAGTTACCTGTGAAATGCAGAACCCTTCATGCATGCAGACAGCTCCCAAGCAGGACTGTATCCCTCCTACCTGATTGCTCTGTTGCAGATTTTGGTGTGTCTTTTGCTGTTGCTTTAGCAAAGACTCCTACAGTAGGCAAACTACTGTCAACAAGGCCAATGGCTTCATACCCCACGTCAGGACCCAGATCGCTCCTAGGAATGAACAGGAAAACAAAATAAAACAAAACTCATTTGTAGTGTTAGTTTGACAAATGTAGGGCAACTTCAGCCCAAAATCTTTAATGACAGTGGTATGCAAAGACATGGCATACAGACTAAGTGACAGTACCTCTTCTGCATATATTAGTACGGAACTTTAAATCAAACCATAAGAACGTGTCTCCCTACAGGACAGCTCTAGTTGCCTCCAGAGTAGGAATTTTTATTTATATATGTATGTATGTATGTATGTATGTATGTATGTATATGTGTATATATACACAAATGAATAAACACATACATATTTGTATTAATAATAATAATATATAATGAACCATGTTATTAGTAATAATATACTATTATATGTTATTATATGATTGTATATATCATTAATATTATATCATATAATTAACATCATTAAACACCAAATAGTGTCAGCTTAGTTACACATGAGAGAGTCTCAGAGATACCAGGTCATGGACAAATGTTCTGGTCATAGAGAGTTGTGCATTCTCTGTGTCTTCCTTTGCAGAAATTTAGCAGACATGAATAGATCTAAATGTCAGGGAAGCAAAGACTGCCTCCTTCATGCCATGAATTTCTTCACCATCCTTAGGAGACTGTTCAGCTACCAGATGTTGGTGTCTCTTCAAAAATGCCTTGTAGTTTATTTTGCACCTGTACAAGGCAGGCCTACTCTTGCACTTTCAAGGTTTGTGTTGCCAAAGTAAGTAACCTGAAGTTACAAATCCACTCCCTGCAAGGATATATACACTCCAGCCTTTTTGAAACAGCAGTTTAATTCATTGCAAACAATATAAAGCAAGAGTTGGAAGTTGTTTCCAAGTAGGAAATCATTAAAGAACTCCAAATTACATAGCTAACAAATTACCTCAGGAGAACAGTGACAAAGTCAGAAATAAAAAAGTCTGTATTTCTTAAAATTAATCTCATGTCATTGTAATTCCCTGGGTGCACATGGATGATAGTGTCATTAAACAATCATACGCTCTTTCCTGTCTTGACTTACATCTCAGGCAGTGCCCTCAGGCACTGAAGCATATATTCAGTGTTTCTTCATCACCCTACTCAAAACATGGTTCCTACCTTATTTATCATAGCCATCCAAATCCTTTACACAGGAAATAGATATCCTCCTATAATATTTCTGTGCTGACCTAAGCATAGCACTGCAAAGATTCACCTAACTAGTAAGCTTATTTTCTCAACAGTCTGCCACTGGAACAAGGAATCAAGACACAGCAAGTCTAAGGCCATCAGTTTCAGAAGAAACCAGCCAGTGAACAAAAACTTAAAATACTTAAGGCCTACTCCTTTGGAGGGTGCTGGGCAGCTTCCAAAAACTGCATATATCTTGGCACTTCAGAAAGTTACATGCCTGATCTCAAGACTCAAATGCGAGCAGTGGGACACAATTAGAAGGCACTTGCAAAAATCTTTTACACTGCTTGCTTAATACCACATGATTTGGAGACAAAGCTAGGGCAGAAGCAAGTGTTCCTCCAGGACCAAATAAAAACATTTGACCAAACTTCTGGCACTGCTGACTTTGCAGCCCTGATAATTATTAAATATACATTTCAGAGACAGCATTTAAGAATGATTAAAGAAAATGGCACATTTCTTTAACACCTCCTTGTACTGGGCCTTGTTGGATATGAACTGGGGTGTTTACAGGAGTCAATGCAGTGGTTTGGGGTCCAGCAAATAAAATCAAAGGTGTTCTCAACCATGTTGAGGAAATGGACGCATCATACAAAACAGTCTGGCTATCTCTACATGTACACTGCTACCTTCCTGGCCAGAATCCTCAAACACACACTGGGCATACTGAGATGAATACCAGTAATATGCCAACTAACCAGATTAGGCACCCAGCAGTAAATAAGTCAGAGCTCAGGAGCGATTCTGAACATCCTGAAAAAATGTAAGAAGAGTTG
This sequence comes from Apteryx mantelli, assembly GCF_036417845.1. NCBI lineage: Eukaryota > Metazoa > Chordata > Aves > Apterygiformes > Apterygidae > Apteryx > Apteryx mantelli. The sequence continues at coordinate 26,574,707 of NC_089990.1, forward strand.
CTGCTACTCGCCAGCTTTTTAGGACAGGAGGAGGAAGTCTCACTCGGTGAGGGCTGGCAAACCTCCAGAGTTAACACCTGCCAACAGAACACGAGACTTAACTCATGGTCCTCCAACTGTCTGCACCTATGTCACGGTCAGAGTAGCTTGAAGAAAAAACACAATTAAGATGGATACTTCTGTGTTCTTGTTTTGTGCAGAGGTTTAACAGTGAAGTGATAAACTTTTCTGGGTCCACAGTCCATGCAGTACAGATTGAGTGTTCAGATAAAGAATAGCAAGTCATAAATAACTATTTCTGTGGAGATTTTTTTCAGGAAAAGTAAAAACATCTTTTCCCATATTTAAACTCCTGCTAAATTTAAATTTCTGACCCCTCTTGAACTAACAGATTTTTTTTTAAAGGACTCTGAAAAAGCTGCCCATTTTCTCCATACCCCTCTCTGGAAATAAACAAGGATTTTTACAAACACTCCCAGTTGCAGCTCTTACTTGACACTAAAGCATCAGCTCAGCTAAACAGAAAAGGTGCAACACAATTGAAACCAAGGGATTGTGCTGCAGATCTTCAGACTATCATAACAAAAAGGTTGCTGCCAAATGCAACCTGTAAGTTAGCCTGCTTTGAGGAAGGGGCTGCTCTTTACTGCCACTTGCTTTGCTGAATGCGACATACTTGGGAAGAAACTGGGATTTGCAGGAAAGAAAAACATTTCCAAGACATCAGGGCAGAGCAGTGAATACTAAAGCTCAAATGTCTTCCTGTTCCCTGAGCTTCTGGGAACAAGAAGCCATAAAGGTATTTGCTGAAGTAGTTTCAGTACACTCAGGAAACAGAAACCTTACAAAGTGTATCTTATCATAGCTCCTGCAAATTGGCCAAATAAGAAATACCAAAAGAGGAAATCAGCATTACCAGAACATGGACTGATGCCAGTAGGGCTTTGCAGCTCCTGTCATGTTTTCTCCAGCTAGTCTTCCACTTACAACAGCATGATCGTGGTGCTCCACACGTCTCCTACCTAGCTTGATATCATAGAAGCAGGCTGCATCCCCTGCCTTAAAGAGAAATGCAATCAGTGAGGACTGAACATAGACACAGAAGGTTTGAATTAACACACAAAACATGAAAGGCACTGGGATGAGGAAAACAGAGTGGGAAAATGAACAGTCTTTCCTGACAACCCCTGCTTTTTCCCCCTGCCCAGGCTATGCAAGTCCCATACTCTCAGCATTTTTCACTGGTCTTCTGAAAACTAAGACAGTATCAGGTACATTTGTTCCAGAAGGATCAAAGTCTTGACTCCCACCAAAGGGATTCTTATGCAATAGAGCAATCTGTGCTATCTTTAGACTACCCCAACTCCTCTTAGACGGCATAAATACTCAAAAACGTGCACAGTTGTTACCACAGCAACAAACTGTGCTGTGGTGCATGAATGGGCTCCAAGGCTGCTAGCAGTATCTGCACTACAACTGCTCTCATTACTTGCTATTTTTTGCCCCCATTCACCTAACTGACATATACCAGCCCTCATAATTCTGTGTATTCGGATGTACATCAGCATAACAAGCAGACAGAGAACCTGCCTCTGAGAGTCTCTGTCTCAGAGATACTCACCACCCAGATATTGGAGCGTGCCTGCAACTCTGCATTCACCCTGAACCCTCCAAAGTCAGAGTCTACCTCCAGCCCAGCAGACTTCGCTAATTCCACATTAGGCTCGAGCCCTACTGCAGCCACAATGTGATCAGTCTCCACCTGTTTGGGAATTTATAATTATTATTTTAACTCTTTCAATGCCCCTGCAAACTCCACCCACTCCCTGCTTTTACATTTACCTTTCGGCCATCCTTCAGTTTAATCATCAGCCGATTGCCACAGACAGAGACAGACTTCACCACAGCATTAGGCATGACATTAACACCCTCTGGAAACAAACACAGGAAACATAACTGCTTGCTCAGGGGTAGACAGATTTCAGCTGAAGCAGGCGTCTGTGGTACAAATACAGATGTAGGCAAAGCAGTGGTCAGGCTAGGAACTATGGGAAAGACCACCTTATCTTTGCTGCCTGTGGCAACATAGTGTTGAGTAAAGCATAAAGAGAAAGAAACCCAGCTAATAAGTTAGAGCGAGCTATGTAAATGACACACAAAAGAACATGTCTCATATAATGACATGGTCAAATCCACAAGAACTCCCAAAGCAAGGTTCCTCAAGCACTAGGAATATCCAATTATCTGTCACAGCCAGACCCAGCAGTCCTACGAGGGAGCCTTCCAGAACCAAAAGAAAACTCACTCCCATCAAGTTACTGGGCCCTGCAGCCTGCAGCATCAGCTATAATCCCCCTCCCCCTATCCCCACTCCACTTACCAATGCACAGGAATGTATTCTGCACTAAATATAGCAAAGGGAAAAAAGGTATCTCAGACTTTACCAACTTTACGAGCTAAACACTACAGCAATTGGTTTTACAAAGGTGCGAGCACAAGGCATGGGGCTACACAATCCTCTCCAACTGACTCTAGGCTGATTGGATTAGGCTACAAGATGAAAAATTAGTTGAGGCTAGAGTAACTTAGAAGAAGAGGCCAGGCAGAAATTTTAGACAACTTTGGTTCCAGATTACAGGGGCTGTTAAAGTAGCTTGAGAGCTGTATGGCAGTAGGGATCGTTCTGCGTGTGGTCAGCCAGAGGAATAATCTCACCAGCATCACCATGCACATTTGGCTTGGCTTTCCCAGGGAAACTGCTAAGAAGCCAGAGATTCATGGCAACTTTGTGCAACCCAAACTGCCTAAGGACAAGTCTGAACTGTGACTAGTTCTGTTTTGCATGCGGGCCACCTTGCAAGGGACCCAGTTTTGGCTGAGACTCCGCTGACAAAACAAGCAGAGCTGTATTTCAAAAGAAATGGCTACAAGACAGCTGCTGCCCTAAACATCACAGCTCTGCCACTCGCAGAGAAGGAGGATTGAAGAGCAGCTTCACCTCTTCTGACTTTCTCTGTGGTCCAGCTGCTCAGATATTCAGGCAAAACCTTGCCCATATTGCCATTCTCAGGAAATAGCTGAATCACCTCCAGGCCTCTGGTTCGTGCTGAAAGGGAAGCAAAGAACAGGCTTCTTATATCATGGATGAAGAACAGCAGCACAGATTTCAGAACACAAGCAGATGCTTTAGTTTACTTTAGACAAGGAGCTTGAAATTTTTTTTCCAAAACTGGGCGTTCTAGCTCCCAGATTTTACATAAGAGTCACAAAGTGATTAGCCACTGTATCATATGCCTGCAAATTCTAGGCTAACACACAGTAGACTTGTATACAAAATGATTAGCATTTTGGAGAGAACTTCCCTTCTTGGAATTCTGCAGAAATTACCGGAAAGAACTATTCAAAAAGCTGTATGCACTTGAGAATAAATTTCCAATTGTTCATAGCCTCTTTGAAATACTAATTTCAGGGTGGCTTTAATATTGACAGAGCAAATATAACTTTCTCTACAGGGCAGAATGACTTTGCAACATGCACTGGCCTGCAGAGCTTCCAGAGAGCCCAACTTACAAAAACCTCTGGGGTCAGGTGCTGCTTGACAGCTAATGAGAGAGAAAATGGAAATCCAGATCAGGCCATATAGCCAACAAAAGGCATGTGTATTAAGGTTATTCCAGGCAAACCAGAAATCTGTGCAAAAACTCAGCAGTTGGGGAATGAAAAGGACGTTTATAATGTCAAGCTGTTCACATTCGATGTCTGTCGCTTCTGCCAAGGTGCCAGGCTGAAGGTAAGCTGTCTGTTGTACCATACTTACCTCTTCTTCCCAGAGCACAGGCCAGCTCACTGCCGAGAAAACCACCACCAATAATTGTGATGGACTTGACCTCTCTTGAAATCTTCTCCAGATTTTTGAAGTCCTCAATCTGAAAGAAGATTTATTCCCTTTTCAGATATACTTGGACAGCAATGGCAGCAGAAAATGTATTTCTCCAGTTTCTTCCTTTGAAACAGGAGCAACACTCTCCCCAACTTAAAAAGGGAAATGTGTTTCTCCTTCCTCCTGTTCTTCCTCTGGCTTCCTAGTGTCTGTGCAAGCTTCTTTACTTTCATTATTCAATTACTGCCTGAAGATGCAGACTTGCTTTGTCTTTTTGAACTAGGAAGATTTCAGGCAATCTCAGATTCCTGCATTTTCCCCTAACTGTCAAAAGCAAATTACCATGAAGTTACTAGACACAAATGTATTTAATTGTACTTCAAGGAGGCCACAGCTCATGTCACCTATCTTTCCCCTCCCACAGCTGAGCCAACCATCTCTACCTAGATCCTAGGGAAAGTTCAACACAGCAAGAACTTCCCATATGTCTTCCTTATTCTTGATTCATTCCCTGAACTTGACCAAGAAGGTTGCATGTCCATTCTAAACCCCATCATTTCAAGAAAAACTGAGACTGTCAACAAAAAGTATCTCTACAGTGAAAACCAAAAGTCCATTGACTAAATTCCATACCTTTCATTTATTTTCATCCTGTCTCAGGCTAAAGTCCAACCTCTTGCCCGTGCACTGCTGAACTGTGGCATACACTTATTCAGGAGTGGTGCCAAGCTAGGGCACTAAGCTAGCTTCCAGTGTCTGCTCATGGTCCTGAAGGCACACTCCACTTACAGTCCAAACTGACTTGCAGTTGTGGAAGAAGCTGGCAGAGTTTACATTTTTCTTGCTTTTAAAAGGCTCGGAAGATGCACTAAAGCCATACAGAAGGGAAACTAAAAATCACACACTATTGCAGCCCTGAGGCAATGGAGAAAGTGGTGTTGCACACTCCATCCTGTTCACCTGCCTGGAGAAAAGGAAGAAATAGGAAGTGCACTCCTGCTTATTGGCTGAAGGAAGCTGCTGCCAAGGACTCAAAGCAGAAGAGCTAACTAATTGAAAATTGTAATAGTGGTACTGATTTCTTCAAGCTCACCCCAGGACTAGCAGCACCTGAAAATTACCTTGCGGAACAGTGTCAGCCTTTGTTGTATATCTTTTCCTGCTCTTTCAATTGCAGGTAGATTCCTTGGGGAACCACCTGAGGATAGGAAGAGAGAGATTAATGATACCACTGGCAATGTCGCTGGCTATCCAGACAACGCAGGAGCTATCTTGCATCTGGACTGTGCTTGTCCAACTGTTAAAATATGCTCTATACCCTGTTGCTCTCTGGGTTTTTTACATGAAAAACTTTCTGTGAGATCACTGGATAACCCAGCAAGTCACTGTGGTGCACAAAATTTAATGTTATACCTTGCTCCACTGACTGGAGACACTAAGTTCCAATTTAACTGCAGTGAGCTGTGGCACTGCTAAGGCTCCATGCTGCAGCAGTGTTCTGCCCGGGCAAGACCTGGTTGTTCTCCTTGCCACTACTATAACCAGAATCTCAAGAGGCTGGGCTGTACAGGAGTTCCTTTATCTAGTTGATGGGGAAGTCCCCTTTTCCTCCTTCCCTGTGGGTTTTCATAGAGCAGAACTCTGAAGGTCCCAGAGAAACAGGTGAGGCAGGTGAAATATCCAACTGGCATGTTTGCCTGTGTGATTGTCCTTCATGTGACTGCTCTGCAAAAAGTTTCGCATGTATTGCAGAAGCTTCCTCATCAGGTAAATGCCACTAAAATCAAAGACAAAGAACAAATAGCAGAAAACTTACCAGTGGCAATTAGACATTTGTCATAGGATATCTGGGTACCATCATTGAGTTTCACTACATTGCCTCTAACATCCATATGCACAACCTGCAAAATAAAATAAGCAGGAGAGCTCACACTTCATGTACTGTAGGCCACTTCAGTTAAACTACACAAATTATTAAGCAGAGAAGCAAACTCGGAAGTAATGTTTTCCCACCTTTAAGTTATTGTGTATTTGGGGGGGGGGGAAGGAGGGAGGGAATGTGGATAGGAAGCAGGGAGAGGGAAAAGTCTGGTAGTAGGAATTCAGACAACTTCTCTTGGCAGCAATCATAGATCATGTTGATCTTTCCAGTATCTGACTCTAAGCAATGAGCTCAGACACCTAATGTAGTTCAGCAGTAAGAGGACTCACTGAAATCTTATTTTAGCAATATTTAGAAAACTGAGGAAGCAAACATATTAGAAGTCTCACCGTAAACTCCTTTTCACCTTCCTGCTGCTTCTGCGCAATGCTCTTGCTCATGTTAGAATCCACTACACAGATTATATATGACTCTCCTTACCTTACCCTCTGAATGACATATAGTCTAGCTCTCATTTATCTCAACCTTTCTCCTAGGCTCCACATATGGGTATGTCCCAAACCCAAACTCTAATCTTATCCTTCCCTCTTCTTCATCTTCCCTCAGATCACTGCTATTCCTGATAGCTTCTTCTACTTTCAAATTTTACCCATGCCTCCTTCTTGACCAGCTAGTGCTTCAAACACTTTGCCCAAATATTTTCATATTCTCCTCCTCAGCCAATCTTGCCATATCTACTACAGTTGTTTAGTTTCAGCGTAGATCATAGGCTCTACTTGAAGAACTATATGATGCTAGGACAACAACTAGTACTGTACCCACCTTCTTGCCACACAGAACTGCTACTCCACCATTTTCTACAAAAGGAAGATCGCGAGCAGGCACATAGAATGATGGAGGCTGGAAATATATACTGTAAGGGGAAAAAAAAACCTCTATTATCGAATGAGTTCCACTTTCTCTGTGATATTAGCCATTCAGCAATTACCACTTTTTTTTTTCCTTTTTAAACACACCATTAGGGTCTTCACACTGTTTAAGTTCAAGGGCTAAGATCAGTAACACTTTATTGTAAAAGTCACAAGAATCCAAACAAAGACCCTGGAGCTCTGTTTTGAACTGTGAGGCTGTATCCTCACCTTTACTATTAACTTATTTCACAGGATTTCAGCCAGTGATGCAGTATGTTTAAGGGAATTACAGCAAGATTTAAGTTGCATTTAGTACTATGCTAACTCTCATGTGTAAATTAACACTTGTCTTGACAGTAACCAGCACTGCCACATCTTTCAGTCTGCTTATTACTCAAATGATATGTTTGTAACATCCCAGCATGGTGAGCTAACATCTCCAGGAAGCCACACTCCATGCTGGAGTCCAAGAGACACCACAATGTAGTCTGTTGTTCCCGTGCAAAACGCAACACCCAGAAGTCCTGCACGCAGCATGCAATGCTCTGTTCCTTCCTTGATTAGCCTAGCTACAAGGCATAGACACAGGCAAACCCCATGGCTCTCTTTATAGGACAGGAACACAGAAATCTACTCAGTAACCCACCTGCACAGCACCCTTGGGACTTCAGATCCTTACCAGTGGCTCTCTCACAGGAACAGTTTGGTTATCCTAAACTTTTTTTTTACTAAACACTCCCCTTTCTCCTTGAGATCCACAAGTGACACATACCTCCTCTCTTTGCCATTCCATTGTTTGAATCGCAGGGTTTCTGTCACGTGTGGATCATCTGAAAACCACAGTTCTTTGGAAAGGGGTGGACGCATATAGGGCAGGGCAGGATCTTCAGACACAATCAGCACCTTTAATTGATCATGAAACACGTCAGCTGCACCAATGCCAAGCAAATGTCAAAACACACCACAAAAGCTCTGAAGCAAGCATGGTATTCAGCCATCCACACAGCTCTAGAACAGGGCATCTCTTACCCGGGCACCAGGGTCACGAGCCCGAATGGATCGGGCAGCAGCAAAAGCAGCAGTTCCTCCACCAATTAGCAGGAAAGGAACGTGAGATGGGACCTCAGGGCGAGCTCCTGGAGCTGCAGGTGACAGATTGGACAGTTTACTGCAAATACAGCAGGGAAAACTGCCCAAGCGCAAAGAACAGAGTATGTCATCAGCTGCCTTTCACGTACAGACTTTGGCAGACTGCCCTACAAATACCTTGTCCTCCCCTTTCCTTCCACCCCAAAATATTTCTTGAGAACCTGCTGCTTCTTCACTCAGAGCTAGCTCCTCGCATAAATCAGAGTCAAACCATCAGATTTCCACAGACGATTTTTTTAAAGTTAGATCTGCACAGACAAGCCTAAGAGCAATTGCAGAGTTTTGGAATACCCAGCAGCACAGCTTCCATCACATGGCTTTTGCTCATCTATTACAGATCCTCTTCTCTGTGGTTTAAGAAAGGAGGAATCAAAATGTTATACATAACAAGCTTGAAATACAACTGTTAGGACAGCCTGTTAACAGGTTTCAAGCCTTATTAGTTCTCACTGAACAGGTGCTACTTGTCTAGCAGACTTTCAAAAGCTTTATTTTATAAATCAATCTACTTATGCTGCTTATATTTACACAGCTGGATGAAGTGGTTGTAAAGTCAAAGACCCACAGAGCTCACATCTGGCATTCAACATGCAATTTCAGAAGCTTCAGATAAGATCAGGACATTCTCTAGAGAGTACACCCAGGAAGTCAAAAATATGTTTGGCCTCTACTCTGGCCAAACAATGCATTAGAGATTCAACATTCAGGTTTTACAGTAAGTGACATTTTGTTGAGTTAGCAAGAGTGACATACCCAAAAGATTATTCGGAACACCAGGATAAAAGACCTCATAGAGTTCTACATGACCTGGGTGTCATTTAAATTGGAGAAGAATGACAGGATTATTTGGAAAATACGAGCTGCCAAGTGTTTGACCTAGTTCAATCTCTTCTTTACCTTTGAGGACATGAATCAACTGTGAGCAAGACCAAAACTCTGCACTGGCCATTCAGTGAACAGTCTATATGAAAGTAAAGGAGATCTTAAAATCACTCCAACAATCCCAAGGTATATTTTTCTTTAATTATACTCCAAGAGACCAACTTTTGAGTTCCTACCAGAATGCATTTCCTCCCACATGCAGGTCCTGTTTCTAAGCAACATGCAGCTAAATTGAATCTAAGAATAAAACAGTCAAATATTACCATCAAGATAATTTCACCTCACCTGCTGTGCCTCGAGAGGCAGGGTCTGCATCTGAAACAGAAAAGATAGTGACTTAATTCAGTAAGGCACAAGCTAACAAGGATACATTTGGGAAACTACAGTTCAAGGCTGACTCAAGGAAACCATAGGATTAATGGGTTCTCCACTATAAAGAGGGAAAGCCTCCAGAAACAGACTTACCAAGACCTCTGCTTCAACATTTAACCTTCAGCTCTTTCTCCTCCAACCTCAATCTTGATATAAATGTTTTATCCCCTCCCCCAAACCAAAGCAATCAGTTTTCTGTCCTGTCTCCAGAATATTCTTTCTGTTGGTTCAATAAGACAGTGACATAATACACCCAGTCTTCCATGACCCAAAGCCACTCTCTTATTATGAAATATGATCCTCTGGCCCAATTGTCCAGACACTGCAGCTTGGGATCTCATGCATTAAGAGACATTCAGTAGGCAGCCTGTGGGCCACGTATAGCCTGCAACGCACCATCAAGAGCTGCACTAATTGTCCTGGTTCCTCTCTCCACACATCGCCCAAGCATGATATCCCTTGCTTGCTCATCCCCCATGCATGGAACAGGCAAGTGGCACAGCACAGAGGATTCTGCGCTGGCAGATCATGCTACCCCCTTGTAATCACAGTGTCTTCGTCAGATTGGGTAAGAGCAAATGCCCAAAGCAGGGCTAACTCTTTTCTCTTCTCCTTTTAGCACAGAAGGCTTAAATAGCAGAAAGGAGCCTCGAGAGACCACCTACATTATCATTATGATCATCTGTAAAATAGGGGTTTGTTTTAGATCAAGGAAAGCTAGCACCATCTTCTATGCTGGGAGGACATGGGAATTCACATACAACAGAATGCACTGAGAAGCAAAAATGCTCTGAAGGCACAGCTTATGCTGATCTGTGTTTTCACACGTGCTTTGTTCAGTTTGTTTCAGAGGTTCCAAGTTAGCAGCTTATGAAAAAAAGACCCAAACTTAAAACTAGTAGGTTAGTACCCACCGGAAGTAGCCGATTCATTTTCTTCGGATCGTGTAGTTATTGTAGTGACACGGCTAGTGAATCGCTCTTTGTTTTCTTTCAATGTTTTGTATACCTGGAAGCAGAAAAGGAGATACTTGCTTCGTATGTGTTACAGCATCGAGGCAGCATTCTACTTCTACCCCCCGATAGGCTTTTGTCTAACCTGCTTGCTCAGAAAAGCCAGTAAAAGTAGGTATACACAGCTACAAGAGGAACACACTCAGCAATGGATCTGCTCTATTTATGCTGTGATGAATCTCAGTTGTCTGGTTGCTTTCCATAAGCAAACAATAAAGATTTCTGCAGATGTTTGGTCTTTGGGCTAGAGACCTGTTTCAAGAGGAACCACGTGCAACAAAGGAAATGTAATCAAACTTCAAGGCTCTCTGCAAAGTTAGGCCATGGCAAACAGCATGACACAAGGCTGCAGAAAAGGAAAGCAAATTCAAGGCAAAAAGTGACTCCCAGCTTCAGAAACTTAGAGCAGCTGGACAGAACAAGTAAACAACCTCATTAACTTGCTTTAGGCTAGATGTTACATGCATGACGTTAGCAGTGGTAACATCACTAACATTAGCAGTGCTTTTAGGAAACGGAAGTGTGGCTGCTCTAAGTAATAGCCTTCAGCTGGAAGAGATTCCAGTGTCTAAATGGTCACTTTTTTTTTTTTTTTTTTTTGCTTTGTTTTCATTAAAGTCAGCCTAGAATACAAGTTTAGGTTGCCTATTCTGGGGATACAATTTAGAGACATATAAGAAGGAGACATCTTTTAGATCAACATGTTAACTTCCAAGAAAAATTTGTAATGTAGAGAAGCAAAAGATAATGAAGCACCTGAAAGCAGGTCACAGTAAGATATTTTCCCCTCAGTCAATAAAAGGGAAGCAAGCAAATTTTTAAGGCAACACTTAGCTGATAATCTAAGTCTTATATGCACTACATTTCTGATCAATGCAATGAAAGTTAAAAGGAAAAAACTATCAAGACAGTCTGAAATACAACTGTCTATCCAATTGCTGTATTTTGAATTGTGAAAGAGTATTAAAACCAGAATGTCTCCAGCATGAAATAAAAGCCTCCTAAATTTAAAGGCAAGACAGGTAATACTGCAGCTGATACCAAACCATTTATTGTTAGGTAACAAAGTGTTATGACATCCAAACTCTGTTCGAACAGAAGTTAATTCTTTTGAGGATTTGATATCTCTTTTACTCCCTATACATTTCAAATTTTACTGATCTCCAAGATTAGGTGTTTCATAACATCACAAAAAGGACAAAGTCTCAAATGAGAACTGAGGAACTTAATACAGGGCATGAAGAAGAGCAGAGGCAGACAAAAGCATATCGAGGGAATTGAAGCAACGTTAAAAGTACCAGAAACTGAGAACTCACCAGTGTTGAGAAGAATTAAGATAAAATATTTTTAAAACCTTTATGCTTAAACATATAAAACTCAAAGTTAACAAAACTACTGCTGCTTTTGCAAGAAGCAGAACCATGAATTTTTTAAAGCAAGTCTGAAGGGCAGCATACAGCAACTTAAATCCAATCACTTAGAAAAAATGGATACTATATACATGCAAAATGTCAAATCAAGTCTTCAGGATAAATTTTTCCAAAGGGACAATGACAAGTTCTTTCTAATAAGAAACAGATCTATGTACTTTGCTAGATAACAGAGTGCTGTTTTAATGCTCTTCTCTGAAGAGATCACAAACGTAGATAAGTATGTTGTCTTTTCTCTAGTATATTTAAATTTAGTTGATTATTTCCTTTCTTGTATGCCAAGATTACTGATGTCAGAATAGATATGTTAAGTAGTTTGTGCTTCTCTGCTGGTTAGAAAACAAAGATGGCCAGTTCTGCACAAGTTTTAGGGTTTGTTTCAGTTTTAGATATAGTGAATGTATAAAAGTTAATTCTAAAGGGATTCTTCCTGTTGAGAACTAGACTATTTAGGCAAATCAAATCTGCAAACTTAAATTATTTGACAATGTCCCTTTAAATTAAGTATCTGAGGCCACGGAGCACAGACAGTTTAGTTAGAGTAGGTGGCTAATTTGGTATTACATACAGGAAGGTACCCTCCACCCAATCACATAATAAAATAAACACATTTATTTAAGCATCTTACATAAGCTCCTGCCCCAGTGACTGTTCCTCCTACAATTAAGTAGAACAGTAGGTTGCTGCCAGCTTTCCCAGGAACACCTGAAGACGTTAGTGATCTAGAAGGGTATCTTAGATGATGACACTGCAGAACTGTAAGTGAAGACAGGCAATGAGAGAGAAGAGAGGGAAAGAGTACTGAGTATTATCAAGGACACATAATTAAACAGACCTTGGGAAAAGCAGAGTGCATTTTCAGTTACCTTGTTTGTCAAAAAACAAACAAACAAACAAAAAAATCCCCACCACTGCTACAGGCAGAAGCACATATACTTCTGTTTTAGCACTCAGATTATGAAGGCCTCTTACTATTTAAGCCATCTTTTGCATTCAAAATAAAAGATCTGGCTCAGATGTGGCATTTGCTTTCCAGTGCGGAGTGGAGGAGGGAGGTGGGAACATAAACTCTCTCAAAAGATCCAATTTCCTAAGTAACGTTTTCATTATAACTAATAACAAAGATTTTGCTTTATGCTGAGCCTTTCAGCAGCCAAGGAGTGACGTTAAAAATAACCTTTCAGACACAGGTCACACATGTCCATGGTTTCTGGCCCTTTCTTTAGATGTTTTACCATGGCCTTCTTGGCAGCTGCACAATCCTACAGATTTCAATGGACATCCACACAATTAAAGTGTGGTTCCACTTCCTAAGGAAGCTCTTCACACTGGGAAATCTCCTCCTGAATGACAGAATAATGCTTTCTCCTCTTTCAAGTCTGTAAATAATTTTAAAACATTTTCTTGACTAGTTTGCCTAGATCTATAGCTGCTGCAAGTCAGCAGGAGTTGGCAGATGGAAAAAGTATGGAAGGACAATAGGGCACAGTAAAGAATATTTAAAGGGACTATTAAGAGACTTTTCCTCCATGTACTGTTTTTGAAATGTTATTTAATTCCCAGGAGCCTTCTGCATGTGAAGAGTTTCATTAGGATAAAAACAGGACTTGGAGTTTTTGATGAACACAATCTTCTAAGAGAAAGAATTTCAAAACAGAAAGATTTGTAAGACATGTAAGTTTAGGACCTATCCACTTCTAGGTACTATCTTCTACTCTTGAGTTCACAGTCTGGAAACGTGATTTACTCTCTAAGTCTAGCCAAAAAGCTTTATTCTTTTAAAACTTTGAGTGGGACGTAAATGTATGTTCATCAATATTGGGTTTACAGAAGTTAAACATTGATGATCAGAGTTGAGATTTGGCAAACAATGGTTTGCTTTGGTATTAAAAGCATGAACCATCAAACTTGCCCTGAACTACATGCTACTATCATATACAAGACAACTGACAGAGCTGTGGTTAGTCATAGTATGTAAAAAAGAGCACCTTTATAGTAAAAAGCTAAAAGGTAACTGAAATTACAGTAGAAAGTGATCATAAGAAGTTAATTTCCAGCCAGGTTCAATTAGCTCCCCTTGAAGTTTTCCAAAGCAAGAAATAGCTACAGAGGTAAAAAGCTAAGTAAAATTAGCTGAAAGACAGCAATTGCTTAACAGGAGAGACATATTGCAGCTTCTTTCCATGAACTACCTTTCTACTTACATATGCACCCGCTCCTAATGTTGATAAGCCCACAATAAGGACAAAAACAGAACTATCGCCTTTGCCCCTGGGCACACCAGAGCTAGCCATTTGTCTGCTCATCTGTAGTTTTATGGGGACATTCCAGCGCTGCAACAAGTGGCCTAAGGAATACAATTTATTAGACAAAACAAAAAGAACTGTCAATACAAAGTTATGTTTTAAAAATCTAGAGATGAAGTCATTTCTAAGGCTAAAGGTAAATAAGCTACTTGTTTGAAAAGCCCAATACCACATCTGAGTAACTGTAGTGAATTATTCTCTGTCAAAACGAATGGCTCCAGGTCACATACTTGCGCCATACTGTTGTGGTTACCAAAAATATAAGCAAGGTCAAAAAGTAATTAAACAAATTAATAGCAGGAACATCTACTAAAATGCTATAAAGACTCTACTGCCAGCTGAGGAAGTTGTCACCCTCTCAGTGATGCAGATCACTGGGACAATATATCCGAGATGCATGCGTACTGTGTGTTTGCTGGGCTCTCTAGGCCTCTTCTGTCAGAGGCAGATACTGGTCTAGATACACTTTGCTCCAAAGTATATAAGCAGAGGTTACATAACCATGTTAGGATAAACAGTAGGTATGGTTACATGGCCAAAAAGTCCTTTTGCCAACATAGCTTGTCCAATGAGGTACCGAGTTAAATCACCAAAAGAAAGAAACTTCTGTCAACAGAAGAGGCATCCCAAAGGAAAAGGAGTAGCAAGGGTTGCCAGTTCTGATGAAGACAACTACCAGCAAACTTCTCAAGTAAAGCAGTTATCACACAGAGCACATCTACCTGAACAGCTGAACAACATTTTATTTTACTATGGTTTAATCACATACTCCAGCCTATCCAAATTAGGTATCTAAGTACAGTATCGCAACGATTCCTCTGAACATTGTGTTTACAACACAACTAGCCAGCTGAAGCCCGCCAAAGTGGTTGGACTGTTCTGCAGAACATGTTCCCATCTCATGCACAGAGCAACTTCTGCTGCCTCAATAATCAAGTGACATGCAAATTGCTAAACCCATGCAATCTCTTTGCCTGCCTAAATACATATATTTGTGAGTTCAAGCCACAGACAATTACAAGCACCCAAATGGAAACAAATACACTAAATAATTCCATCTAAAGTTATGGTTTCCTAAAAGACTGTTTGGGAGCTTAGCATTTGCACCTCTGCCACCTCTTGGCACACTCCAGCATGCTGCTAGCACAATAGGTCCAGCTAAAGAAGTCCCAACACCACATTATGTTTCATTCACGTAGCTTCCTTGATGTGGTTCACAGCACAACTGAACAGTCAGTTCTGCTGGCACAAATAAGGGGAGTGGACTCCTCTACGCTGATTTTACTGCCAAAATTGTTCCTGTGAAATCACCCCATAATTGAGTAGTGCCAAATGTCATTGAAACTTTGGTCTATATGCAGCTAACAAGAACTAAGATCCCCTAAACAAGTGGCAATTTTGGAAAATTATGATTATAAACCCCAATTTGTTTAACTGTACAAGGAACCATGGCTTGTTGCTGCTTTCAGACAAAGAAGTAGGGAAAACCGCATGCTTGCAGCGGGGGACAGGTCCACATGCAGCACGTTTAAGCCACGGAAGCGCCCGGCCTGGGCGCTGTGGTACCGGAGGCCGGCGCGCCTTCAACTGCCAACCAGACAAGTTCACGGAGGAGAAAGTTATGGTGGCGGCTGAAGAGAAACCGCCTCTTCCCGGTGAGGCCCCTGAGCCGCGGAGCCCGGGGAGGAACCGGTGCCAGTTGGCCCAGTCTGACCCCACCGGGGGCCCAGGGACGGGTAAGCGGGCCGGGACCGGACGCCTCGCGGGCAGGGACTGGCACGGCTCGCGGTTGCACGGCCGTGCTGTAACGAGCCGCCGCCCGCCGGGACGGCGAGACAAAGCCAGCCCGGCCACGCGGCGCCGGCCGAGCCCCGCCAGCCCCCGGCCCCGGGCCCTCCCTCCGCTGCGCCCGGCCCAGCACGGCCGGGGAAGGCCCCGCACCCGGCGAGCCGCCCGGCCCCGGTGAGTGTCCGGGGAGGGGGGGTGAGGGGGAGATCAGTCCGGCCCAGCCCGCCCGCCGCCGCTTTCACGGCTGTCCCGGCCCCGCCGCCCTGTAGCGGGCCCGGGCCCGCGGCCCTGGCCGGGCCCCGCTGTGGCCGCGACACGGGCCCCCGGCAGGCGGGGACGGGGACAGCCCCGACCCACCTGCGGCGGCGCGGCCCCGCGGCGCGGGGCTGAGGGAACGCAGCGCGCGCGCCAGGCTCCCGCCGGCGGCGGCCACGCGACAGCGGAACATGTCGCCGGTTCGCCTCGCGCTGCTCGCCCCGGGCCGGCCCGGCTCACCCCCGCCGCCCGCACGGCGCACGCGCCAACACTCGCCGCCTCGCTCCCATTGGCCGCCGCTGGCATACCCCTGCCCGCCCCGCCTTCCGAGGCGGCCGCTCTGCGCCCCTCGCCTCTATGGTCCGGCTGCCATGCCTCTGCGACCGCTGCGCAGCCTCGCGCGGGGGCTGCGGGGTGCCGCCGGCCCCGGCCCCGGTGTGCTGCTCTCCACGCCCATCTTCTACGCCAACGCGCCGCCGCATATCGGGCACCTCTACTCCGCGCTGCTGGCGGACGCGCTGCACCGCCACCGCCGCCTCCGCGGGGCCGCCCCGGGCCGCCTCTCCACGGGTGAGCGAGGCCTGCCGGGCGCTGGGCCGGGTCTTCCCCCGCGGCTCGGCCTCGGGTCTCCTGGGTGCCCCTCTCTGCATCCGCCCTGTGTCCCGGGGCTGCCCCGGGGTCCCGGGGCTCGTGTCCCGGGGCTGCCGCGGCTCCCTGCTGTCTCGGGTTTCATATAATCCTCGGGCCGCCCGCGGGCCCCGTGTCCCTGGGGCTTTTCCGCACGGCTGCGCAGCTCCCCCGTGTCCCCAGCAGCGGCAGGGGAAGGCCAGCCCCTGTCTCTCCTCCACTTGACCATCATGGCACTCGTGTCTCTCCGGCATTTCAGGGACTGACGAGCACGGGCTGAAAATCCAGCAGGCTGCGGTGGCAGCAGGAGTGTCACCGCCGCAGCTGTGTGCCCAGGTGTCGGGGCTGTTCCGCCAGGCCTTGACCCAGGCAGCTGTCTCCTTCACCGACTTCATCCGCACCAGCGAGCCCCGCCACCAGCGAGCCGTGCAGCATTTCTGGGCTGCCCTCCAGGACCGCGGGGCACTCTACAAAGGGTCATACGAGGGCTGGTACTGCACCCCCGAAGAGTGCTTCCTGCCCGAGAGCCAGCTTGCTGACCGCAGGGACACCCAGGGACGCATGTGCAAGGTGTCTTTGGAGACTGGCCATCAGGTAACAGTACCTGCACCTTTCATATTAAGTTTAGGCAGTCCAAAGTACACTCTGCCTACCTGTCTGTCACTTTGTCCTAGCAGATTTTGGGGGTTGGTACCCACTGAGATACCAGAGACTGTTTTGCAGGGAATTATCCTCCCTCTTCACCCTATTAGTGTGTGTTTGTGTCATTTATCATGCAGAGAGGCTGGAGAGGGGCCAGCAGAGAGCTCCCAAGATGGTCAGGGGTACAGAACACAGACCTACAAGAGGTAGAGGGAGCTGGGCTGTTTTAATTTGGCAAAGAGGAGTTGAAGGGATGATTTAATAGCAGCCTACAATTACTTGCAAGGCAGTTACAAAGACCACAAAGCCAAATGCTTCTCGGTGGTGCCAGGCACTAGGCAAAGGAGTCAAGCCACAAGCTGTGCTGTGGACATCAGATTGGGCATTAGCAAAAGCTCCTTCTCCAGGACAGTGGCATGGCCCTGGGATGGCTCCCTGGATATGTGGGGAGCTCCACCTTTGGGGGTTCCCCACCTCTGTGGGGCAAAGCCCCAGCCACCCTGGACTGGTGCTGGCAAGAGCCCTACTGTGAGTGTGCAATGTGGAGGGCCCTTCCCACCCCTACTGCTCTGATTCTGTGGACTCCCTGTGAAGGTTCATTCTGGTGCGCGGTGGTAGTTTACCTATACAGTGAAAAGATGCCCTCTTTTGGGAAATGCTGGTGCAGGACCAAGGACTGTGCTGTTCTGTATTTACTGGGAGAGGAACTGCATTTCTGTCTTTTGTTCATTGCTCGGATCCAGCCTAGAGACAGTTGGTGCATGTGGGGCTGCAGTGATTCTCTTTCTGATGAGGTGCTGGGGACTGACTGGCCAAGGAACAGCTCTGCTGAAAAGGCCCTGGAGGTTTTGGTAAACAGTAAGCTGAACATGAACCAGCAATGCACCCTGAAGGCAAAGGCAGCCAACAGGATTATCCTGGGCTATAGGAACAGAAGCATTGCCTGTTCGAGGGAAGTGATTATCCCCCTCTATTCAGCCCTCATTAGAACGCATCTAGATATTGCATCCAGTTTTGGGTCCCCCAGTACAGGGAAAATGATCAGTAAACTGGAACAAGTTCAGGGGAGGCCAACAAGATGGTCAGGAGGCTGTCATGTGAGGAGAGGCTGAGGGAGCTGGGCTTCTTCAGCCTGGAGAAGACAGGGCTTAGGGAGGGCCTAATGGCAGAAGCTCCTCAATATCTACAAGGAGGTCATAAAGAAGATGGAACAAATTCTTCCAGTGGTGCATGGCAGGAGGATGAGAGAGAATGAGCTTAAGTTGAAAAAAAAAGAGAGGTTCAGACTGGATTTAAGGAGAAACTGTTTCCCCATGAGGACAGTCAGGGAGTGGAACAGGCTGCCCAGGGAGGATATGCAGTCTCCATCCTTGGAGGTTTTCAAGACCTGACTGGCTAAAGCCCTGAGTAACCTGGTCTGACGCCATAGCTGACCCTGCTGCGAGCAGGAGGTTGGACTAGAGACTTCCAGAGATGCCTTCCAACCTGAATTATCCTATGCCCCTAAGATCAGGGTTGTTTGAAGGTCCAGAGAGATGCTACTCAGATTTCTCTGCAGGGAGGATATTCCACTAATTGTCCGCAGACAAACCTTGAACAGAGACACTGGTTTTAAACGTTGTTAGAATTACTCTGCCCTTTACCAGTCGCTCTGTATGCTGCAGGCTCTAACTTACCTGTTCTCAGGAGACAGCCTATTTATAAACTCTTCTCCTCTTCCCACTGAACTGCTTTGTACTGCTCTTCAACTGCACCTTTTCTGCAGTTGGCTAACTGCTCTTAGCACTTGGCAGGTGACCTGAGGAGGGTTCTTCAGAGCAAAGCACCAGACTTGGTCAGCATTTTGGAAGAAAGGACTGCAGTTCCCAGTTTGCCAAGTTGGCTCTTCTATCCCGAGTTATGACCAAAAGGATCACTGGCTTGTTTAAAAGGGAATATTGGACGGAGGACATGGTATCACCTCTGTATGCAGTGTTACTCCTGGACAGAGTGCTGAGATATGGGATCCAGAAATCAGAAAAGATTATGAAAAATTATAAAGAATTCAGGAAAAAACATTTTGAAACTCACTCATGATTTGTGTAGGGAAGAGTTTTTCTTTTGGGGTGACCTTTTAATTTGGCAAGCAAAGGTAGCGGCAGCTATTAGCTGAAATGAGACAAATTCAACTGTGCCACGAAGTGTAGTTTCATACCACAGAGACTAATTATTCCTTAGGCCATCTTGCCTTGAGGTGTGGTAGATTCTTTGTTGCTTGTAATGAGTGATGCACTTTCTGGCTCGGTCAGAAGCTGTTGGGTTCAGTGCTAGAAACTGCAACTCTGCCCTGCATGATGCCTCCATTATTTTGGAGCCTTGCTTAATTTTTAAATACAAGAATTCCTGGCCTAGCCATAGATCTAGAGTGCCTTTACACAGTTCAGTCATACCTTATCTATCTGCAAAGTTTTCATTGTTTTAGAGGTGTAATTTAATGAACTTAAATGTGTGGGAGAAATGCTGTCAGTGCTTTTACATGACTGTAAATCTGTTTGTACCAGTATGGCCTATCAAGGTTAGCAGCTAAGATGCACTGAAGCTTAAACTGGGGGAAAAGAGGGAGGCAGCAGCTAGGAGAGAAACTAAGGCACCCACTAGGATCTTTAGTAAGGCAGTAATTAACAATGGCTCATGTCGCTTTGTCTTCTTATGGTTCTGTAGCATTGTTGCAAGGCTGTGTTTTTAAGGAAATGTATTCTTGTCTCTGTAATTCTTGCCTGATGGCAGATAAATCTGGCAGGTAGAAAGGTATTCCTGCCCTGGGGGCCCAAGGATCTTTAAAAGCAGAATGCTGAACCATTCTGAGTGCCTAAATCTTTACATGTCATCCCAGGGAGC
Source organism: Apteryx mantelli (assembly GCF_036417845.1). NCBI lineage: Eukaryota > Metazoa > Chordata > Aves > Apterygiformes > Apterygidae > Apteryx > Apteryx mantelli. Next base: position 26,594,721 of record NC_089990.1, read on the forward strand.
TGGTATTTTAGGATTTAGGAGAGGAGGTTCCCACTAGTCATAGAAGGACCCCAGGGACTCCACGTGTGGTGGGGAGCACACCCAAATGCAAATGCAGCATCATGTGACAAAATCCATACCAGAAATGCTGTGTGCAGATTATAAAATTGTTCATCTGGGTTGTAATTCTTTTCTCTCCTTTGTTCTCAGGTGCACTGGACCAAAGAGGAGAATTACATGTTCAGGCTCTCTGAATTTCAGGAGCCGTTACAGAAGTGGCTCCGGGACAACCCACGTGTCATTTCCCCTGTTCCTTTCTATCAGCAAGTGCTCCACTGGCTGGAGGAGGACCTGCCAGACTTGTCTGTCTCTCGTGAGAGAAGCCGGTTACAGTGGGGTATCCCTGTCCCCAGTGACCCAACTCAAACAATTTATGTATGGGTGGATGCCTTGGTGAACTATCTGAGCGTTGTGGGTTACCCTGAGACACACAGTGAGTGGTGGCCTGCTGCACACCATGTTGTGGGCAAGGACATCCTCAAGTTTCATGCTGTCTACTGGCCAGCACTGCTGATGGCGGCTGGGCTGGCCCCCCCTGAGCGGATCTGCGTGCACTCCCACTGGACTGTCCATGGGCAGAAGATGTCCAAAAGCCTGGGCAACGTGATTGACCCTGTTTCTTGTTTTGGAAAGTACACAGTAGATGGTTTTCGGTACTTCCTGCTAAGGCAAGGCGTGCCTGAGCGGGATTGTGACTATTATGATGAAAAGGTTGTTAAGCTAGTGAATTCAGAACTGGCAGATGCGCTTGGGGGGCTTCTGAATCGTTCAACAGCCCTCAGCATCAACCCCAGCAACACTTACCCATGTTTCTCAGAGTCTTGTTTTCCAAAGATTTCAGATTATGATGGGACGCAAGCCTTGAGTAGGGCTTCATCTGAAGACTATGAGCTGGTGGCGTCTGTGGCTTCTCTGCCTCTGCAGGTGGCCAGTCATTTTGAAGGTTTCCAGATCTACAAGGCTTTAGAATGTATTGCCCTGTGCGTAAGGGAGACCAACGGCTTCTTCCAGAGACACAAGCCCTGGAAACTGGACCGAAAAGACCCTGCAGAGAAGCTCTGGCTTGACACCATTATCCACATTACGCTGGAATGCCTGCGGGTCTATGGGACTCTCCTGCAGCCTGTGATCCCAAACATTGCAGACAAGTTGCTTTCCAGGCTGTCTGTTGAGCCAGAGGAGAGAAGTCTCTTAAATTTGACATTTCTGCCACGCTACAATGGGAAGCCTTGTCCCTTTGAAGGGAGACAGCTTGGACCTGACACTGGCATCTTATTTCACAGACTGGAGAAGTCAAGACAGTCTCAGATGGAAAACAAGAGGCTCTAGTCTCTGACAAATAGCTTCTGTAAATAAAAGCCTCCAGGAAGTCCCTGAAAGTATTGTCTTTGTAAAGTATTTATTTATTTTTTTTATAAGCTCTTCCCATCTCTTGGTGATGGTGTAAAGTGGATGAGTTGAAAAAAGCACGGAACAGGGGTGTGCTGTTCTGCCTGGAGATTGGTGCAGGTCTCTGCCTGACTTGGGAAGCAGACACCCTTGGGTAGGTCAGTTGTGTGAGCTGGGCCAACTGCTAGGAAGGCTTCTCTGGCCCCTTGGAGGGACACCTAAATAGCTTAGTTGGTAGCAGAGAAAACTGAACATGCAGCCAGGGCCTAAATATTGCTCCTGTTTTTTTCCTGCTGTCTTTTAAGGGACATAAAAAGGGGCAAATATTTTTCCCCTTAAAATAGGGAACTCTTTCTATACAGCCTTGAAGCACCAACTGGGAGCTTTCTTGCCTACCTACTCATATCTTCCTTCCTGGCCCCTTTACTTTCTTTTCTGATCTGAGGAGCAAGTCAGGTACTCTGCTAAGCACATTTCAGCATGAATGTGGAAGCCAGTTCCCTCAGCAATCTGTTCCAGAGACAGCAGCTCCCCAACTTGCTTGTTCCAGGAATCTCTCCATATTGAGTGTCATGGAAAAACAGGAGATCTGGGACAGCAGCACCAGTCTGAATCGGCCTAAAGCAGAAAAGCTGGAGTGAAGGGCCTGGAACTGATGTAAGGTCAGAGCAAGGAGAGTGGAATTGCTGAGAAGTCACAGGATCAGAAGTATGGGAGCTTTCCTGCTGGGCAGCAGCAGTGCTACCTGGCAGAGTGCTCTGCCAGTGGCTGGGAGGGCATCTTGGCCAGCGATAGACTCTCAGTGCTGGGAGTCGTGCCTCATGTAGCAGACAGGCTACATGACTGCAGATAAGTGGGGTGTGGATGTCAGACTTGCCACTGGAGTGGGACGCCTGGGTTTGTGGAGGGGTGGAGATTGTACCTGGGTTATTCCCGGCAGCTAGAAGCAAGCCTTCCATTTAAAAAGACTATAAGGTTCTGGGCAAATGAGATTGCTTGATCCAGAAAAAGAATATTAGGTGCAACTCCCATGCAGAGAATGATGGTGGCACTTGTAGAACTTGGCAGGGGGTTCCCATATGGAGTTCCTGAGGAGAGGCTGTCATTGGGGTTGAGTCTCTAAGAGTCCCTAAACTGCCCTTGAGGAAAAACTCTTTCCTTGGGCCCTCTCAGTGCTGATTGTCTATACACCCACAGGGAGAGGGCTGAGCTCTGCAGCTGATGTCCTCGTGTCACCTTGACTCCATTAGAGGTTTTTGGCTGGGACAGGACAAGGTGGGTAATCACTGATGCTCTCCTGATAACATCTCTGGGACATAGTCCAGGTGGATCTGTTGGCTGTACTGGCTGAGCTTCCTTTACGGACCAAATCCTCAGATCAGCTGCTGGAGGCATGAGCCCAGACAGGGGTGATCTCTTCTGCATGACATTGGAGAGAATCCAGTATGTGAGGCAGTATGGTATAGAGGTTAGAAATGGTAGTCTCGCTCAGCTAAATCTGTGAACGGGAACAAACTTGAAAGGAGGGGAGAATCTTTGTTTCAGGCATACTCTTGTTTATGAGTCTTTTCTGCTTGCTGTGGGGTTTCTTGCACTCTCTTGGTTTCATTTCAGTGATGCTGGAGCAAGGCTGCTGATTTCCTCTGATATCCTGGGGTAGTTGGGACAACCTGGGGACCTCTGGCAAATCCTTCCCAGCCTTTGGCTCCTTTATTTCCCATCAAGTGCCTGCACTGCAGGGGCCTTGTATCAGGGGCCAATTTTAGGGGGCTATGATCTCTTTTGGAGCTGCCTGGGCTGCCTTATCAGGGCAGCAGGAGCAGCCTCACCTTGGAGCACTCTAGGCCTCTGCAGACACAGCAAAGGGTCACTTCTCCCTCTTACTGCCTTTGCAATTCTGCGTTTTACCCTTCTCTCCCTGTGCCACAGCGCACCACCCACCCTGTTTCATATTAGCTGTGAGAAGAAAGCCAAGCTCTGGAGTTCTTTCACATCCTCTTCTGGCAGTGGTACCCCTCTTTTTGCTGTGCCCCATGCAGTTTACCTGATTCCCCTCACTCCTGCCCCTAACCATCCCTTCCTCATTCAGGCTGCAAACCTCAGTGCCCCCACTACCTAGGCATGGATCCAAGCAGAGGTTTGCAGAGGACCTGTTGCCCTGCTCTGTCCACAAATCATGGGGATAAGCGAGACCTCAGCCCATTCCTTGTCATCTCCAAAGCTGACAGCAGCAGCTAGGAGCTCCATCACACCCCCAGAAGAGCCAGGGAGAAAGGTGGGGAGCCCAGCTCCTCCACAGGAGCTGCAGAACAGCAGCCACAGGCCCCCCCCCTTTCTCTGCACATCTCACCAGGCCCAGCATACATGACTCTGCCTGGCCCAGATCATCCATGCAAGCTGCTGCAGCCTGCTTGGGGTCCCTTCTGCTCACTGATCAGGACACAGATCATCCTCTGAGCACCCTGCAACCCAAAGGCAGCAGCACCCCTGGTTGGGGCTGCCAAGCCATATACAAAGAGGGTCATTCTGGCATCATAAGCTATTGCCTGGGCAGTGATGAGCCCTCAAGCATGTGGGTGATTCTGTCCCCCAGTTCCCAGCACTGCCCTTAAACTGGTCTCCCTCAACCATCTCTCACCTCTGTCACTGCTTGCCTGCCCTGCTGGTCCCTGGCCTGTCCAGGGGAGGTGGCCCACAGGGTGCGTGTCATGCTGCTCTCGCTGCTCCGGTGTGCCGCAGGGCTCCAGGGCAGAGGCTGTGAAGGCATGAGGAGCCGGGCAGTCTGTCCTTCCTGGGCTCCCCATGTGAGCGATTTGGACTGTCCTGTGGGAGCACAGCGCTCCCCTTTCCAAAAAGATTAGCCGTGGTCTTCCTGTGGTCAAAGGCAAGCTGCCGTGCCCTGCTTCTGCTCCTGCTCCTGCTCCTACTCCTGCTCCTCAGTGGTGCTGTCCTATGGGGAGCCAGGAGTTGGGAGCGGGCAAATAGCCACTGGGCCAGGTGTCCTCTGCCCCACCTGGGTGTGACATCTGCCATGACTCTGTACCTACATTGGTGTGACACTAGCTGTGTCTCTGTGCCTTGACAGGTGTGACACCAGCCATTGCTTTGTGCCCATGCTGGTGTTACACCAGCTGTGTCTCTATGTCCATGTTGGTGTGACAGCAGCTGTGTCTCTGTGCCAATAGTGGCATTATATTGGCCATTTTTCACCTGTCAGGATGTGGAGACACTGCCAGTGTCACACCAACATGGGCACACAAAGCCGATGTCACACCAGTCAGGGCACAGCTGCTGTCACACCAACATGGACATAGAGATACAGCTGGTGTAACATCAGCATGGGCACAGAGCAGTGGCTGGTGTCACACCTGTCAGGGCACAGACACACAGCTGGTGCCACAACAATATCAGAACAGAGACACGGCCATTGTCACACCTGTCAGGACAATGAGTCAAAGCCAGTGTCACATCAATGTGAGAACAGAGACACAGCCAGTGTCACACCAACATGGGCACAGAGACACAGCTGGTGTCACACCTGTCAGGGCAGGGAGACACAGACAGTGTCACGAGTCAGGGCACAGTGGCACAGATGGTGTGACACCAACATGGGCACATGCACATGGGTGGTGTGACACCAACATCAGAATAGAGACACAGCCGGTGTCACACCCATCAAGGAACAGAGACATGGCTGGTGCCACACCAGTATGGGCACTGAAACATAGCTGGTGTCACAGCAATGTGTGTACAGAGACGTGGCCGGTGTTACAAATATATCTGCCCAGAGACACAGCTGGTGTCACACCAACGTCAGCACCATGACATAGCCGGTGTCACAACAAAATGGGCACAGAGACTTTGCTGGGGTCACACCAACACAAGCACAGAGATACAGCCGGTGTCACACCTTCCACAATACAGAGAAACGCTGGTGTGACACCAGCTGCTTCTCTGTGCCCATAATGGTGTGACACCAGCTGTGTCTTAATGCCCTGAGAGGTGGGACAATGGCCATGTCTCTGTGGCAATATTTGTGTGACACCAACATTGTATCCATGCCTGTGTTGGTGTGACACTGGCTGTGTCTCTGTGCCCTGACACCAGCCATCTCTCTGTGCCCATATTGGTGTGGCAATGACCGTGTCTCTGTTCCCGTGTCGGTGTGACACTGGCTGTGTCTGCAAGTCTTGACAGGTGCGACACTGCCCATGTCACTGTGCCCGTGTTGGAGTGACACTGGCTGTGTCTCCATGCCCTATCAGGTTTGACACTGGCTGTGTCTCTGTGCTCACACTGGTGTGACACCGACCGTGTCTCTGTGCCCATATTGGCGTGACACCGGCTGTGTCTCCCTGCCCTGGCAAGTAGGACAATGGTCATGTCCCTGTGGTGATATTTGTGTGACACCAACAGTGTCTCTGGGCCTATGTTGGTGGGACACTGGCTGTGTCTTTGTGCCCACGTTGCTGTGACATCAGTTTGTTGTGCGCGCATTGGTGTGACACCAACTGTGTTTCTATGCCCATGTTGGTGTGACAATGGCCATGTTTCTGTGCCCATGGTGTGACACCGGCTATGTCTCTGTGCCCATGCTGGGGTGACACCGACCATGTTTCTGTGCCCATGCTGGTGTGACACTGTGTCTCTGTGTCCTGACAGGTGTGACACCAGCTGTGTCTCTGTGCCCATGTTGCTGTGACACTGGCTGTGTCTCCACAAAGCAGGGACTGGCGGGAACAGCGGGTGGTGCCGGTGCGTGGGGCGGGCCGGGGCCGGCGCGGTGCCCGTTGTCGGGGTGGGCCGGGCCGGTGCGGGTGCCCGCTGGCGGGGCGGGCCGCCGCTCTCCGTGTGCACCGACCACCTGATCCCGCTCCGCCCGCCGCAGCCGCAGCCGCAGCCGCAGCCGCAGCCTTTGTGCGCGGCGCGGGGCGGCGCGGCCCCATGAGGCGGTGAGGCGGCGGCGCGGGATGGCGGCGGGCGGCGGCGGGCGGCCGCCGGGCCCCGAGTCCTCGCTGGAGCCCTACGTGCAGACCCGCATCTTCAAGATCATCGTGATCGGGGACTCCAACGTGGGCAAGACCTGCCTGACCTTCCGCTTCTGCGGGGGCACCTTCCCCGAGAAGACCGAGGCCACTATCGGCGTGGACTTCCGGGAGAAAACGGTGGAGATCGAGGGGGAGCGCATCAAGGTGGGCGGCGGCGGCGGGCGCGGGGCCGGCGCGGCGGCGGCGGCGGCGGCGGCGGCGGCGGCGGGGCGGGGCGGGGGCGGCCGCTTGGCGCGGGCGGCGGCCGGGGCGGCGGGCGGCGCGCAGCGGCCCCCACGGGCGACCGCGGCCGGCCGCGGCGGGGCCGCACGTTGGCCCCCGGGGCAGCACTCAGCGGCCCTTCGGTTCCAGATGCAGCCCTGAGCACCGGGCCCTGGGAGGATTTTTCATTCTCGTCTTGCAGAGACATCTCCCGAGCTCCACGGCTCCACTGTTTGCTTGAGCCTGCAGGGAGTCTGGAACAATAGCTCGGGGTGAAATATTGCCATTGTCCTGTTGTTCCGACATCCGACACAGGTGCATCTCCCAAGTGTCGGGACTGCCTCCGGCTCCAGGAGGTGGACCACAGGACAGCGCATGGGGCGACACTCCAGGGGCGCTGGAGGAATGAGCCATATGCAGAAACGCGTGTGCTTTCGGGGAAGCAGACTGCTGGAGGCTGGTGGTGGCTGTGCCAGGGGGCCAGGACGCTGGCTGACTTCAGTGGGCTTCACACCTGTGATGTTACCATCCCAGGCTGGAGTTAGCAAGCACTACAAGGATGTGATTTTGGCCGAACTAGAACAGAACTGATTTGCTGTGTGTAGACCAGTGTAACAACTGTAAGAAATTCATTAGCTCAGACCTGAAGAGCTCCGATTGATGTGTCAGAGCAGATCTGCAGATCAACAGCAGCTGGTAAGAAACAGCTTGAGAAGCACAGTTTGCAGCTGATCTTGGCCTGCCCGATTACGTGGATCAGCACCACCGGCAGTCTGCGTGCAAGACAGCCTGCTGGAAGAAACAAATATTGCTGCTTTGTTGACAGATGGATGATCAAAAGTTGAGGGACTAATCACAGTGAAATTAGAGCTAATACTGGTTGATAAGAACTAGAACTGGAATTTTAGTTGTGCTTTTAAACTGTCCATGAAATACTTTTTTTTTTAAAAGAAGAGTTATTGATTTCCCCCCTGCTTTCCCCAGCTCCATCCAACAACACAGATATGTGTTGTTGTAAGCTGTAGCGCAGGCTGGCATAAAGCCTGTTTTACCACCACTAGCCTGAAAGCAGTGCTAGGCTTGCTACTGTTTGATATTATTTGTGCTCCAACAGGCAGGACTGGAGGGTAGTACAACAAACTGGCCTTCTGCTGGGAGCACGTCTAACAGGGAAGTGCAAGAGGAGGGTTGAGAGATGGGAGACATACTCTCCCTCTCCTGCTCTACCCAAATCAAATGGCCTGCCATGGATTGGCATGGAATTGGTGAATGAGCAGCAGCTCTTTTTTGCCATCATTTTTCCCCTCTGAAGGACTCTGGGGCAGGCACTGCCTTGACGGGGTGTAAGGTGGTTTGAGGTTAACAAGAGGCTCTTGTTTAGAAATTGCCAATTCCAGGCTTCACGGCACTGCCTGTGAGGACCAGCAGGGAGACCAGTCTCTTTGCCCTGCCTCCTCTGTACATACCACTGCGTAATTGTTGGGGTTCTCTTTTATGGCATAGGATTAGGCAGACCAATGTCCCAATCTGCTACAAGAATGTTTCTGAAATGGGAAGTGTTTTGTGCAGTTCGTTTCTGTGGTGGGGATGATGGTCAAGTGCATTAGGAAGAGGATAAGAAGCAGGGAGCAGTCCAGCAGCTGAGTGCTGTAGGAGGGATGCCTGACAAGGCGTTTGAAAGTCAGGTATGTCTTTCACCAAGACCCAGCCATCAGGCAGTGACATTCCTCACTCAGAGCACAAGGATCGAAAGTGTGTGGCTACTTCTCTTGACTGTGCTGGACTCAGCTGCGGTGGCTGGGAATGGGATTTGCTGCGCAGAGCCTTGCATTTGTCTGTGAATGCTGAAGGTGAATGAAAGTGCTGACATGATCTCTCTTACTAACTGAGCTGGGATTGCTGGTTGAATTACACAAGCTTTTGGGCATAGGCACTGCCACATACGGTCTTGGGCACTGTGGACACATGCCCAGAAGCTTATGTAACTCATCTAGCAATCCTGGCTTGTCTAATAGGATGTAGCTGTCTCCTGCATCTTCCTACTGTAGTTCGGCAAACCAACCTGCTCCTGAGACAGCAAGCCCTGGTTTTAGGGGTGGACGCTTGGTGCTCCCATAAGCTTCCTTCTTGTCTGCCTCAAGAATGCTGTGCTTTGCTTTCTAGGTCCAGGTGTGGGACACGGCTGGCCAGGAGAGGTTTCGGAAGAGCATGGTAGAACATTACTATCGCAATGTGCATGCTGTTGTCTTCGTTTACGACGTCACGAAGATGACGTCCTTCACCAACCTCAAGATGTGGATCGAGGAGTGCAACGGGCACGCGGTGCCCCCCCTTGTGCCCAAGGTGCTTGTTGGGAACAAGTGTGACTTAAAGGAACTGATCCAAGTGCCATCCAGCATGGCCCTGAAATTCGCTGATGCTCACAACATGCTGCTGTTCGAGACCTCAGCCAAGGACCCTAAGGAGAGCCAGAACGTGGAGTCCATTTTCATGTGCCTGGCCTGCCGGCTGAAGGCCCAGAAGTCGCTGCTCTACCGAGATGTGGAGAGGCAGCAGGGCAGGGTGCAGAAACTGGAGCTCACGCAAGATGCCAACGGTAAAAACTCCTGCCCGTGCTGAGCGAGTCGGCTCGGAGGGCCGGGAGCGGGGCCGGCGCGCCGCCTCCCCCTGTCACTGTTACCAATAAAGTCTGTGTGGCTGCAATCGGCGCTGGTGGTGCTTCGCGCGGCGCGGCGCGCATGCGCGGCAGCGGGGTGGGGGCAGCGCCCGGGCCGCGCGACGCGCATGCGCGGAGGCGGCGGGCGCAGGCGCAGGGCGCGCCGCTGTCACCATGAAGTAAGTTTGCGGGGAGCGTGGGGGAGAGAAGACAGCCCCCCCCTCCCCGCCCCCTTGGTGCTAACGGTGCCCGTCGCCCCCAGCCCACTGACGAAGGTGAAGCTGATCAACGAGCTGAACGCGCGAGAGGCGGAGCTGGGCGTGCAGGAGGCGGTGTCGTGGCACGCCGAGTACAAGGACAGCGCCTGGGTCTTCGTCGGTACGTGCGGCCGCGGCGCGGCCCGGCACAGCTGAGGGGCGGCGAGGGGCGCCGCCGCCCGGCTGAGGGGGAGGGGGGCGAGGGAGGGCGGGCCGCCGCCGCCCGGCTGGGGAGGGGGGCGAGGGCCGCCGCCGCCCGGCTGAGGGGGGCGGCGGCCCGGGGCCTGCTGCGCACGCGCGCGCCCTTCCGGGGAGGTTGGGGGGGGGCTCCGCGCGCTGGGCCCCGGCCCGGCGGCTGCCTCGCTCGGTGCCGCCGCACGCCTCTCCTCTGCAGGCGGGCTGCCTTACGAGCTGACCGAAGGGGACATCATCTGCGTGTTCTCGCAGTAAGTGGCGCTGCCCTCGCTACCCTTCAGGGCCTGGTTGTGCTGGTGGCACGGTGGGATCCCTCGGAGTGGAGCAGGACGTGCTCTGCCTCTGCTTCCTGCCCTTCTGCAGGCCCCGAGGCCCTCTGCACGTTCCCTGCGGCCGTTCTGGCTGCTAATCGTGTGTTTCAGGTATGGAGAGGTTGTGAACATTAATCTGGTGCGGGACAAGAAGACGGGAAAGTCCAAAGGCTTCTGCTTTCTTTGTTACGAAGACCAGAGAAGCACTATTCTTGCCGTTGACAACTTTAACGGAATCAAGGTCAGTGAAGCAGAGTAAGACATAGTTCTGTCTGGCTGAGGTGGCTCCTGGTACGTCACGTCACGTTATGTCAAACAGTAGCCCTGACAGTGGGGCTCACTGCTATCCCGTGTTGCTTGGGAGGCTTGTCTGTGGCTGTGCTAACCCTGTGACTCCTTCTTGTAGATAAAAGGAAGGACAATCCGAGTGGACCATGTGGCTAACTATCGCCCCCCCAAAGACTCTGATGATTTAGATGATGTCACCAAAACCCTCCGTGAAAAGGGCTGTGGAGTTAAAACGCCACCTCATACTTCATCTGATTTGTTGTCAGAAGATGATAATGTGCCAGTAAAAAAGCAAAAAGGTTAAGTGTGTTCCTGTCAGAGTCCTTACCCAGTTGGGAATGTCTTCATGAATCCCTGTCTTGCCAGGGCCCTTAGCTCAGGGAAACAGCATCAGTGGGAGAAGGAGGGGCAGATGTGTACTTGAAAAGTGCCATAGTCTTAAAGTCCAGGTTGTAGTTTGTGATCTTCTGAGCAATATCTGATTGTCTCACTTAGTCCTTTACCCCCATCCTCTCAGAGCTGTATCTTGCAGGTAGTAGTACTTTTTTCCTGGAAAAAAGAACCTCTCTGGGGGGTTAGGAGGCTGTGAAACTGGGGAAAAAAAATCATCAACTCATTATTCATTATCTAAAGATGGGTGGAGGATCGAAAGATGCTGTGGTGTTAGATGGCATAGCTTGAGGAGCTAATACTTGCAGGACTATTGCTCCCTAAAGATGAACCTGTATTTCAGATAAAGAGAAAAGCAGGCAAGAACGGCAAAAGCAGAGCCTGCAGGCTGTGAAGAGGGCTGTGTCTGCAGAGGAGTCGCATCCAAGAATCAAAATTAAAAAGGAGAAGGAGGATCCTGCCTATGACCAGTATACCAATGTGAGTCAGCAGTCCTGGAATGGGTCTGAGAGGAAATATGTGAGCAGGACACAGCGGGAAGAGGAAGAGCAGAGGCACCAGAGAGCTTCAGAGAGAAGAGGGGAAAAGAGCTGCCAGGAACAGAGGGGACAAAACAGCCTGCGGAAAGAGAGAGGAGAGACTGGCAGAAAGGGTGAAGGCCACAGCAGGAGACGAGAAGAGCGTCTCGAGGGAACCAGATCCAGGGACCACCGGGAGAGCAGTGCCAGAGAGCCCCATTCCAGGCACAGAGAGCCAAGTAACACTAGGGATTCCAGCCACCACTAAGCCGTGGGGTGAGCAGCACCTGGGGCCATGGCTGCTCTGACCAAACAGTTGGAGTGTGTTCCCTGAACCTAGCCCAAAGCCTGCACGACACCTCCTTATGCCTCTGTGAGGATACCACAGCTAGACTGCTAGTTTCCACCAGTTCTAGCTTTGTTTCTCATTCCAGCTCTCGGACAAGGATCTCCTCCTTGTTTCTGGTGCAATCCGGAATGTGAATTTTATTGTCTTTGTGTTCAGCCCTTCTATGCTGTGGCAACCTGCAGCATTAATGGTGGATGGCCTTGCAGACATGTAGATGTGTTGAGCCGTTCACTGCGACATGAAAACAATCACTGGGCTGCTGGTGTTCCCTAAGCAGCCCAGTGTCAGCAGTCCTGGCGGAACTGTTTTCCATTGCCCCTCATTACACTCACTGTCTCATCTCTCCCTGCAGTGAGAGGTTGGTGGGAATCTTGTAGGCCTTACACACACTGGCTTTGCCTCCTGAGCCCATCCTGTATATCTGCCAGTTTCTGTGATGAATCCCAAGGGATGCACTGTTCAGTCAGGGCTATTTATTGTTTTTTTTTAATGTCCCTTAATAAAGCTGATCTATTAACTGAAAGACAGAACTGTGAGTAGCAGTTCTATTTCCTGGTAACTGATTAAAGGTTTACTTTTTTTCTTATACTGTGTTCAAGCTGACTTGACCTGAAGAACAAAGGTAACTGATAATCAAATTGAGGGTATATGGCAACAAAAGAAGGGATAGATTTTAGTCATATCTGGAGATATGGAGGAGACCCTGCTGTATGAAAATATGACTCAAGATCCCCCTGGTGCAGAGATAGGAAGTATTATGGTTTCAAGTAGTCATTGAGCTGCAATGCTTCAAGGGCAGGATGAGAGGTGCTTCACCCACTAAGCTTGCTGGAGCCTTTGACTGGAGGATGCTGGACAGGACTGAAGCATAAAGGCTGAAAATGAAGAACTTCAATGGGGTTTGTATGGGGAAGAGGGGGTTGCTGGGGATGGGGGTGGAACCGAGGGGCAAACCGCTATCCAAACCTCCGCCATTGGACATGGGGGGAGATAACTCCAGGTAAAATGACACAGCAGGTTCCTGGGATGCTTATCTAGCCTTTGTTCTGTGTGGTATTACCCAAAAGAGCAGTTTAATTATAAAAATGTCATTCTTGACTCACTGTATTTACTCCTGGCTTCAAGATCTTGAAAATGAAGCAGTATTGAATCCCCCGTTTGAAGTGCGGTGGTTGTGCCCCGAGCGGCAGCTCCCGTGGCTCAGCAGTGGGAGGGCGTTACGGGCTGGGTTGCCGGGCGGAACGGGGGAAGAAACGCCGCCGGCCTCACGGCAGAGCCGCTGCCGGGCTCCCCGGCGGGGAGCGGGCTGGGCCAGGCCGGATTACCGCGCTGGCGTGCGCCGTCGGGGCTGCGGGTCCGCAGCTGCCTGACAAACCGCTCCCCAAAGCTCCGCGCCCCGCTCCCTGCCCTGCTCCAGCGGGGCCGCCGCCGCCGCCGCCACCGCCGCGGGCGGGAAGGAGGCGGGGCGGCGGCGCGCGCGTCACGCGGGGGCGGCCGCTGCGCGAGCGGTTCCGGTTCCGGCGAGGTGGAGGCAGGTGTCCCGGCTTGGTGCGCCGCCGGCGCCCGCTCCGCCATGCCATGTCCGCGCTGAACTGGAAACCCTTCGTGTACGGCGGGCTCGCCTCCATCGTGGCCGAGTTCGGTGAGGCGCGGCGGCGCGGCGCGGGGCGGGGCGGGCGGCGGCGCGGGGCTGCCCGGTGCTGACGGCCGCTCTCCCCGCAGGCACGTTCCCCGTGGACCTCACCAAGACGCGGCTGCAGGTGCAGGGCCAGAGCGCCGACGCGCGGTTCCGCGAGGTGCGGTACCGCGGCATGTTCCACGCGCTGTTCCGCATCTGCCGCGAGGAGGGCGGCCGCGCCCTCTACTCGGGGTAAGCGCTGGGCCCGGCCGCCGCCCCTGCACGGCTGCCCCAGTGCCGGCCCCGGCCCTGTGGGAAGAGCGGGCTGCGCGGCCGGGGCGCCCGCCGCGGGCTGGACGCTCCCCCGGGGCAGGGCGCCCGGACCTGCGCGTCGAGGCTGGGGGCTGCCTGGGCGCCGGCCGCCTGCCTGCCTGCCTGCCTGGGGGCCGTGCGAGAGGCCTCTGGGGGACCCGAGCTTGCTCGCCGGGACACCCGAGGGAGCAGCGCGAGCTCTGCCTCTTGCGGCTTGGTGGCTGGCAGGGAGCAACTTGTGCTGGACCGACAGGGGAGGCCACCAGGGCGGCGGGGTTCAACTGGATTTCGTTTGTTCACCCACTCAGGATTGCCCCTGCGTTGCTGAGGCAGGCATCGTACGGCACCATAAAGATTGGCATTTACCAGAGTTTGAAGCGGCTGTTTGTAGATCGCTTGGAAGGTCAGTGTTAGTAAACACATCAGCACAGACACATCACACAGGAGGTGCAGTGTGAAACCTTGTACTCTCTGTTCTGTATGTTTTCGCTCGTTCCCTTCCTTGCCCTTTCCAGCCACAAATTCCCCAAGGAATGGAACGTTTTTTTTCCTGTCCTGCTATGCCATTTTGTTTGTGTAATAATAGTGGGGATAGGTTTCAATATAGAATCTTGTTGGGCTTGGCACTGTCCGCAGTTGCAGAAACAATCCCTAGCCAAGCACCTCCCCTTCTAAACTGATCTTTCTTTTCACCAGCCTTGATCTGTGCAGTATCAGAGCCAAAAAAGCTATTGTCGACTCAGGCTCATCTCCTTCCTGATTAGCCTCAGGAAAGACATCATGTCCCAGTTGTATTCCCTGGACTTCCCTGTGTTACTTGGATTGAAAGCTGCAGTAGCAAACCTCTCCCTTCTCCCTGCTGGAGCCTTTGAGTCCTTGTACCTTCACACAGCAGCTCTGGTTTGCATAGAAATTACAGTGTGCAACTCCTTAGCTTTTGCTCCAGCCCCGTAGATAGGGTACCACGAATGCTCTTGACCCGTATGCCTCTGGTAATGAGAGCCTCTACCGCTCCTATCTAGATAGCGGGACGCTAAGAGTCTGGTAGTGTTCACTGAAGGAGTACCAAGCACTGGATGCACAGATAAGGTTTAATCCCTGGTCTGACACAAGTGAATGTTGTAGTGACGTTACAGTCTGGGAAAGGGAGATGAGGGAGGCTCGGGCCATTCAGCAGGCCAGTGAGAGGACGAGGAGTACAGCACAGTAGGGCTTTTTACTGGGGTTGCTCTACTTTTGAGTAACATCTCTCCCTGCGCTTGGTTCTGTGGCTTGTGCACTGGGCTGCACATCTCTTCCGCACTTGCTGCCGCTGCATTTCCAGTTGTAAGTACTGTTGTCTGAATGTTTGTCTCCCTACAGGCCTGGGGCAGCCAGTGGCCTGGTCTCCTCTGGGAAGTGCTGTGGTCAGTACCAGCAAAGGGCCATGCCTTTTTCTGACATAACCATCACTCTAATACTGGGCCTGGAAGTCTTGGAGATTTTCCCCCTCTTCCCCACCCGGAACTAATTGCTAACTTTCTAACTTTTGCCTGGGTCACCTGCTCTCTGTTTTCTCAAGGTGGCTGCATATTTGGAGTGCAGCCAGCTGGGGCTCCAGAATAAAACTTTTCGGTGTTAGGTTACCTCAAGGAGTGTTTAGTTGTCCCTCTCTGTCCTCCCTTTATCTTGCCCTGTCTCCACCATGATCAGGGGACACTGAAATCTCAGATAATTGTTGAAAATTTTCCTATATAGCAATCTTTTCCTTGCCCGACCAGCTAGACTCATCAATCAGACCTGCTTCTCTCTGAAAGTGTGTTGCTGAGTGTTTCAGCTCTTGCTTTCTGCCTCTGGCAGCTGAGGCAGATGTGGGGATAGACCTGCCAAGAGCTGAGGGTAGTTGGTCGGTCTCTGCTCATGCAACTTCACCACGTGATTTGGGAGCTGAACTTTTCTGTTCTTCCCAGAGCTTCTTGCTTGTTCAGTATGGTCTCTGCACCTTCTTTTAAGATCTTTAGGATCTGACCTTCTCTTCTTGATTGCAGATGAAACGTTGCTAATCAATGTGATCTGCGGAGTGGTTTCAGGAGTGATCTCCTCCGCACTTGCCAATCCAACAGATGTGCTGAAGGTAAGACGTGTATGTGGCCAGAGACAGCTCTCTGCCGGCTGTGTTTTGCCATGTTGAAGCTGCTGCTTTCCAGTGAAGGTGCATCTCTTCCAGCTGCGGTGAGATGTTCTCCAAGCCACTGCTGCATTAGTTCTGTTAATTTGGGCTGCTTATGAATGAGAACAGAGGTCCAGAGCAGGAACCATTTAAAAAAAAAAAAATGCAGCTCTTAAAGATCAGGAAACCTTTTATGGTGAGGGGTGGAGGTTGTGTTATTTTAAAAGTGAGTAAAGTGAGTGGTGTGGTAGCCAGGCATTCAGCGGACCTTAGCTCCTTTCCCTGCAGCCACCATGCTTCTTTTGACTGATAAAATTCTGTCCTACCTGTTACATGGAGTGACCAGAGTTCAGTGGGAACTGCTGGATCCCCTCCATTCCCTACTGCTGGGTCATTGGGGTCAAGAAAACTCTGCTCTGAGCAGAAGCAGTCTGGAGAACTTTTCTACACTTTTCCCTGTATAGATCTGCCTTCTGGGACTGTGTTCAGAGTGGAAAGGTCTTGCCTGTCACTTTTTTGCACTGTCTGAATTTTGCATTACACTCCCACCCTGCCACAGTCCCTGCTCCTTGCCTGCTGTTATCACCAGACGCTTGGTTTCCAGTGAAAGGGCACAAGGGTAGCGTGTCTGCTCTGAGTTGCTCCCTTCTACCAGGAGGTCCACTGAGCTGGTAGCTTTGCTCTCCTGGGCAGTCCCTGATGCCATCCTGCTGACTCTCACATTTGTTTCAGATTCGAATGCAGGCTCAAGGCAGTTTATTCCAGGGTGGCATGATTGGCAGCTTCATTGATATCTACCAGCAGGAGGGTACCCGAGGCCTCTGGAGGGTGAGTTGCTGGAAACCTCCTCTCTAGCAGCAGAAATAACAGCTTCCTCAACTTGTTTGCTGCTCCTCATCTAGTGTCTCTAGGCCCTGGTGCAGTATTTGCAGAGGATTGTGGCCCAAGGGTAGTAGCAAATTTCTGGTTCTGGTCGCTGGCCAAACAGAAACACGTGTGTGATGGGAGATTGGGTCTGTGCTGCAGCAACACAAGGGCTTGGCCAGGCAGGCCTGTTTCCCAGGACTGAAGCTGGTTTACCTAAAGTTTCAAATAGATGAGTGTCCCTTGAGCAGACCAGCATTTGGGCTTGGACAAGCATTACTGGGCTAGATCCTCCTTGTGCTCTGCTCTGGGGAGGATGCTCAGCCTGGCATATCTTGGAGTCAGTTAGTGGTGATCCTGTGTTCAGTGAGTGGGACAATTTGCCTACCTCCAGATACGAGCAGCTGATCACCTCCTCACATGGAGGAGGAGGAATTCTTCTAAATAACTTGGAGTGCAAAGGACAGAGTAACTTTCTGAAGTTCCCTCAAACCTACTTTGTGTCCCAACCTACCCACTGTCCTAGCCCCCTGAAACTTGCCATCTGTGCATATAAAGAGTATGACAGAGTGGTGGGTTTTGGGGAACTGGTGATACAAGACTCTTGGGCCTGAAGATGTACGAGAGCTACTAGTGCTCCAGCCTTACTGTTTGGATTTTAGCAGTGGTTCTTTGGCTTTGTGTTAAGGAACCTCACTCTGTCCTTGCAAAACAAAAGTCTTTTGTGCACTCAGGTACCCAGCCATCTGTCTAGGAGCAAGTTCAAGTACAGGAATTCCAAAATTAGAGTGCTTTTCTACAAGCAATGGTCCTATTTCTTTCTTATGGCCAGGGAAGTCCTTTACAGGAAAACAGGTGTTGCAATGAACTGGATGGGAAGAGGAGGGAAGGGGGGGGAGGGGTCAATTCACTGCTGGTTTTGACTTAGTAGTTACTCTGAGATTATTCCTGCTCTCTAGACAAACTCATGCAAGAGGGGAAGCAAGAACAGAAAAGAAATGAAACCATCTGTGTTACTGATGTGTACTGCAGGCAGGATGCAGTGTACTGACACATCAGTCTCAAGGTGGTTTCCAGTGATCAAGCTAGTCTGACTGCTCTCTGGTCTGGGACAACCACTAGGTAGAGTGCCTCCTAACTCCAGTATTCCCTCACGCTGAGGCAAAGCTGTTTTTGCTATCCCGATTTCTCACCAGCTTTGGCAATTATCTTGTGGGGATGAACTGATGTTTGAACTGGCTGTGCCAGGATTGTGTTAGACAGGAACCCAAAAGGAGACTGTCAGATGCTGCAGTAGCTCATCAGGATGGGAACAGGAGGAGCTGTAAACCTGAAAAGTAATTTTACTTCTTACAATTGCTTTGGTTTGGTGTGATGAGAAAGCCAGATGTCCTGGTGGATTGGCTCATGATCTGGCTGCACTGAAGAGTCGCTCCTAGTTCCAGTGACTGGAGAGCTCCCCCATGACAATGTGGGTTTCCCTGAATTACTCAGACGGTGTTACAGTTGCTGTGGCATGGGTCCAACTCAGCGTTGCTACTGTGTTCTCCTTGCCCTGCAGCCCAATGAAATTTGCACCCTTTTTGTCTCATTACTGATGATGGGGTTTGCTGGGACATTTCTTGGACACAGCGTAGCTGGTTCTTCTTACTTGAGCTCATGCTTGTTCCTCTCAGTTGTATTGCCAGATCCCAGATCAGTGTCCTGTCAGCAGCAATGCTAGCAGGACATGAAGAACTCCCAAATCACAAGCCTTAGCAAAGAAGAGTCTGGCTGCTGTTGTGTAGCAAAGAGGACCTGGAGTCACATGTGACTCCCTAGGTAGCTGCTGCTATTGCTCTTGGGTTAATCTTTTCTGGTGTTGAAATCTGTGGGTACTGTTCAGCAGGGGAAGACCAGTGGATTGAAGCCTGATTCCTGTGTGCTGTTGGCTGGGAGGAGAATAGTACCAGGTGGTTAATCTAGGTGGAGTAACACTGCCAGGGTGGAGGGTGAAGGAGTCCTCCTTAGCTTTGCAGTAAAGTGGGGAGACGGCAAGCTGCTGTAACTGAAAAGCTGCAGCTGCAATACAAGGGCAGGAGGATGCAGAGGAGATTGTCAGCAAAAGGCCCTTGAGAGGCACCTGGGGAGAGATGCTGTGACTGATGTTTGTGCTCTACAGGGTGTTGTTCCGACGGCCCAGAGAGCTGCTATCGTGGTTGGAGTGGAACTGCCAGTCTATGACATCACCAAGAAACATTTAATTCTGTCGGGCCTGATGGGTGATACAATCTTTGCCCACTTTGTGTGAGTATTTGCCATGGCTGCTGCACTCTCCAAGCTTAGCAGGGGTTGGGAAGCAAGTGTTTAGCAGGGGAGGAAGGTGGGATTTGTGGTGAAACCTTGGGCTGGTTCCTGATTATAGAACAAGTGCTGTGGAGCTGCAGAGTACAGGCCCAGTACTTACAAGGGATGTGCTGTGTCAGCTGGAGCAACTCAAAATGCCCAGCAAGCATCCCCAGGGAGACCTTCCTGTAGAAGGCACCTGGCAGAAAACTGGTGAAGTAAAATTGTGGTTTCGGCTCACTGATGTTACAAAAATGCTGGTCCCAGCCACTGTTGCTCCACATCTGTGTCCTGGTATGAACAAGTCAAGGTAATGGGAGCAGCAGGAATGCCAGGTGTGTGACTAACTGTAGCAAAGAGCTGTTCCAGTCCTAGGTCCTCATCTCTACAGAGGTTTTAGATTTGCAGCCGTTGCTGTAAGAGTTCTGTGAGATGACTTTTCAACACTGACCTGGACAAGGCCCTGAGCAATCTGACCTAGCTTTGAAGTCAGCCCTGCTCTGAGCGAGGGTTGGTTTAGAGACCTTCCAAAGTCCTTTTCATGTACATTTTCCTATTATTCTTCTGGCAGACGCTTTAGCTGGAGGTGCTGCAGTACATCAGCTGGGTTTGCCTGCTATGGGCTGAAGGTGACGAACACTAGACCGTACACACAGGGAGGAGAGTAGCAGCTTCATGCTCCCTCTTGCTGCCTTTGGTCTCTTTCCCTGCCCTGAAGCAATGTTTGCTCTGGTGAGAAGGATGTGCACTTCCAAGAGGCTGCCTTCAGGTCTGTGTCACCCTGATAGCACTGAGAGTCACTTGCCAGACTGCAGGCTGCTCCTCTGGAGACGCAGCAGTGAGCTCTGGCAAGGATCTTGATTAGGCAAAGCTGAGTGTTTCGCTTCTCTGAGCTCCCTGGGGTCTCACAGTGGTATGTGTCCTGCCTCTGCCTGCTTCTCGATGCAAACAGACAGCGCAGTTTAAGTTTCTTACTAAAGGCTTTTCATAAAATTCAGTGAAAGATGCTCTCTGTGCTTTTGTCAAGGCCTGCCTCCCATTCTGAGCTCGAATGGCCGTGTTCAGAGCTGCTCCTCTCTAACGTTTTGGTGCATACAGTTCTAGTTTCACGTGTGGGCTGGCCGGTGCCATTGCCTCCAACCCTGTGGACGTGGTGCGGACACGGATGATGAACCAACGGGCAATAGTGGGCAGCGTGGAGCTCTATAAGGGCACTCTGGATGGTCTTGTGAAGGTAAGGAGGTGACAGAGGTGGGTAAATTCCTGTTTTTAGGAGCTTGGCCAGATTCCAGCAACACATACCACTGATTTTACCAATTAGATTCGACAACCACAGAACATGCTTGTCAGCAAGTCCTTCAGACAAACCAGAGAAGGGCCTAGAGCCACTTTCCTAAGTCCAAGTTCACCATCAGCTTAAGCATCCTTCCAACCTCACCTTATGGGAGAAAACTTTTAGTGATGCAGTTTGGTTATGTTCTTGGGCAAAGTGTCATTTGTAGCCTAATTGATGTGTTGGGAAAGCACCCTAACACCATCTCCAGTGGCCTCTCTGCTTGCTTCAGCAGCTTTAAAGGTCCATTATGTCACACATGGCACTGAGGAGGTGGGCAGAGCAGGGACCTGAAGTGATCTTGCTGTGTAGCACAGCAGGGGACATGGAGCTGTTTTGTGTTAAGGCTGTTGCACTCTGTGGAGGGTGTTTACCATGCGTGTCAGATTGATTTCATCCCCACAGCATGGACTTGCTGCCCTACCACTGTTGGTGTTCCTGCAGCAGAGATCTTCCCTGAGCCTCCTGCTGTCTGCAATATCTGACCATGCCTGAAGGAGCGTCTCATAATTGTTCTGTCTCTTCTCTCCTCCCAGACATGGAAGAGCGAGGGCTTCTTTGCACTCTATAAAGGTTTCTGGCCCAACTGGCTTCGGCTCGGTCCCTGGAACATCATTGTATCCTTCAGAGTGCTACTGGGAGGTCAGGAGTATGGGGCGGGGGCAGGGGAAGACCAAACTGTAGGGGAAGTGCAGAGCGGACCACCTGACAGGGCACCTTTGACTCTGCTCATCACCTTATACCCAGTATCTTTCCTGCAGCAGCCCAAAGTGAACTCCCTGTCCTGCCTGGACAAACACCAGCTGTGGTGTGGCTGCAGCTGGTTCAAGTGCCCAAAAAATGCCACTGCTTGTGATTGCTGTTTCTAACAGCCAGCTCTGTGGGTGGCCAGCACAAGGACTTCCAGTGCAGGAGCACTGGAATCTCTTGTAAAGTGTGTGCTCTCATACACTTGGCTTGAGACTTTCCATTTGGCCTGAGCTCCTGGAGGTGCAGCAGTTTCTGGACTGGCTTCTGTTTTGGGAGAGAGCCTGGGGAGCATTCTTCTGCTCTGAGATGGGTGCTGGTCTGCTCTACAGGATCAGTGCTGCTGTGTTGCTGTGCTGGCTCCTTCTTGCCCTCTGAAAATATGTATGTAATTTATTTTAAATAAGTCACATCTTAGAAAGTACACGCCTGGGGCTAAAGTTACCTCTCTTTCTTAATGGTCTAGGCAGGCCTGGGCCTGCTTGTTTGTGAGTCAGTCTCTTCCCTCTCCTGGTAGCTCTCCTCCCACAGCTCCCTCTTCCATCTGTTCAAGTCATTTTATGCAGCCTAGAAGAGGGGCTTCCCTGTCTTGGCTGTCAGCTGTACTGCACTGATCCTTTCCCCGCTTTGCCTCTGGTCACTGGTGTGGCCTGGCCAGGTGGGAAGGTCCAGTGCAGACGCCCAGTGTATTTGTCTGGCCCAGTTCCTTGACGTTCCCGTCAGTTTTTTATCACCTATGAGCAGCTGAAGCGACTTCCATTCTGAGAGCTGACTTCATTCCATGAGGACCATCTTCAAGACTTGCAGCAGAGAGCTTTGCTGCTGCCTTCCTATTCATTTCACCATCCCCATGTTCTGATGTTTTGGTACAAGTGCGTCTGGACCCTCATCCCCCTCCAAATTGCATGGTCCCTGGAGCATGTTCTGGCTGAAGTGAAACTGGGAGGCTCAAGGCAGATGCTGCATTTTTTTTTTTTTTTTTTTGGACACAGAGACAAGTATTAAATGTACAAGTGTCTGGGTCTGAAGCGATATCTTCTGTGAAGATCTGTGCGTTCTAGTGGCCTTTGGATGCAGCGGTGGTTTGTTGTTTGGCTCATGTGCGTTTCTCTGCCATGCCTGCGGGGCGAGACTGGAGGCTGGACAGGGTGCTGTCATGTTTTCCTGCAGACGTGTAACCTCATTAAATTATTTATTGACTGGATGGCATGAGTTTGTGTTTGTGCAGATTTACTGCAGGTGTATTTCCCAGAGCAGATGGTGTGTCTGCCTTTGGAGAGAACAGAAGCAATTTTTTCAGCACAGTACATATCCTTTTTTTTCCCAAGTATACTTGTTGGCTTTTTTCTAACAATTTTTTTAAAATAGGTCAAAGAGTCATTATAATATAAATATTTCTAAAACACAGGTTCATTGTTAGCATCAGGAAATTATGGTGCTGTACCGTCAGCTCAGTTTTGCAGAACCTCAATCTGCCTTACGTGATTTACTTATGTTATTTTTTAAAGCAATGTAGAGCAATTTAAAAGTGAAATTAGATGTCCCATTACTTTAAAATAGTGCCTCTAGCATGGCCAGTGCTAAGCAGAACAGCAAGCAAGATATTTATGATCATCACTTTCTGTTCTTTTAAATACATGTGGATTGTGAAAGCAAACAGGTTTCATGTTCCTATTCTCTTTCCCCTTTATGGAGCAGGTTGAGTTTGGATGAAGGTCCCATGTGCCAAAGAGCAGTGCTTTCTGTCTGGGAGTGCTGTAAGCTGAGATTCTATCCATGCAAATCGAGCAAGGGACAATCAACCAAATTCAGCCCTGACAAGATAATTATTTTCTGTGGTTTTGCAAAGGCATCTTTGTATTGTATTAACTGAATGTAAGGTAACACTGCAGAAGAAAGATGACTCCAATAAACTATGCAGGGCCAGAAGGAATAGAAAGGAGGAAAAAATTGTAGATCTTGCAGTAAACAGAGGCATTAATATAGGACCGGAGTTCATCAGCTGAGAGGGTAATTTTTAGACTTAAGCTATTCTTAAAAGCTGCCAGAAACTGGAAGCAGTGGATTAAAAAAAATGGGAAAGGTTCATGTGCTCCCCTAGCTTTACTCTTGAGAATTTCTAAATATCAAAATTTAAATAAATACTTCTCTATGGATGAATACAAGTCTATATCAGAAATTTATTTTAACTGCAATTCAGTAAATTCTTTGGGCTTTCCTCAGTGTTTCCATAACTTCAGCTCTGGAACAATATCCTCTGTGCACCTCCATGGGATGTTGCTGCTGTTATAATTTTTTGGAGTGATCCTCCAACAGCTCTTTGGTATTTGCAGTTGCTATCCTGTTCATGTTCTTCAAACCGG
This sequence comes from Apteryx mantelli, assembly GCF_036417845.1. NCBI lineage: Eukaryota > Metazoa > Chordata > Aves > Apterygiformes > Apterygidae > Apteryx > Apteryx mantelli. The sequence goes on from NC_089990.1 coordinate 26,618,073, forward strand.
TGTAATGAGCTCCTCAGAAATATGTAAAGAATATCCCCATGGCCACATCTCTGATTGCATTTCTCAGCTGGAAAGCGCTGAAAAGAGACTCTTCTCCTCACTGTTTCTCCTGTTGGATCAGCCTCAGACAGATGGCTTTGGAGATGCTCCTTCCACTTGTCTGAATGGTCCCCAGCCCCTGGAGACATTGCTTATCTGAGCTGTTGTTTGAATTGGCTGTCATAAATGTTGCCCCATGTCCCTCTGCCTTGCTTTGTCAACAGTAACTGTGAGTAAATGTGCTGGTGCTGGCGATCTCTGTGGATGTGACGGTGAGGCAGAGGCTGGCTGTGAATGCTGCCTTGCGTATGGACATTAGGCACAGTGCCAGGTGTTTTCTGAAGATGTTCATAAACCCCTTCATGCAGAAAGCATCTTGCCTTTGCAGCCCTGGCAGGGGGGAAAAACGGAGTCACTTTGGGTTTCTCAGGTGGTGGAAAAATTAGTATTTTGATAGGTGTTTAAAAAAAAAACAAAACTGTAAACCTCAGTTGTAACTGCTTGTGCGAGGGGATAGCACTGTTAGAGATCTTGTATTTTCTAAAGAGGTTCTTTGCCTCAGGACGTCCTTCCTAGAAGCACTCCCTAAACACATTTGTCTTATTTGCTCAAGCTTATGTCTTCCTTTTTTTAAGCTTTTTTTAACTGTGCTAAGTAACGCATGAGAGTCTGAGCAGTGTGTGTACCCAGTTCTGTTAAAGGTGTGTTGATGCATATCCTGTTACTGCCCTGGGAAGTGGGGGTGCCTGAGCTCTCCAGGGCCAGAGCTGCCCCACAATCAGCCCACAGACATTACCCTCTCACTGCCTTCAGTTGCTGTACCATCTTACAGTGTGCCACGTGCTTGTGCACTGTGGCATTTTTTCCACCAAGGTGTGCCAGTATGGCTTTCATGCTGCTGCGTGGCAAGGCAGAGATTTGGGTTAAAAGGTAAATGGAGTAGCGTTTTTAAACCAAGGGCTGAGCAAGCTGCCTGGGGGGTGCGCGCGCACACACACACACACACACACACACACACACACATGCACAGGCTTAACAGTTTAACTCTGGTGTGGAGGTGGTATGGAAGGCACCCTGGAAAAAAGCTGAAGTCCTGGCTGAATGTCGAAAGTAGAAATATGCTTGGTCCCTGGTACATTAAATATAATATTAGGTGCTTTTTTGCATAGACTGGAGAAGCCTGCCAGAAGAGAGTCTTTGGGACTGGTAGATAATCAAAGAATAAAAGAAGTGCTCAAAAAAGTGAAGTCCATAGTAGAAAAGCTGAATGTTGTCAGTTTTCACTTGGAAGAGCTCAGAGTGATTCCTCTGTTGGAGACTTCGGAGAGGGTGACAGGGGAATTGCTCTTGAGCTAAAACACTGTCAGAAGAGGTTAGGGGACAGACTATTAATTGAACATGAGCAGAGGGCTGGGCTGAGGTGACCCCAAATCGTCAGGGAACCTCAGGATGAAATGGCCAAAGCTCTCATTTGTTGCTTCTCATTTAAAGTTCCCCTCACATTAGGGAATGGAAAGTGTCAAAAGTGTGGACAGGATTTAAAAAAAGGTTTGGGGAGGTTTCAGCAAACTACCAGCCACTGTCTGTGCCACACTGGTAGATAATATAATGAAGACTCGAGACAAATGACTGTGATATGTGCTGGAAGAGCCAACAGCTGAGGGAGGAGGAGGAATCCAGGTTTCAAATCTTCTGGGAGGTTTTTGAACCAGAAAGGTGGTGGTGATCTGCTGTATCTGGATTTCCAGAAGGTTTTTGATCTAGTCCTTTATGAAGGCCATGAAAGAAACTAGGCTGATGCTGGATAAAAGGAAAATGCCTGTCAGGCTCTAATAAAGGTCGTGATATGAAGTGTTCAAGGTTGTAACAGGGAATGCTGGCAGCGATGAGCTGCAGAGGGGTGTCATGAAGTAGACACACCAAGTAATGTGAGGAGAAGGAAGCACTGCCAGGGATGGCTGCTGAACCTGCTGTGGTCTCGCAGAGGTAGAGATCTTGTGCTGTGTGCTGTGAAAATGCCCATTCAGTTTTGGCCAAGGGGGATGGAGAAGCCCCTGCAGAGTAGGCCTGTCCTGCAAGCTACTGTGGTGCTGTGTATGGGACAGGGCAAGGATGTGCTTCTGGGGAGGCAGCACCTCTAGTTTGCATTTGTGCTTTCTCCCCTAGCTTTCCTGCCATTTCTCCTCTCTCCATCTAGCCTCCCACCCTCCTCGATCCCACGGGAGCTGGGCCCTCTCACCTGTCAGGATTGAGGCTGCCCAAATGCCTCCTTGTAGGAGATTCCTTGCGGTCCAGGGCTGAACCTGGTGGGGGGAGCAGGCTGGCTCCAGGTACTGGTGCCATCGTTTTCCTAATCTGTGCAGACCTAGTGCATTCCCAAGGGCCTTCCCTGGTGTGCGGCTCTGATTACAGTGGCCGCGCTTTGTATTTCTGCTGCATCTTCACTCCCCGCTGCAGAGTTTGCACTCTTCCCTTTGGCCATGTCCTGTCCTTGACCAGCCCTGGAGCTGTGTCATTCCCCTTGGCTGCATTCTGCCCTCAGCCAGCCCTGAAGCTGTGCTCTGGGCCATGTCCTGCCCTCAGCCCTGCTCTCAGCTTCTCCCTGGCAGCCTGCTCTTTCCAGGTTACTGTTTGACAGAGTGAGGCCTGAACCTTCCCCGTTTCCTGGCAGCTCAGATCATTCCAGCTCATGAGGCAGGAGCGGTGGCTTGTGGCACTCTATTTCAAGGGATTAGTGTGGTTTCCTTGGTCCCTATAGGAAAAGATCACCCTGGGTCTGGCAGCGACCCTGCAGAGGCCCTATGAGCCACCTATGCATCTTAGTGGGGCTATATGTTTGGCGCTCTCTTTGCTTGTTCCCCTCTTTTATCAGCACCTGGGTCAAAAGCAGGACATTAGTCCTGCCCAAGTCCTCAGTGCTTAGCTGGGGATGCCCTGCTCCCCGTGTGCCATCGCAGCAGCACCACTGGACAAGGAGTGAGCAGGGCATGATCCCAGCACCCACCCGGACCTCAGCCTTTGAGCCAGCCTCATGGCCACACCGAGGGAGATGCCAGAGAGGCTGATGGTGGTGGCCCTGGCGTGGGAGATGTTGAAGCTGCGTGTGCAGGGGCTGCTGGGATGCTGTCAGGGTAGGGAGCTGGGGGAGCATGAGCAGGATGTTTGATAGGAGAGCAGCCTTGGCACAGCCTTGTGCGGGTTTCCTGTCCAGGTGCTCGCTGCTCACCATCCTGCTCCAGGGTTGTCTGGAAACGTGGCTTGAGGGGAGGGACCTCTGTGGGCACGGCAGGCACTGGGAGCGCACCAGTCCCTTCCGGCAGGCAGCTGGAGAGCGGAGCTCTGCTCCCTGACTTCCCGGCCCGAGGGAAACACTGCTGCACCCAGGGCTTTCGCTGCACTGCCCAGAGAGCGAAGAGCCACGCTTGCTGCCGCCCATCCCCTGGGAGCTGAGCTGTGTGAGCTGAAAGGCCCTAGATGGGAGGGATGCCTTAGAACCACATCAGGGCCACACTGTCCTCAGGCCGTGCTCTGTGGGGGACAGCCATGGCCATTTCAGCCTTCGGACTCATCCTTGCTGTGCTGGCCTCGCTCATCATCACTGCCAACGTGCTGGTGGCCATTGCCCTCCTTCGCCTCATCCAGAAGAACAGCTGCAATGGGCTCTACTTTGTCCTTAACCTGGCCGTCGCAGACTCCATGGTTGGCTTCACAGTCGTGGGTCTGGTCATGGATGAGTTTTCCCAGCCCTTTTATCCCACCCAGACCTTCTGTGTTCTGAGAATGGCTTTTGTGACTTCCTCCTCTGCTGCCTCCATCCTCTCCCTGACGCTGGTTGCCTGCGACAGGCACTTGGCCATCAGGCAGCCTTTCCACTACTTCCGGCTGGTGACAGGCCTGCGGGTTGGGGTACGCTTGGTGGGACTCTGGCTGTTCGCTGCTATCATTGGTTTCCTCCCGGTCCTCGCCCCGAGCTTTCAGCAGATCTCCGCCAGGGACAAATGCACCTTCTTTGGAGTCTTCCAGCCAAGTTACATGCTCACAGTCTTCTGTGTGGGCTTCTTCCCAGCACTCTTTCTTTTTGTATACCTCTACTGCGACATGCTGAAAATTGCAGCTGTGCATGTGCAGCACATCCGGGAGGTGGAACACGCAGGGCTGGCGGGGGGCTGCCCCCCACCCCGCGCTACCAGTGATGTGAAGGCCATGCGCACTGTGGCCATGCTCACTGGGTGCTTCACGCTGTCCTGGCTGCCGTTCTTCATTGCCAGCATTGTGCAGACCATGTGTCCTGAGTGCGTCCCCTACAAAGTCATTGAGAACTACCTCTGGCTGCTGGGACTGGGTAATTCCCTCCTGAACCCCCTGCTCTACTCTTTTTGGCAGAAGGATGTGCGACTGCAGCTCTCCCAGCTGGCTGCCAGTGTGAAGAGGAGAGTCCTCCTTCGCTTGGGGAATGGCTCTGATTTCCCCAGCAGAGGCACCAAGTCCCTCCCCACCGTGTCCTGCTTGCGGCTCCAGGACTGACATGGTAAGGAGCAGCTTTCCAGCTCACCTCCTCCATCACAATCACGAACCTGGGCCTGCCAGATGGGGAGGGGCTCTCAGACAGGGTGGGCCAGATTTTGGATGCTAATTCCCAGACATTGGCATGGCCAAACTCAAGCTTGCCTGCAACCCCATGCAGCCACAGCATGGCCCATTTGGCACCAGCTCCAAGGCACCCCAAATTGCAGGTGCCTGGGGCAAACACTGGCTTTGGTGTCAGCTGGGACCAGACCCTTGGTGCTTGGCTCCAAGGGCTACGATCCCTTGTCCACCTCTGTCTGGCTTCCCTGTCCAGAAATGGAAGCCTCCTTTGCCCTCCCGTCTGCATGCAGTGTCAGCTCTCTGGGCCACAAACCCCATCTGCCTGGGGCAGGGCTCCTCTCACAGCATCAGCTCCATTGTCTTCAGCCCCTTGGCCAGGTGCAGCACCCAGGTGGGCAGAGGCTGGAGGCTGGGAGGTGTGTGCGCATCCTAAATCTGTCCTGGACCACGAGCACTCCCAATCACTGTGCTACCTAAAGCAAATTGACAATCCTACAGCCTGCTGCACACCTAGGAGAGCTGCAGAACAGCACAGGCTGCACTGTTGCTGGTTAGCTTAGGATGTAAAGCGAGTTAATGAGTGACTGGCTGAGTACTGAGCTGAACTGGAGGAAGAAGAGGAATGGCTGCCTCGAAGCTGGGGAAAGCTCTGTGCAGAAGAGCTGCTGTGTCCCACTGGGGTTGTAGGGCTGGATTTGGGGCCTGCGAGGGACCCTACGCACTGACTCATCCGATGGGAGCACACAGCACTTCAGCATGTCCCGTCACACTGTGGTGATGTTCAGACCACTGACCCTGCCAAAGGCTCTGGTGACTTTTAATTGCTTTTTGTAAAATAACATCCATTTAATTCACATGGCAAGAAAACTTCCCTTAAAACAGGCTTCTTAGAAAAGAACTCATCCTAATCTGAAAATGAGGGTGCCATGCACAAAACAGCAGTTTTCCACCTCTGTCATTTGCCCCACTGATAGATATGAAGGCTCAGGACCATATCCAGTCTGCAGCCAGAACCTGCCTTGGTCCTGAGGCCTTCCTCATCCCAGAAGAAGAAACAAACAAAAAGCATCCTCCAAAAACAAGGCATGTCACGGCACTCACCTCTTTGCCTGGGAAAGGCCTAAGACCAAATACTGCATGGCAGATCTTGTTCCTGACTGTATCTCATGGTGACAAGCCTGAGATAAGGCCTACATAGAGCAGAGCCAGCTCTGTGGGTGAACTGATACCTCGTAGGTGTATCTAGTCAGAATCAATTCTGGGGATTAGTGCATCATCTGCCTGTATGATGTGTTTGCTGCCTGTTCTTGATGAAGCCCAGGACTCCACCAGCTGCAGCTTTGCACAGCTAAGCCATCCTCTCTGAGCATCTAATAATGCCAAAGCTGTCCTCTGCCTCCCTGCAAAATGTGTCACACAGATGGTGCTGCGTGCAGGTATCCAAGTGGGAAGAGGGATGCTTTGCAAGCATTGCTGCTTCCCGTGCTTGCTGATCGCTGCCTCTGCTGCCGCGCTGCGGCCCACAACCTCAAAGCAGGCCCCGGACAGGGGCAGTGTTTGTGCCTGGGCACAGGGCCACATGAGACTGCAGATCTGAAGTGTGAGGACAGGAGCGTTACCACTGACTGTGCAGGCCTGCAGCCATCATGGTTTCCCCATCTGCGCTAGGGATCATGGCTCAGGCAGCCTCCCCAGTGCCAGAGATGCTGCAGGGACTCAGGGCAGTGACCTGGATGGGGGAGAACACGCTTCTGCCCAACTCTTGTGCTGCCAGAGGACATGCTCCTGCTGGAAACAGAGCATCTCCTTGCAGTGGAGGACCCGTCCCTCGCTGAGCATTCTGCACTTTGGTGCTGACCAGGAGATGCTCTGTGTCTCCTCTCTCTGTGGCATGGGTTGGGAGCTGGTGCTTGCAGACAGGGGTAGTCAGAGCTTGGTTCCTGAGATATACCTCTAGATCCTACCGGGATAGCACGGACCAGCAGACCTGCACCCTGTGTGAGACCACGTCTGCTTTCATCTCTTGTCCCGGAGAGCGTCTGTCCCCCTGCTGTGCCACTGTCGCACCAGCCATGCAGTGACTCTACTGGTATCCAGTGCTGTGCATTGCCCCGGCATCCAGAAGGTATGGGAGTGTGGTTGGAAGGTGGAGGCATGTCCGAGGCCATGGGGGAGGGAAGGGACAGGATTATTCCTGCCCTGAAGCCATGAGGGGAGAAGAGAAGATGGTGGAGTGCTTCTGCTACTTGCTGTCATATCAGCTGAATAAATTACATTTCTGCCAGCTCTGGTCGGTGTTCCTGGTAACACAGGGGAGTCTGGCACTGCAGCAGGGGTCCTGCCCAAGGCTGGTGGGCATGGACACCCATGTGCTTGTGGGGCGGTTCATGTGGCAGCCCATTAGCAACCAGGGTCCCCCACCTCCTGATACATATCAGCCCCAGTCCGTCTTGCATTCATCCCTCCCATGATGGGTTTGTGTCCTTCTGGGGGCTTTTGAGTCTGCTCTCCTACTCCAGGGAGAAGGCTCTTTCTCCATCCATCTGAAAGCATGGGGACAGCAGGGATGCAGTTCTCCAGTCAGGGTAAGGAAGAGCTCAGGTAGCTCTTCCTTACAGAATATAATGAATATATATAGTTCTTGCAAGAGATGGCAGAGGAACCACAGCGGGGATGAGGCCTGGTGGTGACCCTGGATGGGTGGGCTCAAGACTGCGGGATGAGGCCTGGTGGTGACCCTGGATGGGTGGGCGCAGGGCTGAAGATGACAGTGGAGACCCATGGGGGCGCAAAGGGGGCCAGGGCCTGTGGGCTGGGTCGGGAAGGGGGACAGAGGAGCAGCAAGGGCTGGTGCCTTTCCCTAGCACCACGGGCTGGGAGGAGGGCAGGCCAGGTCCGGAGCTCAGGGGGAGGGAGTGCAGGGGAACAACCCCTGCAGCAGGGACCCCGGCTCCTCCGCCCGCCCGGGCAGGCACAGAGGGGAGCTCAGGGCGCGGGCGGCGAGCAGGTGCGCACCGAGGGCCCGCCGCAGCCGCCACGCTCAACAGGGGCGCCTCAGAGCCTCCCTTCCCCCCCGGCGTGGGGGCCGGGAGGCGGGGAGGGCACCACCGTCCCGGCGTGCCGTGCGCGCAGGGCCCCGCCCCCTAGCGACACGGAAGCCAATGGGCGGCGCCGGCGAGGCGCGCGGGGGCGGGCACGGCGGGGCGCGGAGGGGCCTGTGGGCGCCGCGGCGCGGATGTTCGCTGAGGGCGGCCGCGGCGGCGGCGGCCTGGGCGGTGAGTGCGGGGGGAAGGCGGGCGGCAGGGCCGGGAGCGCGGGGGGGCGGGCGGGGCCGGGCCGCGCGGCGCGGCGCCCAGGCCGGATCCTTGGAAAGCCCCGGGAACGGCGGCCGGCACCCTGCCGGGGGTGGGGGGGGCGGCTCTGGGCCCGCCGAGGGCGGGGGAGGGGGCCTGGCCGGTGCCCGCCCCCGCCGGGGGCTGCCTGCCGGGCCGAGCCGTGGCGAGCGAGGCGCCGGCGCTGCCCCGGCCTCGACTTCGGTTTCACCCTGCAGCGTTTCGCGGGCGCTAAGCGCCCCCCTGCGCGGCGCCTACCTGCTGCGGCCCCGCACAGCGCCGAGAAGAGGTCGGCGGCGGCCGCGGCCCCGCTGCCGCCGCTGGTTTGCAGCCGCGCTGGTGTGTCCAGTGCTGTTCTTGTCTGTGCACGTCTGCGCTGCTCGCTGTCCTACGAAGAAATACCTGCGGGGTTAACTTTTGTTGCCGGGAAATCTGTTTTTGCAGGTTCCCTCGTTTACAAAATGGAGAGAAGGTAGCAGGGGGCGGCTGTTGTCTTTCTCTTCCCCAAGTTTTTTTTTTTTTTTTTTTAATTCTACTGCTGCAGCATTTCAAGCAGTACTGTCACCCTGTCGCGGCTTGAAAGCTGGTGGACTGCAGTGCAAAGCTGCTTGCAAGCAGCTTTCTTCTGTGGCCCGCTTTACGGTGTGTTTGAGGAGCCGCAGCCCAGAAACGCTAGGTGGAAGAGATGGCCTTGTCGTCATGTGTGGTAATTTCTTTGCAGCGTGTGCTTGTCCCAGGCAAAAGCATGGCTTTGCACAGAGCACACAGCAATCATTTGGAAATTTTTAGAGTATCAAGAGAACTCTTGCTGGTGGTGATATCTCTAGTAGTCAGTTCCTTGATGTTTTGTGGGGGAGAGAGGGAAAGCTGTTTTGGAAGGTTTATTTAATGTTTTATTTGAAGTCTCCATACTGCCTTTTTGCTTCAGTGGAGATTGAACTAAACAATCAAAATGGGGGGAGAAATGAAGGATGATGATTCGCACAGATGGGGTCTACAGGCAGGTTTTTAAAAGCTGGTGAAGTGTAAAGAAATTGCTTGCCTGGCTGCCTCTTACACAAGCCTGGCTCTCCAAGAACGGCTGGTCTATGAGGTCGGGGGAAAGGTGATGGCAGCTTCTCACCTCCTAGCTGTAACTGGTTATGTTCTTGTCTCTTCTGGATACCTGACAAACTCAGCCTTGCCCAGCCACATACCTCAGCTTGTACATACTCAAGCTGGGTCTGTTCTTTTAAGGTAACACTGTGCGTAGCAAATGCTGTTAGATTTGAGCACACTCATACCAGTAACCAGACAAAAGTGGGTGTTTAACTCTCCAGGGGCCCGAATCCCTAAAAATGCTCCGACTGTGACAGATTTGCACACACACAGCCACTTTCTAGTTCCCCAGTGTTTTGCTTGCACAGCTCCAATAATTAGACACTGTATTTTTCAGGCTTGTAGAACATTCCCTTAGCGTGTAATGCGCCATCCCATTGCTGTGCTACAATTTGAGGTAGGTGCTTGTCCAGCAAACTTTGGTTCCTTATTACTTCAGCCTTTCATATCTTTCCCTTTCTGGAGGGTGACTAGTTGCTTTTTCTGTTTCTTAATGTTATATTTGAGGAGTTTAGTAATTTCTAATTAAAAAGCCTCTTGTGTGAAGCTGCTGAAAGCTCTGTCTGAGCCACTGTAAGGTCAGGTTTCTTAGTTTAAGGTCATGTTCTTGGTGTTAGTGACTTTAGCTCATGGAAGGGATGAAGTTCAAGCCCCAAGTAATTTCAAAGATAAGGTGTTGCTAGAGAGGCATCCTGTATACCTTCCAAAGATGGTGTGAGATTTCTGTCCTAATCCCCAACTTTTCTGCTGACATTCTTCCAGTGCCAATGTGTCCATCCCAAAGTGGTGCTTTCCCACAACATCCGGCTGCTCTTCTGTCAGCCAAGACCTAGCCATTCTGGTCCTCACCCTGCTTCTGTGGCTGTCTCCCAGCCTGTAGGCTGCTTCTGCCCCTCTACAAGGCCCTTGTTTGGGGAGCAGTCCTAGCTTTCGCAGTAGGATTTTGTGATGATTCTTGCTACTGGCTCTACTGGCATTTTCACTGGGACATGTCTCTCTTTCTTTTTTTTGCAGTAAGTCTGTGTCAGAGTTTCCATTAGTCTAGCATCCCTTTATCAATAGAGAGCGACAGATCTGCTTCTAAAGAATTCTGCTGAGGTAATAGAAATTAAAACCGGTGTAGACAGAGATAGACATCTGCTCTGAGCCTTTCCTAGATGTATTTCTGATCAAAATCTGAGCCTTTGAGCATTTTTACAAAGGCAAAATTTACAAAAATTCCTTTCGGAGCATACTGTGAGTGACATTGGCGGGATGGCCTCTGGAGAGAGTCCTTTTATCTCTGTCTCTACTGGGAGGGATCTGGATGCTTGAATTATGAACTGTCTATGATTAAGTAGACTCCTTTCTGAGCCTTGAGGCTCGGTGCTGTACACCTTAGCTTCCGGAGTACCAGCTATATACATTCTCTAAATCCAAGGGTTAGTGCTGAGCAATTTCTGGACACTGGGTTGAAAGGGAAGGTGATTTGGTTGAGTGATTCGAGTATCCTAAGAATGCTCTGTGCTGTGGAATATGTAGCAAGCTGGCAGGGTGAGTAGGGCATACAGGCTTTGTGAGGACTGGTGCATCCCAGGGAAGCAAAGACTATTGTGTGTCTGTGTATCTGTAAACATGTATACACACCCTGGTAAAGAAACTTTTTTCCTTTGATTTTTTTTTTTTTTTGGTGGGGGGGTGGTTTGTACAATGCTAAACCAAAATGTTCCAAAATCTTTACTTCAACACAGCTCATATGTGACTTGGTCAAGTCTCTGTGCTTTTGCCTCTGCATTGGCTGTGATCGGTGAACAGACACCATTTATTTGGAAACACGACAGTATTACCTAAGTATGGCTGAATATCATGTCGTCAAAGAACATAACTTCGTTTTTCCTACAGTGCCCTGCTAGAATAATTAGCTTGTCTGAAGTTAATGTTTCTTTTGAGTATGAGCTTCCAGAATGAAGGGAAGTGAGCTGTGTGCCTCTTATCTTCAAGGATTACTGGAACTTAATCTTTCTGTGCAAAGGCAACTAATCTCAGGCATGCAAATAGGTTTATTTAACTGCATGCCAGTGCTTAAAGCATTGATGTATGAAATCCCTTGCAAATTCAGATGTACATACTGCTAATCACTTCTCCACCTGCTCTTTCTCCTCCTTCCCCCACGTTCAAGAATCAGCCTATAAGTGTCACTCAGTGGAGACTGATGGTAACATATGCGGCAGCACTTTGTAAGCTCTAGTCCCAACCTGTGTATGCTCTTGATGCCAGGGTTTTCACTGCCTGCTTTTGTGGAAGTGAAGTAGTAGTTTTACTGTCATTAGGATCCGCCTTCCTTTTGTGCTCAGTGCTGGAGCTCAGTGGCTTGCATTGAGCTGAGCTAAAACAGAAGCCTTGTGTAGGACCTGAACTGTTAACTCCACCGTTTAAAAAAAATTTAAAAAGCTGGGAGTGGCAGGAAAACTGGCTGAAATACTTAAATATTATCAGCATCTTGCCATGTTTCTGGTACAGTACACAGGTAAAGTATGTTTTGTCTCCTTTTCTTGAAAGTGTGTTTTTTCTGTGATACTTTCTAGGTGAGCGTTGTTAAAATATAGGATTATATGGGATTGACAAGATAGCTATCAAAAGCATGACTGCTGCTTCAGTATGCTTAGGAATCTTCTAAATCAAATGCTTATCTGTTAAACTAATAATTATAAAGCTCTAACCATGACATTTAAGTCAGGAGTACAGTAGAAAAGAATGCACAATCCCAGTAGTAGTTTCTAACTTGGGAAGTCAGCTCAGAAAGCAAATGGTTTTACATCAAAATGTAACTTCAGAGCCTTGTTATTTTTCTTCTCTCCTTTCCTTTCCTTGCAGTTTTCTTTTGTCTTTTTCTTCTATATGATTGTTGCAGTTTGAGATGTGGGATGTATTTCAGTTTCTTCTGGAGTGCATTTCTTTAGGTAGGTAGTACAGATAGCAGTTTGCATTCTAGCATCTAGTTTTTCTAAATTGTATTTCTAAACATGCAAAAAAGGGACTGCTATTCAGGTTGAACAATTTTTGTTTCAAATATTTGCCAATGTTGGCAAAAGGTAAATCCATATTTATAGTAAAGCCTGTGTCAGCTCCGTTCTTAAGTTCTCTTTGATGCAAGTGAAACAAAAGCTTGGTTGGTGGTATAATCTATATATGCTATTTAAATGTGAGATTAAAAAATGTTTTTAGGTATATGGAAGGCAGGGTTCTGCTCACTATTTTTTTTGAGTTTTTGGGGCATGGATCTGTGTATCTGCTTTATTATTAACTAGATGGACATCAGGAAATGTTTGAGAGTCCAAATGACAGTAGTACAAGATTGCTGTTAGAGCATGCACTTGTGGACAGAGCTTGTGTTGTCACTTGATTGAATGTTCATAAACCCATCAGGGAAGTTTGTTTTGCAAAATCTTGAAGCGTAAACCTTGTTGAGGTACTGTTTTAAGTGGTCCTGCCATAAAAGCCCAGGTACAATGAGCTGTATAAACTCACCTTGTGGGTAGAAATGTTGCCAGCATGTTCAGCTGTTGGTAAGAAGAATTATGTGTAAAAACAGTGCTTTTCAATTAAAAATAAGGTGATTTTTTCTTTCTTTTTTTTTTTTCTTTTTTTTTTCCTGATCTTTAATGTAAATAAAGCTAAATGGCGAAGTTCTGTTAGCAGGAGCTTGTAGTTGGAAAACGAAGTGCTGTCAAGGCCCTGGCACAGGACGCAGTAAGGATAGATACTTCCCTTGATTTATGCCTGGAACATTCAGATCTTTCCTGTCTCTATTCAGGCCCTTTCTAAACCTGTGCTGTGAAAGCTACAGCCATATATAGCATCAGCACAGACCCAAATCAATGTCTGCCTAAAGTGATAGGCAAGTCGGTGCAGTATTAATGCTATTTAGTACCAGCAGGAGATTGCCATATGCCTTAAAATGTGAATAGGTGCAACTCAGCATCTACTTCCAGATGTAAAGACCTCCTGCAGAAACCTGCTGTTCCTGATGCTGCTGTTTGAGGAAGACATGCTGATAGTTATTTCCTACTTATCTTTAAGCATCACTTTTTTTTTTTTCTTCAATCCATTTTCCTAGTGAGGAATTAAGACATTTTCTAGTCCAGTTGATGGGTCTAGTCACTGCACTGTGGCAACTCCTGATACTTTGCTTCTAAAAGTATGTTCTGAAAATCCTTGGAGAGACTGGCTATGCCTGGAGGTGAAGGGTGCGCTAAAGCCTGTGCCGTATGTGGTTCTCTCGAACTGCTGACACCAGTCTGACATTCATCAAAAGCTCTATTTTATTCCCTCTTAGCTTCTGCATGGCACTTCACTGCAATTTACTGGCTCTGCTTATTTCTGCTTTTCCCAGCTGACTCTCCAGAGAGCTTCAGTGTAACTCTGAAGTCCACTCCTGTGCTGGTCCCTTCCTTCCCAAGTCGACCACCTCAAAATAGCCAAGGATGCTTTGTTAAGGTCAGAGCAAAGGAAAAGTGCTTATGCTGTGGACTATCCGCATAGCTGTATTGGTTGATTCTTCTAGCTTTCAATATCCTTTTCTGTGCTTGGGAGAGGAGTGTTTTTGCAACTTCAGCTTTCTTCTGTGCATGTTCTCTCTGTCCTGCGGGATATGGATTGAAAGTTAAAGCTGAATGGCAGTTCAGAGAAACGGTATAACAGAGGCAATCCATGCTGAAAGTGGTTGCTTGTCTATGGTATTTACCAATTGTAGGGTGGAAAATTGACATAATGAGGGGTTTAATAACACCCAATTCTAGTATTTGAGCTATTGAAAAATATACTCCAACATGTATTGGAAGACTTTTCTCTGGCTTGATTTATTCTTGGAGCAAACTCCAAACTGCAGGACAGCAATGGGCAAAGTGCCCACTTTTTAATACTACTTCTGTTCTTTTTAATGCTACCTCAGTTGCCCACTTCTTAATGCTACTCTTTTCTCCTGCTGGTCAGTTACTTCTTCTCCGTCTTGGAGAAGTGAGAGCAAAGCTTTCCTGAGATGTCATGCTTCTCAGTGCTGGATGTGCTGTACATGCCCAATGAAGAAGGACTTGTGGATGATAGCTCCTGCCTTCTTGGAAGGTCCCAGACACTTGCAGGTGGTGATTAGGCTGCCTGCCCTGAGTCACTTAGACCCAGCCAGCTTCCAGCTGATGGCTGGTAAGTGCCTTTGTGCTGGCTCTCCCCAGGCTCTTGGGAATAGAAGATACCTGTATATACGGAATTACTGCCAATCATAGCTGCTCACATGAAGGCTCAGAGGTGTATCATGAAGTAAGTGTCTACACACAGACTGTTTCTATAGACTGAGCAGACTGTCAGTAACTGGCTGCTGTGTATGGCAGCAGCAGCTTCTGGCTTCCTCTGCTCACAGGGCCTGGAACAACACAGGGGAAAGTGCCTATGAAAGTAGCTCTTAGGACGCTGAAGTCCTTGTTTGGAGGACTTACCAGGCTCTATCGTGTGTGGGTTAACTGCATCCTCTCTAGTGCTGATCCTAAACAACACCACACAAAAAATAAATTCATTTTTGTTTCTAGTTTGTGAAGGAGCTAGTCTGGTTTTACCCTGTGCCTGCAAAGAAAAAATAAAGTTGCAGTTAATGATCTTATCAGCTTGCAGTTTCTGTAGCTTCTGAATATTTCTGACTTAGAGAAATCTAGTCTGAGTCTGCTCAAAGATAATAGCATGCTCCTCTTCCACAGCACTCGCAACATGTGCTTTGCATATAGTGATTAAGTTGTAGATGCAAAAGGTTAGCTTTAAAACCAAGAAAGTCTTATTTTTACCTTTTTGAAGATGTCTAGGCACAATAAAAGAGTATATGCAATGAGAAGGGTAGCTCTAAAACCATTCTTCTGTTGGGAAAAGATAGATTTGGAAGAAAAAAAGCAATAAATTGGAATGAATTTTTGCAGTCAGGGTGCTAACATTCCTTCTCTCTTCACCTGGTTTGGTATGTTTTCAGACTTGTACTGAAACAATAGCATTTTAGCTCCTTAAATCTTTCCTTCCTGTGAATCCTTGCATTAGGAGATATATTTGCCACCTCAGCACTATCTAAGTAAGTGCATCATTTGTCTCTGACGTATTGGTTGGGGAAAAAGCTATAGGAAAGTGAATCTCTTGTTCCAGAAACCTATGGGCACTATAGTAATTTTAGCTTTTTTTCATATTCTTGTCCCCTCATTGTATGATGTAGCTGTTTTGGGATTGTTCGGTAGGATATGACTGTTACATGGTTTGAGTTTGGAGAAAAACAACAAATCCAAAACAAACAAACCCCAAAAGCCAAACCCTTCCAGCAGGAGCAAAATGAGGATTTTAACTCTGACCTCTTTACTGATCTGATCTTGATGTGGCTCCACAAAAAATTGCAATAGCACAGCTTAAGCCCTGGCTTGATGACACAGTGAATCTGGGTCTGGGTTCCTAGCGCTAGTGCCTTAATCATGCACTGTGGTCGCAGCTGAGCATTAATCTGACACCGTGAATTTATACCAGCACAAAAATGCTGCCACATTCACGTCTAGGGATCAAATGTTGCATCTGTTAGAGAGCATATCGGATTACGCTTAATGGAGAGTCCATAAATAATAAATTTTTTGGAAGTGGGATATTTGTGAAATGGCTGGAGCAAGCCTGTGGTCCGTTGTCGCGGGATTGCAGTGTCTCCAGTTGTCTTTATGATGTTTTCGCTGTGCTGTCCCCACATCTCTCACAGCTATTGCATGGACCTTGGTAATCAGAAATGCATTTGGTGAAGTGATGCTGAGCTGAACATGTCCTCGCCCTTTAGATAGTTGTTGATGTCACTGGACTTCACCTGACTTCAAAGAAACCCCTGAACTGTAACTTATGTTACAGCTACCCTTGGGCAGTTTGTATGAGTTCTCCATCTACCCCTCACAGAGGGGTAGTCTACTCTCTAAGCTAGGTTTAGGTCATTTTTTGAGAGGATTTATATGATGTATTGCCTGTGATAGATAGGTACTGCACCTCATGACGTTGTTCCTAGAAGCTTTCAGTGCCTAGGGATGTTTCCACCCCACTGCCATTGGCAAAACTTCTCCTTGCTGTCCCAGGCACCTCCTTTCCTCTTGCTCCAGTTATTTGCTTAGGACTATGGTTTCTGGTTCTAGCTGCTGCTTCTGCTTTTTACCAGGAAGGAGGGTGCTTCATTCTGGTATTTCCTCTCCTATCTCTCATCTTCTGGTTCACACTCTCTCTGCTTTGGTATGGACAGCTGAACAACTCTGAGCTTTCATGCCCCAGCTTTGAGCAAGGAAGTTATTTTCTGCCCCAGTGGAATGAATGACCAGGTTAATGTTAATGTTTCTGTTTCAGGTTATGCTGTATACCCAAACTGTGAAACCTTTTGTCAGGCTGGGAAAATGGAAAGGTGATTATATATGAACATCATCTCTGTCTTCCTGAGTGTTTGCGAGATGCTGTGTGATTGTGCTTAAGCCATAGTCTGTTTTGCTATGATCTTTGCTGAACATCTGGCAGTTCTGCACGTGATTTACTTAAAATTCAGTATTCAGACCAGAAAGGGGTATCTTATTCATGAATTAGACCGTTGTACATCAAAATGATTGTAACTTTATGGACTTCAGAGACAAAGATCAGTAACAAAAATATTGTGTATAACCTCATTATTTGTTCTCTGTGTGGTTTTGGGCAACATGAGGGGTTAGATGTACTGTAGAGAGGACAACTTGTGATTGCTCTCTCACACTTGGGGTTGACAGGAATCTGTCTCTGTAGAAGACCTGTCAGGAGAAAAGGTGGCTGAACATAGCAAAGCTGAGAATTGTCCTAGGAGTGTTGTTTTTGTTTTCTGTTTTCTGGGTTTTTTTTTCCTTTTTTTTGAGGGAAACCTCAAAATGTAGTATTATTGTAAAGATTGATACCAAAGCTGTAATGCTTATGGCTTAGAGTTAACTTTCTGAATGGGGCTATCAACACGCTTCTGGAATAACCTGCCCTTCAGCTAGTGTTACTGACTTGGGGGTGCATCCACCATTTATGTAGAACTCCTCTTTCAGGGAAACTTTCACAACTGTAAGATGACACCTAGTAGTAGTAGTAGATCCATAACTTTCTGTCATAACATCCTTATAGACAAAATGATGAAGTGTAGACTTGATAAATGGATAGAAATGGGCTGACAGGAATCTCGGGAAGTTCAACAAAGGGAAATGTTAAGTCCTGCAGCTGGGGAGGAATAACCCCATACACAAGGACAGACCAGGGGCTGACTTGCTGAAAAGTAACTTTGCAGAAAAGGTCTTGGGGGTTCTGGTGGACAACATGTTGACCATGAGCCAGCAATGTGCCCTTGTGGCAATGAAGGCCACTGGCATCCTGGGCTGTGTTAGGAAGAGTGTTGCCAGCAGGTCAAGGGAGGGCACAAACTGAAACACAGAAAATTCTGTTAAT
Source organism: Apteryx mantelli (assembly GCF_036417845.1). Classification (NCBI taxonomy): domain Eukaryota; kingdom Metazoa; phylum Chordata; class Aves; order Apterygiformes; family Apterygidae; genus Apteryx; species Apteryx mantelli. The sequence goes on from NC_089990.1 coordinate 26,635,592, forward strand.
TTTTTTTTTTTTTTTTTTTTAACTGTGAGGGTGGTGAAACACTGGGACAGGTTGTCCTGAGAGATTGTGGAATCTCCATCTTTGGAGATAGTCAGTCAATACCTGACTTGATGCAGTCCTGGGCAACCTGTTCTAGCTAACCTTGCTTTGAGCAAGGGGGGGGGACTAGATCTCCAGAGATCCCTTCCAACCCCAACTATTCTGTGATTTTGGGATGTACTGCTGGAGAAGGGAATGATTGGATTTCCCAATCCTTGTGGGTGTCCACTCTGCTGTTTATTCATATCTGAAATTTTGAGTGGCCTTTTGATTCATTTGGGATGGCTTCAGACATGCTAATGATACTTCCAAGTAGTTTCAAGTCCTGTTTTCAAAGAGAGAAGTTAATCGATGGAGTGCAAGACACTGCAATGTGATCTAAAATATTCTATTCAGTTTTACCTCTTTATCAAAGAACCAGAAACCAAGAGTGCTTTGTTTTTGCTGTATATGCTTTTTGCCCCATAGACTGTGCTTTACTTTTCCTGGTGGACTGTTTGAATACTATTAGCAATGTCACATGCTATTGTGTCATTCATACTGAGCAAGAAGTTTGTGGCTATTGTAATGTAAGTCATGCATCACAGTTGGTATGTTCTTTTAACAGCTTTGCTGTTTTGAGGTGCCCGACTGTAGGTTTGGGGTTTACTTCCCCCATGGTAGCAAGTCTGAGCTGGTAGCTCTGGTCTCGCTCTGTAGTGAACGAAGAGTTGTTACTGCTGCCTGTGGCGTAGTTCCCTTGACCAAACATAGGCTGATTTAGATGTTCCTTGATGAGAAGGATTGTACTCTAAGCTATGACTGTGCAGATAGCTGTTGGTTGATTGTAAAGAGAGCCTAGGGTGACCAGATCTTCTGCTGCAGACACATTGCCACTTGTTGGTTGAATCCTACTCTGTGGCTTTTGGGTAAGCATCTTGGTTTTGGTTTTACATTATTCTTCCTTGTAATATCTGCCTTTCCAAGGTTTAGGCTCTAAAAAGTACAGTTGCACAGCTTGTTCAAGTTGCCCTTTTATTTCTTTTGACGATGTCGCAACAGTTATAAGTGCATCCCCTTTTGATGGCATGACTTGATCCTGCGCTCTGGGGTTTTCAGCAGGACTTCTGTCACCCTTGTCTTGTTCAGAGTGCAGCAGCACGTTAAATCCCTGGCATGGCACACTGTGATCATACTATGCCTGTTTATTTTTGCTGCCTATTAAGTACCAAATCAAAAGTCAGCTTCATAAGCTTGCGTTTGAAGCCTTAGTCCATATGCTAGCAAACCAGTTCTTGCTGTTCTTCCGATGTATATGGGTATTCTTTGGAGGGAAAATATGTAGGTTGGTTTATTATGAGATGACCTGGCTTGCAAAAAGTCTTGAGTGGCTGCCTTAAGCTGTCAGTGCTTGTATGTTTAGATGATCTGAGGATCTGTAGGCCTGTACTGAGTCATCTAGAACAGCAGGAAACTGTGTAACTGCAGACCTCCAATTCCTTGTCTTCATCCAATACAAAGCTGTCCAAAAGCAGAAAACTCAGAACCATTGATCGGACTTCAATAGTTAGTCCGATGTGATTTCTTACATTTTTGATGAGGCTGTGACCTTGACAAAACTAAATTATTATGCAGACAGCACTGCTTGTCCATGGTAAGTGTGACTGAAAAAGTCTAACAGGAAGTAGTTTCATCAATTTACTTGGTTTAAAAACAACAGCAACAAAATACCCAAACCCAAGCCTCTTCTGTGTGTTGTTCCCCCCCCCCTCCCCCCCCCCGGCCAAGCTTCTCTCTGTGAGAAGAGTGAAAAGGAAGAATCTCAGTGAAGTCCAAGGCAATAACACTGGAAGGAAAGGCTGGGTTACATTGTATGCGCTCAGATTTTTAACAGTGGGCCATTCTTTATCAAGGCCCTGAGAGCAGTGTGAGTTCTGAAAACACTGCTCTTCTATAGAGACCTCCATAGCTTCTTGTAAAAGCCTCTGAAATTGAAACTATGTAAAATACTGCAGTGAGAAATTTGTAGTGTAACAAACCCAGATCACTGTAATTCAACAGGACATGAGATGCATTAGACTACTGCTTATTTTTTGGATAGCATTGTCTGTTTTTGTTTGTTTTTTTTTAATGGAGCAGAGCAGCAGCTGTGTCACAGTTTAGAGTCAGTATGCCTGTATATTCAAGCTGCAGGAAGAATCCGCTCTTCTAAAGATGATGCTCTTATCTTGAGATTTATGGTTGTGCTTGAGCAGGAGAGTGGAGTATGTCAAAATCACACCAACTTTTAGCCTAGTGTTAAAAGATAATACTTAAGTTTAGCTGTTCAAAAGGTGGTTATGAAGACTCCCTTTATAGTCAATGAAGAGAGAGAGCTACCTTGAAGATATGGAGGATTACATGCCTCCTCTCTCTAGAGGGACCCTTGATAACACAACATCTAGATAATTAAGTCGCCTCTCTAAGTGTCCAACTTGTGGCCACTTTTTTAAGGGTTTTGTATCCTTTTGTTAACAACAACTATTTTGTGCTTTCTTCATACCATGTAAGTTAATACTAAGTCTGTGTTGTTAAACTTATAACAGCACTTTCAAGAATTCATTAGGACAGGTGCTCACAGCCTACTGGCCTGTGCCCATCTCTCTCGGATGTTCTTGGTATTCTGTCTTTCATTAAATTCTCTCTCTCCAAAGGCATGGCTTTTGACTTTTCTGGGTGAAAAGATACTTGAACTAATTGTGTACAAAGATGGCTTGAGTCTGGCTGGGATTATTAGTTCAGACGTGGCACCATACAGATCTCTTATGATGCTTCCAGACCTCAGCTGGCTTTTGAGGCAACAACACCTGAAACTGGACACTGACATAGACTAAGAAATGAATGACTTCAGGGGTTGATGCAGGCAGCTTGCAGGTGGACTGTGCCTGTCACATGGGTTCAGAAGTAGCTGTAACTTCTGAATATCCCACTGCCCAGTTCAGTTTGTTGTGTTGATTTCCCTTTTTAATTCCAAGAAAGCTTATTTATATATTTACTTAAAGTAGCAGTGAATTTGTTTGGAATATCCTAGATCTTTCAAATTAATATCAGTAGGAATGTTGACAGTGCTGCTTTTAAGGTTGTAGTTATTTTGACTCTGCAGAAGGCCTTCTCTTGCTGGCAAGGAAGATTTATGTCACTCAAGTCAAAACAATATTAAAAACTTGGGTGACTGCTTTGATATAAGTAGGTCCAAGTGAAGAACTGACTGTTACTCCACTACAGCTGTTACTGCAGCATTCCTGCTGTGGCTCTTCCTTGGAGATAGTCATCTTTGTGGGTGGACGTCCAACATTTTCTGGCCTGCTGCTCAGCCCAGGCCACTGACAAGTAACAGAAGGTAAATGAAAGTCTCCATATTACTTATTTGGCTGTCACTCGTATCTACCTCATTCTCTTGCGTGTTACGAACTTCAGTCTTTTAGATACAAGTCCCATTTCCAGCTCTGTATATTCACTGTCCTGGCACCAGTGTTCCTGTACCCATACAAGACTCTTTTTTTGGAATTGCACCAGCCTGCCTTTCCCCTTTGCTCCTAGCCAGCTGTTTAAACATTTGATTGTGAACAAGTTGATGTTTTGGAATGGGAGGTGAGCAGGATGAGAAATCCTCAGGAATGCTTTTAATTAGTGAGCTGCGCTCTTGGACTTTTCATAAGGCTTGGTGAATTCCAGGAATGTGCCTACTTATTTATTTATTTATTCATTGCTATTCAGCTAGCCGTGTTTGGGGGAATGCTTAATACCAGTGTCTGAGGGTCTGGATAGGCTTCATTTTCCATGGGGAGGTGCTGTATGGCCAGGGTCACGGGACCTGATGCCAAGTACTTAGAAGTATTTATAGGTCTGTTTCTGCTGTTTCCTATATAAATTGGGTTAGTGTTGGAGCCTTCTGTGAGCAACTTAGATATACTAATCTTAGCAGAAAATTATCCACTTGCTAACAAGTGTGTTCATTTCTGCCAGGGTGGTGAGTTGAATTGGCTCATGAGAGTTCCAGCAAGCCTCAAGGCTGGTGTGAGTGGAAGGGGGCGTTTTGGGTAGTTGGGAGCAGGGCTGCCTCCTTTCTGGTCTGGCACAAGCTGTTAAGTTGGGTCAGGCTGTTATTATGACTGACTCATGGACTAACTGGCTGTGGTGCTGGTGTATAGGTGTGAGAACTTCCCTGGCACTCCATAGAGCTCAGTTTGGCCTATAGCTAAAGGGTCTTGTTTTTCCAAAGGACGTTAATGAAGACTTACAATTTTGCAAAGGATTTAAGTAGTTTTTCACTACTTCTGCACCTTATTATCATGCCTCTGCTGGAGGCTGTTGTCTCTGGATTGCAGCCATCAGCATGGAGCATGCAAGTGCTCCTCCTTTACCCCAGAGCATAATCAAACATTCTAGCTCAAACTGGTGGAAATAATTGCAGTAAATAGCTGCCTTTGCTCTTTAGTGGTTTCAAAAGTAATCCCCTAAGTGGTATGCATTAACATTAAGCTATTGGTTAATGCTGAGTGCTTGTCTGGTATGTTGTCTTCTACAGCCAGACCACAATGTCTGTCCATGTGAGGCCAGATACTGGTGGTACCTGGCTAGCTTGCTGTTTGCTTCCCGTTCTTCCCTCTGCCCTCCTGTGTGAAATGAGTTTAATCTCGCCTCTTAGATCAGCTTGATAATAGAGGTAAACCTTACAATCGCTTCTTTTCTGTTCTCGCTATTTCTTTGCTGTGCACAGCCTCTCTATTTTTAACCTACTGTGTTCATGATTTGTTTTCCTGAGCCCTCATGACCTCAGTGATATTTTGACTTTGGGGTATTTAAGAAGCAGCGTTGTAAGCATCTTGCATAGTTAGGCATAACTATTGTTGTTGCCAGCTGAGTAGTGCTTATTTGTTTGGCTTCTTCCTGCATTCTCACCTTTCAGCAGCTAAGAGGAGAGCTCCTTTTAGGCTCTCTGTATGCACTCTCCTGTCTATTTACAGCTGTACACAACAACCATATTTATTAACAAGTTCTTGGAAGTGGAATCCTCTAGAACAGAAATCGCGAAGCTGCCTCTGGCTTTCAGTATGTCTAAAGAATGGTTTGGTATAAATTGTTACCATGTCTCAGCCCATCAATACATTGAGACAGCATGGTTGTCATCTTTGATACTCCTATAGTTTTTCTGATTCATTCCCCCCCCCAAGAACATATGCATACTTTAGTAGAAATACAGTTATTTTTATCACTCTACATCTATTTTTATCACTCTTCATTGCTCCTGGAAAAGGTGAGGTTTTTTTTTTGGCATTGACTTTTCATTTACAGTGGGTTTGCTGAGACAAAGATAAATAAAACCAAATGTTTTAGTGTCCCTTCATTATTGCATCCCTGCAAGTGCTGAATAGAAGATGGAATAATAAACTCAGTGCTCAGTGAAGGGCAATGTAGCTACTCTCTAAAATTTGCTGTGATTATTGTCATATTTACCTCATGTTTGAACGACTGCATTTCTGAAGCCTCCGGTAAAGTTATTTGGAATTGTTTACAAAATCCTTTTTTCTCATTACCTCTAGTTTTGAGAAACAGACCATTTTAGAGAACCATAAAGGGTTGGGACTGCATTCTGTTGGCATCTAAATGCAATTTGTTGACCATCATCTGCGTTTTGGCCACCGCCAATCTGTGGATGGCAATTATCTAAAAGGTGATTTAGGCCAGAATTATCCTGAAATGGGTTTAATACCTTGAGTTAGGATATACATTGGAAATTGCAGCAGTTTTACTTCAGCAGTCCCATTTAGTTCAAATCTGCATAATAAGCTTTTCTTCCTGTGTATAATGGTTGGATATTTAAGGACCTGTTTGCCTTTTTGCTCTGTTTCAGGATACTCCCTAGAGATCCCCCAGTCTTGCCCTGTTTAGTCCATTAAAGCCTCCCCCTGCCCATGTCTGAATGGGGCCTAACTCCAAATTGTGATGGCTGCTTCCCTCTGCCCCCTAACTAAGGTGGAACAGACAGTTTTTGCCTCCTAACTTGATTGGGCTTCAGTAATATCAATTTTATTTTATTCTTCCCCAGAAATGCTCAACTGTGGTCTTAGGAAAAGCTCCAAACAATATTTCCTCAAACATGTCCTTTTATAACTCGAACTGTGCCGTGTGCATATTTCTTTAAAGCTGTCTTGGTGCTTTAAAGCGCTCTAATTTACATGCCTCCTTGTGTCAAAAAACCTGATTCCTTTCCTCACTTTCACTGTATCAATTATACATCAACAGGCTGTGTTCCTCTGTAGTTTTTTCTTCTTCTGTTGTTTCATAACTGAGTTTTCCCATACATCTTCTGATTTCTAGGACCTGATAAATAAGATCTTTCACAGAGATCTGGTAACCACTTTAATGACTAATTGGCTGTGGTAGGGTGATGCTGGTAAATGGAAGTTAGGCACCCAAGCTTTTGCAGAAGCCTAAAGGTGTAGCATACTATTTAAGGTGCTCAGAGGAGTGAGGATGGGAGCAGAGACTGAAATCCAGGTTTTTCTGTTCCCCATGGTGACTGTCCTGGTTCCTCTCTGCCTCCATTAAGCTTCTGTCCTTGGTTATGTAGTGATATACCTTGACAGGAGGAGTGAGATTTGAATCACCTGATTCTTGCCTGCTAGGAAGTAGATGATGAGGACTTGAACACCTTGGGGATGTTGAAGAGGCCACTGAAGAGATCTACCACTCAGCGTAAGCACTCAAAGCACTGTAGTCTGTAGAAAATGGCTAAATAGTCTTGAAAGCAAGACTGGTGTTTGGTTCAAGATTTGGTGTTTAAATTTTGGCTTTCATGTAGATATCGATTTAGATACCTAATATCTAAACAACTCTTCTGTTCAAAGGAGATCTAGCCAGTCCAATCATTAGTGTTTAGAATATGATTCAGCTTATTAGTCTGTAGCTATTTATTCTAGGGTGAGTCTAAATTGATTTGTAGGCTGTGCTGAGTTGATCAGAGCTCCATCCATCTGTAATGGGAGGGCAGACATCTCCTGTGCTGGTAGTTATTTACATGTGCGCTCCTAAATGTAGGCGTCTCGTCCTGAACTGAATGCCACCCTTGTGGCTGTGCTGTCATCTGGACTCAGTGTTAGGGTGCTTGTGGTGTGCAGCTTCAGGCCTGTCCAACACCTCAGAGGCTGGATGCTGTTCCATCCTGATTTGCAAATTTGGGAATCTTGGTTTTGGGAATGCTTAGATGTTCAGACCTGGGTGCGGGCTCAGGTATGTGAGTTCAACTGTGCAGAAAACTGAAATGTAGAGATATAATGGATTTATGGGTTAATGGGTTTGGATTATTTCTTGTCGCTTGTGCTGATGCTTTACTTGATCCTGATTTGGGTATCTGAGGTGCCTTTTAGATCTTTACTTGAGTGACTCCAGGAGGATTCCTGAGACAAAAAAACCATTTAGTTTGATCTGGCCTTGTAAGCTTCAGGAAAAGGTAATTACAACTTTGGTCAGCCAGACTGGAGGATGTCAGGAAATAAATTCCTAAGAAGCTATTTCAGGAGGAGAAGCAGTCTGAAGACTACAGTTACCAGATTATATAAATCTGTCAGGGCCACATTTATGCTGTTGGCTTTACTGTTGGATTTCTTCCTTTTACTGCTTCACTTTCTCAGTTTTCTGCAACTTCACTTTATGTGTGGTGCTTGTATCCTTTAGAGCAGCTTGGTTTCCCACTGCAACTTTTTTTTGTTAACTGACAGTCTGGGTAACTGTAAGAATTTTTTGCACTAAATCAGTCACTTTTCTTCTCTGACATAACTGCTCACCTGTTGAGACTTTGTGAATGTGGGTGTCCAGACTTTAGCCATGTGTTTCACTTGAGTGCTTGGATATTTGTGGCAGGGCTGGGAGGCAACGTAACAGCCACCGCACCAGCGAGCGTTTGCTTTCCTGTTTGCAGCTTTTGTTCTGCTTTATCATATTTCTCCTCACAGTTAATCTTTAACTGTTGCTTTTGCTTTAGGCATATGGTAAGCATATTGTTAGATATTTCTTGTGATGCTCAGACCCAATGCTGAAATACCTTGTCCTATGTAAAGATGGGAACGCTGGGAATGGGGGGACTCAAAACCTTCAGGAAGTGCAAAAAATATCTCTGTGCAGCAAAAGAATTTTTGAGGAATATTCAGAGTATTTTGATATTTCAAAATGTGTTTTGAATGAAATTTTAAAATGAAAATTTTAAAAAGCTCTTTTTATTTTTGAAACCTTACTCTGGTATTTATGGGCCTTTGTATAAATATGTAGAGATTTTAAAGGCGAGGACTAGAAGTTCCAGGTCTTCTAGGAAGGATCCTGATGGAGGAAATGGCAAGGAAAATGTGAATTATGTTAGTATTTGCCAAAATTCTGTGGGTAACTCAACTCTTAAGGTGGACGATGGCTGTTCATAGGATGGACAGCTCTGTCTAAAGCGTACATATAGCCTGCTATCGGAGTCTGTTTACAGCAAATTTTGGATACGAAACCAAGTTTTCTGTGGTTTCTTAGTATTGAGCTGTGCTAACCACATCTAAAAAAATCATATAGCTCTTGCTTAGTACCCTCTCCTCACTGCTGAGGGAGAAAGGGAAGAGGCAGCCATTCTCCTCAGCTGGGAGGTTTTAGCATGGAGTAGAGGTTACAGTAGGAGAAAAGAGGTGGGAGCTGTCCAAGACATAAAAACAAGCAAAGGGGATCTCAGTGGTATGTATAATCTTAACTGTCCTGTTCTTATATCTTTGACCCATATTAAATGAAGTAAATCTATCTAGTTTTGTTCTTGAATAAACCTAACTTATCTGTAAATCTGATCTTTTGATAAAGAAGCCAAGTGACTCAGGGCATTCTGTTCTTCTGACTACCTTCTTCTGACTACCTTAGTGGTTCTTAAAATAAGGGTATCAACACACTGGCAGAGTGTCAAAGATGACCAGCAGTGGCAGAGCTCAGAGGATTGTGGTCAGTGATGCAAAGTCTAGTTGGAGGCCAGTAACAAGCGGTATACCCCAGGGGTCAATACTGGGTCCAATCCTGTTCTTCATTAATGTCCTGGATGAAGGGACAGAATGCACCCTCAGCAAGTTTGCTGATGATACAAAACTGGGAGGAGTGGCTGATACACCAGAGGGCTGAGCTGCCATTCAGAGGGACCTTGACAGGCTGGAGAGATGGGCACAGAGGAACCTCATGAAGTTCAATAAAGGGAAGTGCAAAGTCCTGCACCTGGGGAGGAATAACCCCATGCACCAGGACAGGTTGGGGGCTAACCTCCTGGAGAGCAGCTCTGCGGAGAAGGACCTGGGAGTGCTGGTAGACAACATGCTGACCATGAGCTAGCAATGTGCCCTTGTGGCCAAGAAGGCCAATGGTATGTTGGGTTGCATTAGGAAGAGAATTGCCAGCAGGTCGAGGGAGGTGATCCTTCCCCTCTACTCAGCCCTGGTGAGACCACATGTGGAGTACTGTGTCCAGTTCTGGGCTCCCCAGTACAAGAGAGACATGGAGCTACTGGAGCGAGTCCAGCGAAGGGCTACAAAGATGATTAGGGGACTGGAGCATCTCTCTTATGAGGAAAGGCTGAGAGAGCTGGGCCTGTTTAGCCTGGAGAAGAGAAGACTGAAAGGGAATCTTATCAATGTATATAAATATCTAAAGGGAGGGTGTCAAGAGGACAAGGCCAGACTCTTTTCAGTGGTGCCCAGTGATAGGACGTGAGGCAATGGGCACAAACTGAAACACAGGAAGTTCCATCTGAATATGAGGAAAAACTTCTTTACTGTGAGGCTGTCTGAGCCCTGGAACAGGTTGCCTAGAGATGTTGTGGAGACTCCATCCTTGGAGATGCTCAGAAGCCCGCTGGACAGGGTCCTGGGCAACGTGCTCTAGCTAACACTGCTTAAGCAAGGGGGTTTGGACTTGATCTCTAAATGTCCCTTCCAACCTCAACTGTTCTGTGATTCTGTAATGTTTGAGTAATGTTTTAGACTTACATCAGTGTAATATCAAGATCAAGTGTAGCTGGGGAGAATAAACAGGAGTTAAAATTCTTCCAGCAGCCTGAAGGGCTTGTTGTATCTGGGACTGGATGTTTTAAAATTATTTTTTTATTTTTTATTTTTATTACTGCGATCCTGAAGCATCACAAACTAGTTTAAAGAAAGTCTCTGAATGTATTTCTCTTTCAGGCTTAAACCAGCTGTCCTTTGATCCCGCCAATAACAACAAACCTCTGCAGTTCAGCAATGCAACTGGCCCTCGGGTGTCAGATAGCCCAGCTGAGAATGGAGGTGACCCAAGCAAGAAGAGAAAGAGAGCAAACATTCCTCCAGGTGAGCCATGTAGAAACTCAGTGGTTGGCAATAGAGAAGGCAACTACTTAAGTATAGACTGAAACCAGCTGCGGTGGAAAGACATTAAAGCAGAATGTGCTCTATAGCTGGAGGAAAAAAAAGTTCTGGTCAGGTACATCCCCAAGGGCAGATCTTTTTCTTCTGCAGGTGCTAACTCCTGTTTACAGTATTCTTGATTCCAGGCTTTCATGGCCTTGGATGAGTGCCCGTTGCTGTTCCTTCAGAAAAGAAAAACAACTTTTTTTTTTTTTTTTTTTAGCACTGTGGAGTCTCTACACTTATCCCAGGAGATTTGTCCTTTTCTCTAATTGGACAATACCTCAATATTAAAAGCATATCTGTGATGAAAGATAGTAGCTATAAGGCAGAGCAACCTGAGTGACTGGAGACATTAGACTTTAAGATAATGTAATAAAAGCAGATGGTTGAATAGACGATAATAACTTCTGATGTTATAATGGTAACAGAACTAGGAGTCGTACAGAAGTTGATATCTAAGAAAGTTTCCATGTATTTGTCAGAGTGATTGGAAAAAAGTGGACTGAATACTGTATTTGCAGATTTATATTATGGTTGAAAACTGCAGCTTATCAATGTGATTGGGGAGACGTGGTATCTGCTCTTGCCATGAAGATGATAAATTAGATGCTTCATGTAAATATCAATGTGACTCATCTGTAGAGAGAGATCATGTGCAAAAGAGGAAGAAGTGTAGTGTAGAATTGGGCCAGATACGGAGATACAGTTTTGTAGAAAGCCTGTCTCACTGAAGGAAGACAATGTACAAAGCTGTGATTTCGGGAAGAGAGATTGAAATATAACTGAATAGAAAGAAAGTACAGCTCTCCTCCTGAACTGCTAATCCTTTAAGGAAACTTGAAGGAAAATCTGTAACTTTTCAGATAATAGTCCAGCACTGTTCATGGATGGTTTTGAACAGTTGAGATGCCTGTAGTAAGAGCATGGGAGGTGCCTCTTTGAGAGTATGGAGTGTAGTCTCTTGACTGAGGGCTTATTCTGTTCTTCTAATGTCTCTGTCCTTCTCCCTCCCCTCTCTTCCCCTTCTTCTCATTTGTGTTTAAATGAACTCTCTCCTTTATAATGTCTGTAGGAAATACTCTCTCTTTGCAATTGCTTTCCATTTTTCTCTCTAGAATACCTGTGGTAAGCTTTTTCTAGTCTACGAACTTCTGCTATATTCATCTTTCTGCAACCTCATTTCTGAATTCTTCTGCCTTCCCTCTGTGACAAGGAAGGGACTCTGAAGGGAGCCTCCTTTTTCCCTCTGGGAAGGATGGGGTGACTTCTACTTCTGTGCTATCAAATGTATTTGAGCCTGAGAGAGCCTTCAATCAGCTTGGAAGTACAGATGATGTAAATGTAGCCACTAGGACTTTCGCTTGCCCTAAAGTAGGCATCCAGGACTGTTTGCACTTGGTTAGGACAGGAATTCATTTTATTCTTTTCATTATATTGTGTGTTTCCTTTATATGCCTAGAGGTCCATAAATGTTTGAAGTGCTGCTTGCATGTGCTCAGCACACATGCAGCAGACAACCTGTGTTTCTCTTGTGTTGAATTGTCTCAGCGCAGATCTGCTTTTTAAGCATCAAAATTTGATTGTTGCTGTCTGAAACTGTGACTATCCAAGTTCCTCAGGCTGAGCCATGCAGCATACTGTAACAGCGCAGACTTTCAGGATCCTGAAACTGTGCTGGCAGTTCTTCTGCAGTCAGGGGGAACCTTGCAGACTTATGGGTTGTGTTAACACAACAGTCAGCTGCCCAGACTGTGATCCTGAAATCTTAATGTTATTTTCATTTGGGCATCTTTTACTGGGTGCAGAGATCTGAGAGCAGGAGCTTGCACATCTTGAATACTGTACAGGTGTCTTATTTGTTGGATAATACATATGGTAACAGACTGGGACAAGTATGCCAAAGGGACAGGTACGCTTGAGATAGGTAAGTTAATCACTGTTATGCTCACTACCCCAGTGTACCTTTTGTCCTTTTGCAATGGGCTGATTCTTGATGTTACTGAGTTGCTGCCTTCTCCTAGGTATTTTCTCTTTCATGTTGGTGCTTTCTTTTCTTTTTCTTTCTTTTTTTTTGTAATAGCAACCACTAACTCCATAAACTCATTTATGTTCTTCTGTGTTCTCTGTTTGTCTCTCATCTTGTGTGACGCAGTAGCCTGTGTGCTCTCTTGTTTGCAGATGAATGTTGATAGCTAAAGTTCAGTGCTGGCCCAGTTCTTCCAAAACACATTAGTTAAACTGGGACAGTTCAGCATTAATTTTTCAGGCAAAATGGGCCACAGGTCACAACAGCTGATTGCTTGAAACATGACTGAGGGAGATGCTGTATGCAGACAGATAAGGTTTTGGATTAGAGAATTTATACAATCACAGAATGGTTGAGATTGGAAGGGACATCTGGAGATCATCTAGTCAAATTCCTCTGCTCAAGCAGGGTCACCTAGGGCATGTTGCTCAGGATTGTGTCCAGATGGCTTTTGAATATCTCCAAGGATGGAGACTCCACAGCCTCTCTGGTAACCTGTTCTAGTGCTCAAAAGCAAATACAAGTCCAAAAAGTCCAAAAGGAACTAAATTTGTAAGGGTTCTTATGTTGAGACAAAATGGTTGCTCTTGAGCATGTTTCTGTGACTTACTGAAAAGCACCCTGCGAGCACATCATCCTAATGAAACCCATGTTACAGTATGATCTGTTTAGTCCACGGTGGTGGTATTTCCTCTAATCAGTGAACAGATACTGTAATTAAGTACATATTTCCTTCACTGAAAGGCTATGATGTGCTATAGATCATGCTTATTATGTCACCACCTATCTAATTGTACTGTAACATAACCCCTATGAACTGAGGGTAGTGATCATATTACAAAAACACGTGTTGTGCTTGAAGTTAGATTTCATCACCAAAAGTTAAAGAGCTGCCTTTTCCTTTTTTTCGGATGTTGTGTGTTTTTTTTTCTATTCCTGCTTCCTTTACTCATATTTGACTTGACTGAGTTGCATATTCAGAGTGTGCTGACTATTGTGCATCATATTGGAGCTATTTCAGAGAATATTCTGTTTTCTCCCCAACTGGTGGGATTTGTCAGATAAGGAAAAAACAGATGTGTGCAGTTGATATTTTAAAAGTAGGTTAAGTCTAAATGTAATGCGGACATTTGGCTAGTTGCATAAAGCTTGGCCAGTGTAAAAAGTGAAGCAAGTGATGGTGCGGTTTTGGGGGGGGGGTGGGGGGGAGGTGTTTGGTATTGTAAAGAGCGGTGATGGTAGGAGGGAGAAATGGAGCTAGGGCTTTGACCTCGGCTTTGCTTATATTAAGCTGAGCTTGGGACTGGGAAGAGGAAGGGGGTGGTGGGTGTGGTGGTGGGTGTGGTGGTGGGTGTGGTGGTGGGTGTGGTGGTGGGTGTGGTGGTGGGTGTGGTGGTTGTTGTTTTTAAGAGGTGGCCAAAGTGAGATGTGGATGGGATAGTTAGTAGGAGGCAGGTCAGTGCAGGCGGAGACTTGCCACCAGGGTAGAGGGGGCATTTGAGCAAGGTGAACTTACCTCTTTCTTCCTGTCTGAGGCCAAGAGTAGAAAAGGGGGCTGGGATGGGACTGTAAATGGAAATACTGAATCGGGAAAGCACAGGGTTATATGAGTGTTCAATAAACTTCCTTCTGTGGGCTTTTCCTAGATAGCTTCAGGATTCTTTGCATTGGATTGTATCACAGGTTTGTAAGATGGGGGACTTCAGCTCTGCTGAGTTTCAAGTTATATCTGGGAAGTTTTTCAGTAGAATTATTGGTGGCTATTGGTTTTCTTTTTCTCTTGTTGTTGAAGCCAGAATTTGTTCAAACAAGCGTTCATTCCATGAAAGCTTCATCAGGAGGGATGGCATGTGAGACAGCTCTCTGCCTGCAGGGTGCCAAGTTCCCCCCCCCCCCCCCCATGCAGAATTAAACCTTGTGCTGTGTGCTCTTTTTTCTAAACTAGATTTTTGTGTTTGGGCACCCACCTCTATTTCCAAAGGCTTACAAACAGAAAGAACAAGAATATCTTGATGGTGGTACGTGGAAGTACCAGCTAAAAGTATGGTTGACCCAGCTAAATCACTGGAGAAGATTTGAATGCATATATTAAGCCACATATTTATATAACGTTTGTAGTTCTACCTTTGCCAGGTAACTGTCAGGCATTGAGTAAGTAAAACTGATACTGCTGTTGTCAGAAACATGAAGTTACTCTTTGCTTCATTTCCCATTTTAGCATGGAAGAAATGTCTTCAAATGACAGTGGAAGCATTCTCTGCTAGAGGATATTGGTCGTCTCTATTGAATCCAGTGCAATCTGCTGGATTTTTGTCCAAGTTCATAAATCTCTTGGAGAAAACTAAAGGGTACCCCTTACCTTTAACCAGTGTTCCTTCAAGGCCTCTTAGAGCTGTTCACTGTAATGGAAGAACCATCATTTAGATATGCTCGGAAGGCAGTGTTTTCATAGACCTTGCTTCCATGAAATATACTCTACTCGATAGGAACAGCACTTTTTTTTTTTTTTTTTTCACTTGGCCCTTTCCTATGTGTCAGGATCAAATCTGTTTTTGGTTGCTGATACTTCAGAGCCCTGCTGGGCAACATATGCCCTGCAGAAAAATATGCTCTGAGCTCTTGCTCACTTTTTTCTTCTTTGCAGATGGTGGCAGAAATCTAAGCCTGGACTCCATTCCGATGGGCTTGCCGATGTCAGACCCAACTGCCTGGGCCACTGCGATGAACAACCTTGGGATGGCTCCTATGGGGATGACAGGACAACCACTTCTGCCTGGTATGTGAATTTGTCCAGACTATGCCCTCATTTTCCTTTCAAACATATTTTTAGGGAGGCCCTATTTCAACTGTATAAAATTAATGTTTTTTTGTTTTTGTTTTTTAATGCCTTAAGCATTTATCAACTGTGTTTAAAATGTGTTACTGTCCACAGGTGATTTATTTAGAGGTCAGTGGCTTAAAACTGATTTCAGAAGAAATGAGAATACATCTTTATTGATCCAAACCATGTTTTTTGTGGAGTACCCACTAGATACTCTGCAGCAGGCCAGCAGGAGCAGGGTCTTGCACTGAGAGGCATCTGCAGAACTCAGAATAAATGTGTTACTTGATATCATTGGTTTTCTAAGCTGAACTGTCTTGGAACTGCTTAGACTGAAGGATGTGGGGGATAAAGAAAAAGCGATAAGGCAGTAAATGGATATGGTGGAAGTTAATGGAGGATTCTGCTTCAGAAATAACCATCTTTCAGTACAGAGTACATGTGCATGGATGCATCAGCCTAGGCAGGATTTGTTAAAGAGCTCCTATGGTAACAGCTCTGCTGTGCCTGGTTTCTCGGTACAGTGAACTTGTGCATCAAAATCTTGAGATAAAATTACTGTTTCAATGCTTTACTATATTAAGCGCTCAAAAGATGCTGTCTCCTGCCTGAATAATCAGCCTACTCACCTGGGGAGGGAATGTCTGTGTTGGCAGCACTCTACAATCCTGTTCTGCTCTTACGGCACGGAGCAGGTGGTTTGCTGTACAGCTGATACTATATTTAACTAACAGCATCACTTAACTTGGCATGTTTTCGATGTAGTCTATACTCTTCTGTCCCTGAGGCCTTGTTTCACATTTGTCTTTGCTGTAAGAGATGTTTTCATGTCTTTCTCCCACTTGCATGCTTCATTTCTATTGATTTTACTTGACAGATCAGCTCTATCCTAGGACAGTATACAAGTTTAAAGCCAGTCTCTCATTCCCAGCTATAAGAATAAAGAAGGCTTTTGGCATTCAGACTAATGTTGGTTTTGATGCTTTGAGATCAGGTGTTCCACAAACAGCACAGACACTGAGGATGTTTTAGGAGCAAAATGACTTTTCCTCATCCAACTGCAAAGCAGCAGAATGCTTTGGTGAATATGGATCAGTTTTCAAGGACAGTGATGGTTTTAAGTTCATAAACACTATAAATATGATTAATCAAAAAGATAAGAGGCAATGGGAGCTTGATATGCCTTAGACCATCTTTGCTGAAAGCCATGCAGGATTAAAATTTCAGGTCTCAGTAAAGAATATCTAAAAGTGCTTAAGAGTTTACTAGCCTATTTCTGTTCCTACAGATGAAGTAAAATGTGTAGTTGTGGAATGCTTTGACAGGACTTTAACATCTAAGATGAGTGTGCTGCATCTTTCACTCCATCCAGGTACTGCCAGCTTTATATAAAAAAAGATTATCACAGCTTTCACCAAACAGTACCTGCCAGGCCTGATGTTTTTGAACTCTTTAGAGCCCCTGAGAACTTTTTTTTCTTCCTTTTTTGTTTTTGTTTTTTGTTTTTACAAATGGAGATTGGCTCTTCTGCATTTGATTCTTAATCCTCTCCAATGCTGGTCTCTAGCCATTGGCTCTATTTCTTAACAGAAAAAGCAGATCTCTAAGCAAGCTGGCAAGTTGCCCAGCACTTGCATAGTGCTGGTTGAGCAGTAAACAGTGGGGCTCACTTGTCCAGCAACCACGAATCCAAAGGCTGTGTGTTCTGTTTCTCCTTGTATACACACTTTGTACCTTTTATCTTGCTAGTTCTTTTGTTTCTGATTATTGTATCCATTCACACTTTTCAGAAGATTGTAGGCCTACCTCAATCTGACAAAAAACTGGCCTAGCTTTCTCCTCCTCAGATTTCTCAAGCTCCTCTGTTATTTGGCAGAACTTGCACTTTTCATTCCTGCCCTGAGAGTTTTCCCTGGTTGGTATCCATGTTCATTAACTAACCTTGAACCAGGTACAAATAACAAGGGCAGATGACTGCTTGCAGTCGTTGGCATGAAGAATTATAAAATGCCAAGAGACTAAATCTAGAGGGTTGCAGAAGCTGGGGGAATGGAAGGGTGGTTGCGCTTGCCTGCCCTGGATGTGTGACAGACAGCCCAGCCTGACCCACAGCGCTCCTGGCTATAGGACCAGGCAGAACAGTGACCACCCTGCCAAAGATAGTGGGAAGTGGCTGAAATGCACCTTGTTCTGCCCTTCTTGCTGCCAGCTAGTGTTACTTCCCTGCAGGAGCATGGTGTACCCTGCTCCCCAAAGACAATTTGGCTTTCTTCAACTCTGATGTTTAATGATACTGTGCTCTGTTCCTTTTTTTCGCTTTTCTCCCTGTCTTCTGCCAGCCAGCGCTGAGACCAAATTCTTGGTCTTGACCTGTGTCAAACTGCTGAAATGACAATTGGGAGCCCTGGCTCTTACAGAGGGTCATTTTCAACTTGACCTTTCTCTGCATTTTGCAGCAGATCACTCAAGCTCCCCATCTCCATCTTCCATGCTGTATAAGCAGCGAGAGCTTTGGCCACTCTTCCTTCCAGCTCCTCTTAACAGGCAGCTGGGAGCAAGGTCCCGCTTACTCCCTGCTGAGGTTTTGGAGTACAGCTCCAGGAGAATAACAAGGGTAGTTTTGCCATCTCAACTGTGATTTTTTTTTTTTATAGGAGTGACGAGGGTGGATTACAGAGAGAGACAGTGTTCTCAGGGCACATTCCCAAGTGGCATGGCTTCATCTGTACTGCTTACAGGGGGTATGTCAGGGCCGCTTCCATTGCCTGCAGCATGCCCAGGGGCTGTTTGTCACAAGCCTGAAGTACTCATGAAAATGGTGTAAAGTTTCATGGCTGGGTTTGAGTTTGCTAGCGTAGGTGTTGTGAAAAAGGGAGGGAGATAACTAGCATCCCAGCCTAAAAGTTTGGAATCTGAAAGCTGTGTTAGTAAACTGAAGTTTAGGATGCTGCCTTTGGCAAGTGCTCTTCCAGCCCTTGTGCTTCCAGCTAACTTGTGCTTGTTGAACTCCATTTTGCCTTCAGCAAGCTTTGCTTTGGGTTGTTTCAGGTTAAACTCATCCAGGACTCGGTCTTATAATTTTTTTCCAGCTCCTCATATCTTCATGAGTTTTTCCCTGTGTCACAGCCGCCCGTGAGGTAACCTTCATCTCAGACTTCAACTTATGAATATGTGAATTCAGCCTGCAGAGATCTAGGGTGGGGTACCCTCTCCCAACTTTCTCTTTCCTAGTTAGAACCTGTGAGTAAAGCCGCTACTCAAAGAGCTCCAAGTATTTCTAATTTCGTAGAAAATTGTAGCAGGAGAGAAAGTTGTGCCCCAGGATAGTAGTGATACAGGTATAGCATTAATCATTCTGCCTGAGTCCAACTCTTAACCTAAAAGTCAACCCTTACAGCCCCTTTTTCCCCTGGGAACCTGTATCCAGTGTGAAGTTCAGTGGAATCATGTACCACCACTGTGTGAAGTAGTAAGGCTGCCTGTCTGGGCTGTTGAACGTGTCTTTATCTATAGACAGACTCATATAATTTGGTTTTGTAGGAAGCTATGAACTGAATATATGCTGATTTCTTTTGAGACAGGTAAAAATACTCCTTTGAATAGCTGAAAGCAGTGCTGTTTGCCTGACCTTTTCAATAGTATCATCTCTGAAACCTGCTAATGAAAGTTTAAAATTTTACAACTTTAATGTCTTACTTTGCAAGTCAGGTGTCACAGGCTAAGTATACCAGCATAAGCTGTTCATGGATAAGTAGTAGCTCTGAACTAAGGTATCTGATAAGGAATTAATTTCACACTTGGCTACATGAAGATTTCTTGTGCCTTCCTCTGAAATGTCTGTTCCTAGCTATGCCAGCACTGTAATCTAAAGGGATCTTGAGTCTCATCTGGTGTAATAATTAATTTGTTCTAAATGTTTCATAATAAACATGTGATCTTTGATCAACTGGTGTGGCCCAGCTAGTGCATTTTTTCTACTTCAGTAGATGTGCCTATGAAATGAGAAGAGGCAGTGGAGTGGCTGACTTGTACGGTTAAGGATCTAGGATCTGCAAGGAGAAAAATTGTCTAGAGTAGAGATTAAGCAAGCTTTGTTTCTGCAGTAACTGCAGCTGTAGCATTCCCATCCCAGCTGCATCTGAAACCTCTTCATGGCAGAGGACTTCTCAAATCTGTGTTATTGTGGTAACTGTTCCTACGTGGCATAAAATGAATAGGAAGACTTGCACTGAGTGCAAGCAAATCTAAATTAGGCAAACAAAATAATATACAGAGACTCTGCAGAAATGTAACCCTAGGTAAAATATTTCAAAATACAAAGGAAAATAAAATTTGGCTACCAAACTCAGGTATTCAATCTGGACACTAAAAGTTGTCTTGCATCCAGACTGTTGTTCAGCCAAAGTAGTAGCTTTTTGTAGGAAGTGTTTACAAAGAAAAGAATACAAAATAGTTTTTTCTGCCTTAGGGATATGAGTAGTATATGAACTGATGCCAGCTTAGCATCAAAGGAAAATGCTGCCTCTGCACATTTCACTCAGTTCCGCCTATTTGTAATTTTTCCCTGTGCCTTGCAAAGTTAAAATTAACTTTCTACATCTGAAATAGGTAGCCAGATTCCAAAGCTCTGTAGCACTCTGGGTTGCACAGTCTGTGGTAGTGTCCTGTGATATTGAGTGGACAGTGAGGTGGATTGAGACCTGGCTGAATGGCAGAGCTCAGAGAGTTGTGATCAGTGGCACAGAGTCTAGTTGGAGGCCTGTAGCTAGCGGTGTCCCCCAGGGGTCAGTACTGGGTCCAGTCTTGTTCAACTTCTTCATCAATGACCTGGATGAAGGCACAGAGTGCACCCTCAGCAAGTTTGCTGATGATACAAAACTGGGAGGAGTGGCTGATACGCCAGAGGGCTGTGCTGCCATTCAAAGAGACTTGGACAGGCTGGAGAGGTGGGCAGAGAGGAACCTCATGAAATTCAACAAAGGGAAGTGCAGGGTCCTGCACCTGGGGAGGAATAACCCCATGCACCAGTACAGGCTGGGGGTTGACCTGCTGGAAAGCAGCTCTGCTGAGAAGGACCTGGGAGTGCTGGTGGACACCAAGTTAAGTATGAGGCAGCAATGTGCCCTTGTGGCCAAGAAGGCCAATGGTATCCTGGGCTGCATCAGGAAGAGTGTTGCCAGCAGGTCGAGGGAAGTGATTCTCCCCCTCTACTCAGCCCTGGTGAGGCCACATCTGGAGTACTGCGTCCAGTTCTGGGCTCCCCAGTACAAGAGGGATGTGGCACTACTGGAGCAAGTCCAGCGAAGGGCCACAAAGGTGATTAGGGGACTGGAGCATCTCTCTTATGAGGAAAGGCTGAGAGAGCTTGGCCTGTTTAGCTTGGAGAAGAGAAGGCTGAGAGGAGATCTTATCAATGTGTACAAGTATCTGAAGGGAGGGTGTCGAGAGGATGGGGCCAGACTCTTTTCAGTGGTGCCGAGCGACAGGACGCGAGGCAATGGGCACAAACTGAAACACAGACACTTCCATCTTAACATGAGGAAAAACTTTTTCACTGTGAGGGTGACAGAGCACTGGAACAGGTTGCCCCGAGAGGTGGTGGAGTCTCCTTCTCTGGAGATATTCAAAATGCGCCTGGATGCAATCCTGTGCAATGTGCTCTAGGTGACCCTGCTTGAGCAGGGGGGTTGGACTAGATGATCTCCAGAGGTCCCTTCCAACCTCAGTGATTCTGTGATTCTGTGATATTTTGAGACTGTCCAGATCTTCAAGATTTCTTCTGACGCAAAGCGGGAAATAATGGTAGAGAGTAGAGAAGATGATGACTTGTGCCTGCAGGAGGAAATTCTTCCTCAAACCTCAGCCTGATGGTACCAGCTGGCCCTGATGGTACCAGTTGTCCTTACAGCTTAGCCACTGACATTCTCAAACTCACAATGTCTGAGTTTTCATAATGCATTAGGTGTACTGTTCCCATTTAGTTGCCTGCAGGTGTTGCTTTCCATGGGTTCATTACTTATAAAGAGATAAAACATCCCTCATTTGACAACTTTGCTTAGTTTTATTTGATGTTGAAGATAAATGTAAGAGTAAAACCAGAATAAAATGCTACTTATTCAGATATAGTCTGAATATAGCTAACTAAAAGCCTAGAAACAAGTTAAACAGAGTGGCAACATATGTCTAAACATACCCTAGGTGGTATTTAACAATAAAGTTTTTCCTTAAATGCTTCTGTGCATCTCACCTAGAATTCCTCTGTCACGTTCTTAGCTGCACGAGGTGGAGACCTGGAATTCATACTTATCTAGTTTGCAAGGTGATGCTCTTAATCCCATGTCACAAGCTATGTCTATGCTACTTATTTTGATACTGCACTGAATTTAGTTTCACGCTGTTCCCATATGCCACAGATTTCCTTTATATGGACAATAGAGTATTTATTGGGAAAGATTTTCTCGCTAGATGTGAGGTAGTAGTATCTATGAAGTGGGGAAGGAAGTAGTTTGAACAGAGGAAGTCCTATTTTGTTGAGATGATCAACAAGGAAATAGTTCCCTCCTCTCCCCCCCCCCAAAAAAAAAAAGAAAAAAGAAAAAAGAAAGTAGTTTCAAGGGTACAGATTTAAAGTTCTGGTGAGTTGAATCGTGATGTTCCCTCACCGTAGCTGTTTGTTCAGCTAATTTTCCCTGGCACAGGGGATGAGTGCAGTCTCAGTGGACAATTTTTTTTTTTGTATGAGTCCAAAATGATAACTGTCTCACTTATTCTCTTCCCCACTTAGATTTTGATCCTGCTCTTGGCATGATGACTGGAATCCCTCCAATCAACCCCATGATGCCAGGCCTGGGGATAGTCCCACCTCCCATCCCTCCGGACATGCCTGCTGTGAAAGAGATCATTCACTGCAAAAGCTGCACTCTCTTCCCACCTAACCCACGTAAGAGCCTGCTTATGCGTTGTCCTGTTTCTTCTTTGTGTTCAAAGGTGATGAGGAATTGTTTCCTCCCTCTCTTCCTCCCTGTGTGTGTGTGTGTAAATATATATATATAATATATAAATATAAAAATTTGTATGCAAGGGAAGAGCCATTATGTTTCCTGGGCCTAGCAACTCTGGGGTGAGTCACCATGGACTAGATGCTGACAAGCAGGTGACAGAGCAATAGGAAGGGCTGTTCTTGTTGCTGAGTGTTTGTCTTTTCAATAAATAGACTTTTCAGTTGTTAGATAAGGACTAGGAAAGAAAATATTCCTGTCCCTAGATATTTAGACTCTAATCTTCCTGAGATGATTCTTGTGTGAGATATTTAAGGTTTCAAAGATAGCAAGTTGTTGGAAGTAAGGGTTACATGATCAGCCTGTGTGATCAATGCTGAGAGATGAGAGCACTCGGATCTTACTGAAAGTGAGGGAAGGAGAGCAGAGGCAACCTGAAGCAAGACAGAAAACTTTAAGATAAGACATTCAGGACTTGGCACCTGGCTATAGCAAGAAAGAAGAATTGCCTTCAAACTAGCTGACTGACCCTTTTACTTGGCTTTTGTTACAAAAGTCAGAGGGAAAGGCATAGTAGCTGTCGGGGCTTGTGCAGGGAAAGATGAAGGAGATAAAATGAACAACAAACTGCAGATGCGATAGAGGAAGTAGGAAATCATTGCTGAGGTGTCCTTTGGTCTTAGAGTGTATCCTTAGCCATTACTGTTATACTGAGGCATGCACAGATTATATGCTTAACATCCAGTTTGTCCCAATCCTTTGTTTTTTGGACTTTGTGATTTTTCAGGCTGATACTTCTTGATACTTGTATTAACTTCCATTAAAAAGATTCTAAATCAGCTTTCTTGTGCTCTCTCTCTGTCAGATCTTGCTTTATTCCTACTCTTTCTACCTCTAACATGTATATTTCTATGCTAACCAATCCTTTTCCTGTTTCTTGCGAGCTCTGTGTGCTTTTCAAGTCCTGCAGAGTGTTTTTTTTCATCCAGCTGGGCTTCAAGGAAGAAGCTTTTTTCTTCCCACTTTGAGATACAGGTTTCAATTAATTTTTTTTCAAAGCTTCTATCACATTCAAGTTCTGAGAACTTTTCAGATCAGTTCCTTTAATTTTTCAAAGTTATTCCTTGGAAATAAATCTCTTCAGTTACAAAATCCCTAGCAAAAACCTTGCTTTTTTTGAGCTTTTCATTGTATTTAAACTGGATCAGTTCATGGTTGCTCCATCAAGATTCTTTTACCACTAGCTGTTCTGTAATGTCCTTAATATCCATAAATTCCCCCTTTCCCCCCATTTAAAGTAGCACTACTTGTTGGCTCAAAACTACCCAATGAAATTTATCAACTTGTCATTCGCAATTCCATTACTGATAATTTGTTTATCAGCCTTTTTCTGAGAAATTTGAAGTCTCTCATGTTAATACAATTCTTCATAGTGTGATATCCTTTTAGAATATTGAAAGATTTCCAGTCTTATTCAAATCAATTCTGGTTTTATCTATGGTATTCTTTCTTCACTGCGTTTCACAATTGAACTACAAAGCTACCTTATTAATTCTTGTCCTTCCTGCACCTACACCTAACTCGTTCTGTTTGGAGCTTGCCTGTTGTTCTTCCAAGAACTATTGTTATCATGTAAAACCTAGTTCCATGTCTCACTTCAGCAGTTTTAACTACTCTCATCTAAATTCCTAGCTGAAACAAGTACAGTTGCTTCTTCATTTTTCTCCTCTGGCATGGGTTGGAAGTTTCTGAATTTCTTGTCTCTAAGTCTGGGTAGGTGCAGTGCTGAACTTACGGGCCAATCTCTCTAGGTCAAGGCTGCCTTTTTGCTGTTCCTGTGAAAACCATCTTAAAATTGGCTAGTTACTTTCCAAAAATTATCACTTTTTGTCTGTAGGTTGCTTGTTGACAAGCTGCTAAAACCTCTCTGTTTTAGAGTGTGTTGCTTTGCCTTCTGACTCATTTCCCTATTCCAGTTGGGACCCCGGTGGTAAACTGTCCAGCGGGACCCCTCTTAGGAACCTCTCATCACTATTGCTTCTTTGAAGGGAAAGAAAAGAAAATCAGTATTAAATAGTGCCTAGGAAAACAGGTGGGACTGGAAGGCTTCAGCCTTTATCTCCTCCCAGTCCATTAATACCTTTGGTCTGGAGTGGCAACTGCAGAAATGAGTAGTGTTGGGAAATCAGTGCCAGCTGCTATGGTAATCTCTTATATGCTTGGCAAAACCTTGGAACCTGTGTCTCATCCCATCCTTGCAGTGCCATACACCTCTGGGGGAGTGTTGCAATGATACCAGTTTTATTCTTCTGGCAAGTTCTGGTGTGTATGTGGCAGTGTGGAGACCTGCTTAAGACATCTTTCTTCCCATTCTGAGGTTCTAGACAACAGGTGACTTCAGGCCTCAGTGGCTCTGTCTCAGAGAATTAGCAGAAATATTTCTTTCCTTTCCTTTTTTTTTTTTTTTCCTCCCCTCCTCCCCTCTCCAGGTACCAGAAAAAAGGAAGCATAAATCCTAATGCTCTAGCCAGTTTTGCTTTCCAGGACTGAGTAGTGGCTGTTTCAGAAAGCAAAGTGTCTTTGAGCAAACATATTTGGTGTTATCTGCATGCTGCAGGACAAAACTCAAGAGCAGTCTAACAGTGTTCCATGTTGGTCTAATGCGTTGTGAGCTTGGGACAGTGAGCTCCAGCAGATGTTCTGCAGAAATCTGACTTCTAATGGCCAGTAGGTGAGAGATCTTAAATCTCTAGTGCTTTCCATCTGGACTCCATTGGCCACCTTCCTCATCAGAACAACTTTGAGGAACAGAATTCTCTTTTGTCTCCTGAGATTTATTTTAGGGATGATTGGCCATCAGCACTTAGCCTCTTTGTGGACTCCGTTTGGATTGTTTGAAATCATTCTTCGACTTCATTGAACATGTAGTGTCAGCTTTCACCATTTCTTGGGAGAATGGAGGGCAGCATGCTGGCACATTGTGTAATGGTAATACTATATCTCTCATCCTATGAGTGCTGCTCCCCTGGAAGCAGCCAGTAGACTTTCTTACAGAACTTTGTCCTGTGGTCCCTATTCCAGGGTGGGAATTGGGAAACACTAGATTCCTGCTGGGAACATGGCATTCTTGATTTGCCTTTTTTTTTTTTTTTTTTTTTTTTTTTTTGCCTGCCTCTTTTCTGTTGTTGCCGCCGCAGTACTGGAGCGATCACCAGGAAGAGAGCAGCTCTGCTGTTAAGTATTCTAAATGTGCAGGCGCTTTGGACAAGAAGTCTTTTATCCCTTGATGTCAGTTCAGTTTCTCAGCTCATTACTCATTCTTCATTCTTTTGACTCTTTAAGCATCCTGTGTTGACATTTACTGCCTGAGTTTTCTCCAAGTGACATGCTTGCAAGGCAGAGATGGTTTGGCACATGCACTGACAAATAAAATGAGAAAGTTGGTAATCCTGACAAATTATACTACCAGGAATGGCTGCTCAGAAAGAATCTGAGATGGTCCAGGTGGACTTACTCTTATCTCTTTTCTAGGTGTATCCTCACCATGAACCTCTGTCTGGAGCCTGCCATCCCTTTAGCATCACTGAAGAGTGGTCAGTGGAGTTTGGGGGCAATTCATCTGAGCAAATGTTTGTGTCTGCTTTTGAGGAAGATGAATCACCCCAGTCTCTGCTGCCTAACTTTCCCATGACTGTAAGGGAATTGCAGAGTGACTAGCTTGTGTCAGCATTTGGTTATGATTCATCTGACCTATTGGAGACATCTACCTTAAAGAAAAATCATACTTTAGAAGGAGCCTATTCTCATCCCTTGTATGTATGATAATATATATGAATTGTGTGAGCTGTGCTCAGAGTGGATAATACATGGCTTGCCACATATTGGGTATTGGGTCCAGATCACATCTAAGCAACACTGCCAAGGCTCACCAGCCTTCCCTGGCTCTTTATACTTGGACAAATTTAGGGGGGGATCTTCAGTATCCTGTCATACTTGATGCAATTTGTGGTACTTTGCAGGTAAATACACACGTTGTGCATCCGAGAGGCTAGTAGCATAAAGCTGTATTTGTGAAGGGCACAGAAGGGCCCGTTAGATCTAAGCCTTTAACATATGCCTTAACCCCATAGCTGAATTAATTGTACTAGTGATCAACTCTGCCTCCCCAATGGAAAGAATGTATGAACTCCATGGGAATAGTTTTTTCTGCTGTGATCTCCAGACTAGCTGGGACGTTGCTTGTTCCTTGTTAAATGACTGTCTGCAGTACAGTAAGTAATTGTGTGTTGGAAAACTAAAGAACCTGTGAGCCTATGTGACGACTGTTATCCTTGGAGCAGAGCCTTGGGCTGTGCCAGTGTAGTGCTGTATTACTACTTTGAGGAGGCCAGTAGCAGTGGAGGATGCTGAAGGGTGAGCAAGGGTTTGGTTCTTTGCCAAATGAAGATTTTAAGAATGCATCTTGTGCTTGCAGGAGCCTGTACATACTATCATCAAAGCCAATGCCCTCAAGCTGTAGGGGCTGGTCTCATGTTCCCTTTACTCATAGCCAACTTAGTGGGGGCAGAGTTTGTAGCTCTACAGTGATATCAGTGTGTGATGTGGGCTCCTATTCCTTCATTTCCCACTCCTCTAGACTGACTCTGATTTGAGTGCAGGGAGATGCTGGCACAGAGGGAGAGTGTGAGTCTCTGGGGTTATCTATATGAAGAAAATAAACAGGAAAGATGTTCAATGCCTATGAACACTAAGGCATCCACTCCACCATGCTTGTCCTGAACCTGGATTTCTGCATCACCCTTCCCACTACAAGATTATTTACTTGCAAGGGGACTTGGAAAAGAATTAACAGCTTGTAATAGCTTGTTTATTCCTCTGCAGATGCAATGGAGCATCTCCTACTTGGTTTATCCTTACTGCTCCATGCTGGGTACCAGCTTATGCTAGAGCTTGGTCTTGGCTCTCAGATTAATGCAAGCAGCTTGGCAGCAAGCCCTCCCCAAGTCTTGGTGATACTGGAGTCACTGTTCCAGGTAGCCAGTGCCTGGCCTACAAGCAGGAGCTTTACTTGGCTTCTTATCTTCAGAGAAGCAAGAATGTTAGCTTCCCACGAGCTGTGCTTACTGCCAGGCAAGCAAAGAATGCAAAGCAGTGTACTCAAAGTGTGAAGATGAGATCTCAATAATAAAATTGACAGAAGTTACAAACTGGGGAAAGTAGAACCAAAAAACGTAGTCTCAAGTGTGCTTCTTACCAAAACTGGTTTCTGAGTTGTCACTTAGAACCCGTGTAGCTCAATTGTAGTGTCATGGCCCTAGAGAAATTTGTGGGTTGGTGTCAGGACACAAGAGACTTGACATTGCTTATAGGAAAAATGAGTACTTGCCTAATTTTTTCGGAGACAGTGTTGTTCACTGGAAAGATGATACTTTCATTATGCAGAGAAGTTGTAGGAGACTTTTGTAGCTGCGTATCTGTAAAGGGTTCACAAACAAGGTACCAGCAGATGGCACTTGAGTCTCGTGACTTCCCGGGATTGAGAAACTGCGATGCTCCCTGCTTAGCGTTCAAAACAGAATTCTTGCAATTCCCGATCTTTTCAGTAAACCACTCCCAGAAAAAAACTGTCTCGGTACCATTAACTGGTCCTGGAAACTTTTTTTTTTAATCAAATACTTGCTGACAAGCCTGTTCAAGAATTTCTAATGCTACATTAGAAGGAAGATTCTCCTGATGCTAGGCAAACAAGTAACCATCACAAAAACACTCAGACATTGCTTTCAAGGTACATGTTCCTTCTAGCCTCACACATAGTAGTTGCTCAGCCTAAGGTTTGTGTACGTAAGGTTGACTGAACTCCCCCATCCTTTCCTGTACCCCTGCAGCCAAATCCCTGTCTCCTCTTGCTCTCAATCTCCTGCATTTCTACTCCTTATATTGCCCCCTCCTCATCTGTGAGGACTCCTAGCATTTCCTGATGGTCTAGATTTCCTCTAATACAGCTGTCGCAGGTCACGAGGAACCTGGGTTTGGAAAGAGGAAACTTTACTTCCCTTTCTCTTCCTGCTTCTCCAGCCTCTTCAGTTTTTCTCTCTACTCCTCCCCTCCTGGCCTTTGATTCCTTTCTCTTTCTACCTTCATTTTACCAACTGACTTTCCTTTATGGGCTTCCTTCAGCTTGCGTCTTATCTGCAGCTCTGGTCCAACATACCAAAGTGGCTCTTTGCTGAATGTTATCTTTGCTTTGCCTTCCTTGCTCTCAGATCTCTTTGCTGCTGGGCTTTGCCTCTCTATCATCACGCAATCAGTCAGCATCTCCTGTCAATCCCCTGCTTTTTTCTCTTTTGTGTGCCAGTGACAGTTTATCTACTTGAAGACCTTTCCCTTCCCTTCCTACAGCTCTTCCACCTCCTTCCTGTGTCACAGCTGGAGGATTTTCTTTTCTTCTCTAATCCCATCACTTTTATCCTGAGACCCCAGCCTATTCCATCTCCTGTTCCCCTCACATCCATGTTTATGCTTCCCTGCATTATTCTTAACCATTTGCTCTTCTCTTTCCCTTCACAAGGAAAGTCAGCTTGACTCTCTCTTCCCACCCTGCTGTTGGTGTGCTCCTCTGACCACAGTCCTACCTGTATCCCAAGTCCTCCCCATGCAGCCTCTGTCCTTTGTGTTTCACTGAACCTTCTTTTAACAGACTGTCTGACTTCATCCAGGCCTATATATTTCCATCATCAGCAACATGGGGCATGATCAGTCCTGCTCTCCCTGTGACTTTTGTCCTCCTCTAGTTCTCCTGCTGCTTTAATCCCTTCTTTAGTCCAGCCCTGTGAATAAATGTAGTTTGAAATCTTAATTTCTGGGAAGTGTATGAGCTGATAAAAGAAGCTTCTGGAAAAAGCGTTCTGTGCTTCTGGGCAAATTTGTTTTCCCTTGAGCTACTCTAGTGGAATATGGAAGAATATGGATTTAACAGCCTCTAAGTTACTTGTTTTGAGTTTCATGTACTTAAAATGAGTCAACAATATATCTTTGATCTGAAATACAGCCTATGTAAAACCATGTTCTGCACAAATATTAGACTGTGAAACTTACTGTCATATGATGTGATGAAGGCTAATAATTCTGAAGTTTCCAGGAAAATTGGGAAGATATATTGATAGAAAAGTAGGTAGAGGGAATATTTGTTAAGGTTGTGAAAGAACAATGGAATAGAGATAAAGCTCAGATTTCAGGTTTGGGGAACCCTAATGGTTGTGGTCAGTTTTAGTCCAGTGGTGGTATCTTCACTTGCCATGGGGTTCATTGTCCCTTCTTGGAGGCCTTTGCTGCAGGCTCTCTCTGGGTATTGGACTAGCTGAACCCCTGTCCAGGTGCTGCCTTGCCATTTCTGGTCTTTTGAAATAAGAGTAGAAGGTTAAAAGGGCTGGCTGTTGCAGAAGAAATGAGGCTTACAGGGAAGAAGGTTAAGAAGGTTGTTTGTTTTATAAGACTGTGGCAAATGAGCAGGCAGACTTGATCTGGGAGCTGAAAGGAGCCTCTTCCAAAAGAAAATAGAATATTCTCAAAGAACTGCTTTTAGAATGCCACAGGATTAAACGAACATAATACACATAGTTCATTTAATAAATACCTAACTAGTATAATGCTATGAAGTTTACTGGAGGAAATGGATATTAGCACTGAAGTTCATTTAAGATTTTTCAGATATTAAGAAACACCAGGCAACAAAGTTGTAACCTTTCTCAGCCTTCGCATGTTGGGTTGCGAGGGTCTCACTGCACTTGCCGACTGGGAACCTTAGCACAGAAATGAGTTCAATGCTGGAGAAACGCTTCTCCTAAGTCACAACCAATCTTTTGTGTGCTGCGACGTTACAGGTAGGGTAAGTGAACATACTTAACATCCTGTTTCTAGGCAAACTGGATTTAACCGTCAGCCCCTTTTTTATATTCCGTGCCATACAGGTAGAAAATGGATTCCTTCTACCTCCTCTTGGCTATGCCCATTTCCTTTTATCCTTCCCTCCATGATATCTTTTTTGGTTAACATCCAATATTTGGTTAGCAGCCTTTCCTTATGTTAATGCTTTTGTACCCTTTCTAGACTGCTGTATAGCTTTATGCTCTTTAGAATTCTCTGGATACATTTTTTACTTGCTCTTTGTTAGGAATAGTCCTTTAAGCTGTATTTGTATAGCATCTCCTCTGATAGGGTTTTGAGGTCTTGGGTACTGCTCAAATTCTACAGCAGGAACTAGGTGAGCTCTTACTTGCACTAGAGAAAATGCCTGGGAGGCTTCGGGCTCCTGAGATCTTTTATTTAGAAACGGGCTGGTAAATGTGCTTCTTCTGTGTATGGCACCCAAGCAGTGCTATAGATCTACTACTTGATAAAGTGAAATGCACTGTAGCTGAGTGTGTGTTTAAAGGAAACAAGGAAGATGTAGGTGTCTCTTGGGGCAGATGGACAGATAAATGGAATGTATGCTGACAGACTCTATAACCTGACCTGTTTTCTCTCTCACCGTTTTTAGATCTTCCTCCTCCAGCAACAAGAGAGAGGCCCCCTGGATGTAAGACAGTGTTTGTTGGAGGACTGCCGGAAAATGGAACTGAACAGATCATTATGGAGGTTTTTGAACAATGTGGAGAAGTTATAGCTATTCGGAAGAGTAAAAAAAATTTCTGTCACATTCGCTTTGCTGAGGAGTTCATGGTGGACAAGGCACTTTATCTCTCCGGTAGGTATATCTCTGCCTCAGATGACAGCTTAAAATTCTGGGGTAAAGAAGTAATGATTTCTTTACCGTTACAATGATAGGCTTTCTTGCCACTGGAAGATTTGCTTCATGTTGCATCAGAGTTGCCTCTTTTTCAGCTGTTATTGCATCTCTGTTTAAATATCTGAAAACAGCGCTTGATAGAAAAGACAGCAATGCTGTGTTATCTTGGGTATTGCGAACCTTTGCAGAATACTGGGATGAGGTGCAGTCGGGGTCCTTTCCCCTCTTCCTTGGATAAGCATCCCATGTTTTATGTTCCAACAGATTCTTTACAGGATGTTTTTAAGGACCTTTTAAACATTTACAGTTGCACTTAAGTGCTTGTTCATTGGATGATGTGCCTGACTTTCATCAGTATCTTTTCCCTGTTGGCAAGCAGAGCGCAAACACCTGGGCTTGTAGGGATCCTCTATCCCATGTCTGTGGAGTTCTAAGAGGTTTGCTTCATGCATGACGGGGACCTCATGGCTCACAAACTGAGTGGTTGGCAAGTTGTGCATTTCCTGCCTAGCCTGCATGTGTTGTGCTGTTACATTTGCGCTGAACACCCCAAACTCTCTACCTGACTCTTTACCATTCCAGGAAAATATAGTAATATTTTCTTCCATGCTAGAATTTCTTCTGAATTCAGTCTTTCAGTATATTAACAAACCAGTGTACTGTCTCCAGGACCCATACTCTCTCCAGAGAGATGAGATTATGAAGATAAGTGAGGGAAATGCTCTTTGTCATTTAAAACAACGGAGACTTTTTCTGTATTTTGTTTTGTTTTGAAGGAATTGATTGGAAGGATCAAGTCTTTTCTGGATACTGTTGAATTTGGTTAGACTTGCAATGCCCTGTTAGTAAGAGTTGTGTCTCTTTGGTTACTCCTATTGTATGAAAGCCAATGCAGCCTCTTTAGCTCCAGGAATTCTTTGCTTGTAGTTCCTTCTGCTCAAAGCCCCAATCATGTGTAGGGTCATCAGTGTCCCCTACATGTGAGCTTTGTTTCTGGGTTTGTTCTTTGAACTACAGAGGGACTTTTTACAGGTTTTCTTCTATACATCCCAAATGCACTTTTATTAATCACAGAGGAAAGCCTTCTATCACATTTGATATGCATTGAGGAAAAGGGGCTGTGCAGACTATGCTGATGAGAAAAACTGCCACACAATCAACATGCATGTTTGCTGGCCTAATCCCCGCTCTGGATGACAGGAGCTGTTCCAAAGACTGCTCCCATGTGTATATCTCCATTTGCCACCTTCTTTGCTGTGTCTCACTTCTCTCATCCCCCCTTCTCACCTGCAGCTTCTGGAGTTTGAAAAAGTGTGAAAGGGATCCAAGGCAGTTTTCTGTGTTCCCTGTGTGAGCAGATGGGCTCAGTCCCAGGGCGAGAGGGGATACATGCAGTTACGTGGTTGCTGTTTGAGACCCAGTATGTTTAGAGGGAAACAGCCTGTGCAAAATCTTATATGGCATGTGCAAAACAGAGGCAATGGCTGCAAACTCCTTAACAGTATTTCCTTTTCCAGGCTCATTCTCCGTGCACTAACTCTTCAGTAAACTCTTGTGTTCAGGGATTTCCTAGTTTTGTTGAGGTGATAGGTACTGTTGTGTAGTTGGAGCTTAAGGCACTGCCCTGCATAAGTTAGTTTTCCTTTTTGAACGTTGTTGTCATGACCACCAGGCTATCGTATCAGACTAGGCTCCAGCACTGACAAAAAGGATACTGGGCGCCTGCATGTGGATTTTGCTCAGGCTCGTGATGATCTGTATGAGTGGGAATGTAAACAGCGGATGCTGGCGCGAGAGGAACGCCATCGCCGAAGGCTGGAAGAGGAGAGATTCCGCCCTCCGTCCCCACCTCCTGTCGTCCATTACTCTGACCATGAATGCAGCATTGTTGCTGAGAAACTTAAAGGTAAGTAGTTTTGTAGGATGTGGTCACCCTTCTGAGCAGATACTGAGAGACACTTGTATTCTTCAGTGGTGGTCTTGGTAAGCTGAGATGATGGTACCGTCTAGACCTTATAACTTCCTAGGTGCTTCACACTATATGTTAACTTTAACTCAAAGAACAGCTGCTGCTGTTTAATATTAAGGAAATGGCAAACATAGAAAGAAACCTGTTGTCCTGTTACAGAGCTGGGATCCTCATCAAGGCTACTGCACTGATGTCTCTCCTGTGCCCTGTTCTCAGCTGTGTGCCGTGAGCAGCTCTCCCAGCCAGCTGTTTATCAGAATTGTATATTTGGGTCTGTTTTTACAGAAGGACAATCTAGAATGCAGCATTTTCTTACAAACAGTCTTTTTTTTTTTTTTGCTTCAAAACAACTAGTTTAGACTTCAAATAAGGTCTTTGGATTTAAAACCCATCCTTGGCCTGATTCTTCCTGAGTCACAGGATATTTTATTTCATGAAAGAGTACATCTAAGTAGGTATATGACGCTTTTCAGTAGATTTCCAGCAGTTCGTTCTCATCTCTTTTGCTGTGCTTCAGTAAACAGAGCTTGCTCAGTCAACTTGATGTGTGACTTGCCTTCCCCTTCATAGTCTTGTGTTCAGATAATAACTGTATTTTCAGGAATCCAGATTAGCCATCCTAAGTAAGCAGTTCAGTGGTACCAGGGAAGGCACTTGAAAGCTGTGCAGGTAACCTTGTACTTTCTCAGTCAAAAGATGTCCTTTCTTGCTGCAGATGACACAAAGTTCTCAGAAGCAGTACAGACCTTGCTAACGTGGATAGAACGTGGAGAAGTGAACAGAAGAACTGCAAACAACTTCTACTCTATGATTCAGTCAGCCAACAGCCACATTCGCAGACTAGTGAATGAAAAAGCAACTCATGAGAAAGAGATGGAAGAAGCTAAGGAGAAATTCAAAATTGCTCTCTCAGGGATTCTAGTTCAGTGTGAGTAATATTTCCACACTGAATGTTGGTTGTCTGTTGTTATAGGGGAGAACACTTTAATTTCTGGAACATGGAGATGCCATACAAAAAGGGTTCCAGGAAAAGAAATAGCAATCACTTTTGTGCCACTACAGCTCATTTATAAGCATGTGACATTAACTTGGCAAAAGTTTCTTGTGGTACTTTTTTATTGACATAAGATCCACATCTGGGGGAAGAGGAGAATGAATTTTTAATTTTTTTCTCTTTTAATTATAGTCTGTTAGTAATTCTGTCATCTTTTCAACATTCTGCACCTCTGTGCACAATCAAGGTAAGTTCCTAGTAATCTGGTGCCTCAGCGAAGTATGCAGGATTTATTCGCCAAAGGTAGGATGCAGTAGAATGTTCCCAGTGCCCTGTTCTGAGCAACCTAAGTTACAACTTAAGTTACAGTGAAAACCGTATACAGAGTAAGGTTTTGAACCTGGGTCTTTCAAATCCCAATGTACTTTATTTAACCATGAAGTCAAGTAAGAGGCATGGGCTATATTAATTTCAGCATCTGACTTGTAACAATTCCTCAAACCATTCATTGCCTCTTACACGTTCAGTCTTTAGTAAGTCTAGGTTTTTTTGTTTGTTTCTTTCTTTAAGATTACCTTCTCCATAAATGTACCAAGTCTCTTTGAGCCCCTTGGCTAGGATGTGAATGTTCTTCACTTCAGTTTTACACTCAATTATTTGGGCTGTTACTTATTTGATACTTAGTTTTGATCCTCTGTGTTCATGATAAAATATATGGGCACATGATCCAAAAGGAAATACAGTAAGCACTGCAGAGTAAGTAGTAATAGACAGCATGTAACTCATTTCTGTAAAACACCCACTGGTATCTCAGCCACTTGTAGTTTTATTAGTATAAGCAGCAGAGAGCCAATTTTATTTCATACATGTTATGCCTACTACAACATCCCAAGTGTGAAAAAACATCTAGGTGTGCTTTATGCCACTGGGTGAATTCTTATCCCAGGAGAGGCATTTCACATTTCTGAAAATCTCTGCAAATCTCCTAGAAAAACATCTTAGAAGAAATACACCTAAGAGAAAAGAAAAGTTTTGATAGCTGATATCAGAAGCCCTTTTCTTGAGTATGCATTGGTGGGATGCTGTGGCACTGTTCTTTAGGACTGGAACCATTGGGCAGAAGAACATCTGAAGTGCCAACTTCCACAGTTTTACTTAATCATCCCAAATTAAAGAGCAAACGTTCCCTGTTAAACTCCTTGGTGGTGTTGCGCAGAGCATTTGAACATTTTCGCTGCAACGTGTGCCCTTCTTTTTTCCTAGTTGAGAGCAGATGCAATTTTTCCAGTTGGTCATTACTCTGTGAGTGTTTGGCACTGGCCTGGTGAAGTCCACACTTTTCTTTCCAGGCAGAGTCCCTTTCCTGAGCATGGCTTCAGCACAGTACAGTGTTATAACAAAAGGTTAGCCAAACCACCTGCCTGATTCCACTCTTTTACTCCTTTACTCCTCTTGTTCGCCCTCTCTGGATGATATTCTGGCCTGATTTGACTGCTGATTTGATACTACAGTCGAGCAGATAGTGGCCGTGTACCATTCTGCCTCCAAACAAAAGGCTTGGGACCATTTCACGAAAGCTCAGCGTAAGAACATCAGCGTGTGGTGCAAACAAGCAGAGGTTGGTAATTTTTTATTGTGTTAGATCCTCCAGCACAGTCTCTTTCATGTCAGGATATTAATTTTAACTTTGCGCAATGCTCACGTAGATAGTAACATTTTAATTCAACAGTGTAAGATGGGAATTATACAGTCATCTCTTGTGCTCCAGGTAATAAATTTGCTCTTAGTATTTATGCGACTAGTAAAGATGCATTGAGTTCTGTATGCTGTTTCAAGTTGTAGATCAACAGTTATTATTGTGTACGTCTTCCACTATTTATAACGTTAAAGTGAGAGGGATTTCTAGAGAGATGTGAAGAACAAAAATAGAACAACATCACTGAGAAACCGGTTTTTATCACTTTCCTGTTGACAGATCTGAGAGATGGAAACAATTGCAACTGGGCAGTCCAGAAAGCTTGAGGGAGGATGTCCTCATATTTGTGTACTTACCTAATACAGTGACGTTTCAAATGAAATACAGAATTTAAAGCTGGAGGCAAGAATGGGGACAATGGAGGGAGGAATGTCACTCAAACTGCTGTTCCTGCAAGACAGGGATAGTTCTCAGTTCCTTACTTGATATTATTGAATCCTATTTGATTCAGGCACAATGTTGGGGAAAAAAACCTTAAGATAAAGAAAGCCTGTTTTCTGGGAAAGTGATGGTATGCCAGAGATTGTTCCTAGAGTCCAGGATGAAATACATGCCGTTTTCTGTCACCTCTGCAGTAGAGATATCGCATTGTTTGGCTGCATCTGGCAGTGGGCCCATCTGGATGTCTTTTGGCTAGCCTGAGGAAGGCTGGAGGAGATTTCTGTGCTTCTGGGAATATGAAGGTCTAGCAAGAGCAGCAGAAGAGCTCTGTGGGTCCCCTTGGTCAGAGTTCTTGGTCTCTCCTGTGGAGTGTCACTAATGTGTTTAATCCCTAGGAAGGTTAATGCCCGTAGTGACAGCAAAAGTATTGTCACCCAGGGTATGAATAGTTACGAAGGAAAAGGCAGGAGACTGTATTTTTCCTGCTCATTAAGTTAAAGTAGGGTGGGCCTTGAATCAGTTTTTCTCTCTGGCAATAAAGACTTCTTATGGGTAATGGGACTAGTATCTGAAGTGTAAAAAAGAACTGCTATGAAAAATATACTAATGCAAGGAGATACTTTTGTGTTTGGAGATATTCTTTGTTTAGTGGGGCAGTGCTGGCAGTGTGGAGATGATGTTGTCTTTCATGTATCAAAAATAAAGCAAAGCAGATGCTTTCCCATCTCAGCATAACCTTAACCAGGTTTCCAGCCCAGCAGGTTGCCAGCATTCAACAAACCCTTGCTAGGAGTACCGATTTGGAAGTATAAAATTGCAGTCTTGGCTGAGGGATTTGAAAGAAGTTGGGCTTTTGGCCCTGTTGTCTCAAGTGTTCCTATGACAGATGTGTAAACAAGTAAAAGGGTCTCATCCGGACACAGTGCCAGTTAGTCAGGTTTGGGTGAGAGATCCTGGTCTGATAGCTTTGGACCTTTGTTCTTTATCTTGGTTTCCTGACTTGGAAAGCAAAGATTGCTGACTGTTGGACCTCATTGCATGACTCTCTGGAGTCCTATGCCATCACTAATGAATTTGTTCCCTTGAGATAGGGAAATGACAGTGCCGTGGGGAAAGTGAAGGCACAGAGTGAAGAAGTGGTTGCCTAATGTTGCCCAGTAATTCTCTGGAAAACCAAATGCTCATTTTTGTGACTCCCTGTTCTGGATCACACTCAGTATTTCTTGCACATGACCATCCTACAGGGGCAAGCATGTGTCTGTGTAGATCAGGTAGAACTGCAAGTTTGGAAACAGTTTGACCCCTGCCCCCAAGTGAAGACAGTGGCAAAAGAGACCTGTCTTCTGAAGTGTTTAATTCCTAGTGAAAAGGACTCAAATATGTAAGCAGTAGAATAGCGAGTGAAGAACAAGGTTAGCTCTTTTACCACTATAGCTTGTTTCATTAATCCTGCAGTGTGATGCTGAAATCCCGTTCAGCTACTACTTCTCAAATCCCTCTTCTGTGATGTTCTGTTGTCTGTTTCAAAGACTTGTCATGGTAGAGACCTAAGCTTGAGAGCACCTGAATTCCACCCAAATCCCCAGTGCGTGCCTGGAAGCTGCTCTGCAGGGCACTTTTGCATCTTTCAGATCCTTTGGCTCTCATTGAGCATTGCATCCCACAACTCAGATGCTGATTTCTGTTAGAGACTCTAAAGGCCTGGTTGCACCAAAGTCCTCTCAGGCTGGGGCACCTGAGTGCCATATGATGTGTTGTGATGCATCTGGAGGGCACAACTTGCATCATCATTTCTTCTTTAGTGATAATAGCAGCAGGGGAGAAGAAATGGCACATAACTATTTTAAAAATATTTTAAAATATTCAGTTAGTTCCACTGAATGCACCTGTATTAAACATACAGTATTAAATGAGTTTATTGGTTACAGTAGGTAGCTACTGCTCATGATGGGAGGTTCTCTTGTGACAATGGGCATCTAAAAAGAAGCCTGTTGTTTTCTGAAGAGTGTTAGTTTCTGTGAAAGGCATAAGATTATTTGAGCTAGGACGTGTAAATGAAAGAAGCATTCCATAGTGTACTTTCATATAGGAATGACCTTACAAGGTTGCTTTTGGTAAAACAATAATTAATCTAGTGCTCTTAAGTGTTGGTGCAAAATGGTTCTAAACTAGGTAAACTGTAAGGGTATACATTATAATGTAGTAGTTGTTAGGCTATTTCTCAGTATGTGTCTGAGTTAATTTGTAATAAAATGTTGACCCAGTGATACTATGATGTGTGTATAATATTAACCAACACAAAAAGAGTGTATCAAGTATCTGATGAAGCCTCTATCAAGAGATCCCATCTGCAAATGCATAAATAAATGACAGATTTGAGACAAGAACATGATTTATAGGCAGAATAAATTGCTTTTCTGGGAAGAGATTGTACATCTATCATTCATTTTCATTCAAGAGAGAAAAAGAGATCTCAAGCATAGGGACATGGGTTTGGCTTTCTTCACCTTCTTGATGTAATAATAAAGAGCAATAAGCTTTGTCTGCAAAGCAGAAAGATGATCAAGTTTTCTATTTACATTTCCTGTATCAGGAACCTTCATTTGACTACTTGGAAGACTTGTCTACCACACTGCTCTTGCCTGGTGGGGAGTATGTACTTAGAGTGACACATTATACCCTCAGGGCTATAACAGTGTAGCCATTGTAGGTAAATGAGAATTGTATGAGAATGTGGACATACTTGTATACATCAACATGCTACTCTTCACTGGTTAGCATTCAGTATTCTGGAGAGTAAACTGTGATAATTCTCAGTAATTTTAGGTGAGCGTGTTTTGTATTTTATGAGGATATAAATCAGGAAATTTGTATCAAAGAGGCTGATCAGTGGGAAATATCACAATCCTGATTTGCATGCAGGTTAAACAGCAAGTTATTGTGCATACGTGTTCATTGGTATTTAAATGCAATGTATGAAAACAGTGTAGCTCACTATGAATACTCATTCATAGGCTGACTTTTTGTTGGAGAGATGTTCTTTTAAAAGAGTGCCAGCATTTATCCAGTCTATGTTTTGAGAGACAAAGTTGGACTTGATTCACAGAGGAAACTTAAATGTTATAGCAGGGAGCATTGTAACACCTAACTTCTTAGGCATGTGGCTCTTCTAGTGGCCTCAGTTGAATGGTTGTGTGCTGGTAGGGAGAGTTAAAGAACCTAAGTTAGCTCAGTTAAAGATCCGAGTTAGCTGCTGCTAACTCAGTCTGCTGAACGTGAGAGTTTCTAAATGAGATGATGGGAAATGCTCTGCCACTTTGATGTTCCTGCAAGTAGTAAAGAGTAGGGGTGGTGAGGAGAGGCAGGTGCTTTAGGAAAAAAAAAGGCATTTAAAATGCCCCATCTGTCATCCGTACTAGGCTGTGCATGGCCTCTGTAAGGGTAAAGCAGAAATTGAGTTTAAAGTGAGGGTTGAACAGTGAATACTTTCCTTGATATATGATTTATAAATCGTTGTAGTAATTTTAAAAATGTTGTGGCTTGCAGGAAGGCATTTAAGCTGAAAGGAACATACTAAGCATATGCCTGAGAGGGGAGAAGGTATTGTATATGCTTCCACATTTGCATTGAATGGCAGCATGAGCCAAGATAAATGTAAATTCCTGGGACAGGGTGATCTGTGCAGCAGTACAGGCTAGGGACCAGCTGCCCAGGTAGCAGGTCTGCAAAGACGACCTGAGGGTCCTGGAGAAGAACACAGGAGATGTGCCAGTAACATGCCCTTGCAGCAAAGGTGGCCAACCTCATCCAGGGCTGCATCAGCAAGAGCAGAGGTAGTAGGTCAAGGGAAGTGGTTCTTCCCCTCTGCTTGGCACTGGTGATACCACATCTGGAGTGCTGTGTTCAGTTTTGCCCCCCAAAAGAGATGTCAGTGAACTGGAGAGAGTCCAGTAGAAGGCTGTAGCCCAGAGAGCTGGGATTGTTTCACCTGGGGAAGAGAAAGCTGAAGGGGCATCTAACAACAGCTTTCCACTATCTAAAGGGGATTGCAAGGAGGGCAGGGATAATCCCTCCTCAGAGGTGCATGGTATGAGGGCAAGAAGCAATGGACACAAGTCACAGCAAGGAAAAATCCAGTTAGATTTAAGGCCGTAATTCTACCCCATAAGAGCAGTGCAACCCTGGGACAAGATGCAGTGATGGGTGAATGGTCTTTGGAGATAGCCAGCTGAGTTTTAAGTAAGGCCCTGGGCAACTTGATCTAGGTTTGTAGGCAGCCCTTTTTTGAACAGGGAAGGGATGGACTAGAGACCTCCAGAGGTCCCTTCCAATATAAATCTTTGTGATTCTACATTTCTCTCATGTCTGAAGTTCCTTACTGGAAACAAGTCCATTATGGCAAAGCCAAGAGCTATCTTTCACCTTTAAGATTATTTAAAGTCAAAAGTAAATTTGAGCAAAATTGACAAGTTGGTGATACACAGATGACTTTTGGAGAAACAGTATGTGGGGTGTGTGTATGCAGGCCACCCTTCAGCATAGCTACAATCCGAAAAAAAATTTT
Organism: Apteryx mantelli; assembly: GCF_036417845.1. Lineage (NCBI taxonomy): Eukaryota > Metazoa > Chordata > Aves > Apterygiformes > Apterygidae > Apteryx > Apteryx mantelli. The sequence continues at coordinate 26,676,334 of NC_089990.1, forward strand.
GGTATCTTTAAAGCTGGATAATAGCCAACCTTTGGCCTTCTGGTAAAAAGCAGATGATAGAGATTGCACAACTTTGGAAAACTCTAAATGACTGTTCCCTCCTGGGAAGCTTGCAGTTGTGATTCTTGCCATGAGGTCGCACTTCTGGGACTTTCTTTCAGAAGCCCACTTAGTCGAACCTTTCTTTGGAGCTAAAGGAGGAGCTCATGTTTTGTTTTATACCTGATAAGGCAGTTGTTGGAGAGCCTGATTTTTTTTTTTTTTTTTTTTTTTTGCTTTGAGTCCTAGCATTCTTGTTTTCTTTTCTGCTTACCTGAGATTGCTTACCATGACCGGGGTGGGAGCTCTCTCTCCATTTGGAGCTGTCTTTTGTTCCAAGGTAAGTTCTTCCAGTGTAAAGAGGCTGTGAGACCAGTGGTGTGGTGCGTTTCAGGAAGACTTGCTGTCTGGCTCAGCATGCTATTCTCCCCCAGATTAGGGTCTTTTCTTAAATGGAGGTGACCCAGAATATGCATCATACCGGTCCAGGGTTTGGCAGAATTTAATTATTCCACAGGTCATGGCATCAGATGAAAGTGTAAGGGCAGCTCAGGGAATGGGGGTGTGTGTTGGGGAGTCATTGGGCTGGGCTAGGGTTTTACTTTTAGTACTCTGTCAGTGATGATTTAATGCAGTTTTGCCAACCAGTGCGGGCATGTGCTGCAGCTAAGTGTGCTTCATTAAAGAGCTGTGGCAGCTTGAGACCTGGTGAAACATTATGCTATGGTAGCTACCAGCCAGCTTATTTCCTTGCTTAGGAAGGGTCTCACTTGAGCATTCAGCATCTTTGATGCTTTTCCCTCTCCCATCCAGGGTTCCCCTTTGGATGCTGAGCAGCCCTGGCCTGCTTGGTCAGGGTAGTGATAAACAGTGGCCCATCTTGCTGTGTGGTCAAGCCACGCCTGGCCCCTCTGCATGCTCTGCTTTGTGGAGGCTTTTCCAATTTCAAGGCCTTCTTAGGATCTTAGCTGTTGGGCAGAGTCAGTTGAAGACAGTGGGAAGATTTTTCTTTGGACTTCAACCCAGCTGCAACTTTCTATTTTGTTTCAAAGGCAGGCAGCAGTTCTTTTGGAAGTGTAGCCAGCTCTAAGTGTAGCATGCTCAGGGACCTCGTTGTTCATACCCTTTCCACATTGTTGTCCCAAAGGTCTCCATTTCTCTGAGCTAAAAGCATGTTTGTTCCCCCCTATTGGCTACTCTCAGTGGAGGTGTCCTTGGCACTGGCAAGCAGGTTTTCTGAACGCTGCAGGGTGTTTAGAGTAAAACCTGAAAAGAGCTGGATGTCCTTTTTATTAAATAAGTAAGTCTTCTCTGTCTCTTCTCCTGGGATGTATAATCTAAGTGAAATTCTGGTAAACTGACATGGGGTAGAGACACTTGGCAGCCTACACTGACCTCTAGTAAGTATTTTTGGCCTCTCCATCTCCTGGAATATTTGCTCATTGCTTTCTGAATATTTCTTGTCCTGATCTGCAGAGAGAAGGGAGATGGGAGTTAGATATTTCCTTGTCTTGTAAATGGTGCGTGATGTGCAGAGCTCTGTCACTGTGCCTGATGTGAGTTAGCCTGAGCAGAGGACAGAGTGGGGGATCTTGTGAAGAGCAGGTGAGGTTGCCTGGCTCCTCTTGTATGAGGTGAAAAGACTGGGAAGAGCACAGACATGTGAAGCAGGACCTGGTGTGGTTTGGTGGCCAACATAGGCAATATCTTTGTTCTGTTCTCTTCCTCTTATCCCTCATGTGGACCAAGGCCATGACAGAGAGTGAAGAGGATTCCAGTGGCGGGAGGAAGAGTCAGTGTGGTGCAAAGCTTAGCGTTGGTGGCAGGCACAGGGGCAGAAGGGAGAGAAGCTTTGAAGCTTACCAGGTTTGGTACGAGTATGGAGACAGCTGGGCAGTCTCTGGCCTCTACACGTTTACTTGCAATTCCCTCTTCTAACTGGTATGACCTCCGTCTCAGGTGGGTTGTGTGTTGTTGTAGCCATGCAGCTGCATGGCAGAGGCATGTAGCAGCGAGGAGAGGAGTGGAGTGGCACTAGGGGACAGACATGCTGCAGCAAGGCAAAAGAGGTGCCTGGCCAGGCAGTGCTTGGGAAGGTGCAGGATACCTTGTATGGCAGGAGAAAGAAATGCCAGGAAGACGTGCCTGTTAACAGCAGGTGCTGTGTATGTGAGAAAGGAACATCACTAGGAAGAGGTAATGAGCAGGAGAGCGTGGTAGGAATCCAGCAAGGAGTAGAAGGGAGATGGAAGAGTCAGTAATGCCAGCAGTACTGGCAGATTAATTCACACTAGACATTGTCCTTGATTTAATAGTTTATGCCAAAAATTTCTCTCACTTCTCCTTTCTTGTATCATGGAGTTGTTTTGTTTGCAGACCTAGATTTCAGCATCACTTTATCCAGCCAATGTGTTCCTTACAACCTGTATTTAAAAAAACTCTGCTTTCTGAACTGTAGGAAATTCGTAACATTCATAATGATGAACTAATGGGTATTCGAAGGGAGGAGGAAATGGAAATGTCTGATGATGAAATAGAAGATCCATCAGAGATGAAAGAAACAGAAGAATCAGGTAAAATCATTTCCCTGCTCTTCCCTGCCTATTGTTGCTGTTCTTCCAACCCTCTGGTCCCTTTTTGAATTTGCTTTTAAGACATCCTATAGCAGCAAGTCCTACAATCTAATCTCATATATATAAAACACTCTTCTGTTTTTGGATTTGAATTTGTCATTTTCCAGTTTTTATTGACTGTCCACTTTGTTATATGTTATGAGGCAGAGAGAACAGAGGGCCTTTCTCCCAACCAGGTGTTATTTTACATACATTTGTCATGGCCCCATTTAACTCCTGCCTTCTCAGTTATTCCTTTCACATATGTTTTTGTGTGTGGTTGTAATGCTCCAAATTCCTGTCATTGCCTGTTCTTTTTTTGTCATATCCTACTGAAGTAAGTTAACTGCTGGAGCAATCTCCTATATTATCCATCTCCCCTTTCCATATCTCTCAGAATTCTACATTCTTGTTCTTACTGCAGCTTCAGACTTGAGCTTGCCAAAATTTTTCTCCTAAATTAATACTGTTGTTTTAAATCATTGTGAGTGTGTAGAGTCTGGGTCACAAAATCCTTTCCTCAGCCTGCCACAGCCCTGTCTCTTGCTCTCCTGCCTTCACGTTGTTCCCCTCACTCCCTGTGATGGAAACTGCTGTGGACTTTTGCTTTGCAGTATCCTGGATTTTATTCTTTATTGTTCCCTGAAGGAAAGCTTGCTATTAGAGATAAGCACGGTTTCTCCATAGAAAATTCCAATATTTTGAAACTTTTCCAAGATAATTCATAATGAATGTTAAACCCTTCAAACGTTCCACCCCAGAAGTTTTGAGAAATTATTTTAGAACATGCAAGATGTTTTCTTTTAATCAAGGCAACTTGCTTTATAAAAATCCTTTGATTCCTGTTTCATGTCCCTATTACACATAAAATAATACTTTAACACACTTATTTGGTACAAAGTCCACAGAGAACACAGCAAAACAGCGGCCAATATATCTTCCCAGAACAAAATCTTATAACTTTTTCCTTTAGAAGATATTTCAGTGGAATAATCTGGTTTTGAGGAAGCTTCATTTTTTTTATCTGAGTAGTTTTCCATCAAAGTATTTCTCCTTACCAATTTTCCCATTCCTAATATTGACTGTTGAGTGTGGTGGGATGGTTGGGATTCCCAGGAGGGACAAACCTCATCCTGACAAAGGAAGAGCTTAAGTCCACCACAGTCTGCAGTGGGAGATGCTTCTTTCCTGAGCTCTTAGCTGCAGTACACCCAGATGGCTGTGTAATCCAGTCTCTGTGCAGCAAGTTGCTACACTAGCTGTTCAATGATAACCTGCTCGTGTGCACACACAGTTGCTCTAGCAGGAAGAGAACTAGGTCCAATACTGAAGGTGCTGGAATTGTTTTCTTCTCAGTGCCTGGTGCTGTAGCCAGTGCTCGTCCCTCCTCACCTGTGATGGTCAGAGTGACCTAAAGCTATGTCTGAACTGCAGTCCCCAGGGAACCTGCAGTCCATAGAGCCGTGCATGGAGGAGCTGGATGAGCAGAGTGGTGTAGACGCAGCAGCACGTGGCTGGACTTGCTGCTTCTGCAGCCATGCTGCTGTTGACCTGCGCTGTCCCGTTTCAGCACACTGGTGATGTCTGCACAGCACCTGAGACCCGTTTGCACAGTAACATCCTAAGGTGCTGGATTGCGGTGGTGCTCTGAGCAGCAGATGGGCCAATAGCAGCATTTGGAGAGACTGTGGTGAAGGTGCGCGGTGGTGGACATGGCTGTAGTCTCAGTGCAGGGCTCTGTGGTGAGCTGAGTGCTCCTGGGTCATACAACTTCAAATGCTGGTGCTAACGCGAGAACTACACTGTCCAAATATCCCTTCTCCCTCTGTCTGGTTTTCTGGAATGGATCCAGGCTCAAATAACTGATACCAGTGTATAACTGCTGCTTTTTTTCCCCTCCTTGAATCTCTAGCACCAACAGCATGACTGTCTTCCTCACATATGTTTACTACAGGGGAAACACCCTGACAAGTTATTTCAGAGCAGTTTTCTCTCCTGTCTTGTATATCAGCTGTATCTTTAAAAAACTGGATTCTGTCTGGCACATGCTTAATGGGGGTTAGTGATCATTCCACTAGAAAACCCTTCACTTAAAATTAAGAACTTCTGTGTATTTTTATTTGCTTCCTCCTGTATAATTTTATTTGTCTGAGTGTATTTTTAGCTGTGTTCTATCTTTACTCTGTGCTCAGTGTTCCCTAGCCACTGTCACATGCTAGGGGTTTGATACTTGCATGCAGGAAATAAAAGCTGAATAGTCCAGAAATGTATTGAAGGCCTTTTCTGGATTTTGAGGTTACAAAGTCAAACATTCAGATTAGGAAATGTCACTGTGAAGATTGTGCAGGAAATAATGTTCTGATGCTGTAACAACAGTGTAGCAAATCTCAATGCCAGCTTTTTTACAAGGGGAGGATATTATTATTATTTTATTAGGGAACCAGAGCAAAGTTGATTTCACTGGTTCACACAAATGCTTTTGTAGTCACATGCTCACAAGCATCAAAACATGTCCCCAAGTAATCTATCCAGTAGTCAGGCATCAGGATGTGTGTCCAAAAGGTCTGCCAAGCATGAAGGCATGAAGATACTTGTATCCAATTGGACACTCTGGGATTCCTTCAGGTGTCATAGATGACAAAGGACACCAGCTGTTGAGTTCTCATGTCTTCTGCATCCTTACTAGGTTGGTGACCGGTGCTGGTATGGGATCTGCCTTGCTGTACCCATTAGGATCTGACAGGGGCTGTCTCTCCATCCTGTCCCACCTCCGTGAGTCATTTGGATTCACTCACTGTCTTCTGTCTCCTTGTCTGACAGTTTTAAGGTTTCTATCCTGGTCTCTGTCTTCCTGCTATCATGTCTTAAAGGAGTTAGAAAAATCTTGAATCAAGATTGCTTCCAGTTTATCTTCTCTGGATGAAAGCCTGGGATGAACCCACCCTAGCAACCTTTCTGTGCAAGCTGAATTAATGATTTTTGCATGCCTCCAAAGCATTTTTCAGCCCCTGCTCCCCTCCAAGCAAAATTATGGTCTGTTTTGGCAGACTCTAAAGGTTTCAGACTTGCTCATCATATTTTGCTTAGCTGGTCTAAAGAGAAGCAGCCAGGTCCTTGTCTTTGTCCTAAACAATATAGTTTGTCTCTAAGCTGTCTTTTGTCTCGGAAGACTGAAGTGCCCTGTTCTACAAAGATTTTTGCCAAAAACATCTAGTCTTTTCTGCTCTCTAATTTCCTTTCCTGAAATAAACAGGAGCACCCCTGCCCCACCAACTCACTGTCTCAAAAGCACTGTGACCTTTTTCTGCTGTTACAGGAGCATTTAACTGTCAAATAGATCCAAATCTTGCCAACTACACTCATGTTTCTGTGATTTTCAGGCATGTTTCCCATTGCCATTGTTCTGCTTGGGAGGTTTTCTGTTTTTCACTTGAAGATTCTTCTTCCCCAAAGGTGCTTCCACATCCCTGTCACATTTCCTAAACTGACCAATGCAGCTGCAGGCATGGTTATATGTATATCTTTCAACTGTTAGGGCAGCTTATATAATCCCCTTCCTTGGCTCCTGCTCTGTGTGGCCCAATGGTGAATGGGCGCAGAGAATAGATCTGACTGACAAATAATAAAGCCATTGCTTTTGCCTGATTAAAGTCCATGTCAGTTCTTTGCATTCAGTGTTACTGGAGCTCACCCGAGAAACTGCCTTTTCTGTCCAGATCTGTCAAAAGTTATTTTTCCCCTTGGTTATCCGATACAAGCAAAGCAGTTTTTGCGCTACTGAATAGTGCTGGCTGTTCTTCTTTTGGAAATGTGTAAATATGTAGAGTGGGGCCCAACAAGGTTTCATTTGCTGGAGAATGAGTGAGAAGAGTTAGATGAAACCCACCTTGTTCCCAGGCAGCAAGCAGCTGGGGAAATGGGACTGTCTTGACTGTCTTCCAAGTACAGTGTTTGAATTCACCTCAGCAGCCTACGACCATGGCCCAAGTAGTAGAGGTATAAAGCATGGCTGTGGGATGTCAGGATGTGCCCTCCGTATAACGGGTACATTCTGAAACCTGCTGAAGCTGTCTTTGCAGCAATAGTGTAGTAGAATCCCATTCATAAATTTATTGAGCTCTGTGCAACCACCAAGCAGATATATGTTTCATCCCTTGGCTTCATGGGGATGCTCTTCTGACTGAGGATGGCAGTAGAAGGATGTCGTGGAGTCTGTCAGCTTTGCTTGTTTGGGAACCTACTACTTCCTTGTCTGCATGGTCATTTTACCCCAGTGTGTTCTTTTCTCTTCTTCCTCCCCCTCCACCGCCAACTTAATGCTGCTTTTACTACTGAGAAATGGTCTTTGCCCAGAGGAGCTTGTGTTCTAAACAGATGCCACAAACAGTGGTTGGGAGAAATTAATGTTGGTACCTTGGGTTTGTGATTGGGATTTGGGAGCCACTGAGTACTCTGCCCACTGTGCACTAGAGTAGAGTGCAGAGGGAGATCTTAATCACAGCTCTTTGACCTTCCATCCCTACCTGCCTTTTTCTCCAGCACTGGTATCGCAGGTGGAAGCCCTGAAAGAAGAAAATGACAGTCTGCGCTGGCAGCTGGATGCCTACCGGAATGAGGTAGAACTGCTAAAGCAAGAGCAGGGCAAAGCAAACAGAGATGAAGACACAACTAAAGAGCAGCAGCTGAAGCTCCTCCAGCAGGCTTTGCAGGGAATGCAGCAGGTAGGTCTGTGCTTTTCTATAGCTATGGTCTTGCTATAGTAACCATGTGAGAACATTCATCCATGAGTGCTGGTAACCAGCATATGCAGGAAAGAGGGTGGCAAAGACAGCTCAGAAACTCCTTTTCTGAAGCTTACTGGATTTTCATTCTCACAGAAATGTTTAGGGCTTATGATGTTCTTTGGAATTTCCCTGGGCTGAATATCAAGTGTTTTGGGTCCTTGTAAACCTCAACATTAGCTCCTGGGGTATGAAGCCAGACTGATATCCAAAACATATGGAGGATATAGTAGTTCAGTTAACCATTTAGTTAACATAATCTGCAGAGCCAGTGTGAAGGCTGTGATAGTGCACTGGATGAACCTGAGGTATGTGCTGAAGGCACTGGTGTTTGCAGCACTGGAGCTTGTAGGAAAAGCCTTCTCAAGTCATTGTGATCTTTCTGGGAGGGAGGAAGTGACAAGAATTTCAGGACATAACAGATTTTCCTTTCTGCAGGTGTCAGATAGGTAAGATTTACTTTTATCCCACTGTAACCATCATTTAAGTGGCAAATGAATCTTTCTGTAAACAAACAGCCCAGGACCAGACTCCTTGGAAGTCTTTACTTTTCAAAGAGGCTAAGCCGGCAACCTTGCAGTGCGTAAATGGGAAGGGCTCTGAGGATCAGTCGGAGTGATTAGTAACTCTGCTTTAAAAAAAAAAGGGGGGGGGAGGGGGAGGTGTTTGTTACAACCTGTTCTTTGTCTTTTTTTGAAATACCGACAATTCTCCTTCAGGAAGAGTAAGACAAAACTGCTATCTTTCCTGCTTTTGACACTAGCCTCCAAAGGTTAGCAGCTGCTGCATGAGAAAAGCTCTCCATCTGCAGGGAAACGAACTGGACTGCTGAAGACCAAACTACCCCAGACCATTACGGTAGAAGAAATAGCTTGGAAGGAGTCTTCCAGCCAACCAGCCTGCAGGAACCAGGCTTCCTTTCGTATATCTCAGGGGTAGAAGTTTAATCCAGTTCTTGAAACTGCCCAGATAAATGGTGCTGGAAGAATAGTCTGGAGGAGCTGTCCTGATGCAAAAAGATGCTGTTTGTTTGTAGTTTTATTAATGAGTAGTGTTATGAATCATTATTTTGCTAGTTGAGGGAGAAAAAAGCTAAAGTAAATGACTGATTGGGGATGTTTTAAGTATGGAGGAAAGGACTGACTGAAATGTGTTTACAATTCCTGATTGGACTTCGGAAAACTACTGAGCTAGGAGCTTAGTTACATCAGTATTTAAATGTTTTCTCCTTAATAAGGTCTTAAGGTTTTGGTATTTTATTCTGTTCTCAATTTGTGTAATTAGGAAGCAGGTGCAAATGTAACAAATTGTTGTGTGTCCTGGAACCCAAGCTTAACCATGAGGAAAATGAGCATATCTCACTATTAAACTAGTATGTTACACAGCATTAATGAACACTACCTTAAAAGGAGCCTCTTTCGAATTATTATTAAAGGTGGCTTGTCTGACCCAGTCCAAGTCCATGTGGTAAGTGTCCTGAAAAGATCAGGATAATCAGTGAATTAGTCTTTTGGCCTTGGGTAGAGCCCTGGTCACCTGTCCTTCTTACGTTCACAAAGATGGTTGTAATGTCAGTGGAGAAGATCAGGGCTTGTTTGCTGGACAGCTTGGTGCCTGGCCTTGCCTCTCTCTGAGAGGCCCAGTGCTGGTAGCAGTTTGCGTACTGTTTTCCTCTAGCTCCGATGGGAGATCTGTCATACTTGTCCTCTGTGGCCTGTGTCAGATTCTTGGTTTGTTCAATTAGGTCTCTGTACTTGTGTGCTTCCACTATGGACACATCCAAGAGTACAAGTTCACTCTCAAAGCAGGCTGTCACACCCACAACCACCATTTGGGTCTTCTTGATGGACACCAGGTTGGGCTTGAGAAATGTCTTCTGCTCACCTCTAAGATGAGGTTTGTGATTCACTGCCCAGTCTTTCTTATTAGCTTTGCTAGCCAAGAGCATGCACAGCTTGTTGTGGTGTTTGTTGCGAGCATCCTGCATTGGTAGGCAGATGCCCAGGGTGTGGGAGCAGTCATCATATTTTTCTGTTATGCAGAATTGTGCAAATTACAGCACAAGTCTCCCCATCTACTAGCTGTTTTGGAATATTTTCTTAAATTGCAAGACAGTTTGATTAACGTGGCACCAGAGTTCTAGGAAGGCTTTAAGGCAGCTTCGCCAGGTCACTTGTTTGTCTATGCTACTCCCTCCCATTTGCTGGCTGTTGGTACAGCCATACAATGAACCAGACTGCAGGAGAGGAACATCTTGCTGTAATATGGATCGGTTCCCCAGTCTAATGCACAACACATGCTTTATTTCAGGGATGGCAGTGGTTTGGTGATTATGGAATTACTGCCCCATGTTTACCAACCAAAGTTGCGTTTTCTTGCATAAACTAACAGGCAAAGAATATCCCAAGGTGGTTTGTTGAAAAGATTTCTTCCTTTTATATACATAACCTTTTAATTGTTCTGAATATGATCTATCTGGTCTTCATGGAAGAGTGGTAATTCAATTTATATTCTTTAAATAGTGAAATATGAAAGATGGGATGCAAACTGTGTTTAACTTTTCTCTTCCAGCATCTTCTGAAAGTGCAAGATGAATATAAAAAGAGAGAAGCCGAGCTAGAAAAAGTGAGAGAAGACAAACTAAAAATAGAAACATTATTCGAAACCCTTAAGGAGCAGGTATGTGCAATCTCAGTGCATCCTTATTCTCAGTAGTAAATGCAGTCCTTGGATTTCATATTTCATCATGAGTGCAGTGAAGGACAGAAGTGTAGAAGATACCTAGCCTTGGTTTAGAAGCAGTGGTCTTTAGAAAGCAAGAAAAATTTACATGCTTAATTGGAGGATTTATAGGAGTAGTAGACTTGCTGATTGCTTCATTATTAGAGTGAGACAGTCTACATAAGCAATTATATCAATAACAGATTAGTTCTTGTTTTATAGTTCACATCAGTATTGCTGGGGAAATGTGTTTTTTCTGTACGCTACATTTTAAAAGATAGGAAAAGACTCAGTTATCAAACATTGATTTTAGATTTGCATTTTAAAGACATGTTTTGATTTGATCCATAAAGTTCTAATGAATTTAAAGTTTTTAGTAGTATTTATAATATACTTGTTGGATTTAATGCAGGGAACTGACAAAAACATTTAAAATTAAAGTTTTTACATTAGCAGATTCTGTATCTTGTTCTGTTGTGCTTTTTTTTTTTTTTTTAATGTCTTCTTGCTGATGACTTAAATCCTTGTGGCACATAACTCAGTTTTGCAGTCTGAGAGTGGAAAAAGTTGAGATGTTAGCAGACATTGGTGTCATGGATAGGTACTATTTCTGCTCAGCTGTGGTCTACTCTGTTTTGATTATGGACCCACATGTCAATCTCAACTTGCTTGGTAATAGTCTCCTCTATAACATGTACTCAGTTATTCATGTACCTCAGGATAGAAAAGAGACATTACAGAACACCACTTCTCACTGATGACTGTAGAGCCCACTGCTAAGGAAACAGATAGGCTCTTTTCTGATTTTCAAACCTTATCCCTACTGTTTCATGCCATGTGCTGGGGAAGATGATAAATATTTGTCTTTCTACTAGTTAAAGGAGAATTTGAGTCCCAGTAATTTCCAGCGTAGGAGCTTCAGTGCCTGATATCAAAGAACAGAAATAGGGCAGTTTCAAGAGCTGAATTAAACTTCTACCCCTGGGATATACAAAAGGAATCATCGGTAATCTTTCCCTTTTCTTCAATCATACATAGCAAAGCCTAGCAGATGAAGAGGACAAGGAGAGAGATGCGATTGATTGTCAAGGAAACGTAAGTCAAAAAGTTTCTTTTCTGCTACTTCAGTTGAAGCATCTTGCTGAAGGAAGTAGTGGACACCTCATGGTAAAATGAGTAATTCCTTAGTCTAATTTGTTGTGAAGTGTATAAGCATGGTACATACAGAGTGTATATATAATTATACAAACTCAAAGCATTCAGTTATCCATCGCTACCAGCTTCTGGCTGGAAGAATAGTAAATGTGTGCAACACTGGTGTAGAAATGGCCTTTGGTGTGGCAGATAACTTGTTGCACTGTTATTTCAGCTAGCCTTCATATATAGCCGTTGGATTTCCAAGAAAAAGCGGGCAGTGCATTTCCGATAAAACGCTACTGGCTGAATCGCAGCCCCTGCATCTGTTTGAAGCTAGCACCACTTCCTCAGAGTGCAGAACCTTGTTTTCTCCTGTAGAAGCAAGCTGTAGCCTACTTAGTGCAGGACTGCACAGTTTCAGTACTGTGTAATTCAAAATTGTACTGGCATAAGAAGCAAAGCAAACCCAGGGGACCATTTCATTCTATCTTTGTTATTGGCTCAACTCCAGTCCATTTCACTAGTGACTGGAGGCCGTTTCCAATTATACGTGTCTATAGCACTCAGACCACTGGAATTCAGGATACAGCTTAGGAATAAAAAATAAAAATAAAAAATCACACTTTTTAGTGCAAGCACCAAGTCTTTGAATTGCTGGTAGTCATGCATTTATTTTGGGGTTAGTAAATTAGGCAAAATTCTGTTTTAATACAGTACCGCAAACTCAAGTCAAAGACAGTCGGATCCCAAACCCTTTGCAGTCAATGGGCACTGGATTAATCATATTGCCTCAGTTTAGACTTCTGAAAAATAAACATGTGTCTCAATTAGTCACTGCAAAGCTTCCTTTATAAACTGGTAAAACAGAACGATAGGCCCTTGTAGAGCAGACGACATACCAGTGAGCTAGGAATGGTGAAGTGCATGTTGTGGCATCTTACTTAACTTCTTGGGCTTTCATATAGCTTGGTATTCAGAAATGTTCCAACAGCAACATGAACATCCACTATGCTTTGCTGGAGGCATTTTGCAAAATAGATGCAGCAATGCAATGAATGCAGTGACTCATAGAAACAGGGAAACAAAAATGTAGGCTCTGTCAAGTACTACTGAAGTGCTGTTTGGTGTATAAGAATGCCTGCTGTGTTGTTGGTATGGGGAATGGACCCTGCTGGTTTTTGCAGGAGAGCGATACATCCAGGATTTGTGCATGCAGCCAGGAAAAGGAATGTCCAGCTGAGAAGACATTGAGCAATAGTCCTGTGAAATCTGAACGAGAAGCTCTATTAGTTGGTAAGACCAAGGGGACAGTGGGTCTTTTGATGAGCTTAGTGACACTGCTAGGGATCTGAACTGTGCAGGAATTACTTCAAAGTGATGTTGCAGCTCCCACCAGCTGTGTTCTTTTCTTTGGTTATGCCAACAGAGAGGGGGAATCCTGGAATCAAGGAAGACTGCTGGCTTTGGTGGGGTCAGGGTTTCACCTTGTGCATTGCTCATGTGGAAACCTTGTGTCATGCACCTTTCGCTCAGTAACATGCACATGTAAAGTGGGCTTGTGTGTAGTGATAGTTCAGCATGTACTGGAGTGCAAGTAGCTCTGCGGGGAGGTGTCACTGAAGGTGTAAGTTATGGAGCAGGGTCTGTCCGCATTCAGTTAGGGCCAGATCCACTTCACAGGATCCTAAGCAGTGTCATGGACTGTTAGACTTTAACCAGCCTGAGCATTGCAACACCTTGTAGTTTGTGGATGACATTTGTGGACCCAGACAGCAATGAGGCACACCATCAGATGAGGCACAGTGTGCCACAGACCCCCAACGGATAAGATCTCCTGGCTTTAGAAGCTGTAGCCAGAGGAGAAGAAAGGATAGAGAAAGGTGGCAAAGAGGGGAGGGCCTGGCTCAGTGAAATGTGAAACATTGCCAGCACTTTCAAGTGATGCTTAGTTACAAAGGGATTGATGACCTCTGATTTACAGTGTAGGCATATGTACTATCCTTTTTATCTCCTTTTCCCTTTGTTATTTCTAGTAATGATGAAAAATAGCCTAACACTGTGCTACAAACTGCACCAAGTGTCAAAACAAGCAGCATAAATCAAGAGGTGAATGTTGTCAACCAGCCATTAGCCTGGTCATTCTGGGTCATGTCCTGTCCCCGGAACTGTATACATTGGCCCTGACCTTTTATTTGGGCAACGTGTTGTTAAAGTTAGTCCCCACTGGGTCTAAAGTTGAACGGGCTTTCAGCCCAAAGCTTTGGCACTGGATAGATTTTCTGGAACACTGAAAAGGGGGAGCAGAAATTCTAGTCTTACGGAAGAGTTTCTTTGGTTCCTTGTCACTCAGCGCAGTTGCCCTTAGCCATGCCTCTACATTTGATTAACGAGAAATCATTTACTACTGTCCAGTGGATCTGTTTGTGCCAGATCATGGGCTGGGAGAGGGGAGCTTTGGAGAAAGATCATGGGCACTATCTTTTCCTGCAGATGATGGTGAGAAATACAAGTCAGTCTTTTTGATGCACAGTACTGGCAATGAGCTGGAAAGAAGCCTCTGTGTGACACCAAGAAAACTTGGGTTGCTTTTATTTTTATTTATTTATTTTTTTCCTCCTTTAATCTGAGTGCTCCAATGCTTTTGGGATGGGACACACATACCACTGCTGCTGTCCCCCTTCTCATATCTTCAGGAGCTTCAGGGCAAAGAGCATGTGGACGTGAGGGAGACTGAACCCAGTATGTCACACGCTTTCCTTCTCCTTGAGCTCTCTATCCCCATGTTGATGGTAACCCCTTGCTGAATCTCAGCATGGTTTGTCTGTGGGCATGTTACCAGCACTCTCCAAGGAGTGAGAAATGGTGAGGCCTATTTTAAGGGCTAACCAGCTGCATTGGTAGCTGTTGTTTCCTTTGCAGCCACTGGGCCAAGCTAGGTATTTAAGGTATTAAGGTATTTAAGGTATTTAAAACCAAAACCCCCTGCAAAACACCCCCATGTGCTGTGGTGGCAGTGGCAGAGTGCTGGTGTTCTCAGCTGGCTCTTGTCTCAAGAGAATGCTTGTGGTGTTCTTTCCCCAGGAATAATTTCAACATTTCTTCATGTGCACCCGTTTGGAGCCAGCATAGAGTATATCTGTTCCTACCTGCAGCGGCTGGACAGCAAGGTACGGTCACTGATATTTCCATCTCCTCGAGCAAACTCGGGCAGGATGTTTGTACTCTTGAGTCCAACTGGTAAGGTCTGTGTGGCTTGGGTAAAGAGGATCATTGCCTCCCTGTTTATGGGGGTTTGGACAGTAAGAACTAGTCTTAACTGTGGAAGAATTTACTGGAAGAGGGCAAGAAGGAGGCTGAACTTTCCTTCCAGCTTCTGGCTTGGCCCTTACACAGCTTAATTTTAACCTCTTTTGTACTATTTATTATTTTATAACGTCTGCCATGCCACTGTGTATCTTCTCTCTAAACTAAACAGTCACCGTGGGTTTTTGCCTCTATGCACAACGTTTTTTTTCATGTTTCTCGTCATGTAGCCTTTTCTGTCTCTGTTTTGATGTTGTAAGTGAAGTTGTTTTTAGGAGGATGCTGTGCAAGGGCCTTTAAACTACAGAAGCATAAGCATTGAATTGCAGTCCCTGCCACAGAGGTCTGGGCTCTAGAGCAGGCCAAGTGGAGGGAGCAAGCACTTGGTGTGGGGGGTCAAGAAGGGTGATAGCAAAAAGAGCACTTGTGCATTTTCCTTGTTACAATGAGGAGCTGCTGTTTCATGCAGTACTTCTATGTACTGATGGCTTCAGACTGCTTATGAGAGTAGACAGGGAACTTGCAAAGGGTTTTGAAGGTTTTGAAAGCAAATTACATCTTGATCTTTTACTCTACTGTTCTTCTCTTGTCTTCCTTAAAGTGCTCCAAGAATAGGAGATTTGCCATTATAGGAATCATCTGTTGCAACTGGAGCTTTTTCAGCTGCTTTTGTTTATAGCTTACTGTTTAATTTTTCCTGTTCTAAGAAAGTGAGGCTTGCTGGCCTGTATTTTCCCAGGCTCACTCCAGCCCTTTAGTTTAATGATGGATGTAATATTTTCTTTTCATATTAGTTCTGAATTTGTCTAAGAGGCAAACAGCTGCCTTTGTTTTTCTTTGGAGTTCTTAAAGAAATGCCACCTTATATTTCATCTGACATCTAACACTTCCTCGTTGGGATCTGCAGTGTAGAAAAGCACTTCATGTTACCAGAAGTTTCTACATTAGGCTCAGCAGCAAACCACCTCTGAAAAACAGGTTATTTAACCTCTCTGGAATGTCACAAATCTCTTATTGTTCCCTGACGCTCTGGTAAACTCGTCAGCTTGCTAACTTTCAGCAGTCTTTTGCACGTGGTCACTTGAAAGGAGGTCCTGCTGTTTGTTCTTCAAGCTACATCTTAGCTGCCTTGTCTTAAGCTTTATTACTGTGAGAGCTAGGTGTTAGTGGGGGACATTGTTTTTAAAGTCTAGCAGAACTTTGGGCTTGAGGAAGTGGTGTGTCTGTGTGTGTGCCTCCCCACTTATGGGCAGAACTTGGTTTCTTGAAGCTGCCAGTAGGGAAGAAAGAAGAATACCTTTCCTTTGTTCCCTGCCCATCAGTCTCACCAAGAAGGCCAGCAGGTCAGCAGACAGTACAAAAGTTAAGATCCTACATCCAGGGCAGTTTGAAGTCATGAAACAATCCCAATAAAACCTCTGCATAGCACTGTGAGCCTTGCAGCTGCTGGATAATGCAAGTGTGGAGATGCACCTCCTGGGGTGTCCACCCTCTGGTTGGTGTCTTAGGCTGGCCTTGCCTTACCAAATCCATTACCAACCTGAGCTTGTGCTGTTTCTCTGTTTCTCTTAAGTGGACTGTTGTTTCTACCTGATTACAAAACAGAGTGATGACAAAGGTGCATCTGCCAAACCCAAATCCATTTTGCAAAGTTGGTGGTGATGATCTTCATCACATGTTTGAGCATGTCCTGGAAAGAGTATTGCTTCTTTGAGAAGGCCAGAGTCAAACATGAGTTTGGAGGGATGGTAGGAGAAATGACCCAAGATTATCTCCTTGAAAATCCAGTTATGCTTTGCATTAGAAAGCATTCAGTGGGATCAGACTTGAAGTTACAGAATGATCAAACTGAATCCACTGTGACAGAGATGAATATGAACATCAGCAACAGGAAGCACTGCTGAGGAGTGCGGTCGATGCAAACCTAGCTCCACAACATGTGGAAAATCATAGTACTGCAATTATAGAGCCACAAACTCTGCAAACTATAAAGGGAGCTAAAACTGTAACTGTGGTAGATCAACAAAACATGTACAAATGATGTTGAAGTGCCCTGCAATCTTGGAAAATATCCGTATTTTTTTCCCAAAAGTATGTCTTAATGCTTTGCCTGAGCTGCAGGTGTATGAGGCTATTGTGCAGAGATAGCTCTGACTGCGTGTCAAAGCAGTCTGAAATACACAGCAGAGGCAATCTTCAATTCTTGTCAATAAAACAAATTTTCAGTTTTCCTGTTGCAGTAAAAGTCGCAGGTACCTGAACTGCAGGTGTGCACTGCCTCTGCAGTCTTGCTAACTCCTGAAGCTGTTAACTTGCAGCACCTTAGAAATTTTTTTACTTGTTGAAATTTGATTATATCTAGTAAGTGCTTGAATAGTGACATTTCTGGGTCTGCCTGCCAATCTGATTATGGCTTTGGACACAGTTTACGTAGCTGTTGTGCTACACACATGCACACCTCTCTGTGCAAAGTAAAGGTGCTAGCAGGTAGGCACCCTGCTTCAACCGCAGTGGAAATGATACAGAGGCTCTAGCTTCAGCACTTACTGGAGATGGTGCTGAGGAGGAAACACTTAGGCTTTGCCAGAGTGTTTTCAGAAGTAAGCTTCAATGGTATGTGAAAGCTATATAATAGATATTACACTTCCTACCACTTGCAGCATTATAAAAGTGTAAAAAGCTACTACAGAAGGTGGTTACTGAAGAAAGCTTCCAAGAGTCACCTTTGAAAGAGGGCAGGGTGACATCCTTGGGGCTGTGCCAGAGCTCTGGTCCTGTTAGGGGCACGAATTGGGAGGAATATTTCTCCACTGGTGGTCACTATCTGAAACAAGACTCTGGGCTTGACAAACCTTTGGTCTGACCTGCTCTAGCAATTCTAGCCTTCTTTCATATTTATGTTACTTTTCTGCACCAATGTAAACTCCAGATTTGATATCTCTTATCTCTGTTTGACCAACTCGCCTGCTGTTATGGGCATGGTAGCTGCATTGTAGAAGAGTACACGTGACCATTCAGGATGTGAATCAAAATTCCCCATGTACCTGATTTCTGCACCCCACTAGCTGAGAGCTCTATTGTTGAATCAGTGGTAAAAGTACTCACTATTCAGTTATTTAAATGCTTGGGAGTTTTTCATCCATTATGTTGCATTTCAAAATGGAAAAAATTAGGATAGTCCTTTTCACCTTATGTCTAGTACTGTTTGTATCTGCAGCCAATTAGCCCCAAAGTGTGACAACAACATAGCACATGCTGCACCCAAGATTATCACCATTAGTATTTGGATGGATGTCTAGGGAAAGCCTACGTATACTTCAGTGATTAAATGTGCGTTGAGCTTGAATATAGCCAGTCATTACAAGGCTTCTCTGACCAAGAGCCTGTTAATGTTCAATGAAATTTTCCCTTCCTTTTCACAGATCTGCACCACAGAAGTGGAAGTTCTCATGACCCGCCTCCAACATACCTTCAAACAGGAGCTGAGTGGGGTGGGGGCTAGTCTAGAGAAAAGATGGAAGTTTTGTGGCTTTGATGGATTGAAAATGACTTGAGCTTCAGCGTGACTGATTTAACACTGAAAACAACAGCAGAACATGTGCATCAAGAAAACTTAGGATGCCTCTTACCTCTGTTCATGATGATTACCTTGCACGCATCACAGGCTCGGGTGGAATAATATGTAAGTGAACTCACAAGTCCAGAGCAGCACCTGGAAGAAAGTTCAAGTGGTGTAGCTTCTCTGATCAGTTATTTTGTTAACGATCAAGTGCTGTCTGATGTATTTTGTGGACAAAGTTCATGTCTGATATTTTTAAGCACAGCGTATTAACTATGTGTTTTGCCAACGTGTATGTGTTTTGTGTGCCCAAATCTCTCCTCCTGTACCTTGTTTCTACTAGTAATAACAGCCATAGACTGTTCTCTGAAGCAACAACAAAGAGCTGTTTTCTGATTTCTAGAACCACCAAAAGTGGAAAAACAGCTTTTTTTCTTTTAGACATTTATATGATTAAAAACTGAGCTCTGTTTAAACAGAAAAAGAGATTTAGGTGACTCAGAGCCTCTCTGAGCCTAACAATCAGTTCTTTTTCACACTATTTTCTCTACTAATGATTTAACAGTTAAGCTAATAGGAAGGCAGTGGTCACTAGCAGCAGCATGGGATCATGGCAGTGCCTCTTTGGGTCTGTGCATTGCAGAATCAGTCTGTAAATAATCTTTTACATGGGAAGGGTATTTAATTTTCTACTGATCTGTGTGGGGTGGAGGGCCTACTTCAGATCTGTATTTCACTAATGGCTTCTCCTTCTGGCTTACTGTCAAATTTTTCCACCCACTTTGCTTTCAAGACTGGGCTTCTAGAAGCGTTGGAGGCAGCACAGGCTTTTTGCCTCCTGAATCTCCCAAAGGCTGTTCCTCGTGTTCTTAGTAAACTCCAGGCTCTCCAACCCTGTGCAGAAGGTTAGTAAGATGTAGGCTAAAATGCTTTTTTTAAAAAAACAAACAAAAAACCTCTATCTTCAGAGGGCTCTGGGAGTGGATGCCTCCTGGAGCTGGAGCAGCTAGCAGGGGACCTGTGCACAGGTTGTTCCAGCACAGATAGTGGGAACGGGTGAACCGAACCTTTCAGTTTGGGACCTAGCTGCCTGCCTGCCAGCGGCCTGCCTGCTCCTGACATGGAAGGATTGCGACACTGCAAGCAGCTGTAAACCCTTTTAAAGAAATCCTCTGTGAATATTTGTGTCACTGCAGCTGGACATTGTATTTTTAAGGAATAAACATTTTTTTAATGTTCAAGTCTTGTCCTTGCTGCCTTCTTTTCTCATCTAACTTGCGTTGCCTGCTGTTGGGAAGGAGGTTAACTCCATCGGTAAGGTGAGACCAAGTTCTCCAAGAACCTGGAGCTTCAGTGTCCTTGCGGTAGACATCTACTTTTCAGTCTCTACACCATGGCATGTCTAGATGTCAGACTTCCTGCTCTGCACATCCTAGTCTGCTGCTCCTTGAAAAGACTGGAGTTGTGTTCGTCACCTTTCAGTCCTGTGGCCTGGGGCAGTTTTAGGTGCAAGGTTACCCACTCTGGAAAGCCGCACGTATTGACTCATAGAGGTGTTGGGGTTCGAGTCTGTGCAAGACCTCTGAGCCAGAATCCTCAAAAAATCCAGCTCTTTTCAGGCAAGGGGGCAACTACAGCTGCTTGGAAGAAGAGCAAAAATCTACTGCTGGTAGCAAACTAATGCAGGAGAAGAGAGGTTTAGGGTTATCTCCTAGCTGACACGAAGCTAGATAGAAAATGGCTGGGCAGGACATAGCTTCACCTGTACCAAAATGCAACCAGGCTATCGGTGCTTAAATTGATGAAAGCTATAGGAGGATTTAAAAACTGAAAGGACAGCAACACAAAGACATGCACTCAGGGCTGACGTGAATACTAAGGGCAAAGTAAAAGGTGTGGTCTAGAGAAAAGATATGACAGAAGTCAGGTTTAGGAAAGAACAGTTTGAGCAAGTACAAATCCGCTTGGAGCAAGAAAGTAAGTTTGCCTGTGTAAGTACTCTACAGCTGCTCCTGCCACAAAAATGAGAAGCCCCAGAGAAACCCATGCTGATGCAGCAATGGCGTAAGTATTAGAGAGAGCAAAATCTCTATGCTTCTCAGGTCTTAGTGGTTGGGAAGAAGGATTTGAGCCAGAGGGAAGGTGTAGCTCTTTCCTGGATGGTTTGCAAGAAAGGACTTTCAGGATTTGTGTAATCCTAGAAAAGAGTTCAGTCATGCAGACTCCTCCATGTATTTAAGCACTTAAGACCTCAGCCATCAACAAGTGCGAACTTATTTCTCCTGTGGCAATGGTTTAAGCAGCTTCTTACTGCTTTCTGCAATCTCATGTTTCAAGTCTTTAATTCTTTCCACAGGAGGAGGGTGCTTAATTATTTTCTGTTATCTTTGATTTGGGATTGTGACCAGAGCTGTTTATAATTTATTTTTGGGGAACCCTCTTAGCTGGGGGTTTTGCTACAAAGTGTGACAGCTCCACCAGCAAGTTGGGATCTGAGCAGCCTGGAGTGCATCATACCTTCATGGGCAGGAATCTTAAAATCCCTGTTATTCAGAAGAAGCAGCTTTGAACCCTCCTATGCTTGGAGAGAGTCCTTAATCAGACCTCTTTCCAGCTAAGAGGTGACCGCTATGCCAGCATCGCCCAACGTTTACTGATGCCCACAGGAGCTGGGCTTCAAAAACCCTTCCCTGAGGTTTTCCAAAATGCATGTTCCCACCTGCAGGTGAATTCAATGTGTCCCAGACAGCCAAGCATACCCAGAGCTGTTGTGCAGACCAAATATGGATCCTGCCTGCACAACAGCTGGTCTCAAGAGCTTTGATTCCTTCTTTGCCCTTCTCTGAACTTCTTCCAGTTCTAGGACATACCTTTAAGGTGGGATCTGGAGCTGTGCATGGTAGTTGAGATGTGGGTAAAGGATGAATTTTTGTGATGGCAGAATGATGTTCTCTCTTTAGGTGCCACTATAAGGAGCTGTGCAAGGGTTGTCTTTATACTGGTGACACAATGACCGACTGCCTGGAGATGGTATAGGGACAAGAGAAAGAAGAGTAGGGAGCAGAGAGAAGCCCATGAACCATGCTCAGTGACTCTGCATTGTGTAGAAAATGCATGACACATGCAAGAAATCTTTAAGTAAGCACATTTCAGCAGTATTCCTAAATATCAGTACAGCTAGTGAGTCAGGGCAAACAGCTATGAAACACTTCCTCCATATATGCTGGTCGCTTGTGATGTTTTGTTAAACAGTCACTGAATTCAAGGTCTATGACCTCCTTCCCTCTTCTTCAGAGCAAATGGAGTTTGCTAATTATGGCAGTATTTTGGGTGGATGTTAAGAAAAATAATGTTGTGTGTTTAAGGGAAGCCAAGAGAGGCATGTAGGGGCTCTGGCTGTGTTTTGCAAGTAGGGTTTTTTCGAAGAAGGGCAAAAGGAAAAAAAACAGGAATGGCAATTGGCTGTGTCAGTGTGCTTCTGGGGTGCACAGAACTGGTGGAGAGCCACAAGAGTAAGGAGGGTGCTTTTGCCTCGTTGCTTTTTCTCCTTGCTGAATCACAGGCTTGTATTCACTAGTTTAGGAATGGTTCTGGTGCTTTTTGTCTGCTCCCTTTCAAAGGCCAAACACTAATTATGTACAGGAGGCTCATCTTGTTGCATTGGGGTTCTTGTAGGTCACTGCATCCCTGCTGTCACCCTCATTATCACTGGTGTGCCCGAGCTCTCGGCACTGCAGAATGAGCCAGCCCTCTGGTAGTGGATGCCTGCCTGGGCAGAGACCCATGGCCTGCACATGATGCAGCTGACTGGTTTGCTGTTAGCTACCAGCGTGGCAGCTTTAAGCCCTATGGTGTTTGGCATTTGCCCATGTGGGACAGTGTCGATGCTTTGTGAAAAAAGAGCTGGGGTATGTGAGCAGGGCAACCAAGACAACCTGGAGGTTCCTGCACTGCAGGTGGTGTATAGGTGATGTGGCTCTTTCCATGCTGCAATGTGCTGTGCTTTACAGACTCACACCCTGCGCTTGGAGCAGAAGCTGGAAGTCACCTTGCATTCATCAGTGAGATGGACCCATGAGCACATCTGAACTTCATGTAGCTTGAATTGCTACGTGGAAGATGGGTCTAGCAATCCTGCTGGGGACAGGAGGGCTGCCATTGAGCAGAGGCTGAATGTGGTGGGACATCCTGTTCAGGACCCCATCTCGCATTCCTGTCACCAGGAGAGCAGCTCCAGCCGTAGAGGAACAGCAGAGGCCTTGATGGTGTTGGGGAGGGGGAGAGGAGGGTCCCTTTGCATGGGTGAAAGCTGCTCTGTTAGCATTGTTGTCAGCTGTGAGACAAGTCCCAGATCAGTCTCGTTGCTCCAGTGCTTGACCTACCATGCATCTCTGTGGGCAAGCCTGGGGCAAAGGCAGGGGCTGTAAACATCTCCCCTCTTTTCTGAGGCAGGAGCAGAGTCACTCCTCCATTAAACCTCATGCTGGCAGTCACTGATTTTCACGCTGTGAGGGGACCTGTGCAGTACATTCGCCAGCTGGCTTCCCCTCTGCCCAGAGCAGTAACGTATCCCCCCAGGGCACTGCGCCACATCTGGGGGACAGATCAGCTCAGTGTCTCCCCAGCTGTGCACAGCAGCAGCCACTGCTGCAGCAGGACCGCCAGCTCTTGGGAGAACTGGAGCAGCATGGCTTTGCCCAGGGAATGTGCCATTGCACCCACATCAGTATGTCACAGACTGGGAGCCTGGCCTGTGGCGCAGGAGGCACCAATTCTTGGTGTGAACGTTGCACGTCTTGTGGGTTGCTGTTTGTTTGTAAGGCCCTCCAGGGCCTGTAATCCACCACATAAGACACATTGTACACCACGCTAACTGTACATCTACCCTGCCAGGCCTGTGAGCTCTTCAAGGCGAGGGTTTTGTTGAGGCACATGCAGCCTCTTGGACCCACTGTGGATGCAGAGGACAGCCCTGGGCTGTGTGCCTGGCCCAGCCTGCCCAGCCTGAACCATGCTGGAGACTTGGGCATTTCAAAGATGCTGAGATGGAGCAGTTCAGAGGTCTGCATGGAGAGTCATGGTGAAATCCCTTCATCGACTAGCACCCGAGCAACAAATTTCCCTTTCAGGTTTCCCCTGCCGGAGTGTCTAGTGCTTTGGCAGATGACTTAATTATTGGTAACTAGGGGTAGGGAAAGTATAGGGGTAGTGGCGATTGAGCAACAAGCCTTTCTGCTAGGGAACAAACATTGTCGGGCGTGGGAAGTGCTGTTCCTTTCCATTTAACCCTGCCCTCTATCTCCACACTGTGTTTCTGGCTCTCATTTCTCTTGGCAGGAAATTCATTTTCTCATCACCCCTCTCGTCCCCGCGGCTGCATTCAGCTGCAGCCTTCTCCTCTCCACCACTTCTTTGCTCCTTATCCTCCTAGCAGGCAGGGAAGGCTCCCCTCACCCTCTATACGGGGCAGGACATGGCCGAGATGCTGCTTTCAAAATCATCATCTTGAAGGAAGAGAAAGGGGCCCAGGCTGTCACCGATCACACTGCGTGGAGAAAGCAAGGAAGGTAAATACAATTCCTTTGCTCCATCTGAAAAGAGGGCAACTTTGCTGCTGAAAATGGGGGAGCAAATGTAGCTCTTTGGGAATAGAAGGGGCAGCTGAGTCAAGCTTTTCCCATGAGACTTACTTAACTTAAAAAAGTCCTAGTCCTAAAAATAAGCGTGGAAAGTTAGTGCAGAGAGCAATTGCCGTGTTAATGCCCTCTATGAAATGGCAAGCTGGCGATGGTGTCATTTTGTAGGGCTGTTCTTGCAGGGCTTACAGTAGGGCCAGATAAACAGCTGTGTGTCCTCACTTCTCCTTCCTGCTTTCTCTCTGTTCTTCTCCCTTCTCTAATCAGGTTTCCTCCTGCTTTCCCTAAGGCAGCTGCATCCTCAGTGACTCTGTGCTCAGACCAACCCTGTAGCTCGGGCAGTGGCTGTAAATGTGGCCTCTGGCGGTTCTGTCCGGAGCTGTGAGCCTCACAGCAGAAAGGTAATTTCCTTTGGGCCACCTGGCTTGAGGGCTTTTCTGTCCCATCTGCTGCATCTGCTGGTAGCGGATCAGTTCACGGGCTGCTGGGAAGACCCACGTGAGCCCCCTGCTTAGGCACAAATTCTGCCTGTCCCTGTTTTTTTTTCAGCAGTCAAATGTTACAAAAAGCTGTATGGAGTTCAAGACTGCGGGCCTCTGCCGGGCCTCGCTGGGGAGGCATCGCCTTGGATTAAGCTAAGGGGGTCAAAGAAATCTGCATGACTAAACAACAGATTTTGCTGTTGTTTAATAATTTAATAATGAAGACGCCCCTTTTCAGGTAGGCCCCCTTGGGCTGTGCTTGACCTAGAAGTTAAATATTGCAAAATCAGGTATTATGACTCTCTGGCCCCTGAGCTGCAAACTTCACACAGGAGTCAGTGCTAAATCCAGTGGCTTGGAAGATTAGCTGCAATGTTAATAGCATACCACAGCTCTTCCTGGGTTATTTAGCCATGAGTCCAGTTGTAGTAGACAGTCACAGGCATCTGCATACCCCAGTGGCAAGTTTTAAGCATACAAAGGTGTTGAGCTGCAACCAAAAAACTTGGCTATGTTGCATCTCATTTTTGTCATCACATCCATGCAGAGGCACTAGTTTTTGCAACAAACTTGAAATAGTTCAAGAATATCTTTGGCTTTGGCTTAATTCCCTTTATGGTTGCCCTTTTGTGGAGCCTCATAACTTCTTCTTTTTTTTTTTTTTTTGAATTTACATAACTTTCTAAATCTCCTTAAAAATTGAAAATGTGGCCAAATCAAACACTGCCACAGACAAAATTCCTCCCCCAGGCAGAGGGGACAGAGGTGCTCAGTTCATACCGTGCTGAGACTAATACAAGAACTTGCACAGACTATCTTCTGTTGCGCTGCCCGGACCAGCATTCCTGGGCATTTTCACCCTTAGCACTGGATCTAGGATATTTCCAGTTATTTATTTCTTTGCTATTGCTTTGAAGCCCTCCTTGGGAAGTCTCCTTCTGTATCCTGTACTCAGACCACATGTCTTTTCTGTGTACATGCTGATAACCTGGTTTCTTTCTTCCATTTACTACTGCTTTTTGCTCTTTGTACTGTGCCTCCGGTTTGCTGGTGCCAGAGGAGGCATTGCTGGGCACACTAGCAGAGTCGGGGTTGCTGGCAGGCTCCTGAGCTCTTGCAGCAGGAGGAGCAGCACTCCCAGGCAGCCGCTGTGACCGTCTCAGAGCAGGCACCGAGGTTAGTGCGGGAGAGGATTGGGGGAGTTGGTGTGAATCTGTCTTTGGCCTTTTCAGGACGCTGGAAACAACAGGGAGAAGAAAAGATGCAAGAGAGGAAAGCTCGGTGGCGACTACTGCCTCGAGGCTGATGAAACTCTTTCTTGCTGGAGATAGGGCAGTGGAGTGTTCAAGCGAAACCTGCCCAGGGCTATTTGCTATTAGCTGTAGTTCTTTCTGTAATGAGAGTAAGGGCTGTAATGATGAGGTTTTGGAGGCATGGGTCAATACTGTAAGTGAATGATTTAGAAGAAATGAAGCTCAGTGTTAAGTGTTGAATTAAAAAATAAAAATTTAAAACAGGGAAAAACAGTAGAGAAGAACAGCTTAAATAAAATAAGGCCTTAAGTCATATTTAATGGAATGTGTCCTGATTTTCAGGTTTTAGAAGTTTTATATGACTAAAAAAACCCCCCATGATCTAGTCCTTTTATTCACCCTAAGGGCAAACTGCTAAACCTACATTTCTGCAGAGTGGAAAATGTCCATTTAGTCTCTCCCTGACTTAGGCAACATATTGTAAGAGGCAAGAGGGAGTGGTGGTGTGCATGCTGCCCATATGCTCCTGGGTTAAATAACCACCATAAACAAGCCTGAGTCAGAGCCATTCTGCAGCTGCTCTTGGGAATTTGCCAGTTCTCAGTTACTCCTTGTACCTCAGGATCTAGTGCATGACAGGAGCTGAAGACTTGGGTGAATGAGAGGAGTGGTATGTGCCCGCAGAGCATCCTACAAAGACTGGTCTGAGCCTGGTAGCTCATCCCAACCCCTACTGCCCGAGCAGCTGGTTATGCTTGTGTTGAGCTGCAGTCAGGAGGTAAGGAGTAGCATTCAGCTGATTTTGTATGAAAATGAATTGCTGGTGCCCATTTTTGTTAATGTAATGTTCAAGTATGAGAAGGTCCCCACAAGATTCAGGCACCCTCACTTGGTGGGGCACGTTGGAGGGCAAGGGTGAAGTGAGCTGGGAAATGCTCAGGTTGCCACAGTGGCCAAAAACTTTTCATTAAATGTCACTGCTCCAGGAGGGGAGTGAAGAAGGTCTGAATTTGAAGAAACCTAGGGCCAATCCTGATGTCGCCACAAACCTATGCAGCTCAGGGTTCAGTCTGCAGGTGCAGTGTGAGGATGTGCTGGGATAGAGGGACAGCCCCGGCTGTGTATATTTGCTGAGCATCTCTCAGATGGGTGAAAGAGAGAAAGAGAAGCATGTTAGACACAATGTTAGACCAAGTAGGGCTAAGTGCTGCTTACTTGTGTTTCTCTCACATGAGTTTTCATTGAGCTTTGGAACCACATTATCCATCTGGGTTTGGTAAGCAGATAGTTGAACTTGCCTCCATCCTGACTTTGCTCACATGAAGCATGGTTCAGGGGCTGACACTAGCCAGGAACTGTATTTCAGGATGTGCTAATCAGGACGTGCCCCATTTTATGTACATGAGCTAGTCCAAGACCTGCTGGTCTTGGGCTTCACGTGGAAGAAGATGTGGCCAGAACTGGCAAGCAATGAAGTGCCTTGAGGAGCCCATGGGGTCTTGGGAGCCAGGGCCAAGATCCCCTGCACCCTCTCCAATGCCTCCAAGCCCTTCACTTGGAAGCTCAAGGTGAGATGATGTGGCTAGGGACACCTGGAGATCAGCAGCCTCTTTAGAGAGCTAAAAGAGGGAGCAAGTGTCCTCTGCACACTGGGAAGATGCTGCATGGCATTATCAACAGCTTTTCTCCCAGAATAAATGTGTCAGTGATGTGCTTCTGACTCTTTTTTTATTTTTACATATTTGCTTTTCAGAGGAACTGCATCTCAGCTCTTCTGCCAGGAAACAGCACCAAAATGCAACCCGTGCCCCTGCACAGCCTTTCAGAGTTGGAAAGAGCCAGTCTGCAAGAGCTTGCCCTCTACCAACTGCA
Source organism: Apteryx mantelli (assembly GCF_036417845.1). NCBI lineage: Eukaryota > Metazoa > Chordata > Aves > Apterygiformes > Apterygidae > Apteryx > Apteryx mantelli. The sequence goes on from NC_089990.1 coordinate 26,703,729, forward strand.
GGAAAAGCTGCTTGTTGGAGATCTCAGCCTGGCTAAAGGTAGAAGATGGGAGAAAACAGTCCTGCTGAGGGAGGGCTGGCATCTGAGCCATTATTACAACTCACCCCCACCCACACTTCATAACATGGGATGATATTTATGGGATGATATTTGTGACACCTACTTATGACTTTTGGTTCATTTTATTTTTTCTTCCCTGCTTTGGTCCGAGCCTCCAAGGTCTCATCAGCCTTCTGAAGGAGGCTTTGTGCATCCATAGGAGTGTGAGAATGTGACCTTGCCTGTTGTCTGCTTTTGAGTCTCCTAATCCAAAACAGATGCAACAAGACTTGGCAAGGTCTTCCAGTGGGGCCATATTAATGCTGTTGGGATGGGACACTTTGCTTTGTGGATTAATGTTCAGCACAAAGTCCTGATGCTGAGATAGGGCTTATGTAAGGCTAGAAGATGTGCTGCTGAAATTAATGGTCAGATAAATATAGAAGCTCCACAGGGACTGTGATCCTCTGTCTTGACCTATATAGGAATACAGCCATTTTCTGGTTTCCCATAGCTACCTCCATCCCCTGTGATGGCTGGGATATATGCTCAGATGTCTACACATCTAACCAAGCAAGTACAGCTAGCGAGGGACCAACTGACTCCTTCCAAATTGTACTTGTTACTCAAGAGTTGACAGGAGACCAGCTTCAAATGCCTCCTCCCTGGGCCATATTTTGGTATCATGGCAGGGCAGAAGATGCCTATAGCTCACTAGTTGTACAGTCGCATGTTCTCAGCAATGTGGGGGCAAAGGGACCTCAGGGGGTCACCAGCCCCACTGCATGCTCACAGCAGGGCTGTTGCCAGCACCCGTCCAGGGTGGCTGGGGCTGAGACCCCCCAAGGATAGAGCCTCCCAGCCTCTCCAGGGACCTGTCCCAGCACCGTGCCACTCTCCTGGGGAAGGTGCTTTTCCTAATGCCCAACCTCAACCTCACACTGGACAGTGAATAGGTACCAGAGGGTAACTGCACCTACTTAGTAGGAGTGAGAGCCGAGTTTTTTCCTGTTTTAATTAATATTTCAAAGATTTTGTGCAATGAAATAGCTTCAAGAAGAGAAAATGAGAGAACGCTGCCCGCCCCTCCCCCCCATTCCCAGAACACCCGATTGACCTAGGGCTGCAGCACCATCCACCACAGGCCATATCACAGTCCCTGGGGGGCTCTGGCCACATACCTTTTTTTTTTTTTTGAGCTGTTTTGATCCTGGTTTCAGTGATACCCTGCAGCAGTAACTTCTCTAGGGAACAGTGCAGTGCAGTGCAAAAAAGTTCCCTTCCTTCCTTTTACATGTGCTGCATTTTGTTCATTGGGCTCCTCTCTTCCTGCAGGATAAGCACAGGGTACTGAAGAATCCTGGTCTTCATCCTTGTGTGTATTTAGGCACTACCTTCACCTGATCTCTGAAGGAAGCAATTGCTGTCTGGTGAATTCCTCTATCCTTTGGTCCATCTTTGTGTCCCTTAGATCTCTACTTGCTATTACTTTTTTGCAGTTGGCTGGGGTCAGTGTAAGATTCCAGCTGAGGATTAGGTATTAAAATATTGCACCGGAAACATTGCATTCCCATCTCAGTGTTTTAAAGAGAAGCTTACAAAATTAGGAAATGCCTGAATTTGGGCTCTGTGGTCTCTGGTCCATGCACTGACCTGTACTTGTTCCCCAACAGCTGCCAATGCGAAATTCCTGCCTTCTTTAATAAACGCTTATTGAGCAGTTGTTATTATTTCCCTAAAGGAAAAAGTGTTCAGCACCTCTTTTAACCCTCACTTCTCCAGGGAGGGCCTAGACTATCAGGAACACAAGGTGTGCAGCCCCTTGTGAACCATCCTTCGGGGCAGCCTTCAGCTGGTTCAGCTTGTGGCTGCTCTTCTCCTTCCCGTGGTCCTTGCATCATTCTGTCCCAACAAACTTCAGCAGCATCTGAGACCTTAACAGCAAATAGCCTCTTCAGGATGGCCCTTTTCAGCTACAGAGGAAACACAGAATGAGCACTACATCTCATTTTGGCCAGTCCTGCAGGAACAAGTCTGTGGTTCAATCAGAAAGATGAAATCTTTGGAGGATGTACAGCATTAAGCTTGTGGTAATATATCTCAGGAAAAAGTGGATGACTTCATCTCCTGGGTTTGTAGTGGGTCATATGCATTACTCCGTCTTGGAGATACCAGCTCAGGTTTTCTGGAGAAGGGGCTCATGATGGTTTCTGTAATATTTGTTGCCTCCCGGTTTGTTTCTGTCAAACTCTTAAGAAATGAAGTATCCTGAAACACAATCTTCTCCTTCAGACAGAGAATCTACACTGCATCTGGCCAGGTGCATGTGCCCTGCACTCAGGATACAATTTTCTAGACTTTCAGCTGGCTTTCTCTTTCTCTTTCCTCTTGACTGGCGATGGCAACCCCTTTTTTGGACAGGCCTTTTATACCCTTTAGGAGTAGAAAGTTATTGTGATGTTCTGCCTCAGTGCCTTGTATCACCCCTGCTGGGTCTGTGGTGAAATTGTTGAGTTTTGCTGGCCTTTTGTTTCCTTATCTGGGTATTTTGTGGCTCCAGGTTGTACTCTGTCTTCTTGCTGTCTGGTCATTTGAATGAAACAACACATATGATGCTGTGTAATAATTAACCTATGCTATTCTTTTATGCACATACTGTTCATACCAACTTTAATAGTTCTCTTCCAAATCTTACTAAATAACCCAAACATTTATATAAACTGTGTCTAAGAAGAGAATTCCTTAGAATAAGGAACAAGCCAGAATGGATGATGCACCCTAGAAAGGATTTAGAGTGTATAATGAATGAGTTTTCAGTTCATTACTGTGGCAAAAAATGCTGACTGCAGTCCTTGGATGTACAAATTGGGGAATACTTAGAAATGGGGTGTGACTCTCTAGGACCAGTATGGGATTTCTGAATGGTATGTATTTTGTCTAACTTTACTTGTCTATGCTCTGTAAATCATTCACAAAAATTTTTCCAGGGCTGCATTTTTTTCCAGTAGTGAGACCAGATCTCTGAGACTGAACTGAGTTATCTTTCCAAGTCATTAAGTAATCACTAGGACATCACCATTAATATAGGGTCATGCATAACACGAAGACAGAATATAAAGGTGACCAGAACAGTTTTAAGCTACAACCTTTGGACAGCTAAGATTTTTCCACTGGCCTTTTGTGTGTGAGAACCCATTTGATGGCTGCTGTTCTCAGCCAAATTTTTTGTCCTGCCCACCACCATCTTCCAGAGCATGTCCCATACGCAGACTATGTTTGGTAGCTATTCTAGCATCAGGAGTTTCCTTCAGCTGGGTGTAGGAAGCTGGGGTGCCACCCAAAAGATCAGCTGTGGTTCATTTTGATTCTGCTGAGTAATGCCAGTTAATTTGTTGGCTGTCTGGTGGTTCCTTGATCATTCACCCTAAGTTGTAGTTGTTGTGCATTGCTGGATTACTCCTTCAGGCTTGTATCTAGGAAGGTGATAGTAAGGCATGGCTGGGGGGCTGAAGAGATTGCTGTGGGTGCAGTGGGGAGATGTAGAGGGTGGGATGTAGGGAATGGGGGGAGTGTGTTGCCCTTGTCTGTCATGTCACATGTGGGGCCAAGGGGACCTGGCATCATTGCAGAAGAGGTAGAAGGATGTGGGGATGTTGGAGAGCTGTGGTATTGGGGGAGGACTCACAGGAGATGCTGTGGTACTTGTTTGGGGTTAACTCACTGCTGGGCACCTGCACGTGGGGAGCAAGCTTACAGCGGGGAAATAGTGATGGGTCTCAGCCATGCTTGCATCAAGCAGCCCCTCTCTCCCTGCTGTTGTGCACATCAATAATCCTCAGGGATGTGCCCCATGGCAATGAAAGTGTTCCTGGGCACATGGTTGGGAGGCACTGGAGTGACAGCAAAATAGGCACTTTGCAAGTGCGTATTGTTGCTGCTAGCCCTGATGGTGAGAGTTTTATAGGGCTGTGGTCTGGGCCAGATGGTATGAATCTCACACTTCAGGGGTGTCTTTAACCCAAGGCTATAGTCTGGCACCATGAGATCCTGCCGTCTGGATGCTGGGGTGCAGAGAGGTCCCCTCTGCTCCTCAGGAGGGAGGTGGCCCCTCTCTGGGGCTGTTTCCCCTGGGTAGCTGGTGTCCGACACGCCAGCCTGCATGGCCCCAGGCTTCCCCTCTGGACAACGGCTAGGGACCTCCCTCCAGGCACTCAGCATCCCTTTGCCCAAGTGAGATGCCTGTGGCTGTGCTGAGGGTGCAGGTCAAATGTGTTAAGAGGGGGCCGTTCTAAAGCAGACATGTCGCATAACTTTTGCTTTCTTTTCTCCCTGTAGTTGGCCCTAAAGGTAGTAAATCTATCCGCCAGAAACTGGAGAGCTTTTCCAAGGAGAAGAAAGGTGAGCAGCTTCCCTTTCACCTAGACTTTGGGCCCTTGATGGCAGAATTGGCGATTTTTGATGGAGCTGAACTGCGAGGTGCAGCCTGCCTAAATTCAATAAGATACATTGTCCCATGTTGTTTTGCTTTTCTCCAGAGTAGCGTGTGTGCATTGTAATGGTATGTATACAAACATGTGAGAGTGTATGGAAAGGATGCATGTGTGTGTAGGAATGCACTGATGCATTTATATGGATGTACACAAACATAGGTATAAATATTTATTTCTACCTGTGTATTCCACCCCCAAATCTCACTGCTTTTGGGTTCTGATTTTATTGTCCCTTGAACAATGTCAGCCACAAACCTGGGGAAAACAGAAGTGTAGAGCATGGTCTAGTGGGAATTAACAGTCACTGTTTTTTCTTCATATGAATATAAGTCCACTCAAGGACATTATTAAGCAGCAGGCTGATATTTTACAAAAGGAATTCCTTTTTCACATGACTCATGTTTCAGTTGCAAAGCCCCTTGGCCTAGGGTGGAAGTGGAGGTTGGAAGTAAGACAGGGGTCTCCTTGAATCTACAAGCAGGTGCGGCGGGGGGGAAAGGTTATTTGGGAAAAATGCCGTGAGTATCAAGACTGTCACCCTTGAACAGACACAGCTGATGCAGGTTATTTCAGCCAGGCATGCACATGTTCTTGGCAGCTGGCCTATGCTAGTGCTACTCCCTCTTGTTTTTGCTGCTAGCAATACTTTTCCATTTGTCCTGTGTTTCTCCCTAGATGGCTCTCCTCAGACTTTTGGGATCCCACTCTTCCAAGTCATCGACAATGATCGCGCATACAAGCAACTGCAGGAAGAAGTGAAGAGCAGTCGCCGGCTCTGCTTGGAAGTAGAAGCGACAGTGATAAGATTTCGGGCTCAGATACAGAAGAAGTCTCCACTGGGCAGAAGCTGTGGGCTGGTACCCTGCAAGGTGTTCTCTGAGGAGCCACTTTCCCCCACTTTTCTTGATAACAGCTCCTGGAACCAGCGAAGGGTATGATTGCAAAAATGAACTAAACTGTGTGGCAATTTCATGCTATGATGGCACTGCAAGTTGGGGAAGGCCCTGACTTCAGCAATTAACGTGTTTTCCCAGGGTCTTGTCTCTATGAATGTGAATTATTCATGCTGTGTGCTGGGTTGGTCCCTGTCTGCTCTCAAGGAAATGGAATGGACAGGGTTCACATGCTCAAGGGACCACTTCCACCCAAAAGATGGATGATGAAGGGTGCACCACTGTCTGCTGGCCCAGCTCTTATCAAGTCTGAGAGCTGAGGAAAGCCAAGGTTACTGAAAAGACCTGGCCACGGTGCCAAAAGCTGTGGGAGATGGGTATAGATTCATCATCAGTAGTGTGGATTTTTCTGCTCATCCATTGCATCAAGGCTTGGCAAGCAGCACTGTGAACAGATGTGATGTTCCGTGTCCATGGAACAGCCACCTCTTTGGCTGAATTCTCATCAGAAGTTGTGGCCGCTGATGGTGGGTCATGTTGGCTCCCTGGCCTCACAGCAGGGTGAGACCCCTCACTACTGTGGGAACATCAACCATGTCTCTGAACTGCTGTGCTTTCACTAGTGACTCCCCTTGCATCAAAGGATAAGGAAGACAGTGCAGCTGGTTGGCCTTGGCCACCTTCTTCTTGGTATTAATCTTGTTTTCTGTGAGGTGAAGTGAGTAATAGCTCAGGTTTGGTTTGCCTCATCTCTTTGGAGCAGAGCCCCAGGCCTGCTTCTTGCTAAGTGCCTGTAACTCTTGGTGTAGAGCAGCTCCAATACAGGTAACTAAATCCAGCATACTGCACAGTCAAAGATGAAAGATGTGGGGATGTTTCCTCTTTCCCTGTGTCAGCTTGTAACATTGACTGTGCCCCATTAGGAAGGCTGTGTTTAGAAACATGTCACACTAGGAGCAGTGTGTATAAATGGATGCTTGGGAGATGAAAGGTCTCTCTGTGGTTCTCTTGCAGCCCAAGGTAGGCTCTTTGTAGACCTGTTTGTTCATTCAGAAGTGATGCTTGCCTTTCCCACAGACCTCTGAGGTCACAGCAATGACGGCGTATTGTGATCTCGTGGGGTAGTTCCTGCCACCCTGCAAATTGCCTTTGTGCTCTATCTCAGGGGGCAATGTCCGTGGACTCCATCACCGATCTGAGTGACAACACTTCCAAGCTGCTGGAGGCACTGCAGTTGTCACATCCCCATGAGCTGGATCTGCGGAGAAGCCGGGGCAAGAAAAAGATGCTGAGCCTCAACCCTATCACTTGGCAGGTCCCAAGGATTGTGGACAGATGTTGCCAACACATTGAAATGCACGGTAAAGAAGCATTTCTTTCTAGCCAGATGGCCAGTCCCAGAATAGATACACAGTAAGTGCTCAGCTGGGGCAATTTGGCCTCACAGTTTCTAGAGACCAGAGGAAGCAGCTGATTTTTGGGGCAGATTGCACTGCCATCTCCTGCCCCTCAGGGAGAGTTCTCTGAGCTAGATGCAGCCTCTGGACAGAGAGGGAAATGTCACCCATGCGTATCAGTGTCCTACTCCTGGTGTGTTCTGGCCTTAACTCCCCTGTGAATTCAGTGCATAGCTCAAAGTGACGGTAAAGGTGAGTTCTTGTCCCTGACCCACAGATTATTAATCCCAGGTAAATCTCATGGTTCCAAAACTTTTATTTTTATCTTCTCTTTATGGAAGCGGAGAAGGACAGATGGTCCCACATGCAGTATAACAGAACTGTTTCCATGATGCTAACCTGCTTGGGGTGTTCTGAGGACCAGTCAGGGCTGTGGGGAGTTGTGTGCATGCAGAGCATTAATCTGTCTGTTTCCCAGGTCTCCAGACAGTGGGCATCTTCCGCGTTGGGAGCTCCAAGAAAAGAGTTCAGCAGGTAAAGTGAGACACTTACTGCAGCTTCTGTAGCGGTACTGCATTCAGAGGACTGACTCTTGTATGACAGGGAAATGAATAAAGCAGACATTGGCATGCAGAGGTCTAAAATATCACAGGCACATCCTGGAGCACTGACAGTCTGTAAAATGTTGCTCAGAAAGTACAGGGAGACACAGTGGTCCAGCTGCCAGCCACTGGAGCCTTCCCCCAGCCATAGAGAGAAGGCTTCATTCTGCTTTATGTCTCCAAGCTGCCTTTAGCAGATAAGCTTGTGGTCCCTGGTGGGCATTTCAGAGTTTCCTGTGGGCTCCATTCACCATCCAGGAGCTCCTGGTCCCCTGGTCCTCCTTGCGGCAGCAGCAGGCTATCAGGTTCTGGCAGGTTTGCCTTCTCTGGACATCCCTGCATCAGGGCGGTGCAGCCAGCCAGGGAGGTAGCCAGTGGCCAGCCAGCTCAGGTACTGATCATGGCTCATATAAAGAGAAATAACTGATTGTTGCTTTTATTCTTCTCATTTTCTCCATTTTCAAGCTGAGGGAAGAGTTTGACCAAGGATTGGATGTTTTCTTGGATGAGCGCCAAAGCGTTCATGATGTGGCCGCTCTGCTCAAAGAGTTTCTTCGTGACATGCCGGATTCATTGATTCCCAGACAACTCTATGAAGCCTTTCTCAGCACAGCATGTAAGTACCCAGGATGTGTTGCTTCCACTCTGCATAGTCCGCCCACCAGTCTCGGTTTTGTAAGGAAAAAAGATCTGTGAGGAAATTTAGTTCTTGTGCAATTGCCTGGCTCAGTCCCAGGCCCCAGCACAATTCAGTCTGCGCTACACAGGAGTTCAGCCCAGCTGTGCTGGCATTCCTTTGCATGTTTGCACTATCTGTAAGGGAGTCCTTGCAAATGCTCTGCTCAGGTCTGCCTACCCTCCTCGTTTCAGGTGACTGAGTTTTTAGGCACACTCCACAGCCCCCATCCTCAGTCTTTCCTGGTTCCCTTCATCATCTCTTTGCTTCCCTTTTTCCATCCTTATCTCCTCAGATTTGATTCCTCAAATCCTTGAATCCCTGCTTCCACATAAAAACTGAGCAGCTGAATACCAATGGGCTTGCTTCAGGTGCTGTGCAATGTCAGGGAGCAAGACAGGGCACGTGGTGTAGGGAACAGATGCGTACAGGGGCTTGCAAGAATGTATGAGGCAATTTTCTGTTCTCCAGCCCAAGTACCTAAGCATACAGCACATCTACACTGCAAAGCAGGTGTACAATCGAACCTGTCCTTGTTGAAATCACCCCCAGAGCAAAGGCATCAGGCTACAGTCATGTCTGCTAGTTGTCTTGGGCATGTAGCACTGAGTTCCTTCAGGGTAAATGTATCCTGAGACTGGGGCATGTCTCAGCACGGGATCTTCTCAGAGAGATCAGAAAAGCCTGGATAGTGATGAAGATGGAAGACTGGCTGCAGTGCCCATCTTTTCTATTTGTGCAGTGCTGTACTTTGAACAACAAGCAGTAATGGTCTGTATCTCAGCAGGTGACAGGGGAGACCTGGATCAAAGGAAAAAAACAGCAAATAGACTCCCAAATAAAAAGCAGGCCAGTACAGCATCCTAGCTGGAGGTGGCTGTGCTGTCTCTACTTTATAGTCTTTTATTTAAAGTCCTAGATGTAGAATTTGCAGAGTTATATATGTACTCATATATTATATTTGATGTGAGCTTGCTGATCAGTTATTTTGCAAATCTGCAATAATTTGAGCTGCCAGCTCCTTCAGGGTTTTGTAAGACCCATCTACAGAAAGGCTGTAGAGCATATCTGGGAAGCTATGGACCAGTCATGCCCATCCCTGACAAGATGGGAGAGTCTGCAGTGAAGAATGAGATTGTGGAGCACAGGGATAAACATAGTCTGCTGGAAAAGAGTCAGCATGGCTTCTGCAAAGGGAAATCCCACCATCCTGCCCTGCTGGAGGGCACCAGTAACTTGGGGATAAAAGGGATCCAGTGGTCAATGTATTTTCAAAAAGCCTTTGACAAGTGTCCTGTGACAGGTTATTAAAAAAAACCTAAGTTGACACAGGATGGGAGGGAAGGTCCTTTTGTGGTCAGAGAGCTGGTTAAAGCAGAGGACACAACAGGGTTCAGTGGCCACTATTTAGGATGGAGAAGAATGAGCAGTGGGGTCCCACAGAGGTTGGTGTTGGGGCCAGCTTTTTTCAGCATCTCCACCTCTGACCAGGGAGCTTGCAGCGTGAACTCCAAGTCTGTGGATGATACAGAGCTTTGCTGAGTTTTATGAGATATTGCACTAATCCTGAGGAGCCCCAGAAAGATCTCACCAAATGGGTGAGCAAGAAATAGGGAGCAGGTGAGCCTCAGTGTAGGTAAAGGCAAGGCAATACATCTAGGGAAAAACTGAACTGGGCCTATGCAGTGCTGAGCTTGGAACAGGCGGTGACAGCCCAGGAAGGTTGTGTAGCCATCACTGGCAGTGCTCTGAAATCATCAGCTCAGTGTGCAGTCAAAAAAAGCAGTAAAAGGTTGGACATCATCTGAGAGGATATTGAGAACAAAACAGAGTGTTTTTAGTCATTTAGCTGCTACATCAAATCTTGGAGCACCCACACCTGGAGAATTTTGCACAGCTTTGGATGCCCTTTCTCTAGGGAGAGGTAGAGAAGGAAAGCAACTGAAATGACTGAGGGGTGGAGAAGCTGCCTTACAAGAGAGGCTGGGACTCTACAGTCTGGAGAGAAGAAGGCTGAGGAGGATGTGATCAAGATTTACAGAATCACAGAGGGCTGGATCAGATGAACGCAGAAGTCTTATTTACCCAACCCCACAGTACAAGATGTAGGTGCATTTGAAATGAGTAAGAGATCAGAAAACGACTGGGCTGGGATGACCCCTCTGAGGTTCGCAGTCCAGCAACTCTGGGCCTGGATCCCAGGAAGCAGCTATGCATGCATGCTTGCCCTGCTTAGCCTCTCCTCTTAACCACGATGAAGGCAGTTGCTTCTGATGGCCTCAGTGTCTGTTGCCTGAGTTACAGAAACAGGCAATGCCAGAGAGGTTGAGGATGGACTCAGAGCTCTGCCTGAAACAGCCCTAGAGTCTTAGCTATGAATTGTGTGAATAGCCTAGTTCCAAGCTCCTTGGTCAGTGCACCAGGAGCAGATAAGAGTCAATGAAAGAGCTGAAAGTGGAATGCACAGATGTTGTATTTGAAGCTAGTTCACCTCCACCTTAAGCAAGATATGTCCTAGGCTGCGGTAGATCACTGTTTCTCAAAAATACTGTGGTTTGTGAGTTCTCTCACAACATGTGATGAACCCCTGTTATGAATGAGTGTCAAATAAGGTCTGTGAAACACATCAGGCCTGTAAAGAGGAAGGCAGTGTTGCCTCATGCTCTGTTGTGTGCAAAGTTTATTAAAAAATAAAAGCCAGTGGTATTTATTTCCAGAAAACCCATAGAAAGCAAAAGTTTCCACACAGGAAAAGGAAAAGAAAAAAAAGGAAATAAGAAAACAAATTGTTCTCATATGTCTTAAACAAAAGCAGGTGTATATGCCTGAGTTGAGCTATGAGTAAACAGCATATGTGGAGAACAGGTAGGAAAATGAAGCATGAAATGTAAATATGAGGAAGAGATGTTATACCAAGTCACTGGAAGAGCAACTGCCTTGATTGATCTGACAGCATTGCCATGTGCGGTTTTTGCAGTCTGTGCTCTCTTTGTTTAATAACCACATTATAGTCCCTCCAGTCTAGGACAGTCTTTGGCTACGGGGCTGTACAGTATTAAACGCAACCACATTGCAGCCCTTTCTGGGGTGTCCTAGATGTACAGGATGACATACTGGCCAGAATCACATGCTTTTAGCTAAAGGGTAGGACACAGTCTGGCTCCCTCCAGATCTTGTGAATTTAAACTATGGGCAAGATGTGTCTAAGGCTGTCCAGCTGGAAATATGTACCAGGCAGGACAGGAACTGCGTTAAGTAACAGGCTGCTTTCTGCCTAGCCATGGAGGGCCCAGTGCAGTTTGCCACGCTCCAGTTGCTGCTCTTCCTGCTGCCCCCCTGCCACAGTGACACACTGCACCGGCTTCTACAGTTCCTCAACGAGGTGGCCCAGCATGCTGAGAGCTCCCAGGGCGCTGACGGCCAAGAGGTAAGGCTGGCCCAAAAGGGTCAACTACATAAAGAAGGAGTTGTTTCACTTTCTTGGTCAAAACCAAACAGGAGAAAAAAAATGTTCCAGGGCAAATCTCAATGGAATGAGAAACCAGTTCAGGGAAATATGTCCTTTGATCTGAAAAGGAATATCCTGCCTTGGCTTTGAACATTTTACCATTTCTTTCCCCACTTAAATGAAAGGCACTGGAAGGAAGTATCACACTGACTAGAGAAGCTACAATGTTTCATTGAGAAAAAAACCCTCAGAAACCCTTTGTTTCAAATTTTCAGGAAGTTTTTTAGCACTCTCTTTTTTTCTCAGCTGAAACAACGTACAAGTGTCAGGAATTCCTAAAGGTTATTGAGCTGGATTCCCATGCTTATCCTGCCTGCATCTGTGGGAAGGAGAGCTTCTCACAAGCCCAGGTTAATCCTTTGGTACCTCAGACTCACAGTGTCTGTTCCTGTGGGTACTGCTCAGCCAGCCAAATGCCAAAGAGTTTTTTGTGCATTTTCCGTGACTGTTTTAAGCAGATGAATTATAAACAAAAATCTGGGTTGCCGTATTCCACACACCTGAAGCTACTCACTGGTACATTTTGAGCTCTGGGAAAAGTCTATCACTTTGCTGAAGTTCTGGGGATATCATAGCCCACGGAGTCATGTATAGAGTGCATTTTCCAGGACAGTGAGGCCTTTCAGCACACAGAGGAAATTTTGTCCTTCAGAAGTACTGGCATAGGCTGGGGCTGCTTCCAGCAATTTCATTGTGTGAGATGCGGCTCTGCTTCCCTAACAAACCAACAAGGCAAATGCCCCCAAACTCAAGATGAAAGAACAGCAGAGAAGACTGAAAATACAGCATCTGCTTGTGGTGCTGGGTTGTATTTGCAAAATTGAAATTAGAGAACAAAGAGCCCGGATTAGCCTCAGCTGAAGGCTACTCAGGCAGCACAAAAGGGCCTTTTTTTGGGCCTAATTTTGTTTTTCCACCTCCAGCTTTCGTAAAGAATTCATTATCATATACTGAGCTTGATTTTGGTTTCTCTGGACAATTAGAGCTCTAAGTCTCTGCATGATACAAAGGCTTTGTCCCATATTATAAGATGATGTAGAAATGCTGGTTGTTACCTTCTGATAGGGGTTATGAAAGTGAGTTAGATGGGAATGGAGGCCCTGATGCAAGGAAAGGGAGTGAGTGTGCTCCAGCACCACAAACCTTTCATGCTGGCCCTGTAACCAGGCTGCACCCCGATCAACATCCCTTCCTTACCTGGTAGATCATGTCCCTGTCCAGGGGTGGGATGGGGTATCCAGGGATGTTTCATGCCACCACATCTGTAATCTGTAATTTCTGTCTGTGCTTGCTTGCTAGATTCCTGGGAATAAAATGACAGTCTCAAACTTGGCCACAATCTTTGGCCCCAACATCCTGCAGAAAGAGAAGCCTGGAGAGAAGGACTCTGGTGCCATGAACATTGAAGACAGCACTGCTGTCATATTGGTGCTTCAGAGGTTGATTGAGCACTACGAGGCCTTGTTCATGGTAGGTGAGGTTTTCTCAGAGCAGGCCTTTCTAGCCTCTTCTTGCCCTCTGAAGTCTTTTCTAAAGGCAGCACGAATGAGGATGTATTCATAGCCCCACTTAGTAGCAGGCAACTGGAGCTAGCTTGCAAAGATGTGATCCATTCCTCTTGTCAGGTGTAAATATTAATTTGGGATGGCTTGTTACTGGCCCCATAAATGCTGGGTTACGCCATGAACATGTCCTCTCTCCTTCTCTCACACTTTCCATCCTTGTGACATCTGATCGAGCTAGTTTGGGACAGGAAACAGCTAGCCAGCAACATCTGCAGGAGCAGTTGACCTCCATCCTATTTCTCCCCCAGTGTCCCTGTGAGGGGGGGTGGAGGGGGAAAAATGGGAGATCCCAGAAGAGGAAGGGAGCTGAAACATGATGGTGTGGGGAGCAGGCAGCCCAGCCTTAGATTGATAAGGGGGAGGAAGTAACAGTGGGGAGAGACAGTGGGGGGGATAGTGGAAGATGGGATTACTTCAGACCTGCTCTTCAAATGGAGAGTTTGGACCACCAGTGTCAGGCAGAGAGTGCTCAGCCTGGCCTAGCCCAGCAGTCTCAGTCCAGGGACTTCAGGATGCATCAACATGGCTTTCCTGAAGGCACAAAGGTTCAGATGGGAAGAGATCGCTGGGGCCTCTAGTCCAACCAGACCAAGGCTCACTCTGAAGCTAGATCAGTGCCACGTCTAGTCAAGGAGATCCCTGACCTGATTGGGTCCTGTCTCAGGACTGCACCACCCTTGGGGGAAGAATTTTTTCCTTATCAGAATTTCCCCTGCTGCAGCTTTTGCCACTGCCTCTCATCCTGTCCCTGGACACCTCTGGGAAACATCTGGCTCCATCCTCTCTCCACCCTCTGCCATTAGGCAGTAGCAGGCAGCAGTAAGATCCCCCTGTGTCTTCTCTTCTCTGGCCAGAACAGACCCGGTGTCTTTGGCCTCTCCTCATAGCTCCTGTGTTCCAGCCCCCAACCAGCTTGGCAATGGCAGTAAAATCACTCTGTTCAGCAATGGCAGCGTATCTTGTACTGGGAACCCCAAACTGGACCCAGTGCCTAGATGGGGCCTTGCCATTGCTGAACAGAGTGATTTTACATCACTGGTGGCACACAAAACTTTTACCCAGGAGACCAACTGTTCAGGAAGTGGAGCTAGCAATGACAGGGCAAGGGATGGGGACAGGACTCCAGCACTGTGGCTCTGTTGTAGCTTTGATGGGGCCCAAACAGCCAGACCTTACTGTCCACCAAGTGCCTGGTTTGGAGCAGGTGACAACCGCCCTTCTCTCCTAATCCACCCACTTTCCCACTGTCTCCTGCAAGCCCATGTTGTGCTCCAGGGCTGGTGAGTGAGGGTCTTTTGAGCTCACATAGGCATGTCCCTCTGAGGAAAAGGTTCCAGGAGCAGTCATGGAGCAGATGCTGGACAGCCCGTAACTTTTGGTCTTTGCCAAGGGAAGTTCAGGACAGTTGTTCAGGTGGACTTTAAGCCTTCACCATAGCACTTTCTGCTCTGCCCTTGTCCAGAGCAGGTACTGGGGAGGCATGATAGACTGGGACCCCTGCTCTAGGCTCAGTGCTTCTCCTCACCTTTCTGGTGATGCTGATGGAGAAGGACAGGAACAGTGCAGTGCTGTACATGAGCACTGGATGGGTCACTTGGTGTAGATTATGAGGTGGGGGCAGCAGACAAGCACAAGTGGCCGTGCAGGGTGTGCACTGAGGCCTGCAGCCAAAGAGGTCCCATGGGGTGCTTTGCGTGGCTCAGGCACTCTGAAGCAGTCCCCAAAGGATGTGATGCAGTTGGGTGCTGCACTGTAGTGTTTCTGCAAAGGCTGTTCTCCTTGGGAACAACCTAATTGAGACTGTGTAGTTGTTTCCAAACCCCAGAAGAAACATTCTGGATAAGCAGAATATACACTGAGCGCTTCTGGCCCTGGTTTTGGGAGAGGACCCGGGAAATTCCAGAGAAATATCAGAAATGGCCATTTCCTGTAGATCTATGGGAATGTGACATCTCAGGCCCCTGAAAAGCCTTGTAACAATTCTTTCATGTCTACGGGGAGACAAAGAACTGGGGGTTAGTGTGGGAAGAGCATGGGATGGAATCCCATACAGACTCCCTGGGAGATGTGGGGAGCATGACACCAATATTGAGTGTTTGTGAGCAAGTATTGATATGGTGTCCTTTTGGCCCTGTGGCTTATTTCCTTGGTTATCTTTGCTTGTTTTCCCTCACAGAGGAGAAGGTGCCATGTGTATCTGTGTATCTCTCCTAGGTCTCTCCAGAAATGCAACATGACATCTTAAGGAGGCTATTTCAGACAGACCCCGATGTCATTGATTACCTCTTGCGCAGGAAGTTCAATACCATGCTGTAAGTCCTCCTCAAGACACACTGTGCAGTGCTGCTGGAGGGTGCCTTGCTGCGCAGGGGCAAGGCCTTCATACAGCGACACTCATTATGCTGCTGGCAAGCTACAGACAAATCCTCCTGGTCTTTCATGTGCTCCTCTTACCACCAATCTTTCCTGTTCCTTTTATCACTTTTGGTCATGAACTCCCCATCTAAAATCCTTCGTTTTCTGTGCTAGAGCCTTCCACCAGCTGAAATATCCCAGATCCTCTCTCACCCTTGGAGCTCCCTATTCTGTCTCTTTCTCCCCAGCCTGTGTCATACTCTCTCCTTCCACAAAAATCTGCCTTACGCAAGAATTCCTCCATTGCACACCTCTTTTTGTGTGTGTATCTAAACAGCTCTTCTCCTGCTACCCTCCCAGTCCTCTCCACTGCCCCAACTTCTCAAGAGTCACACCAATGCCTGCTCTACTTTCAGCTCCATTACCAGCCTCCAAATTCTCTTCACCCTTGGTGTTGTTTGCATTCTTTTGTACTTTTTGCCCTTCCTTTGTGCATCCGAATAGGCGTGTGTGTGTGTGTGACTGCCAGCTATGTCCTGTACATATGCTTTTTGGCCTCAAGACAGGATAGTCCTATAGAGGCCCAGAATTTGAGCTCATGCCTTTCCCTGCAGGTCAAGAAGGTGGGGTAAGAGAGTCTAGCATCCCATAGTTTGGTGTGGGGAGCTACCTGCATCACAGCACATGTCAAAGGAGGTGTTTTGATCCCTGTGACCTGAAGTAGGGCATGCTCACCAGCCTTCAGGCTGACTCTTTCACAACGTTATAGTGTAGACTGTCATGTGGGAAATGGTTTCTGGGACCACGGACCACATGAGTGATATCTTTGCTACTGCTCCCTGTGGCAGGACAGTGCTTGAAGAGGAAAGTCCCTTCCATCCTTTTGACATTGTGCTTTCCTGAGCTTGGTGCTCCAGCCAGGAGCAGGTTGCATGTCTCAGCCTGGAGAACCATGACAGCTCAGGCAGGAGCAGAGCCATCTTAGGGCTCTGCTGGTTCCCTTTGAAGTGGACTTGCCAGCCCCAAAGATGCAGTGTGCCCAGAGCTTCCCCCCATCTAAGATCACTTTGCATCTTGCTGTGGGTCATGGCAGACTACAATTTTCATGATCATTCACTGAGGGCATCTGAACCCTCAAATCTTCAGCCTTCTGTGATTCAACTGAAGTAATACTAGACACTAACTTCATTTCAGTATTCTGCTTTCCTGTTTTCTTATTGTGACACTTAGAGATGGAGCACATGTTCATGGAGGTGGTTTTCTGAGATGCTCCTTGGCTTCATGCAGAGAATTTCCCAAAGCAGTGATGGTGCACACATCAATGTACAGCTCTTTCACACCCCCAAAAATGAGAAGGAAAGGAAGGTTAGAGCCATCTTTTGGTGAAGAATACCAAAGTACCATAATCACAAAAAGGGAAAGTCATAATACAGTAGTTTTAATGTCTCAGTGTCAGGAGGCAGACAGGAGTATTTTTGCCAAGACTGACAAAAGGCTGGAGTGGGATTAGATATTCTATGTCATCATAAGATACATTTTGATGAAGTACCATTATGTAATAATGTAAACAAAACTGTCTGTGAGGTTGTCTGTGATCCATCAATTTGCTGGGTATATGGAACTACTTTTGAGGACTTTTGTGTGTTCACACGCAAATTACCTGTTTGACATCACCACAAACTCAGTACAGGGAAAAGTCAGTACAAGAAATCATAATAGAAAGAACACCCTTCAACTCCAGCCCAATGAAATTAACTGCTTAGTGTTAATCTGTGAGAGAAGTTAAGATAATGTCAAACTACAGACAATCTTACTTCACGTTCCTTTTGAAACTGTCCAGAGAGATAGCAAATATTTGGGGTCACTGCTACAGCACATTTGGAAGGGGGGGGGCTAGCAATAGAAGCAGTTTGCAAATAGCATCTGTGTTTTCTTTCCTTTCTCAGGAGCACAGAGAGTGAGCCTTTGACAGAGGAGAGTCCACCATCCCTGCTGCCCAGTCAGTCTTGCACCCTGGAAAGAAACCAGGTCTCATCAGATTTGTACAGCAGTGTCTCATTCCTAAACCTGGATGTTGGCATGTAGCAAGCCCGGGACAGCTCCCAGTGCTACTTTCCATGGACAGAACTGGGAAAGCTTTCTGCCACAAAAATAAGTCCTCTACCCCACTTCGGAGGAGCGGAGAAGGGCAGGGAGTATGAATCTTTGTGGGAACGTCTTTGCTAACAGTAAACATGTCAAATTGTTCTGATGTAGGCAGCCCCACAGTGGGAGATGTGTTTGCAGGTTTGCAACAGCAGGCTTGGTTTCCAGAGTGTGGGTTTGTTGCTAGATGACAATGAAGAATTGCATGCTTGTGCGGTGAGAACCGTGGCTGTGCTTGCATGACTTTGTAGGCAGTGGTATGCGTAAGTGAGTATGCCTTGCAAGCAGGCCAAAAAGTCACTGATGTGTGCTGTAGCTTGTCTGCAAGTCTGAAATGGTTCAGTGCAGTGCCTTCAGCACAGCAGAGCCTCTATGGTCTACTGTTTGCTTCATAGGTGTTTGAGACTTCTATTCCCAGAGCTGGGCCACTTGACTTTCTCCTACCCTGTGCAATTGAAAGCTCACACATCCAGGCCACCTGAAGAGGGCACTCAGCTGATATAGGGAATTGTGTAAGAAAAATACATTTGTGCATGAGCTCACATCTCAGGGTTAGCAATACACAGGGTGGCAGACTGCCAGGTGGCTTTGTGGCATCCCTGTCTGGGGAGCACAGCCTCTTGCCCTCCAAATGACCGCCAGCCCAATGCAACAGGGCAGCAAACTGGAGCAGACTGA
Source organism: Apteryx mantelli (assembly GCF_036417845.1). Classification (NCBI taxonomy): domain Eukaryota; kingdom Metazoa; phylum Chordata; class Aves; order Apterygiformes; family Apterygidae; genus Apteryx; species Apteryx mantelli. The sequence continues at coordinate 26,722,077 of NC_089990.1, forward strand.
GGAGCAGCAGTGGAGATCTCTGAAGTGGAGGGCTGCACATAAGCTCCATGTCATGCTTAGCAGATGGGACACAGAGTCCAAAACAGCCCCCACCTATTGCACATCCAGGAGTTTGCTGGGATGGGTACACCTGGGCTCTGGTGGAGGTCTGCCTGCATGCCTGAAGCTTACAGGGACAGGACTGAGGCAGGAGCAGTGGATGGAGACTGTAAGCAGGGTGGTGAGGATAGAAAATGCAGTGCAGCATTATACAGTCTGCACTTTGGGGCCCCATTTACTGTGTGTTGTCATATCACAGGCGTATGCAGAGAGGAATCCCTTTTGGAGCTAAAGAAATGCCTGTGCAGACCAAGCAAAGCACTATTACTACAGAGAGACCATGGCTCTCCATGCTCACAAAGAATCACAGCTTTTTTTTATTTGAAGCCAAGTTTCAACTGCTCATTTTATAGACAGAAAACACTGTAATGTCCCCAAAATGGGGACATGGTGTAGTAAGTGGGAACACTATATTCTGCAGATTATGAACATTTTTCCTTGAGTTAATATTCAGTAAGTAAAACCTCTAAGATATTTTACAGATACTGGTGTTTTTTTGTGGTCTTTGGCTGAGAAATGTCTGGCTTGGTTTGTTTGGGCTTCTGAGGCATTGGAAGTCACTGCCAGTTATGTGCAAGTTAGGGTTAGGGTTAGTTTTAGGCTAGGGCTATGGCTGGAGTTGGCACTGAGAATGGGGTGACAGTAAGGGCTAGGGACAGAGTGGGACAGAGTAAGTGTCTGGGCCTTCCCTGTCACAAACATGTCCTCAGCATGCTCAGATGAAATTTGTAACCATAGGGAAATGTTTTGGGATCACTCATACCCTCAGAATAGGTTTCCATTAAGAGTTGGTTTAAGTTTTGGCTTATGACTAAGGTTCAAGATTAGGTTTAGGGTTTTGCTTAGGGTTTAGGGCTTGGGTATGGCTAGGGCTTGCCTGGTCTATAATCTTCTGTAGTCAGGTGACTTTGGGAGCCAGGGAAAGTTCTTTGATGTTATTCAACTTCCCAGACTAGGGACACTTTTCCCATTACAGTTAAGCTACTTCGCTGTTCTGGATGCACAGAAACACACTCAGGTTAAGGCTGTGATGCTGAAGAGGTGCTTCAGACAGAAAAACGAGGTCTATAGTTAGGACTAAGGTTAAAAGAGGGTTACACTGAGGTGAGGGGTTGGGGTGAGGTCTAGGGTCGGTCTGTGAGCCTTCTCACACAGACACGCACTGGGAGCTGAGAGGGTTCGCACTCTGCTGTGGTTGGGTTTAGGACAGGTTTGAGTTAGGCTCTGCAAGCCTCCAGAGTGGGATTCCCTGGGAATCCTGCTCCACCTGGAAAGCTGGGAAGCAGCTGAGCATTATCTGGGATCCAGGTGCATCCAAAATTGTTGTGCCACCAGCACTTTACCTGAGGGCCACCACAGGGGACCACTGTGGCCCATGTGTACCCTAAAACCCATCACATGTTGCCTCCAGGGGCCACCTCCCATAAGCTGGATCTTTGCTGCTCCCCTCCAACTAAAACTCTTTGAGAACAACTGGGCCTGACTTTATTGTGGGGTGAAGGGGACCCCCTAGCCCAGAAGGGACCTTGGAGAGATTTGGGGGGCAATCCTCCAGGGAGGAGGGATCCTGGTGAGGGGATCCAGGAGAGGATGGGGGCCTGGGAGCGATGGTGGGGGAGGTCAAACCCCATGGCAGGGGTTGTCATGTGGGGCCACAGTCTCTGTCTCCCCAGTGCTGGTGAAGGGGCAAAGGGACCCCCACCACCGCAGGGAGGGAGGGAGATAGGCAGGGGTGACCCAGGGGCCAGCAGCACCCTCCAGGAGCTGGTGGAGGTGTGGGGTGGCCCCACAGCAGGAGAACAGCCCCACAGCAGGGATCAAGGTGCCCCTTCCCCAAGGAAAGTGGCCGGAGAGAGGAAGGCAGGGGGTTGGAACTGGTGGTGAGGTGCTTGGCAGCCCTGCACTGACCTGCTGATGCCAGGGCATTGCCCATCCCATTGCTCTGTCCTCTCAAGGGTGTGGGAGCTGGGAGTAAGTCCTGTGTGAGGAGTGAGTCCTCAGGGACAGAGGGTCTTCCTAACCCAGGGTAACCAGCTCCTGCAGTCCGAAGGATGGTCCTCTTGAAAGGAAATGGCCAAACCAAGTGAAGGCAGCTGGAAGTGAGAGTACAGAGGCAGATCTCAAGGGAAGAACCATCAAGGCCAGCAGGGTCCAGTTGTGGCCCCAGGTGTCAGGACTTGCCCTTCTGCAGCCCTGTTCCCTCAGTGTCTTCTGCCTGGAGCAGCCAGGCAGCAGTCTGAGGAGAGCTGGGCTGGTTTGTCCAACAGTCATGCTGAGAGGGAATCACTTGGCACCTCAGTGCAGACATGTGCTCCAGCAATGCTGGTGTCCAGCCCTGTTTGTGAGCAGGGACCCCATGGCTCATCTGGTGTGCCCCACGCCGCCCTAACGGTGCCATGGCTTTGGCCACCCCTTGCAGCATCAAGAGGATTATCTGCAAATGCACGAGCCTTTCTTTGCCATGTGTCCAGCAGTTGGTACCTGTCACAAGGTACTGCACCTTCATGGCTGTGCTGCTCAGGGGTGAAATCTTGTGTCCTAGAGGTCCTTTCTCCATGAATGGGTATGGTTGGGGTGGGTGGAGAAATAGTTCTCAGAAAACAACAGACTGAAGAGAGGAAAAGTATGTGCTGAGAGATAGTGGGTGGAAGTCTCCCAAGAACTGATAAACTCTAGGGACTAGCTGTGCTGTTGAATCTGCAAGAACTGATAAACTCAGGACATCACGAGTCTGCTGAATCTGTCCAAGGCCACCAGCACACTAACATCAACAGTCGCTGCATAACCCAGACCAAATCCAAGGAGGCAATGACAGTGACTGCTCTGTGCAGACGGACTATGGGATTATACCTGCACCTGGTGAAGAGCAGATCCTGAGGGACTTTCTGAACGCCTTCCTAGAAGCCTCTGGCACATTGGTGCAACTCTCCATTCCTCAGGCAGCCAGGGTCAGCATCCTGGGCCTTGCTGTCCCTGCATAGCTCTGAGGGCAAGGGCATGACCCATACGAATGAGCAAGTGTGTTGTGAGAGTGTAGTTATCTCCTGTTGGTAATAACAGCTGGAGTCTGTTAATAGTAACACCCTAATGAGGAAAAGATGTTCTAATAAATTTTGGCTCTGACTTGATTCCATATGAGGGAAAAGGGAACACACAACACTTGGACACCTCTCCTGTGCCCCCCCCTGAGGGGGAGTATGGAGATGGATCCTTGGTTTGGGAGAAGCTGAGGACCCCTCTCACCCCTCTGTCTGTTTTGCAGTGCATGGAGACTGGCAGGGGCAACTGCCTGCTGGAGCGAGACTGTGGGTGCTGATATGCGTGCAGTCCCTGTGCCACCACAGCAGGTGAGGGGGGGATTTGTCCCATGGGGCTAGCTGGAGAGCACCCAGTCCCTCCAGCCCACGTGGGAAGCAGGGCAGTGCTCAGCTGTGGCTGCACCATGGCAGGCTGATGTGGAGGGGAGCTGAGCCCTGGGCCTTCAGGGACTGCTCTATAGCAGAGTGTTCGTTAGAGAAAAAGTCATGTGGCATGAGCATCTGTAAGCACAGCCTTGAGAGATGCATAGAACAGAAAAGCAGTGAGCAGCTCCTAGTGCAGACATCTGTAATAGAAATACTAAGGTTGGTATGAGTGAAGTATAAATGGAAATGTGTGTGAAAGCACAGGAAGAAAGAGCAGAGCAAAAGGTTAAAAGAATGGCCTGTATTGATACAGAAAGATTCTGCTCTCAGGACATGGTTTAGAGCTTTTGTAAATTAATATAATCTTCCCTTTCCATAAGATTTCTCATTGGGTTTTATTACACAAATTTCCCTATATTTAAATAGTGGAGAATGTAAGAGGTTTTTGTCAAGTAGGGTTCATAAACTTGTTGTTCTGGAGATAGATAGTAATTGGTTGGATCCTTAGGGCTGATAGTTGTCTGGAGTAGCAGTGGGGTCAGAAGGCCCAAGGTCTGCTTTATTTGTGAATGTGTAGTGTGTAGGTTCTTCGTGAGTGATTGCAACTGAAAATTTTGAAATCCATGGAATCCTGATTGTGTACCACTTGGATGCCAGTTGAGCCTAGCAGAAGGCTGCGTTTGGAAATGTGTTGACAGGTTCTGTAGGATTAATTGATAAGAAGTATTTTGAAGAGGAAATTAGGTAAAGGAACTAGTGGTGGAGATTTGTACCCTGATCCGGACATAGATCAGAAAGAGCAGAGACCTAGTCCTGGACTGAGAAAGCTCTGCCAGATGATGTGTCTGATTTAGAGGATGTCTTTAACAAATACTGTACATTGTACAAAGTGGAAGGAGAGAAAGGGTGGCACCTGCTGTGCAGCTCCTCTGGCACGCCTTCCAAAAAGCGGAAAAGTCAAGTCACATATGGGAGAATACTTGACTGTTAGCAGAGGTAAAGCAAACAGATGAACAACACCAACAGTAGAACAACCAAAAGCTGCAGATTCGTACTGACGAACTGCAAGCTCATATGCCAGATTTGTAAACTTGTGTAGTCACAACTACACAGGAGTCACCAGAGCAATCAGAGGAGCAAGTGGGTGGATTGCAAGGGTTCATCACTTTAGGGAACTGGAGAGGATGAGAAGGGATCACAGGTGATTTGTGAATTAAAATAAGAAGCTACAAAAACAACTCAAAAACGCTCAGATAGCCTCAGTAGTAAGGGATGGCTCATTTGGGTCTGTAGACTAGTAGACCTTGGCTGATGGTGATAATGATGCTTTGAATAGGGACATCTGGAACGACCTGACCTATAGGAAACCGATATCCCTGCTAGTATGGGTGTAGTGGAGAAAGTTTTCCAATGAAGAGACTGAATGAGTAGTATAAAATCCCAGACTGTAACTCCTGCTTGTTACTTCTAGTGATCTCCAAGTGATGGTGAAGGATTTGGGAAAATGTGAAAATCATAACCTGGCTGACTGGCTTAATAGAGCTTCCACGGTAAAGGAGGCAATAATTTAGATGTAAAGAAGTCAGGTGACTGTGCCAAGCAGGTACACCTGAAGATACAGTTAATACCATTCAGTCCAAGGGACATGATAATCCAAACATGAGGGTATGCTGAAACTCTAGGTTGCTATTTTCATTGCTTAGCAAGAAGATTTCTTTTAAAGTTTGTTTTCCAAACTTCCTAACACAGGACGGGAGATGGCAATTACTCAGGGTTCATCAGGTAACATACCCATCTTACCCCAATCCACCTTTCAATTTTTATTTATTTATTTATTTTTTAAACTGCACAAAAGGTAAAAATCACTGTGGTTGTATGGGCTTTTCTTGAAGCCCATCACAAAACTTCAGAAGTGCTTAGTGCAGGACGATATAGAAAATTAGGATATTGCTAAAATCTCCACTTGAGGGCAACACTGCACCGCTGACTAGTCATTGCCATTCAGTACTTAATCGTTCCTTCGTGAAATATGTACCCATACCCAATCTTACAAACGTTTTTCTAGAGAGCAACACATACACCTTTTCTCTCTCAAAAGCACACCATCTCTCACCTACTACCATGCACAAGCATTCGTTTATAACTTGTTTTATTTCAGCCTGACAAAATAAACAGCACTTTACAAGTCATTAGCAAAGAGACATCATTCATGAAGCATTGACACTGCTCTGTACCTGCGCAGGTACTGGCCAAGTAGGCCTGCCCTTTAGAAATTATATAGATATAAGATTTAAGGATAAAAGTATAACTAGGTCCTGGCAAATCTGTTCAGCTTTTGTTAGGCTTCAGATTTAGTTATCGTTGGCTTCTTTTCCCCTCTTCCCCCCATCCCCTGCCTCCAGCTAAAAAAAATAGCCTAAATTTGCAAGCCTCCATAATTTCATATTTTAAAACAATCTGAAAGTTTCTGTCCAGATGCTCCCAGACCTCAGGTGCCAGGATGGAGGTTGTTTGCTGTAGTGGGTGGTTGTTGGTTTGCTGGTTGGTCGGTCGGTAGTGCTAACACCACTAACATTTCAGACCACTCATCACTGGAGGGATTTTTACAGCTAGGCAAGTTTAGGGGTCTTCTAGGGAATCTGTTTTATTAATGCCAATATTTGAATTCAAGGCACTTAATAACTTTTTAAAAGCTTTCAAATTCACTTTGATTGTCTGCTTTAAAGGGAAGCATTACAGCCAAGACATACTTGACACAAGACTTTAAGATACAGCAGACAATAGTTACCAGGGAGGTAAGCAAAAGTAGGAGCTCTCTACACAGTTTTCAAGACCTAATCACTGTTTAACAGCTTTATAAGAATACTCTTTTACCAACATTTACAGGAACAAGGTCCCACAGGCACCACCAGCAATAGAGGTAAAACAGGAAATATCTTGCAACAAGTTACTCAGATTCACGAACAAGTACATGATAGTATAGCCACCAGCAAAGATATGAGGATTTTTTCTTTTAAGCTATGTGTCTTCCTTACACTGATGATAAGGATACGCATGTAGGTAAGCATTGTGCACAGCATCACTTAACACTTCATCAAGTCCAGCTCCCATGGTAAATGGAAAGAACTTAAATGACTCAAAATAAGTCCCTCCAATTTTAAGAAAAGTATTGCTTTATTTGTATTTTTGAGGCTAGTGAAACTGTGTGAAGGTTTAAATCTGGAGAGAAAAGGGGTGACACTCATGTAGCAAATAACAGTGCCCCAAGCTTTCTAAGCAGTGCTGAGTACTGAGGGATCAATACCTGAACACGTTTGAGAGGACCTAAAAAGTCAGTGAGAGTACACCTGAAGCTGAAAAGAGCCATCAGCTCAAGAGGACTAACTGGCAACAAGGGCAGTGTGGAACACAAATTAATTGTGTAATTTTTTTCTTGCTTTTAGAGTATGAAAAAAAGATCCGGAACAACCCAAAGCTGGCTGAGTGCCAGCACCCCTCGCTACCCAGCAAGAGAGGAACTGTCGTTGGGGGCTGGTTTCCAGCTCCTACCAGGTTGTGTCATTCACAGTGAAAATCCCAGAACAGGAGATTACAGGGGCACAGCAAATCAGAGCTTGGTCACTTCCACCGTAGTGGGAGACATTGCTCTAATACTGCTTCCTGTAATCATCTCAAATGACAAAAAGCAATTTCTTCTAAATGTAGGTTCTGTATAGTGAGGTCTGAAATCATGTTCTGCCCAACCTTGCGGTCAAAAGAATTAGAGACACCAAAGAAATGCTGCTGACATCAGCAGTTTATTGGTATGTTTAGCCAAACATTAAAAAATGGAAATCAACAGTAAAAATAACCTCCAGCTGCAACAATGAACTAGACTCTACTACCATGTAACGCTTGGCATGCTACAGCCATCAAGATGGCAATCAACTGTCTTTTATACCTACTGGAACCCACATGGGTGGCTAGGTTTTGCAGAAATCAAACCACAATGACAGAGTACTGTCCCCATCTGCAAATCAGCAATTAACAGTGATGGGCAGTGAATCCCCTCCTCTGCTCTCAGGTGTATATTTACTGAGACAAGAAAACTGAGGGGTCCCTGGCACAGTGAGGAAACAGTCACAAGGTAAACATCTCTGGATGATGTTCTAGTATTTTTTGGTGTCACTTAAACAAGCAACAAGCCAGAGCTTAATGGCTGAGGATCTCTTCTATTTGCCAATTGTTGCTGCCAAAGTTACTCAGCACTGAGCTGAACAGTGGTGTGTGCTGCAGCTGTTGTTAATGGGAATGTGTTCCAGAGCGTCATCCAGAAGCAGACCTCTTAACTCAGAAAAAACACAAGTAAAACTGAAGGAGAGAAGCTCTCCTTTCTAGCCTTAAATCCAGAGCCACAAAGGTGTCAGCATCAACTGACAGTTATGTACAGAAGGAATAAAAGCCAAACCCACAAAAACAGCCCAGCTAGAAAACACAGAAGCGCTGCACACAGGAAGTTCCACCTGAACGTAAGAAAAACTTTTTTTTACTATGAGGGTGACTGAGCACTAGAACGGGTTCCCCAGAGAGGTTGTGGAGTCTCCATCCTTGGAGATATTCAAAAACAGTCTGGACAGAGTCCTGGGCAACGTGCTCTAGGTGACCCTGCTTGAGCAGGGGGTTGGACCAGATGATCTCCAGAGGTCCCTTCCAACCTCAGCCCCTCTGTGATTCTGTTTTGTTCTCTGCAGACTACAATCTCCTCTTGTGATATGCTCACCCTCCCAAAGGGTGTTCACTTTGACGATTCAGGGCTGTCAAAAAGCATTCCACAGCTCTTGACTGACTCCAGAATCCACCAATGCAGTGTGGATTGAAACTGTCTACCAAGTCAAAACCACTGATCATCCTAAACCTAGAGAGAACAAACCAGCTTTCAGCTCCTTCCCCTCAGTTAAACAGTGGTCCTTAAATTTGGATTTGGCCTTAAAATACCTAGGACTTCCAACAGAGTTATCTTTAACACACATATCCCTCCACAGAAAAGATCTATTGGAAGACTCTAAAGATATTTTAGGCAGTTAGGGGAATGCAACCTCTGTAAAAAGCAATCATAACCTGAACTCACCATTTCTAAACCAACAGATTAGAGTTAGGGAGCACACTGCCCCCATTCCCCCCCTTGTCTCCAACCCAGACAGTTACTGTATTAATGCAAACGCAAGGTCAGAATGTATTGATGGCTGTTCATTCATGGTAGGAGAAGAAGATGTGCAAGTCAGGAGTGCAGAGAAGCAAATGCACCCCTGTAGTGGGTGAACATATCCCTTCAGTCTTGTTGTAGGTCACGGCAAGGTTATGGCAAAAATCCAAGCACATGGTCCACACTGCGTCTTCATGACAACTCACAAATATCAGCCACCTAGAGGTTAAAAGCAAAGGGAGAAATGATTGTAGACTACAAGATTGGATTAGGCAGCCGGTGCTTTCCTTTGGCAAGCGGACACAAGAGGTTAAAGCACAGGAGAAAGAAACTGAGAAACAAACTCTCACATACTGAGGGAACTTGAGCCCGCAGAAAGCATCAACGAGGGGTGAGCCCTGAGCAAAGGAGGCAAGCTTGGCTGAAAGCAAGGGAACACAACATGGAGAACTCATTTTGCATTTCAAGAGACTTCAAGCTCTTGAGCGAGATGCATGGAGAAACAGAGCGCCTAATAGGAAATTTGAGGCTAAGATCTGAGGGTGGACTGAGCAGAAAGGCAAGGGGCGACCTGAGAGGAAAAGGAGCTGAGCAGGAGGGCTGGAGCGGACCCCACAGTGCCCGGGCGGCCGTGAGGAGCAGGCCTCCCCTTCCCGCCCGCCCCGTCTCCGGGCCCGCCCCGCCCGGAGCGCGGCCCCGCGGCCCGCCGCGCGCGAGCACGCCCCGCCCCGCCCCGCCGCTGATTGGCCCGGAGCGGCGCACGGGGCGGGGTCGCCGGTATAAAATTGCCGCGCTCCGTCGGGCTGTGCTGCTTTGCTGTCCGGATCGTGACGGGGTCGGGATTGCAGTGTCTTTTCCTCCTCTTCTCCTCCTCCTCCTCCTGCTGCTGCCGCCGTCGCCGGGACCATGGCCGCCGAGCCCGCCGCCGGTGAGTGCCACCGCCCGCTTAGCTGTCAGTGCCGCGGGACCGGCCGCGCCGTCGGGCGTGCGGGGGTTGCCCCTTCCCTAATCTGCGCTAGGCAGGCGCCCTGGGTGTGTCCCGTGCCGGCGCCCCTCTGCACAGAGCCCGCCCCACTTGAGTGCCCCTGCACCTCGCCCTTGAAGGGGACTTGCACGTGCATCTTCCTTTTTTTTTTTTTTTTTTTTTCCTTGCAATGACTCTTGTCAAGAAAAGCCCAGCGGAAGCAAGCCCAGCACAGTGCCTATTGTTTGCTCTGGAAGAAGGATGTGATTTGAAAGCTGCAAAGCAAAGATCAAGCCTTCCCTCTCCAGCTGGCTTTCCACCTTGACCTTATCTTCATCTGGCTGGGCCTTTTGGCCTAATGTGTGCCATCTGAGACCACACCAAATCTTCCTGTTGTGCTCTGTCAGCACACCTGGGCTGTGAACATGCTTCTGGTGGCCCTTGTCCATGAGCTGCCTTTCAAAGGTGCCCTGTGATCAGGGCTGGTCCTTGCCTAGCTCTCCTTCGAAGGCAGCGCTGTTCTCAGCTCTCTGCAGTGGCACTGCCCCAACCTTCCCTTCCCAGGACCAGGCTTTGTGGGGCAGAACCCCAAGATGAGGTGGAGGTACAGGTGGGGGCTCTCTGGCTTTTCCAGCCAGGCCAGTCTGGCCTAGGGGGTCTGGTGAGGTGGACTCTGCTTGTGTATGCTGGAGTCTCCCTGTCTTCAGGTGGGGATGGAGTCTGCCTTGTGGAAATTCTTGTGACATATCCCTATGGAGCAGCCACCAGAAGTCAACAGGTCCTTTCATGGCACTGCTGCCTTGGGTCCAGGACCAAAACTCTTGCCCACAGGGCACTGGCCTGGAACGATTGTTCCCTGCACCAGGGAGACAGAAGCTTCCTGAAAACAAGGCTCTTTGGTCTGTTCTTTGTTTTCTGGCCTTGCCCCATCCACCTGACTGGGAGTGGGGTGGGGAAATACAGAACTTTAGTAGGCAGGAGCTGCCTGCTGCCAGCCCAGGATTAGCTCTTACTGGGATGTCTCCTGCTCAGCAGTAGGATAAGCTGGAAGGACTGCTGAGCTTTCCAAGGATTTGGATGTGCTCAGAGCTCTACCGGGAAAGTGAGGGAAAATGCCAATTCCAAGCTTGCTGCACCAAACAAGAGTTTCTGCCCTGCCTCTGCAAAGCTATTGGAGCAGCTCAGCTCACCTGTGGTCCAGAGCCTGTGCCTGTTCTGTCACCAGCCTGTTATTGCTCCTGACGGTTTTGGCTGGGGTTGTTTGCCTTGTGCCTGTCCAAAACACCTGAGTCTGTTTTTTTTCTTGTCCCACAGCACTGCCAGATGACCTAAGTGACCTGTTGCGGGAGTTTGATGAGGTGATTGAAGACTTTGACAGGGGCCCTGCATGTCAATATGAACAGCATCTGGAGGACCTGAAGAGGAAAGCAGGCCACAGTGTGTACGACAGTGGCATTGATGAGCTGGAGAGTGAGTCTGTGGCTGAGCAACAAGGAGCCCTGTGGGAGGATAGTTTGGCTGTCAGGATGGAACAACTGAGAGCTCTGGGGTTCTTCCGTGGTAAACCACTAAGCTTACTGCTGATTCAGCCTTTGAGTTGTCTATCTGACTCATCTCTTGAGGGTTGTATGAGTAACACTGGGCTTTGGGAGGGCTGCGATGACCATTGGATCTAGTTTCCTTGGTCAGTGCCTGTCAGTATCTGCTGGCACTTTCTCTGCTGGCTTGGCTGCTACAGAACTGCACCAGGCTTGAGATAACTGTTTCCCTCTGATCTTCCCTGTTCTCTGTACTAACCCCAGGGATTCCCCGTGGCTGTGCCCAGGGAACTTCTGATGCTATGAGGCCTGGTAGAAAAGCACAGTTCCCTTTTCTAAGCACTCCTTGTAGCAAAAGTGCAGATGGGCTGGTCAAGAGTGTGGGTGAACTGGGGATTCTCTTCTGTGTACAAACTAGGTCCTTGGTCCTGCAACCTGTGGCCTTGGACAATGACTGATGCTTTGCATCCACAGGTACCAGCACATCCCCAGGAAGCAGTCTAAACTCCAGTGAGGAGGATCTCAATGCTCCTGCTAATGCTTATCCCTCTAAAGGTAAGGCTGAAATATGTCTGAAAGGCTGTTTGCCAGAGTTTCCTTAGGGGTGTGTGTGCTTGGTGTGAGGGGTGTCTAAAGCAATAAGGGAAGTCCCATACCTAGCACCTTGAGATCATCCCTCCCTGGCTCAGCAGCAATAGGCATTCACCTGCCCTGTGAGGTGTGTGTGTGTGTGCATGCCTGTGCTGCATTGCAGGATTTGGGGAGGTAAGGGGATCTGAGGCCCTGGCTGGATCCTGCAACAGGTATGAAACTGGGCTGGCATGTTACCAATGAGGACTAGACTGACCCAGCATCCCATCCAGGGGATCCCAGGCAGGGCAGCATCTTGTGGAGATTAGACAGTGCAGGGAACTTAAGCCCTAGTTTTCTTCCCGCTATGCATTGATCCAACTCTAACCTTGCTGCCTTACCTCATGTGAGTGGGAGGATGCGGTCCTGCCTTTCTGTTTTCCCTGATATTCAGCCTGAATTGCCCTTGGCTGGGTTTCAGGGTGCTGCTCTGGATGATACCTTCTGGGAGTGTCCCAGCCTCCAGCGTTTGGAGCTAAATGGGCTGGGAGAAGGGGGGTGAAGCTCCTTCTGAAGAAGTCTAGTTCTGGTGGTGGTGGGGATGTCCTGTGTCTTTAGGTCAGAATTAGTCCTGGGGATTTCCCTTCCATGCTGCCCTCAGGCAGTGTTCTGGGTAAAACTGCTTGCTCCTCAGCCCCGTAACTCCCAGCTCTGATCTGCAACCCCTGTGTGTATGTGGAGGGGAACATACTGGCCCTAGAGAAGGTTCCTGCTAGATCAGGTATTAAGCCCTATGTGAATGCAGGAGTCCAGGGCCTGACAGTGCTGAACTGCTTTGAAAGATTCAACATTGCTTATCTGCGGTGCCTTCAGTGTCCTGATACAAATATGGGCTGTAATCCCATGGAAAAGAGGTGCATTGACCCACAGAGACACTGCTCACAGGCAGTTGGCTGGGTTTATTGTAGAGCTGTGCAGTGTTCAGCCCCTGTTGCACATGCAGCTGTTACATAACCTCCATCCCACGTGTTCCTGGGCAGCCTGCAGGGATGTGCACATGACTCATAAAAGCAGTAGGCAGCTTTAGCAATTTTCATCAGAAACATGGGCCAGGGATCCTTTTTAAACCCAAACTAAAGCAGGAGGAGAATGAAAGGTCTGACAGGGTGTCTTTCTGTCCATTAGCTAAGCTTGGAGACACACAGGAGCTGGAAGAGTTCATTGCAGATCTGGACAAAGTGCTAGAGGGTATGTATACAGCCCTGATCATCACAACTTGGCACAGGCATGGGACAGCCTTCATGATCTCAGTGTAGTTTCTCCAGAGCTGACTGTGCTGTGACACTGGTGTCGAGTCAGGGCACGAATCATTCCCTCCATCTCTGGGTGCCTGTCCAGTCCATGTGGGAGGTCTGGCCATGTTCTGCCCTTCTCCTGTCCCAGGAAAACATGCTGGCAGGCTGCAACCAGCATGGCACAACCCCTGGGCTGGGGCTTTGCTCCATCATCTGGCTCAGAAGAGACTTGCCCAGCATTATTCATAGTTGGGATTCCCACTCCAGAAGGGTTAGACCCTGTCTTGAGCAGCAGGAGTGGAATCCTGGTCCCATAGTGAACTCCTTCAGTTCTGGGCCCCATCCAGTTATCATGCCTGCATGCCTTCAAACTCTCTCACTGGGGAAGAAATTCCACTACTTGAGCATCTTCCTTCCCTTGTACCTCAGTTTTGCCAATTTGTGAGGCTGGGGGAGGGGGGGGGGGTGGCAGTACTGCCCTGCCAGAGGGGGTTGGGGTTGTGAAGCCCAGGCTGGCCATAACAATGAAAGGCTGGAGGAAAGATGACTAAACAGTGGATTATACAGAGCTATTTTAGACTGGCATTTGTAGGAAGACCTACAGTTGTTGCTGTGGCTCTGTGCCTCCAGTATCTCTCTGACTGCAAAGAAAAGCCTTTGAGCAGCAAGAGAGGAGCTAAACATGGAGGGAAAGAGTATTTTCCCCTAGTGATATGGCCCAGCCTAGGTTTCCCACCCTTGAACAATCTGTCTATGGGATCCTGGCCCTCTGAAAGCACAGGCAGACTGTGGTCTCATTCTTCAAAAAAACAGATTTCTTCCTTTCCTCCTGACAAAGGGCTTGGTAGCAGGGACCATGGGGAAGATAGTAGCTAAACTATGGAAAGCTTACCCAGGCAGCTCCGCAGCCTTGTGAGGTTGGGTAGTCCCCATAGCTTCACAGTTGGGGAAACTGAGGCACTGTGGCCACAATTCCACTCTGAAGGGGCTCTGGGTGGCAAGCTGGAGGCAGTGAGAACTCCCCTTCCCTCTCACCTCCCCACATACGCTGTGCAGGTCACAATGAGTTGACTCTCAGTATCTTTTTTCCCTTCCCTCCTGAGTGTCCAAAATGAGTTGGCTGGTGGGGAAATGTTGCATCTGTGGGTGCTGAGTCATACTGGGAGTCACTACAAGCAAGAGCCAGAGACCTGATCCAGGTTTCTGTTCCAGCATTCACTGCTAGTCATGCTGGGTGGGGGTTTTCACTGTGCTGTCCAGCCCCTTGCCATTCTCTGCAATGGTCTCACTGTTTTTATTCCGTTGCTTGTCCTGCAGAGATGTGAGCTGTGGTTTTGTTGGAGAGTTTGGAGAGGAGTATCCACAGCAGATAAGCCTAGAGCCTCCCTGATGTACCCTCTGTTTCTGTGCCTCCTTCTTCCCACTGCCTATGCAGAGGACAGCACTTCCTGCCATGTGATCTTACTCTGTGCTGGGGAAGAACCTGCCTAGCACCAACCACAATCTTCTGGCATTGCCCCAACCATGAATGTGGACTGATCTTGTCTGAGCTGAGCAGTCTTCTCCAACCTGCTTTTACAGTTGCCTCCTTTACTGGCGCCAAGAGAACAGGATGCTGTGTCTGAGTGTTTCTGGGGTGTGAGGTCTGGAGTATCTTTTTGTGCCAGTCTTTTGGCAGTGATGGACTTTGATCTGTGGCAGTTTTGTGTGTTCAGAGCTTGTCTGACCACCAGCCAGAGAATGTCCATCTTCAAGAGGATGGGGGGGGGTGTCTTGCTGAGCATAAGTTGAACAGCAAGTGCTAAACTTGCAAGTGGTAAACTGAGACTGATTGAGCTGGATGGTCACCATTCTGTTTCACTGCTCCAGCTGATTTCTAGGAGGGCTCCCCATGCTTTGTAGGCACTCCCCTGCTGCAGGGTTCATGGCTCCCAGACAGGCAGGATGCCAGGGCCCAAAGAGGCAGGAGTAGGACCCCCAGGCCCTGGTGTCTGTGCTGGGCAGGCTGCCAGCAGGAGCAATGGAAGGCTGAGGGTGCTGTACTGCTCCTCTGTGGTGGTGTGGATGCAGCCACAGAGCAGCCCTGTCTTCAGCACTGCTTTGGGACTGCCAGGAGATCTGCTGGTGTTTGCTGGCTGGTGACCACTGGAAATGGCACAGGTGACTGCTGAAGCTTAGCTAAGCCTCTGCTCCCATGGGTAGGGCAGGACTTGGCCAGCCCTGAGATCTGAATAGCTCTTGGTGAGGGTGCAAAGCTTTGCCCTACAAGCAGGCTGGCCAGCTGCTGTGATCCAGTGGATTTGGGAGGTTCCTGCCTCTGAGGCCAGAGGGAGAAACTATGGCTGATGTTGGGGAAGAACTGCCTGCAGCACTTCACTGGCACCTTGGTGTCCTCTCCTGGTTCAGGAAAGCCTATTCTTATGGTGGTATTTGTCACAGGCAATGACATCTACTGCTGGCCCTTTGCTCTGCCTGGATAACTGCAGATAAGGCCCTTGCCTGTATGCCAAGTGCCCCTGCCCTGACTGTTGCTGTAAATACTGTAAAAATGGCACTGCACAGTGTACAGATGGTGTATATTTTATGAATAGAAGTTTAAGTCTCTGCATTTGCCTGTCTTTTTGTCCAGCTTGTTCCCATGCATTCTCCTCCTCTCCTGAACTGCTTGGAGCTGTGGGGCAGGCAGGGTGGGAGCAATGCTGGTATGAGGAGGAGGGCAGTGGGAGAAGGGATGCCTGTGCAGCCCAGGGCAACCACAGGCTGCTGAGATAGGAGGGCTGAGTGCTGCACCATCTCTGGTGGCTGACATCCAGTGTGGGGTGAGATCTTTCGGGGAAAGGCTTTGGAAGACTGCATTAAGTAGCCTTTCTCCACATGAAGAGGAGGGGGGTGAAAGGAGTGTGGTAGAAGGAAGGACCAGAGCACAGTGTTTGGGGGTCAAACTGCCTGCATATGGCTGGGGTGGAACTTGGGGAGGCTAGGTTAACTTGTCCCTGAGCCATTGCCCTCCACCTGACCTGCTCTGACTTCTGTCCCTGGAAGAAGTGGGTGGATGAACAGAGTGACAGAGAGTCAGCCTGTGTGGCAGATGCTGAGGGAGGCCTTAGCAGAGCCCTGCCCAATGGGCCCTGAGGACTTTAAACCCTTC
Organism: Apteryx mantelli; assembly: GCF_036417845.1. Taxonomy (NCBI): domain Eukaryota; kingdom Metazoa; phylum Chordata; class Aves; order Apterygiformes; family Apterygidae; genus Apteryx; species Apteryx mantelli. The sequence goes on from NC_089990.1 coordinate 26,738,277, forward strand.
TTGCTTCCTTGCATCCCTCTGGGGAAGTGTCCTTCCCTGTTGGGATCATGGAAAGCCCCAGTCCTGCTGAGCTTGGGTTCCCTAGGGAAACCTCAGGAGATGAAGAGCCAGGCTGCTCTAATGGGGCTGGATCCACCTTACCTCAGTCCTGATCCTGCTGGAAAGGCAGGGGAGAGGAAGGCTGGAGCTGAACAGCTGGAGGGCTCATCAGGAGCTGCAGGAAGGGAACAGGATGGGTAAATGGCCAATGCAGCTGCTCAGATGTCCCTTTGTGTGGGCTCTGGGGCAGCATGGGGAAGCCAGCCAGGGTGGGGTGGGCTGGGTGGATGTTGCCTGGAGCACAGGCTTCCTTTTCCACTCCTTTCCAACTCCATCTCTGCTAGGGGAGAGATGACCCTGGCCCCTTTGGTTCCTCAGCTGGCCAAGAGTGCCTCCACCCAATTCCAGTGGGAGGATGCCCTGGGGTGCTGTGGAGCCTGGACCACTTCCAAGTGCATTTGGTATTCCCCTACTCCCTCCTTGGACATGCCAATGGGGTCAGGTCCCACACCAGCTGGTGGCTGCCAAGAGGGAGCCTAGTGCCCTATCCCTCAGGGTGGGCTGGAGTGTCTGAGGAAGGCGCCTCATGTCTACAAGACTGTAATAGCAATATGTATAGGTCATCTGGTTGGGACAGCTCCCAAGGACCTTCTTCCAGGCATGGCTGAACCTTTGCAGGGCACCCATGGTGGCTGTGGGAGCCCTGTGGAGAGATGTACTCTGCAGCATCTCGGGGCTTGGATCTTGTGCATTGGGAGGCCTGATGCTATGTCAGGCTAGTTTGGCTGCTGTGCTGTTTTACAGCATGGCTTGTTTGTGCCTCAGGCTCACATCCCCCAGCTTTGGGAGAAACACTTGTAGGCCTGATTCTCTTCTTGAAAGCCACTGCTTTACCCTAAAGATACATCTCGGGGAGTATTTCTTGACTGACCTAAAGAAACAAGAGGAGAGCTAGACCCCTTGCCATAGAACCAGATTAACAGCCATGGTTTTATTCCCAATGGAAAGGCTGGGGTGTCTGTGGATGACACCATATACAGATGTTGCTCCAGGGACTTCACTTGATGAAGGATGTGCCCTGGGGATGTTTTGTTGGTTGCTGCCACTTGTAACAACCCTGGGAACAAAAGCTCAGGGAATGTGGGTTTGCAGCCCTCTGGCTTGGCAAGATTTTGCAGCCATGAGGGGTGCTCAGCCTGCCTGAAAGAGGTTTACCCTCCACAGAAACTGCCTCTTGAATGTGTGATGAGCAGGAGGAACTCATGGGGAGAGGGCAGAGAGATCCTGCTTGCTTCTTGTCTGGAGACGCTACCCTTCCTTCCTTGTGACTTCCCGATGGAGCAGTGCAATGTGCATAGCTATTGCAAGTGTCTGAGCAGGAAATGAGGTGGTTTTAGCCTCTCCCCCACCACTTGGTTCATGAAATGTGCTGTCTGTGAGGATGCTGGTCATATAATCTGCCAGCTTGGGGCCTAACTGTGACCCAAAGTCAGCTGAATGGATGTTAATGCTGCAAACTTGGGTGCTCAGGAGGGGGAAGACAGCCCAGGATGGAATGAGATTGTGCCTTTCTGCTTCTGGTCCTCCTGGACAGGTGCTGTCCTTGGAAACAGCAGGACTCTAGAGCTCAGCTGGCATTTCTAAGCAGTCCTAGATGAGACCTGGGTACGGCAGGCCACAGTGGGGGCAGTTCCTGCCATAACTCTCCTTGTGCTGCAGATGTGGGCGCTGATATGCCTCCCAAACAGGCCCTTGAACCCTCAAAGGGCAGCTGAAAGATGGAGGTGATGGTGAGGCACTGGGGCCGGGGGTGGAGGTGATGCTCCATGATGCTTGACTGAGTGGTGGGGGTGGGCCAGAGCACCCCGCTCTGTGGGAAGACCCATCTGACATCAAAGGGGTCAGGGCAGCAAGAGCTGCTGGGACTGTCTGTGCCCTGCATGCAGTGGGTGGCTGGTGACAGGGGCGACCCTAATGTCACTTGGGACATTTTTTCCCTGTGAGTCACTGCACAAAGGTTTCACCCTTGCAGTCTAACTTTGAGTCTGGTATTTATTCCACCCACAGTCACTTTTGCTCTCTGGGCATCATAAACTGAGGTACTGCCACGCGTGGGAAGGTTGTTTTTAAAAGCCCCCCTCCAGTCCAGCTGACAGCCGTGTCTCTGTCTGAGTTGCTGTGATGCATGACATGGGAACCGGCTGCTTCCTTTTGCGGGAACCACATGTGGTTGCCTTCTGTGGAGGCCATTTGCCAACTCCCGCCCCAGCAAGGCGACTGAAAATGTTGCTGAGCAACTACATATATGAATACATTCAAACCCCAAATATGCTGTGGCTGATACACCCCTGTAGCAAAATAACAGACCCAGTGACATAATGGAGGGGTTGTTTGTTGTGTGTGTTGCTGGGAGAGGGGCTTGGTTTGCACTTGGGGTTTCATGGGCTGGCCAGCCCCTTGAGTCAGGTGGACCACATCAATGTAGCCCATGCTGCAAGGCCAAACTGTCCCAACAACTGTGGGATCCTTTCCAGGGCTCATGGCACCTCCAGGGCCTGTGACATGCTCACCAATGCCTGCTTAGGGAAGGCCACACATGCCAGAAGGAAGGTAGAGCCAGGGGCAGCAATGGGCAACCCACAGTGCCGGTGCCACGTGTGATTCTCAGTATGGTGTGGTTGGCTCATGTTTGTGTCATTGGCCCAGCAGCATAAAGGGCCATCAAGTGCTGGTGGTGCTAAGGAGGTGTAACACTGCATGAAATATCCAGCCACAGTCATGGACTTTGTTAATCCTTGTGCAGCTCGACCTCTGCAGCTATCCCAAGCAAGTCCCCATCTAGGTCAGACTAAAAGGAGGTACTACTCCAAGAGCAGCAACTCACACCCTGCGCCCAGGAGTCTAACAGGCATCTCCTGCCTCCTCCATCAGGACATGGTAGCATGGAGCTAATGCCAGCAACTTCCTGCCAAACCTGCACTGGGAAAAATAGCAATTGCTTGGGGTCCAGCCTAACCCTTGGGTGTGCTCACAGACATCACTGCCAGCTGCCACCAGTTCGGGGTGGTGATACATCCCAGTGTGCCACTAAGGGCTCAGTGGGCTGACCTTCCTACTGTGCTCGGAGTTCTACAGGCATGGTCCCTCCAGCAGCTCCTCCATCAGGATGGGGGTGGGGGAGGCCTTTCTTGGGGACCCTGGATAGGGTTTTGGGAGTCACTTGGGTGACAGAGGGCAGTGAGGCATTGAGAGGGGGGCTACAGCATCTGCTGGCCTGAAGGAATATGGTTGTCTAAGGGCTGCCCAGCCTGGGACGGCTGCTGCCTTCCAGCCACCTTCCACTAAGTAGCTTAAAATATAAGAGCAGAGGGGGTCTGAGGTTGACAGAGGCAGTTAGAGGAGAGAGTCAGATGTCCCTTTCATGTATTTGTGGTGGGGATGCTGCAAAAATAACCAGTGTTAACAAGCACGTCCTGAGATGCATCACTTCCTCCCTCAGGCCAGCTCGAAGGAGACTGGACCAGGGCCAGCGAGCCCTGGGAGCAGTGAGGCTGAGCTGTACTTTGTGTGGTGCTCTGCAAAGGGTCCCCAGAGCTGCACTGGGCCTGCCAGGATAGGGATTCATGCTCTGCAGGGCCTGAGGCACCAAGAGCTGAGGGTGCTGGAGGAGCTGGGCATGGTCAGCCCCAGAGCAACCCTGCTGTGTGTCACTTTGCACCCAATGTAGGCTGGGTGATATGGCACAAACCGGGGGCTACCAGCCCAGCCAGATGGGACTGAAGGCACCATGTCCTGGTCCCAGTCTGACCCAAAATGGGGAGAGACCCCCCCACTCCAGGTTGGTCACACGATGTGAAGAGGGGCTGGTGGTCTAGCAGAGAGCAAATTGGGGTTCTCAGTGCTCCTGGGGGTGCCATCTCCACTCCAGCCCTCCTTGCTGGGTTGGGGCATGGGTAGCAGAGGACAGGGAAAGCATGCTGCAGGCCCCTGTCCCACTGAAGCTGGCTGGGGAGAAACCCAGCCCTAGCCAGATCAGAACAGGCATGCAGTGTCTACACAGGGCCACGTGCGCTGCTGGCACTGCTTCCAGCCACACGTTCGCTATGGTGTGGGTCTGCTGCCTGGTAACCGTTTTCTCATTTTCTTAGAAGCAAGAATAGCATGTGCTGGGCTGCCAGAGGACAGGAAGTGGCTAACCAGAAGTGAGGCAATCACACAGGCCTCCTACCCGTGCCTTTTTCTACAAGCCCAGGTGCAAACACAGTCTTTCCAGAGAATATGGCATTTATTTACCAGAAGAGCAGGCACTGCTCTGGTGGCAGAACCCGCGCCCTCTTTCCATAGGGTCTTTGGTGAGTCCTGCTGAGCTGGGGGCATCCAGCTCCGGCTGCAGGGGCAGGCCCCAGAGGAGCAGATATGCTGGGGTTCCGTACACCTGAACACCTGGGCTGGGGCACAGGGGTGAGAGATTTAGCAGAGGTGGCCTGTAGCCACATCTGTGCTGGCTGGAGATGAGCTGCCTCCCTTGCTCACTGCACAGAGGGCAGCCAGAAACCTCCCTGGCAGCCCTGCAGCTAAAATAAGGCCACCCTTCAGGCTCATGTGGAGGAAGGAAGGTGGCATGCAAATGTCAGGCCTTCTGTCTGTGCCTGGTGGCTGATGGAGGGGGGGCATGCTCCTTTCAGCACGTCCCAGGTCTGATATTTCTCAGTGAAGTTGTTTCCATCTGGAAGGACCTCCCCAGCCTCTGCGAGGGTAAAGAGAGCTTTCAGAGTTGATTTGAGTGCTGCATCCCCTAAACAAATTATATTATTGGCTGAATTTTCTTCTTCACACCCAGCTGGGCTGGATAGACCCTGAGAAAGGAACATAGGAGGAATTTCTCCCCCAGGACACTGAGGCAAAGCACTGTTGCTCTTGCTTAGCTTAACATCAAGTGGCAAGAGAAGCTCACTGTCTAAATGTGGAAAGATTTGGGACAGAAACTCAGTAGTCTCACCAAAACTTCTCCCTCATCTACATGTAACCGTAGCTCTTTGCTCCTTTCCAGCAGTGAGACTGCATAGCCCTGCTCTGATTCAATTCCCACTGGGCTGACAGCACCTCCACCAGCTCTGGCGGGTGTGTTCTCATCCAGCAGCCCTACTGCAGTGACATCTCTGCACGTGTCATTGCACCTCCTTTGGGGCATTTTTCTTGGTGGGGACAGACAGACCCAGGCATTCTCTGTCTGGGCCAGGGAGCCAGATGTGAGTGGGCTGCACTGTGGCCCACACAGGCACAGGGAGTGGGGTTACCAGGAACCCAGCACAGCTGCAGCCCAGTGAGGACATTTGCATGGCGCTGTCTGGGCTGCATGCACTTTCTGGCTTGGGGATTTCTGTGCCATGCTGTGTTTTGGGAAGTAGCCACATCCATTTGTGGGAGGGAAGTATCTGGCTGCCCAGACACTCAGGCTGGCCTTGATGATGCAAGATGCTGTAACTATTTTTAGGAGATAACCTAGCCCTGGGGATGCTGCCTGCTGCTTCCTTTCTTTTCTGACAAGCCCTCTTGTGTGATTTAGGGGAATCTTCCCATGCTTATGGGAAGGGGAGATGTGGGGCCCTTTTAGATCCTGAATTAAAAACTTATTTTCTAGCATGCTTTTTAACTGGAGCTAGAGAGGTGTGAGAGGGCAGGAAGCAGATCTCTTTGTATTTCACATATTTCCCCTTCAAAAGAACAGCTCATCATTCCTCACCTCCCAAGACCCCAGCTTATCCTGTGTTGATTTTATGATCTGTGTTCTCCTTTGGAACTGAACAGGTCTGCAACCAACAAACAAGTGCATATTGCTGTCCCCTTGCTCCAAGGGAGTCAGAAGGAGCACTGGCTTTGTGCACTTTGATCATGTCATGACTCAGGCTCCAGATCCCTATCAGCTGTTTCCTCCTCATCACAAGGGTTTTTATCTGAAACAACATGCAGCTGCATTGTAGCAGCTCAGTTCTTGAACGGACAGTGATTTAAACTCATGTGTTCCTGACAGCAGCAGATGAAGCTCCAGGATGTACCAGTGGCAACATCAGTGATCCGTGAACAAGGGCTGGGAATGACATTGCCACACATCAGCTGGGCCAGAGCAGCTGTCTGCACATCCATGCTCAGCCTGCAGCAAACACACTCCGTGTGGCATGGTGCCACACAGCTCAGCTCCCTGTTGCTGCAGGCTGAGCTATGTTGTCCCCCCAAACTGTGTCCTTGTGTGTGAGGGCATGATCACCAAAGGCTCAGCCACTCTGCACTGCTAGCCATGGTGTTATCTCATCTGCCCCAACCTGCAGCCTGAGCTACAAACCTGCAAGGGTCTTTTGCCCATAAACCAAGGTGTCAGGGCCCAGAGGGCACTAATAGGCCTTAAGGGTCCTGAGCAGCCTCATCTGGGGCCTCCACATACATCCTGCCCATGGCCCCAGGAGCCTGTTTAAGCTCAGCCCTGGGCCATCAGTCCCTGCATCAGCTGTGCTGTAGGAGTGCCAGTCTCTTGCTCAGCTACAGCCATGTCCAGCCATGGACTGACTTCTTGGCCTGACCTTGGGCCTGCCTTGTGACCATGAGCTTGCCTGATGACCTGGACTCTTGGCTGAATCTGGTTGTGGTCTCCATCATGTGAATCCCTGACTGATAATGGCCCTTTCCCTGGTGATCTCTGCTGAGAGGCAAAGGACTGCCAGGACAGCAGGGACCTGTCAGCTGCTTTGCCTTGGCAGGGCAGGGCTAGTACTTGCTGGTCCTAGCTCTACCTGCTCAGCTGCTTCCTGGCCCCTGCCCATTTGCAGACCCCTAGATATTTTCACAGGGAATGCAGATCCCCAATGCCCCAAATGTGGACTTGCTTCCCTTAGCTGTCTTTCACCACCTCTTCAATGCAATCAGAAACGGATTGCAGGACATGTGTTGATTTGGGAGACCAATGGAGGATGGACATGGTGACCCTGCCTGTCTCCAGATGTAAAGAATCCAACTATCCTCAGCTCTTGAAACAAGGGTCCTAGTCTTTTCCTACCATGGATGGAAGACATGCTGCTGTGCTGGATGAGATGGATTGGTAGGGTTTTGCTTTGCTTCCTCCAAGGAAAACCTGTGCTTAGGCAAGGGGGGAAATGACGGCAGATTTTGACTGCTTCTACATGTTGAAACTATTCATCAGAAATAGACTTCCTCCACAGAACTGAAAGGGGTAATGTAGCCTGGAATCTCTAGTCCCATCATCTCTCTGCTGTCCTTGACCACAGCTTCTGCTGTCAAGACAGAAGATCTCAGCAGCCCACAGTGCGAAAATGATACCATGGAGGGATGTGAAACAATGGCGAGACTCAGCAGGGATGTAGAAGAGTCGGGATTTCACAGGTCACCCTGTGCTGGGGGTTCCCTGCAGCAGCCAGCCCGGCTATTCAGTAGAGAAAGCCTCACAGGACAGAGGCTGGTTGGTCGGTGCAGAGCTGCAAAGGGAGCTGCAGTTCAGAATGAACACTCTCAGATCTGGCCAGAAGTGAAAGGAACATGGCTTCAGGTCCTTTATGGGCAAGGCAGGAAATCAGAGGCTTCAACTGCCATGATGGGTTCAGCCTACCTGCAAGGAAGAGCTGTGCAAGGATGAGGCTAGCAAAGCTGGAATGGGCCGCTGGGGAGGCGAGAAGTCTCCATCACATGTAGGGTGTTCAGAAAGCCAGGCTGAGCATGCCACAGCGACCTCTCAGGGCATTCTTTAAGGCTCGCACAGGAGTCCTCAGAGCTGTTCTAACAGATCTCATCAAGATGTTGGCCAATGGGCAGTGGGTCTCTCCTGGACCATCTTCCTTTGTGAGAATGCTTTAGGGCATGTGAACTGTATCCCTACTCCAGTCAGAGCCTGAAGGGCTTTCCTAATTTGAACCCCTTGAGTATTCAAATTCACCCACATGGTGAACAGTGGAGGACTGGCTGCAATGCCTGTGTGTCCAGACTGCAGATTCCTGCTCTCAGCCAGAGCTCGTAATTTTGCTCCTGGTTTACATCCCCAGCCCTGATTTCCATCACCAGTGCCTCAAAGAAACCCCAAGGACTCTCCTCATCTCTGAGTGCCCTGGCGAGGGCACTGGGAGGGTTGGCAGTAAACCTTCATGTGGTACATGGAGACAACATGGTATCCTTAAGGGCTACCAAGGCAGATGGTAGGCCAGGTTTTTATGGCATGGCCTGGAGGCTTGTACCATCACTCTCAGGTTCTGGGACAGGGCTGGGAGGCTTCCCCAGCCATGGTGGAACTGCTCTTTCTGACCCCTGAAAAAGTCCCCATTGAATCCCTGTGTGACCTTTCCCACATTGCCCAGAGGACTGGCATTCACCACGATATCAGATTAACTGGAACTGACAATGTGGTGTGGGTGCGTTTCCTCCAGGGGACATTAGTGTCCCTGAACAAGAGAAGACGAGTTTCCCCAGGACCTCGCTGAGGTTTCAGCCAGTAAATCCAGAAGGAGAGGTAGCTGATTGCCTTCAATCACAGAGATTTTGTGCTTTTCTCTCCTGGCAGCTGTTCCCCTTGCAACCCCCATCCCATGTTTCTCTGTAGCAGTCTGGGGCTGACTTCATCACCGAGGCATCCAAAGACACAATGCAGGCAGTGGTGGCCAGCGCAGCATCCTGTCTCCTCATCTCACTGGGTCATTTCCCTGGATTGTTCTGCCCTGCTAGGACAGAGGCTGGCTGCTGGCCATCCCTGGGGACGGACGAGTGCAGCATGCCTCTCAGCTGGTGGAATTACGCTCAAAGGCTGAGCATGTCTGGGGCAAGGGACAACAGCAGGGAAAGGTCATCCTGTTCCTCTAGGCCTTCTCCTGCCACCTTTCCCTCTACTTCTTTAGGGGCTGTTCTCCTGCAATCCCAGCCAAAGACAGTATCAGCCAACTCCAGAGCACAGGGCAGGAGCCTGATTTCCATCCTAGCCAAAGCTCTTTGGCTGACATTGGTTACAACCAGCCCAGGTTGGGGTAAGATTGAGTGAGAACAGACAGGAACAGAGTTGGTCCTGGCTGGGGCTCCCTGCTGGCTTAGTTGGCATTAATCTTATAATTAAACTAATTAATACTAAGAGGGTCCGGCACCATGTCAGCATTCCTCTGGCACCAAGCCTACATTCAAGAAGGGGGCTAAGCTTGCAAATACTCAAAGCCCTCCTTGCTGGGGTTTTCAACATAATCACCTAAGATTTTCTGCACTCAGAGGCTAGCAGCCTAGTCATATCCTTTACAGTGATCTTTGGACTTGGAATATTTTTTCTTCTTGCACTTTTTTATGTTTTTATGGTTATAAGGACCAGCTCCACATTCTTTTTCTGACTGTATCGTGAGTTTTTGTGTCCTGCTTCTATTGGTTTGTCTTTTTTTACTCACTGTAGGGCATGTTTAGATATTAAAGTTCAACTCTTTCCATATTTGTCGTGAAATTTGCTCTTTTTGGATGTGTTCCTTCATCTCTCTTGCCTCCCAGCTATGCAGTGGCTGTCAGTCAAACTGTTGATAGACACTGCATGCAAATATCAGGTGAATAAGGCATCAGGAGGTACTGCAGCATTCTCCCTGCAGCCTTGTGTGGTCCAGAGCACTGGCTCTTTCCTGATCACCCTCTGCATGGTTAGCTTGCCCCTGAGTCCAGGCTCCTCCTGTTTTCTCTGGGTTGGCTTTCTCACCACACTGGATCAGCAGCTCTGTCTCTCTATTAACAGGGTCCTTGTGGGGACAGACAAGAAGCTGGTTGCTTTTTTTTGAGGATCATCTCCATTTATACCGACCCCAGGGGCACAGAGCTGAGCTCTCTGTTAGACAACAGGGCAAGGCCATGCCTTTTGTAGGTCACAGTAACAGGCTGCACCCTTCACAGAAACCTCTCTCTGGATGTGCTCTCTGAGGCAGATTTCAGATCAAGTGTGGCTCCTAGCATGGCAGGGGTTCATCTTGGAGCAGCTGGTGCTTTGGAGAGGTGCCTGTATCGGACAGGGTAGATGGGGAAATGAGGAAAATGTGATGGCAGGAGCGGGAAGGGGTAGGAGGCTCATCACAAAATGATGTCATGGGGCAAATCATGTGCTGTGCACGGGAGGTGGCAGGAGTGGATGCTCCCAGCTCCACTCCCTGCCTCCCTTTCTGCCCCAGCCAGCCACGTGTTTCCAGCTTCTGCTATTTCAGGGCTTCCTATTTCCCTAAACCAAAGAGTTTCCCAGCACACTGGGGACGAAACAGGCGACTGTGGGGCTGTCACTGCCCTCACGTGATAGATCTGACTTTCACATTCAGCCAGAGGATTTTTTTTCCTGTGGTGAAGCTCTTGGGTAAGTAGTGTAGAAAACAATGCATGGGAAAATGGGGTGAAGGAGTCTGCCTTCCCCTCCCCTGGCTCTTGCGTGTGCGTTTATGTATCTCTGGGCTGGAGGTCTGGATTTCTATTATTGCAATTCCCCCATAGTGCAGTCATTGCAGAAGTCCTTGTCTCTGCTGAGATGAGCAGGACAGTGGCATGCCACAGCAGACCTCTCTCCTTTCCTCTCTTCCCTGGCTCCACATGCCTGCTCCTCCCTCTCGGAGACTGTTGCTTCGCAGGAAGTCTATTTCCTGCCTAGGTTTCCAAGTTTCATTTCCCTGTCCCATTTGTTTCTGGTTGTTCCAGGCTTTTTGTGCCCTACGCAAATGAGAAAATAAATTCTGTATTTGGGGAGACCACTGGTTTCCAGGAGAAAGAAAAAAAAAAAGTTCATTTAATGGAAAACTCTTTTCCCACCTGGAAACCATACTGATGGGAGATTTTCAGCCTGCCTCAGGGTCCCTGCTGCCCAGGCTGGATGTCAAGAAGACTCCTGGCAGATGACTGGAGATGTTCTCCTGAGGCATGGATGGTAGCTTTCTAAAGGGAAGCTGACAAAGCGGTGGGAGAGATGGCCAGGAAGACAAGGTATCTCCCAATCAAGTGGTTTGGGAAAGGGTTGGCTGAACATTCACTGGGATGGCTGAACACCCACTGGTCTGTCAAAGGGAAGAGGCTAGGACTGCAGTAATGGGATGAGGTCCTTAAACTCTGGAGAGGATTCATGCTGTTACTCAGAGTACAAAGGCCTTTTCTGGCTCAGGGTTCACATTCTTCATGAAGTCCTGCTTTGGACACTTGGTGATGGGAGGAGTGCAGAGTGCCACATGTCAGGGCCATCATTTCCATAGGGAGCTGTGCAAGGGGCTGCTCTCAAGAGTGCTGATGGCAAGGATTTCCTCTGTGAGGCACCTGGGATGTCCACGGGCCTGGGGGCAGTAACTCAGACAGTGAGGAGAGGACCAAAGGCTTGGGAACAGTAACTCAAACTGTGAAGAGAGGACCAAAACAGCAACCAGGACAGGAGAGACCTTCTCACTGTTGTTTGTGCTAGGGCTCTGGGCAGAGCACAGGTACCACTGCCCTCTCCAACCCAGCTGTCCATAAGGAGGGACCTGCTGCCTGCCTGCCCCTCTCCATCAGCCCTGATGCACTGAGCGTGGATGGAAGAAGGCAGAAGGCTAAATCCAGCAGCCCCTGCTCCCAGGGAAGCAGGCAGAGGGGAGCGGGCAGCCGAGAGCACTCATCAGCTCTGCACATACCTAAAGAGGAAATGATCCAGTTTGCCATGCTATATATGTGCAGCAGGTTCCTGCAAGGACGTGGTGGGACTGCCTGCATCTGGGAGAGTGGCCTGGGGCTGAAGCCAGAGGAGCTGGTGTTTGTTTCTTGACACTAATCACCCAGCCTTCTTCCCCCTACAGGGGAACCTGGCCAACCTGTGTTATCACAGAGAAGATCAGGCAAATCCAGAGGTTCCACCCTTCAGGAAACATGGCAGGGCCTTCCTCTTCTAAAGGACTTTTACTTACGCAGCAGGATGTTGATGTCACCTTCTAAGGTAGTTGCTATGCTAAAACCAGAGTGTGTCTTCTCCCATGGCCCTGAAACGGAAACATTGCCAGCCCTGCCATGACATTCACTCTCTTTGCTACCCCTCCTGATGTGACTTGGGAAGTCCAGGGATTGGGCACTGGGTGGGAGTGTTTTCGATTCAGAGCTTTAGGGCGTTTCATGGGCCATCAGAGCAGAAGTGATTGAGAAGATGTCCTTTGGGGAAGCAAACGTGTCTATACAGCAAGGGAACTGCTCTCTGTCCTGTAACAGGGCTGGGCTCACCCTGAAGAAATTAAAGAGACTCCCCAGCAATGCGAATCTCTGCTCCAGGGACAAACGATCCTGACTGATTGCTGGTCCTCACAACCATGGGGCCTGCAGAGCTGTCTGCTGCAGGGTTCACCCCCTTGCTGGGAATGAGACAGGTTTTTGCTCCAGTTCCAGGACTGACACCCTGCTGTGTCCTGATCACAGCTTTGTGTTGTTCTGTGACGTCTCCCAGCAGAGACCAGCCACATTTCCAGAAATCTGCTGGGTTTTCAGCCAGTTTCCATGGAAGGAAGAAAAGAAGCATCTGAGGAAGAAAAGCAGCATCCGAGGACGCTGACATACAGTTTTCTGACCATCCTGTGCTCCAAGGGAGTTATGCAACAGGATGTGACTTCTAGAGTGGGCAACCAGCCAGAATTAAAAGCTTCTCAGTGGGGATAACAGGGAGTTCAAGCAAGGTGCTTGCTGCCATTCATAGACTCTGCCTAGCCGGACAGCTCATATCTGTACCATTGCTGCCCTCTAGTGCTGCCAGAATTCATACTGGTGCCGGTCCTGGCCAGATTGGCACTATTGGTAATGAATGGGCTGGGATGTGGGCTCTGGCAGCAAGAAACTGCTGCACTGCATCAGGGAAGACTGTTTCAAGTCTGTATCGCATGAGGGTCCAGAGACCCTGGCCAGGAATGGCTTGTATCAGGTACCGGGTGCACGATATGTAATCACCCCCAACTGCTGCTCCAAAGAGCTTAGGGGTGTTAAAGATGTTAGTATGCTGATGGTGAATAGGAGAGACTTAGGGGAAAATCTCTGCAGAAACTGCTGCTGCAGCTTTTTGCATTGCAGCTGCCAGTAGGTAAGAAACTGCCCCTACACCGAGTCCTCAGCCCACAGAGACAGACAGGGAGAAGGGAAACTGAGGCAGCATCACTCTTCTTCCTGCCCTGAGTCACACAACAGCTCGGTGGCTGTGGCAGGAAGAGTGGTTTGGTCCACCTGCCTGTGACAGTACCAAGCTTGCAGCCCTCATTCTTGGCCAAGGACCTGAAACAGCTGAGAATTGCTATCCTTCCCCTTCCCACATCCAGACCCTGCACAAGCCTGGTCCCCAAAAGAGCCATGCTGTTGGCCTCCAGAGGCCTGGCCTGCTGGGGGGTCTCACTGAGGAGGAGCAGAGAGACTCAGTGGCCTCAGCCATGGACTGAGGACCTAGTATGGGAGGCACTGTTCTGCTGGGAGTTCGTCTGGCCCACAGTCGAGAGCTGGCTGACCTGAGGCAGCACTGCAAGTAAGAGGAAGGCATCAAAAGAGTAAGCACAGCCCTAGGATATATCAGAAGAGGGAGGGGCCTTCCACTGCCATGGCACCAAGACATCCTGGGAGTTTTGGAGTATGCCTAGCTCCAGCAGTTACTCCAGACTGGCACAGGGCACAGGAGGATTACAGGAAGCAAAGACTGTCCCAGAGCGGGCTAGGAGAGGAAGGAAAGGAACCTGAAAGGCACCCTGTCCCCTGGAGCCAAGTCTGAGTGGAAAGCTGGTGAGTACAGCCGAGCCCTGAGGCAGCTGGGGCTGAAAGAAAGCTGAGGTTTAGCTGCTGGAGCCCTGAGATGGCTATCTGATAGGGCATGGATGAAGAGGGGCAGCAGAGGGGTGCTGGGTTTAGGAGAGGTTATATGACAGCGCTCACGAAAGCTGGGGAGCGTTTCATTCAGGTGGATAGTAAAGCATCTGATCTATCAATCTCAGCCATGAGTGACTGCTTCAAACCCAAGAGGTGATGACATTAGTCCTAAACTCCAACTACATCTGCTTATTAAAGTCTTCTTTTCTTCTCCAGGTTTGTTCCCTTTAGGAGGCAGAAGCAATGGTGAAGGACAGGCGATAGAGCCTCCCTGGGATGCAAAGGTGACTTCGTACACAGGCAAGAGTGAGCTGCCAGCTCTATGCCCTGTCACTGCTCAGGAGGCAACTAACACTTGCAAAACAGCAGCGAGTTATCAGAAAGGCTGTTCTTGTCTGCAGTCAAGCCAGAGCCTCTAGCGACTCAGGCCTAAGGCACTGTCACTGCAGCTATACCTTGCATGCCTTCAGCTTGTTTTCTCCAGGCATCTCAAAACACTTTCCCAGCACTCATGACTTTGCCCTTCTCTTCCTCTGAATCAGCTTTTGGGAAACTGAGACAGAGAAAAGGCATTTCAGTGACTTACTGGAGTTCTTACCACAAGCCAAAAACAGGCCTGGGGATAAAAAGGTAGTGTCCTGACACTGACCTCTTGTCTTAAACTCACCCTTCTTCCATTGTATACATTTTCTCCCCAAGTATACCTTCCTCGAGTTCTGGCAGGTTTAACTTCAATGCTGTACTAAAAGTAGACTAATTATTGATGACCTCCTGACACTTAGCATGAGACCACAGCTCATAGGCAGGGCACCCTGGCCCGCTCTGCTTCCTATCAAGTTCATTCCACACCCTTGCTCTCTCAGCTGGGTATGGTGTTCCTGTTCACAGAAGTGCTGCTGGGTGCTGGCAAACCCGGGCTCGATCCCAAACCTGCTGTAGCTGCAGCAGTGACTGAAAGAAATACTGGGATGGAGCTGGCACAGAGCCACAGAGTTTCAGGAGCTGCTGCTAAGACACAAGTTGTCTATGGGTCCTCTGGGAACAGAGGGTGCTAATATCTTCTGTAAATATTTAGTGGCTTGATAGGGAAAGCAATTCCTGGAATAGGAAATTTTCCTGTTCCAGTGAGCATTTTCCTCCAGGCTTCCCCCAGGCTTCTGACCTTCCAGTCATGCTCAGACATTTTTGGAGGGGAGTGGAGGGGGGAATGGAAAGTTCCCCACCATTTTTAAGGATATATTCTCTAGCTGTTGGAGAAAGCCACTATGTTGGGTTCTTTGGGAAAGAATCTCCTCCATGTCCCCATGGCTGGGTGCAACACCTCAGGCAAAAGGGTGGGAGATGGAAGATGGGACATCTCTGACACTGGGAAGTTTTAAGAACAGGTAAAAAACATACATGACAAATAGTTTCAGCAGTGGTGTCACAGCAAAGCAAGGTTTATAGGGCTGAGTGATGCCTGATTAGCTTAGCTAAGATACTTGGGGAAAAGAGAGAGATGCTTTGGGGCATCTCGAACCCTCCTTGATCTCAGGGTTGTTTTTGTTCCAACTGGTTCAGGATCTGTTTGGACTTATCTCACTGTGGACTGTCGCACAGCCTGACTTCTTTATTTTGCAGTGTGCTGGGAGGATGCTGGGCTGGGGAGCTGGGGTCTGGCATGCTAGCCAGGTGGGTGCTTAGAAAAGACAGGCAAAGGTGAGCTCAGGGACTGCACAGCGAGGGAGTGTACATGTGTCCTCTGGAGGTGTCCTCATTTCAAACTGAAATGAGCAGGGGGGAAGGAAGAAGCAGAAGCAGGAGATGGTGTGTCTGTTTTAGTGATCAAGCTGATGGTCGAAGCAGAGGTAGGAGCAGGTCTCCTGAGTTCCCTTTGGACCAGCTCTTCTGGGTGAAGTGGGCAGACCAGTGCAACACCTGCTGGCACCCATGGCTGGTACTGGCCCGGATGGTGTCAGGTTGGGCCCAGGGTGTGGACAGCAGTGACAGGATGTGGACAGCAGGGCCAAGGTGTGGACAGCAGGGCTGAGATGCAGACCGCAGGGCCAAGATGTGGACGGCAGGGCCGAGCTGTGGATGGCAGGGCTAAGTTGCAGACGGCAGGGCCGAGATGCGGATGGCAGGGCCAGGATGTGGATGGCAGGGGTGGGATGTGGACAGCAGGGCCAAGGTGCAGACGGCAGGGCCGGGACGTGGACAGCAGGGTCAAGGTGTGGACGGCAGGGCCGAGATGTGGATGGCATGCCAAGGGTACCTATTGCAAGGCCCAGCAGTGCTGGGAAGTGGCCCCAAGCCCTACCAAGGCCTTGCCTCTCCCTTCTCCCTCTCTCCACGTATCGAGCAGCTTCCTCATGGACGGAGGCTGCCAGAGCGCTGGCCCCACTGAGGCGCCCTCCGCACCCCTCCTTTTCTCCTGTGCTGTTCCCCATTGCAAACATTGGGAGCCTTTCACTTTAGGAGCTCGGCGCCCACACTCAACATGGCGCCAGCGGGACTCGCAGCTGCTTCAGAGCAGCGCAGTGCGGTTGCGCACAAGACCTGCCCGGGAAGAGGGAGGAAAACGGACGGGCGTGGCGCGGGCGGATGGGTGACGCGAGAGGGGGCGGGGCGCGCCGTCACGTGGACGCCTTTTCCCCGCCTAACCGCGAATGTCGCTGCCCGCCGCGCAGGTGCGGCGGCGTCGCGAGCCGGGCGGCTAGTAGGGCCGCCGCGCTGCTGGCCGGGCCCGCGCCGCGCTCGGTGGGTGCCGTGCGGGGCGAGCTGGGCCGGGGGCAGCGCTGAGGTGGCGGAGCTGTGGGGCAGCAGTGGGGGGCCGCGCGGGAGAGCTCGGTTGGGGGTGGCTGTGGGGCAGAGCTCGGTTGGTGGGGGGTCGTGGGGTAGGTTGTGGGGCAGAGCTCGGTTGGAGGGGCTGGGGGCAGCAGTAGGGCATTGTGGGGCAGAGCTGAGGTGGGTGGCTGTGAGACAGCAGTGGAGGGCTGTGGAGTAACGGTAGGACACTGTGGGGCAGAGCTTGGTTGGGGCCTTTGGGGTAGTGGTGGGGAGTTGTGGGGTAGAGCTGGCATGGGGGAACTGTTGGGCAAACGAAGCAGGCTGTGGGGCAGAGCAAGGAGGCAGGAACAGATGGGGCTGTTGGTGTGGGGGGCTGTGGGATGGGGCTGGGGCTGCAAGGAGAGAAGGGAGGATCCAGGGTGTTGGAAGAAGGGGTGAGGGTTATGGGGCAGGGGCAGGGGTGCCTTGGGGCTGGCTGTGGAGTGTGTTTGAGGCCAAGCTGGGATGCTCAGGAATGGTCTGTGGGTCAAGGGGTGTCTCGGGGGCCTCTTGCCTGAGCAGGGGGAAGTTAGCGTGGAGGTGCCCTGGGTGTTGCGAGTCTCCTAGATCCGAGCCCTGCTCACCCCACCTCTTCTCTCTGCTCTGGACCTGATGCTGCCCATGGGCTGCCGTTGGGTCACTGGGGAGACCAGGCAGGCAGTCCACGGCCTGGCCCTTACAATGCAAACCCTGCCACTGTCTTTTCTAGGTTTTGCCCTGTGGAAGAGAGGTCCCTGGGACAAGGGGAGCTCTTCCCAAGTTGTGATCTGCAGGCTTTGTTCTCCACTGGTCTGCAGGTCATTGCTGGCAGCCTGTGGGGAACTGGCTCGCCCTGTGGTGCTGACAGTTCATTTCCAGTTGTGAAACTGCCCTCAAAAGCAGCTGCTGTTTGCTAATGCTCTTCTCTCATGCAAGCAGGCACTCTATCCACCACGGAGTGGTTATAGGATTGAAAATAGGACAGCACGTAGGCCCTGTGATCACAAGTAGGAGATGAGCTGAAATTCTCACTTAAAGAAGAACTAACAAGAAATTAAGACTTTATCTTGAAAACATTCTTTTTAAACTGAAAAGATCTTTCCATTTTTTCTGAATTTAGGGACTAATTTACTGTTAGAAATTGTCAGTCAGTGTCTGGACTCTGTGAATTATAAGAACTGAGTCAGTGCTAGTAGGACAGAAATGGAGTCTGGTGGGGTAATCTGTAAATGCAGGTGGTTTCCCAGATTTCCTATTGACAGAGAGTTGTGGGAAAGAAACCGTATCACCCTGCCTTCCATTTCACAGTGAAGTATAGTATTGTTAATAGATTTTTTTTTTTTTTTTTTTTAAGAACGAGCAAGGTGCTGATAAATATTGTCACGGTGTTACTTGTGTGCCCATCATGAGATGGGGTGCTTTTCAGGTGAAACATGCTGATGAAAAGCCCTGGAGCTGCAGTAGGTTAGCTCTCTGGCTTTCAGAGAGCTGTGTCCTTGTGTTTGTGGCTTTGCTTGTTTGTTTTGTTTCTTTTCAGACTTGAAGTGAGCGGATAGCTAAGAATAATGCTCTAGTTTTGGTGGAGGGCTTTAACAGGTAAGGTTTTGTAATGCTTTCTAAAGATTAGACTTGAGCTTTATTTGTTTTCCTCCAAGAGGTCATTCTACAGGCATATCCTTTGAGCTGGCTTCTTTATTCTATTGTGTCTCCTGGATCATTATCATTTCAGTGCTTGCATAGAGGAGTTATGGGTTCTAATGTAGCCATCCTTGAAGATTATTATTAATACTTTTGGCTGGCTTTTGAAGCTGATGCGGAGTCAGTTGAGGAACTGGAGCATGGGCTTGATATGTTCAGATCAGCCTAAACCCCTGAGGAAGCTGACAGCTCCAGTGGGAACCCGCTGGAGTCTTTGTGTTTCTGTCATTGATATTTGAATTGGACTGCAAAACCAGTGCAGTCTGAAAACAGCAGTCTCTATTGCTGCGTCTGCATCCTCATCTGGATGAAGATGGGAGCCTAGGTTTTAAGCTGCTTGCTTTAAGTGACTTTGCATCGGCAAGTAACACACAGTTCTGAAAAGCTATAGGAATGGAAGAGCTTGTGGTTGTTTTGCAAGCAGTCAGGGGCTGCAGATCCCTACTAGAGAACAGAGAGGAGAGCTTGGCTGGTCTGCTTGAGCTCACACACAGCAAAGCTGGATCAGGGTAGCTTTGGTGGTGGCTTGAGCATGGCCCTGAAGCAAAGGAAGGATAATTGCTTGTTCTGTTCCTTTAGCTAGGCGATTGCCATAATAAAGTATAACTAAGCTCCTGTGCTACTGGAGGTTCGAACAGTAACGTTTCATGTCTGTAGAAATTTATGCTGTAAAGCAGTGATTTTCTGAAGCTACAGGTTTGCATCTGTGAATATTTGCACTTCCATGTGGAAGCGTTGCAGGTTGTGCAGCCTAGGAAAACTCTCCCTGCAAGCTATAATGCTTTGCTGACGGAAATACCTGTCCTGTAGCCCTTGGAGAGTCTTTTCTGAAGCTTCCCTGGGAAGCACTGCAATGTTGAATCTCAAGACACTTATCTGAGATTCAGTGAGGACAGTTCAGTGCTGAATGTGTAACCACATTCTGTATCTTTTTACTGTTTGTTTTGACAAGCTAAAGTGGTTCATGTGGTAGGGAAGAGTACTAGTCCTATTACTGACACTGGGAGTAAACAGCTTATAAATAATGAGGGTTCAGTCATGATGTTCAGCCAGGCATGCTGGTAATATTCCTCTCTCAAAGCAGTGTGACTGGATTTCTAACTTAATACATGGAGGAGAGGGAGGAGGATTGTTTTAGGTTTTATTTTTCTGCTGTGTTATCTACTAGGAAATCAAAATTGTTCGATGTGAGCTCAAAAAGGTGTATGTCATTCAAAGTGTTGGTCTTCTCAGCAATGATAAAGGAGGAGTGTCTTAGTCTAGTGCTTGTCTTGGGTGACGTAAAGTATAGGAGACATTTCAGTAGAGGCTTCTTATTTGAAGAAGCTAAAATCTGTCTCTTCGTGCTCTGGTCAGTAAGATATGTATATCATTGAGGTGTCTTGTGCTTGTAGCTCAGCAGCTGGAGAATGATGCCTTAGTCACTAAGAGAATGCAATGTGGGCTGCAGTGAATCTTTTACAGGCTTGCAGTCAGTCTTGAGGTCCTTTTGCCCTGTGCTCTGAAGTGTTTAGTCATTTTTCTTTAGATAATGAGATATCCAGGCAGGCCGTAAATGGGGGGAGATCTAGCTTCTTGCCCAAGCTCTGTGCTTCAAATTGTGCTGGCAATGGGATGCTAAAAGGGATACTTCCCTCCCTTCTCTCCTGTACTGCGATCATTTGGGAGTAGAACTGTTAGTTTACTGAGCTTAATATAAAACTTCATCCTGAATAATAAAGTGGAGATGCAAGTTTGAAATAAAATGTCTGATTGACTTCCTTTATCAGCGTTTGGCCATCTTTTAGGATAGGCTCCTATTTCTCATGCTTGGTTTCTTCCTAAAAGAAATGTTAATCTCATCAATTCACTAAGGAGCCTGTGCTCTTTATGCCCTGGGAAAATAATGCTGTTTCCTAGACTGGTGAATATAAACATTTTAAAGACTCCTTAATACACCTCCTGAAATGAAAATTGTCTCTTTTGTTGTCTCTTTGTATTCCAGGTTCAGAAATATGTAGTCTTTAATATACAGTCCTTGCCCCTCTCTTTCCAATAGAGGTTTAGTGCTTATGTCAATTAAAATTAAACTGATCTTCCCTGTTCTGTACTGGTCCAGTGTTGTGATCTTTTCTGCCCTGTGTTGCTATCAGATGTAAGAAGCAGGAGCAGTCATAGAAACAGGCAGTAAAAAATTTCAAGAGAAACGTGGAATGGGAAAATTTCTGAATTCCCTGCGTATGTGCAGTGATGTTCTTGATGAAACTTGACACTAATTCAGTTTCTAAAGGACCTTCGTTCACAGTTGCCATGGAGTAATTCTGAATTTTAAGACTGACGTTTACTGCTGACAGTTTATCATCTAGTGATAAAGGCTATGTGCCCCATCTGTGTTTTTTTGCCTGTGCAAGTTACTTTTTCTTTTCCAGCTTACAGTCGGCAGAGGAATCAGAGTGAAGAAAGGAGTAACTGAGATATTGAAGCAATTTGATGGTAAATATTCCTTTTTTAATCTAGATTGACCTCGCCTGTCAATGAATGCTGGGGCTCAGAACAGAAAAATTGGAATAACTTTGGATCAAACAGCTTGCTATGATGCGGACTTTCCAGCAAATATTTACTCCTTCTGTGCTCACAGTCTTGTGGAATTGTTACTTGCAATGGCTCTCTGGTAACTTCAAAAACTGAAATGCATCTGGAAGAACACCTGGCTAAGAATGTATTTCTATGGAGTTGCACTGCACCTGCCCCTTCCCTGCCCCTCATCTACTGTGTGCACTTGAAAACATAATAAGAAATGTTCTTCAGTGGCTTTCTATGGGTTAGTAAGTGATGGTCTTAATCTACCAGAAAGCAGCAGAAGTTAGAAAATCACCATGGGCCCTAAAATACCAGACCTCATTTCTCTTTTCTCTGTTACCTTTTGTAGGAAGTTACTGGAAGGCTGTGCTACAGACATACTTTTCTTTTTTTCCCCTCATCTCTCCCCTTACAGCAGTACTTATTCCTTCTGCTGCGAAAAGATCTT
Organism: Apteryx mantelli; assembly: GCF_036417845.1. Taxonomy (NCBI): domain Eukaryota; kingdom Metazoa; phylum Chordata; class Aves; order Apterygiformes; family Apterygidae; genus Apteryx; species Apteryx mantelli. The sequence goes on from NC_089990.1 coordinate 26,759,638, forward strand.
GTTAATCTATTACATTTTAAAACTAGGGCTGTTCAGCTACTGGCTAAAGCTGTGAGGCAAGATTTTTTTTCTTTCATCTAAATACATTCCTTCAGTCATTTTCCAGCACTGCTTGTCTGATTCAGGTTTGATCCAGTTCTGTTGCTTGGCTAAGACAGAGGACTGTTTTAATTAAAAAAAAAAAAAAGGGGGGGGGGGGAAGGGGGTGGAAAAGGCCAGTCAGTAAATAAGAAATGTAGCTGCAACACCAATATCTCAGGAAATGTTCTGGCTATGAAACAATAATGTTAATGACATATTATTCCGTTGGCTTTAGACATCTTGGTAAGGCAAAAAGCCATTCATGTAATTGTTGGTTACAGTATACAATTAGAAAATGGAGCATCTTGCTTTCTGAATAAATAGCTGCTCTTCATGAACAACTGGTTTAATGGGATGAATCACTGAGCAAGCTTTGAGGGTTAGTGGAGGTTAATGCGACACAAACAGTCAGCGACAGGATTTAAAAGAATGTTTTAAAGAACTTGGGAACTCTGACACTTTACACCAGACTTTGTGCAGGTGAGTTGAGGCGGGAACTCGGCAGCTGTGTGTGTCAGCCCTCTGCCAGACAGCAGCTCTGAAATGGGGGCAGTGGCAGACTTGTGCTATTACAGTGTAGATCGAGTATAGGAATTATAAGTGTGGGATGATATATAAAAATTTTTTTATGTAGGAGTAGTCCTGTAAATGACTGGCCTTTTTCAAAGACATGTCCATATAGTGGTGGTGGAGTTCTTCCCTCTGTTCTAAGTGCTTTCTTCAGCTCCCTGGGCTCTGAGTGACCTGTTTCTTCTGCTGTTTCCTCCTGTCTCCCCCCTCTCCTCTCTCGGGCCTCCCCCCCAACCCTAAAACCCTTGTTATTTCTTTCCCTCTGTCACATTTCCTAATTTTCTTCTTCCATCCTTGGTGCAGAAGTTGTAGGGAAGGAGGCACCAGTAATGCCTCCAGCTGGATCTAGTGGCTAACAGAAGAAGGCAAACCTTCTGCTCCAAAGAATTCCTACTCTTTAACATGCTTTGATAGGGATATAATTAATGCATCTAATATGACAAATACCCAACATACCCAGCATTTCTCTTTCCTGACTTTTGTGGGCAGCTTTGCTCAGAAGTCCTGGAAGGACTTGAAATGGATGAAATCTAACTAAGAAGGAAACAGGTGTCTGTTCGGCAAAAGGCTGCATTCTTTTGTTATGCTGTACTTGCATGTTGCATTCCCGACTGACTACATAACAAGGAAAAGGCTTACAGTGGCAGAGGTTGCCATCAGGCTGGTTTTAAACTAATCCAGCTGGTTTGTCTCTCCCTCAACACCTTCCAACAAACCCGCTGCCAGATTATAATTGAAGCCAAACTTTAAAGCTCCGTCTAGAAGGATACGGTTGTTCCCACACAGCATGTCCCAGATCACCCGCTCTCCTTATTACTTCTCTGGTGTATATTCTGCCTTGCATTCAGCCCTGTTTGAGGGGCGTGGTGTAGTGCGTGGATGTAGGGAAGTGATGGCACAAACATATTTGCAATATTGAGGGTTAGTGCATGCAGGGTGGGGGATGGCTTGAGGCTATTGGAATAGAGCAATGGTACATTTTTGGGATAAATTTACCAGGAGTTTCAATTCAGGTTTTAGTGTCTAAGTGTAGATTCAAAATCAGGTACATGAGTTTGAATACTTATGTATTTTGCATCATGCTTTTAATTATTCACACTGAAATAACAATTTACTCTTTGATTATGCAGCATAGCTTCATGTGCACTTGTTTCTGAAGTACTGCAAGCCCTGGTTCTGGAAGATCGTTTTCTGAATGAGTCCCTGGAGAATGGAAGTACCTGGAGACCATCCTGCTCTTAAATGTAGTTTGGGACAGCACTCAAAGGCAGAACAGATGAGGCAGCTTCCACAGGGCCCTTGGGAGCCTGCTGCATGATACAGACTAGACACAGCACTTCAGTTAAGGTAACCTTGGATGTGTGTATGTATGATTAATTTGATGGATTCCTAAAACACGTTGAGATTAAGACTTCCGTAGTGTTGTATGCCTGTTACGCAAACTTCTGCAACTTAACAGTAGTATTTTCAGTTTGAGGCAAATGCTTTGATACTGTGAAGTGGTGTGAAAATGCCTTTATTTCAGGGTGTGTTGTGATGACACTGGCTGTACTTCATAGTTGTTGCGGGTAAATTAGTATTTCTTTCTTTTCAAGGTCTGGGCTTTTCTGTATAGCTGTGTGTCTTGTGAGGTAGGACGTAAGGCATGTGCTTACAGTGAGACCCTCAAGGATCTCCAGCAGCTATTAGTTTTTCTGGCTGAGGAATGTCTCCAGGGAAGGTAGCTCTTGCAGCACCCTGTGGTTGTCTGAAGAAGAAAGAAGCAACTGTACTGTAGGGTAAAATCTCCTGTTCTTTTCCATGACAGAACAGACTTCCGTGGAAGTGGCTTCTGTCTCTGTACGGATTTTTTTTTTTTCTCTTAAAATTTAGCAGTCAGCTGATGAAACTCTTGATTTGACTGCACAGTGGCTGTGTTTGCATTTTATCCGGAAGAAGGGACACTGCAGGCATACTTGGGTAAAACAGTTCTGGGAGATGAATATACCTGGTAAAGCACTTGATTGGTTGGACAGAGGCTGTGGTTTCTTTGGAGGGCAGGTGATGAGTTTATTCATTCCTTGGTTCTGTCCCTGCTTTTCTTCTTAATAGTCCATTTGTCTCTTCATGGGTTTTGCTTTAAGGAGAAAGTTTTCAGGAAATGTAAGTACTGTGGTGAGATCTACCTGTGGTATATAAAATTGCCTCAATTATTTTTTTATAACAGCTGTTACAATACCACTTTTTTAAAAAGCTTTAAGCAAAGAGAGGATATACTGCTGTGATCAGTGGTGGTCCATTTCTGCCATTCTTTAAAATTATAAGAGCCATCATTCATAAAAGGAAAATCCTTCATGTGTTTATATAGTGTTTGTGATCCCTAAATTGCTGGATAACAATAAGTTGATAGTTCCTGATGAAATGTATGCACATTTATATAAAACATTGTACAGAAAACAGCATGGAAGGTGTCCATTAAATGTTCTAAGAGGATCTGAAAGACGTGTAGTGTTGACAGTGCCATCTCTTATGGATCAAGACAGTATTCAATCGCTAAACTAATTCTAGGAAAGGCTAGACTGTTACACGTGCAGTTCCTGAGAAATTTGCAGGAAATCAAGTGGAAAGTTAGGTCACTTATTCCAGTGACTTAGCTGCTTTATTCTTTTGAAGAATTTAGCTTTTCCTTGGGGGGAGATGGGGATCTCCTTGTACTGAGTGAGCTGGAATTCTGGATAGCTACAGAGCATTTGTACACAGCAATTATTGCAACTCCTTGTGCTACCTGACAGCTGCCTTCTGTTGCCAGAGGGTGGAGAATGAACTACTGAACACACATACTTGATTTGTAGGGGATGCAGCATCTCTGGAAATTCAATGAGTCCTGAGAGCTGCTTAAGCATTTTAGTCAGTGAGTTAGCCCTTGGTTATCCTGTTGTTGCTGTGCCAGCTTGTTCTGGTTCAGTGAAATGGGTTCAGAACTATCAAGCCGCAATATGTTACTTCCCAAATCACTTCCTTCCCCACCACCCCCTCTTCAGGAACTTTCAGTTTTCTTGAAACATGTAGTGACTACTCAAGAAAAGAGTTTGTGCACTTTGGGTTGAATAGCCAGTCAGTCTGAGGAAGTGTCCACAATCAGAATGAAATCCATTGCTTTGACAAAAATGTATAAAATCAACTGCATCGTGGGCTATTCCTAGCCACAAGGAAGCTCAGAAGGATTTCATGGAGAGGGAGGTGTCTGAAAGGTAACTTGTGTGCACAACACTCAGCACCCGGCTGCTTAACAACATTCAGTGCATGCCAGTCTAATTTTCACTGCAATTTGGCAGCTTCTCTTTGAATCGTTAACCACCACCTCCCTAGGGATATTCAGCTAATGTACAGTAGTTCTTGCCAATGCTCTGGTTCTCCTCCCATAACCTCCTTACGATTGCAAAGGGAGATTAAGTATCCTATTCCCACTGAGAGTTTTGTGAGAGCTGGGTGCTTTAAGTTCTCCTTGTGCCTGTGAAAATCCCCTCTTAAGCCTGTTTTAGCCTGTATTTCAATAAAAATGCAGGTGTTTTCTATGTTGCCAAGCAAGAAGCAGAACTGCAGCATCCCTGAAATACATCTCTTGCCTGAGACCACTCTGTCCAGCTTGAATTTCAGAGTGTGTTGTGAAGCATGACATAAAAAAGTATAAGATATTTTACTGGAAGAGATACAGTACTTTGAATTTACAAAAGTATGAAATATCTGTCTTCCAGCTAAAACTTTGTTAGTATGAAACAAAACTGGACTATAAAATGTAATCAGAAATATCTGTGGAAGTCCTGCTGTTGTAGTCATAATGGCCCCTTTAAAAAAAAAAAAAAAAGGCAGTGTTTATGAAAAGAGATGATATTTCATTAGTGTTTTTTGGCTTTTCCTGTCTGACAGACTTTGGGGCATAAACTCCATTGGATCTTGAAGAGGACTTCAGCTCCATAATGCCAAAATCTTGTCCTTTTCCAATTCCAGTAAAATAACTAAATGTAACAAATACAGTGCAGAAATAGTGGGATTATTAGATCATTCTAAATTGTGTAATCCAGAAGAAAAGATCATCTGTAATAGTGTTAATTGCACAACCAGTGTTTATGGTGTGAGTACTGTATGACTATGGAGAGGTATGCGTTTAACCTGAAAAGTAGAAATATGTGCTAACAAAACATTGGTTCTGTGGCTGCAGTAGTTTGTTTTAGTTGGGAAGTGGAAAATTAACTGCATCTTTCATAAATTTATTTGTTTATTGCCATATAGGAGGCAAATAGGAAAGGACAATTACTTCAAAATACTGCTGCCTGGAAAATTGTGCTTTGTTTGGTGTGAAACCATCTTGCATGCTATATAGTGCAAAAGGGTCTTGTGGGTGCTTAGTATCTGGATATCACTGCAAAGCTCTGCTTAGTATCACTGTAAAGCATTTGTGGCATGATTTCTGGGCTGGAGCTGCCATATCGCCGAGGCTGGTTTTGGGAAGCTATTCTGTTTAGGTGACAGTGCAGTGGTATATTTTGCAAATGAGGGAAAGAATTTGTCCTCTTGCTAGAATAATTCTTTGGATCTGTTTATTGCAAAGTGAGGAATCTCTTTCAGGAAACATTACTGAGTCTTAACACTCTTCGGGGTTTAAATAAGACTGATGTGTATACTGTTTTCAGACCATACAGTGGAAAGAGAACACTTACATAAAAAACTATTTGGTCAGTACTACTGGTTCTCATGCTGTCTTGAAGACTCTCCAGTATTAAAATCTTCTCATCTTGCCTCCAAGTCATTTTTCACTTGATCATTGTGTTTGATCTTGGTGTGCTGCCACAGGCTTCGTTGTAACGAAGGGTTGTGCAATGTCAGAGTTGGATATAACTGAAGAGAAAAGGTGCAAGGGAATGAGCTTTGATTCAAGTGTGCTGCTGCTATGATTGATTGGTAGAGGGTGATAGGATATATGCTAAAGCTGAACGAGTGACTCAGTAGCTGACAGGAATATGCATTTTGGAGCTGCTGCTTGCCTCATCACTTCTGGATGTAGCACAGAGCACGGGCTTTTAGCTCAGTTTATCTCACTGGCTGGACCGACAGCTGTAGAATGCAGTGGCCGGTCCTGGCCAATTCCTTTCAGCTGGATGAATTCAAGGAAGTCTTATTATACGTTCTTGAAGATTTGATGAGCCTGTGGCTAGGCTGTAGATGTTTTTAAATCATCATTTAATTACTATGCAGGTCTGTTTTAGAAACAAGGTTATAGTTCAGTTGATACCCCTAAGCAGACATCTAGTAGTTATCCAACTTCAGAATCCTGGATTTCAAAAGAGGGCAGTACTGGCAGAGAAACTGCTGGTGCTGTGTTTCAGTATGGAAACTGTTGTAGATAACTGAATTTAGCTTGGAAAATACAGAAAGCTAAAAACCATCAACAAGACCCTTAACAACCTGTGTTGCATGAAACAGTCAGAAGCTTCCTTTAAATTTAGTCTCTGGAATTTTTGAGCCAGGCTGCTTTTTGCCAAAACATTAACCTAAAAAGAGAATGGGAAGTGCTTGTAGACAAGCAGTTAGATGTGAAAGACTTGTGCAGTATGTGCAGTGGTGACACTTCAGGACCAGGGAGGAGGTAAGTGAATGAGTTAGCACTCAGCAGCAAGCCGGCCTGGTTTGTTTTTGTGATATGGTTATTTTTTCAACTTTTTAAAAGCTCCAAGTATCTAGCTACTTGCTACTTTTTTTTTTTCTCTTCCGTAAAATTGACAGAAAGAATGTAGGATGGAAAGAATGGACTATTCAGCACCTTCCTTCCAAATGTGTCCACCTTTGTGGGTCTTTCTGCAGTATTCCTCCAATATGCAGTGGGAAGAGTTTGCTGTGGCTAATGTTCTGGGGGGAGCTGTATGGGGAGAGCCTGGCAGTAGCTCAGCTTGTATCCCCCAAGGATTGCAAAAGCTCCAGTGCTTGGCATTGGTTCCCTATGTGACCTGGAAAATGTGGTCTGTCACCCAGTTCACACAATGCGGCACTTGCAGTTTACTGAAATGAGAAGGCTGATGTTTAGTGATTGCTATGCTTAACCTAAGGAAAATGCACAACCCCATTCATACATGAGAAACACTCTTGGGTCCCATCTTATCTGAATGAAGGGCAGAAAGGTGGGACAAACTGGGAGGACCTGTTACTTACCTGCTTGGAAACCAAAGACTCTTCCAGTAGTTTGCTCGCTTACCCTCCTTTTACAAATACTTTGTGAACTGTAGCTTTGTCATGCTTAAAATAGCCACCACTGATAGACTATTTATAGTACTACCTCTTCAAACCTACTTTTTCGGATGTTAATGACTTGCAATAGCAGGATATTTATCTGAATCTTTAGGCAAGACAGCCTCTCCTAGGAAAGGAAATTATGCAAAGATGAGCTGTCTGGAGCTGTAAGTTATCCTTAAGTACTGCCCTGCCATGCTCTGGAGTAACTGGGTGGTGTCCCTTTAGTGGTGCCCATCTGAAACTTTAGGAACTAAGACTGTAGATTTGCTATAACTTTGAGTGTAGCATGGAAGAGACTTTGAAAACCTAGCATAATGTTGCATGGTGAAGCATAAGCAATAAGCCTTAGTTTCCTGCTCAGGAGTCTGTGGTGTGCTGAAGCTTCAGGAAATTGTGGTTTGGGTCTGATTTGCATTTACACTTATAAACTCACAAGTGAGTTAAATGTTGAAAGTTTTCTAAAGATGATTAGTACCTACAGGAGGACTTTTCAGGCATGCTTTTAATTTTAGATGAGGGAAATGGCACCTTTCATTCATTTGAGTGTGGAAAGCTGTATTCAAGCCTGAAAATTCTTTATCTTCCTTCCTTTATTGGCCTTGGTTCTGCAGGTGGCTACTACTGGAGCTACAAAATTTGATCTAGTGTTGGTCTGTCAGGTGCCTAATCTTGGTGGGGAAATTTTAAATATGTTTGATTTGTTCTCAAGAATGGGGTGGTCTTGAAGATCCAGCATCTCTCACAATTCAGCAGAAGCAAGAGGTATTCTTATTTATTGTAAGAGAAGGGAAGCTTTACCTTGGGCACCAGTAGCCCCCATACATCTGTAAATGCGTAGAGGAAAAAGGTGGATGTTATTCTCTCTGGTAGAAAGCAGAAAATCTTTGTTTGGAGTTGAAGGCTGAAACTTCATCCCGTAACTGGTGTGTGACTTGGTACAGTTAAAATGGCACATGGAAGTCAGAATACAAGCAATGTTTTAGGCCATGGCTTGACAAAACGCAACACCACTTGCAATAGATGCTGCAGGTAGCAAGGGCAGTGTGGTCATGGCATACGCACAGAATTGCAAACTGTTTTGCTTGTGCTTGGGGATGTCATTATGTTGGTAAATATACAGCAAGGTACAGGATAGCCATGCCAATGAGAAGTATGCGGTGCTTCCCGTCTTTGTACTGCTTTAACCTTCAAACGTCTGTCCCAGATCAGTCTGTTTAATTCCTACAGGTTTGTCTAGCCTGTGGCTCTTCAACTGAAAGTTAAAACTGTATTTACAAAATCTTCAGGAGAAGAAGGGGGGGAGGGGGGAAACAACAACAACAACAACAACAACAAAAAAAACCCAGGACAATCCAGTGACTTGAGTTTCAATATTTACTATGGTTCTACACAGTGAAATGTGCTACAAAAATCAGAACTTCCAGAGAAAAACAGATTGTGAAATGTCCACATTCACAGCATAAATACCAGTGCGGCTGCTTTGATTTGAATCAACATCCTTATGATGACTTCTTTAGTCCTTCTGATGAGATGGCCAAGAAAACCAGAATTCTGCTGGAGGTTCCATTTCCTGACATGATACCTGAAAATTCATTGTCTGTGTTGGAGTCCGTGGGCTTTCTTGTATGGCCTTCCTATAATGAGTGTAAGGAAGAGAAGCCGCACTCAAGCAAAGCTAGCAGTAGGGGTAATGCTGTACAAGAGGATTAAAAAAACCCAAACCTATGATACAGAGAAGACTGAAAGACTAGACAGGAAGTGAACCTGGACCCAAAAGCTGTCAAAGGCCCATGATTAGCATCACAAGACAGGAGCAAATTAAAATGACTTCTGGGAATGTGAATGGCAACTGCACGGGGCCTAGACTCGCTTTGCTGTGGTTCCTCTCTCCTGAATCACTTCCTGCCCAAGAGGCTGAATGGATTGCAATGCAGATGTGTTTCAGTGGATTGGAAGCAGAGGTGTCTAGTCTGGGAGGAAAAATAAGGAGCATATAACTTTGGAAACAGAAGTGGGTATTGGGAAGCTAAAGTTCAAGGTGGAGTCTGTATCTCGAAATAACCATCTTTAAATTAGCCAGTTACCTAAGCACTCATGTATGATTACCCCTGGTAAAACAGAAAAAAAAAATGAAAACCTCTCAGAATAGAACCATGGCTATTCTGAATGAAATCAGAGGTCTGTCTCTAGCAGTGCTTATCTTCTGACACTCTTCCTCAGGCATCTCTTCAGGTGAGGGGAAGCATGCACTGGTATGCATCTCTAGTATACCAGGATACCTAGCTTTTCTCTCCTTTCCTGTGTCTCGCACAGTTGTTCTAATTCATTGGTGCCTCTGGCAATCATAACCTATATGGGTCCAATTTATAGGTGTAGTTAACTGTAGAAAAATTCATGGCAACATCAGCCTAAATGTTAAAATGGAAATATGCTGCCTTCTGGGGGGACTGAGAGCTGTGGTTGCCTATTGGTCATTATCAGGGAAGTGTTTCTCAGCTTTTTAGAAAGTAGGGGATGGTGGTGCTACACATGGCAAAGATGTTATGCATTGGAAACCTGACCTGCTTTCAACCTGCAGGTGGTTGTAGGACTGCCTCTGCTCCTGAATTCCCTGCAGGTGACTTAGAACTTCAGATAATGGAGGAAACACCTGAAGGTAGGAGGGGCTTGGTATGGGTTACTCCTGCTGTTTTTATGGGGAACTTGAGTACTGTATATAGGCCTGAAGTTAAGTGCTTTCACATCCCTTGGTGTGTTCCCTCTCTCTTCTGTGTAGAGGGAAACTTGCTGAGAACTGCTTTTTGTGCAGGAACTTACCAGTCACTGCATTGTACCATCTTAAGGAATTTTTAACATGAATTTGCAACCAGTTAACACAGGACCTGGTTTATCAGAGATGATTTAGCAACCTGTTGGTAATTCCAGCAAGGTTTTAAACATAGTCATGTTCTCTGACTGTTAAACGTGACTTGGCATTGCTTTAACATAACCCCTTAAAACTATATCCAACACAAATAATATTCCAAAGAACTCGGGCACGTACAGGAGGGAGAATAGGGTTTCCTGGATAAGCCAGTTGATGCAGCAGATAACTGGGAGGAAGTAGTGAAGAAAATGTGTTTCTAATTATTTGTGATTTAGTACTGTTACCAGTGACAGCTGATCTGAATTTGTACTAAACAGTGTTTCTTCTAGCAAATCACTTTGGCAGGACTATCAGTCTTGAATTAGGTCTGAAGTGTATGGTCTTTCATTTTATTGGTGTGCTGGGAAACCTACTGTATTGCATTGCCAAGCTGTGGCTTGTCTCCGTTGTTACCCTGCTTTGAATCTTATGTGGGGTTAGTAGCTATGGCTGTGTAAAAGCGCTCTGTGTGGTTTTAGGATGGGTAACACAGGCACAGCAGTCTGCTTCTAGAAGCAGTGCCATTTCACTGAGGTCGGCTGGTTTTGGTGAAACGATTCTGTGTAAAGTAGCCCCAAGGTTAGTGCGGATGCACTGATGTTCAAAAAACAGCTTCTTCCTGGCAAGAAGTAAATAAGCATTTCCCCCTTTTTGTGGATGGAGACACTGGAGCAGATGCTATGATTTATATAAAGCCACGAAGTTGTTTCATGAGGTGGGGAATGTAGTCCTACAGTTCTTGGCTCCTAGTCTAAAGCCTGCCTATTCTATCTGCACTATTTTTTTTTCATGTCTTTTTGCTGATAGGTACTGAAAGATACAATAGCAGACTTCATAGAATTGCTTTTATCTTCCCCAGAGCTGTAATGAAAGTGAAGGGTGGGAGTGAGAGAATCCCAACTGCTTATTTGAAGCATCTTGTTCCCAGAAGTGACTCCTAGGGGTGGATTTTCCAGAATATTTTGACCTTCCTCCTGTTCTTTTTTCTAACTCTTGCTTTTCTAGAACCCATGAAGTCTGTAAGTCTCCAGCTATATGAGTATGGCAAGTGGGTGACTGAATTAGCTGCTGTTCTGTAATGGTACTAACAAGCCTGGACCCTTTGTGTTCATCCTTTCCCTTTGTCCTCCCATCTGAAAGCCAGATGTTTCCATAGTTCCCATCCTGCTCTGCCCTGTTGCCATTTTTTTTTTTCCTCCAAGCACTTCAAGAGTGCATTCCCACTTGATTTGTTCTGTTTAAATGTGTTTATGCCCAGGGATTAGGAGCTGCACACATGGTGCTTGTGTCTGAAGACTGTCAAAACTTCTCTTTAAAAAAAAAAAAAATGGGGGGGGGGAAAGTTGCACAGTGCCTTTATCAAGGTAGATGCTTTCCAGGTATTGGTGGGGAAAAAAATAGTTGTAAATTAGTTTTCTCCCAGTAAGCCAAATCAAGGTCTGTTGTGTGAATTGGGTTATTACTGTAGAAGTTGCAGTGGAACAGCTCTGGAGGCTTCTTGGATTTCCTTGATTGTGATCTGAATAATGAGGTCTTTTCTTCGCAAGACGTATCGGTGTGTTTTTGTTTGATCTTCTAGAATCAAGTAGTGATCTCTTCAGACCTAAAACCTAAATGGTTGAGAGCTGTTAAAGGTTCTTGGTTGTAGGTGGTAAGTGGTTTCACCCTGATTGTACAGAAAACCTCAGAAGAGGTCTCCAGGGGTTCTTCTCTCTCTTGTCCCTCCTTCAAGAAAACAAACATACAAACAAAATCCAGCCCTGACCTGCCCTCCAAACAAACCCAGCAAGCTTTTCTTCGGTGTTCCTTACATATATGCTTTGTTTCCTTAAGTTCTTCTCCTTAGCTCTCTATAGCTGACATGAGCTGTAGAAATTCCTGGTAAAGCAGGAGAAATGGAATGCTCCCCTCCGCCCCGATTCCTGGAAATCCTTTTTATGTAAAGCACCTACAGCAGTAAACCAATTCTTTAATCAATGGTGGAGGGTTATGGGGAATTTCTAATTTAATGAATGAAATGCTGAAATATCTTGCTTCTGGAGTTCTGCTATTTTGCCAGCTATCTGTGATCCTAGTAGCAATACCCAGGGGAAATGAGTTCAGCCCAGTATGGTTACTCATGAGCTGAGGATGAAATCAGGTGTAACTGTGATGTTTGCCTCCACGTGCTTTCCACCGTACTGGGCTGAGTGGCATAAGCTCTGTGGAGTAAGGAATTATTCAAGAAGAGACAATACTAACATGGACTTAAAGAAATCAGCTATGAGTCTCCGTGCTTGTCAGTAAACAAACATCCCTGGACTTTATTTAATCTGTTAATACACTGTATGTATTAAAGTTTTGAGTTATTATAGTTTTGAGTATGTATTATTTTGAGTTATTATATTAGCCCAATGTAGAAAGGCATTGGGGAAACCTGAAATATTGCAGAATTCATATGTTGCTTTCTAGCATTACCTGGCAAAACATGATGGAGCATGTTATCTTGCTGGAATGATGTCAGATCATAGCGTAGCATCTCCCTGGGGCCTGTGTGAATACACTTAAAAAAAAAAAAAAAAAAACCCAAAAAACAAAAAAACACAATTCAATGCTAAGTCTTTGTGTTTGGGTTTCGTTTGTTGGTTTCCCAGTTTCTCTAAAACCATCTATTGTGTTAGATCACTTTGGCTACACAATTGCTTGCCTAATGCAAACAACTTGCCCCTTGTTTGCTTGCCCTTGCTCAAATAGCAGCTGAGGATGCTAACTGAACTGCATTGTGCATTTTGTGTACAAACTGTTGCTTTGAGCTGCTTCGAACCGTGGTGTGGAGCTGCAGATTTCCACTCAGGTCAACCTGCAGCCCTGAACGTCACCATGCAGCTCTGGAGCCTGGCAGGGCTTTGTGCTGCTTGCTTGAGCCTGGGAAGGGCACTTTCCTGCTTCCATCTTAATGCTGAATTGGGAGAAGCAACAGAGCCCTCTTCATTTAGCTACTTCAAAGAAAGGAGCTGTAAACTTGTATGGAAAGAAGCAGAGAATGAGAAAAGTGGACTTACGCTAGGAGATGAAGCAGTTGTCTCCTCTTCGGAGGAGACACAGGTAGGCAGACAGTGAGTGAGAAGTGAATATATGCAAATAAATGTTTTTATCACCATACACTTAAAATACAGTAATGAAAGGCTTGTTGATAATCTTTGAGCCATTACACCTTTCTGATGGGCAATTTATGCTCTGTTTGTGAAACCAAATCATTACTAATAGCAACATTTTTTTTCATGTATTGAAAGAACATTTCCTCTCTGAAGAATTTGATATGTCGCATACTGCACCCAAGGATAACTAAAACACTACTTGAAAAAAATCCACTCAATTTTCAGCTCACCCATTGGTCTATTTTCATCTATATATAGGGAAAATTGATTTTGGTCACTTCAGACAGCATGAAGAAGTGGGGGAAGAAATGACTTTGGAAAATAATGTGGCCTCTTTGATAAAAGCTACAAAATGATTCTTTCAAGGATTGCACTGGTGTCTGATCTAAAATGTGTTTCAAGTCTCAAGGGATGTGACTTCTACTGTCAAAAATTGTGGAGAGGAGAGCTCTTCTTGCATTCAGGATCTTTGCACTTCAGTGTTCAGGAAGGATTGTTAAAACTCCTGTGCGTGCTGAGAGCAGAAGAGCGACTTGACTGAGGGTAGCCCTCAGTATCTCTGCTGTCAGAAAAACTGGCTGTTGCAATTCATTCTGCTTTCTTATCACAGCAGCTGCAGCAGAGTTCTTGTCCCTGTCCCTGGGGTGTTTGCTTTGGCACTGTGTCAGTAGATAAAGCCTCTTCATTTGAATGTTTCTCTAAATCTCTGAGGTTGTGTGCTACAGCAGGTGTTTACGGTAGTTGGTGTTGCACTCTGCATTCACCTGCATTTATTGCTTGGCATTGTCTTTTCTTAGGTGTCTTGTTCTGAGGTGACAGTGAGAAGTTTAGTGAGGTCTTCTGAGGTGACTGTAGCCAACATTGTGCGCAGAGCATTCTCATTTTTAGCACTCGACGAAATTCCAATTCTTTTTTGTTTAAAAAAAAAAAAATCCAATCATCTTTATGACATTTCTTTGAAACTGAAGGAAAAAAAAAAATCCCCTTTCCTCTATACGTTCTCTTGCAACACACCCAGTTTGTGCACTGTGTTTTCATCCCAGCGAGACTGTGAGACCTGGGAAGTGAGCCTTACTACAAGCAGAAAGGCTGTTTCAGTATCTGTGTAACTGTGGGGCAGAATCTCCCACAACTGAAGCCTGACTCAGACCTCTTTTCGGGATTCATCAGTAGTTTCTCTACTCGGGGTACTTGTGGGTCACCCCCCCCCCCCCCAGCCCCAATTCCCTTACTCCTTATATCTGCACTTAAGAGCCTGGGATTGTCCGGGTTACATGTTTCAGGGTCTGTGGTATGAGGGGGTCCAAAACAACTTTCTTAGTTTACCAGTACGCTGAAATTTCTTGTGCACGGAGTAAGCTTCTTTGCTCTGAAATGAAGCTTTTTAAAATAATTGCAACATGAGCCTCTGGAGTGATTGTGTTGCAGTAAATCCTTGTAAACCCAAGCCAGGTACTAGAAGTATTGATGTAACAATCAAATGATTTTTATTTCTCCTTTTCTTTATTTGTTTTTTCAATTACAACTGATTTCCTCTCCCCCCCCCCCTTATCTGTGTATAGTTACAATTATGGAAAGGCATGTGTAAAAACCATTTGAAAAGATTCAGTGGAGAGAACTTGGGGCTCAAAGAAAAGCAGAAGGAGGAAGAAGTATCCTGAACTATCAAGCTCTTGCTTGCTTATCAAAGCTTGGCTTTGATTTGCAGATTTCTGGGGGAGAAAAAAAAAACCTGTCTTTTTTGGTCTGGGCTTTGGGCTTTCAAATTAAAGTAGCCGCTAGGTGGGGAGCCTGCTCCTTACCCCACAGGAAGAATGACTCATGAAAGCAGCTGATCAGAATTATTCCATTTGCTTTTTAAAGATTTATTTTTCTTCCTGTGTAATAGCTGCGTGCTGGTGGTGGAGTCAGAGACAAGCTTGCTATCAGATTGAGGGGGGAGCGTTTTGGAAGCTTTTAGCGCTTGGACGTGGAAAACTTCAATTTTGTGCGCTGGAAAGCGTTGCTTCACGTTCCTGGGTTAGCGTGCCAGCAGCCCTGGAGGGCTGACTCGACGGAAGTGAGTTTGGCAGTGTGTACGGCAGCTGGTTTGCTGCACCTCCTCTCAGCTGCTGCATTTGTAGAGAAGGGGAAGTTGTGCTGGTGCAGAGGTGGCGCGAGGACAGGCACTTCGGCAAGGATGGGGGAACAAACGTGCAGGGGGCTGGAGATGACAGCAGAGCGTGAAATGGGACGAGGAGAGAACGCGCAGCCTGGAGTATTTACTGGCGAGTTGAATGTGGTCGGAGGGTTGGCGCTTGCATCGGGACGGCGCCTAGGAGCGAGTTTGCTCATCCAGAATGGCAGCGGGGTACTCCGGCTTCCTGACTGCTAGTGCTGTCATCTGAGTCATTTCCAGGCATCGTAGGGCTGACCACTTCAGGTTTTACTTCGTTGCTTCCCTCTGCTTGCCTGAGATGGCAAAAAGCGACAGTCTGAACAAGGAGGAAGAGGCTAGCGGCAACATCTTGGGGAGGATGGCTGCCGCTTTGCTCAAGCGTTGGATATACCAGGAGCCTCTTGGTATGTACACCTGCTACAGGAGAGCCCCTGCGAGCACTGGTAGCCTGCCAACACCTGCACCGGGTGACTTGGTAGGAAAGAGGAGCCCTTGCCTGTTGGAGGAGGGGAGGTAAATTAACAGAGTAGCAAAGCGTGTGAACACAGTCATTTTTTGGTGCATGTGGTTTTAGCTTGGAAAGATAATGCTGCCCTAGAGAGGGAGTATTGCTGTAAGAACAGGTGATTTAAACTTACCTCTAGTGGCAACCTCAGGATTTATGGAAGAAAATGATAATTTGGTGACTTGCTTCCATGTCTTTTTTCTGCTGCAAACATGCTAGATGTTGCCTGGTATTTGCTGGGACTTGAAAGTGTGGTGTGGGCTTTTTTTAATTATTATTTTTTTAACTGTTGGTAAATGAGAACAAACTTGGGGGGGAGCAGGAACTGACCTATCTCCAGTTTGCTCTTCTGACTGTGTGCATGGGGAATGCTGTACAGCCTTTAACAAGGTTGTGAATTTATATTTGTAGTGCAAAGAGAATGTATGAGTATGGAACCCTTCTAGGCCCCCCCCCCAACATATATACACACACAGTCTTGCTGGAAAACATCTGTTGACCCACATTATGCTGTAAATGAGGCCTGTGAGACACAAACACATAGGTCCTTTAGTTCTCATGCATGAGGTGTGCTGGGGTGAGATGCAAAACTCTTTAAGTGGCCACCACTGCACATCAGGTTGAGAACTGGAGTGAGCTGTGCTTTGCCAAAATAGGCTGTCTGAGGAAGAGCACCACCCTTGAAGTTTGATTTGGTTTAATTCTTCTGTTTCTTCTGTCCGTAGTTTTCTGTGTGCACTGATTAAAGGCTGAAACCCGGTCCATCTTTGTGCTCTCAGTGTGTGTTAAAAGCATTGTTTCTGACAGAGGCTGACTCCAGCAGCTCATGTGCCTTTCCTGAATGCAGAGTTCAAATCAGCAAGTGCTCAGCACTTTTTTTTTCGCCTTGCTATTCTGCAGGACTTTAATGAGTAAACAAGATTTAAAAGTTAAGCAACACTGTGTTCCAAAGAGTAATTCTCAGTAAAGAACTCAGTGTGTCACTTTGTTGCGTGGTGTAGGTTTTTTTGTAATAGGAAGTGCTTTCTGCAGACCATAATTCATACTGTTTGCAAATGCTGTCTCTTCCCCCCCCCCCCTTCTCCTCCCCTTCCTGAAATAAGGCTGAACTGCATATCTGGTTCCTCTAGAATTCTCTTGGAAAATATGTATGTTTGCAAGAGAGGAAAGAAAATGGCCCATCATCTCATTAAGCTGAAAAGAATCCCATTTTCAGGTTGCAAGAGCTAGGTTTGAGGTTGCGACCCAAATCTTTCTGATTTGGGTTATTATTATGTGTTTGGATCTTGTGCTGTCTTAGTTTCCCTGTCATTCCAGAGAAGAGGAGGAGAGGCAGGTTTTATATCTTGGTCCAGCACAGGAAGCTCCTTGAGGTGGCAGCAGATTAAGGGCACTTAATTAAGATTATTAATAATGTTTAGTAGCAAGCTTTCATGAGCAGACTGCATTTTGAAGCTTCAGGTTCAGGTAGTTAAGAATCATGATTCACTGAAGGTCTTTTTATAGTTTGCCTACATTGTAGCAAGAGACGGATGGGTCTGTGGAGTCAGGTGAGCTCAGCAGGTCTGGAGAGTGTAACATCACCATTTTGGGTCTGTGCGCTTCACTCCTCTGTTATGGATTTTTTCATGACAGTCTAATGGTAAATATGAACCTGTTGTAGGAGGTAAAATAGTCAGGAAAGCTTTTTGCAAACCTATTGAGAGCACAGAGAAAGAAAAGGAAGGAAAATACCTTGAGAGGCTATTTAGTCCAAGAACTTAGCAATATATTTGTTTTTCTATGGAGGAAAACATTATGTGAGATGTTTGGGCCACTTCTGTGTTCAAGAACATATTTGCGGACATTAGGGTTACCTTTTATATTATAATCGGACATCGAACTTTGTATCACAGTTTTCAAAATGATGACATTGATGTCTCAGTTGGAGCTTTGATTTGGAGGAATGGAGACTCTGACGGTAGTGGCAAGTGACATGGCACAGTGAATGTAAGCTATGGTCATCTGAAATGTTGGTTGTCTGTTTGGGAGTTTTTTTGCTTGCTGTGTGTCAGTCTTATTGCCTTGATTAAACTTGTCTCATGTGTGGCAGGTGACTCACTTTGATTCAAAATCCATTTTAGGCCTATTTCAAGTACTACTATTTTGAATCCAACTGGGTGTCACAGCAGGAGGTTTATAATCCTGCTAGCTGAAAGGTCAGGAGCTCAAATCCTGCAAAACCTGGGTCGTATGCTTCTGGGCTGCACTGCTTTAGGAGACATGAACCTTTGTAGCTTATGCAGGCCACAGAGTCTAGCTGTGGGAGAAGGCTGCATGTTGAGAGCCCTTTCTAGCCCTGTGTGCTGGATCCGTCACAAGTGTGCTGGCCCCCTTCAAAGTTAAGAGATTTACTGTGCTTGCACAGGCTACCTGGGATGCACATGTGGTTCCAGGAAGTATCACGCTCACTGCACAGTGTTTGCTATGCACTTCGCTACCATGCACATGCAAACTGGAAAGCCCCTGACTGCTTCTGAGCCGCTCCTGGGAAAGGTGGTGGCCTGAATAGTTCACATCTGCAGGCCAAAGGCTGAGGACCCCTTTTCCAGAGGGCAGTCAACTTACTAAAGGATGCGTGTGTTGAATCCCTTTTTGTGGAAGTGTTTCTGTCTGTGAGGCTTGGCATGGGCATATAAAAACTCTTACATCTGTTCTCTTTTTAAGAACATGGGTGTCCTAATACTGGTATGTTTGTATGTCTTTCCAAGCAAGTTTAAATACCATATTGTGACTTGATGTTTTTCTGGCATGTGGCAATATGAAATGCATTGCAAGAACTCGTCTTGGAATCATGAACATCCAATTTTGTCCTGAGCAGGTGCCTGTTCTTGCTGAAACTTCGGGTGGCATTGCTGCATTTCCCCTTCAGATAGGTGGGGCAGTACTGTCTCCTGCTTTGCCAGGACAAAATATCAAGTAGGTATCAGTCCAGTCAGTTTAAAAAGATGAGTCTTCATGCTTGTGCTCTAAAATATTTCCTTTTGCTCCAGGTTTGGATACCCTAGCCATGAATCAGAAAGGTTATCGGCGAGGAAGTTACCAAAGCAGTACTAGTGATGAAGATATGGTAGAAATAACAGGAGCATCTCTGGACTTCTCCATGGCAGATGATGACCCTCCACTTGACCGAGAGATGGGAGGTAATACTCGTGTGTCTCCATTTTCTGTTCTTCTTCATAACAGCTTTCAGTAGCATTTTATGTTAATACTTTCTTTACGGATCTCTCTGTTGGCCTCTGCGTAGGGTGAAAGACTAACATTTCTCAGCACCAGTATGAACAGTTCAAAGTATTTTGTACTACATGATGTCCAGGAATAGGCTTATGCAGAGCAGGCAAGTGCTTGCTCTCCTGCCTTATTTGGCCTACGGCATTGCTTTTTAACAGTGGCAGGTGGGAGGTGTGTGTTCGGCAAAATGTAGAAAGTCTCCTTAAAATAAATGGCAATTATAGCAAGCATGCTAATGACTTCAACATAGTGGGAGGCACTACTTGATTATCTCCAGCAGCTAAGCTGCCTGATCTCAGACTGTGTGCATCTGATAACCTGTTAAAGAGGAAAACTCCTCTTCTAGCCATCTGTGTTTAAATGTAGCACATCTTCTCTTGCCACTTTGTTTTCAAGGCTTCTGGACAGTCCTTTCTAGAAGTTTTAAAAATAGCTGGTGTAGGGAACAGCTGGCCAGGTGATGTGGGAAATATCTTTATCATAAGCCTGAAAGGCTAAGATGGCAGTACTCTGATTGCTTGGTTTGTGTCATACGAGCAGACTCCTGCCTCCCTTTCCCTTCTTCCTTTTCTACAACTGTCCCAGGTTGTCCCAGGCCTTAATGATGTGGAGAGAATCTTGAAAATGTAAAAAAGTTGAAGGGGTTTGATCCTAAGCTTGCATACAGCCTGAAACACATGGCTGCCCCTGCCACCCCACTTGCCTGTCAAAAAAGGTCCTGTTGATACTTACTCCTATCTGAGTCTGAATTTGTGAAATTAGTTGCGAGAGATGAATCTGAATTGTTTTGCTGAGCTTTGGCACTGGTCTCCTCCTCTGTGAATTATAACAAGTTAGTTTAAAAGTAAAAATATTTAATTTTGGTCAGCAGACCGCAAGTCTCCGTGACTCTCCATAAACCTTCCCTTTATCTTCTTCTCCCACCCCATTTACTCTAGGGCAAAAAGTAACAACAAATCCTTCTGTTTTGCTTCTTGACTATATGATCTGCCTCGAGTGCAAATGAAAAGGGTCTTCCTCAAATGCTTGTCACCCGTCACTAGCTGAAACTACCAGCTCTTCTTTTGCAGCTACTGGAAGGAGCATGCAGTTGTTCTCTACTCAACTTATTCCCTCTCACCACTTCGATCATGCTGAAGTGCAGGAAGACTCTTCATGCTTTTAAAGTGGATGCATTAACTCTAAGTGATAAGCACCAGTTTGTGGTTATAAATTTCTAGCCATCTGTAAAGTGAACGCATCTAAAGATTTATGCCTTGGGTGTGCCACTTCCTGCGTTAATTTTGAAACCATCTAAAGTGAAGAACAGTAGTTAGTACTTGCAGGTTAGTATGTTACAAATATTATGTGCAATACTCATTTTAACCTGGCCCAGTGATAGAAATGACTTTTGGAAACGCACGCCTGGGAGTCAACTTCAAATCCCTCACATATGGCTTGAAATAATAACTTGCGACTGAATTTTCTTCTAGAGAGCTGTTAATTACTAGTTATGTGCAGAATTATATACATAAAAGTTGTCACATTATGCATGTTGTTGATGGAATTGTAAATGTGTGTTCTCGTACCTGCTCTTTAGTGCTGCTGTTTCCATAGCCATTTAGATTTCAGCTGTCTGAAATCTTTATTAGTTATACCTGATAAACCAGCTTTATTTTCCTAATGGGTATAGTTCATAATAAAGAACATAAATGAAGATAGCTTAACATCTATGCAGTTAGTTCTGGATCTTGTAGAATTCTTCCTTGCTCCGAAAAGTTTCTGCTGACCATTTCTGTTCCCCCCCCCACCTAAAGAAACTGGCTTTTATGCAAAATTTGAGTAGATGCAAAGCCATGAGAATTGTCTATTTAGGGGCCACACCTGCAAAAGGTGGTGTTGCTGTTTGTCTTTAGTGCTTTGAGGTTAACTAGTTAATACAAGTTTAAGAATATCTTTTTAAATTCTCCTTAATATTCTCAAACATACTTCTTTCCACGTTGTCCAGAGACTTCCCTGATGATAGGTGCTTTGTTTATGCTCTTAAGATCTTAAAAGCCAATTTTGTGTGACTTTGAGTATGTTTTTTAATAATGTGGATCTATACAGCTGACTGTGGCGAAACTAGCAATGTTTGCGCGTTTAGTACTTTGGAAGACTGATTTCTTGCTTAGCTTTCCTAAGGGTGTCTTCCCTCTTGACCAGACATCCTGTCATATATTGTAATTTAGCAGTGATATCATTAATGTGAAATAGGAATGAGTCTGTGCTGACCTTCAGCTACTGATAAACTTCTTCAGCTAATTTGCTTAGTTGATACACTTTAGACATTAGAGCATCTTATTTGTAGAGAGGAAAGGGTAGAGAGGTAGGCTTATGGATACTTTAGAGGTAGCTGCATCTGAAAAGGAAGAACCGACTTCACTGTCTTACAGAAAAATATCTTTTTCACATATTTTAAAGGATTAGTCAGTCAGTGTTGGAATCTCCTTATCTGCAGGATGTAATTGTGTGTAATATTTAGAGAGAAGGAGCTAAATCCTTTCTTTAACTTTTTGTAAGGAAATTCTTATTACACAGAGTTTAGAAGCAGTGGCAGATTACTTGATCTGAGTTTATGGGAATGTTTTGCTGCTTGCCTGAAAGTGCTTGATTGCTTCCCTCCTTATTTAAACAAGATTTTCCCATCTCTGTTCAGTGCATTTGAAGGCCTGTGGCCACTTGAGGGGGGGGGGAGGGAAGGGGGCAGAAGGGTTAGTGATGTGAAATCCCTTTCAGTGAAACAGATGTCACTATAGCATAGCTGTCTTTGGAGCTATCTGCCCACCGAAAGGTGTGGCTTGGAATAAAGGTGGTAGTGGCATTTCAAGAGATTGCCAGCCTAGCTACTGAATAGCTTAAGTTATTTGTCTGTTCCTTTTGACTTCAGTAAACTTGATCACTGAGAGAAGCAAATAAGCACAACTTCAGATTTTTTTCTTCCTTCTAGAATGATCTGAGGTCTTACAGGTAAAAGAGGTTCTCTCTGTTAACAGTAAGCTTAAATTGTGGGGGCTTTTTGACATAGAAGGAAAAGAGGAAATTTAAGAGGGGAAACAGTTGCCTGCCTAAGTATTTGTTTCAGTTCACGTTACCAACTTCTCCTACTGAAATCGGGAAATGTTTGTTTCAGAGTGATGACAAGTATTTGGGCTCCAGGTGTATAATCTGTCCTCTACAGATGCAATGGTGGCATGTACTTTTGTGGAGCTTAATAATTGAAATTCGCTTGTGGTGGAGACTCCTGTGAACTTCTGCTTAGAGCCAGTGCTTCTGACATGCTGCTTGCTGGCTGTGTTTTTGAATGGATTTTTTTTGACAGTGCTAATCTGAAGCCACAAGCAAACTGCCTTTTACCTTCTTTTCCAAAACTCAGTGTCTTAGAAACTCCTCTTGTGCAAATTAGTTGTGGCAGCTCAAGTTCACAGAATGGTTAAGGTCGGAAGGGACCTCTGGAGAAGGTCACCTAGAGCCATGTTGCCCAGGGTTGTGTCCAGACAGCTTTTGAATATCTCCAAGGGTGGAGACTCCACAACCTCTCTGGGGAACCTGTTCCAGTGCTCAGTCACCCTCGAAATGAAAGCACCTGGAGCTTGTAGATCCTGTCAAGTGGCTTGAGGGAGAAGTATCACATGTTTCTTGATAGATTTATAAATTGGGATTGAATTTCACAGCTTGTGCTCTTTCATACTTGCCTTAAGAGCCTTGGCTAATGAGCGACAGGATTTTCTCCCTGGGTTAGGTCCCAGATGGAAATGGTCAGCCTTGCATGCTGCCTAGAGCACAGAATGCTTGTACTGAGAAATATCTTCACCTGGGAGCTATGCTGAATATGAGACTTTGTTCCAAACTGGTATTTGCATGAATGCACCTACATCTTAAAGACTGTAGCCTGAGTGCTTCTGGCTCGTTTCAGTTAAGATGTTTTAAAATAGGCAGCAGTTACTTTTCATGTCTGATACTGTGCTATTTGTAATTTTGCAAAGCAACTTGGTATAAGTAGCAGTTTCCATCACTCTTATCTTTTCTGTTTTGGACTTCAGCATTTGAGCAATAAAAGGAAGCAGACAAAACTTTCCTTGCTTTTACACACTGTAAAGTTGTGCTTGAGAATCAAACTTGACTTCTTTTTTTTTTTTCCTTATGTTGTTGATTCTGCAGTGATAGTGTTTCTCATGCCATGTGGCAAGTGTATCTTAGCTGTGATTTGGCTTTGTTGTTAGCACCTCAGCAGCTGTGCTAAACTGGCAGGTGGCACTAACATATTGGAAGCCACAGACTTCTTTCCTCCATTCATTTTCTCCATTAGTCTTACCTCCTTAGGCATTCATAGGAATCTAGGGGAAAGTGCAGGTTTTAATCTTGGCCGAAGGATTGAAGGGGGCAGCACGGTGTCTTCCAGGCTACAATTGTGCACTCCGGAAGCTGTTCGATCTTATCAGCAACACCTACTCTCTGCACCTCAGTAAAGGTGACCAGAACTACAAGTGGTACTCAAGGTGCATTTGTACAGCAGGAAAATGTTTTCTGCTTCTTAATTGTAGGGATCAAGAAAAAACTATTTGTGTTGACTGTTCTTGAGTATTGAGCAGTTATTTGCAGAGAATTATCCACAGACACTCAGACCTTTAAGTCAGACATGCTGGCTTAGAGCATGTCACTGTTTACAGTTATCTTTATTTTCTGTATGCCTGGCTTTATTTTTTGGTGTTGAGTCTTTTCTGCTCTTACGTAGTCCAGGTGGTATGAAATCCTTCAAAGGCAGTTGAAGAGTTACTGGTTACCCAGCACAAGCTTCTAACAGCAAGCTTTGGCACCACTTTCCCAGACTACTTATATGTCGAATAGCTCGGTATGAGCAGAAATCATGAAATTACCCTAGTGCCCTCTTCCTATTTGGGGAAAAAACAATGAGTTTCTGCCTTTAGCATCCTGTGTTTTTAGTGAGTTCCTAGTCTGTTGGAGAATTTTCCCTGTTATCCCCTGAGAGCTTAGTTTCTTTAAGACTCTGAAGGAGATTTTGTTGCAGGATTCATAGATGCCCAAATATGCAGTCAGTCAATGGATTTAGGAAGTTTTTTTTTTTCTTTGAGCTCTAAGAGCAAGAATTGAGAATTGCAAGAGCAAGAAACGTGTCTGAAGAGCAGCAGGATTAGTGAAGCTTAGCTTCATATAGATTTGTGTTTTGTATCCACTGACCTGGTCCTCATCTGTGCTCTCCAGACACTCTTGCTCTCTGTGTTATTGTTTGATTGGGAAAATGAAGGCAGGTGGTGTAGCCAGTTGCAATATTGTGTTAGGCCGGCTGGCTGTTGCTGGTTGGAATGGTTAAAAGCCTTTCCTTGGTGTGCTAGCCTGGGGATCTCTACATAAGCTGTTGTACAGAGGATTTTACTAAACTTTATTTTTTGAGACTGCTGCTTCTCTGACAAGTTCGACTAATTGACTAGTGCTTTAGAAATGCTAAAGGGCCAGCCACTGAGAACAATGGCAGGGGCATCATTTCCTTAAAAATATAACAGCACTTTGGGAAGAGTCTGAGTTGAGAAAGGATCTGTGAGAGAAGGGGAAGGTGTCAGTAGCTCAGAAGAGAGCTGGGAGAGATTATGTATCTTTGAATCCTTCTTTTACTTTGATCCCCACCAAAGACCTAGAGCTGTGAATGTTCTCAAACCAGTGCTTCACCTAGCAGTATGCCTGAGCAGAGCATGGTCCTCTTTCAGCAACCAAATAAATAACAGGGCATTTGTACAACCTTGCTGTTGTTTGTACATTGGAGTCTCTAAAGATGATCAGAGCTAGGTTATTACCACAGTTTCTAGGAGTCTTCATGCTGCTGCCAAGCTATCGTTGCTGTTTGAAGGTCTGTGTCTGAGGGAGCAAGTGTCAGATGGAGCCAACCTGTTTTCAGAAATCCTCCTCTCCCAAAGCTGTTTCAGTGGCACAAAACTTGCCCAGAACACATCCAGATCGTGCTAGTGTCCCAGCATGCACTTTTCACTGGTGATTAAGCTAACGTGTAGGTCTGTAAGGAGAGGAGCAGCCAGGCACACCGAACACACATTCCAGTCTACCAGCTCTGCTTACAGGAACTATAACCTTGAATAGAAAGGTAGGGAAAACATCTAGCAGAGAGGTGATATTGTTGGCCCTCTGCAGCTGGATTTGCTAGATTCAGAGCCCCAAGTCTTGATGTTGCCTTTGATGTCGCTTCAAATGGCAATGGTTTTGTCACCTTGGCATTTTTCTTCAACTGCCTTCCTCCTTGACTCCCCCCCACACACACACACACACAAAAAAAAGCATAATATAGCACAAGACCAAAGTCAACATTTGCAAGGGTGTAGTGTTTCAGATTCATAAGGCAAGGTTTAAATGACAAGCTATCACTAGCAAATTGGAGCCAGAAAAGCTTAATTGCCAGCCCCTTTTAGCTCCTTTGTGCGTTGAATGGCAAGATAAAGAGGGCTAATGAGGCCCTGCAGAGGGGCACATTGAAGTATTGCTTATAAAGAGAGGACAAAAGATAAATTCAATATCTGCCTATTCAAAGACAGCAAGCAAAGAGCACTGCCACCAGCCTCTTTTAGCAAGCAAAATGGCAGCTAAGTGGGAATATAAAGTTTTTTTCAGTACATCTGTGACTGACCCATCATCTCAGGAAAACACCATCGATAAATGCACCCATTTTCCTGCAGTGAAGTTAGATTTGGTCCAGAAGCTTTGAAAACATTCGGGTCTGGGAAAACAAGGTATGTTCTAGGTTAGCATGCCAGGAACATCACAGCCTCTGCTCTCCTGATATGCAGAAAGCTCTGTAAAGAGCTTTCATGTTTAGCTGTCAGGGCCTGTGAAGTAGGGCATCCCTCCACAAATAGATTGTGGGTGAGGATGTTAATCAGCAGGGTTTTGTCAGATCTTTGAAAATTGGACTATTGGGGTGAAGGGGGTTTGGAAGTCCTGAATGCACAACTTTAACCCATTTGGCTCTTAGCACTTCTGAGAGCAAGTAACATTAGCAGCAAGTCATTCTCTGTTTTGGAGCCTTTGAGCAGTTAACTTCACCTGTCTGCAATGCTGAATCTGTGTAGCACAGCAAACGGGCAGATTTTAGACCAGGGGAATGTATTCTGCCAGACAATGTCCTGAATGCTATAAAGCTCTTCTTGCAGCTTTGGGGTGAGGCCTCTCTTTCTGTATGTCAGGAGTCACAATCCCTGGATGTAACCTGCTTCCTCTGTCCCTTTTTGCCTGCCTGTGTTAAGGAAGAAGGCTCCTGCAGCATGAACCTTTCCCTGTACTGCTCAAATCCTGCCCCTTCCAGGGAGGTGTAAGGGTTGGCTCATGTGACTGTTGTTGGTGACGACATGCTCAGAGTGCAGGGAGAGCCCAGCGCTGCTGTGGGTTTGTCTTCAGCCGAATGCAAAGGAAGAAAGATGCAGCAAGTGCTGCTGTTGAAGAAATAGCAGCTATTTTCCCTTGGGCTGCATAGCTGTGAGATGGGCTCGCCAAGGCGCTTCTGCAGGGAAAGGAACGTCTAAGTGAGGGTAAGGAGACTACTTCCACAGAGAAAGCTGGTATGAATGAAAGGGGAACATGTCTGTCTGTAGATGCACATTGCAGAGGCTGTGAGGCAGCAAGAAGCTGCTGGTTGTGGCTCTGAAGCTGCTCTGATTTCTCCGCTCTGGTTTCTCCACTCAGATAAGAGGGTGGTTGCAAAGGGTGAACAGCCAGAGTGGGGTACTGGATTTCTGTTGGCTAATGATGTTGGATAAAAGGCTTGTTCAGAGCCTTTCTTCCTTTTGTCTGCAAAATTCTTTCTTCTTTTCGATTTGCTGTAGCAAGGGGCAGCACAGAGGGAGACCTCTCCCAGGTGGTGGTACTGTCATCTTGCTGTGCTGGGGGGCCAGTTAATAAAGCCCTGGAGCCTTTCTCTTCTGCAAATGACAGATGCCTATACCTTTAACAACCACTGACTCTTTTTTTTTTTTCTTTTTTTTTTTTTTTAAGCCAAGGAAGAATCTTTAAAATGGAGCATTAATCCATTTTGGGAGAGGAAAGGTGATCAAAATGCTAACAAATCTGTCTTAAAAAATGAGCTGTAATCTCTAACAGGGTTGCGTTTAACTTGCCATCTCTAGGCATCAAGTACTGGCACTAAATGCATACATTAGAAATTGGGGAAGCCTATAGGATCATCTTGATCATGTCTTGACAAATCATTACTGAGCTCATTTTCTTTTTATTCCTATCTGGTTATCCTAGGATTCTTGATTTGCAACAAGGTGAAGGAGGAAATATGATCTTGGTAAATATTTGTGTCTGTCAGCCATTTTATAGTTCAGTATTACTCTTAAAATATAAGGACCCCCTTGTTATCTTGTGTCTACTGGACTGTCCACTTATATGACTGTGAAAAGGTCATGCATTGCTGAAGACTCTTGGGTTCTGATTTTGTAATATAGAAAAATAGCCTTATTAAAGATGATAGTCTGGGCTGAATGGAATCAGTATATGTAAAACAGGATCAATCTTCAAACTGTGGCTGGCATGAAATACCTGGCAAGCTATTTCTGAGAGTGCAGACCAAGTCAGACTGTCCTTTCTGTATCTGGCCTCTTAGCAGAGATTCCCTGTACAGCTGCTGGCTGTGGTATTGATGGAATTATATAGGCCAATTTCTGTGGGGCTTAATGCACTGTACAATAGGACAGACCTGCGATGTGACTACCTGCAGCCCCGCTTGTGTTCCTAGGCTTTGTGCCGTTGGGGTCTTGTCCACATTGCTCTGTGGTAGCTCTGAGCTGGGAGTGGGTTCCCAAGACAGCTGAAATCTGCTGGCCTGCGTGATTATTTCGGAAGAGTGAACAAGGAATGACTCTGATCTCATCTTTTTGCAGTAAATGCTTCTCAAAATAGCCTCTGTTAGCTAGGCTTAACAACACTTTATTGATAGTTTGTGGGTTTTTTGTTTTTTTTTTTTTTCTTTAGTTGGCCTTATCTCTGGGAAAGACCACGATAGGTATCCCAAAATAAAATTGAACAGACAGTGAAAATGAGCCGTCTCCAGCATGGAGATGTGAATTACTGTCACACTTCTAGGAGCGTTGGTCATTCCTTTAGAAACAACAAGCAGCTCAGTCAAAGAGTTCTTTGTTTTGAAAAAGGTTAGTTTTCAAGAGATAGTAAGTCATCTCATCTCTTTCCCAGGTAAAGTCAGTGTTGTTTTCTGCATCACTGGGCCTAGTGAAAACCCGTTGCCCACACCTCCTGAAGCCTCAAAGGTATCCCCAATATAGTCATCTTGGAACAGCTTCAGATTCAACTAATAACAGTGATGTTGCACTGGTGATTCCTTTATTTGGGGTAGAGAGCAAAAACAAATGTCTGGATGGATGCTGACTTCCCTTAATGCTGTTTAAAAACAGTCAATAAAGTCAAATCCCCTCTCTTTTATTTTTATTTTTTTATCTCAGCTTTTCCAGATAAGCAACTGCCGTCTTAGCAAGGATGTTAAGTCCAGTGTAATGTGAGAGGTGACCCTGAAATGGGAATTGAGCAGAGGCGAGCAAGCTGGTAAAGACAGTGAGAATGTCTGGTGTTCTGCAGAATGGCCCAGATGGGCGCTCTGTGTTATCCTATCCGGGGGGGGGGAGGGTGTGTTCAATCCACGTACTGTGGCAGAGCTGGGGACACCGTGGAAGTTCAAAGCCCAACTTACCTTGTTCAGATAGAGAGTTGTTCTGCTCCAGCCAAAGCCTTTACTTCTGCTATTGCCTTGCAGTCAAGATCTGCAGCTCTGAACTGTAGGTATTGACTTGTTTGAGCTGTATTTGACTGGCATGATCTTGTAACCTGTATCAAATGACTGCTTTGGGAGGAAGGGTTGTTTCCTGGAGAGGCTGCAGTGAAGCACTCATCAGTACGGGTTTATGCAGGTAAGCGGGTCTGTGGGAGGAGTTGCAGGTGCATCTGGGCCGTGTGTGCTGAAGTTAAGGTTATTTTGTGGTACTTGTCAGGTATGCTGTGTGACTCATCTTGTTTCCCTGAGGCCTCCTCTCCTTTTAGAGGCTGCTCTGCAAATCTGTGGAAAATGAGTTTGGGAAGACATCAGAGGTCTGTCTTCCTTTTTTCCTTTTGGATGATGGGGTAGAGAGCTGACTGAATTTCTTCCTTCTTTCCTCCCAGGCCAAAGACAGCTTTGCTGTGGTGGTATCTACAACCTAAATACACTAAACAAAATGCTAAATGTTCTAAAGCCTATTTTATCCTTTTATATAGGAGTTCTAATATGTTCTAATACTTTCTCTTCTCCAGCTTTCACTTTTGATAGGATTTTGGTTTTCATCTTTCTCCCGCCCCCCTTCTTCTGGACAGCTCTAAGTGATTGAGGTTACTTATGGAGCTGTGTGCAGATTTACTCTGCCCAAGTCTGAAATGCCAGCTTCCCTAAATGCGTCTCCCTGTGTACACTCTGGGAAGCTCTTTGTAGTAGTGTGTTGGTGGAGCAAAACATGCATAGTGCACGATGTCTGGATTACTAGGACTGTGTAAGCTGATGCTTGCTCTGCAGAGCACATAGGGTTTAAATAGTATTGATGTGCTCTGGATTGCCAAGTGAGTGATTTGTGATTATTTAAGGCAGGGGTTCCCAACTCAGATGAGAAATGGTATTCTTCACTTGAGCTTGGTTTGGGTCATAACTGTGTCAACATGCATGAAGCCTCCTATTCAGAAGAGCTAAAGTCCTACAAATGATGGAATTGTCAAGTGGCAGTTCTGAGCAACCCTTCCTAGATGGTATATTTTTGTGATAAGGATTTTCCATTAGCATGGTTTTAGTTTTTAAAAATGTGAAAACAAATAGCAACATAGCAGGTTACACTTAAGAGGTCTCCAGTTGTTAGGGTTGTAGAGAGAGAGTTTGGGAATGAAAGTAGCATGAAAGGCTTCTTAAAGTAATTTCAAAACTAGTATTGAGTGGATAAAGTGGTGGAGTTTGTATCTTCTAAGAACACTTTTGCATACTGGATAATAAACTGCAGGATACCTGCCATCTCTACTGAAAGTTAACAGAAAGTTTCTTGTAGTAACCCAGGCAATTTTTGTCCTTTCAGCATCTGGTAGCTTTGAAAGAAAAATATATGGAGTAATTACTGAAGGATTCTGTCGATATAGACTTGGAGTAGAGGCCTCAGTGCTTGCATAAGTAAAGGAATGAAGTTTGGGTTGAATTGCACAGAAGAACTTGTTCCATGTCAATTAATCTGTCAAGAAAACTGCTTGATTTCTTTGGATAAGGTTTAAAAGACCTTTGTTTTGTTTTTCCCCAATGTGTTTCAACACCTTCTTCAAACTGCTTGAAAGGAGCTTTAAGAAACATGTTTTTAAAGGAGCAGGGAATAAGAAGTGTTACATTAATGGCTTTTTTAAAGGTTCTTTTCAGATCAAAGGTACTGTTAATATTTTCTTTTCAGAGCAAATGAAAGCAGGAATAGATTCATGAATATTTTCCAGGTGGAAGAGATTTCAATGTGTTTTTTCCAGTGTAGTTAAAAACCACTCAGGTCCTAGGCTTCTACACTGGAAACTGTAAGGGCAAGCTTTGTTCTGCTAATTTCTGTTCGGCAGCATTGCCCCTGTGGTTCAGTGACGAGGAGAGTGCTGCGCAGGGGTTCACCTCCCCTCTGCTGCTCACCCCTCTAATCTTGGGCAATTCGCCTCCTTCCTCCTCTGTCATCTCCTTTGCCCTGCTCCTTCCTAGCCCTGACTTGTTTAGATTGCAGGCTCTTTCAGGCGCATCTGCTAGTGTATCATTACAGCTTTTAGCATAACAAAGCTCTGATGTCAGTCGAAGCCTTGCACCGAGATAAAGTTAATCGTTCAGCTGACTTCTCTGGCATTCTTTCTTACCTGCTATTTAATCAGGGGATCGGCATTGCTGAGAGCCTGTCTCTGCTATTTGAAAAAAATTCCTTCTGCGTTTGCCGGGAAAGCCTCTTAGCCAGCACCGATGATAGCGGTGGTGAAGGTGTTGCTGTTCACCTTCCCGAAACTCTGTTTCTAGCTGCTGTGCTTGGGAGAACTCCTCCCTTGAGACACTTGAAAGGCTTGGGGCAGGCAGATATAACAAAGGGTGGTCAAGAGGTGTTGGTCAATGCATCCATGGCATTGTAGGTGAACCCTTGCACTCGGGTGCGAGAAGGAAGCACAGAGCAAATAACAGAACTGTAAGGAAGTAGATGCCCAGCATTAGCTCATCTGGGAATTTGCTGAGCTGAGACAATTTAACTACCTGGATTTAACCCATTTTTTATTATGGGGTCCAGTATTAATTGATTTATTTTCTTTGCAGAGGATGGTGGAATTGGGGGGAAATGACATTTAAGAAACTGTTGTAAAGCATGGCTTGTGCCATGCAAAGCCTTTAAGTATCACCTTCAGATGGACTTGGTCAAGCCTTGTCACACTGTAGATCAGTAGTTTTTTTGTAGACCCTTGCCTTACCTGTCCCGCTCTCCCCTGGTCTGCTCTCCTAGCTGTGAAGGGACTGTCCTGTGAACAAAATTTTGGGAACCCCCACCTTTAAAACCTGAACACCATCTCCCATGGGCAGGAGCAGATTAGAGAGAAGGTGGAGTGATTTGGCAGTAGCCTAGTTTATTTTCAACTTAATGAAGACTGTAAGCCCTTCAGTTAATGAGGTAAGGCACACCTCAAGGCCTGCTTTGGCATCATCTCCATCTCTGCTTTTGGAGTGCTCCCAACTCTCTCTGAGTAATGGCAGGAGGTCTTTAGATGCCTTTGCTTTCCACTGTCTTACTGCTTCCATTTCTCACATTTGTTTTGTTACTTTAATCTTTGACTAGATCACCTGGGACTTGCTTCAATTCTGCTAGAGGTTTTGAATATTCAGTTTCTCTTTTTCCTCTTCTTTCTTCTTTCCTCAAGTGGCAAAAAACAGCCATGATATGTTCTGGGTTTATGGAAAAGTTAAATCTAGATGTTAGTGTGAGCTTACTTTGGTTCCTGAACAGATGTTTCTAGGAGTCAGCCCATCTCTATATGAGCTGCTAGAGCTGGGGGAAGGGCATAGATGCATTGTGCAGTTAATCCCTGGAAGGCTTGCTTGCTATATTTAGCTCAAGGAACCCTTCAATAGCTGTTTACTTTTGCTTAAATCTGTATTGTTCCCCCTAAGTCAGCATTTTGGTGACTTTTTAGAAGTTTTGTTTTTTCCCCTAAAAAGGGAGAAAACTAAGAAACGCTTAATTTCCCCCTCCTCCA
Organism: Apteryx mantelli; assembly: GCF_036417845.1. Taxonomy (NCBI): domain Eukaryota; kingdom Metazoa; phylum Chordata; class Aves; order Apterygiformes; family Apterygidae; genus Apteryx; species Apteryx mantelli. Next base: position 26,791,833 of record NC_089990.1, read on the forward strand.
GGGTTTTCCTCATATAATGGAGGAGGGATGAACGGCACAAGCAAAATGATGGATTTCCTGGAGGAACCTCTTCCTGGTGTGGGAACCTACGAAGATTTTAACACTATAGATTGGGTGCGAGAGAAGTCCAGGGACCGGGACAGGCACAGAGAGGTAACATTTCTTACTACTCTTTGGCACAGAAGGCAGAATAGTTAATTTACTAGTTCTGATCACTTTGGAGGCATGTATGGGAGAAATATCTAGTATGGAGGGGTTGCTCCCAGCATGGGAATTGAGAGCTTCTACATAAAATCCTTAGTTTGCGGAAAAAGAATGCAAAATGTAACGCATCACAATTTATCAACTTTTCTATGCCCAAGGTTTAATTAAAAAGGCTTTAGTGGACTTCTGATGTACATCTTAGGTGCCTTAATCATTCCTTTCCTTATGCCATGTTAAACTTTTACTAGATTCTGAAGCATAGCAAAACCTTCGGTCCTACTTTTGGAAGATGCATCCTTTTTATGTGGACTATAAAGAAGAATATAAGCATTTGTTACACACGGTGCTTATTGATAAAGAAGCAGGGGTATTTTTTCCATCACACAATTTCACTTGTGAATGATGCTAACCCTCCTGGAACCTGTGCTGCGTGTTTGAGAAAACTGAAGTGCAATCCTTTCAGGCTTCATTCCCAGGACTTCCCCACTCAGTGCAATTAAAGGAATCTACTTAGAATGCAAGAGATGCTTTAAATAAAGTACTCGTGTCCCCAGCATGCTCCTGATTCATGAGAAACACTTGCTGGCAGAACTCTTGTAGGGCGGTGACAGAGTCAAACTGGTCTGTTTGCTTGCCAAAATATTCTCTAAAAATTTTTTTGGAGCCTAGAACAACTTGGCTTAAACGGTATCTGTACATTAATTTTCCCTGCCCAGTGTTTGGCAATACAGTATAATGCCCAAACTGAGCGAGTGCAGACCTAACCAAGGGCCCCTGTGGCCCATACCTCCTCCCCAACAAGTTGTTCTGCTCTGTGGATGATGGGAACAAATCCCAAAGATTTCTTGCCCCCCCCCCCCCAAGACGTGCAGGTTTTGATTCAGTTAAAAAAAAAAAGAGATGGTTTTACCCCATTTCCCCCCCCATCCCCAAAATGCCCTGATTTAGTAGCAGTTACAGACATGAACAGTGTGCCTGTTGAAAGATGAAATCTAGAGGAAAAAGCTGATTAAAATAATTCAAGCAGAAAGGATTCTTGCCTTGTCTTATTTATTCCTAGTTTAGTGAGTATTTGCTGGTTTTTGTCAATGTGCCTTTTTATTTGGGAATAATAAGCATGTACTGGAACGTTTCCATTGTGAGAGGCAGCCTGGGTAATTAAGGCATACAATAGCCGTTCTTTCGTCCTTTTGTGTGGTTGTCAAGAGCAGTGAGACTGACAGGCTTCAAACGTTCATATCAGACAGGCAAACACGGGCCAGAGACTCTGAAGAACATCTCCATCTGGAGACGTCCCCAGCAATTCGGAGTCCTGGCTTGGAGTGCAGTCAGTGCAAAGTGGTTCTAGGCCCAGCAGTTCATCTTGCAGTCACGATGATATTGCATCTGCTGACCCTTTCAGGTCCAGCTGAGGAGGCCACTGTAGGACATGTGGTGCTTGGCAGAATCTCTTCTGGTCAAAGCAATGTCTGGTGTGCATCACAGCTATTGGGGGAGTAGCTGGAGACTGAAATGCTTCATGTCAACCTGCTTTCACAATTGCTGTGGTATCAACACCCAAGCAGATGGCACTGATAACTTGCTGGGGCCAGAGTGCTCTGAGAGTCTCTTGAATGTTCGCATTTGCTCGTGGCATCAAGTATTATTAGTAGTAATTATTAATTTTCTGGCTAGGAAAAGTGGAAGTATTCTTGATCTACCCTTGTACATGTCTAATCAGAGCTCCACTTACGATAACGGCTGTAAAAGCAATGGCTGTGGTGGTGGGGTTTTGTTTGTTTGTTTTTTCTTCTTCTAGATTACCAGTAGAAGTAAAGAGTCAACATGGGCCCTGATACACAGTGTGAGTGATGCTTTTTCTGGCTGGTTGTTGATGCTTCTCATAGGGTTGTTAGCAGGTAAGAGCAAATCTCAATTTAAAACTAAGTACTAGCTCTGTATTGCAGCATCAGGACTGATTCCTAGCACAAACCTATATCATCAGAACAGGAGATTTTGTCCCAGGGCTGCATGAGGGGCTCCACTGATATTTTGTGGCTCTGGTACTGCTTTGCCATTTGAGGAAGATTATTTTTAAATGTTTTGAGGCCATCTTTGTGTAAATACCTAAATACAAAAGTCAAGCAGAAAGCTGTCCTGGGTACAGTTTTGGGTCTGCTGTTGGTTACAGAGCTCTGAAATGAAATCCAGCAGGATGCAGCTGATGAAAGGCGGGGTCAGAGGGAGGTGTCATGCTGTCAATGATCCTTGCTGAATGCTCTTCATTGGCACTGGAAAGGCTGATGCCAAGCACTGTTAACAAGAATTTTTTTTTAACTTAGGAATAAAAGGTCTTGGGAAGCCTTGGAATTTCCCTTGCCTCTTGGAAGCTTCATCCAGAGGCTGACTGGCTGAGACCTTTTAAATAACTTCAGAAGCAAACTTTGGACCCAGTGCAACAGAAGTCAATCAGTCAACTGTAGATATTCTTGATAGAAAGCAGCTAAACATTCATCAGGAGGCATAAAATTAAGTCTTCTGTTAATATTTACATAGAAAAGCTGCTAGCCAGTTTTTCATTAACCAAAAGATTTGCTAAATGTTTAGCATTGCCTCTGGAGTCTGTACTAGCTCTTGCTCATACAGCTCAGAAGGTGCCACTCCTGAACTCCTGTGTTGATTTTGCATTTTAGTAGAGAGTGCAGTTGATCACAGCATTTTTCTGTGGGGGTTGTGGGAGTTCTTAACACAAAAACATGAATTTGCTTGAAGTTCCTTCTTTTAAAATCTGAACTTTTCTTACTCTGATTTGTTTCACTTGGCGCAGTTGTGACTCTTTCCCGTGTGTGTGATGGTGTTTTTTTTGTTTTTTTTTAATTGGGGTTGGAAATGTTTCTCAAAATTCAATGTTATTCCTGTCACAGTCTCAGTGCTGTTAGTTTAACTCTTGGATTAGTGTTTTTGTGCTGGAGACAGTAATGTGTTTTGTCTGTATTCCCCTGAAATGTGGTAAATCCCTTTCTGCTTCTCAGACTACTTGCCATGTTATATTTAATAAGTGGCCTTTCAGTGTAATTGAGAAGAATTAATTTCTAGTGACTTAGGGTGGGTTTTAATGCAATTTGTGAGGGTCAACCTTTGAAATATTATTAGGCATGCTTAGTTTTCTAACTTTTTTCAATATGTACTTGCATAAGCCTTCCCTTTATTTCTCTAAAGGAGAAAAGTAAATTGTACGCAAAAATAGCACTACTGCTCTATTTGTTGGTAGGTGAATCAAAAATGTTTAGAGCAAACTGTAACATTTGGATATATGTCTGCATGAGATGGTTATTAATTTTTAATCTTTTTTTCCCCCTCTAATAGGTTCCTTAGCTGGTCTGATAGACATCTCTGCTCACTGGATGACAGATCTGAAAGAAGGAGTGTGTCTGGCAGGCTTCTGGTTTAACCATGAGCACTGCTGTTGGAAATCTAACATAACGTTTACAGACAGAGACAAGTGTCCAGAGTGGAAGAGCTGGTCACAGCTTATGATTGGCCATGGGGAGGTGATGTATACTTACAACTGGTTTTGCTGCTGAATGTACTGTTTCCCCTACCATGCATTGTCTGTTAGTAGTGATCTGTATATATATGCCAGAAGTGCAAATTCTAGGTGTGTCAGTGGTTTGGTATCCGTTGCTGAGGTCTTCCAAGGGCGTAAATAAGCTCAAACAAGTTTCTTCTGTGTTGTCCTCAGGGGGGAGGCAACAGCTTGATACCCATAAAAAGTATTGGTTTGCTCATATGTTTGAGACATACTGCTTGGAGGATATTTTGCCCCTGAACACTTTTAGAGCAATTCTGAACTAGCTTAAGTCTTGTGTTTCTGGCAACTCTAGCCGATGGAAAGCCTGCTTGACTGGGACAATATTGGTATACTTTGTTTACCATTTTATGTAATGCTGTCTGGAAATATGATTAGTTCGTACCCCCAACCCAACAAGCCTAACTTGTCCTTGAAGCCACAACTGCTTGTGGTTCCTTTCATTTTTGACTGATGATGAGATTACCTGCTATTTGTGTTGATTGCACTTCCTTCAGTACACAAGTTTGATGTGATCTTCGTTGAAACTATCTAAATTGGGGCACTTTCTCTGCATTTCAGGGGGCGTTTGCATATATTCTCAACTACTTCATGTATGTTATCTGGGCCTTGTTATTCTCCCTTCTTGCTGTGTTACTTGTAAAGGGGTTTGCTCCTTATGCCTGTGGCTCAGGAATCCCAGAGGTGAGTGAGATTGAGCAAAAGTGTTTCTTTAACTTGGGGTAGGGATCCACCATCCAAAGATTACTTGTGTCTGCTGTGGAATAACACTTTCTTGCACTCGAGATATGCAGTGGTTTAATTTATGCTTTATTTCAAACCTTATCACAGAAACATATCTAGTATCTTAAGTCTCCACGTAATCCCTTTAAAAAAGTAGTATATACTAGCATTTACTGCAGGAGGTACAAGAAAAGCGCACAATTTGTGTAAGAGCTACAAAAGCTGGTGTCAGATTATCTTTCAGTAGGGATAGTAACCCCAAAGGAAGGGCTCAAATAGTTGTTTCAGCCTTTGAATATAGAGCCAACTGTATGTTGCTTTTGATAGCTTTCAGAGCCCCTTTCCAACAGTGGGGGAAAGTTGAAGGCAGGTGTTGGGAGCACATAATAAAAAAAGAGCCCTGATCAGGGCTTGAATGAAAGCCTGTAGAACTTTGTGTGTTTGACTTCCAGATCAAAACTATCTTAAGTGGTTTCATCATTAGAGGCTACCTGGGCAAGTGGACGCTGATCATCAAAACCATCACCTTAGTGTTGGCGGTGTCCTCTGGCCTGAGCCTGGGAAAAGAGGGCCCCCTGGTGCACGTTGCCTGTTGCTGTGGGAACATCTTATGTCATCTCTTCACCAAATACAGGAAGAATGAAGCAAAGCGCAGAGAGGTAAAATGAGACTGTGATGCCATTAGACTATTGAGACTGTTATCAGACTGTTGAGATAGTGAGACGGGAGACTGATGGGTTTGGTGTTTTGCCCTGAATGTAAATTGTTCCTTGTTTGGCATGTTCTCAATATGCCTCAGCACAATGCTTAGTTGAAGTAAAAGCTGTCTCAGTAGAAGGTGACGCCACATCATTCCCCTGGCATAGGTAGTTACCTGACTTGTAATGGAAGCGTTCATTGGTGCTAACTTGCCCAGTTGTACAAGGCTTGTTAGTGTTTGCCATATATTTCCATAAACTCTCAGGAGTGTCTGAGGGACTTGGACCTGGCCATATGAACAGACTGAAGAACTTTGCTTATGAGGACACACTGCAATCGTGATGGACACGGTGTAAGAACAAAGCTAACATCTCACATGAAGCTCATAAGTGTTCCCTCAGAACGTTTTAAGGCTTTTTTCCTGAACAAGTCACTGCAGAACAAATACTGTGAGATGCCATGTATCACATTGGCCAAGTTATCTTCTGGCAAACCAGGAATGACAGAATCCACCTTGTGGGCAAGCAGGGTTTTGGTGGGCTTCACAGGGTCTCTACTTACACATTGTCACCACATTCTAAGAAATGATATGAATGTGAGACAAACAAACATGGCAATAGTCAGTGTGTGCTAGGAGACGAAATTGCCATTCTTCTGCTTTAATGAAGCTTTATCTAAGGTGAAAGCATGGCCTGAGATGAGATGAAACAAAGATAATTGCAAGCTATGTCAGCTCTACTAATTGAGGGGGAGGAGGGGCTGTTTAAACACTAATATTTTTGTAGCTGCTTGTGGATTGCAGTGCTTTTCCCAAGAGATTTAGCTCACTGTCTTTTCCCCTGCTGTCTTTAAAACAGATTGCACTAGCTTACTCTGCACCCACTGGAGATAAAAGTTGTACATATTTAAGTAAAGGAGATCAACAAAAAAGGGGAAGGCTGGGGGGAAGCCCTAAAACTTTTGACTGACTTCAGTTTCTCTCTTAGGTTTTATCAGCAGCTGCAGCTGCTGGTGTGTCTGTAGCTTTTGGTGCACCGATTGGAGGAGTGCTCTTTAGCTTGGAAGAGGTAACAGCATTTTGTATTAGCTCTTGGCAAGCTGTTTTATTGCAAGAACTGATTCTGCTGGTTTAAAAATACAGCCTGCTTATAACAGCTTGGTTATAGAAGGGAGAGCCAGTTAAATGCTGCTTGATGGATTTACAGGGGTCTGCTAAGCAACCTAAAAGCTTACTGGGGCTTCGGTTAAGTCTCATGAATACTTATTTCAGAGGATGTCAATCTGTAGCTTGGCAATAAATCTGTTGTCCCCCAAGTCTGCCTATGCTACTCAGCACTGACTACTCACACTCATAGCCTGTTATGTTTTCCACATGTCTCCTGTCTCCCTTACCGCTCTGTCCCCAGTATACCTCAAAATAAGCTTTTATCTAGCCTATTAAGCCCCTTTTCTTCCAAAGAAACTTCTAATTCCATTGTTTTGCCCCAGACATGAAACAGGTCACTGCTGCTTATTTCAGGATTAACTGAGAGGAGAAGGAATAGGACAGTTTTGCTCAACTGAGCAATAGTTTGCTCAGCTTGTAGTAGCTGCTATGGCAAGCACTGCTGTTTGGCACTCCTGCACCTTGCAGAACATGCCAGACAGAGTTCTCTGGATGCAGCTCATAGCTAATCTGTAACACCTTGTATTATGCGATTAAGACACCTGCACTTCAGGGATCATAGAAGACATTTGTTGCATTGAAAGTATACAGCTCAAGGCCCATCCTGATCGTTGTAACTATGAAGAATGGAGCTCAAAATCAAGCCTGGGTACCTGCCTAAAGAGGAGGGTGTATAGCCAGTAAGCATCAGTCTCAGTTGTTTATACTTTGTGCAGTGGTGGTTTTGTTACTGGGCAGCAATCAATGTAGTGACAAGTGATGAAGTGACTGAATCTGCTTTTTCCTTCCTTTATAGGTCAGTTATTATTTTCCTCTTAAGACGCTGTGGCGCTCTTTCTTTGCTGCTCTGGTAGCTGCGTTTACTCTGCGCTCCATCAACCCTTTTGGGAACAGCCGCCTGGTTCTCTTTTATGTGGAGTTTCACATGCCATGGCATCTTCTGGAGCTTATACCATTCATCCTTTTGGGAATATTTGGTGGGCTTTGGGGAGCTTTCTTCATTCGCAGTAACATTGCCTGGTGCAGGCGACGCAAGACAACCAAACTTGGCAAATATCCAGTGCTGGAGGTGTTTGTAGTGACTGCAATCACAGCTATTCTGGCCTTCCCCAATGAATACACCAGAATGAGCACCAGCGAGCTGATTTCTGAGCTATTCAATGACTGTGGGATTTTGGACTCTTCCAAGCTCTGCGAGTATGTGAATGATTTCAACAGCACCAAAGGGGATGACCTGCCAGATCGAGCTGCTGGCCAAGGAGTTTACACAGCCATGTGGCAGCTGGCTTTGGCCCTTATAATGAAAGTCTTCATCACAATCTTCACCTTTGGCATGAAGGTGAGAATTGCCTGTAGAGGAGCTCAGATTCAGGGTTTCTGCAGTGAATGAGAAGAATGCTAGTGGAGCTTTATTTGCTCCATAAACAGACATGTTTGCCTCCCAAAACTTTGACAAAAAAGGTGAAAAGTATGCTTTGAGTGGATAATATTAAGAGCATGATTGTTCTGAGGGCACTGGAGCCCCTTACCCTGAGTGTGGCTGTCGAATGCAATAACTGAAGCTGGTATGTCTGGGCTTCACATCCAATTTTCTGAATACTGAGCACTTCTAGATTGCCTTTCCTTATGTCTTTTTGATACTCCCCCATGTATGTAATAGTTAATTACAAAGTGGTTTGAGATCTTCGTTTGTAAATGCTTGCTTATATGAAAGCTGTTCGTTGGTCGGTCATACTTGTCCAGCTGCAGCCTCCTGGGCTGTGAATATACTGCCTAGCTCTGACCTTTGCTTCAGTGGGATATTAGCAGGAGGGGCTAAGCACCTTTTCTTCCCTGTAGTCTTTTTGCCTGGATCTCCCAGTAAAGGTGAGTCAGCCCTACAGGTTTGCACCTCATTGTTGCAATGGTGTGGCCCATGATGTTCAAGGGCAGTCCTCAAGTACCTTAGAAAGATTATGTTGATGTATCAAAAAGTGATATATGAAAGGGGGCAGAGGGGAGAAAAGTTTCTCTGACTTCAAAAAACAGGAGCTTTTAAAGTCTGAAAAGGGCTGAAGTAAATGCAGTGGTGAAATGTGCCGACAGTGGTGCTGCTGGGTATGACATGTACTGTATATGCTATTTCTAGACACCTGCACTTTCAAGGTGGAATTTGAATTGCAGACAGGAAAGAAGGATTATTCTACTTCCAGTAGGTGAAACCTGCAGAGCTGGAAAATACTGTGCATGTAGTCAACAAGTAGTCATGTGGTTGGAAAGGAGGGGGAGTGTTAGTGGTGTGCAGGTGAGGCTTTGGTATACTTTCATAGTAGATAAGCTTTTTAAAAAAAGCTGCTTCTGTTCTACGCTAATCTGGTCTGTATGGCTATTTCTCCTGCTCAGAAAGAAGTAAATTCAAACTGTTACAGAGACTTTAGAGCATGGATTGTTTCATTAAGGACAGTGGCATGCCCAGTGCTTTCCCTTGTCAGTTGAAGGATACAAGGTGATACTCTCCCACCACCTTTTCAGTGCAGGAAGAGAAGAGGTGTTGGAGCAAGGCAACCTTATCAATTTTAACTTTAGCATAACCTCTAATACAGTCATGTTTTGAACTTTTAACTGTCACTAGTCTTTGAATGCTGCCTTCCTGAGAAATGCCATGTTTACTGACGTGTTTTTTTTCATAGGTCCCTTCAGGTCTCTTCATCCCCAGCATGGCAGTTGGTGCTATTGCAGGCAGATTGCTAGGAGTAGGAATGGAGCAGCTGGCATTTTACCACCACGACTGGGTCATCTTCAGTGGCTGGTGCAGCCAAGGCGCTGACTGTATCACTCCTGGCCTCTATGCAATGGTTGGGGCTGCAGCATGTCTAGGTAAGCACGATGTCTTTTGAAATCCAAAGTGCAAGTTTTGGACTTGGTTGGCTAGGGTAAAGAACTGTAGAGAAGACTAAAATGCTGCTGCTCTTCTTGCAGTCTGGAATAACTGACTTCATCTCAAGAACAGGAGACTTTGTAGTAGTATATATAATGTGTTTCTCATCTTTCTGCCTCCTTTCTCTGGCATGAACCTATCGCTGGATGTGATAGGTTTCAGTGGGGAATCTTCTGAATCCATAGATCAAACAAAAAACTGGCAAGGGGCTTTAGATTTTTCCTGTAGGTTTTCAAGTCTTTTTACTACTTCTTCTGGCCATTAATCTTACAGTGCAGCTCTTCTTTCAAGTGCTGTTTGGGGGTTTTGGTTGGTTTGTTTGTTTTTTGTGTGTGGTAACACTACTCCTGCTTGGCAAAAGTTCCTGTTGAGAAATTGAATGCATGTGACTGAACTTCACTTTCACTGCAATTCCTAATCCTCTCCTTCACAGAATAGCGTATTTAACTCTTAAGGTACTACTTTATGGTATTAGGAGAAACTTTTATTTAAGGAGCAGTCAAAGCTCGTGAATCTGTTTATGGAGGTGTGCGTAAGGCCCTTTTAAGGCATGAGCAGACTCTTTTGAAGCAAATTTTGGAGTTAATTTTCTCTCACGTTAAGTAACAGGATAACCCTTCTAGCAAATTGGCATTGCTATTATATAGTGTTATGTTAAGTAACAGGATAACCTTTCTAGCAAATTGGCATTGCTATTATATAGTGTTAAGCAGGAAGTTTTGAACAGACATGCATCATTCGTGGATCAGAAGATCTGCTATCAAAGGACATGTGATGCTGGGGTGTGTCCCATTACCTGACTGAAATTCATGTGGTCTTTTAAGGATGCTGAGTTCTGAGAAGGACCCATCAAAAATCATGTGGCAAGAGGGCCCCTGAAGCCAGCCCATGACATAATATACTAGAAAGGATAGTTGGTTTTAATACCATGTTTTGTTCACATTTGGTTTCCGTTGCAATACTGAATGTGATGCCTGTTTCCTAGGTAGGAGTTCAATAGGACAACCGTTTTCTAATACAAGAGGTTGTCTTGATGGCTTGGCAGAGGACAGCTGTAGCAAATGTCAGGAACAGCTCTGCTGGCTGGAAATCCCTAGAAGCATGTTAATGTGGTCTATCTTCCTGTGTTCTGTTTGTAGGTGGAGTGACTCGAATGACTGTGTCACTGGTGGTCATTATGTTTGAGCTCACTGGTGGACTGGAATACATAGTTCCTCTGATGGCAGCAGCCATGACCAGCAAGTGGGTGGCAGATGCTATTGGACGGGAAGGCATTTATGATGCCCATATTCGTCTCAATGGCTATCCTTTCTTGGAAGCCAAGGAAGAGTTCTCTCACAAGACACTTGCAATGGATGTAATGAGGCCACGGAGGAATGATCCTCCTCTGACTGTCATCACTCAGGACAGCATGACAGTAGAAGATGTTGAGGCCATAATCAATGAAACAACGTACAGTGGCTACCCGGTGGTGGTGTCACGGGAGTCCCAAAGGCTTGTTGGATTTGTCCTCAGGAGAGACCTCATCATTTCAATCGGTAAGTGAAGAGAGGCAAGATATTGTGTAGTTGAGTGGTGCATTTAGAGGCCTTAAATGGTACAGGCTGTAACTTCACAAATTCAAACACCCAACAGTGGTGGGAATATGCTTACTGAAGCAAGCATCCCCATCCCCCAGGAATGTGGGGTTTGCAAGCACTGAGAGCGAAGGACAGTGCAACTTCCACAGTGCAATTAGTGCAGCTCTGCTGAACTCATAAACCTTAAGGCACCAATGTGGAGCATGAGACTTCTTTTCAGCAAGAACTAAGCCTCCTTGTCTTTGTGTCTTGTGGATATGGAAAGCTTTCTTAATTGTTAATATCTCAAATCTTGTTATATTGCATTCAAGAAAAAAGTCTGGTTGGAAACTAGGTGTATGTACTGAATATTGGGTCACTTTTGAGGTGGCACTGCCAAACCTGTAAATATAGATGTTGATGTTTAAGGAGAGTCTTCCCTCTCTCTGCATCACTGAAAGCCAGCCCAATGTTTTACTTACTTCACTTGTGCCCTGCATTGTTTGTTTTGAAGCAGGTGGTATGTGGTGCTGGCAGAACTTGATGAAACGCTGTTCTGTCATCACTTGGATGCAGTTTTCATCTGTGATGTGAGTTGAGCTCCTTGGAAACAACACTTCTGCCCTTGCCATATCACAATTTAGAGCACATTATAGGTTCCTCTTGCTCTCGTGTTTCCTGGAAACTTGCAACTGCTGTTTCCCAACATCAGAAGCTCAAGCTCAAGTTCTCGTCATGGTAGCTCTTGCTGGCTTATGTGGAATGGTATTTCTTTTGTTGATGAGTCAGGAAACATCTGAGTGCATTAGGGCTGAGGGGCATTTCAGTCCTTTAAAAGCTGTCTGCACTGAAATGAAGACTGGGACTGGGCATAAGGGCACCTAGCCCCACACACCCTGCCTGTTTAGTCCTTATTGATTGTATCCAGCAGTAGCTTGGGCTCAAGCATCTACACAAAGCTTTGGAGAGCTGGACTTACCTTGGTCAACACTTCCTTGTGCAGTCACCAAGCAGGGTTCGTGCAAGCCCCGTGGTGAGCTGGATAGGAGAACTGATTCAGCTAAAAATGTGTTTTTCCTCATTGCTGGGTTAGCTTCCTGCAGATCTGTTCACTGTTCCAACTCTTCTTGGGGCCACATGAACACTGGTGCAAAGGAGCAGGAGAGAAGAGGGTGGCAGTTACCTTGGGGGAAAAAGCAGATGCATGATTCTTGAATAGCATGATCTCAAGGTATTAAACATGTGTGAAGTCTGTGGTGTGTTCTCCAGCGCGTGGTTTAATGCACCATCTCAGTTCAAGCTTGAGAACTTTCTGTAGGGACAATGTGAAATTCTGGTCCTGAGCTAGCTTCGTCCCATGGCAGTACCAGAGTAGCTTTTGTAGTTAAGTTGTCTGCAGCCGTGAATCAGCTCTGGCTGTTCCCTCTCTGTTTTAAAGTAGGTTTTCGGTGCCAGTTTTAGGACATGTGCAATATAGTCTTTTGGAGCATGCAGATACTGTTCTTAAGTTCTCTTGATAAATATCTGGCTAAATGTTTATGACAATATGGAAGCAAATATAGAAAAAGCACACTGTCGCATTGTAATTATGTGCGTTTCCTTCCGTCAGGCTGCTTTGTGGTATGACCATGATTTCTTGGTTTTGTGGTGTTCTGAATCTCCAGGGACTTCTTGAGAGTAACCTATTTCCCAAGATAAGCACAGTAAGGCATTGTTGTGTGCTACAGGATGGGATTTAGCTTTTGATAGCCTGCTGAAGGGTATTCAGTGTGGGTTTTCTTTGTTTGTGTTTTTTTTGTTGTTGTTGTTGTTTTTTGTTGGGTTTTTTTTTGGATACCGAGTCAGCCACTTCCCAATGAGTCTAGTAATGTAAATATCAAATCACAGCTATGATACAGCAGGCATCCAAAATGCCTGTGTAGGAGGAGAGCTGTAATGCACTAGTGTAAATATCTGAGTAGTGGCAAGTACTTAAGACCATGCTGAGCTGTTCTCTAGTCTGGACTCTAGTTCATGTGCGCAGAGTCTGAGCCAGCAGGTAAAGTTCTTAAAAAATACTTTAGCTACTCTGCAGGGTACCCAGATCAGTGAATGGTAAAAGTACAAAGCATATTATCTAATCACTCTTAAAACTGGCAAGTTAAAGGTCTCCAGAATTTGCCTTTACATAACACTTATCCCACTGCACTTCCTCTGAATGGGAAATGTGTGCAGCAGTGGGTATCTCTGGACATGAAAAGGTATTTTCTCTAAAAGTTTCCATTCTTTTGGCCAGAGGAAAATGCTGAGATGTGTGGCAGCCTTGATGTTTAGGCAAAGCACTGTAGCATGGTTTGTGACCTGCAGTAGATCTCATCCTTGGAGTGAAATGTTGGAGTCCTTGGAGGTAATGATACAGTTATTAAAAGATAGGGTGGAAACATTGCACCTCTACTTGGGTCATTAGGTACATGCCTTGTGAAACGGTGTGGGTGAAGTGAAGGAATGGACCTTTGTTAAGGTCATCCCAATGTGGTCAGAGAGAGAAAAGCATATGCTCTTCTACTTAGAAAAGGAAAAGAGGGATGATATTTAATCAAATATTTCCTTTTCCAGAAAATGCCCGGAAGAAGCAGGATGGGATTGTGAGCACTTCAATTATTTATTTCACTGACCACTCTCCTCCACTGCCTCCAAGCTCCCCATCCATGCTCAAACTCAGGAGCATCCTGGACCTCAGTCCTTTCACAGTGACAGACCAAACGCCCATGGAAATTGTCGTGGATATATTCCGCAAGCTCGGATTGCGCCAGTGTCTGGTCACTCACAATGGGTAAGAATGCTTCAGGCAGACCGTGGGCCCGGGATCCCATAGGATAATGTTGAACTACTTATAGATCTGAGTTGAGACCTGCTCTCCTTCAAGTGAGCGAAGGCCTCCAACATGCAGAGCACTGAGTACCAACCAGAGCAACTGTAACTTGGAGACAAGCAATTGTGGAAGCCCTGAGCTGCTTTTGGTTGAGGCAGTAATGGAAACAGTGAAGTCGTAACACAGGTCCATATGGTGATGACTTTGACATCCCTAACACAGATGGAAAGGGCTCATGACCTCTTCCATCTCAAATCTGGTCATGCACATTGTGTAATGACTTGAATTCACTTTAGTGTCAGTTCAGGAATTGTGTGTTGAGGCAGGGATGAGTGAGGGCAAAGAATTAAAACTAATGATTTAAGTCACTATCTGTTCACTGAAGTGACACTATAAAAGGAATTATTCTCTGTGTTACCAGATATGGTAGTGATGCAGTTGGACTAGTTGAACTATTCTGCTTCTGACAGAAAGTAGCATTGTTAACCAACACTTTCCAGCAGAAGTTTTGTTTAATTAGTCCCCTGCATTAGCGAATCTTGGCATGGCTCTTGAACAACTCCTTTTTTGAAATTAAAGCTGCTGAGAGGATCAGGACTTAAAATGCAGTCCTAGAAATTCAAATTGATCTTTTTGGAGAAGGTTGGTGGGTGTTAATGAAAACTATTAACACTTGTCTTTTGGCTCTGATCTTCTTACCTGTGTTTGTATGAAATACTGATAGAATATCTGATTGGAGATGGTGAACACCATACTTCCTGTGGAGTAACTGCACTGTGATCCGAAAAAGCACTTTGACTACTGCAGAGCATTACAAATTATCATCTGAGAAGCCTTGTGAGAGTTGAGCATATGCCCTCTGGGAGCTGATGCACTAATAATGTGTGTTCATTTTTTAGGAAGCTACTTGGGATCATTACCAAAAAGGATGTATTAAAGCACATTGCACAGTTGGCTAACCAGGACCCAGATTCTATACTCTTCAATTAAAGGCAGACTAATAGGTATTGTGTGTTTGACACAGAAGAAACTTTATAAAGATCCTGGATATTCTTTCCTATTTTTATTGAGACCTTGCAACTGTTTTTGGCATTTCCTTCTATGGAACTGAAGAAGATAGATATATTTTTTTTTTTCTACAGGATAACCAATTGCACTACATAATCTGTGGAAATTAATCTTCTCTTTAGAAGAAAAAGGACTTTATTTACATTGCTTTTGTGAAGTTGCATTGGAAAGATTCCATGAAGGAGTAAAAGCAAAATGCTACAGAATTATCTCTTTTTTATTTTATTTGAATTCTTGTAACTAATGTGGGGAGGGAAAGACAAGGACCCAGTTCTGTGTCTTCAGAAGCTTTGAAGGAGAAGGATGATTTTGCATGCAGCATTCAGGTGGTGGCAGAAAGATAACAATTATAACTCAGGGGCAGTGTATTCCCAGTTAGCCACTTAAGTCCTTCTACAGTCAAACAGAAGGAGAGAGAAAAAAGGAGGAGGAAAAAAAAAAAAAAAAAGCACTTACCAAATTGTAAGACAGCTTTGTAACTGACCCCACATAGGAGCTCAACTCCTTAGTTATCAGTATCGGCTAGCTGAGGATGGTTTGGTGAAAGAATGAAAACAAAAAAAATCACCTAAGGAGCAGATCTGCTTAAAACTGAACTCTATTTCTGATTGGGAAGAAGCTTATTTTGGTTACTCTTTTGTGAATGTATTTAATTTCACTTTGTGGCTTGCAGACAGAAGGCGTTAATGGTTGTATTCTTGTCATTTTTTTTTCTTAGATATCTACCTAAGGATTTCTCCTCCTGATTTCTCTTGAGCCTGTAACTGAAATGGTAAAGGCTGAGTCCTAAGTTTATTGCCCTGGCTTTACTGCACTTCCATCCAATCCCTGATCACATTAGATATTGCACAACTGACCTCTTCCTTAATCAGCAGTGTCTGAGGATGTCTTAGTGGAGACTCCTGTACCCAAGATGTTTACATAAATGCATATTCTGTTCCCTACTCCTCTCCCCAGTCCTGCACCAAACTCAGGCTCAAATCCTGGCTCTAGGATTGAGAAAACTGCCACTTTATGTATGTTCGCCACTTGGTGTCTCTCCTTTTACCAACAACTATGCAATAAAAACCCTTTCTGACCATTGTCAACAAAATAACTTGTCCCTCAGTTGTCCCATTCCACGTCTGTGCTTCTCAAATCCCTGTCCCAGATTTTATCAAATTATTTATGTTAATAAAAACTGAAATTTTTAAAATATATAAATGCATTTGGAGGCCAATGATATTCACTATGGCTTCTATCTAGAGCAGGCTTTATTTTACTGTCTGTGACTGAGGATTGTTACTGGAAAGAGAGCTTCCATTCATCTCTGGCTCACCCCTGGGCATTCACAAGGGAGCCCTGAGCTGAGTGTCCGCATGAAGGGAGCCAAGCTCTCACTGAGTGATGGCCAAGAATTAAGGAGCTGGAGAAATGAGTGGGGGCTCCTAATCCGCTTCCTGATGGACAAACCTCTGGCTGTTAAACACGTGTTGCACTTTGCACAAGCATGCCTCTCTGGCAATCTCAACTGAAGAGGCCACGGCAACTGAACTGCTCTCGTCCCTGGCTGAGGTACCTTCAGAACAAGGCTGAGGCATCACTGGCAGGAAGTGATGAGGTGTCAACCTGACACTGCTACCCCAGCCCATGATACACCTGTTCTGTCGGTAAATGTCTAGAGTTGGCAGGAAATTTTGCCAGTCTTAAACTCTTGAGTATAAATAAACAAATTTCTCATCTCTACTTTGCACAGAAGTCAGTCTGTTTATTTTTCAAAGCCATCCAGCAACAGGTATCTGTCACCACTGCTTTAATGCTGCAGTGAGATGATGTCTGCCACTTGAATTCTTGTATGGTTGAAAGGGGACTCATACCAACATGTTACTACTGGATCAGATATCTTTTAAGAAAATAAATGCCTTGACTTTGTCTGTGGTGTTTTTGTGCAGCAGGAGATCTCTCGCTCTGTCCTCTTAGAATTAAAACAAAAGCTGTGGTATGCCTGGAAATGCTTTGTAGCTTGGTATGGTTTACATTCTGCCTCTGCTCTGGCTGTCAGCAGGCTTTGGGTGGTTGCATCAGAAACTTTGCTTTTAAATGCTTATGTCCTATTCTTAGAGGCTTGTCCCCATAGATGCTCTTTCCCACACGGGATCCTGTTTGCTTTTGGCACACTTGTGACCCCAGAAAGCACAAAGCTTTTTGTTTTACACTTTTCTGCTTACCTTACAATATACAGAAAGGCTCTAGCTTGTGAGCGTAACCCCCAACTCCCACTGTCTCCTTTAATTAGACCCACACTACATGAGAGCCGAGATCCTGCCACAGTCATTAGCATGTAACATGTCAGTTAATGTGCTGAGCACTGTTCTCACAGAGGGGAAAAGGAGCGACCGTTTCTGGGAAAGTGGCAGTAGTGCACTGCGTGCCAGCAAAATAGCAAGAGCTGCTGAAAGGAAAACCCATTAACAAAGCTGGACTGTTGCAGTTGGCAGGTGCCTTATCTGGGGATGAGCAGATGTTCAGAGGAGGCCCACAGAGGCTGTGTCATGCAGGTTTGGAGGCATTTGAAGCCCAACCCTCACAGGTAGTATCAGGCAAATCGGAGGGGTGCTTGGAGAGGAAAGACTTCTCCTGGAAGGCATCCTGTAAAGGGTCTGCAGTGAGGAGTTCCCAGGCTCGGGGCAGGAAACACCTGTTTGGCACCCTGATGAACCAGCAGGTAACCCTGTGGCATCTCTTCACCTCCTGGAAGTTGGTTTTGGAGCTTTGGCTGCTGTTCTCTTTGCCAGTGGTGTCCCTTTCTGAGCTGTCAGCTGGCCCTGGAAGTGTTGCCTGATGAGCTGCAAAATAAGCTCATTCTAGGGTTTCTGAAGGTGGTGTTAGTCTGTGGATTTGGGGCAATGAGCCATTGGTGTGCTTATCGGGCGACTTTGCAGTGTGGGCAAATTGTCCTCAAAAGGTTGGCCTGAAAAAATCACATCACAGGTGAGAGCTGTCAGAAAACATGAACCCGGGATTTGTGGGAAAGCCTGGTAGAGCTGCATTTTAGAGAGCCTTGGTCCTCGGTGGAGACAGGATTTTGAGTCCTTACTGTGCCAAACCAAACATAGTGATGATGGGCAAATAAAAAAATGTTGCAAGGGGTAAAAGACTTCTCTTTGCAAGCCTCTGTGAAGGAGAAACCTGCCTCTTGTCTGAAAAGATCTCTGCACTCACTTGTTTTTAAAATGAAAGCTGGTAATAATATTTATATATTTTTTTAACTCAATCATTTTCTACATTGGCCCTGATCAATAAAACTGTCTTGGAAAGAGGTTCTCCTGCCCCAGAGTGTTCTAGCTGCTGCAAAGTGTTTTGCTCCATCTGCTTGTTGCTTTTGTGTTGCTTTACCTTCAGAGGTACTCCAGGAGGAGCCGTGGGGTCTCTCATCAGCAAGCAGCACATTGTACATGTCATCTCCAGTGAGAATTCAGGGAGGAAGCTGAAAAGTGGTTGTATAAATCTGTAAACCTGAAAAATAAAACCAAGCCTTTGAGCTCACTTGCTAAGCAAGAAATGTGGTTTGCAGCACTTGGTTAAACAACCAGAGATATGGCTGGTGTTGGTGCACTTTTAAACACTTTCTCATCTGTTGCTGAAACCTCCTGACTTTGGGGGTGAAACTGTGCGAGGAGATGTCTGTCTATAAATTGTTTTCTTTACCTCTTACCCTAAAGAGGAAGGGAAATTGGGGGAAGATGTTATATTTATGAAATATGTTATTCAGGACAATTTCTGGGAGAGGTTCAGATGCCTGTTATAGCTTTGGTCTTAAAGGTGGGTTGTGATTTGAGGTTGACTTTGTCTTCCAGGGAGTGTACGTGCTAGGAGTTGAACACAAAAAAATGCATGAGGTAGCTTATTATGGAAATGTGGGGCCATTGGAGTGGTAGGCTCTCAGTTACACTCTTCTGCTTGACCCATGTCCTTCCCCTGGCCAAGGAGAAATGCTCCATCCTCTGAACTTTGCCTTAATGAAATATAGTGTAAAATGCATCATGATCCCCCCTCTATTCACCCTGCCTTGTGCCAAACTGGCCTAAGGCAGCAGATACAGGGTATTTGTGGGTGGGAAGCAGGGTGGTGGAAGGGGCAGGCTCTTTCTCAGGTCACAAATTTCATTTGCAGATTTGTCCAGATTCCTAGTGATGGGCAGGAGAAGAGCAAAGGGACAGTGGTGACCAGTGTGGCAGATTTCATCCTGTGTCTCCCACACCATTGGGGACAACGCTGAGGAAGCCAGAAAGTGGAACTGTTTATTCTGGTACCTCTGGCTTGTCTCACTTGGGGTAGTAAAGAGGAAAACAGTGTAGCTAGTCTTTCCTTTGGTACATGGGATATATGGGTCTGGATCAATTCAGCTCAGCTGCTTCCTTGCATACAGGCTGCTGTTCCCAAAAGGAGAGCATGTTCAGAGCCAGGGAGAGGGACTTGGGCCAGGAGATCTCTGTGCTGGGAGAGAAGCAGGAAAAAAATGTAGGACTGTGACACACAAGATCATGCATGTGCTAGTGATAAAGGAGGAATGATACAGCTGCTGGGATCAGATTCAGTGTTCCAGCAGCCCTGAGGCCTGTTGCTAGAAGTCCAAGGTCTGGGCAGTAAAGGGAAATTCAATATTGGAGGGGAGAGAAGTCATCTTCAAAGCAGTACCCCTCCCCTGGCATCTTGGTGGGACCTCACAGTACCATAACGTCTCAGGCTGCAGACCCTCTGCAGCTACGCTCCTGGAGGCTCCATCCAATAAACCATTGAGCTTTTCACAGAATTTCCCTGAATTTTGCAGAGGTTTTCTGCAGTGCTCGGCGAGCACAAGCGCGGGCACAGTGGTGAGGTCATCGAGTCCAAGCACCTGCTTGAAAGCATTTGGTGAAAGCCTTGTGAGCAACATGGCTCCAGTGGGACTGGTGCAGATGCAGTGGATGAAAAGGGTCTCCTGTTCACAGCAGCACAGGGCTGATTCTGCTCCCTTGCATTGTAAGCGCATTAATGTTTTCCTGTAGGTAGGACCAGGTTAATGAGTGTCCTGCTTCCTGTGGCTATTTGAATCTTTCTCGCTGAAGGAATTGGATTTACTAATTGTTATTTTTCTGCTTTGAGGATTAACTGATGTTTGGGGAAGAGTTGGCACTGTGCTACCCCCAAGTAAGGCATGCAGGGAAGTGAGGTGGGATTGAAGATGTTGGAGGAGCAGTGGCATGATGTGCGAGCTTTCTGAATTCTCACCTCTGTATTTACGTGATAATAGGGTCATAACCTCTAGTACACCAGGGCTTTCTCTTTGTATGCTTTATTTATGCTGTTCCAAGAAATGGTTTCCTGGGGTGTTGACGTGTTTTTCAGTGTGGATTTCCTCCTTATCTCCGAGAACTTGCTCTGGACTTGGGACTCGAAAATAAAATCAGACCTGTTGGGAAGGGAATGCCTGCAAACAGAAGACCTGCAGGCTGAGATGAACGGGTTAATAATAAGCTAAAAGAGAGACTGCAGCCCCAGAATTTGTTTTGAGACAAAGGACAACAAAGCGTGGTAAACGCCCTCTACTGTCTGGCAAATTTGTCTGATCTGTCTCTGCAGCCACACAATGAATTGAAAGCAAAGCCTCAAGACAATGCAGATAAGATATTGCTTTGGCAGCAACTACAAGGAAAGAGTATGTATCCGGATCAAATAAACATGGTGAAGCCATGAGAATTCAGGTTCGTCTGAAAACGTTGTTACAAGTGCTCTTGACTGCCCTCACCCAAGCTCTTTTTTAAAGGGGCAGACAAGGGCAGAGAGGTTTTCTGAAATATTCCGTTTGGAGGTTGCAGGGGAACAGGAGTGGCTATATGCGGAGGGAGTGGGGAGATGGAGTATGCTGTTCAGTACCTCGATTGAATCCATCTCCTGGTGTTTTTAAGGAGTCTGATTCGAGTTTGGGGCGATTTTTTCCGTGAAATTTTGAGTCTGCCATACTCGGCTCTGGCAGAGATCAGGAAAGCCACCCATGAAGCCTGCGTGTCAATGTTAATCCATGCTGCCTTTTTAAAATGAGAGGTAAACTGTTTTCTCACTTCTGGAGACATTTTGCAACTGGCCTGCTGGCACTGAGATTTATTTTGATCCTGTTCCCTGAAACCACATGTTTCGCATAAGCAGCTCCAACATGCAGACACACACACACAAGCAGACAGACAGACAGACACACACAGGCACATACACACAGACACTTGGCTTTTCCAACTTTGTCCATGACTCTGCCTTCACAGCTGCAGGAAGAAATCACTGCGGGGCAAAGTGACACTGCCTAATCGGCAAACAGATGAGTAATGCAGCCAATGGTATTATTTTATATGCTGTTAGGTGGCAAATGCTCTGTGTGTGTGTGATTATATATATATATATATATTTATATGTATAAATATATACAGGCATATACACAGCTTTTTGGTGTAAAGTTCACTATAACATATGGTTCAGTATTTCCCTGGTGTTATCCTTGCTGCCAGAAATATGCCCTGAGACAGATGACATGGTTTGGGAAGCCATATGTGCTGATAAGGTTTCTTTGGACTTACCTTGTTTCCCATTGTAGGAGAGGCCAGTCAGGCTCCTTGCAGTTGTGCAGCGTGGCTGTTCAGCTCCCTTGGGAAAGCTGTGTGAAACTTAGGAGCTACATTAGAGGCAGAAATATCTAGAGGTGGTTGCAGCCAGTGAAGGCTTGATTGTGTGGAAAGCAGGTCTAAAACATGGACCACGCTCAGGAATTTTTACCTGTGTTTCTGCTGCTGAGCTGCCTTTGTGGAATAAAAGTGCTCTATCAGTGATGCTACCAGAAGTAGGTACGAGTTCTATGTGCTGCACTGTTGTATAGTACTTACCTACGGGTCTTGAAGCATTTTACAAAGATTGACAGCACTAGACATCTTGTACAGGTGGGAAAACTGAGGCACAGAGGCTTAATGATTAACCAGATCTCCTGGTGCAGGAATTAGGAGTAGTGCTTGCCTGCCCTGTGCTCTGTCTTGGTTGCATCCATCCTGCTTTCTGCATCTCTGGCAAATATATATAAAAAAGAAAAAAGAGAGAGAGAGAGCTAGCAGGTTATGGTTATGACTTCAAGCTCTCTTGGTTAAAGATTCCCCATCCTCTTCATGCATTCAAGGACTGAGGCTTCAGGGTGTTCCACAGTAATTCCTGGAAAAAAATCTTTGCATAACTTTGTGCAAATAAACTCTCAACTGGGAAAACAGTACAGGCCAAGTTCTTCCTTTTCCAGTTGCTCTTTAAAATGAAGATACTCAGTTTCTGAGGATGTTGCACATGTGGCCATTGGGTTGATGTGGCCCAGCCTTTGGGGCTTTTTGTTAAAATCAAACTTACAAAACCCAGGACTTGCCGTTGTACAAGCAAGCAGTCCTGCCTGATGCTGGAAACATCAGTGTGACTGGGGGAATGAAAGCAAAGAGTCTGCCTGCAGGGGCAGTGGGGTGGGATGTACAGAAAGCAGGCAGTTATCCTGTGCCCAGCTGCACGGACAATACGGTTTTGACTCCAACTGTGCTCGCTGTTTGTTGTGAAATTTCCAGAGCAGTTCAGGAAATCTAAAATCATCTTCCAATTTGGTGTTGCAGAGGTGCATCTGAATTCCCTGGATTGCTTTGCTTTTCTCAACCTCTCATTTTCATCTTAACCTTCCTCTAAGGCCACAGGAGGGTTGGGAATTGTGAGGTTGCTTTGCAAGGGGAAGTTTCACAGTGAGGAAGAGATGATGCGTCAGGACTTGGTGACTCAAGCTGATAAAGCACCCTCTCCAGAGCCCCTCTGCAGGCACCTGGAAGCGGACCCTGGAAGCTCTTTCCACCTGTGCCTGCAGCTGTCCTGGGGGAGCTCCAGTCCTGCTACCCTGTCCCCTCTTCCCCCTCCATTGCCAGCTTCAGTGTTTGCATGGAAATGGGGAAAAGGCACAGCCAAGCACTCAGAAATCCTTCCCAGCAGCTGGCTGGCCGGGGCTCTCCCACTGCTGCACCCCAGGCCAGCTTAGCCAGGAGCCAACCATCAGGTGCCTGCACTGTTTTTTTCCCTAGGACTGCTCTCTTTGACACTTGCAAGCTTTTGCCTTTCCTCTTTTTTTTTTTTTTGTTTGTTTTTGTTTATCCCTCCAGTGGAGATGTAGCTGGAGCCAGCTGTGTTTCTTGTGTTGCTAATGGAGCCAGCTGGGGTCCGCTTGTGTCTGCAGCCTGTGAAATGCTGAAACAAAACTTCTCCTTTCTCAAGGTGGAGAGTGCTTGTTGCTGCTGGGCTTCTGTTTTACATGACTGTAATGCTTGAAAGGGAATCTAGAGCACCTTTAAAATGCTTGCTGCTATTCTCAATAGCACTGCCAGCCTCTCCAGGGTGCTGGCTGTTTGGGAGCCAGCAGAGGAATAGAGATGCTCCAGAGTCCCAGGTGTACAAAGGGGCAAAGCAGAGCAGGGATACCAGGGCTCTGCAGGATACTGATCTCCTCCAATGTGGCCATTGATGAGGGCTATCTGGTTGTTTCAGAGACATGTTCAGCAGTAGCTCCAGATCTGGGGAATGCTTGCAAGGCTTTTTCCCTGCCACTGGGTCCTGTGAAGCACCCGTGGCTGCCCTGAGACCAGGAGAACTGGAAAACTCACAGATCTGCCAGAGATGTTGCAGAGCTGGGACCTTGGCACCATACTCTCAGGCCTCAGCCAGGCTACACCCCACTGCTTCAACTATTTTTTTTCCAGTCTGTCATGTCTCTCATTGCCCAGTGTTGCTTGGCTTTTGCCAGATTAGTGAGGCTGCTATTTGGCCTGATGCTCTTGCAGTTTCTCTTCTACAGAAACATCCACCCACGACTTGTCTCTCTTCCAAGAAACTAGAGCAGCCCGTCAGCCCACCTGGCACTGGGCCTGACTCTCCCAGGTCACGCAACAGGATGGCTTACCTGAGATGCTGGGGGCTCCTGGTTGCTGCGTGGAAAACAGCAATCTCCTACCCCCTGCTCTATGCTGGGGGAAACACTTTAAAGCATATTTCAGAGACTACCCCCCACCCCTTACTCCTAGGCCCCCTGCTCCATTTTCTGCAGTTGTCTGATTCAGCGCCAAGTTCCCATGACTGCAGGGTCAGTGGCCCAAGACAGCTCAGCAGCTGAGTACCTGGGAGCCCAGACAAGTCCTGCACTCTCCTGGGGGTGAAGTTTCTCTGCAGTGGTGTTTGTTAAGGTTTTTGAGGGCCCTGGGAGTCCTGTTGTTAGTCACTAAAGCAGCCCAGAAAGCAGGAGCAAGAATGGGAGGTAGAAGAATAAGGGACCATCTGAAAGGTACCTTTGGAAGGAAGGGTTTTCGTATTAGTGCCAGAAACAAGCTGGACTGTGAACATGCAGCGAGGCCTGGCATGTTTGGGTATCTTTGCTAAAGCAATATTACATGTAACCCAGCTGTACTGCATGCTTTCGTGCTTTGTTTGTGTTGGGTAAGAGCAAAACACATGACGATCAGGGACAAGCACACTGCACGGGCGAGCCTCGCCTCCTTCTCCAAGGTCATGGGATTTCAGCCAGGGAACAGGGCAGCCTGGGGTGAAGCAAGACTCTGGAGTCCCTTCACAGCCCACAGCCCTGACTGGAGCAGCTGCTTTGCCCCTTTGGCAGAGAGCAATTAGGGAGAGTGCCGCAGCCTTCTCCCTCTCTCCATGCTGCTGTAGGCAAGGGTTCCTTGGCCACACCCTGGCCCTGGGGACCCTTTCGTATCCACCTCCTAGATCAAGAGCTATAATGAGGGACTGCCTCTTCCTATTCTGGGCCCGGCAGGACAGGGAGATGAAGGCTGATGAACAGCAAAGGGCCAACCTCTCCTGGGTCTGGGGGGAAGATCACATTCCCAGTACGGGAACATATGGGAGTGACCTGGCTCAGCCTGGTACCAGCTCTCAGCCCCAGCAGAGGCTGCAAACGGAGATGGCTTGGGCCCAGAAAGCTGCGGCAGGGAGAGCAGCAGCAAGAAACAGCCCCTGCCCCTGCCCCTGCTGTGCCATGAAGGACAACCAGCCCATCTCAGCACCCTCTTGTTTGGCCTTTGGCAGCTTTTTCTGCTGAGGGCTGAGCTGTGTGCAGGCTCCAGCAGCCTTGGGCTGGGCTTGGCAACCCCAAAGGAGGACCAGGAAGCACACCTTCCTGGGAAGTGCACCTTCCTGGGAATGCCCTGGGCATTTGCAGGAGTGTGGGGGAGAGGTGGCAGCTGCCCCGGCATGGCCCTGGCCCAGGCAAGCTGACTGATGAGCTGCTAGAGGCATTAAAGATGCAAGATGAGACAAGATCCACTTATTGCCTGCAGCCTTCATTAGGGCTGGCCTGCAACACTTAGAGAAGGAGCTCCGGGGAACCTGCACAAGCCCATTTCTCAAGGCGACCTTGGCACTCGGCAGCTCTGGCATGGTACCTGAACTGCTCTACAGCTGCTGCCAGTGTCCCAGCACCACCACTCTGCACCCTTGCTGCTGGATGCACATCAGGGCCAACACAGGGAGCGGGACTGGAAGGCAGGACTCTGCTAGACTGACACTTTTGCCAGGTGTGGATATTTCGGGGAGCTGGAGTGGGTCTGCAGGTGCTAGGGGGCAATCTGATGCTCTGCTCTGACCCTTTGCAGTTCTTGCTGCTCACTGACGGTCTCTGTGCTGGGTTATCTGCTAGGACAAGGAATAGGGAAAGAGACGGGGGTGCAGACAGGTGGAGAAAGCTGTTAGGCAGTGAATGGAGCTGCACAGGGTCCAAGTGCTCTGCAGCATCATAGCAGAGAGCACCTGAACTGGCCCAGATATCAAACTGTCAAGTTACTGCTTGTCTGATCCACCTCACTGTGGCTGCTCAGAGACCCGCAACTAGTCACACAGGGTGCCCAATGCAAAGAGGTGTGAGGCCAGCACCGGAGTACAGGGTTTATTTAAACCAGCACTGAGCTCCCCCACAGCCCTGCTGGTACAAGGGCTACTCGTGTCGTTCCTGGGAGCCTGTGCTGCTGTCACATGTCTGTACACATCAACAGTCTTAGTATGATACAGAGAATATACAAGTAATTACAAAAGGGGGCTGTATCCACCCCAGCATCCACAGACCAAGCCAACTTAATCATGTTCTGCCCTGCTCAAACCCACCTTCTGTGTCTGAGGTGTACCTGCAGTTTGACCATGGGGGTTTGCTCTTCTCTGTCCTGGAGCTTGTGCTGGCACTGCTTGGGCTTGTGTAGCCCTGGTGTCACTGCTGCAGTAGCACTGGGGCAGATAGCAACAGGGAAAATGCAGCTGCCTGGGGATTTGCGTGACCCAAGCTGAAATCCTGACGGTTAACAATGTGAGAGCCGGGCTCGGAGGAACAAAACCCAGAGAAAAGCGAGGCTTGGTCAGAAGAGACAGGAGTGAAGGGGAGACCTGGTGTGAAGCTCCTTGGCTCTGTGGTCCTGTGTATTTGAGCTGGCCTCTGCCCTGCGGGACGGACTGGCTCGCTTCACAGCACCCTGAGGTCAGCTCAGCTTAGTGCCAGGACTCTGCAATACCACTTCCCCACGTGCAGCCTCCCCAGCTGGGACTCCAGCACGTGGCACCATGAGAGTTGCTGCAGGGCTGACTGCTCCCTGGGAACAGAAGATCAGGGCAGTTTGATGACTTTTCCTCACTTTCAGGGGTTTGTATGTGCCACAAAGAAGCACTCGGGGATCTGCAGGTGCTGCTGCTTTTGCCAGCCTGCTGATGGCCAGCCCAGGAGCATCTCAGCCTTACAGGTCTCCAGCTTGCCCTGGCCTTCCGTGTTCTGACCAGCTTTCCCAAGGCTCTGGGCAGCAGCATTGCACCCTCTCATTGGTGCGACATATCTGTGTTTGCTTGGGGACAGGAAGGAGATGCTGAGCCAGAGGCACTACACACTGGCCTCTGTTGGTGCAGGATCACTGGGGATATTTGTGGCTCATGTGTCGCCTTGCTGTCTAACCTGGCTCAGGAAAAATGTGCATCTCTGCCATGTGCCTAGGTGCGGCCACTTCTGCTGGTAATTAATCCAGCTTTGTGGCTCTGCTCTTTGACCCTCTGAAGCCGATTACTGGTGTGACTCCAGGCTTTAACTAGCCTGAACCGAAACTCCTTCATACCCTTCTGATAACTGGTGGCCATGAGTGCTGGATCTCCCACGTATCTGCAGGCAGAGAGGGGAGGAAGGCCAGCCCTGCAGCCACACTCACCACACTGCTGCTCTCTGCTAAACCTGATTTCTGGCCTAATACCTTCCGCACTGTGCTCCTCAGCAGCTCACAGCCTGGTTTGCCATGTCCAGCTGTGCCAGTTGTGTGTTTGGACTTGCAGAGGGTTTTCCTGCTGTGGGGAGGATTTCTATTGCAGTTGTGGATGTGCCTTTACCTTGCTGGGGATGGAAGATAGGTGGGTGCATGTTGCATGGTTGCAAGGCATCTTGGTGATGTGGCTCTTGCTAGAGGCCTGTCCCATTCTGTGTTCCCTGTGTAACCTTACCCAAGCTCTGGCAGGGTCCTTGTGTGCCCTCCAGCTCCCTGGACAGGGCAGGCTGCTGCTGGAGCTGGTGTGACAGCTGTTTCATGTTCCCTGCTTTGTTTGCTCAGACAGGAGCTGGGGAGGTCATGTGCTGCCAGGGATGCGAAATTATCCTTCACGCATGTCCCTTTTTGGCCCTCAGAGAGCAGACCCTTCCTGGCTCATTGGTTTCCTCCCCTCCACTCTCCGGGGGGGGCCAGGCTTGCAGTGGCTGTGGCACTCATCCTCCCTTGCATAGCACTGACCACACCAGGTCTCTATTGGGAGCCACATGCTGTGACCTCCTCTGGCTTTGTCCCTCACCACAAGGGACAATATGTGGAGGGCTTTAAACTGCACCTTGTCCTCCTGGCTTGGAGGCTGGCTGTTTGGCTGCCATCCCGCACAGGTGAAGGCAACAGGACTGCGAAGACTGTCTGTGGGCCACACAGGAGAGTCACTATGGAAGGAGCAGGTTTGGTCAGAAGATGGACATGAGGATGAGGAGGATGTCACAGGTCGAGCCGGAAAGCCCCAAAATAGCTGGCTGCAGCGTCGTTGTAGTCAATGGCCAAGGAGGAGACGGAGACAAAGAGCTCGTCACCAGCTTTGAGCTCAAACAGTCCCCCCTGGTAGAGAGCATGGAGGCCATAGTTTGCCTCAGGTGCCCAGCACTTGGTGCCAACTCCTTTGAGCAAGAGGATGGGTTGGCTGTAGGAGGTCTTCCAGTTGATGCACTGCACGAGCTGAGGGACAGAGATGCGGGTGCTGGCCCCATCGCTGGGGTAGCGGAAGTAGATCTGGGAATAGACGTAGTACTTGCCTGCCTGGTTGACCCGCAGCCGGCCATCCCGGTACGTGATGTTCTGCAGGTGTGAGTGGATAGTGCTGTCTTCCCAGCGTGCAATGGCATGGCGGCAGGACTGGGAGAGGTTCCCGAAGCGCTTGGAGCTTCCTGGGGGGAAGCAGAAGGGTCATGGAGGGAAGCAAGCTCCTCTGGACAGTACGCATCAGGGTGGGAGCAAGGGAGGGGGTGGCTCTATCTGCCTCTGACAGTGACCCCACTCCCCAGCTTGGAGGTGTGGAAAAGGTGTTCTTGGAGCAGAGAGGAGGAACATGGCCCTAGCTGTCACCAAATCCTTTCTCCAATGCTGGTCCCCTGCCCTTGGGTGGGATCTTTTCCCTGTTCCCATTTCGGAAACCCTCTGGTGCTCAGCTGGGCTCCCAGACTCACCATCGTGGGCCAGGCTCTGTGGGCGGAGGGTTAGATGCGCTGAGGGCTTGCTGGGTGTTTTGGGAGGAGCCTGCCCCTCCGAGGTGTTGAAGTAGCTCCGCTGGGCTTCTGCAAGGAAAGGTAGAAATGGCTGTAAAGGCCAGAGCATTTGGGGACCCCCAGCACCATGCCGGCAGAGCATGTTCTTACTGAGCAAGCAGGGAAGGGCCCTGCTGACCCTGCAAAGAGGGCGAGGTTCCTTGGGGGAGGGAAATGCC
Source organism: Apteryx mantelli (assembly GCF_036417845.1). Lineage (NCBI taxonomy): Eukaryota > Metazoa > Chordata > Aves > Apterygiformes > Apterygidae > Apteryx > Apteryx mantelli. The sequence goes on from NC_089990.1 coordinate 26,820,633, forward strand.
TAGTCAATGATTATCTAACACTTCAGTGATGACCCCTGGGCAGGCAAGCCCTGATTCCCTAGACTCCAAACAGACGTACAGGGCTGTCCCTCCAGACTATGTCTGGGGATGAATGTCCTTCACCTGCCCAGCAGGACAGGCCTTGCTCCCCTCCTGCCTCAGCTTGTGGCTGCAGCACTGCATCCGGTGGAGTTTGCCCTGGGAGTGACCTAGCTCCATGCCCCCCCCCCCAGCCCGCTGGCATCCCTGGCCTCATGCTGAGCTGTGCACATGTGGACCATGGCTCCACCTGTCTGGCCGTGAGAGACCGGATTTGTCACAGTGACCCAGACCCAGGCAAACAAGTCCTCAATGCTTCGCAGCTCCAATCCCCCTGGAATGGAGTCCCAGTTTGCATCCCCAGATCCCGGCTGGAAAGAACTCACCCTTTACCGTGCTCCTGCGGATAACGTTCTCTGTCACCTGAACCGTTAGAGAAGAAAAACAGTCCCATGGTTGAAAGGTGTAAAGGATCTTCCCTGCTCCCCTGCCCCTCTCATTACTCCCTTGTCCTTCATGCTGTGTCTCTGGGCTCCACCAGCCCTTTTGCTGCACAGACCCACAGACAGCCTGGCATGCAGCCCCTCTCCTCTGAGCCCTCTTAAATCAAGCATTGCAATTGCCCTCTGCCATTCTCTGGTTAGGTGGATGAGGAAAATGAGGTGGGGAGGCAGGTGGGAGCTCTCCTTTTGGGTGCCCCATTCTCCCCTTTCCCCTCGGCCAGCAGATCTAGGCTCACCGTGGTCACGTAGGCTTTGATGGTGTTGGCCAGCTTGAGGCAGGACTGGTTGCTGATCAGCTCCTCCAAGTCTGAGCCCTCCTGCTGCTGGTTGATAAGCTGCAAACACCTCAGCTCCTCCGAGCTCCCCTGTGACTGGGCTTTGAGCTGGAATGGAAATACCTGGATGTCCACATGTTAAATGGAAAAGATGAGGGTGGTATGCGTGGCTTGGCTGTAGGGGGCAGTGGGGGAATTCCTGTGCACAGGGCAGTCCCCTTTGGCATGGCTCCTACAGGCTAAGAGCCCTCACAGCTGCACCACAGAGTGGAGAATACCCTGAACTTCTGCGATCCCAGACGTGGCGGTGGGACAGAATGGTGCTGTCAGAATGGAAATGGAAACTGTATTGGCGCTACTGGGAAGGGGTTAATTGGCAGGAGGCTGGGGTGGAGCCTGCGCACTGTCCCAGATCTGCTTTGTGATTTGGACAGTTTAAATCTTATCTCATCCTCTCACAGTCCCCAAGAGCTGGCAGAAGCGGATCTTGTTTGTCCCAGCTCTTGGGGAAATGTAACAGCCCCTTTCGTGGACTCCTAGTGCTGAGTGTGAGGAGGAGGTGAGACAGTGACTATTGCAAAGCCACAGAGCACCAAACAAAGGAGAAGAACGAAAATTTCCCTTTCTCTTTCTCCTTCCTCCTCTTCTGCTCCTGTCCTGGGGGGACTGGGCTTCTTAATCAGCAAAATCATCCTCAGCTTTGAACAAGATGTTCACAGAGCCTGGGGAAGCAGTTGCCCTGCAATGCTTGGACCTGTTCTGGTGCTGCCTGTAGCTGCACCATGCACAGAGGAACAGCTGCAGCTCGAGGCTGGAAATGCCCAGGAAGCCTGGCCCATGCTCTTGGTGCTTTAATTATCACTGCTGAGCTAAGCTGGAGTTGCAAAAATGTGATCTCACACAGCTCGTCTCTTCCAGCTGCTGAACCATGCTGGCTGGCAACTGGATCCTAAGTGCTCGTAGTGCTGCATCAGCCCAGGAAGACCTCAAACCCTTACTAGTCTGTGCTGGCTTGTGGTTTGGGATGGGAAGCCTTCCTCCACGTGATGTGGCCTGCTGAATGGTGAGTTACCCCTTCACAGAGTGTTCCTGGGCTGACCTGGCTCAGCCCTGGCTCTGGAGCCCCAGTGGGGTGCAGCTGGCTATAGGATCTCAGTACACTGGGCGGCTGTATCAGATGGGGGGAAATCAAGGCACAGATGGATGGCTGCCCTGAAATCGGTGCACCAATGGCTGGGAATAAATACAGGCACCTTGACCATCCTGCCCTTATCACCTAGGTCGTTCCCAGATTCCCAGGAGAGGACCCAGGAGTTCTTGGGCTTGGCCATGTTGTCAGTCCCTGCAGCATCCTGCACACCCCCAGCTCACACCTGCCTGTCTGCTTCCCTCAGCTACAGTTGTGGGTTGCTCATTTCGTCTGATGTTTCTTGCACACCATCTACCACCAGGGTGCCCTCAGCCATGTTTGGGATCAATACAGAGACTCTAGTACTGGTAAAAAGACTGTGTGAGGTAAGATAAAATTGGCGGGGTGTTGGTGCCACTGGCAATATGTCTAAACGAAGGCTGGCAGGAAGAACTAGGACCATCGCTGCTGGGAGATGGGATGCAGTGATGAGCTGAGAGGGGGTGATGTGGTGGCTCACACATCTGGGTGCAGTGACTCCCACATCTGGATGACTGGGAGACAGGCAAGGGTAGCCCTGGGAGTGTTTTGCCTGGGGTGGGTTCAGCTGACTGGGCTGCAGTCGCGCAAAGATTCACCTGTGTGAGCAGGTACACACTGCCGCAGTGTAGATCCCTAGGTTTGGGACTGCTCATGTGAAACTTGGCAACACATGCGTGTGTTTGGGAAGGGCCAGTGCACGCAACTGCTCTGCACTGCCAGAAGCACTAATTACGGCATGTGCCCGCATAACCTAGGCAGCCCTTGTCCAACTGGTCCAGGTGATGAGGGTCGCACACTCCCAGCAGTAGCATGGTCACTGCCACCACCTGTCTTGTCCCTCCAGGCATTAACACCCATCTGGTGCTGACTGCTTTGTGCTGAATTGCCTTGATTAAAGCTGGCTGTGATGGGTAATGTGTACCACTGGCACCTCTCTCATTGCAGGATAACCACCCTGTTTTCCTATCCATCTGTGTCCCCACCTGGAGACCTACTGCTGGGTAGGTTGGGGAGGAGGAGACTTGCATTTTAAATCAAGTGCAAAGTGATAGGGTAAGTTTTGTAAAACTGGAGGCCCAAGTGGTTGTGTGTGTGTGTGTGTGTTGGGTTGAGGGGTAGGCTGGTTGCATCAAGCGATAGTGCTCTTGGACAAGCTGAGCTCTGACCACCTACCTGCACTGGGGGCATTGCTTGTATACAAGGATCCAGCGACTAGCCTCCCAAATGAGGGAGATGAGGACACTTAGGTGGCCTCCTCCTTGCCCCAGCCCTCCCCTATGGTGTGTCTGCCTGCATTCCTCTCCTCTCTCTGGTGTCTTCCATGTAAAGCCCCCACAGTGGGTGCTACACAGTCTGGGGATGGAAACAAACCCCAAAGTGAGGGATGGAGTCTGCTCAGATGGATGCCCAGCCAGGCAGCAGCCAGGCTGTTCCTCCCACATGCACAGCTGACTCTGATCTCCTGGGCAGGGCTTTTGTTTTGGGGTTTTTTGTTTGTTTGTTTTTTAATTGTGGTTTTGTGTAATGCTTGGCACTCCAGGGCCTTTTTCTTGATGGGCCCTTCATCATCAGGGATGATCATTACCATTAGTGGAACTGCCCAGAACAATGCTTGGCCATCCTTACTTTCTCTCTCCTCACACCAATGATCCCTCCTGTTTGGTGTTTTCCCCACTGTAGTGCCCAACTCAGTGGGGGCAATGGGACCTGTTAACAGGCTCAGGCCTGTCCTGCACCAGGTTGTTGTAGCAAGGACTGTATCTCTGCACTGCCTGGTCTGAAGGAGTCCTGAACCAGTGGGGCTGGTGCTGTGGCTGGGAGCCAGTGTTTTAGGTCTGGTGGTGTCTAACAGGAGGCAGTGTTGCAGGTCAGTTGCTGAACCCCAGGAAAGGTTGGCTGTTGGGCCATAGTACCTGGTCCACAGAGTGCCAGGGTTGGGAACTGTTTGACATTAGTGATGCTGAGAGTAGGTGGGCAAGGCTGGATGCCAGCATGATTATTTGATGTGATTAAGGCTGAAGCAAGCACCTAAGACATCCTGGTATCGGGGGGGGTTTCCCCACCTAGGCCACTTTCAGAGTGTCACGAAGTGGGTGAGAAGGCCTTAGCAGTCCTGAAGCATGAGTAGGATGAGAATGGTGGTAGCAGTGTGTGGGGAGGAGATGGGGTAGGAGTAAATGTGGCCTGGAGTCCAGGGCAGAGAGTCTCTCTCTCTCAACATCTGGATCCACAGCTCCGTATGGAGCCCAGTACAGTGTGGCCCCCCCACATCTGGATCTGTGGTTCTGGATGGAGCTCAGGGCGGGAGGTCCCTCCCACCAAATCTGTATCCACAGCTTCAGGCAGAGCTCAGGGCAGGGACTCCATCCCTCCACCTCTGGAACTGCAGCTCTGGATGGAGCCTGGGGCAGGGAGTCCCTCCTTCCACATCCAGATCTATAGCTCCAGATGTAGCCCAAAGCAGGGGCTCCATTCTCCCACATCTGGATCCACCGCTCCAAATGGAGGCCAGGGCAGGGGTGTCCTCTCTCCACATCTGGATCCATGGTTTTGGACTGAGCCCAGGGCAGGAGGTCCCTCCCACCAAATCTGGATCCACAGTTCCAGATGGAGTTCAGGGCAGGGACTCCATCTCCCCGTATTTGGATGCACAGCTCTGTATGGAGCCCAGGGCAGGGGTGCCCTTTCCTCCACATCTGGATGCACAGCTCCAGATGGAGCCTGGGCCAGGGGCTCTGTCCCTACACAGCTGGATCCGCAGCTCCCTCCTGAGCCCGGGGCGGGGGCTGCACCCGGAGCTCCCCAGCACGGTGGCAGCGCCAAAACCCGCTCCAGCCGGGAAAACTCGCTGTGGAGCACTCCTAGCTGCCTGTCCCGGGTAAGCAAAAGCCGGGGCGTGGCGGGGGAGCAGGCTGAGGCTTCCCTGCAGCTGGCGGGGCTTCCCGAGGGGGGGCAGCTCCCTGTCCCGGGAGAGCCGGGCGCCCGGGGGCTCTCCCTGCCCCGGGGTTGCCGGCCCGATCCCCGCTGGTCCCGGTCCCTCCCCGGTGCGCAGCCCCGCACCGGAACGGCCCCGGGAGGTGGAGGCGGGGAGGCTTTGCAAGACAAAGCTCTCGCCTCGCCGTCCTCCCCAGGCTCTGTCGGGGCGATCGCGCCCGGCGGGCTCACCTTGGATATGGCCATGGTGAAGTAGACGAAGAGCCCGGTGGTGGAGGCGATCTGCAAGGCCAGGATGGCCATGACGGCCACGCTGCCCCAGAGCGGGCCGCAGTGCCTCCGCCGCGGGCCGCCGGAGCCGGCGCCGGCCGCCAGCATGCGGGCCGCCGAGCCGCCGCTGTCGGAGCGCAGGTACTGCCCGGCGCTGGGCTGGTGCGGGGCCATGGCCCGGCCCGGCAGCCGCCGCCGCCCGCCGCTGCCCCGCGCCCGCCGCGCTTCGGAGGGGCCGCGGCCGCGGCGGGAGGGACCGGCCGCGGGGGGGGCGGGGCGCGACGGGAGGGGACGGGACGGGACGGGGCGGCCCCGCTCGCCGGCCCGGCCCCGCGCTTCCGCGGCGCTAGGGCCAAGGGTGGCCCCGGGGACACGGGATGCGAGGGGGGTTCCTGGAGGTGGGGACCGAGGAGGGACACAGGGACCGACGTGGGTCCCTGAGGCTGGGAGCCAAGGGTGATTCCCCAGGACAAGGAGGGACCAAGAGTGGCCCCGGGGACACAGGGACTGAGGGAGGTCACCAGGGATGGGGTCCGAGGGTAGCCCCAGGGACACGAGTACTGAGGGTGGTCCCAGATGTTGGGAGCCAAGGGTGACCCACCAGAACAAGGAGAATCCAAGTGTGGCCCCAGGGACATAGGGACTGAGGGAGATCACGGAGGATGGGGTCCAAGAGAGGACACAGGGACCAAGGGTGGTGCCAGGGGTGGGAAGTAAATATGGAAACAGGGTCTGGCCTTGCAGGTACCTCATCTGCAGAAGGAGGCAGGCGGTGTTTGCGTAGGGTCTACCGGAATAAGGTTGTGGGCCCTCTGGGAGCACCAGTGTGATTTCTCACACCACCGTCCCAGGGCAATGTGAGCACCAGTGGGGTGATGGGGGTGACAATGCAGGGCTGGGGGCACCCAGCTGTAGGCAGTGAGAAACCTGGGCTGCCTGGGCTGGGAAGGGAAGGTCCCAGGGCAAGGGGGACATTGTGTGACCCAGATTTAGATGATGGGCCACCACGTCCCTGCAGGGCATTGGGCCAGTGGCTCCGGCAAGAGGTCAACTCACCACCCCAAGAGGCTCAGAGAGGCAAAGGTTTGCAGAAGGGGATTGATTTCTGCTGACCGGGTCCAGGTGGGCCTGTGTCCACTCTGCCCTCCAGCAAGAGCCCGTCCTGGGCCAGGGCTGTGTGAGCTAGCAATCAGAGCACTGGGCTGGGAGCAGGGCAGGCTGTTTCAGTGCACTCTGAGCCTTTGCTGCTGACCCCAGAAGCTCCATCCTACTAATGAGTAGTGTTCCTGGTTGCTCTGAAATAGAAATGTTGAGTTATTTGTAAAGCAAACAGAACACCTGGAGAAAGGCTCTTATCTGGCAACTGCAAGAGTTGCTCCATGCTCGGGTGATTTTTTTTTTTTTTTTCCTGGCCTTTGGTGTTTTTAACTCTGAAAGAAAGTGAGATCTTGATAAAATATACAAGTACTTTAGCCCTCCTGGAACCACTCACTTTCCTCTAAGAACAGGGTGTGGGAAACCTGTGGACTGGCCTCAGCCCAAATCCACAAACAGCTCCAGTAACCCTGAGTGGTGTGCTGGGAGCAAAATTATGATTTACTGTGAAACAAGGACCGGCTGTGAGTGGGCGAGGATGGGCCCTGCCAAGGCCAATGCTGGCCAGGTAAGAGTTGGCTGCCTCACAGCTCCATCCCATCCCCAGGACTTTGGGCTTTGCAGCCATCCCTGGGCTGGGATGTGGGCCAGCACTGCAGTCACAACTGATCACAGAGACATGGCCCCTCTGAGTCAGTCAGGGCTGCTTCCCCTGGGTGCCCTTGGGTCTTGGGGTCCCCCGCTAGCTGCTGCAGTCCATCAGCGGGAGCCATGAACCCAAGGCTTGCAAGGCTGAGCTCTGATCCTTGAGGGGGTTAAAACCTGTCAGTGATATTTCAGGCATAACATCAACTCAGGATCCAGCCCTTAAGCCTCAACTTTCTGGGCTGTGTTATACTGCCTTTGTAGAGTACATATCATCTAAGGAAACACTCTGCCTCAGGAATGGGGGGAAGTGCTAGGAAGAGACACCTCACCAGCAGATCACTTCTTTAGCACTTTCAAACAATGAATGACATTTTTTTTTTCCTTTAAATACTTGTTCTGCTTTGCATCCTGTCTGCCAGGAATGGTGCCACTGTCTCTTCCACTAAATCCTATTGCCTCCCCCTTGCTTTGTGCAGATAAGTTTCCTTCAGGGAGCCCCAGCAGGATACATGGCTGCTCTTTGGGATGCAGGAGAAAGGAGCTATTCACAGGGACCACCTCATTAAAAGGAAAAGAGCTGTTCCAGTTTCTTTTTTCCCATTGTGACGAGTATCTGTTGATTTGTTGGTGCGTGTGAGGCAGGGGTGCAGCAGCTCCTTCTCTGGTCCACAGTCACCTTGGTCTCAAGTAGGGGGACAGGAACTGACCTTTCCCCTCACCCTCCCTTCCTCTCCCAATGCAGAGCAGAAGATTGAATTAGAAACTTCTTGAGCTGCTTCCCAGTCCTACTTCTCCACTTAAGCATTCTTGTCCCCATTACAGATAGTCTCAAATTGTCCTCAGAGTGCCACCAAGCTCTTTGCCCTGCAGCGCAGTTTGGAAAGCAAAGGCAGCTCCCACACTCCCAGGGGCACTGTGCGCTGGCATCCCTCTGGTCCTGGGCACTGGGGTGAGGAAGGCCTCAGCAGGTGCTGCGGCTACAGCTGGGGCTGTGCATGGTGGCTGTGATGCCTTTGTGGAGCTGTCCCCCATGGTGCCTGCATGGAGGTGGCGCAGTCAGGGATGGCTCCAGGGCACACAGATATTGCCCCAGACCAGATTGTCCCAGCCTCTTCTACATGGGGAGCCTTCAAGATTTCCCAGCACAGGGAGAATCTGATTCAATCTCCAAGGTGGATGTAGCATGTGTGAGTTTATCTTTCTTAGACTCCTTTTGTGAACTTCCTAGAAAGAAGCACTGAATTCCTCAGGACCAACTGGCCGCTGCTTGTAAACTGGCCCTGAACTGGCATGGAGAGATGAAATCCAAGGCCAAGATCAGGAGGAGGAGGAGAGTTAGCATGAGGCTGTTCAGGGTTCCCTCCCTAGCCTGGAGGAGATGGGCCCTGTCGGGAGGAGGTTATGGGCTGAGAGCAGCTTGAAGTCCCCTTGCCTGTCCCTAAATATAGCCACCGCTCAGTGCATGGGGTCATGAGTGAGTGGCCACGTCATTTGAGCTGGTTACATGTGAGGCAGAGCATGACAAAAGCTCAAGCAGGTCTTGCCTTGTCTGTGCCCAATTTGGAGCAATCCTGCCCAAAGAAGCAGAGTGGTCCCCATGTGCTGGCAGAGACCCCCAAAACTTGTCCCTTTCCTTCCCCACCCACCCCAGCAACAGCTGGTTCCTGCAGCTGCCACCCTCTCTGGCCTATGGGTGTTTCTGGCTCCTGCCAGTGGCCCTTCCTGGAAGCGGGTGTAGTCTCTGTGGCAGCTCACACCCATCAAGCAGGTGCTGCACCCTGGCACAAGGCTGCTGAGTACCCAGACATATGGGGGAGGGAGGTGGGAGGTGGCTTATTGTGATGGAAAAGTCTGCCGTGGCCTGGAGGGTTTACCTGCATGGAAAGGGCCTGTGATGCTGCAGAAGCAATGCTTGGGAGCCCTGTGACCAGCCACCTGCTCTGCCCACTCTGCCCCATGCTTCTTGCAGAGGAGATGCTTTCATTTCGGGGGGTGACAGCTGCCTGCCATAGCCCCTGGGCAGTTCTCCCTGCAGGGTCAATATTTGCTCTCTCCTCACCCCTCAGGCTGATGTTTGCTTGCTCGCCCTGAGTCCCGACCCTTGCTCTCTGGACCCTTCACTGCAATCTGGCTGTGCAGCCAGTGCAGATATCCCAGGAGCAGTTTTGAGTGGGTCTCCTCTGCAGACCTGCCTCCACCCGTACTTGCTTTGCCATGGGAGGAGTTGGGGGGACATTTTCTCTTAGCATTTTCATACCCCCAAGCCCAGTTTTAACCCTAGACATACACAGCTTTGCAATATTCCCTTCTGCAGCACTGGCTGAGCATGCTGACCTCCTCTGGTGGACTGCCGCTCTCAGGGCCCCAGTCTGCCCAGCACACAGAGGAGCCATGTGACCAGCAGTCATGTCCTCCCAGACATCAGGGAAAATGGATAACTAGTCACTTTATCTGCTTTTATTGCCTTTATAAAAGACTTGCCAAGGCTTGAATAATGCAAACTCCACACAAATGTCTTTAGATCACTGATCTAATCACTCACTGTGTGTGTATCTCCAGTGGGCTGTGATGTGCAAAGGGAGATGATGTGGGGGAGTGTGTATGGAGGAGACTGGTGTCCTCCTGGTAGCAAAAGAGTTTTTCATCTTGTTCTTTTAGCAGAAAGGCAGCATTGATCCTGTTTGGGAGCCGCAGCTCTTCCTATTCCCCTGTCTCCTGCTGACATGCACTGGAGCCCTGTCAGAGCAAAGCTGCTGGGAGCAGGGGGAGGGAGGTGGGAATGGATGGGGGCAGGGGTTGCAGGGGGAGATGCTGAAGGGCTTGGAACTGATTTATTACTGGCGGCCCCAGGCAGAGCCTTTTAGTCTGGTCTGTTCGCTGATCTCTGTGCTTGCACTCGTCTCCAGCACCCTTTGCTGGCCTCCGTTCTGTCTGTCAGAAGTGGCTGCTGAACTCCTGGTGACTTCTCCCATAGGGACCTGGAGGGGAAATGCTGTCCCTGCCCCCTCCATGCTGCATCAGTCCGGATACTCCTGAGACAAGGGGATCTGCCAAGCCCAAGGCTCTCCAGGCTCCCCCCGACACTCTGCCAGCTCAGTATGTGGCACAGTGCCCAGAGCCCACAAGAGGCAGGTGTTGCTTTGCTCAGGCATGTAGTGTGGGCACCATCCCTGCCCTGGCGAGCATCTGGAAGTGGGAGACAAGCCAAGTGACATGACCAAGGACAGACAGAAGGGGTATCTGTTACCCCTGGAGGAAATGCCTGCCTTGGAATTGGGGAAGGGTGCTTGGCAGATGTATATCTGACAGTTCCTTTTTAAAAATTGCAAGGGAAAACAAACCCTCCTGATTGTTCTCCTTTTTAAAAGGCTCACAACCTTCAGAGCCAGGTGGGCAAAGCTAGAAAAGGGGCATCCGTAGCCTGAACCACTTGCAAACCTTCTCAGACAGCAATTCTACCTGCTTGTGGTACGGGAGGGCTGCAGGCACCAAGGGGCATGACATGCCAGGGGCAATGTTTGCCCTTCAGAGCAGTCAGCTGGGGAGGGTGGAGAGATGGTAGAGACAGCCAAGCTCCTGCTTGTTGGTAGAGCTGCGCTGGAGGAGCTGAATGTATTTGCAATTTGGGATGTAGCCATACACGCAGAAGCAACCTGGGTACCTCTCCTCTGTGTGCTGTGATCCTGGGCTGCTTGCTGCTGGCGTAAGCCAGGTGGAGGATGCACGTGGGCTCTGCTGATGAGCAAGGAGATGCCTGGAGCTACAAGAACTCGGTGGCTTTCTGTTCACTCTCTGTGCCTTGGAGATGGGAAGTTTGCGACACAGGCGAGCCTGCAAGTGAGGGCACGACCAGGACTGGGACTATGCAAAGAAAATTGGGTGGCAGCCAGATAAAAAGTGCCTCCCAAGACCGGCTGAGGAGTTGTTTTTCACTTTTAATACTTCCTGGTCTGTGCACGAAGAGAGTCGGGTCAGTCCAACCTGGAGATTTGTTTCCTCATCACTCAATGGAGCAGAGCAAGCGCAGGGGAGCAGGAGAGGGGCTTTTGCTGAGGTCTTGCCAGTATTGTGAGCAAGGCACTGGGGTGGGGGAAAATGGAAAGAGATTTCTTTCATGGAGGTTGTGGGGGAGGGATTTTCCAGCCTGTCCTTTGGATTCACTTGGCTTCACTTACAGGCAGGCTAGATGAATGAGCAATTTAGACATGCGTTGTTTCCATGTTTTATGAAGGTGATGGCATGTGCAGGATCTGTTGGGCTATCCCAGACTGGACCCCTCTTAATATGGTTTAACAACATGGCCCCCCTTCCTATTTTGCATCTCCAGGACCACAAATCCAGTTCTAGATCTCAGATTTCAGAGGCTGTTCCTTTAAGGCAAGCCACAGCCTGACCTCGGTTGCTTGAGCAGCTGATGATTTCTAACATGTGTTGGCTACATAAGCTTTAATCAGGAAACAGCAGCCCCCCCCCCCCCCCCGGGACATAAAATCATTGCCTGTAGCTCAGGAAAGCCTTTTCTCACACACACACACCCGGTATGCTCTCTCACACATTTGTCTTTCAGTTTGATCTGATCCATTTCTGCGCTGAGTTTTGTCTGGGAAAAAACCCTCCTCCCCACCACACTGTTCCTCCAGGGCTCAGTGGGGCTGGTGTTGAGGATCAGCTCACCTACCTGACTGGGTCTGCCCTGACCATGCGGACAACCCAGTTGGGCGGGGGTTGGTTCTGCCCTTGCTGTAGGGAGCACCCGCAGCCACTTGGACCAACCATGCACCCTCAGCCAGTGCAGCCTGGCCCAGTGCAGCCAAGGTGGTTCACCCCATCCCAGGGGCATCAGTGGGAGTGCCACCTCCTGCCTAGTAGCTATAGCAGGAACCTGAGAAACAAGAGACTGCGAATGATGTGCCTTGACCCTGAGCTCCCTCTGTGCCTCAGTTTTCCCCATCTAGCGTAAGCTCCAGAAGGGCCTTGTTTCCTGTGTGGTTTCCCAAACCCTTGAGATCCTTGGCAGGAAAACGTCCAGTCTGGACAAAGCCCTGCTGTTTGTTTGTCCCAGGGGATGCTGTGAATCATCTGCTGCAGCAATGTGTCCTGGCTGAGTGTGTTCAGTTGGAAAGAGGAAAGATAGGGTAGTTTGAAATCGAATGAGAGAGATGCTATTAAAAAGGATATAAATAGCAGGGGACTCCCAGATCTCATATTATGTGGAGAGGCAGGTGTTGTCAGGGAGTGGCAAAGCCAGCTCACCCCCTCCCCGAGTGATACTGTGTTCCCTGGATGATGCTCTGAAGTGTGGGTGGAAATCAGGGACTGGAGGACAGCTGATGCCCACATAGCAAAGATCTGGCCTATCAGGCTTCCAGGAGCACCGACACTGGGCTATGGGGCAAGTTTGGCTGTGAACCAGGTCAGGCCCTATAGTGAATGGGTGCTGGGGCCTCTCCTCACCCACTCTTATGCTGCTTTGGGGTCTCCAGATGCAGTGGTGGCACAGGAACCTCATTGCCAGCAGCTAGCACCTTTGTAGGGGGACACCGATACAGGGTCTTTGGGAGAAGGAGAGTCTCTGAAGCACTGAACTGGAGATGGATCCATAGGGACCAGGATGCAGAGACAGGGTGGAACAGGTGGGCCACCTTCCTGTTGGCTGGGGTGCCTCCTCTATGAGGACAATGCAGACCTCTTCCAGGGGGACTCAGTGTCCAAAGGGCTTGCTGCAGCTCTGCCGTGAGTATCAACAGTGGTGCAGGCATCACTGGGGTGATTATCTAACCAGGGCTATGCTGGAGGGCCTTTAATGCCCCCCCCCCCCCCCCACTTCCCTGGGAAACCAAAGTGTGGCACTGGGATCTGTTAGGAACAAGAGGGATGTTGGGAGGCCCAGAGCATGAAGGGACGGATGCCAACAGGGGAAAAGCCCAGTGCATTGGGACACTGGTTCCAGCTCCTGAAGCCAGTTTCAGGCTTTTCAAGAATCAGTGAAAAAATAAAAACCCTCACCACAAATTTCCAAGCAGAAATTCACCAACCCCACATCAGACATGGGCAGAAACCAGCCAGAAATGGCTGTGGCGGGCCTGTTGCTGCCTTCAGCACAGAGGGATGATTAAAACTAGGTTTCTGTCTCCTCCCCCACCCAGAAACCCAGCAATTTTACAGTGTGTTTAACCTCTGGTCCAAATCTCACTTGTGCCTTAGAGACAGATGAACAGCAGACCAGAACAAGCAGGGCTTGGGTGTCCCCCTGTGGAGGAGCTGAAGGAGAGGTCAACCCTACATCCCTCCCTTATCCTTGCAGGGACAGTGCATGTGTGGGCTGTACCCACAGCACTCTGTGCATCTGTGCAGGGACCCAGTCTGCTATGGGGTGACTGGCAGGACACTCGGTTCTTCAGAAAGCCAGCAAGTAGCTGGGCTGCCCTGGAGGGTGGTGGGCTGGGAGAAGGGTCTGTGGGTCTGCGGAGGGGAGAGGGGTAGGAAGTGGATGCTGTTCGGGTTTGCCCTCTGGCAATGTGGCTGTTATCTTAAGAGGGGTAAGCTGGGGGGCAGGCACACAGGCAGCCCGACATGATGCAGGATCCCATGGTGGGAGAGGTCTGGCGGGTTGTGGGTGACATTGCAGAAAGGCCTGTCACGGTGACCCAGGCAGTCATGACTCAGCAGTCAGGCTGCATGACTCAGCACCCCCAAAATGCAAAAATTCTGTCAGCTGACCCCTGAGCACTGATGTAGTAATAACTGGTGGACCAGTTGCTCTCTGGCACTCTCTATCTGCCTAAAGCCACTGTTGTACCAGCAGAAAATCTCCCCAAGCAACCCTGAAAGTTTGCATGATGAGAGATCTGTGTCTTTGAGAGGCACTCTTCTCTCTCAGCCATATCCAAAATGTCCCTCCAGAAAGGGAGTACCAGTTCCCAAGGTACAGAGGACAGCCACAGGTTCGGTGTGCTCGGGCTTGTTGTGTGTGTGTGCTGTGCTGGTGGGCATGCTGCTTCTGCATCCTTTGGGGGATCATGGGGTGAGCACCCCGTGGCTCTGGAGGTGCTGGCCTGGTGGTTTGGCCCTGCTGCTGCCATCAGTAAAGTTTTTAGAAGAGTTGGTTTAGGCTTAATGGCCATTCCTATCTCTCTCATCCCCTGTGCTCTGCCTCCCAAGTGACCCAAGCAAACAGTTTTCCCTGCTTCCTGCAAAGGTGACCAGCCCCTGCCTCAGTTTCCGCATGGCGCTCTACCTGGATGCAACATCCTTTGCTGCCCATGCTGAGAGCAGTGCAGCAATCCATTTAAATAGCCACTTCACATTTCAGCCTTGTCCCTTCCTTTCCCCTAAACCCACCTGGGTCAGCCTCAAATTTCCCAGTTTGGGTGACATGAGAGCCAGTTCCTTGGCTAGACCTGGGCAGAGGCCTTCCAGCTGATATCTAAAAGCAGACTGAGCAAAGCCCCAAGCCTCTTGCCCTCCTCTTTCACATGCGCGCACGCGCGCACACACACACACACACACACACACACACACACACAGTCTCTCTGTGAGGCACACAGACTCTCTGCTTTCTTCCAGGGAATCAGGAGAAACATGGAAACCATATGGAGGCTGCAGGTGGGGGAGGAGGGCGGGGGGACAGATTTCAGCGAAGTGGCGGTCAGAGCTGACTCAGAGCTTCCACAGGTTTCCTGCTGGCTAAGGGCTTTTTCAGCTGCCCTTCTTCCCTGTCTCTGCAGCTGTCCTTCTTCTTGTGAGGAGGCTGAGATGCTTTTAGCACCCCAGAGCTGCAAGAGGCCCCCTTCCCCTTGTTGAGGCAGCTCACGGGGCCAGGGTGTGCTCACTGCCTGGTTATAGCTTCAGTAGAAGCATCCTTCTAGAAAGCACTGGGTGAACCTTGCTCTTTCTGGGTTGGTGCCTGTGCCTGGCTTTAGCTATGCAGTGCGAAGGGGCAGCAAGCTCCAGCCCCGCCGCGTTCACCCAGCCTGAACTGGAGCTACAGCAGCCTTTGGACTGCCCTGCAGTGCACTGGCTAGGAGGTGCTCAGCCCTGTTCTCCTTTGCGAGCTGGACGCAGGACAGAGAAGGGGAGTACATTAGGTGTGAGGGCCCAGCCTCTTCCCCCCCATACTTCCCAGCACTTGGGTTGGGAGCAACCTGCAGCCCCTGCTTGCCCCTGTGAGTTCACTCCTTCCCAGGGATCAGGGCCAGGGTTTGCGTCTCCCTGTTATCATCAGGGAGCAAGGCCTGCCCTACCTAGCTGCACTGGGACATCTCTGAGGCTGGGCCAGTTGCTCCAGCCCTGCTCATTGCCAGATGGAGGGTTGAGTCTGCAGGGGGGGGAGGGAGGGAGGGGTGTTGGTCACCCCAGTGAGGACAGCATAGGTTGGCTTGGACAAGCTGGCCTTCACTGGCCAGCAGTTCCTGCTCCCAGATGCTGGGGTGGGGGACCCAGTGTGCGTGACCTCATGTGAGCTGGCAGGGTCTGGGTCCATTCAGCTCAGCTCCCCCTCTCACATGGTGTGGCTCTCTCCAGCTCAGCCCCAGGGTCCATCTCTCCACCTGCAGGGGAGATGCCTCCATGCTAGGGCTGCTTCTGTCATCCCTGAGCTGCCAAGCTGGGGCACTACTCTGGGCCCAACAGCTGCCCCTCTGCTGCTCCTGGGCTGCGGAAAGGGAAAAGGGAACTCCAGCCTGTTCTGATTCACTGTCTGGGTTTTGCAACCTCCCAGCAAAGCAGAGCATCAAAAAAAAAAACAAAAAGGGCCCAGGCCCAGGCCCAGACCCAGACCCAGGCCAGACACAGCCCGGCTGGTGTCCTGGGTGCATCAGTTGCCCATGTGGGCCAGCCGTGCTTCCCGTCCCCGCCTCTGCAGCTCTGCTTTGCCTAGTTCTCCTTCATTCTCCTGAGCCACAGCTGGCTCCACTCTTGCTCTCACAGCAGGAACTGAAAGCTGGGGGCAGCCCAGCAGAGAGCACTGGGGTAGCCTCTCCCTGTGTCCTGCCACCTTTTGCTGCTGTCCTTGGCTCCCTCAACACACGAGGTTATACCTCTGCACAACCCCGCATGAAAGGAAGGTGTCCTGCAGTGCAGGGAGGGGTGGATATTGGGATCTGCTTCCATAACATGTAGCCAGGTGTGGTGTCAAGCCAGTTGCTGGGAGGGGTTACAGAGATGATGGGTTCATTTTCCAGCCTGACCAAAAAGCCATTGTTCCCTTTTCCTCTGGACACACAGGCCTGGGAAAAGCTGTTTCTGTGATGCTCAGCAGGCAGCCTGGTTTCCCAAGAGTGGAAAAAGGAGACAGAGATCCTGGCTACTTTTACCCTCCTACTGTCTCAGCATGACAGGACCTCAGGACTCTGGGGCTGGGCCAGGTTTGGCCAAACCCTTTTCTTGGGAACTGGCAAATTTCTAGCTTTCAAGCTTCAATCCCACAACCAGACTTCCAAGAAGATGTGATCTGACCCTGCTTTGTTGTCTCTGATAAGCCAGTTTCTGAGCCTTGGGCTGGCTAGAGACCTGTGACACCACAAGTGCTGGGGTACTTCTCTGTACTGGGCTCCCTGGTAGGTGTGAGGTGGCCCTCATGTCTCGGCTTCACTCCTTCCTTTGCTCACCTTTGCTGCATTAGTGGGCTGAATTGGCTCACAGGGGGATGAAAGGTAAGTTAAGCAGCAGGAGCATGTGGCTAGGGGCAGATAGATAGAACTGTTTGACCTAATGAGCATTAGCAGCATTACCCAGAGCTGCTTCTCTGTCACTTCAGCATCTTATACCAGCAGCCACTTTCCTGTCCTTCAGGAAATGCCTGCTGTCATCCTGGCCCACAAGCCAGATTTGTGCTGCTTCTCCCAGATAGCTTCTCCTTTGGCCCTCTAAGTCCCCTGTCCTGTTTTGCATCATGGCTGCTCCATGTCTTCCACCATCTCCCTGGGCTGGGAGCATCCCCAAGGTGCTCAGGTTTAGAGGGGCAGTGCCAGCAGGCCCAGGTCAGCTTGGCAAGGGCTGGGGGAAAGGACAGAGCCATGTCCATTCCCGGCTTCCTTCTACTGCATCCTTTGTGTTTGATGCTTAGAGCCCTCTGCCCATCTGAGCCCTCCCGAGTGTCTCTGGGTCTGCCGCTGGAAAGTACTGGTGACATTTTCTTGATGGTCCTTAGGTGCACAGGCATGACTGGGGCTGTTTCCTCCTGGTACACGGGCTGGGGTGAAGGATAAGCTGCCAGGAGGAGAAGGGTACTCTGGGGGAGGCAGCAGGACCCAACCAGCCGCCAGGACACTGCACCTCACTCCCAAACCAGGAGGCAAGCTAGAGGGGAGGCCATGCTGTGGGCTGCACTTGCCTGGCCCTGCCAGGCCCAGGCTGCAGTGGGAGATGAAGGCCCAGTTTTTGCCTGCAGCTCCTTCTGTGGCATGTTTCCATATCCGAACTCTTCTGCTTGCCTCCTCTGACAACTGATCTTCCTGCTCCCTCTAGCGGGATTCCATTTGGTGTAGCTCTCCGTGTGGCCTCCCCTCCTGTGCACATACAAATGCCAGTGTTTTTCCTCCTGCCTCTCACTTGATGTCTTCCTTGAGCAGTTCTTCCCACCACTGTGGATCTGGTCCCTGGCCTGGCTTACCCATCTCCCTGCAGCCCTGCTCCCCTCACTTTTCCCAGTACACTCTGGCATCCAGGGAAGGACCAGAGCAACCTCCAGGAGGCAGCCTGAAAGCCTTGGTTTTATCAGTGGCAGGCTTGCAGTGTGGTGGCTCAGTGCCTGCTGCAAAGTGACTATTAAAGCAGCTTTGCTAAGCGGAGAGCTGAGTTCTGGTGGCCAGGCCAAGCACGAATATGCTTGTGTGACTACCTCCAACTGCACTGGGATGCAGCCAGGCACCAGCAGCACATTACAGAGTAGGAGGCTGGAGGCCAAATTATTTCAGAGATGGCCTTCTGCCCGTGCTGAGAAGCTATCACATTGAAAATCAGCTGAGTTATGTACCCATGCTGACCTTTGCTGCCTGCTTGTTGAAGGCAGGGAACAGGGAGCAGGGTGACAGGTAGTGTGGGCTGCCAGGCTAGGCACTGCCCTCCTGCCGAAAGGACATGTAGTGCAGGAGGCTTTCCCACTAGCATGAAGTTGTGAGTGCTGGACAGCATGCATCCACCATCCATGCTGGGAGGACATTGCTAATGTGTCTTGGGAGAGGCTGTGGGAAAAAGGAGACAGGTCTCCAGTGGGATGGCACAGACTAAGAGCTGACCTGTGTCTCTTGGGCTCAACAGTTAGACAGGACTTTACTCTGATCTCCTTCTCTGAAGCTTTTTTCCTAGGGTTTCTCTAGATCCTAAAAGTATCCTGCTTGAGTACAGAATGCCAGTGAGTGAGCTAACAACCCCAAAGCCCTGACAACACATCCCAGTGCCTGGTGTTGCTCCTGCACTGGCACAGAGGCAGCCTGCATAGTCCTTGGGACCCTGAAGGCATTTCCTCCTCAGAGAGCCATCGCTGCCTGTTTGTTTGATGCCTGATATGTGCTCTTATCTGGTGGGGCTTGGTGAGGAGGATAAGCAGTGCCCTGGCACCTTCCCCGCAAGGGGTGCAAACTCTTGGCTGGTGTCAGCTTGGAGCCGATGGCTCCCCATCCAAGCAGCTGTGAGCAATGTCAAGCGGCCTTGCTTAAAGCTAGAACAGCCTTTTCTGGGATTTTCTTCCTGCTCAGCGCAGGAACAGAAGTGTTCTTTTTTTTCTCAGTCAGGCAGACTGCCATGCCCTGGTACTGACTCAGGCTCTGAGTTGCCACAGTAGGAAATAAGCTATGCAAACTTGATCTTGCACCTAAAGCACAGAGGCTGGTTGACTGTTTTCTCCTGCAGAAAAACCATGTGCACCACCAGGTTTTTGAGTCTTTTCAGCCTTTGTACTGTTTATGTCCTTACTTCAGCTCTACTCCCTAGTGTTTCCCAAATCTAAGCAGAGATATAGGGGCAGGGGTGGTCATACAACCCGAACAAATTCTGGGGATGCTGAGAAGAGCTGCAGATCAGCAACGACTTGGTCAGAGGCCAAGTGTGTGATGGCCACATGGGCGGTGAGGCCATCAGAGATGCTTGGGCCTTTGCCACAGCTTCAGGCTCTCAGGAGATTTATATGAATCCAAGAGACTTTCTGTTGCCTTGACCCTCAAGGAGGGCAAGATCTTCCCCCCTCAGCCATGAGCCTGCGGTGAGCTTTTCCAGCAGGGCTTGCTATCTACAGCAGCACTTGGGAGTGCTGGTTGGTACCAGCTGGCTTGGGACCTCCCAGCACTCACAGCCGCATCACTGACAATGTGCTGTGCTAGTAGCTGGCCCCACTCTGTGTCGGTGCCCTGTGCACCCCCTGTTAGTCCTGCTAGCCCAGATCCTACAGATGTGCCTCCCCGCTCCTGGGAACTGCTGCTTATCCTGTGGTTCTGTGCACACAGAGCTGTTAAAAGGTGTGAATTCATGATCCAAGCAGATCTGAGGTTCCTAGTTCCAGCTGCTGCTGTGTCATGTGCGGCCCGGGGTTCAGAGCCCCTCTGCATGCTGGGGTGGCTGTGCCCCACATGCTCTGCATGTACAGCCCTCCCTCATGCCTCATCTTAGCACTGCTGGAGTCACATCCAGCCTGCCTCTTCCACTTGTCTTTCCCTAGTCTGTGTCCCCTGGAGCCATGTTAATGAGGCTGTCATCATCCCAGGTTAGAGATCTCAGCACAGCATCTCCCCTCCAAGGGAATGCAGGCTGCAAAGCTACTCCCCCCCCAGGGTAGGGACACCAGCTTCCTCTAGTGTCTGGCTTTCTCCAGGCAGTCCCTGGTGTTTTGTTGCTCTTGCTTCTGTCTCAGTCCAAGGTTGTAACACAAAACATTCCTGCACAGCCTGTGCACCCACATCTGTGTTCTGTGCCTCACGAGTCCTTGTTACATCCCTGCAATGTCTGAGATGAGCAGGAGGAGAGCAGCATGCTGCTGCAGGGCTTCTCTGGCCCCAAGTGTCACAGGGCAGAGGAAGTGCAAGGTGACTTCTGACTTCTGGGTGGTCAGAAAGCACGCAGGGCAATGAGCAAACAGCCTCCATTTAATTTTTTTAAGCTAGAAATAAAACCCACAGATGTCTGTAAGAAAGCATCAGACATGATTTTATGTCTGTGCTCTGGGACTTGGCAAGCAAAGCTAACTTGTGGTCTCTAGAGTCTTTGGTGCTCAGACAAGCATTGCATTGCAGTGGTAAGGAGATACTCCAGATTTCTTATCTTGGGGGGAGGGAGAGGAATGTCACATTAACAGCTTCAAAGCATGAAGCTCTTCTCACTGAGGATCCTTTGGGATCACACCAAGTTGAGTCACTGCCTCAATCAGGAAGCACTATGGAAGCACTAAGGATGCCCAGCAGAGCTGCACTCTGGGCCAAGCCATCGGATCACACCAGCAGGAGATGGAGCTCACTCAGCTCCTTCCCCCTATCATGCGCTTGACTTGGCTGGCAGCACTTTGGTCTGCATCAGTTCCTAAGTGTGCTAAAGGACTGTGCTCTGCCCAAAGGCTGATGGTTGGCATAGCTGAGGAACCCTGAATCTTTGCTGGTTAGCTTAATCTAGAGAATTGTGGGCTTTGTGTTCTGCCCATAATGCCACAGGCAGCAAAAGAGGTGAGCTTAGGGTCTATCTATAGGGCTCTGGGTAGCTCCTTTGAGGCAGGACATGCAAAAGGAAGAAAATTTTTTTAAAGTACAAACTGAGGCCTCGCCTCCAGACAGGATTTGGGTTTTAAGGTTTTTTGTTGCTGTTTTTTTGGGGCCCACATCTCACCATTTGTCTCAGTGGTCTTGCCCTATCCCTCGTCCCCTGGTAGTGCACAGGGCAGCTTGCAAGTGTCATGGGCCCCAGACTAGGGTCAGCTCTTGTTAACGTTGAGTATGGTGGATGCCCTGCAATGCTGAGTTCAGTCATTCAAATACACAGGAAGAGACATTACCTGTGAGGGCTTAATGGACATATCACACAAGGCTGGGAGCGATCCGGTGTTAACACAGATTGGGATATAGAAGGAGGAAGGTCAAGTTCTTTTGCTCAAGGTCACCCCAGAAATTTGCCAGACCTGAAGCCTGAGCCCCATCTCTCCTGAGTCCCAGCACAGTGCATTATCTTCTATGAATGTTTTGTAGCTAGCTTTGCTCCCTTTTCCTGTGACGCATAGATGAAAGCTATGTGAATTGTGTTGTACTGCCTTGGGGGGAACAGCTGAAATGAAAAACAAATTGTGGGAAGATTGTTTGCTGCTAACAATTTTTTTTTTCTTTTTGTTCCCAACACAAAAAGCAAACAAAAAAATCTTAATTCTGGGGTCAGTCTGAAATGTTTCATTCAGCTAAAATTCTGCTCCAGGTACTTTTTAGTATCATTGTGAGAAAAAGTCAGTTCTGGAACAAAACACAATTTGAACAGAAGAGCCAAACAAATTATTTTAAGATGCTGAAATACAGTGTTTACAAATGATCCCTTTTATTGTCATCTGCAACTATTCACTGAATTCAATCCAAACTCAAAATTATCACTTCTTTTGAAACTGTATTTTTCACTGACTTTGCTATTTAATACTGTGCACAAATTTTGTGCTTCCTTGTTCCTGGCCTTTCCTAACCTGATATGGCCAGAACATGCCCTGAAATTTTGTCACAGCCCAATTAGAGAAGGCAGCTAAGGGATTAAGCATACAGCTGATTTTGAGGAGGCCAGAATTAATGAACATGTGACTGTCACTCAGCTGTTTTTTACCATACTTTTGCAAAGACTTGAGCAGTGCTGGAGCACTGATGGGGAGTGGAGCCTGGGAGCACATGTCTTCCTTTCTACCTTAGGGCATCAGTGAGAGCGTGTTGAGATACCAGGACTGAGTCCGCAATGAAGCAGATGCAGAAGCGCTCATGTGCTGTATTCTGTCGGCAGACCCATGGAAGGGGAGGTGTGTGTACACATGAATAATGGGGGAAAGGTGACATCCTTGGCACTCAGGCAAAGAGACTGTGTGATCACACTCTCAGCAACTTTGCATACCAGCATTTTCAAATGACCAGTTACTAAACACCAGGAGTCTCATCTTGGAAGCTTGCTTTGCCCCTTTTTGCATCTGGATTTGCAATTCGTAGATTCCCTCATCGTCCCAAGTCAAGTTATTGACTACAAGGTAGAAGTCACTTTCCAAAAGGGAAATTCTTGTCTTGTGAGGGCCTGTAATGTAGGTCTTGTTCTTATCTGGTTTCATGGTAAGGATAGGGATTATTTCCTGTTCGTTCCACTTTGGATGCAAATGCCACTCTGCCAAAAAGACCTCAGAGACTTGCATCTTCATTCCAGTCAGACGTCCTGAGCCATTGAACAATGCTTTGACTTCCCCAGTGTTTTGTTTCGCCAGGAGCACTGGGGAGAAGAAGCCAACCAGAAGAGAAGGGTTAATGCTGGAAAGGTGACCAGGTCAATAACTTGCACTTTGCTTGGAGGTCTGCCTCCAGCTCCATTATCAGCACACTGTAAGCTAGCATTTGGTCTGAGCTTCTCAGATTTGAGCTGCCCAATTCGGACCCTTCAGAGAAGGAAGGAGGCTGGGAAGTGAGCAGGAATTTATCAGTGAGCCTCATCACATAGTCAGCAGTGCAGCTGTGCCTGGTTTTTTTTTCAGGTGCACCTAGCCAAGGTGGCAAGGTTGGGTTTTCTTGGGAGCACGCAGTGAGGAGCTTGTCTGGACATGAGGCAATGATATGAAACTGGGGAGAGCACAGGTGAAATGGTTGCTTTCCCTGGGGAAGTTGGGGAAGGTGAGCCCTGAGCAAGCCCTGCCTCAGCATCTCCATCCCCATGCCTGGAACTCAAATCAGAGGAAGGAGAAAGTGTTTCAAAATCACCCCACTTCCCCAGGGAAAGAGAGTCAGAGTATCTTCTCTCAGGTACTAACAGCTCCTTACATCCAGGCCTTGTCCTGAAAGAGGTTGAAAGAGCGCAAAGTGATGCTGCCTTTCTGAAAGCACCTGAGAAAGAGCTTAAAATCACCAGGCATGGGAATGAGGAAGGGAGAAGAAACCATTTCCTTCAGCACTGAGGTCCCATGTATGCCTGAGCTCTGGGGAGAACTGAGCTGGCCATAACGCCAATGTTGTGTGCGCTATGGATGGCAGCATGACACTTGTGGGAAAAAACTGCACCCAGCCCTTACAGCTGGAAAGGGGCTGCCTTAAGCTTTGGCAGCCTGGCCCTTGACCGCAGGGGCTTGCCTTGTTGGAAGCTGATCCAAGAAGGGGCATTAGCAGGAGCATAAATTATGTTCCTCCTTTCTGTCTCTCTATATGTCTATATAGAAAGCATCCTCCTTGAGCAGCGGGGCACCCTGGCAAAGGGGAGAAATGTATGTCTCCCCTGGTGCAGACCATAGCTAGGGTACTATAGGCTCTGCTTTTGCCAAGCTGGGCAGGGAGCATGAAAGGGCCATGCAATTACTCATAAATGTGTGAGATGAGAGTGATAAAGGCCAGAAAAAGATGTAGTATGAAATAAAATGAATACAGTAAAGCTGAATGTTTGGGAGGAGTGTGGGTGGTGAAAGAGAGATAGACAGGTGGTGAAACGGTGTTTCCAGAAATAGATAAATTAGGAAATAAGGTATAACAAGAAAACGTAGGGGCAGGCGGAAATGCCGGCAGGGGTATCTTCCAACAGGAGGAGCGTGGATGCGTACGGATGGCAGTGAGGCTGCCCTGCAGACCCAAGCTCATGCTGACATCCTTGGAATACTCACCAGACTCTGTATCAGGTCTATGCCTGAAAGCCTTGGAGGAGGTGTGTGGAGTAAGGAGGGGCAGACTTGCACCCTAAATACTAAGTGCTGGGGAGAGGAGGGAGATAAAATTGTAGTTCAGTACTGCTGGGTGGGATTCATATGACTAAGCGGTAATTAGTATTTCTATAGTTGCATATGCCCTTAGATTAATCTTGGAATTGCTTTAGTGATTTCTTCACAGTGTCATGCTAAATCAATAAACATCGTAGACTCTCAAATCCGTGATGCCTCCAGCCTGCTGTCTCAGGGGAAGAGTCGGACGTGTGAAGTGACAGGTGGCCAAAGTTCAAGGAACGGGTGATCAGCCTCTGCCCTCATCACGGCAGATTGCTGCTTTTGTCCCTTGCTTTTTATTGGCAGCTTCTCCCTCACAGCAGCCCCCTGCCTGTCGTCTGCACATTGATACTGCCCCCGCGGCCTGGAGACCTTTCACTCTCGTCTCCCCGGCGGAGAGGATTGCTGTTGTCCTGAACAGTGTCAAATGCTGCCAGTACCTGGGCCGGCTGTCGATCCTCCCCTGCAAACCAGGCTTCCCACGCGGCCCATTCTGCCTGTGCTTGTTTGTGCCGCTCTCTGTACAAGCAGCACAGGCTCTGCCTTTGGTCCCACTGCGCAGACATCTTCTGTGTTTCCTGGAGGGCCACAGAAACACAACAGCAGACAGCATTAGTCTCAGCTCCCAGGAGGGCTTTCTGCAGGTCTTACCCTCACTCCTGTGCCCCCTCATCAGCCAGCCTGTCAGCAGAGTTTGACTCCTAAAAGGTTAGGAGGCCCCAAGCTGCGCCAGGCTCCTCAGTTCATCACACACAATTGAACGGTCTGTTATGACCCATGATCTCAACTATCCATGGTCTAGAAAAGACTTGTGCATTTTCCATTGCCTCAAAAGGTACCAGTTCCTGATGCTAGAGCAAACAGTGCCCCAGGGAAGTGTCCGTGTGTGTTTCCTGAAAGTACCGGAGGGAATGACACACTGTAAGGGTACAGCCTAACTTCTACCCTGTAAGAGGATCTGAAGGAAGTGACGGAAATGTTAAAGTGAACACCTCTTCAGGGATCTTTTCAGAAAAGCTAAGTGCACAGCAGGGCTTTTGTACAGTTTCAAACAGCACAGTAATTACAGCAACTCATGGCATGTACCTGCAAGAGTCTCCTACAGCCCTCGGGAACGGCGAGTGCAGCTGTGGACCTGGCTGGAGGAGTTGGATTCTGCTTGCTGGCCTTCTTCATCCTGGTGGAGCTGCCTGGACACGGTGGGAGCAGACTACAAAGAGACACCAGGAGGAGTGTGCATGAGCACAGGGGGAGCTTGTTCTCCGTCCTGTGCTCACAAGCTGTGCACCTGCCTCTGCAGCAGAAGGCAGTTCTACAAAAGAATTAGCTGTATTTGACTAATGGTGTTCACATCCGCAGAGACAGAGACAACCCCAAGCTACAGCACTCAGCTGTGGCACAACGTGGCCTCAGGAATGCTCAGGAGGCCCCTGTCTAGGCCCCTCTTCATGGGAGGAGAGGAGCAGGATCTTTTGCAACAACAGGCTCCGAGAGATACTCTTACACACTGCCTGGCCATTGCACTAACTTCTGCTCTGTGGTCCATAATAGAGTGTGTTAGTTAGGAAAAGCAGTCCTGCCATTTCCCAATCCCTGGCCCTCTCTTGTGCCTTCCACAAAGGTGGGATTTCATGGGAAAGTAGAGGCTAAAAGCAACTTCATCATGTGATGTCAACGCTTCCCAGGCTTGCAGAAGAAGCAGGGGAGATGGGGCCATTTCCCATGGCAAGGTGGAGGGTGGCTACCTTCAGGGCCCTGAGGTTCTGAGAGCCTTTGCTGTTCCACATTGAATAGATGGACTGGAGAAGCAACAGAGGATTGCACAACACCCCTGAAGATGATGCTGATGCCCACTCACTCTCCTCCCTGGCACCCTCTGATGCGATCAGCAAATGCCCCTCCATTGGTTCCAGAGCTCAGCTCAGCCTTTGCTGGGATCTGTGTCAGGAACCTTTCCGCGTCCCTGGGGCTGGCGTGGCCAAAGGGACGTCTCTCCTGCAGGGGTACAAGTGTTCCCCTTACCCCTTTCCCCAAGGGTCTCACCTGGCAGGAGTCTTCTCCTCTGTCTCTTGCTGCCTCGGGTCTGGCCCCGGGCTTGGCAGCATGGGGAGAGGAAGCTCCTTGCAGCTCTGCAGGAGCTTGCCAGGATGCCCCTCTTCTGTAAGGAGGAAAGGAAGGAGGGTGCTCTTCAGAGCAGCATCTTGGGGAGTGCATTTGTACCTGGCTGAAGTCACCAGGTGTGAAGGACAGGCAGTGGGGACACAAGCTGGTCAGGAGGGAGCGTGTCCCTTACCTTTGCTGCTCCCGAGCTCTCCTTTGGCTGCCTTCTCCCGTTAGGAGCTGGTGGTGGCAGCCTTAGCCATTGGTTTGCCTTCCACTGTGAGCTGAAAGCTGGGAAACAAATGACAACGCCGGTTTGAGGAAAGGCCACCATCTGTCCTGAGCAGCTTGCTGGCACTAATCCTCCTCATGGTCATTTGAGACTTCGCGTTCCTTCTACTTTGTGTCCATGCATGGGTGTTTTTGCCAGTCTCCCCCAAAAGACAGAAAATGTAGCCCACATTCCTGTCTGTGTGCAGTCAGTCCTTTCTGATGGGAATGGCAGCAGGCTGGGCATGAGAAATGCAGTCACAGTTCCCACTCACTCCAGGTGACATGTAGACACACATAGCCCAAACTCAGCATTAGCTAAGTGGGAACCAGTTACTGCAGGAGTTTTTCCCAACGCGATGCTGAGCATCGAGCCCCAGCAGTGTGCGCTCCGGAGCAGGAGCTGGGAAAGCACCTGCTGGGCTGGGCGAGGGCTGCAGAGGAAATGCGCTCACCTTGGGAACACCTGGACAAAGGTAGGCTGGATGCCTGGAGTGGTGGTGTCTGCACCGGAGAGAGCTGGCTCTGTCATCCACAGTCTCTGCAATGTGACACAGACCCGTTGGGAGGTTTCTAAGGCAGTTTTCTCATTGCACCCCAAAGCAGCAGCCCTTTCTCCTGCTAAAAGAGGAACCTGCTTCTCCAAACCCCTCTTCTAAATCCTCTTGCATGAAGACTAGCCCCTGGTTCTGGTGTGGAGAAGCTGCACAGCAAAGAATTGTGACTGGGCAATAACACTGCCAGGCTTTTTGTAGGGGCAAGGATCAAGAAACTCTGGAGATGCTGTCTTTGCTAAGTCAGTAGGGGCAAGCACTGGGGAGGGCATTCGATTAGCCCGCTGCATCCAGGTGAGCCAACAGAAATCCACTTGCTTGACCTTTGATATGATTGCCAAAGAAATCCAAGGAACCCAGAAAACTGGAGCAACTTACAGTGCCAATGGCTGCAGGCGGGCCTGCCTTCTTCACCAGCCTCTGCATGCACTCAGCAGAAAACTGCATGCACACTTTACCTTCTTTGCAGGCCAGAATGCCAATGTCCTTGAAGATGAAGGCCACGGGCTCCTTGTTCCCCACGTGGGAAGAGAACAAGAGGATGGTTTCTTGCACACACTTCTCCACTGTGCGCCGTGGCAAGGACGTGGCCAGCGACACCCGCTGGTAGCTGAGCGGTTTGATCTTGACATCGTCTGCAAGGAAGGCGAGCAGTGTCATTGCTGCAGCAGGCCAAATGTCTGTTGCTGGGCCAGGAAGAAATGTGGGCGGGGTGAAGACATTTGTTAGGGCAGCTCCGAGAGAGCCCAACTTCATGCACTATTCAGAAAAAAGTCCTATAGGAAAGGTCGTTTATAGAAAAAGTTCTTGGGGCAGAGGTTTGTCTGGGGGGGAGCTGAAGATGTCCGCCCACCTTTGGAAAGAAGTCCCTACTTCTCCCAGCCCCTTCTAAAGAGCAGGCAGCACCCACCCCCATCCATGGCAAGGGGAAGAGGAGGGTGGCCACTGCCTTCTCACCAGGGATAGTCACTGAGGGGCACTTGAGCCCCCGCAGCCAGTCCACGTCCCGGGCCAGCTGGAAGATGGGTTTTCAAACAGTCAGCACCTTACCTCTTCGCTGGTGCAATTGCTCTTGGACCAT
Source organism: Apteryx mantelli (assembly GCF_036417845.1). Taxonomy (NCBI): domain Eukaryota; kingdom Metazoa; phylum Chordata; class Aves; order Apterygiformes; family Apterygidae; genus Apteryx; species Apteryx mantelli. The sequence continues at coordinate 26,848,452 of NC_089990.1, forward strand.
ACAGAAGGTCCTGAGCCCCTCTACCAGGACACCCTGCACACAGGAAAGACAAAAAGGCCTGTGAATAACTATTTGGGAGATGGAAAAAGTGATGACCGTCACAGTGTGGGGACACTGCTCTGTGCCCTCCTGACTCCTGAAGCACAATGGGGAGAAGATCCACATTCTCCAGATTTTGTCCACGGCCTCGTTGAAAGAATTGCTAACATCCCTCACTTAGAGATGATGCCTGGGCTTTCTGCCAGCCTTGGCACAGACCCAGAAAAACTCCCCAGTCTCTCTGCTTGGTCTTTCTGCTCTGGCCACGGGGAACAGAGAAACCCTGTGATGTGTCATGCACTTTCTCAGACTAGATCTGGCCTGGATCTCTCTCCTGGCTGCCTGAGAAGCTGCTCTGCGGCACACTGGCTGGGCACAGTGTGCTGCCATGGCGCTGGAGAAAGGGTTGCTCCCTGGGGCCTGGGACTAGCCGGATGACAAAACCTTCCAGGCATGGGGCACCAGGACGCCAGCCCACCTTGCGCAGCATCGGTTGCTTCGTGATGTAATTGGAAACAGCATTCCAGATAGCAACAATCTCTGGAAAGCAAGGGAAGGACATGTCAGGCCCCAGACCAGCCAGCTCACCTCTCTACAAGCTCCTACCCAAGGGAGGGACAGGTAAAGGTGTATGCAAACCCTCCAGAAACCCACTGCCATGGCTGCAGAGCTGGGCTTCGCCCCAGTTTCAGTCTGCTGGCCTTACTCGTAGGCCGGGGGAGGTCCCAAGAGGAACAACGGACATGGAAAGGGTTTGGGACAAGGGCTGTGGTCATCTGAACATGGCATCTCGGAGCCCAAAACATGCTCCGCCAAGCTGGGGCATAAGAGGATCCATGGGGAAGGATCCGAGGTTCTCCCAAACAAGTAGACGATTTGGGGTTATTACAAGGTGGACGATCCATTTCCAGTGTCAGCGTTTGCAGCAGGCTCTTGAGAGCCCCGCGGGAGCTGCAGGACACCCCAGCCTCTGGGATGCAGGATCCCTTTCCTCCCCGAGCCAGACCCCAGTCCCAGGGAAACCTGGCCATGGCTTACCCCTGCCCCCATGAGGGGACAGAGCTGGCCCCACAGGAGCCTTGGGGCACAGGGGAGCCCCAGCTCCAGCACCCAGGAGTCCTGGCTGCCACATTGTGCCCTCAGCTGGTTGGGACCCTCAGTCAGAGCTCTTGTGGCAGCCCCCAGCCCTGTCCAGCCACCCCCACAGCAGTTTTTGCAGTTAACAGTCTCTGTGTGACACCTTGGGAAGGAGCTCCTGAAACCCTTACCCTCAGTGGAGAGCCGCAAGAGCGCTGGGAACAAGGAACTGCGGTCCGGGCTGATGATATCGGTCCAGCAGCCCTCCGTCTCTCTTGCCCCCTTGCCCTCGGCTCGCCTCTCCAGCCAAGGAGGAAGGACACTCTTCCTGTCCGTGCACCCAGAACGCCTCTCCAATGTGCCCCTGCTCCTCTGCCTGTCGGCGAGGGGCCCCAACACAGCTCCTGTCCCCCCTCCTTGCCACCAAGTGGCTCTGAAGGGCAGCAGTGGGGAGCACGTGGGCAGTGCCCAACAGTGCCCGGGCCTCGCAGGGAAGTGAGGGCACCGCCGCCACACCACGGAGACCTCCCTGTGATGTGGCACATCTCACTGTGACCTCAGCTCGTGTCATCTGGGGGCTCAGTAGGTCACCGCCATGGAGATGGCAGAGCCAGGGAGAGAGCAGAGAGATTTCCCCTAACATCCTAAAAAGCAGTCACCTCCCTTCACACCAGCTATTTTCCAAAACTTGCTGATAAATCCTTCAGGAACATCTCCAGACGGTGCCAAAGGCTGTGAAATTTCTAAAATGGGGCACTGGAGAAGTCCCTTCTGCAGCCCAGCACTGACAGGTCTCTGCACTGGGCAGACCTGTGTGGGAAGCCGGGTCTTTGGGGTTGGCTTGCAATTTGGCATTTTGCAAAGCTGAGATCAAAGTCATGTGGGATGAAACAGCACAAAGCATGGCCACAGGGGGAGAAACTTTGGCGAGCTTCAAAACAGATTTCTGCTGTGGGTCACTCTTTTTGTAGAAGTAGGCTGGAGGACAATATGGGACAGGACGCAGCCTTCTTCCTGTAGGCACCAAAGCAGGTTGTTTGTTTTTAAAAGTCCCTCAGCAATTTTTCTCAGTCTGCAGTGCTTAAGATAGAGATGATATACCATAAAAGAGCAAACATGCCCTTCACACACATCATCCAGAGGGCTTTGTCTGGGACCCTGGTCCCTGCCAGGCTCCAGAGCCATGGGCCAGGCCAGCGAGCAAATCTGGGGAAGTTTTCCCATTTCTTGTGAAATGTGCCCAGCTTTCCTTCTGGCTGAGCCTGGGTAAAGCTGTTTCTCATCTTGGACCTTAGTGGGTCATTGTGCTTTTCAGGTGTCACCTCAGGGCAGTGCTTCTCCCCTGGGTACAGTCCCTGCCCCCCTAGTCTCCCCGGGCACCGTGGCTCTCCTGAGGAGGTGCGGGGGGGGCTGTACAGCCCTGGCACCCTGGATCTCCCACATTTTGACCCTGGGTGCCTCAGGACACTGCCACACACTGCAATGCTGCTGTTTGGGCTCCAGTGCAGAGCCTGTAAGGTGGCGCAATGCCTCAGAACCCGCCTTTTGACTTGTTCAGAAGTTTGTGAGATGACCAGCTTCCAGCTCTGCAGCTGCTGAAGCTTGAGAGCTTCCCTACAACCAACCTTCCTGCTCGTCTTAGTCTCTGCACAGTCCTGGGGCAAACCCTGCAGAAGGGAGACTCCATCCCCCTTGAATACTGTCAGACATGTGGCTTTCCAAGTTGCTGCAAAAGGAAGGACTCATTTACTTCTTTGGGTTGCTTATTCAGCCTGCAGCACCCCATCTATGATGCTGAGAGCCCAGCTCTGCACCTTGGCATCTCTGTCCTTTCTCTCCCCTGTCTCCTGTGTCTCCTCCTCCTACCCAAAGTCTTCTCTGCACATCAGGGGCATGGGATGTGCTGCTTTAGAGAGCTCACTTGAAACTGTGACACGTTGTGGAGCTGCAGGCCTGATGGAGGCCAGTCTGGGACATGGCCATGCCCCCACGTGCCCTCCTGCTCCCAGCCCCAGGCTCTGGGAAGGTCTCCAGGGAGAGCAGTGGGTTTGGTGTGGATGGGATGGGTTTCCCTTGACATCCCTAGGTCTTGCATGGGTTGCTCTGAATGCCCAGGAAAATCCCTCTTCTCTAGGTGCTTGCATCAAGGCTTTTCCAAACTCTTGTACAGAAACGCAGCCCGGTCCGCAATCCCCAAGAGCAGCATGGCCCCCGGCATGGGCCGGGACACCCAGGAGCTGTATGGCTCTCTCCTCTGTTTCCGCATGTCCTGATTAAACGGACAATTCCCAACATCACCTTTACGGTCTGGACATTGCAACTTTCTAGCATTGTAACTCCTCTCATTACTCTTTGTTCATTTGGATGAACAAAGCTGAACCTAGTTGCTGAGTTGCACTTCAGGGAGTGTAAAGCTTGCTCCATCTTTCAGTAACCAAGTCCTAAATTCTGTTTGTATCTAGCATTTCCTATCTATCCAAAAGATTTCTAGTTAGGCTACCCCTTGTGGAAAGTGGACCTCATTGGAAGAAGCCTGGACTTCGCATACAGTTGAGAAATGTAATTATTTTGTATGAAACTATACCATGCTTTATTTTTTATTTGTTTGCAATTAAAAACAAAACCAAAAACTTCTGTGCCTGTTTGTAGCTAGTTCTCTAAGTAAAGCAGGCGGGAGAGGGGGCATATGCGCTGTAACCTTCAGTAGCAGACTTCAGTGGAATAAGGGCAGCTTTTAGCAGGAGTGATGTACTCAGCCCAGGTGGCTGATGAGAGAAACGGCAGAGTTGGGGAGATGGGGAGGAAGATTGTCCATACAGTGTCTGATCTCCAGGAAAGTGCTTTTCCTACATGTCCTGACTTCATTAGGAGACACCCAGGATCGATATCAATTGGAGAATGTTGCTGTCCCGTATTCTGAAAGCTGAAAAAAACAATAAGAAGAATAAAACCTTTTAGAAGCAGAAAGACTTGCATATTATTGAAGTCTCCGTCTTTCAGCTACACTCCCCAAACCTCTCCAATTAGCCATACAAGCCTTGAAGAAAATTATAAGGAGAGACATGGTTCATCAGGGCTTTCTGCATTTTAATGAGCCCCATGGTGTATTTGGTGCTGAGTCCACGGACTCAGCTACTGAGAGGAGATTGAACCAAACGTTCAAGAAGCCAAAGCCAGAAGCCCACTCCAAAGTTTCACAGAGCATGAATGGGTCCCACTGAGGGCCATTAGCAACAATGACTCATTGGGGGCTGATTACAGCAGAAAATTGTAATCACCAATTACAGGTAGGCAGAGGAAACGCGCAGGTGGCTCTGATGCCACATAAACCCTTCATGTGTTTTATCAAGCAAAATGGCCAAGCATGAACACCCAGCCCCTGGAAAGGGAGATCCTTTCCTTTGTGCATTGCTCAGGGCTCTTCCTGGGGGCAGTGTGAGGGTAGGGGTGTGCAATGACGAGTGCAGGACAATGACACAACACCTTGCAGGCTCTCTGGTGGGGCAGGGGAATAACGAGGCCCCGGTGTCTCCTGGTAGGCCTTGGTGTCAGAGACAACAGCCATAGCCAAGGGGACAAAGGTCTCAGCTCTGTTGGAGGCTTTCAGCCTCAGCTGTCTCCACCACAGGCTGTCCTACGCTGTCCCATGCCTGTTGCGCCTATGTCCCTGCAGACTGTAGGCATCCAACCTGCTTCCCCACCTTGTTCTCACCTTGGTGTCTCCCTCCCTTCACTAATGTCTCTACATCCTTACTGGCTGTTCCTTGAAACACAAAGCCACAGGCTGATCACACACTCCCTCTGGGTGACCTGTTGCACCAAAGCACCACCCTTCAAGTGACTAATGTCACATCATCCTAATAAACTACCTAAGCTGCAGTTTGTGGCTCTTTCCTCTTCTCATGCTGTTTCCCACTGCCAAGGAAAGCTCCTGGGAGCCCCAAAATCAGACACATTAGTGCTGAGTCGAGAGGAATGATAACTCCCCTTGTCTGGGTGACCACCCTCCTCCCAGTGCAGACCTGTAGGCATCTAGCCTTATTTGCAGTGAGCATGGACCACTTGCACATATGGCACCCCTCATAACACCTAGGCCCTTCTCCTCAGGCTGCTCTTCAGCCAGTCATGCCCCAGCCTGTCCTGATGCCGGGGTTTTTCTTCCCCATGTGCAGAACTTGTCCCTTCTCCTTGTAAATCTTCACGAGGTTTCCACTGGCCGAATCCCCAAGTTTCTCAGGATTCCCTAGATGGAAGCTCCCTGGTGTCAGCTGTTAATGTGTGTGTGCAGATGGCTCACCCTGACTCGTGTTGCCTCTAACACGATAACAGTATGAGGAATTGCAGGACTCTACAAGTACTAAAAGGAGGTACTTGTGTAATGGAATTACTGACCTCAGTAGGAATTACCATGGCAACCATCTCAGAAATGCCAAATGAGGGTACAAAAATGTAGCCCCCATCACAAAGCCCTTGTGGTTGCCATGGGAACCCCCATGACCATGTCCTGGCAGTCCCCCATGGGGATCCCCCTTCACAGTGCCTTCTTGCCCCCTTTGGGATCCCCATCTCTGTGTCTTTGCCTCCAGCCCTCTGGTCCTAGTTTCTGAGCCCAACTGGGAGCTGGTTTCTGGGGAAAAAGAAGAATCTTCCTCTCCCCGTCTCTGTGCTCCCCTGTGCCTTGCTGAGGCAGCTGTTCTCCTTTGCTCCTTGGCTCCTGAGGCACTCACAGTCCTCAGGAAGTGCCCACAGATGTGCCAGGCTCACCATGGGAGGGCCAGGTCTCACAGGACACCTCAGCAGAGGCCCTCACTGCCAGCCTGGGTCACAGCCAGTACTGTCGAGAGAGCCCTGGGGTGCAAAGGTGTGCTCAGGTGTGGGGGAGCCCTAGGAGCCCCATGGGGGCAGCCACTGGAGGAAAAAGGGCAGCTGGGATTGTAGCATAGCCATGTGTCAGGCCCTGTGAAGGTCAGTGGGGCTGTGCAGAGCCAGGATGTCCACACACTGCTCTCAGTTTGGCCCTCCACAGAGGCCAGGGAAATATTGCTGCACATAATGCCACAGAAGATGAATTGAGACTCATGTCGCTGTTGCTCTGGAGGTGCCTGGGCAGGTAACCAGCCTGGGTAGAAACACCTTGTGGGTACAGGGCACCATCAGAGGAAGCTCACAGCAGTGGGTAGGGGTAGGACACTTTGGGGGGAAGCCCACGGGGGGGGAGGGGGCAGACAGGGCACTCTCAGGGACAGTCACAACAGTGGCGGGTACCCAGGGCTGTTCTTCAGACGGAACTTGACAGGACACAGAAATGTGCTTCTGGGAAAAGCAAAGGCCATGCAATGTCCTGGCCCTGTGTAGGATAAGCCCCATGGCAGGCCGGGCGGGGACTGAGTCACTGGAGAGCAGCTCTGCAGAAAAAGCTCTGGAGGTCCTGGGGACAAGCTGAGCCGGAGTCAGCAGTGTGCCTGGGAAGCAAAGCTGACCCTGAACCCAGCTGTGTTAGCAGAGTGCAGCCAGCAGGGCAAGTGAAGGTATTCCTCCCCTTGGCTCAGCACGAGAGAGACCACATCTGGGCATGGGGTCCAGTTTGGGCTGCCAGCCCCAGACAGATGTGGACGCACTGGCGCCAGCCCAGCAGAGGCCCCCAAGCTGGTCAGGAGCTGGAGCACAGGATGTGTGAGGAGAGGCCAAGGGCTCTGGGTCTGTTCAGCCAGGAGAAGAGAAAGCACAGGGGGATCTCACTGCTGCCTGCAGCTGCCTAAGGGGAGGGTGGGGAGAGGATGGAGCCATACCCTTCCCAGAGGTGCCGCGGAGACGGGATAAGGGGCAACAGCTCAAGCTACAGCTGGGGAAATTCCCATCTGTCAGAGAAGGGAAAAAAGCTCTGTAGCCTGAGGGTGATCCAACACTGGACCAGGGGTCCAGAGTCATGGGAGGGGGTCCATTACTGGAGACAGTCACACCTTGATGGTGCCAGGCCCTGGGAAACTTGCTCTGGTCGGCTCTACTCACAGCAGGGGCTGGAGCAGAGACCTCCAGAAGCCCCTTCCCACCCCAGTGGCCGTGTGACTCTGGGAACAGTTGAAAGGGTTTCTCTCCAGCTCTGTCTGGCTTCACTGGTATTGCCTGCACTAATCTTTCTCTTGAGATTGACTTGGCCCAGAGAAACCCTGGGGGAAAAAGCTTCCCAGATTTTATTCACAGCACAAGATGGCTGTAGCCCAACAACATTTGTGCCAGCATATGAGCGTGTGTTGGGGGGTGTTACATCTGTCTGAGAGTTTGTCCATGAAGGCACAAGTCCTGGAAGGGTTGTCGGCTGTCTCTGATGCAAAGAGTGGGGTGGGGCAGTATTTCTGTAGCTCCCAGGACAGAGGGTAGCTCTGGCTGCTTATGTAACCCCTAGGTCCTCTGTATGTGCCATGAGCTGTGGCAGGAGCAGGACGTGCTATGAATAACCATGAGGCCTAAGGGAAGGGACCTGCAGCTGGCACGCCAACAGGCCAATGCTTGTCATGGGGCTGCAGCAGCATAGCCGGGCTGGAGGCTGCGATAGGCACGGGTGATCGGAGCTGGGTGGGTGCACTGCACAAGGGGGCTCACACACTGCTTGTGGGAAGGGGCTGCTGCTGGGGTCTGCCCAGGCTTGTCTGCCCCTCACACTATTATCCCTTGCTGCTCATTCATGCGGGCACCAAAGGTACTGCCAGAGGAGACCTGCAAAGCATCAGGAAGGACTACCTGGCTCTGTGGGCAATGACTGCGGTATCTGGGGCCTCGGATGGTTCTCTCTTCAATCCTGCTGGTGAGGATGAAGGGCTTGAGGAGGTTGGGACAGATCCTGTGGGTCAACAACTGGTTGCAGAGCAAAAGGGTTTTGGTTGTTACGACCATGGGGCCCCCTTTGAGAATCAAGGGTTGCTTGAAAGACACTGGGGTCAGCCTTACCAAGTAGGGCAAAAGCATCTTTGCTGACAGGCTGTCAAACCTGGTAAGGAGAGCTTTACACTGGGAATGACAGGAGGAAGAGGATGAGTAAGAGTCAAGCAAGGAAGCCGTAGACCAAGTTAGCAAGCAAAGTGTTTGTGGGGATATGAACAGTCAGGACCTTGTAATCAACAAACCAGGGCTGAGGGGGCCCACCTCAAGCATATCCACATAAATAAGGACGTACCTACAGGAAAGCACTACAGAGAAAGCGCTCATACCCTTCCTGAGAAATCAGCACAGCTGGAGCCTCTGTGAAGCGCCTGTACAGTAATGCATGCAGTTATTTTCCAAAACTTTCCTCCATTTTAACAGTGCTGAACAGCGGTTCCCTGCAATTTTTCTGAACAAGCTCACTGGCAAGGGAAGGACCCATTTGTCCAAGTGCCAAAAAGAAGGTTTTCTCCCAGCCAAGTAATTGCTGGATATTTTCATGCGGTCAGTTGTCAGTACTTCCTTCCCCTGGCAGCAGCAGCAGCTGCCTCTGCTGTGTCGCCATGGGGCGAGCGTGGCGCAGTGCCCACTGCCCTGCCTTGCAGCCAGGTTTCCCACGTGGGGGCCATGGCCAGGGTGAGCGCAGCCACAGTGCCCAGCCCAGCCAGGACCCCTGGTGGGGTTATCTCTGAGGCACAGCCTGCGTGGGGGCAGGGGCAACCACACAACCACCCCGTGCAGCCTCTGCCTGCTGCAGGGCCAGCTCTGGCCAGGGGCCCTGGGGGCAAGGGGGGCTGTGCCCCCCTCTGTGACACGGGCTGTGGTCACAGGGGCCATCCTGTGTCATGGCGACAGGTGCCCTCTCCTGCACGGCCCCGGCCTCTCCCCACATGTCCCTGCAAGGCCAGGGGAGGCCAGGCGCTGGGGCTGCTCTTGGCACTGCTCTGCTGTGAGCAGCCACCAACCCTGAGCGGGAGACGGCAAGGGGAGGCCGGGGCAGCGTGGGGCTAGCAGTGAAGTGGGGAGGAGGAGGAGGAGAGGGGCTGTTTCCTCATCACCTCCCACTGTGGGGTTGACCCAGGGCAAGAAGGACAAGGATGGAGCTCTGGGATGCTGGCCATGGGACACGGCGTGGGCAGGGGGTTCCAATATTCCCCCCCTGGGGTAAGGCATTGAGGAGCTCCTTCACGGGTGTTGTTGTTGAGAGTATGAACTCTAACCATGGCTGCGGAAACCCTGGGCTGTGGGGGAGGCTGGATGGACTGGTGGGTGCCCCAAGAGCCCCAGTTGAGGTCCCTTCTGACTTAGGTGCCAGTGTGGCTGCCAGGACTGCTGGGTCCTGGCCCTGACTGTGCCCTGGTCCCATCTGGGGGAAGGAGCTGGAGCTGCTCCGGTGGCCATGCAGAGCCTGTGCATGTGTGGATCTGGTACAGGGGAAACTGGCCCCACAGGGGAACCCCCAGGGGATGCCCTGAGCTACCAAACTCCTACAGGCACAGCACCATCCTCTCATTGGTTGGAAAGCCATTGCCAATATCCCTAGGGAGGGGGTCACCCTGTGAGATCTGCGTCTGCAAGGAGAGCTGTCTGAAGAAGGTTGAGGGGTTCTGCAGCTCCTGCTGGGCTCTGGCGAGACTGCAGGAACTGCATGTGCTGGAAGTGAATGCTTGGACTTTTCCTCAGCTCAGCTTGGATTTCTGTCCGGGAGCCCAGCCACTGCCTCTAGTCCTTCCCACTGGATCTTCTTGTGACTCCAGACTGGCAGAGCAGGCTTTGAGCTGGGAAACACGTTGTGGATGTCCCATGGCAGGCTCTCCATGTCCTAATGCCTGTTTCAGGTCCAGACTGCTGCTGGGGTCAGATGACAGGTTCTAGCCTGAAGGCAGTGCCCACATCAGCTCTGCAGCCCCTGTCAGGCATGGGGTTAGTTTGGGGAGGTGGGGTGCTGTTTGATTGAGCCTGCTCTTGTCATCTCTTTGGTTAGGTGTATGGTTAACAGCTGTGAGCTGGCCAACCCAGAGTATGATGTGTCTTTCCCTTGCTTTCCAGTGGCCATGCATATCTGGGGAGGTGTGTCAGCCTACATTATAGAGCAGCTGATGCTGAACAAGGTGGGTCTGCCATCCTGTTCCTCCCCTCTACCCCTAATGGTTTCAGCAGTCCTGACACCTCTGTGCCACTGGGTGCAATTGTTCTGCCCCTCCTTTGAAACCAAAAGGAAACCCTCTGGAGGAGGACGCTGCAAATGATGGGTGTGCCCTGGACTAACTTCTCCTTAGAGCGAGATGACAAATCTCCAGTCCAGGTTCAGTTGCTGGAAGGGCTGGAGGCTTTCTAGGCCTTCTCTAGTTCCCCCTGGCAGAGTGAAAGGCCAAAGACAGAGCCTGGCACATTTTTCTGAGGTTATCTCCCTTCTTGGAAACTCTTCTTATGGATCTTCTGAAGGTGAGGGATGATTTACGTGTAATTTTGAGAGTGTGAGGACAAGAGGGAGGAAAACATCTGGAATGTTCTTCCAAAGGACCTCTCCAAAGCTTCTGCCAAGTATTCCAGAAGGCTCCATCTTGCCCCTTTGTATGCCATGAGTGGGCAGGGAACATAGCACCATGGCCGTGCTCTGAGAAGCCCTTGGTCTGTTTGTCCATCTCACATGCTTAGAATTCTTCTCTTCTCTTTTGTTTGCAGGACGTGAGAATTATTCGACTTGGGACCTTCAGTGTTGTTAGAGAACAAGTCGTTGATGGCAAGAATGGTCTTCTGAGTGTTCACAGACCCACGTTTTGCCTTTCAAAGAATCTTGTGGAGCGTCATGGCCTCACCCATAATAAGGTCTATGTTCCTGGTAAGAAGACAAATCGGAACTTTTACTCCCCCTTGCGACATCTGTGGAATGTGGATAACTGCTGCTCAGCAGTGGCTGTTAGAAATCTAGAATTCCTTCACCAGGTCCCAAGAATAGCTTCAGTGTTTTTTTTATTATCATGATATCATAATGCAGAATCAAATGAGACTCTCTCTCCCTCGGACTTGCTTTAACAGCTTGGTCCATACCAGGTGTTTTGGGGCTGCTGCTTCTAATCCGATGTAGTTAAAACTGTTGTTCCATATTTATGCCACAGCGACCTTGTAAGGGCCATCAGCAGCATTGCTGCTGGTTCTTCCAAGCTGCTTCTGCTTAGAAAAGAGTCGAAGCCATCTGTAGGGAGCCTTGAAACAGAGATGGGAACACTAGTGTGTAGGAAAACCCTTCCGAGGCCAGCTGTGCTGTGATTGCTGGTCAGTGCTGGGAGCTATGCAGCTGTATGTGACGTTGGTGATGGCTGTGGGGCAGCAGGAGCTCCGAGCTGTGTTTGGAGTGGGCCTTTCCTTTCAAATGACTCCATCTTCTCTGTGTTGTGAACATCAGTCTGGCATCCCTCAGGGACAGGCCTTTGGCATGAAAAATGGGGGCATGTCCTGAGCAATTCTGAGGGCTCGGGGGTGGCCAGAATGACTAAGGTAAAAATTATGATTAATTAATATCCATTACTAATGAACACAAATTAAGATTCAGCCTGTAAGATGAAGGGCTGTTGTGCAGTCCATGTGTTTTCCTTCTTCATTGCACTCACTGTGACATGCCACAACTAAGTCTTGTCAAACCTGCCATGCCCTGAGTGTGGGCAAGATTACCGTGAGCAGTTTCTTTTCCTTGGAATGGGCTCCCTTTCTCCTCTCCTTATCTGGCTGTCCTGCCTCATGGTCATATGAGATGGCTAGGACACTTTCTTTCTGTTTCTGCCAGGAAGGAGGCATTGGCCCATGAGGTTGTAGAGTGCTTTGAGTTTCTCCCAGGGAGGGATGACATCATCCTCCTTTATGGGTTTTCCCAGAGGGTTAAAGAAGACATCTCTGTAACACTGTCTTGCTGGCACACCTTCAAACTGCTGACACTCTGTTTTAGCCTGCTGAAGTACTCTGTTAGTGACTGTGTTGCCCTTTTGATGCTGCCTAGGTCACAAGCAAGCTGAACCCCTGCAGCATGCTCGCATAGCTTCAGACATCTCCGTTCCTTGGAAAGCAGTGGCAGCTTGCATAGAAGAGACCATGCGTCTTTTCTCTTGCTTCCTTGCGAGTGGGAATAACGTTGCCCTTGTTCTGAAGGGCATTGGCATGCTTGTCATTGAAGGCAATGTTGTGAAAATGAAATTTTACAAAAGCCTTCTGCAAAGACTGAATGGGTCTGAACGGCTGGTAAAAGCTCTTCTTGGGGTGAGTTTTTCATTTCTGCAGCGCTACTTCTCACTCTTTTGAAACCCTAGCAAAGTTGAAGTTGAGAAATCCATTCAATTTCTCTCGGCCTGCCACAACCTGTTTGGGCACATGGACAGTCCTAGTCTAGAGTACTGCCAGTTCCCTGCACAGTTCTTCTGGAGCATTTAGAGGACTCAGCAACACAGAATACCCTGGGAATAGCTGTTCTGGGTCCAACCAAAGAGCCATCCAGCCCAAGATCCTGTCCCTGAATGCTCAGGGAAAAAGTCCAAGAAAAGGGCAGGTCTAGTGTAGTTTTTCCCATTAGACTTTCCTCCAGAAGTCTTCCAGAAAGGCAGGGTTTAGTGCCCCTTTGTGTTAGGATCACTTTTGACTCTGTGCCTCCTTTGGCCATGTTTGGGATTGTTGCAGAGCAATAGATCTGTGTGTCACAGAGGTAGTCATTCCAATCCAGTGCCTTTTCCCAAATCTCTAGTGCAGCCCTGTCCTTCAGCCTGGGCTTTCAGGTGCAGGTGTCTTTCCCTTCTGTCCTAGTCCGTGGTGTCTTTTCAGTCCATTCTCTGGACCAGGGCCGTTTCTCCAACCTTCGTTTGAGTGGGTCTGAGACCAGGACCCTCAGTGGTTCTTTGAACACACACCAGCAGTTTGGCACTCACAATTGTTACCCACTGTGCAGGTAAAAAAGGATGGGCTGTGTGTCTCTATTCCTGCATGCTGTAGAAGCAGCCATTTGAATCTCTGGAGAGACTTTGGGGTTAAGCTCACATCTCACCACTTTGTTCGCAGCTCAGGAGCAGGCAGCACAGGCCAGCAGACATAATGTAGCAGCCAGAAATGCAGGCTAGTGAAAGGCCTTCGCCTGTGCTTGCCTCCATTGACTTCTGCATTAGGCAAGAACTGGTCTCCTGACTGAGGCTCTTGATTTTTGCCCTTGCCCAAAGCCTGGCAGTGTTATTACCCATTCTGCTGTCTTCCCCTGCACCTGCTATTCTGTCGAATTGAGGGGCTGCTGTGAGGAACAGCAAGCTTTGTTTCAGAGCTTCTGAGAGCCAGCTTCTTCTCTGAACAGTGGAAACGTTAGCTGCCCTTGTGAGCAACAAGATCATTTTCTCGGAAGCATCTCACAGGTGTCTCTCACTTTTGCAGATGCCAGAGATGAGGGATTCAGTCCTCTCAGGCACCAAAACAGCTGTTTCCCAGACCCATTCTGGCTGTGTCATTGTCTTTCCAACGTGAGTATGTTTGTTTGCTTCTTAGCCCCCAGCTGACCAAGTGAGCAGCTTCTCACTGCATGTTTGGTAGTGTTGCATTGCCAGGATTTGTGAAGGCTGCTCAGGAAGTGATTTGGGACCAAGTCTTTCCTGTGGCTGGTTCCCAGTGACCTCCAGGCATGCTCTGGCTTAGTTTGGGCTCTGCGTGAGGGGTTCTGCAGAGCTCTGTCTTGTTTCCCAGCTTGCTAAGGGGTTTGTTCCATTAATGACCTGGGTGCTGGAGGCTGTTCTTTACAGATGCACTGACATGAGCATAGGAGGGATTGCAAAGGATGTGGAGGGCAAGACGGGAATTTCAAATAGTGGTGGAAAGCTGAAGGAAAGGAGACTAGTCTGTTCTGCCTGGACAGGAGCATGGACAGGAGCTGAAAGATGGTCTCCAATGGCAACGTGGAGGATTTGGCTCAGAAAGCTTAGAAGAAGCTTTCTTACAGGAAGGCTAGGGAAGCCCTGGACCAGCCTGAGGAGGAAGCTATGCCCTTCCAAGCACTGGAGGTCTTCACTGGGTCACTTCACTTCCTAAGACAGTCCTCCAAGATCTGGCCTATTCTGCATATTCTACTTTGGGAAAGGATGAGCTTCACAGTAGCTCTGATATGTGTGTGTGTCCCCATAATTAACATAAGCTGCAAAGGAAATGTGGTGCTCTTCCTTGAGAGTGGTGTCTTTTTCCTCTTTGCAGGTACATGCTTGAGACTGCACCTAGAAAAACACTTGTGCGAGCTGTGAAGCCCACCCGGGAAGAGGAGAAGGGAAAAGATGTCCCCAGCAGCAAGAAAGGTAATGGAGCAGCTGATTCCTGGCAGGGGTTTGTGCCTTCTCCTTCTGTTCTCCTTGGCAGGTCATTGGAGCCAAGGCTCCAGCACAATGGCTCGGATAACATGAGGCACTAGATGTAACACTGCTCACCCCAATGGGAAATCTCAAGTGACTCCTGAGGCAACAAGACCTCAGGGCAGGTCAAAACTCCCAACTGCGGTTGGTCCCTCTGAGCTAAACTTTGCTGCTGAACTCCGTGCGCTAGTGTACCCTGCAAATTGCTCTTCCATTTGAGGAGCTGGGGAAGAAGGGAGTAAAAGTTGAGGATAATCCTTGCAAATCATCAAGTCTGCCTGGAGCAGAATGGTAATGTAAGGAGTGACCTATCTCATGACCTATCTCCTGGAATCAAAGTATTTTCCTCTAATGGGAAAAGCCACCTCAAGTAAATGGTCAAAAGTCTGGTAACGTGCCAAGACTTCACTGGATTTTCAAAGCAGGCAGTTCTGCCCTTTCCTCATAAGTTTCTCGTACTCATTCCCAAACCACCGCCTTTGGGTTGACTGTGTCTCCAGAGGCAGTGTAGGCCTGTGAGATCCATAGAAGGATTCCCAGATCTATTCCCCTCGTGTGAAGTTATTACCCCAAAGAGACTCTGTTAGGTCACCAACACATCCCTGCAAGCCCCGCTGTTCACAGCATGGACATGATCCTTAAAAAATGATGTTGCAGGGTAAAAATGAAGAGTTGGACAGGAGCCAGCGTGAGACAGGGCCTTAGACTGCCTAGGAAACATGGCTTAAAGGAATCCAATTGAGGCCTGACAGTTTTGTCACAGTCTGGAGCAGATCGCACATCGCTCCTGTACAAATGGCCACCACAATGCTGTTCTGAAGGGTTTTCTTGTCTCCTGCTTACAGGGAATGTTCCTGGACAGTGCCTCCTCCTGCGAAAGAGGCAGCCTGCACCCAAACTAGCAACTATCAATATGGAGGAAGGAAAGGGGGAGAAAGCTGAGGGGAAGGAGTCTCATGGCAGGTGAGCCTCTTGGAGCAATGGACAAGGGTGACCCTGTAGCCTTGTCTGACTTGGAGGGAGCTGTTTCCCTTGAACACAACGTCCATAGTACCTCTGAATGCCTTTTGTCCTGCGCCACAATTACTAGTGATCCCTTGCTGGACAAGCAGCCTAGAGCAAGCCCTTGGGAAACCCTCATGTTGGCTTCCTGTTTCTCCTGCCTCTACTTCCATGTTACAGACCTTTGGGAAACTTGATGCAAATCCTTATTCCGGAAGAGGAGGGCCTTTTTCTCATACCCTTTAGATGGAAGCAAACAGGATCCTTTCTATTTGCTGACAGTAGGGCTGGGGGCCTAAGGACATTTTGTGAGGCTGACAAAAAGTCTGCATGCTCTTGTAAAGCCTTCTAAAGAAGGGAGTTGTTTGCCTTTCAAAGCAACATGCTTTCCAGTTAAAGAAAGAGCTCCTCTGTGTTTAATCCTGTCTCATTGCATGCTCACTGGCCTCTGGCAACAGCCCACATGGTGGGGCAAAGCTCAGACAAAGTGAAATTCAAGCCATCCCGACACCAAGGACATCCTGCCAAGGACATCGCAGTTTGGGATGAATTTAGGGTCCTTGGAGCCCTTTCCTTCCCATGAAATATGGTCTTGTCTGTCCCTGTTGTCATTGGATCCTTTCCCAGCAATGTCTCCAGGCCCATTGAGCTGCAGTGAGCAGCCTAATTGAGGAGGTAGAGAGGAGTGAGGTGGAAGAGAGGGGTGCAAGGAATACTGTTGAAGGGGAGGAGTCCCTTGGGTGCATATCTCCCAAAAGGAGGGGTGTTTCCTCTTGTGCAATGCCCTTCCTTCCGCTCCCAGCAGCAATAAGGAATGAGGGTCATTTTGAGGCAGTTGTCATGGGGTGGTAAGCAGCAGGTTTGAGAGTGTGTGCCCTTGGATCAGGCATGCCTTACAGGCAAGGGATGGTTTGGGGGCACTTAGAAGAGGATTTTAGTGTGGGACATGAGTGACTGAAGCCTGAAGGAGTACAATGGACAGAGCAGTTATTCCTGTTTCATTTCCATAGTTTTCAAGAAACCTTGTCTTTTGTCTGAAAGTCTGTTTTTGTGGCTGGCACAAGAGAGTGCCAGGGGTAGGAAAATGGCAGGAAAGCTTTACTCCCTTGATGCCTTTCTCCATCTTTGGCACTGGGTGCCCAGCAACAATCTGTTTTCCATCCCTAAACACACAGTCTTTGGGACCACTGAGCAGTGGCTAATGCACTTGGCAGGACAGGGGAAAATGGTGTGTCTTGGAGCCTGTCCTTGCAGATGACCCTGTTGCTCTCCTTGCCGCATGGATAGAAAACCTTGATGTGAGCACCCTGAGCTTCCCTTTGGGCATGTAGTGCACCCTGGGTGTTTTGGCAGGGGGTGATCTCTGTCTCCGTTGATGTGACAATAGTCAGTCGAACCCACGTGCTTCTCCTGCAGAACTGCCTTCTGCTGCAGAAGCAGGCACCCCGTTTGTGAGCACAGGGTGGAGACCCAGCTCCTCCTGTGCTCATACCACCTCCCCACAATGTGTATTTGCAGTGTGTTGCCAGCCATCCCAGGGTGCTCTGCATGGAAGGCAGCGACAGGTGGAAGGAAGCAATATCCTGAAGCCAGACAGCCAGCTGCACATCCAGTGAATGAAGGCCCTCAGAGGGCAGGACAGGTAGGTGCTCCTGACTGAGATCCTTCTTGTGCCAGCCTGAATTATGGAAAAGCATTGTCCTATGGGCAATGGCTGTACAAGACCTCTTCCTATGTGTTCCTATGACCCCTGACTGACTTTGTCCAGGGTTTGCTTTGAAAGAGGCCAATTGTGCTCTATTTTTGCAATACATCTGTTGCTATTGTGTTGTCCGTGATCACACCAGAAGACCCTCTTGAGCCCTGTTTCTGGTGCAAATGTTACTGTTGGGCTTTTCTGGGACAGGAGATGGAGAGTTTCTGTTCAGCTCTGTGATTATTTAGATGACCGGTTAGAACAATAAAGTGATTCAGTCTTCCTAGGATTCACTTAAGGGCAAAATGGTGCTGGCGGGAAGGCTCAAGACAAGGCTCAGAGGGGAGGGTGAGAAATAACCTTCCCTTCAGGGGAAACAGACCTGCTGTATCCCCTCCCTCCCTCCCTAGTAGGACTGCACTGCAGATTTCCTGCTCTGCAATGGCAATTCCCTCCCGTCATTTTTGACACCAGGAGAGATCTGAGACTGAGCAAGAAGTGCCAGTGGGAAAGACAGCAAAGCCTCGTCAGGCTGTGACATAGCCTGGGGCATGTTGTGGTGCCTCTTGCTGTTCTCCAGCTCGGGCTGCAGTGTCCCTGCCTGGGGCAGCAGTTGTCATTTGGGGTGCCTGAGGCCAGGCCAGACCAAAGGGGCTGGTGACTGCACGGGTCCTGCAGACACTGGCTGCTTTAGAGATACATGTTGAGAGCAGCTGAGTGGCCTTGGAAGTGGGGCACAAATCTGTGGAATTGTCTTGCAGGTTCAGCAGAGAACTGAAACCCAGCCAAGGGTTCAGGCAGGCTCAATCCTGCCACCAAGTGGGAAAGCGCAGATGACTGGTGAGAAACTGGCTGAAGAAAAGCCAAGTATTCAGGAAGTTGTTAAGTACCACTTTGGACAAGACAAGGAAGTGACCCTGAATGTTTACTTTTCCCACATAGATGAGGAGGCAAAAAGGCTGGATGAACAGCACGGAACTCGACAGAGTACGTATGTGCCAGTTGCAGGAAAAGCCTGGGACAGTGCAGTGGTAGTGACCCACTGAGGGATCAGACTCCCAATCCCAGAGCCACTGGGTCGGATAGAACATACTGTGACTTTCCATGACATGGGATTGACCTGGGCTCAACCCTGACACTAAGCGCCTCTCTGCAGCCCCAAGCAAATGCCCAGCATTCCTTTGGAGGTGAAGGGTTGTGGCTGCAAATGGGACCAGGGTGGAGGGGCCGGGGGAGGAGAAAGCAGGAGGGGTCTCCACCAAAGAGAGAGAGAGAGAAAGAGAGAAAAAAGGTATCAGTGCTGCTGCAGCCACATTTCACCATGAGCAAGCCACGCTGGCCCTTGGATCAGACTTCCCTTCTATCCAAAGGGTAGCTGTTGGGTGCTCAGAGTAGGCTTCAACTGTGGAACCTAGAAGTCCTGAACAGCTGAGCACAAAGGGATCCCTCCAGTGTTTGTCAGCACCTTTTCAAACCCTTCCCTGAAGGCTGAAGCCAAGACACAGGTTCACCCCCAGTCTTGGCCCCAGCAAACTCAGCCCCAGGCTGATGAGCAGCACATGGGACCTCGTTTGGACACAGGGGCCTTTGTCACATGGTGGTGAGCATGGAAACACCATCAGAAGCACATCCTAACATACATGGCCTGAACTAGTCTGCAGTATTTCTCTGCCTTTCTCCCTGTACATAACACAGCCTCTTGCTTTCTCACTCCTTAGCACTGGGCAGAAGACCTGTGTCTGGAAACAGAAGAAGAAGAAGAAGCAGTGACTGTCAGCCATGCTGGCACACATGAAGTTTTGATCGGTTGAATTAAACCACATCCCCCAACTGACGTGGATCCTTCCAGGATGTGATGTGAACTCTGTTGTTAGCAGCATATGAGCACTGGAGAGGCCTGAAGACGACAGCTTAGGAGTCAGGGCTTGGATATCAGTCCCTGCTGCCAGGAAAGCTCTCTCCTGAGGTCATGCTCTTTGGCTGCAGCCGTGGTGGTTGTGGCCTAGGGGGTCTCCTGCTTCTTCTTGGTCCCTGACAAAGCCGTGGAGAGAGTCCTGCCTTGGTCAGCACATGGCCTGGTGACAAGGGGTCTCTGGGGAGAAGAGGGAAGAGTTGGTTTAGCCCTCTGAGGCAGAGAAGGGGTTGAGTTTGGGCCTCCCTTCCTTGTGCCCAGTCCTGGCTGCATGGTGGGAGGGGACTGTCAACCCTCATGTGCATGTTTGGTGCACTTGAGTGCTGGGCTTTTGGGGGTGTGAGGGGAATAACAAGGATCCCAAGGGCCGGAAGGGGAAGCTCACAACCAGGTGAGTTGTGGCCATGAGAGTCCGTGGCTACTTTGGCTGTAGCAGCCATGAAATAGTGGAGCTGCAGACCTTGAGGGGAGCAAGGAAGGAGAGCAGTAGAAGACAGGGCCTGGACTTCAGGCAAGCAGACTTCACCTTCTTCAGGGACCTGGTAAGGGGATGCCATGGGAGGCAGCTCTGAAGGGCAAAAGAGCTCGAGAAAGCTGGCAGGTCTTTAAGGACAGCATCCCCCAAGTGCCAGAATGGTCCACCTCGATACTCCAGAAAACAAGCAGACATGTCATGAGAATGCCTTGGCTAAACAGGCAATTCATGGCAGAGCCCCAACACAAAACTGGCAGCATTCAGGAGGTGGAAGCAAATTCTGGGTGAGTACTGATGGCCTATGTGTTGTTAAAGATGACCTGGCAATCTGTCCGGGACCTGTAGGCACTAACAGGCCTTAGTGGCCCTGAGACCAGCCTCTCCTGGGGCCTGCACCCACCCCTGCCCATGGGCCCAGGACCCCATTTTGGCTCAGCCTGAGGCCCTCAGGCCCTGCCTGAGCGATGCTGGAGGAGTGCTGGTCTCCAGCTCTGCCACAGTTGTGCTCCTGCCTGGCCATGGGCCCCATTGATATGGACTGCAACCTGCAGACTGACTGCAGCCCAATTTTGGACCTGCCTCATCACCACAGATCTGCCTTCTGCATTACCTCTTTGTTCCCTGAAAACCCGTTCTGTCCATCTCCAGGTCAGCATTTCTTTCACCGACCATTGGTGAGGTGTTTCTCACTGTAGGGTCTCCAGCGCCAAGCCTGTGCCCCATCTCTTACCCTCCCATGGTTGTACTCCTCTATGCCATATCCTGTGTCTCCACTTGTCCAGGCCTCTGCTATTTGTCTAGGCATGTGTTTCTCCATGCTACAGCAATGGGTTAGAGCCATAAATATCTCCTCTCACCCAGAATAGCTGCTTGCTGCTGCTATCGAGATTAAACGAGGGTTGTACCACACAAAGATAAACAAAGCGAATTAGCCATATAAACATGGTCAAAGAGAGAAATTGCTGTCACAGCTAAACCAAGCAAAAGCAAGCTGCAGACTGGTCTAGAAAAGTTCAAACAGAGCAAGCCTGATGAGCCTCGGACCTTGCAAATTCAGTGCAAAGCTTATGGCCTGTCACTAGCAATGGCAATTCCGTATTACAGGACTTCATTGATACATGTGGTAAGTAAGCATCTGTGAATACAGGTGCTTTGCTTGAGAGCCTACTTGTGAAAAAATGCAAGTGCTCACATTGCTGCAGAATAGCTGGTCAAGAGATTTGTGCCACATGTCCTTATGCCACCAATCCCCGGGAAGGAACATGTGTGTCCAGAGCCACCCAACAGCCTTGCAGGTGTTCACAGATCTCTCAACTACACAAGCAAGGACAAGTATCAGGATGCATAGTTTTCAAGAGTGACAGTCCCTGATTTGTGCCAATGGACTGGGCCAGGTTAGAGAGAGCATTTCATGAGGATTGAGTCCCCTTCTTCCTGAAAAGTGACAAGCTTAGGTTAAGAGTCTACACTTCATACAAGTTTCTAGCCTCTTAATCCTCCACAGTTTTTAAATAACCCTAACAGCAGTCTATGAGACAGAAAGCACACATCAACTCTTGTAGCTCACTTGGAAAATCCAAATGGCCTGGAGAAGTCAAAGATGTCTATGGCAGATTTTCTACCCTAACACTGAGGTTCTGCTTGCAAACTGCAGGTCACTCAAACCTTGTTCTTAATGAACAAGACTCCTGGGGAAAGAAACCCCCAGTGCTGCTTTAACTGCAGCCCTGACTCCCTTTTCAGTTCGGAAAGGCAGACTATGCGTCCCTGGGGGACACCACCATGACTGGCCTCCAGCCAGACTTTGTGACGCTGGTCACCATCCTCTGAGCCCGGCAGTTCACCCACTTTCCAGCCCACCTCCCGGTCCACTTAGCTAGCCCGTACTTCATCAGCTTGGCTATGAGGAGGTTACAGGAGACTAAACTAGTTCCTAGTTACTAAACCAGACACTGTTACTAGACTGTAAAGATCTAGAGAGATTTAAAACCCAAGGAAGTGCCACTGGCTACACACTAGAAATTTTCAGTAACCCCACAAATGACAGCTGCTTACACCATTGGTCAACTTAGACCCCTGCAGGCCTCTTCATCTCCAAATGTCCCATTTCCCTTCAAAGCTCAAAAAGGTGGTTTTATGGAAAACAAGTTTTTCAGGCACCTGAGGGCACATGCAGCACCATTAAACTCCATCAGAGTTGTCCCCTAACAGGTGATTACACAGAGAGGAAGAAATATCCCCAAAAGATGTGCAGCTGGGGCTGCTGAGGAGAATGATGAACTCTCACCAACAGTTCACAGCCCCAAGAGACCAGCCTCTGCTTTGCTTGGGGCAAACCACTTCCACGACCGCCACCAGCTCACTCTTTCCCAGGAGGGGTCTGACGCGCCGGAGGTGCCCAGCAGGATCCATCCAAGCAGCTGTGGCCAGGAGAGCCCAGCTGTCACAGCCAGAAGGCCAGGGCCCTGCACAGCCGCCCAGCACCATAAATTGGAGCTGCTCTTGTCATACAGAGACAGCCCCAAAGCTCCGGGGTTCCTCTGCTCCCAGCAAATGCTCTTCACTCTGGCTCAACCCACCCAGCCTCCTGTGGCCAGCAAGGCCCAAGGCACATGGCCAAGCTGCTTGCCAGCTGTCCAAGGCCAGCCAGCAGCAAGGACGTCTGGGAAGGTCTCGCAGCATCTGGAGAGGAGACAACCCTGCTGTTCCCACACCCAAATAAGTCCTCACAAAAAGGCAAGGGAGGAGGAGGAACCTGATGAATAAACATGGCATCTCCCAGCACAGTTGAGATCAGCTGCTGATTTATTGCCCTGGTGAATTTATTCCTCGGGGCCAGAGGGGCCAGAGTGGTGCCCCAGCCCTCCCGGGGGCATAGACGCTCAGCCAGCCCTGCCCTGAGCACCCACTGCCAGGCCCTGCCTGGCCCTTGCCCCAGCCTGGGGCCCTGGGTGCGTTGCCTCTCCCCGGTGCCCAGCTGGCACAGACAGCCCATTCCTGGGGCCAGGGCCTTCCCCAGGGAGCAGCAGCCTCAATGGTGCCTGCAGGAGCACAGCAGGAGCTCTGGCACTCCTGTCAGCCAGAGTGCTGGACTGCAGGAGCACAGAGATGGAGCCACGGCCCCTGTGGCTCAGACAGCCTTTGCCAGCAGTGCCTGCCCTGGGCTCGGACTCGGCTCTGCCAGGCCCAGGGCTGGAGAAACAGTTTGTAGCTAGAGCCCCAGGAGACTAAAGCCCAGAGAGCCCTAAAAATGCAGCCACAGCTGGAGTGTGCACATCCTCAAGGGCTGGGAAAGCGGCTGCTCCTGGCACTGCTGCCTGGGCAGGAGCTCCTGTTTGAATGCACCGACAAAAATGTGGCTGAGCTCTGGCCCCATTGCCTGGTGTGAGATCCCCACCCCAAGGCAGGGGAGGGACAGCTTGGGCGATGCTGGGCATGGAGGTGCCAGGCATGGTCTGGGATGGGACTCCCAGCAAGCAGGTGGCATGCAAGGGCCTTGCCAGGGAGGGCTGCATGCCTGAGACGTGGGTCCCCACCTGGCCCAGATGCCAGGTCCAGCCTCTGAGCAGCCTGTGACTACCCCGCAGCAGCAGCCTCAGCAAGGCCAGGCTGCAGCCCTGCTCCCCAGGGCCTGGGTCAAGGCCTGACTTCAACCTCAGCGTCAGTTGTACATAGGGAACTGCCCAGGCCATCGCCCAGTCCAAAAGTCTGCACAGAGACTAGCTGAAGGCTCCCTCTGGTTTCCACCCCAGATAGCATGTCAGTGCACGAGCAGAGGCTGCAGTGATGCCAGGGGCCATGGCAGGACAGCAGCAGCCCTGGGGCAGGGCCAGGGGCACTCCTCAAGGCCGGCCCTGCTGGGGATCTGCCCTGCCCAAGCCCCACACAGCAGAGGGGTTTGCTCTGCTGCCTGGAAGGGCCAGGACAGGAGCTCTCATAGCGCTGCCCTGCCCAGGAGCTGGCCTCAGGTTCCAGGCCCTTTGGGAAACTGCTGAGAAAACAGACTTCTGACAGCTCCCTGCTGCCATGTGCACACACACACACACACACCCCTCCTCTCTGCTGGAAAGATCCCCCTTTTCCAGCCATCACAGGGGCCCTGAGGACACACATCTCCCTGCTCCACCACCAGATCCCACAGGACCTAGTCCCAGCTCCCACACACTCAGGGGCTGGAGCAGGGGGATGGGCACAGCAGCAGGCCCACAGGCCCTGCTCCAGGCCTACCAAGGCTTTTCCTTCCCGCACACACAGGCCAAACACCTCCTCTCTGGGCTCCTTCCTGGTTCCCCTTCCCCCAGCACCTCCCTCTGGAGGCCACCGCCTCCCCAGTCCCGGTGAGTTCTTGCAGAAGGCCCCAGGGGGCCCTGGGAACCTGTTAGCAGAAGCTGGAGGCTCCTCAGCAAATCTCCTATGTCATTAGCACCTAGGAGGGTGGAGCACTGGGGAGGGGGCCGGATGGTCTAAGGGGAACCCAGGGAGGAGTCTTTTCCTTTCCAGGAGTGCTGGATCCCCTCCATTCCCCTCCACAAGTGCCCAGATCCTTCACCTTCCCCCTCCCCGCACACTTGGAATGTTTCTCCCCGCTGAGAGCATTCACATGCCCTTCAGGCCCCTCCATGAGTACACAGGCCCATTCCATTCTCCTCCAGGTCTCTTCACATCTCTTCCCATTACCCTTCATGTCTGCTCCGACCCCACTTTCTCCTTAGCTGATGGTCACATCCTCTTCATTCTCCATTCTGGAGCGCTCATGTCTCCTCTCTTCCCCTCCTTGCATGTTCAAAGTCCCTTCTGTCCCTCCACGCCTCCTCAGATCTCCCCTTTGCCCCCCAGCATGAGCTAAGATAGCCTCTGCTTACCACCATATTTATTCAGCTCCCTTCCAGTTCCCAAGGTCAGATCTCTTCTCTTCACTCCCTGCAATCTCACATCTCCTCCACTTCCATTGTGGAGAGCTTAGCTCTCCTCCACAGCCCTCTCGGTGCACTTACACATCCCCAGTTCCCCTCTGGGCATGCACTGATACTCCTCTTTCCCCTCCTTGCAGGCTAAGATCCCCTTCATCCCCATCCCTGGGCACTCTGATGTCTACCCTTCACCTCTCTAGGCACTCCCGTCCCCTCCCCGTTGTGCTGGCCTGCATCTCCTCTCTTTCCCCTGGTGCTCACTCAGGGGCAAGAAAGCGGTGAGCTGTGTGTGCACGGCCACCCCAAGGGGTGCTGGGGGCAGGCAGGGGGTGCACACTGCTTTGCTTCTGACTTAGGATCAGACAGCGCATAGGATCTTGAACAGGCCTTCCTTCCAAATTCCTCCAGATCAAGCCACTGTGAGACACAGGCTGGTTACTCCATCTGGCAGCAGGCATGAGTGGTCTTTATTTTCCAAGGGCATGGCAGCATTTGCAAAGGTCCCGCTCTGCTAAAGGCTCTCCTGCTGCAGTGGAGGCAACACTGGCAGCAGCAGTGGGAGCCCCTGCACCAACATGCCTCCACTTGGCCCTGCCACTGCTGACCTTGGGGTTTCTCTAGGTCCCCACAGGCTTCATGTTTCAGTGAGGTGGTGCAGCTCTATGCAGTTTGGCTTGGCTGTGCTGCTTATGCATCTGCCGCACCTCCAGGAAAGCCTCGTGCTTTTCTCTGTGGTCTTGGACCTTCATCTTCTTCCCAACACTAAGAGGGAAAACAAAAGCTGTTCAGTTTTATGTACAGACAGGAGGGTAGAGACATCCTGCAGGTCTCTTTCAGGCAGGCAGGATGGGTCTGGTTCCTGGAGGGTTTCTGTGATCTCTGAGATGCCACACAGCCCTGTGGGGCCAGGCCAAAAGCCAGGGAACACGTGCAGTGAATCGGCCTGGGAACTAAACCTGATCAGATACCGGTGTCAGGGCAAGGGGTCTTGGTGTTGATGCTGTGCAAGAGGAAGGACAGACTCCCTGGGTTGGGAAGGGAGGGCCAAATACCAGAAGAATCCCTTAGCCTTAAGCTGCCCCAGCCCCTATCTGCATCTTCCTTGGAAGGCCCACAGCTACCCCATGGCTGGCAGCAAGGTCCAATTCATGGGCACAGCCTCAAGAGCCCACTGCTCCCCATCCCACAAGCCTCTCCAGAAAAGACAGTCTTTCCCTAGATGCTGCTACCAGGGCAAGCAAGGAACCTGCCACAGAGGGGAAACGCCACCCATATTTGGAGATATTTACCAGAGGAACTGCTGGTGGCCTCTTTTCCACAACCTGTTCAACTCCACCTTCCTCTTCCACTCTTCCTGGCAGCCTTTATATATAAACAGCTCCCTCACACACCTCCAAGAACACAGCGTTACCAAAGCCAGTTCTCCAAGAGTCTCACCTCACTCCATGCACTGCAGTCTCCACCTTTGTCCTCTTTGCTCCTATCAGAACAACACGACTTGTCTGGATGTCCTTGGGAGAGCAGGCACTCACCAAGACCACCCACTGGAAGCACAACACAAGGAAGCATCTCTGGGACAGCACCCCCACAGGAAGGACATGCCAGCCTGCTCACACATCAGCTGCTACGTGAAGTCTGAACCTGGACTTCACATCCTTTGGAGTCAGTCTTCCTAGGAGGTGTCATGTCCCACCAATGGGAGGGAGGGGAGTGACTCAGATTCGCAAATCCCCTTCGGTGTGGACTAAGGTGAGATAACCCTCAAGGTCCTTACATAAGCATCAACTTTAATGGAACAAATATCCTGCAAACATTGGCCCTCTCACAATTATATTTAAACCAAAGTAGGCTTCGCTTTACTTAACAACTTTAAGAGAAGAGAGAAAGAGAGAAAGAAATAAAGAGATAGGGAGATCACCAGTCCTGGATCCAGCATCCAACCTGCCAACAGGGGTGTTCGGTGTAGAGTGCCTGTCCAGGGCTCGTACATGGCCCTATTTATTGCCCCAGTTCCTGGGCTTCCAGAATCTTCTCTCACCCCAGTTCCAAGAGTGGTTGAGACACCAGGCCCCTCCCCATGACTTTCGGGAACTTTCTCCTGTTTCAGGAACCCTCTTTCGGGGTGTTGTTTGGGCTCACAGTACAGTTACTTGAGTCTCGTCCCTTACAGGAGGTCCTTGTCCTTTTCGGACACCTGAGTTTCTTCAACCCTCCCATTTTAGGGGGCCAGGTTGCTTCCTGGGGTCTTCTTGTCCAACTCCTTTATCAGGTCTGTATTCTGAAAAGGGCAGCCAGCTGGGACATCTTGGTCACCTAAGGGAGTCTCCTTGTGGGGGGGAAACTTCTCACTGGTGGAACACACTCTTGGACCTCCCCTCTGTTCTCATGCATGCCAATTCATTCTGTTGGCACATTCAAGACAAGGAGGTCGTGTTACCAGGGGCCTCAGGCAGCTTCTCAAAAGGGGGGGTGGGAAAGGGGGGAACTGTTACCAGGAGCTTCAGACATGAATGCACCCAAGGACACAGTTCTCACAACTGTAACTGATACATCCTAAAGGAGTACAGATAAACCAGCAGAAACCAGTTGAAACCAAGGTTAGGAACAAGACAGCTTTCTCAAGCAAAGAAATGAGCCAAGCCGAGACCATATATGGAAAAGGAGCTCAGAGTTCATGGAAAAGGCACCTCTTCAGCAACCACTAGGGACCACCAGGGACCACCAGAGACCCCCATAGAAGCTCCCCGGAGACTCAGACCGCATGCGTAATGACTATGTAAATATGATAATTAGCTCCAGGAAATAGAATGAATATGTATAATCATTCCGGGAAATTTAATGCATATGTATGTGACAAAGCAATATAAACTTTGGCTAATGCAACATATGGTATGCACGTTGGGCGGAGCGATCCCCCATGCATCTGGCGCTGTAATAAAGAGAATGCCCACTTCTTAATGCTATATTGGTGTTAAGGAGTTTTACTCCCAATTTTGGTGACAGCCATGCAGCAAGGGATCAGGAGTCATTGTGACACTTGATGAAAGGCACTCAGAGCTGCTATAAATCCTGTGACCAAAGGAAACATCTCACTCAAACAAGCACAAGAGTACAGAGTCACCCTCATCCATTTCTCCAAGTGTGTCACCTGCCATGAGGCTCTTTGTCCTTTGCTTTCTCCCCCTTTCTTTGCTCCATGTAGACAGCAGTTATTTTGGCTGGAGGATGCCTCTCTCTCAAGAGGAGGCACTTGCCAGGAAGATTTCCTGTAAGCAGGAGACAAGAAAACACTTCAGGACAGCACTGCGGAGACTTTTGGTACAGCAATGACATGCAGATGTGCTCAAGCCTGTGATAAAACTGTGAGGCCTCAAGAGGATTCCTTTCAAGCCTTGTTTCCTGGGTGCTCTTTGGCCCTTCCAGATGCTGGCTCCTGTCCAGCTTTCATTTTGTACTGTGCAACATCATTTCTTGTGCTATTGGTTTTCTCATGCTCTATCCCATTCACATTATGGAAAAGGGGGCTTGCTGGCATGTGCTGGTGACTTAACAGAGTCTCTCTGGGGGCAATAATTCCACACAGGGGGAACAGATCCTTGGATTCGTCTACTGATCTCATAGGCCTACAATTCCTCTATTGACACAGTCAACCCAAAGGCATTGTTTTGGGGATGTTTATGAGAAATTAAAATAGACAGGTTAGAACTCCTGGCTTTGAAAACGAAAGGAAGTCTTGGCACAGGTTGCCAGACTTTTTACCATCTACTCGAGGTGACTTTTCCCACCAGTTGAAAAAACACTGATTCAATGAAATAGGTCAGCCCCTCCATTACCTACAACTCCAGGCACAATTTAGGATTCACAGTAAAGAAAGGATTGTCCTCAAGTCTGGCTCCCTTCTGCACCAACTCCTCAAACGGAAGAGCAGTTTGCAGAGCACACCAAGGTATGAAGTCCCATGGGAAAGTTTAACTTGGAGGTATCAGCTGCAGGTGGGAATGTTGGGCTGCCTCGAGGGCCCACAAAGGGATGCGATGGCTCCCTCGGGGAGCTGCTGGGGGAGGGCAAGGCTTTCCTGGGGCCTGTCTGTCTCTGCTCCCTGGGCTTCCCTCAGTGGCAGGATCACAGCATTTCCCCTCATTTCTCCATCTGTGTGTGAAGCTCTTGGCCTTGCTCTGAGGCTCCCTGGGGATTATCCATTATGGTGGCAGTGGGGAAGCAGCAGGGGGAGGATAAGCTCCTATGCTGACACTGATCCTGAGGGGCCTTGCCCTGAAGGGGGTTTCATGGGAACAAGGTACCTAAGCCCTCTTCTCAGTTTTCAGGCTCTGTGCAAGGCCGTCAGCATGGCCTGCCCTGCTCCGCCCCTCCCTTGTCTGCCCCACCCCTCCGCTCCTCTCGGGGACCCTCCCCTCGGCTCCCCTGCCCGCCCCTCCCCTACCCTGCCCGCCCCCCCTGCAGCGCAGGTGCACTGCCACCCCCCTCCTGCCCCTCCCTCCCATGGTCCAGCCCCTGGAGGCCACATGCCATGGGAGCCAATGGGGGAGCATGGGGTGGGAGGGGCTGTTCCATGGGAGGCATCACTTCCGGCATGTGGGGGCGGGGCCTGAGCTTCCATCGGTATATGTAGAATTCCAGCGTTCTTTCTATAGCTTCCTTTTCTGCCTGTTTTCTCCTCAGCATTGAGCTATGGGTGGAAGACCCTGACCAGAGTCAGGGAAGAAAGAGAAAATCAGAAATTACACATTATTCAAGTAGTTAATGTGCCTTATTGTTCTTAGGTGTCATGTACCTTGGAAAACTCTGGTTCATCTACTAGATCATTGTTACTGAAATTGTGTGGCTTTTCTTCCATTCTTTCCTCTTTGTGACTGTCTGTGTGGCCAAGGGTCCGAGGAAGTATTGTGGGGCTGACCGTTGGTATGATATTATCTGTGCTGGGTGAATGGAGAAGATACACTATTTTTAGTGCCAGCAGGAGGGATTCCCCGTGAGCAGAATGACCTGGACTCCAGGCATTGTTTTCTCATTGTGTGCCTCTACCTAGGGGCAGCAGAGAGAGCATTGCAGCTAAAAGTCTAAAATCTCTTGGTCTAGGAAGTCTAAATCAGGCAGAGCATTTGTGCTAACACAGCTTCTGTCAGAAGCTATAGAATGAAACAAGCGCTCTCTGGAAAGAAATAAAAAAAGGGAGCAGGAAAGAAAACACCCTCATGGCTAGTTATTGGCTGAAGTGGCTTTGCAAGGTTTTTGTGAAAAGGAAAACGTGTGCTAAAAGTGAATGAGAGCGCTTTTAGTGTGCCAATGACTTTTTTAGGTGTAGACTTAACTGTGTTCTCACAGGGGTGACCTTTGTAGTGTTTGGCTGTTTGCAGTAATGGTGGATGATAAGTTCATTGTGCACTCATAGGTGCCTTTTATTTAATGATGAGTTTAGACAAGACTCTAAAATAATTCCTTTTTAACTGTTCTTTTGATTCTTCTTTTTTTTCAGTGATGGCAGAGCTTCCAAACCAAGTAAGTGAATTGCACCTGTTCTGGATGAGCCAGGTTCCATTGTTTATATTATATTTATTTGGGGAAAGCTTGCTTTCTTGTGCAAAATGAGAAGCTCTGCTTGTGAGGCAGGAGCAGCATCTGTTCTTGTAGAATGACTAATTTGGTGTAGTGTTAAGTCTCAGAATGAAACCTCTAGTAGCTACCCTGCTTCAGTTCTCAGAAACTTTCACATGATATTCAAAAGGCCTGTTAGCTGGAGTTCAGGCTTCCTGCTCAGCCAGTCAGTATCAGGAATTTATCTGCATTATCCCCCCTAAACTGAGAGCACTGTACATGTAATGGTCCTTGAAAGCTGACTTGTGGTTTTTCTCCTAACACTTTCCCATGTTTCAGTGCAGATACCAACGGTGATGATACTTGGGGCCCAGAGTGGTCGCAGAGAAATGATCTGATCAGGTACAGAGGCTCTTACTACCATACTGAATTGAATGCCTTTAAAGCACAGTGAGCATGGAATAGCATGAGTGTCCATTGTAGGTCTCCCCCCTGAAAAATACCGATTTTTGGAGGAGAGGGGAGGTATATATGGGCACTTTCAATGTCTGTGTGTTGGCTTGGTCTTCAGAGTCTGCATGGTTTTAATGATAACTCCTTTCCAAATGGAGATAGTCACTCTCCTGACTAGCCTCTAAAAAGCAAGTGGACGTCTTTAAGATGTCCGTTTGTAACCCAGTGTGCTGGTCTTTAGTTTGAGTGAGCTAACTGTGCTTGGATGCAAGTGTGCTTGGAAATGTTACTGTTTTCCCTTGCAGGATAACACCCGGCTTGCAGCGTTCCTCCCCAGTAGATCACCAAGCGCTTTACAGGGGAGGTGCTGGGGGCTTCTGTGTTCTCCAACTAGTGAAACTGCTACAGAGAAAGAAACAGGCTCCTGCCATGTGTTGAGGGAAGAAAGTGGGAAGGGACCCCAGCTCTTCCTTCTCTCCCACTCTTGTTGCTGCAAAAGAATGGTGCTGGAAGCTAACCTGATGTTTTCCCTTGTTCATGTACGCAACGGAGGTCCCAGCCAGATTCCACTCAGCAAAAAGACTTTCTCAGCCAGGAGGTAGATTCTTCAGAACTGAATGTGGAGGCATTGAAATAGCTCCTTTCTGTCTTTCTCTTCTTCTCTCAAGCATTACAGACCACTAGAAAATGTTCATGAACAGGGCAAACCAGTGAAGCAAGCACTTTTACATGTGTGTTGTTGAGTGAAGAATACTCTACTGCCAGTTGGTTCTTCCATGGGAAGGGGGAACATTCTTCAGCAAATGGCACTTTCACGGAGATCTCCTGCTGTCATTTATTTTGTTCCTGTGCCATTCTGAGCACTCTGCACTATGCTATATTAATCCTTTTCCTCTTATCTGTTAGGGAACTCTGGAAGGCCCACAGTGCACAAGTTTGGTTGACTTACCCTACAAAATTGCAACAAGCTTAACTGTGAAAATGAGACTTACTAGTCTCAATCATCTCAACTGACTAGCTATATAGGGAGGCTTTGCTGAGCTTCTTCATGCATGTTCAAAGCAAAGCAACTTTGTGGCTCTCTTGCCTCTATTTAACTGTAGCAGCAGTAGCACATGGGTGCATAGTTTGGAAGTGGCCATCCCTAAAAAGGCACTTCGGAGTTTGGAAAGGGAGGAATTTGCTGGTTGATTGGTTGTGTGTACAAAATATCCTTCTTCCACTTTTATGCATGACAAAGATTTTTGGCTTTGTCTGCTGGTCAAACAGTCTGTTCTTGCTTGCTAGCATTTGACTTTGAAAGGGCTGGCAAAACAAGGATTTACTAAAGCCTGCAGAGCAATGCTACAGTCTGAGGAAAAAGGATGTTTTTTGTCTTTGGTTTACCCAGGTTCAATCAAGAAGAAGGTGCTGTGGCAGATGCGAGTATTTTATCCTAACAAGCCCATGACTGATTTGCCTTCCTTAAGCAAACAAGGATGCCAACATCCATATTGCAATGAGTCAAAAGCTCAACATGGAGTTCTGATTGTCTGCCTCCAGTGTTGTCACGTCCATTGCCCCTTGTGTTGTCTTCTCACTTCGCTTTGAAGCTCACCATCTTCAAGACCTTCCAGGCTCTTGTCTTAGCTGCCTTGGTGTGGAGAATGCCTGGTGCTGTTGGCTTAAATCTCAGTGTTGCGATGGCTGCAGCCTGATGTGGGAAAATAGGCCTTTGCTGTGCTTGTGTTCGTTCCTCAGCTGCTTTCTTATGTTTGCTAGTCCTCATGTGTTCTTGCCAGCTTCCTCTCTTGCACATGTTACACTGATGTGAAAAGAGACAGTAACAAACCTGCCATATGCTGCTGTTGCGAGCTTAGCAGCAAATGGAGGAAGCCAGTGATGCTGTGCTCTGAAACACTGTTGTTGTTTCCAAGCTCTAACTTAAGAGGCTTTAAGAGGCCTTGTTTCATCTGGCTGCTGTGCACAGGTTAGTGTGCTCAGTACTTCTCATGAGGCATTTCCCCTGTCATTGTGTGTTTGAGGCCGTGGAGAGAGAGGGCATTGCTGCATTGGAGGAAGGCAAGCGAGAGGAGATCGTGAGCAGTGCTTTCCAACTCCCTGTCACCTGTAAGGACCTCCACACACTAAGGAAGCTCGCCTGGGTCAAGGCTAAGGTATAACTCGCTGCAGTGCAGCAGTGTTCTCATGCAGTGTGTGTACGCTGGAGCTTGTTTTCCGACTTGCTAATAGTAGGAAGTGTAATGTATGGCAGGGCTGCCCATGAATGCATTTGAAATGGTAGGAAAGGGTGCAATTGCTCAGTTCTGCCCCTCACTTCTGTGTGAGTTTGGTAGTTGAATTTCAACAAAGACAAGCACCTGATGTGTTGCTTTGACCTGCACTTGCATGCTCCAGGAACTGTATTTTCCTACTGGGTTGCAGAGTACCTTGAGAAGAAGAGCTGTACTTATTCATAGAAACTAAGAATGTGTACATAAACAACCCTTTCCTTATGCCTGCTTGAGTTACGGCCTGCAGAGTGTGGAAAACTGATTGACTATAGCTAAGTCATGACTTTGTTTTTATGTTCGTGTGGATTGTATTTTGTGTCTTATTTCGAAAGCTTGAAAACATTTTCTTTTTGCTCTCAGCTAACAAAAAGAAAGTGGGGGGGAGGATGAATTGCCCTGTTGTGCAGTGTTGAAATTGGCTGTGCTGCATTACTAAAGCTCTGCTCATTCCCACTGGAATATCCGTCCGGGGCTGGCTGGGCAGCAGCGTCACTGCCCGTCTGTGTGTCTGACAGAAAGTGGCTGTTTGCTGTGCTTGTGCTGAGCTCAGTGTGGTGGTCAGAATTCCAGTTAGTTACCTCCAGGGTGATTTTTTTGAGATTTTTTAGATTGTACTTTTGAACTGAAAGGGCTGCAGCAAGTCTAAATTCTGAAGCAGGCCCCCAGATGCCTCTTCTACTCAAGCTGTTGTGACTGCTCCATAGCCTTTCAAACGCTGAGTGCCTGTGAAGGAGGGAGTTGTACTGTTCTCAGAGAATCAGTCTGTGCAAGGCCAGAAGACTGGTTTATTCCAGTAACACTAGAGAGCTGGAGCTGTGCAGTTGGCTAAACTAATCATGTTGGCTTGCTGGTGCTCTTGAAAATTGTTTTTATCAAGTTGGTTTTGTGCGTGGAAAGGTACGAGCTTTGCAACCCCTGGCCAATGAAGAGACCACCCGGGAGGTGTTATACATGGCTCAACATTTGGATTTTTAAAGATCAAAGTCACCCCAAATTTCAAAGGGATCTGAGCTGGCCTTAATCCAGTGTGACGGTGTGCTCCTTTCCCCCCCACTGATGTGCTCTCTCCCCCTCAACCTGACCTCCCTGTAAACAGCACTTATGTAGGGGCTAGTTGAGCATGCACCAACTAAGGCCCATCTAGTATGCAAATATGACTATGAGTCAATCATCTCCCCCCCCATAAATAGGGGGCAGCCCAGAGCCCATTGAGCTCTTCTGCACGGCAGCGGGCTGCACTGCAGAACCTCCCCTTGAGCAGGGGCGCCTCTCAAGGTTACTCCTCGAGGTTGAGAGAGATTCCTTACCCATGACAGATCCTCGGTAAGTGATTAATAGCATGCTGAACTTTTGCGAACTTTGCAAAACTTTGCTGAGTTATATCTCTGACTAATTGCGCACATAATTCCTTAGACATAAACTGTTGACCAAGTCTGGGACTAGGACTGGATCCAGCCACACCTAGGCTCCTCTCCGAAGAAGTTTAGAAAGCAAGGGGATCCAGTCTGGACCTCGTGACTCAACGGGAGGGTCTCCGTTGCGCATGCATCTGACCCTGTCCTTCATGCAGTAAATAACTGAGTGAACCTTGCCAATCAAACCTCGTTAAATTGTTCTTATTCACGATTGAACTTTGTTAAGTCGCTGTCTTACTGCAATAAACATAGTGCTGCTTCCCTCTTACAAGTGAAGTGCATCACTCCTTTCACGACATCCACATATTCTTTCCTGGCAATTGGGGACGTCTGGTGTTGTGATGCTGAGTATACAGAGACCGGTACCATATCAAAGAAGATTCTTCAGTGGTCCCTTTATATTAGTTTGCTTCAATAATCAATCATATTACAGCTGTAATTAAATGAAGCTTTCACCCTTTTCTGTACGCTGTGTTGTAAGAGTATTCCTTGGAAAGAACCTGGTGGGAGCTGACACCTGTAACCTACATTTGTTTATCCCAGAGCAGGGTGAGAGTTGCAGGAAAGATCTCCAGAAGGATTTCTGATAGCAGGTGGCTCTTTCATCATCCTCAAAAGGCAAACTGGTAGAAAGAGCCTGAAGGCTCTGAGGAGCAGAAGGATATAAAGGGTAATGTAAGAGATGACTTGAGACAGAGGTTTCGAGGTGTTGGTGCTTTCCCTGTTGGGGGAGGGGATTAGAGCCAAGGTGACAGTGTGCTGCCAGGCAGAAGAGAAGGCATCCCTTGGGAGTCTGTTTGCCTGCTTCTGCTGATCTGCAGTGATTCCTTGTGGAAGAAGAGCCAGGGAGAGCTGCTGACTGCAAAGAGCTACTCGTGCTGCTGAAAGGCACTTTCCCAATGATTCCACTATTTGCCCTAAATTTCAGATTGTCCAAAATCTCCTAGCCTCTTCTGGGAAGCTGGGAAACGAGTCTTTCTCCATGAATTTCTCATGAACTCCTATGAAGCTGTCACCGAAATCGGGAGTAAAACTCCTTAACACCAATATAGCATTAAGAAGTGGGCATTCTCTTTATTACAGCGCCAGATGCATGGGGGATCGCTCCGCCCAACGTGCATACCATATGTTGCATTAGCCAAAGTTTATATTGCTTTGTCACATACATATGCATTAAATTTCCCAGAATGATTATACATATTCATTCTATTTCCTGGAGCTAATTATCATATTTACATAGTCATTACGCATGCGGTCTGAGTCTCCGGGGAGCTTCTATGGGGGTCTCTGGTGGTCCCTGGTGGTCCCTAGTGGTTGCTGAAGAGGTGCCTTTTCCATGAACTCTGAGCTCCTTTTCCATATATGGTCTCGGCTTGGCTCATTTCTTTGCTTGAGAAAGCTGTCTTGTTCCTAACCTTGGTTTCAACTGGTTTCTGCTGGTTTATCTGTACTCCTTTAGGATGTATCAGTTACAGTTGTGAGAACTGTGTCCTTGGGTGCATTCTTGTCTGAAGCTCCTGGTAACAGTTCCCTCCTTTCCCTCCCCCTTTTGAGACTCCTTGTCTGAGGCCCCTGGTAACATGGCCAGCACATAGCAAGTCCTTGAGAGACCCTCCTGTTGGGTTCATGTTTCTCCTGCCTCTTCTGGATTACAGACATTTTTGTTAACTCAGTGCAAGTCCAGCTCCTGGTAGATGAAGACCCTTTTCTCATACCCTTTAGATTTAACTAAACAAAATGATTTTTTGTATTTGACAACAGTGTTGGGAGACTATAGACATTTTCTGATGATGAGGAAAAGTGTGAATGGTCTTGTGATGCCTGCTAAACAAGAGGGGTGTTTTTCTGAGTTTTGTCTCACACACTGGACTGTTTCTGGAGGCCAGTAAGCCCTAAGTGAGACAGGATTGAACACGGAGGAGCTCTTTCTTTGAATGGAAAGGATGTTGCTTTGCAAGGGAAAGTGAAATTCGTTACCCTGCCACCAAGGATAAAGAGCAGAGCCTGTTCTAACAATTTTGGTTTAATTTAGTGACGCTGAGGCCTTTTCATTCATATGAAAACTTGTCTTGTGCCTAGCTCAAGAGACTGCCAGGGAAAGGTAAAATGCAGGAATGCTGTTAAGAAATTTAGCAGTAGTGTTGAGACCTAGGTGACCAGAGAATGGTCAAGCATGTTTGTACTGGAAAATTCTAGAGACCATTAGGCTATCGCCACATAGCAACACAAAGTGCTTGTTTATCTGTAATGACTTTGTAACTGCAAGGTAAGAAGAAAACGAACCCCACCCAGAGACAGTGAAGATACCCAGTGAAGAGTGAGAAGACCCCAGACCTAAATATTTCTGTTGGATTGGACGATTGCATGAGGAATGGGTAACTGAGACTGTAGGGGTGTAAATACCCAGGGAATTTTCTGTTCGGGGTCCCTCTTCCGAGGCACCCAGCTCGAGCTGCTCACTACACTGAAATAAAGAGTTAAACAGAGAATTCTTGACTCAGCATGCTAAGACTCTTGGAGACCCAGTGCCCAGTGAGTATACGATATTTTTGTAACACATGCTTTACACCCTTGATCGCTTTCTCCTTCTTTGACACTGGGTCCCCACTGAAAAAACATTTTCCATCCCTAATACCAAGATTTGGGAGCAGCGAGCAGTGGTAATGGAATTGCCAGGAGGGGGGGGGGGTTATGGTGTGTCTTGGAGCCTGTCCTTGCACATGACCTGGCTCTTCTCCTTGCTGCATCAAGAGAGCCTGGATTTGGCGATGCTAAGCTTTCCTCTGGGCTTGTTCTGTAGCCCAGGGTGTTTCAGCTGCGAGTGATCTCTGTCTCTGTTGATGTGAACAGTCAGTCGACCCCACATCATTCTCCTGCAGAACTGCCTTCTGCTGCAGAAGCAGGTGCCCAGCTTGCGAGCACAGGATGGAGACCAAGCTCTCCCTGTGCTCATACCACCTCCCCGCGGTGTGTATTTTCAGTGTGATCCTAGCCATCTGAGGGAGCTCCTCAAGGAAGGCGGGAAAAGGCAGGAGGAAGGACAGTGCTGAAGCCAGCCTTCCAGCTTTGGGCCCTGGAAATGAAGGCTATAATGGGGAAGTGCAG
Source organism: Apteryx mantelli (assembly GCF_036417845.1). Taxonomy (NCBI): domain Eukaryota; kingdom Metazoa; phylum Chordata; class Aves; order Apterygiformes; family Apterygidae; genus Apteryx; species Apteryx mantelli. Next base: position 26,885,639 of record NC_089990.1, read on the forward strand.
GTACATGCTACTGATTGAGGTCCTCCTTGTGCCATATGGACTTGTGGAAGAGTGCACTCCTATGAGCAATGGGTATAAATGACCCCGTCCTATGTGTTCATTTGACTGTGGATGGACCTTGTCCAGGCCTTGCTTTAAAAGGTGCGGGTTATGCTCCAGCTTTGTAATGCATTTGTCACTGCTGTGTTCTCACAAAGCACATCAGAAGCCCCTCTTTGGCCCTGTTTCTCTTGGAAATGTACCTGATGGGCCTTTCTGGGATAGGGGGTGGACCAGTGATTATTTAGCTCAGTGATTCTTTAGGTCGTTGGTCAGATGAAACAAGTGATTTTCAGACCTGCCAGTATTAGCTTAAGAGCCAAAAAGTGCTGAGATGAAAGCTCCAGGCAAGGGGCAGAAGAGAGGATGAGAAATGGCCTTCCGCACTGGAAAGAAACAGATGCATGTAATACTCCTTGCTGTTTCTTTTCTGTGGCCCTCCAGATGCATTATCGCTGCACAATGTTGGGGAAGGGGTTTCTTGTCTATCCCAAAATTGTAACCCCTGGGAAGATTTACAATCCCTATGGTTCCTGGCAGAACTACAAGCAGGCAATTGAAGAGAAAGGAATACATTTGAAGAACTCATTTGAAGAAGACCACATTATTTCCTCTGGAGCTGTTTTCCTGACGGATCCATAAGTGGTAAGGAGATATCAGGAACAGGGTCAGTGGTCCAAGAGAAGTCCCAGTGTTATTAAAGACTGATTGCTGGGCTGTTGGGTGTTGGGGAAGCTCAGAGGAAGACGTGACCATCTATGTTCACTTCTCCCACACAGATGAGGAGGAGAAAAGAGCAGCCAAGAGGCTGGGGACACGACAGACAAAGTGTGTGCCAGCTCCAGGAAAAGCCTGGGACAGCTGAGGGGTAGGGACCCACCGAGGGGTCAGAATCCCAATGCTGGAGCCACTGATTTGAATGAGATATCCTGGGACTTGTTGTGGCATGCGATTGGTCTGGCTCAGACTCTGACATCATTCAGCTCTCTGCAACCCCAGGTAAATGCCCAGCACTCATCTGGAGATGAAGGAGCTGTGGCTGGAAATGGGACCAGGCATGGAGGGGTTGGGAGAGGACAGAGGCAGGAGGGGTCTCAGCCAGAATGAGAGAGAGAAGGTGTCTTTGCTGCTGCAGCCACATTTTACCCAAAGCAAGCCACACTGGTTTTGGATCAGACATCCCTTCCATCCAAGGGGCAGCTGCTGGGCCCTCAGAAGAGGATTAAAGTGTGGGACCTACAATTCCTGAGCAGCTGGACACAAAGAGATCCCTCCAATGCTTGTCTGCACCTTTTCAAGACTCTCCCTGAATGCTGAAGCCAAGAAATAGGTTCACCCCCAGTCTTGGCCCCACTGGACTCAGTCCCAGGCTGACCAGCTGTGCGCTGGACCTTGTGTGGACAAAGGGGCCTGGGTCGCATCACAGTGATCATGGAAACACCATCAGAAACACATCCAAAAATGTGTTTCAGGCATGGCCTGAAACCATCTGCAGTATTTCTCTGCCTCTCTGCCTGTGCATCCCACCTAGCATCTTCCTTTCTCTCTCCTTAGCTCCTCAGAGGAGAAGAGGCACCTGCTAAGCCAGCAGTAGAGGTACCAGTGACTGTCGTCTCTCTGAGCACACACTGAGTTTTGTTCTTGTGAATTAAACCTGGTCCTCAGACAGATGTGGATCTTTCCTTGGTGTGGTGTGAACTGTGCCACTTGCAGCATGTGAACATTGGAGGGGCCCAAAAGCGAGAACTCAGGAGCCAGGGGTGAGTGCCAGTGCCTGCTCCCAGGGCAGCTTGCTCCCAGGGCAGCTCCCTCCCAAGGCTGTGCTGTAACCATCTGGCTGCAGCTATGGTCTGGGTGTCCCAGGGAGCTCCTGCTCTTTGTTGGTCCCTGACAGAGCTGTGGAGAGGGCCCTGCCATGGCCAGCACATCACCTACTGACAAGGGGAGTCTCCAGGGAGGTGGGAAGAGCTGATTTATGTCTCTGAGTCAGAGAAGAGGTTGAGCTGGGGCCTACCTTCCCAGTGCCAGTCCTGGCTACATGATGGGAAGGGACCCTCAACTCTCATGTGCATGTTTGGTGCACTTGAGTGCTGGGCTTTTAGGGGTGTGAAGGGAATAACATGGATCCCCAGGGCTGCTTTCTTTCTGCTGCTTCTTGATTCTTACTCTTTACTTCTCCTCTGGCGTGAGTCCTCCATGGGCTACAAGCCCTTCGGGGGTGTCCCTGTCCTGGTGTGAGTCCTCCATGGACTGCAGTCTCTTTGGGGCGACCCTGCTCTGTCATGCATTGCCCATGGGCTGCAGTCCCCTCAGAAGCATCCCTCCTTGGGCATGGAGTGCCTCCTTCCAAGAGTGCATCGCCAGCCATGTCCCCAGCAATGTCCCTTCCACATGTCTCCTCTGCTTTCTCCAAACACATGCCTTTCACATTTCTCCTCATATGCCCCCTTCTTTGTGTTCTCCTGTATCTCCTCACATCTTTCTTCTTGTGTGTCCTCACATGCATCCTCCCAAGGCTCCTCCAATGTCTCCTTTTGTGTCTCCTCTCACGTCTTGTGTTTGTGCCTCCCGTGTCCCCTTTTGCACACCCTCACAGGTGTCCTCACATATCTTCTGCTGTCCCTCCTGCCCCTAGCAGCTACTGCCCTTTCTTAAATATATGTTAGCAGAGGCGCCATGTGCTCCTCTTTTTGACTGCAGTTTTGGTATGGGATGCGTTGTTTTCATCCGTTTCAGAGCTGTCTGGAACTGCCTGTGACTGGCCCAGGGAAGCGCATGGCCTCCTCCCACATAGGGCACCCCTGCAGACCCTGCTACCCAAACCCTGCCATTTCTGCCCAATGCAGTTCTCCCCTGGCCTTTTGCAGAACCCCTCCATCTTCTTCCAGTCTGCCCGGCCCTTGTCCCTCTGCCATCCCTGTGCTCAGGGCACAGCTTCCTCAGGGCTGGGCACAGCTTCTCCCTGGGGAGCTCCCTGAGGTGCTGCTCCTGGAAAGCCTCCCACCACTCTGTCCTAGCAGGAGCACGAGAGCTCAGGGTGCCAGGGTGGAGGTGCACAGGTATGCCTTCTCTTCTCCAGGCTGAACCAACCCAGTGCACTTGGCCCCTCCTTGTACATCCTGCACTGCAGCTTCCTGACCCTTTTACTGAGTCTCCACTACACTCACTCCAGGATTCCAGTCCTGAACACAGTGTCCAGATGTGGTCTCAGAAGGGCTGAGTACAGGGAAGCATCACTTTGCTCGCCCTGCTGCCTGTGCTCCCGCCCATGCAGCCCAGGGTGCTCTTGGCCTTCTACACTGCAAAGGCACACTGGTGACTCCTGTTCAACTTGTCCACAGGGAGCCCCAGGTCCTTTCTGCACAGCTGCTTTCCAGCCAGTCAGCCCCCAGCCTGTCCTGTGGCATGGGGTTATCCAGGCTCAGCTGGCTCTAATGTCTCCCTGGATAGGCCTTGCTCCTGCTCACCTCTTCCCAGAGCACTGTGCCTGCTCTGTAACTGCAGACCTGCAGGTGTAGATGAAGCCTTCCTCCTGTGCCAGAAGTCACAAGTTTCCATCCTCCTCTTGGTGAGAGTCTCCATCCCATGCTCCTCTGGGGGTGATCTCTAGCTGTCCCTCCTTGCCTGGACCACAAGGATCAGGGTCTCTGCAAAGGCCCTGTTGCTCTCCCTTTTGTCCCTGCCGATGCTGCACAGTTTACTCAGCTCCTCACACAGCTCCTTCACCCATGGCTCAGTGCCCAGACCAGACCACTCTTCCCATGGACGAGGCCACTGTTACCCCATTCTCAGGGAGAGGCTCCGGGCAATCCCTGCAGCCACATCTGGATGACAGTGTCCTCTCTCTGGGGTCTCTCTGCATAGAGACCTCTGATGTGCCGAGGACCATCTCCTGTGGTGCATCAGCACTGGCATTGTTTAGTGCACGCTGTCCTGAGCAGAGTTTCTTGGCCCCATTGCCCCCGTGCTGCAATGACAGCTGCCACGCTGTTGGCTGCCCCTGTTTGTTGTGCTCTCTTAGCTGTGCCCCTGCTGACCACCTCTACTGCTGTTCCCAGCACCAGCTGAAGAGGTGATTAACACTCCCTGACCAACAGTCTGTTGCAGGCAAAATGTCCCTCATTGGGGAACAGCTAACACAAGCTCTTAGGATTGGAAAGAAGTAAAATCCTCCAGAAATGAACCCTAGGACTGACAGTGCCACAGGATCTCTGGCAGAGCTGTCTGCATGTCAGGCAGATGTCAGAATCACTCCCGTGTCCCCACACAGTCACCAGAGTAGGGACTCAGCCAGCCTCTTTCACTGCCCCAAGGCGCTGCACCCTCCCTTCTCCCCATTCAGTAACGAGATGTACAGACACAACCACCCAGCACGGACACACGCAGTTCTCTCTTCTCTCCTTCCCATCAGGGATTGGGATGACATAACCATCTCAGCTCAGGTTCAACAGGACACATGTGCATCCACCATGCTGCATTCCAGCTTCTCTGGGGAGAGGAAGGGACTGTCCACCCAAGCATGGTGGTTGTCTTGCCAGCTGTGAGACTGAGTTTGAAAATGCTTGTCTGTAGGGACAGTGACTGCAGGACTGCCACTGCCCCAAAAGACTCCTTCCAGGTTGGTCTTGAACCAGAAACAGGAGCATCTTTGATGAGGATGGGGTTTGAGCTCATGTCATGGTGCAGAATAGATTAGCAGTGCATAGCTGTAACCTCTTGACCGCCTCTGTGCCATGCTGTTGTTGTCAGTTTGTATTTTGAACTTTGGATAAAGCAAATACAGCTATTGCAAGTGCTTCTGGACTTCTGTTTTTGTTTTTGAACATCAAGACTGACCAGCAGGGAAAAGTCTGAACGACACATCCTGTGTTCTTGTAGACAGTGCTGAATCAACCAGCCCTGCACACTGCCGTCTGGTGTGGGGAGGGGAGTTTTCCCTATTTCCTCTGGGTTTCCAAGATCAGTTCCTGGGAGCAGAAAAGAGCACTCCTTGTGAGCAGGGATGGTGCAGGGAGGCTCCCAGAACATGAAGGGGCTGCTGAAGACATGGCCAGTGAGATGCTTTGGGAAAGTGCTTGGGATTCATTTGTGGCTTTTCATGTTTCCCTTTCTTCTCTTCTTTGGAGGATGACACAGGGCAGAACGGACAGCCTTCACTAAATCCTGATTTATTATATTTTGGCCATAGAAAAGTGTGCGTCTTGTGCTTGGTGCTGATTCTAACACTGTTATCCCCCTCCCCGTTCCCTCCCAATATAACACCCCTTGGCAAGACCCACCTCTGCACACAGGCAGGTGTGAACAGGAAGTTGGTGGCACCAGCCCTGCAGGCAATGACCCCTCTTTTGTCACAGCAGCCCCAGTTCAGGAGACAGGTCCTTCCCTGAGCAGTTGTCCAGCCTGAGTCAGAGCCACAGGGTTACCACACATTTTTCTGCACTAGTTCATGGTGACTGAGCAAAACTCAGGGCACTGGGCAACACAATCCCCCAGGCACCCTGCCAAGAGGACACCGTCCCCGGGTGAGGTTGAACCACCAACCCTTTGGTTAACAGCCAAACATGATCTCCCACTGTGCCACAGAGCCCCCCACCTGGCACTGTCCTGGGGCATCTCTGGCATCAGGACAGTCCCTGGTGCTGCAGGAATGCAATGTCCCTGAGGCCAGCCACGACTCCAGCCCCAGGGAAGTGGACTCTGCCCTTTGCTCACCGCTGGATGCTGGTGGGCTGAGCAGTGCAGGGGGAGGCCCCCATGCCCAGGTGAGGGTCTGTGGGCAGCTCCCTGTCCTGGATCAGCTCTTCCTGCTCCTGTGGCCCCTCCACCGTAAACACTGGAGTGCAATCAGAGCTGTGGGCACCTCACCCCGCGGAGGATATTTCCCTCACCCCATTCACTCCTGCTGCTGGTGCTGGGGACAGATGTGATGCACACAGGAGTGCTGCACAGGATGGCAGAGGTGACTCAGGGAAGGGATTTGCTCCTCTCCATCAACCCTCCCTGGGAGAGTCACAGCGTGGGAGCAGCACCTCCAACAAGAGTCTGCTGCCCCCATCAACAGCAGAGACATTGAAGGGGTGATGATCTGTGGTGTGGCCCTGGTCCAGGACCAGTCACAGCTGAGAAGCAATCCCAACTTCCCCATCCCAGCCTGTGACCCAGGAAGAGGGTTTGAATGATGCTTTCTGCTGAGGCTCTCAGGGCAATGCAGGGGGACAACAGGGCTGTGCTTGTCAGAGGCACATCATGGGACAAGAGTGTCCCAGCCCTCAGCAACCTGGAAGGGGATGTAGCTCAGTGAAGAGTGCCTGCTTTGCATGCAGGAGCTCCTGGGTTCAGTCTCCAGCATCTCTGGAGCAGGCAGTGTTCAGCTGACCAGACAGGGGTTTGGAGGCAGCGTCTGTTTTTAAATTTAACTAAGGTGTTTGAAATTGCATGCAGAGTGCTCTCACTACCATGCTGACAGTGAAAAGCTGCCTTCCTCCTCTGGCAATAACTTGAGAGAAAGTGCTGACATTTCCCAGTGAGCTCGCTATGAGCGTCTGTGCCGGGCGTCCAGTACCTGCCTTCCTGAAAAGGGCCAGCAGGAGCCATGGGCACAGAAGTGGTGCCTGCCGTTACCTTGCGATATGCTCCAACAAGCAATCCTTTCTGCTCCCTGCAACTAGCAAAAAGCAGCTCATGCCCACATGGCTCTTGGCTGAGCAACTCTGCTGATGCAGACACACCAGCCCTGCGCAGCATTTGTATAAACCCACAGCTCTGCATTTACCCCTCAGCCCTTTGCACCTCCTTGCACACAGCCCTCTCCAGCCCATTCCCCATAACACACACGTGTGCTGCCTGGTCCACGCTTACTGCACAACCAGGCTGCTTCTCCTCGGGGGACTGAAGGTGTCTTTCATTGGGGATTGGGTGTGAGTTTGCTGAGTGGCGCTCTTCAAATCCGCCAGGAAGAAGCAGCCTGTGACATCCCTGGCAGTGGCCAGGGAGATGTTTAGTTTCTTTGGGACTAGCGTTCTGTGAAACAAAATCCTAGCTTTCTTCATGGTCCCGTGTAGTCTCGCAGGGTTTATGACATTGCAAGACATTTTATGTTTTTTGTAACATTAGTATTTCTTTCCAATATGCCCAAGATGGCAAGACAGTTTCCTCTGACCCTGCTGTGTGTTTGTAATGCTGTCCTGAAGACGTGTTGAGTGCCAATGCGTATAGGTTGAGAGTGTGAGAGGGGGGGCAAGAGCAGGGATCATTTGGAAGGACTGGGAGTAATGTAACTAGAAAGGACAATGACAAAATCCCAGACACACTGTGCATTAGAGCAGTACCTGGGCTAATTCTGCCTTAGGGTACCTCTTGGGTTTATGTGGGAGCACAGCCGAATGGAGGCATCCAGAAGGGATCCTGGGAGTGATTTAGCAAACATGCAGTGTGGGCAGTCAGAGGAGCAGGGCCAGGGAGGGAGAGGATGAACCGGAGAGTGCAGACAGGCTGTCTGGGGGCTGGGGGGGGGGGAAATACACGCCAGGTCTGCACTGGGACGATAGGCAAAGCCAAGGATGTGCAAGGATCTGTCAAGAACAGGTTTTAGTCTCCATTCAGCACCTGTGGTTCAGGGACTGAGCACCACATATACCACAGGGGGTCTTTAAAATGCAAAAAGGCCTCATGAGGCATGTCTCTCCCCACAAGTTTCTTCAAGAGTTGTGAGGTTCATTGGAGAGACTTCAGGGGTGTATTTAAAGGAGGAAGATTCCATTGAGCATCTATTAAAAGATAATTTCTAGGTTCATGTTTTTTCAGTTTTCTTTATTTTTCAGGTTACAGGATAAGTGATATCCACCTTCTCCAATTCCTGTTGATCCAGAGGGTCTCTATCATAATGAAGTCTGGACATGTAGGAAAAGCAGTATCCTTGACATTAGACACTGTACGGACAATCTTCCTCCACAACCCCACCATTTCTCTCTTCAGCCACATCACTCTTGTTAAAAATCTAAGCATTTTCCACTCGAGTCTGCAGCTGAATGTTACAGCTCCTGAGCACCAATTCCCACCTGCTTTCCTTAGAGAACTACCTGCAGTCACAGCAGGATTTCTCTTAATTACAAACAAAACTAAAACATGATAGACTTTAATTAAATACTAAAAATACTCCTCAACTGTATATTCATTAAGTCCAAGATGCCTCCCGTAAGGTCCACTTTTCACAGGGAACAGCCTTCTTAGGAATGATTTAGGCAGATAGATAAGAAAGGCTAGATAGAAATGCAGCTAAGGAGTTGGCTAAAGAGACAATGACTCCTGAAAGATGAGGCAAGATTCAAACTCCTTGAAGCTCAGAGCAGCAACTAGAGAGTTGAGAGGTATCGGAATGGATAAAGAGCAAGGGGAGGAGGAAAGCTGGAAAACTGTGGAAGGTGCATATGTCCACATAGTCTCATGCAAAGATGACTTTAGAAAGGATCAGTTTAATCAGGACATGGGGAAATACAGGAAAGATTAGTGAGATTAAATCCACATCCTGACACGCAGAGCAGTGGTAACGCAAGGCCAGGGGCAGATCAATATTTCTTCTCATGACACTCATATCCTTCCTGAATATTTCCATAATTTTTCATGGGTAAATATTGACATGCATTACAGGGCAAAATTTTTGGAAAGAGTAAATACAGCAATTAAGCTTTGGTTATTAGACAGGTAGGAGCATCCCCTATACTTAGTATACTGTCTTCCATAAACATATTATTTTTATTTTGGTTCAATATTATTCTGCTGAAGCAAGGAGGATCCCAGTGTGGTGTGAGGTCATCAAGACCCAGGTTGGCATCCATCTGTGCTAGTTTCAGAGCCAAGAAGGTTGCGGGGCTGCCGGACTGGGCCCTGCTGTTTCCCCTAAATGATGCTGCTGACATCTGTGTTAGCTGAGAATAAAGTGTATTCAAGGGATAGCTTGCTGCTGTTGGGGCAGAGGTTGGGGGTGATTTTGGGGGTGCTTGGGGCTTTGGGATAGGGTTCAGGTAGGCTCTGGGTTTGGTGAGGGTGCTGGGGCAGAGCTTGGAGGCATTTCAGGGTTAACTGGGGTGTTGGGGCAGGGTCTGGGGGTGGTTAAGGGCTTTGGAGCAGGATCTGTGGCTGGTTTAGGGGCCTTGAGGCTGGTTTGGGTGGGAGGGAGGCATCTGCAGGGCCCTCAGCAGGGGAGGGTTTTTTGGGGTGGACAGAGGGGGTCCATCCCCAAGGGGTGCTGCATGCATATAGGTGCCAGTGCTGCACGTAACTCTGGGCATGGCAGGAGGAGCCATGGGGGACTCCAGAGGAGGAATCACCGAGGAACTTGTGGGGGACCCCAGAGGAAGCATCATGGACCTCGCCAAGGCCTGCATGTCCCATAAGAGCTGTGGGGGACCCCCACATCCCAGAGGAGGAGGAGGAGGAGGAGGAGGAGGAGGAGGAGAAGGAGGAGGAGGAGGAGGCACGGGGCTGCTGCAACGCTGCTGGAGATATCCAGAGCCCCGTGTCGTGCGTGGGTGTCTGGGGAGATGCCGGCGGTGATGTGGGACCCAGCACCATGTGCAGGACTGGGGAGCACTGTGGCTCAGGGGCAGCTGTACAGGGGGAGCAGGGCTTGGGGAGGCTCCGTGGGGGTTTGGACAGGCTGTCCTCGGGGTACTGAGGAGCACCAAAAGGGGCACAGAGGAGCCTGAGATGCACTGAAATGTGCACAGCGTGGCCTGGGATGCACTCAAAGATACATGGAGGGCATTGGGGTGCACTGAAAGGCACGTGGAGGGCCCTGGGGCATGCAGAAAGGCACACAGAGAGCCCTGGGGTGCACCAAGAGGCACATGCGTGTGTCCTGATGGGACTGCAGGGCAATTCATGTGCCTTCAGATGCCCCAGAGGAGGCTGTGAGGGCACCAGCTTGCTTGCTTTGCCCTTCAGGTTTGCCACAGTGCCCCAGAAAACACCCAAGCTCCCATGCCCTCTTTCACCTCCTGCTTTCCAGCTGCATCTGCCTCCTCTCCACAGCCAAACTCGGGCATCCGCACTTCTCCTCCCGTGCTTGCCCTGCAGCCCCCACCAGCCCCATCTGCCCCAGCCTTCCAGGTGAGCACAAGAAAAAGCCTTTTTTAATATGGGCGTGGGCAAACACAGCAAACAGGTCTGCCCAGGCAGGTTGTAGCATCTTCATCCTTGTGCAAGCCCAATGGGACAGGGCCCAGAGCCCCCTGCTTTGCTGAATGTGCTCTGCACAGGGGGCAGATTGGCGACTGGAGGATGCCAAATTCGGGGATGCTCAGGCTGCGCCGGCGCCTGGGCCTGGGTCCCACAGCTACCAGGCTCTCCACAAGCGGGCACGCAGGACTTGGAAGGCGAAGCCTGACGCGGATGCTTTCCTGGGTGCTCGGAGGATGAAGATGGTCTGCATGCCCAGGCAGCGGACCGTGGGGCTGCTGTTGTTTTCCAGGCGCTGAAGGACTGAGATGGGAGGAAAGAGAGCGGCGATCAAGCCCTGTATCAGCAGAGATGCCAGGCTGCTCCTCAAGAGAGAGGGCCAGGTGGGTGCAGGGCACAAGGGGACCTGTCCCTGCTCTGCAGTACCCCAAATGCCCCCACAATTCCCTCCAGGTAGGCATGTAAGAGCCCTCCAGCCAGGTGCAGGGTATGTGCGCGCTCTGCCTGGCCCAAAACACCAGCCCTCGAATGCCCCGGAAATTCCCTCCGTCCCCAGGCCCAGCCTCCTCCTGCCAGCCCCAGCCAACCGCATGCATCCTACACACGGCTGCACATCTCCTCCAGCTTCTCCCCGCGCCAGTCCAGGAGCCACCCAGGGAGCCCTAGGCACACGCAGCCCGTCACAGGGCGAGACCCGGGACAGAGGAGAGGGGTTTGGGGCTGCGGAGAGGGACCCAGGCGCTGGGGAGAGGGACCTGGGCTTTGGGACAGGAACCTGGTGCGGGGGAGAGGCACTGTGGGGCTGGGGAGAGGGAGTCGGGGGCTGGGGAGAAGGATGTAGGTGTTACAGAGAAGGATCTAGGGACTTGGAAGAGGGTCGCAGGTGTTGGGGAGAGGGGCCCAGGCATTCAGGAGTGGGGCCCAGAGGCTGGAGGGGGGGACCCAGGGGCTGGGGAGAGGGTCACGGTCATTGAGGAAAGGGACATGAGCACTTGGGAGAGGGATGCGGGGGTTGCAGAGAAGAACCTGGGGGCTGGGGAGAGGGTCGCGGGCATCCGGGAGGGTCTCACTGATGAAGCACACAGCCTACTCATGCAGCGGGGCCCGAGGGTCCTCCAGGTAACAGCAGCTGTGCCTCATGTACTCGCTGGCTACCGGCCCAGCTGCCCGCAGCTGCAGGGACCCCCAGCACAGGTGTTGGCAGCACCAGGCCTGTCCCCCTCCCTGGGACACCCATCCCCCTCTCTAGGACAGGCATTGGCAACACTGGGCCCATCCCTGCTCCCTGGGACAGGCGCGGGCACAACCAGCACCTGTGCTGTCACTGCTGGAAAAGGTGCTGGCACAGAACGGACAGGGGCTGGCACCACTGAGACAGGGGCTGGTGCGCCAGGAGAGGTGCAGGCACCTCCAGGACAGGAGCTGGCACCTATGTGATAGGGGCTGGCTCTGCCAGGAAAGGTGCTGGCACCTCCAGGACAGGGGCCAGCACCACCAAGACAGGCCTGGCACTGCCAGGCCTCCTTACCAGGCACTCGCCAATGTGCCACGTCTGCGCCGTCTCAGCCAGCTGCTGGAGCTGCTTCCAGCTGAGGAGCTTTGCAGTGTCCACAAGGGCTGCCCAGATGGCTTGGGGAGGAGTGGGCAGATGCGCAACAGCACCGTGGCCAGGCCAGAACCCCCCCCACGGCTGCCTGGGATGCCCACCGGAGTGGCCGCATGGCCCACCACCGTGCCCTGTACCTGCGCTGCACCAGGGTGTGGGTCACCGAAATGGAGGAAGAGGGGCAGCAGCCCCTGGCACGCCAGCTGCTTCATATGCTGCCTCTCGCTGCCTACTGCCCGACCCAGCAGCTCCCCAAAGAGCCGTATGGCCATTTCCCGCACCATGCCGACCTCCTGCCAGGGCAAGCACGGCAACCTCAGCAACAGCGGTGGGGGGAACCAGAAAGGGCCCCCTACCACCTCCCTGCCACCATCCTCACATTGGGGAAGAGGGACAGGAGGTCGTGGGCCAGCTGCACAGCAACGTGGCTGGCCTGCCACGGGTTGGCATGGTGCAGCATGTTGCGCAGCACTGCCAGCGCCTTGGCATCCATCTCCCCGTCGGCATCCTGCACCACTCCACCACATCTGGGATGAGCTCCTGCATCTTCTGTGCCTGCAGGGAGACATGCAGCATTTTCCCCATATTGCTGGTGGTGGAAATGCTCCAGACACAGGCACCGGCAGTGGGTGCACACTCACCGTGGCAGGTTTCTCAGAGAGAGCGAGGAAGCCACGGAGCGCCAGCCAGCGCATGACCTGGCGCTTGTTGTCCAGCCACACCTGGCAAAGGCTTGAACTACCTTAGCGCTGCGTCTGCTACCTTGCGAACAGGAAAACTGCTACGTCTGTTTGCCACCTCACAAACAAGCAAATCACTGTGTCTCTTCGCTGCCTCGCAAACTAACTAACCGCTCCGTCTGTTTGGTGCCTCACAATCTAACTAACCACTGTGCCTGTTTGCTGCCTTGCAAACAAGACAACTGCTGCGTCTGTTTGCTGCCTCGCAAGCTAGCAAACCGCTGTTTCTGTCCGCTGACTCACAAACAAGCAAACAGACACGACTTTTCCCTGCCTCGCAAACTAACTAACCGCTGCGTCTGTTCGCTGCCTTGCAAGCTAGTAAACCGCTGTGTCTGTTCACTGCCTCGCAAACTAACTGCTGCATTTATTCGCTACCTCGCAAACTAGCAAACCGCTGCGTATTTTCGCTGCCTCACAAACTAGCAAACGTCTGCATCTGTTAGCTGCCTCATAAACAAGCAAACCGCTGCCTTTGTTTGCCGCTTCGGAAAATACCTCAGTGCTGTGTCTCTTCGCTGCCTTGCAAACAAGCAAATGGCCGCGTCCTTTCGCTGCCTTGGGGAAAAAACTAACTGCTCTGTCTGCTCGCTGCCTTGCAAAAAATGAAACAATGAATCTATTCGCTGCCTTGCATACTAGCAAGCCGCTGGGTCTCTTCGCTGCCTCACAAACTAACTAACTGCTGCATCTGTTCCCTGCCTCGCGAGCAAAGTAACCGTGGCATCTGTTCGCTGCCTTGCAAACAAGCAAACCCCACCATCCGTTCACTGCCTTGCAAAAAAGCAAACCACTGCATCCTTTCGCTTGCTCAGAAGAAACTAACTGCTGCGTCTGTTCGTTGCCTTGCAAACAAATGAAACGATGAATCTGTTTGCTGCCTCACATACTAGCAAGCCACTGGGTCTCTTCACTACCTCGCAAACTAACTGCTGCGTCTCTTCACTGCCTCGCACACAAGCACACTGCTGCATCTGTTCATAGCCTCGAAAAACTAATTAACTGCTGCATCTTTCACTGCACCGCAGACAAGAAAACTATCAAACCGCTGCATCTGTTCCCTGCCTCGCAAAGAACCAAACCACTGAGTCTGCTTGGTGCCTTGCAAACAAGCACACTGCTGCGTCCATTCGCTGCCTCACAAACTAAGCAACAGCTGTGTATGTTCGCTGCCTCACAAACTAAGTAACCGCGGCATCTGTTCGCTGCCTCGCAAACAAGCAAAACCCACCATCCATTTGCTGCCTTGCAAACAAGCAAACCACTGCATCCTTTCGCTTGCTCAGAAGAAACTAACCGCTGCTTCTGTTCGCTGCTTCGCAAACTAGCAAGCCACTGTGTCTGTTGGCTGCCTTGCAAACTAACAGCTGCATCTGTTCGCTGCCTTGCAAATGAGCAAACCGTTGTGTCTGTTCACTGCCTCGCAAACTAGCAAACCGCTGTGTCTATGCGCTGCCTCGCAAACTAAATGATCTCCGCATCTGTTGGCTGCCTCGCAAACTAACTAACCACTGTGTCTATTCGCTGCCTCGCAAAGTGGCAAACCACTGCATATCCTCACTGCCTCGCAAACTAGCAAAACGTTGCATCTGTTGACTGCTTCGCAAACTAGAACACCGTTGCGTCTGTTCACTGCCTCACAAACTAACCGCTGCATCCCTTGGCTGCCTCACAAACTCACTGACTGCTGCATCTGTTTGATGCCTCGCAAACTACCAAACCTCTGCGTCTGTTCGCTGCCTTCAAACTAAATAACCGCTGCGTCTGTTGGCTGCCTCACAAACAAGCAGACGGCTACATTTCTTTGCTGCCTTGCAAACTAGCAAACACCTGCGTCTCCTCGCTGCCTCTCAAACTAACAAACTGCTGCATCTGTTCGATGCCTCGCAAACTAGCAAACCACTGCGTCTGTTCACTGCCTGGCAAAATAGCAAACCACTGCATATGTTTGCTGCCTCGCAAACTAAGTAATCCCTGCATCTGTTCGCTGCCTTGCAAACAAGCCAACCGCTGCGTCTGTTCGCTGCCTCGCAAACAAGGGAACCTCTGCGTCTTTTCACTGCCTCGCAAAATACCTAAATGCTGCATCTGTTCACTGCCTCGCAAACAAGCAAAGTGCTGTGTCTTTTTCCTGCCCTGCAAACTAACTGCAGCGTGTGCTCGCTGCCTCGCAAACAAGCAGTCTGCTGTGTTTCTTTGCCACCTTACAAACTAATTAACCACTGTGTCTGTTCTCTGCCTTGTAAACTAGCAATCCACTGTGTCTGTTTGCTGCCTCGCAAACTAAAAAACCGTTGCATCTGTTCACTGGCTCGCACACAGGCCATCCCCTGCATCTGCTCGCTGCCTGGCAAACTAGCAAATACCTGCATGTGTTCACCTCCTTGCAGACTAGCTAACTGCTGCATCTGTTCACTGCCTCACAAACAAGCAAACCAGTGCATCAGTTCACTGCATCGCAAATTAGCAAACCGCTGCGTCTGTTCGATTCCTCGGAAATTAACTAACTGCTGCATCTGTTCGCTGCCTTGCAAACTAACGAGCCGCTGTGTCTGTTTGCTGCCTTGAAAACTAAGTAATTGCTGTGAATGTTCGCTGCCTAGCAAAGAACCAAAGCACTGCATCTCTTTGCTGCCTCGCGAACTAAGTAACCGCTGTGTCTGCTCTCTGCCTCGCAAAAAAGCAAACCGCTGCGTCTCTTCGCTGCCTTGCAAACTAGCAATCCGCTGCATCTCCTCGCTGCCTCGCAAACAAACAAAACGATGGGTCTGTTCACTGCCTCGCAAACTAACTGAACGTGTCTTTTCATTGCCCCAAAAAAGAGGCAACCGCTTCGTCTGTTCACTGCCTCGCACACAAGCACACCGCTGCGTCGGTTCGCTGCCCCGCAAAAGAGCAAGCTGCTGCGTCTGTTCGTTGCCTTGCAAAGAAGCACACCGCTGCGTCCGTTTGCTACCTCACGAACTAAGTAACCACTGCCTCTGCTTGCTGCCTCTCAAACAAACAAAATGATGAGTCTATTCACTGCCTCCCATATTAGCAAGCCACTGGGTCTCTTCGCTGCCTCGCACACAAGCACATCGCTGTGTGTGTTCGCTGCCTCGCAAACTAAGTAACCGTGGCATCTCTTCGCTGCCTCGCAAACAAGCAAAACCCACAATCCATTTGCTGCCTTGCAAACAAGCAAACCACTGCGTCCTTTCGCTTGCTAGGAAGAAAGTAACTGCTGCGTCTCTTCACTGCCTCGCAAACTAGCAAGCCACTGCGTCTCTTCGCTGCCTTGCAAACTAGCAAGGCGCTGCGTCTCTTCACTGCCTCGCAAACTAACTAAGCACTGAGTCTCTTCGCTGCCGCTCAAAAGAGCGAACCGCTGCGTCTGTTCACTGCCTCGCAAACTAGCAAGCCACTGAGTCTGCTCGCTGCCTCGCAAACAAACGAAATGATGAGTCTGTTTGTTGCCCACCAGATTAACTAAGCATTGCATCTCTTCGCTGCCGTGCAAAAGAGTGAACCGCTCCCTCTCTTCAGTACCTCGCGAACTAACCACTGCGTCTCTTCACTGCCTCGCAAACAAGCACACCTCTGTTTGTTGCCTCGCGCACAAGCAAACCACCGCATCTCTTCGTTGCCTCACAAACTAACTAAGTGCTGGGTCGGTTCACTGCCACGCAAAAGAGCAAACCGCTGCGTCCCTTTGCTACCTTGCAAACAAGCAAACCACTGCATCCTTTCGCTTGCTAGGAAGACACTAAGCGCTGCGTCTCTTCACTGCCTCGCAAACTAGCAAGCTGCTGCGTCTCTTCGCTGCCTCGCACACAAGCACGCTGCTGTGTGTGTGTCTTCGCTGCCTCGCAAAAGAGCGAAATGCTGCGTCAGTTCGTTGCCTATGAAAGAAGCGCAGCGCTGCGTCCGTTCGCAACCACGTGAACTAAGTAACCGCTGCATCTGTTCGCTGCTTCGCAAACAAGCAAGCTGCTGCGTCTCTTCGCTGCCTTGCACACAAGCACACCGCTGCATTTCTTCATTGCCTCGCAAACTAGCAAGCCGCTGCATCTCTTCCCTGTCTTGCACTCAAGCACACCGCTGTGTGTCTTTGCTGCCTCGCAAAAGAGCGAACCGCTGCGTTTGTTCGCTGCCTCACAAACTAAAGGACGCCTCTTTGTGCTAGCCCACAAGCTAGCAAACAGCTCCCTCTCTTCGGTGCCTTGCAAACTAACTAAACGACGCGTCTCTTCGCTGCCTCACACACACACACACCGCTGTGTGTGTCTTCGCTGCCTCTCAAAAGAGCGAAATGCTGCGTCAGTTCATTGCCTATCAAAGAAGCACAGCGCTGCGTCCATTCTCAACCACGCGAACTAAGTAACCGCTGCATCTGTTCGCTGCCTCACAAACTAGCAAGCCGCTACCTCTTTTCGCTGCCTTGCCCCCTAAGAAAGCGATGCGTCCCTTTTTGCCCTCACCGCCTACCAAAGCACCGTGTCCCTTCGCCGCCTCCCAAATCACTTCGTCCCTTCGCCACCTCGCTGCCTAGCAAAGCTCGGCGTCCTGTCGCCGCCAAGCAAAGCGCCATGTTCCTTCGGCGCCTAGCAAAGCACTGCGTCCCTTTGCTGCCTCGATGCCTAGCAAACCGCTGCGTCCCTTTTCCCCCCTCGCTGCCTCTGAAATCACTTTGTCCCCTCGCACCTCGCTGCCTAGCAAAGCGCTGTGTCCCTCCCCCCCCCGCCGCCTGGAAAACACCTGCGTCCTTCGGCACTTCACCACCTAGCAAACCGCTGCGTCCCTTTTCCCCCTCGCTGCCTCGCAAATCGCTTCATCCCCTCACGCCTCGCCGCCGAGAAAAGCGCTGCGTGCCCCCCCCCCCTTGCCACCTGGCAAACGCCTGCGACCTTCGTCGTGTCAGCGCCTTGCTTTTTAGGCGGGCTGAGTCACGGCGGTGTGCTAGGTGGCGAGGCAGCGAAGGCACACAGTGCTTTGCTAGGCGCCGAAGGAACACGGCGCTTTGCTTGACGGCAACGTGACACGGAGCTTTGCTAAGCACCGAAAGGAGACGACGCTTTGCTAGGCAGCGAGGCGGCAAAGGGACAAAGCATTTTGGGAGGCGGTGATGGCACACGGCCCTTTGCTAGGTGGCGAGGCGGTGAAGGCACGCAGCGCATTGCTAGGCGGCTAAGGGACGAAGTGATTTGAGAGGCGGCGAGGGGGCAAAAGGGATGCAGCGGTGCGCGAGGCACCGAAAGGATGCAGTGCTTTGTTAGGCGGCAAATGGTCGCAGCGGTTCCTTTAGTTTGCGAGGCAGTGAACAGACGTAGTCGTAAGCTGGTGTGCGAGGCAGTGAAGAGATGCCGAGGTCAGTTAGTTTGCGAGGAGCGAACAGAGAGAGCGGTTTGCTTGTTTGCGAGGTAGGGAAGAGTGGCCATGGTTTGCTTTTATGTGAGTCGGCGAATAGGCGCAGCGATGTGCTTTTTTGCGAGGCAGCAAAGAGACGCAGCGGTGTGCTTGTTGGCGAGGCAGCGGACAGATGTCTCAGTTAGTTAGTTTGCGAGGCAGGGAAGAGACGCAGTGGTTAGTCAGTTTGCGGTGTGGCGAATAGATGCAGTGGTGTGCGCGTTCGCCAGGCAGCGAGGAGACGCAGCGGTTAGCTAGTTCGTGAAGCAGCGAAGAGACGCAGTGGTAAGTTAGTGTGCGAGGCAGCGAAGAGACGCCGAGGTCAGTTAGTTTGCGAGGCAGTGAAGAGATCGAGCGGTTTGCTTGTCCGCGAGGAGGGGAAGAGACGCAGCGGTTAGTTAGCCTGTGAGGCAGCGATGAGACGCAGCACTTTGCTTGTGCACCAGGTGGCGCAGTGGCATTGCGGTTTGCTTTTTGGCGTGGAAGCGAAGCGAGGCAGCACTTTGCTAGTTGGCCAGGCAGCGAAGAGACGCAGCAGTCTGCTTCTTTGTGAGACAGCGAACATCCACAGTGGTTAGTTCTTCTGCGAGGCAGCGAATCACTGCATAACAAATGGCTTTGTCTCTTTGCCGCCTCGCCGCCTAGCAAATTGCCGCCTCCCTTCGCCGCCGACCACATCGCTGCGTGCTTTCGTCACCTCCTGCTTAGCAAAGCGCCGTGTCCTTTCGCCTCCTTGCCGCCAACAAAGCACCGTCTCCCTTCGCCGCCTCGCCGCCTAGCAAAGCGCTGTCTACCTTCGCCGCCTCCATGCTCAGCAAAGTGCCGAGTCCCTTCGCCGCGTTGGCGCCTCGTCGCCTAGCGCCTCAATGCGTCCCTTTTCGCCCTCGCCGCCCAGCAAGGCTCTGCGTCTCTTCACTGCCTAGCCACCTAGCAAAGCGTTGTGTCCCTTCAGCGCCTGGCAAAGCACTGCATACCTTCGCCGCCTAGCAAAGCGTCGTGTTCCCTCGCCACCTAGAAAAGCAACGCGTGCGTTCGCCACCTCACCACCAGGAAATCAACGCGTCCCTTTGCCGCCTCGCCGTCTGTCAAAGCGCTGCATCTCTTTGCTGCCTCGTCGCCTAGCAAAGCTCCGTTTCCCTTTGCCGCCTAGCAAAGCGCCTTGTTCCTTCACCGCCTGGCAAAGCACTGCGTGCCTTCACCCCTCGCACACCGCTGCGTCCCTTCGCCGCCTCACCGCCTCGCAAAGCTCCATGTCCCTTCACCGCCTAGCAAAGCGCCGTGTTCCTTCGCCGCCTAGCAAAGCAACGCGTGCGTTCACCACCTCGCCGCCAAGGAAAGCAACGCGTGCCTTCGCCGCCTCGCCACCTAGCAAAGCGCCCTGTGCTGTCGACGACTAGCAAATCGCTTCGTGGCTTCGCTGCCTCGTGCCTTAGCAAAGCGCCACCCACGTGCCTTCGGCGCCTAGAAAAGCGCTGTGTCCCTTCGGCGCTTATACGGCGTTTGCTAAGCGGCGAGGCGGCGAAGGCACGCAGTGCTTTGCCAGGCGGTGAAGGCATGCAGCGGTGCGCCAGGCGGCGAGGGGGGGAGGGCCGCAGCGCTTTGGTAGGCGGTGAGGCGCGAGGGGACGAAGCGATTTGAGAGGCGGCGAGGGCGAAAAGGGACGCAGCGGTGTGCTAGGTGGCGAGGCGCCGACCGAGGGCGGCACTTTGCTAGGCGTCGAAGGCAGGCAGTTCTTTGCTAGGCGCCGGAGGAAGACGGCGCTTTGCTTGGCAGCGAAGGGATGAAGCGATTTGGGAGGCGGCGAAGGGACAGGGCGCTTTGCTAGGCGGTGAGGCGGCGGAGGGACGCAGTGCTTTTGCAGGCGGCAAAGGGTCGCAGCGGTTCCTTAGTTTGCGAGGCAGCGAAGAGATCAAGCGGTTTGCTGGTTGGCCAGGCAGCAAACAGGCGCCGTGCTTTGCTTTCTGCCAGGCAGCGAATACACGCAGTGGTCTGCTTTTTTGCGAGGCACTGAACAGATACAGCATTTAGTTTGCGAGGCGGCGAAGAGACACGGCGCTTTGCTTCTTGGCGAGGGAGCGAAGAGGCACAGCGTTTCCTTAGTTTGCGAGGCATGCAAGAGATGCAGCGGTGTGCTCGTTTGCGAGGCGTCGAAGAAAAGCAGCAGCTAGTGAGTTGGCCGTGTGGCGAAGAGACGCGACGCTTTGCTTTTGGCGATGCAGTGAAGAGATGCAGCAGTCTCCTTGTTTGTGAGACAGCGAACATGCACAGTGGTTGCTCATTGTGCGAGGCAGCGAGGAAATGCAGCACTTTGCTTGTGCACCAGGTGGCGCAGTGGCATCGCGGACGGCTTTTTCACCTGGAGGCGAAGCGAGGCAGCACTTTGCTAGTTGGCCAGGCAGCGAAGAGACACACCAGTCTGCTTGTTTGTGAGACAGGGATGAGGAAGTCGATGAGGCCTTCTACAGACAGCTGGAAGTAGCCTCACGATCCCAGGCCCTGGTTCTCATGGGGGACTTCAACCACCCCGATATCTGCTGGAAAGACAACACAGCTAGGCACA
Organism: Apteryx mantelli; assembly: GCF_036417845.1. Classification (NCBI taxonomy): domain Eukaryota; kingdom Metazoa; phylum Chordata; class Aves; order Apterygiformes; family Apterygidae; genus Apteryx; species Apteryx mantelli. The sequence goes on from NC_089990.1 coordinate 26,906,148, forward strand.
AACAGTCCAGGAGGTTCCTGCAGAGCATTGGTGACAACTTCTTGACACAGGTGGTGGAGGAGCCAACAAGGAGAGGTGTGCTGCTGGACCTCGTACTAACAAACAAAGAAGGACTGGTGGAAGATGTGAAGGTTGGGGGCTGCCTTGGCTGCAGTGACCATGAGATGGTGGAGTTCAGGATCCTGCGAGGAGGCAGCAGGGCAATAAGTAGGATCGTAACCCTGGACTTCAGGAGAGCAAACTTTGGCCTCTTCAGGGACCTACTTGGAGGAATCCCATGGGTGAGGGCCCTAGAAGGAAGGGGTGTTCAAGAGAGCTGGTTAATATTCAAACATCACCTCCTCCAGGCTCAAGAGCGGTGCATCCCTGTGAGTAGGAAGTCAAGCAAAGGAGATAGGAGACCTGCATGGATGAGCAAGGAGCTCCTGGCAAAACTCAACCAGAAGAAGGAAGTCTACAGAAAGTGGAAAGGGGGACAGGCCACTTGGGAGGAATATAGGAATGTTGTCAGAGTATGCAGGGATGCAACGAGGAAGGCTAAGGCCCATTTGGAATTAAATCTGGCTAGAGATGTCAAGGACAGCAAGAAGGGCTTCTTCAAATACATCAGCAGTAAGAGGAAGACTAGGGAAAATGTGGGCCCTTTGCTGAATGGGGTGGGTGCCCTGGTGACGAAGGATGCAGAGAAGGCAGAGTTACTGAATGCCTTCTTTGCTTCAGTCTTTACTGCTCAGGCCAGCCCTCAGGAACCCCAGATCCTGGAGGCAAGAGAGAAAGTCTGGAGAGAGGAAGACTTTCCCTTGGTGGAGGAGGAGTGGGTTAGAGATCATTTAAGCAAACTTGACACCCACAAATCCATGGGCCCTGATGGGATGCACCCACGAGTGCTGAGGGAGCTGGCGGACATTATTGCTAAGCCACTCTCCATCATCTTTGAAAGGTCATGGAGAACAGGAGAGGTGCCCGAGGACTGGAAGAAAGCCAATGTCACCCCAGTCTTCAAAAAGGGCAAGAAGGAGGACCCAGGGAACTACAGGCCAGTCAGCCTCACCTGCATCCCTGGAAAGGTGATGGAGCAGCTCATCCTGGAAGCCATCTCCACGCATGTGGAGGAAAAGAAGGTGATCAGGAGTAGTCAGCATGGCTTCACCAAGGGGAAATCATGCCTAACCAATCTGATAGCCTTCTATGATGGAATGACTGGCTGGGTAGATGAGGGGAGAGCAGTGGATGTTGTCTACCTAGACTTCAGCAAGGCTTTTGACACTGTCTCCCATAGCATCCTCATAGACAAGCTCAGGAAGTGTGGGTTAGATGAGTGGACAGTGAGGTGGATTGAGAACTGGCTGAATGGCGGAGCTCAGAGAGTTGTGATCAGTGGCACAGAGTCTAGTTGGAGGCCTGTAGCTAGCGGTGTCCCCCAGGGGTCAGTACTGGGTCCAGTCTTGTTCAACTTCTTCATCAATGACCTGGATGAAGGCACAGAGTGCACCCTCAGCAAGTTTGCTGATGATACAAAACTGGGAGGAGTGGCTGATACGCCAGAGGGCTGTGCTGCCATTCAAAGAGACCTGGACAGGCTGGAGAGGTGGGCAGAGAGGAACCTCATGAAGTTCAACAAAGGCAAGTGCAGGGTCCTGCACCTGGGGAGGAATAACCCCAGTCACCAGTACAGGTTGGGGGTTGACCTGCTGGAAAGCAGCTCTGCGGAGAAGGACCTGGGAGTGCTGGTGGACACCAAGTTAAGCATGAGGCAGCAATGTGCCCTTGTGGCCAAGAAGGCCAATGGTATCCTGGGCTGCATCAGAAAGAGTGTTGCCAGCAGGTCGAGGGAGGTGATTCTCCCCCTCTACTCAGCCCTGGTGAGGCCGCATCTGGAGTACTGTGTCCAGTTCTGGGCTCCCCAGTACAAGAGGGATGTGGCACTACTGGAGCAAGTCCAGCGAAGGGCCACAAAGGTGATTAGGGGACTGGAGCATCTCTCTTATGAGGAAAGGCTGAGAGAGCTTGGCCTGTTTAGCTTGGAGAAGAGAAGGCTGAGAGGAGATCTTATCAACGTGTACAAGTATCTGAAGGGAGGGTGTCGAGAGGATGGGACCAGACTCTTTTCAGTGGTGCCGAGCGACAGGACGCGAGGCAATGGGCACAAACTGAAACACAGACACTTCCATCTTAACATGAGGAAAAACTTTTTCACTGTGAGGGTGACAGAGCACTGGAACATGTTGCCCAGAGAGGTGGTGGAGTCTCCTTCTCTGGAGATATTCAAACCGCGCCTGGATGCAATCCTGTGCAATGTGCTCTAGGTGACCTTGCTTGAGCAGGGGGGGTTGGACTAGATGATCTCCAGAGGTCCATTCCAACCTCAGCAATTCTATGATTCTGTGATTCTGTGAGACAGCCAACATGCACAGTGGTTAGTTATTGTGCGAGGCAGCGAATCACCACCTAGCAAATCGCTTTGTCCGTTTGCCGCCTCGCTGCCTAGCAAAGCGTCGTCTCCCTTCGGCGACTAGCAAAGCTCCGCGCGCCGTCGCCGTCAAGCAAAGCGCCGTGTTCCTTCGCCGCCTAGCAAAGCAACGCGTGCGTTCGCCGCCTCGCCGCCAAGGAAAGCAACACGTCACTTCGCCGCCTAGCAAAGCGCCACGTGCCTTCGGCGCCTAGAAAAGCGCTGTGTCCCTTCAGCGCTTATACGGCGTTTGCTAAGCAGCGAGGCGGCGAAGGCACGCAGTGCTTTGCCAGGCGGTGAAGGCACGCAGCGGTGCGCCAGGCGGCGAGGGGGGGAGGGCTGCAGCGCTTTGGTAGGCGGCGAGGCGTGAGGGGACGAAGCGATTGGAGAGGCGGCGAGGGCGAAAAGGGACGCAGCGGTGTGCTAGGTGGCGAGGTGCCGACCGAAGGCGGCGCTTTGCTAGGCGTTGAAGGCAGGCAGTTCTTTGCTAGGCGCCGGAGGGAGACGGCGCTTTGCTTGGCGGCGACAGGACGCGGAGCTTTGCCAGGCGGCGAAGGGATGAAGCGATTTGGGAGGCGGCAAAGGGACAGGGCGCTTTGCTAGGTGGCGAGGCGGCGCAGGGACGCAATGCTTTTGCAGGCGGCAAAGGGTCGCATCGGTTCCTTAGTTTGCGAGGCAGCGAAGAGATGGAGCGCTTTGCTTGTTTGTGAGGCAGGGAAGAGCGGCCATGCTTTGCTTTTTTTGCGAGTGGGCGAAGAGACGCAGTGCTGTGCTCTTTTGCGAGGCAGCGAAGAGACGCAGCAGCCTGCTTGTTTGTGAGACAGCGAACATGCCCAGTGGCTCGTTATTCGGCGAGGCAGCGAGGAGACGCAGCAATTTGCTTGTCCAGCAGGTGGCGGAGCTGCACGGCGGTTTGCTTTCTCGCCTGCAAGCGAAGCGAGGCAGCACTTTGCTAGCTGGCGAGGCAGCGAACGGACGCAGCGGTGTGCTTGTTTGTGAGACAGCCAACATGCACAGTGGTTAGTTCTTCTGCGAGGTAGCCAATCACCGCCTAGCAAAGCGCCTTGTTCCTTCGCCGCCTGGCAAAGCACTGCGTGCCTTCTCCCCCTCGCACACCGCTGCACCCCTTCGCTGCCTCGCCACCTGTCAAAGCGCTGCATCTCTTCGCCGCCTCGCCGTCTCGCAAAGCTCCGTGTCCCTTCGCCGCCTAGCAAAGCAACGCGTGCGTTCGCCGCCTCGCCGCCAAGGAAAGCAACGCATCCCTTCGCCGTCTAGCAAAGCGCCGTGTTCCTTCGCCGCCTAGCAAAGCAACGCGTGCCTTCGCCGCCTCGGCGCCAAGGAAAGCAATGTGTCCCTTCGCCGCCTAGCAAAGCGCTGCGTGCCTTCGCCGCCTAGAAAAGCGCCGTGTTCCTTCGCCGCATAACAAAGCACTGCCTGCCTTCTCCCCCTCACAAACCGCTGCGTCCCTTCGCTGCCTCGTTGTCTCGCAAAGCTCCGTGTCCCTTCGCTGCCTAGCAAAGCGCCGTGTTCCTTCGCCGCCTAGCAAAGAAACGCGTGCCTTCACCGCCTCGGCGCCAAGGAAAGCAACGCGTCCCTTCGCCGCCTAGCAAAGCGCTGCGTGCCTTCGCCGCCTCGCCGCCTAGCAAAGCGCCCTATGCCGTCGACGACTACCAAATCGCTTCGTGGCTTCGCTGCCTCGTGCCTTAGCAAAGCGCCACCCACGTGCCTTCGGCGCCTAGAAAAGCGCTGTGTCCCTTCAGCGCTTATACGGCGTTTGCTAAGCAGCGAGGCGGCGAAGGCACGCAGTGCTTTGCCAGGCGGTGAAGGCACGCAGCGGTGCGCCAGGCGGCGAGGGGGGGAGGGCCGCAGCGCTTTGGTAGGCGGCGAGGCGCGAGGGGACGAAGCGATTGGAGAGGCGGCGAGGGCGAAAAGGGACGCAGCGGTGTGCTAGGTGGCGAGGCGCCGACCGAAGGCGGCGCTTTGTTAGGCGTCGAAGGCAGGCCGTTCTTTGCTAGGCGCCGGAGGGAGACGGCGCTTTGCTTGGCGGCGACAGGACGCGGAGCTTTGCCAGGCGGCGAAGGGATGAAGCGATCTGGGAGGCGGCAAAGGGACAGGGCGCTTTGCTAGGTGGCGAGGCGGCGCAGGGACGCAATGCTTTTGCAGGCGGCAAAGGGTCGCATCGGTTCCTTAGTTTGCGAGGCAGCGAAGAGATGGAGCGCTTTGCTTGTTTGTGAGGCAGGGAAGAGCGGCCATGCTTTGCTTTTTTTGCGAGTGGGCGAAGAGACGCAGTGCTGTGCTCTTTTGCGAGGCAGCGAAGAGACGCAGCAGCCTGCTTGTTTGTGAGACAGCGAACATGCCCAGTGGCTCGTTATTCGGCGAGGCAGCGAGGAGACGCAGCAATTTGCTTGTCCAGCAGGTGGCGGAGCTGCACGGCGGTTTGCTTTCTCGCCTGCAAGCGAAGCGAGGCAGCACTTTGCTAGCTGGCGAGGCAGCGAACGGACGCAGCGGTGTGCTTGTTTGTGAGACAGCCAACATGCACAGTGGTTAGTTCTTCTGCGAGGCAGCCAATGACCGCCTAGCAAAGCGCCTTGTTCCTTCGCTGCCTGGCAAAGCGCTGCATCTCTTCGCCGCCTCGCCGCCTAGCAAAGCTCCGTGTCCCTTCGCCGCCTAGCAAAGCGCCTTGTTCCTTCGCCGCATAGCAAAGCACTGTGTGCCTTCTCCCCCTCACAAACCGCTGCATCCCTTCGCTGCCTCGCCGTCTCGCAAAGCTCCGTGTCCCTTCGCTGCCTAGCAAAGCGCCGTGTTCCTTCGCCGCCTAGCAAAGAAACGCGTGCCTTCGCCGCCTCGCCGCCAAGGAAAGCAACGCGTCCCTTTGCTGCCTAGCAAAGCGCCACGTGCCTTCGGCGCCTAGAAAAGCGCTGTGTCCCTTCGGCGCTTATACGGCGTTTGCTAAGCAGCGAGGCGGCGAAGGCACGCAGTGCTTTGCCAGGCGGTGAAGGCACGCAGTGGTGCGCCAGGCGGCGAGGGGGGGAGGGCCGCAGCGCTTTGGTAGGCGGCGAGGCGCGAGGGGACGAAGCGATTGGAGAGGCGGCGAGGGCGAAAAGGGACGCAGCGGTGTGCTAGGTGGCGAGGCGCCGACCGAAGGCGGCGCTTTGCTAGGCGTTGAAGGCAGGCAGTTCTTTGCTAGGCGCCGGAGGGAGACGGCGCTTTGCTTGGCGGCGACAGGACGCGGAGCTTTGCTAGGCGCCGAAGGCAGGCAACGCTTTGCTAGGCGGCGAAGGGATGAAGCGATCTGGGAGGCGGCAACGGGATGGGGTGCTTTGCTAGGCGCCGAAGGGACAGGGCGCTTTGCTAGGTGGCGAGGCGGCGCAGGGACACAGTGCTTTTGCAGGCGGCAAAGGGTCGCATCGGTTCCTTAGTTTGCGAGGCAGCGAAGAGATGGAGCGCTTTGCTTGTTTGTGAGGCAGGCAAGAGCGGCCGTGCTTTGCTTTTTTGTGAGTGGGCGAAGAGATGCAGTGCTGTGCTCTTTTGCGAGGCAGCGAAGAGACACAGCAGCCTGCTTGTTTGTGAGACAGCGAACATGCCCAGTGGCTCGTTATTCGGCGAGGCAGCGAGGAGATGCAGCAATTTGCTTGTCCAGCAGGTGGCGGAGCTGCACGGCGGTTTGCTTTCTCGCCTGCAAGCGAAGCGAGGCAGCACTTTGCTAGCTGGCGAGGCAGCGAACGGACGCAGCGGTGTGCTTGTTTGTGAGACAGCCAACATGCACAGTGGTTAGTTCTTCTGCGAGGTAGCCAATCACCGCCTAGCAAAGCGCCTTGTTCCTTCGCCGCCTGGCAAAGCACTGCGTGCCTTCTCCCCCTCGCACACCGCTGCACCCCTTCGCCGCCTCGCCGCCTGTCAAAGCGCTGCATCTCTTCGCCGCCTCGCCGCCTCGCAAAGCTCCGTGTCCCTTCGCTGCCTAGCAAAGCGCCGTGTTCCTTCGCCACCTAGCAAAGCAACGCGTGCGTTCACCGCCTCGCCGCCTAGCAAAGCGCCCTATGCCGTCGACGACTACCAAATCGCTTCGTGGCTTCGCTGCCTCGTGCCTTAGCAAAGCGCCACCCACGTGCCTTCGGCGCCTAGAAAAGCGCTGTGTCCCTTCAGCGCTTATACGGCGTTTGCTAAGCAGCGAGGCGGCGAAGGCACGCAGTGCTTTGCCAGGCGGTGAAGGCACGCAGCGGTGCGCCAGGCGGCGAGGGGGGGAGGGCCGCAGCGCTTTGGTAGGCGGCGAGGCGCGAGGGGACGAAGCGATTGGAGAGGCGGCGAGGGCGAAAAGGGACGCAGCGGTGTGCTAGGTGGCGAGGCGCCGACCGAAGGCGGCGCTTTGTTAGGCGTCGAAGGCAGGCCGTTCTTTGCTAGGCGCCGGAGGGAGACGGCGCTTTGCTTGGCGGCGACAGGACGCGGAGCTTTGCCAGGCGGCGAAGGGATGAAGCGATCTGGGAGGCGGCAAAGGGACAGGGCGCTTTGCTAGGTGGCGAGGCGGCGCAGGGACGCAATGCTTTTGCAGGCGGCAAAGGGTCGCATCGGTTCCTTAGTTTGCGAGGCAGCGAAGAGATGGAGCGCTTTGCTTGTTTGTGAGGCAGGGAAGAGCGGCCATGCTTTGCTTTTTTTGCGAGTGGGCGAAGAGACGCAGTGCTGTGCTCTTTTGCGAGGCAGCGAAGAGACGCAGCAGCCTGCTTGTTTGTGAGACAGCGAACATGCCCAGTGGCTCGTTATTCGGCGAGGCAGCGAGGAGACGCAGCAATTTGCTTGTCCAGCAGGTGGCGGAGCTGCACGGCGGTTTGCTTTCTCGCCTGCAAGCGAAGCGAGGCAGCACTTTGCTAGCTGGCGAGGCAGCGAACGGACGCAGCGGTGTGCTTGTTTGTGAGACAGCCAACATGCACAGTGGTTAGTTCTTCTGCGAGGCAGCCAATGACCGCCTAGCAAAGCACCTTGTTCCTTCGCTGCCTGGCAAAGCGCTGCATCTCTTCGCCGCCTCGCCGCCTAGCAAAGCTCCGTGTCCCTTCGCCGCCTAGCAAAGCGCCTTGTTCCTTCGCCGCATAGCAAAGCACTGTGTGCCTTCTCCCCCTCACAAACCGCTGCATCCCTTCGCTGCCTCGCCGTCTCGCAAAGCTCCGTGTCCCTTCGCTGCCTAGCAAAGCGCCGTGTTCCTTCGCCGCCTAGCAAAGAAACGCGTGCCTTCGCCGCCTCGCCGCCAAGGAAAGCAACGCGTCCCTTTGCCGCCTAGCAAAGCGCCACGTGCCTTCGGCGCCTAGAAAAGCGCTGTGTCCCTTCGGCGCTTATACGGCGTTTGCTAAGCAGCGAGGCGGCGAAGGCACGCAGTGCTTTGCCAGGCGGTGAAGGCACGCAGCGGTGCGCCAGGCGGCGAGGGGGGGAGGGCCGCAGCGCTTTGGTAGGCGGCGAGGCGCGAGGGGACGAAGCGATTGGAGAGGCGGCGAGGGCGAAAAGGGACGCAGCGGTGTGCTAGGTGGCGAGGCGCCGACCGAAGGCGGCGCTTTGCTAGGCGTTGAAGGCAGGCAGTTCTTTGCTAGGCGCCGGAGGGAGACGGCGCTTTGCTTGGCGGCGACAGGACGCGGAGCTTTGCTAGGCGCCGAAGGCAGGCAACGCTTTGCTAGGCGGCGAAGGGATGAAGCGATCTGGGAGGCGGCAACGGGATGGGGTGCTTTGCTAGGCGCCGAAGGGACAGGGCGCTTTGCTAGGTGGCGAGGCGGCGCAGGGACACAGTGCTTTTGCAGGCGGCAAAGGGTCGCATCGGTTCCTTAGTTTGCGAGGCAGCGAAGAGATGGAGCGCTTTGCTTGTTTGTGAGGCAGGCAAGAGCGGCCGTGCTTTGCTTTTTTGTGAGTGGGCGAAGAGATGCAGTGCTGTGCTCTTTTGCGAGGCAGCGAAGAGACGCAGCAGCCTGCTTGTTTGTGAGACAGCGAACATGCCCAGTGGCTCGTTATTCGGCGAGGCAGCGAGGAGACGCAGCAATTTGCTTGTCCAGCAGGTGGCGGAGCTGCACGGCGGTTTGCTTTCTCGCCTGCAAGCGAAGCGAGGCAGCACTTTGCTAGCTGGCGAGGCAGCGAACGGACGCAGCGGTGTGCTTGTTTGTGAGACAGCCAACATGCACAGTGGTTAGTTCTTCTGCGAGGTAGCCAATCACCGCCTAGCAAAGCGCCTTGTTCCTTCGCCGCCTGGCAAAGCACTGCGTGCCTTCTCCCCCTCGCACACCGCTGCACCCCTTCGCCGCCTCGCCGCCTGTCAAAGCGCTGCATCTCTTCGCCGCCTCGCCGCCTCGCAAAGCTCCGTGTCCCTTCGCTGCCTAGCAAAGCGCCGTGTTCCTTCGCCACCTAGCAAAGCAACGCGTGCGTTCACCGCCTCGCCGCCTAGCAAAGCGCCCTATGCCGTCGACGACTACCAAATCGCTTCGTGGCTTCGCTGCCTCGTGCCTTAGCAAAGCGCCACCCACGTGCCTTCGGCGCCTAGAAAAGCGCTGTGTCCCTTCGGCGCTTATACGGCGTTTGCTAAGCAGCGAGGCGGCGAAGGCACGCAGTGCTTTGCCAGGCGGCGAAGTCATGCAGCGGTGCGCCAGGCGGCGAGTGGGGGAGGGCCGCAGCGCTTTGGTAGGCGGCGAGGCGCGAGGGGATGAAGCGATTGGAGAGGCGGCGAGGGCGAAAAGGGACGCAGCGGTGTGCTAGGTGGCGAGGCGCTGACCGAAGGCGGCGCTTTGCTAGGCGTCGAAGGCAGGCAGTTCTTTGCTAGGCGCCGGAGGGAGACGGCGCTTTGCTTGGCGGCGAAGGGATGAAGCGATTTGGGAGGCGGCGAAGGGACAGGGCGCTTTGCTAGGTGGCGAGGCGGCGCAGGGACGCAATGCTTTTGCAGGCGGCAAAGGGTCGCATTGGTTCCTTAGTTTGCGAGGCAGCGAAGAGATGGAGCGCTTTGCTTGTTTGTGAGGCAGGGAAGAGCGGCCATGCTTTGCTTTTTTTGCGAGTGGGCGAAGAGACGCAGTGCTGTGCTCTTTTGCGAGGCAGCGAAGAGACGCAGCAGCCTGCTTGTTTGTGAGACAGCGAACATGCCCAGTGGCTCGTTATTCGGCGAGGCAGCGAGGAGACGCAGCAATTTGCTTGTCCAGCAGGTGGCGGAGCTGCACGGCGGTTTGCTTTCTCGCCTGCAAGCGAAGCGAGGCAGCACTTTGCTAGCTGGCGAGGCAGCGAACGGACGCAGCGGTGTGCTTGTTTGTGAGACAGCCAACATGCACAGTGGTTAGTTCTTCTGCGAGGCAGCCAATGACCGCCTAGCAAAGCGCCTTGTTCCTTCGCCGCCTGGCAAAGCACTGCGTGCCTTCTCCCCCTCGCACACCGCTGCACCCCTTCGCTGCCTCGCCACCTGTCAAAGCGCTGCATCTCTTCGCCGCCTCGCCGTCTCGCAAAGCTCCGTGTCCCTTCGCCGCCTAGCAAAGCGATGCGTGCGTTCGCCGCCTCGCCGCCAAGGAAAGCAACGCGTCCCTTCGCCGTCTAGCAAAGCGCCGTGTTCCTTCGCCGCCTAGCAAAGCAACGCGTGCCTTCGCCGCCTAGAAAAGCGCCGTGTTCCTTCGCCGCATAGCAAAGCACTGCCTGCCTTCTCCCCCTCACAAACCGCTGCGTCCCTTCGCTGCCTCGTTGTCTCGCAAAGCTCCGTGTCCCTTCGCTGCCTAGCAACGCGCCGTGTTCCTTCGCCGCCTAGCAAAGAAACGCGTGCCGTCGCTCGAAAGCAAAGCGCCGTGCTCCTTGGGCGCCTAGCAAAGAAGTGCCTGTGTTCGGCGCCTCGCCGCATCGCAGCCTAGCAAAGCGCTGCGTGCCTTCGCCGCCTGGCAAAGCGCTGCGTGCCTTCGGCGCCTCACACAGCGCTGCGTACCTTTTCGCCCTCGCCGCCAAAGCAAGCGCCGCGTCCCTTCGCCGCCTCGCCGCCTAGCAAAGCGCCGTCTCCCTTCAGCGCCTAGCAAAGCTCCGCTTGCCGTCGCCAAAAAGCAAAGCGCCGTGTTCCTTTGCCGCCTCCCAAATCGCTTCGTCCCTTCGCCGCCTCGCCGCCTAGCAAAGCGCTGCGTGCCTTCGGCGCCTGGCAAACGCCTGCGTCCTTCGGCGCCTCGGCGCCTCGCCGCATCGTAGCCTAGCAAACCGCTGCGTGCCTTTGCCGCCTCACACAGCGCTGCGTGCCTTCGCCGCCTCGCCGCTTAGCAAACGCCGTAGGAGCGCCGAAGGGACACGGCGCTTTTGTAGGCGCCCAAGGCACGTGGCGCTTTGCTAAGCACCGAGGCAGCGAAGGCACGCAGCCATTTGACAGCCGTAGACGGGCTAGGGCGCCTTGCTAGGCGGCGAGGCGCCGAAGGCACGCAGCGCTTTGCCAGGCGCCCAAGGACGCAGCGCTGTGCGAGGCGGCGAGGGCACACAGTGCTTTGCCAGGCGCCGAAGGCACTCAGCGCTTTGCCGGGCGCCGAAGGCACGCAGCGCTGTGCGAGGCGGTGAGGGCACACAGTGCTTTGCTAGGCGGCGAGCGGACGTGCAGCTTTGCTAGGCGGCGAGCGGACGTGCAGCTTTGCTAGGCAGCGAAGGGTGAGGACGCTTTGCTAGGCGCTTTGCTAGGCGGCGAAGGCACGAAGCGATTTGGGAGGCGGCGAAGGGACACGGCGCTTTGCTAGGCGGCGAGGGCGAGAAGGGACGCAGCGCTTTCTTAGGCGGCGAGGCGGCGAAGGCACGCGCTGCTTTGCTAGGCGCCGAAGGCACGCAGCGCTTCCTTCGTTTGCGAGGCAGCGAAGAGATGGAGCGGTTTGCTTGTTGGCCAGGCGGCGAACAGGCGCCGTGCTTTGCTTTCTGCCAGTCAGCGAATGCACGCGGCAGTCTGCTTTTTGGCGAGGCAGTGAACAGATGCAGCGTTTAGTTTGCGAGGCGGCGAAGAGACGCGGCGCTTTGCATGCTGGCGAGGCGGCGAGCAGATCGAGTGCTTTGCTTGCTGGTGAGGCAGCGAAGAGATGCAGCGGTGTGGTTGTTGGCGAGGCAGCGAAGAGACGCAGCAGGCTCCTTGTTTGTGAGACAGCCAACATGCACAGTGGTTAGCTATTGTGCGAGGCAGCGAATGACCGCCGAGCAAATGGCTTTGTGCGTTCGCCGCCTCGCTGCCTAGCAAAGCGTCGTCTCCCTTGGGCACCTAGCAAAGCTGCGCGTGCCGTCGCCGTCAAGCAGAGCGCCGTGTTCCTTGGGCGCCTAGCAAAGAAGTGCCTGCGTTCGGCGCCTCGCCGCATCGCAGCCTAGCAAAGCGCTGCGTGCCTTCGCCGCCTCACACAGCGCGGCGTGCCTTCGGCGCCTAGCAAAGCAGCGCGTGCCTTCGACGCCTTGACGCCTAAGAAAGCGCCGCGTGCCTTCTCGCCCTCGCCGCCTAGCAAAGCTGCGCGTGCCGTCGCCGTCAAGCAAAGCGCCGTGTTCCTTGGGCGCCTAACAAAGAAGTGCCTGCGCTCGGAGCCTCGCCGCATCGCAGCCTAGCAAAGCGCTGCGTGCCTTCGCCGCCTCACACAGCGCGGCGGGCCTTCGGCGCCTAGCAAAGCAGCGCGTGCCTTCGCCGCCTCGCCGCCTAAGAAAGCGCCGTGTGCCTTCACCGCCTTCCTGCCTAGCAAAGCTCCGCGTGCCGTCGCCGCCTAGCAAAGCGCCGTGTTCCTTCGGCGCCTAGCAAAGCAGCGCGTGCCTTTTCGACGCCTCGCCGCCTAAGAAAGCGCTGCGTGCCTTTTCGCCCTCGCCGCCCAACAAAGCGCCCTGTCCCTTCACCGCCTCCCCAATCGCTTCGTCCCTTCGCCGCCTCGCCGCCTAGCAAAGCGCTGCTTGCCTTCGCCGCCTCACACAGCGCGGCGTCCCTTCGCCGCCTCGCCGCTTAGCAAACGCCGTAGGAGCGCCGAAGGGACACGGCGCTTTTGTAGGCGCCGAAGGCACGCGGCGCTTTGCTAAGGCACGAGGCAGCGAAGGCACGCAGCCATTTGATCGTGGTCGACGGGGTCGGGCGCCTTGCTAGGCGGCGAGGCGCCGAAGGCACGCAGCGCTTTGCCAGGCGCCCAAGGACGCAGTGCTGTGCGAGGCGGCGAGGGCACGCAGTGCTTTGCCAGGCGCCGAAGGCACGCAGCGCTGTGCGAGGCGGTGAGGGCACACAGTGCTTTGCTAGGCGGCGAAGGGTGAGGACGCTTTGCTAGGCGCTTTGCTAGGCGGCGAAGGCACGAAGCGATTTGGGAGGCGGCGAAGGGACACGGCGCTTTGCTAGGCGGCGAGGGCGAGAAGGGACGCAGCGCTTTCTTAGGCGGCCAGGCGGCGAAGGCACGCGCTGCTTTGCTAGGCGCCGAAGGCACGCAGCGCTTCCTTCGTTTGCGAGGCAGCGAAGAGATGGAGCGGTTTGCTTGTTGGCCAGGCGGCGAACAGGCGCCGTGCTTTGCTTTCTGCCAGTCAGCGAATGCACGCGGCAGTCTGCTTTTTGGCGAGGCAGTGAACAGATGCAGCGTTTAGTTTGCGAGGCGGCGAAGAGACGCGGCGCTTTGCATGCTGGCGAGGCGGCGAGCAGATCGAGTGCTTTGCTTGCTGGTGAGGCAGTGAAGAGATGCAGCGGTGTGGTTGTTGGCGAGGCAGCGAAGAGACGCAGCAGGCTCCTTGTTTGTGAGACAGCCAACATGCACAGTGGTTAGCTATTGTGCGAGGCAGCGAATGACCGCCGAGCAAATGGCTTTGTGCGTTCGCCGCCTCGCTGCCTAGCAAAGCGTCGCGTCCCTTGGGCGCCTAGCAAAGCTGCGCGTGCCGTCGCCGTCAAGCAGAGCGCCGTGTTGCTTGGGCGCCTAGCAAAGAAGTGCCTGCGCTCGGCGCCTCGCCGCATCGCAGCCTAGCAAAGCGCTGCGTGCCTTCGCCGCCTGGCAAAGCAGTGCGTGCCGTCGCCGCCTCACACACCGCGGCGTGCCTTCGGAGCCTAGCAAAGCAGCGCGTGCCTTCGCCGCCTCGCCGCCTAAGAAAGCGCCGTGTGCCTTCACCGCCTTGCCGCCTAGCAAAGCTCCGCGTGCCGTCGCCGCCTAGCAAAGCGCCGTGTTCCTTGGGCGCCTAGCAAAGCAGCGCGTGCCGTCGCCGTCAAGCAAAGCGCCGTGTTCCTTGGGCGCCTAGCAAAGAAGTGCCTGCGCTCGGCGCCTCGCCGCATCGCAGCCTAGCAAAGCGCTGCGTGCCTTCGCCGCCTCACACAGCGCGGCGTGCCTTCGGCGCCTAGCAAAGCAGCGCGTGCCTTCGCCGCCTCGCCGCCTAAGAAAGCGCCGTGTGCCTTCACCGCCTTGCCGCCTAGCAAAGCTCCGCGTGCCGTCGCCGCCTAGCAAAGCGCCGTGTTCCTTCGGCGCCTAGCAAAGCAGCGCGTGCCGTCGACGCCTCGCCGCCTAAGAAAGCGCTGCGTGCCTTTTCGCCCTCGCCGCCCAACAAAGCGCCCTGTCCCTTCACCGCCTCCCCAATCGCTTCGTCCCTTCGCCGCCTCGCCGCCTAGCAAAGCGCTGCTTGCCTTCGCCGCCTCACACAGCGCTGCATCCCTTCGCCGCCTCGCCGCTTAGCAAACGCCGTAGGAGCGCCGAAGGGACACGGCGCTTTTGTAGGCGCCGAAGGCACGCGGCGCTTTGCTAAGGCACGAGGCAGCGAAGGCACGCAGCCATTTGATCGTGGTCGACGGGGTCGGGCGCCTTGCTAGGCGGCGAGGCGCCGAAGGCACGCAGCGCTTTGCCAGGCGCCCAAGGACGCAGCGCTGTGCGAGGCGGCGAGGGCACGCAGTGCTTTGCCAGGCGCCGAAGGCACTCAGCGCTTTGCCGGGCGCCGAAGGCACGCAGCGCTGTGCGAGGCGGTGAGGGCACACAGTGCTTTGCTAGGCGGCGAGCGGACGTGCAGCTTTGCTAGGCAGCGAAGGGTGAGGACGCTTTGCTAGGCGCTTTGCTAGGCGGCGAAGGCACGAAGCGATTTGGGAGGCGGCGAAGGGACACGGCGTTTTGCTAGGCGGCGAGGGCGAGAAGGGACGCAGCGCTTTCTTAGGCGGCGAGGCGGCGAAGGCACGCGCTGCTTTGCTAGGCGCCGAAGGCACGCAGCGCTTCCTTCGTTTGCGAGGCAGCGAAGAGATGGAGCGCTTTGCTTGTTGGCCAGGCGGCGAACAGGCGCCGTGCTTTGCTTTCTGCCAGTCAGCGAATACACGCGGCAGTCTGCTTTTTGGCGAGGCAGTGAACAGATGCAGCGTTTAGTTTGCGAGGCGGCGAAGAGACGCGGCGCTTTGCATGCTGGCGAGGCGGCGAGCAGATCGAGTGCTTTGCTTGCTGGTGAGGCAGCGAAGAGATGCAGCGGTTTGCTTGTTGGCGAGGCAGCGAAGAGACGCAGCAGGCGCCTTGTTTGTGAGACAGCCAACATGCACAGTGGTTAGCTATTGCGCGAGGCAGCGAATGACCGCCGAGCAAATGGCTTTGTGCGTTCGCCGCCTCGCTGCCTAGCAAAGCGTCGCGTCCCTTGGGCGCCTAGCAAAGCTGCGCGTGCCGTCGCCGTCAAGCAGAGCGCCGTGTTCCTTGGGCGCCTAGCAAAGAAGTGCCTGCGTTCGGCGCCTCGCCGCATCGCAGCCTAGCAAAGCGCTGCGTGCCTTCGCCGCCTCACACAGCGCGGCGTGCCTTCGGCGCCTAGCAAAGCAGCGCGTGCCTTCGCCGCCTCGCCGCCTAAGAAAGCGCCGCGTGCCTTCTCGCCCTCGCCGCCTAGCAAAGCTGCGCGTGCCCTCGCCCGAAAGCAAAGCGCCGTGTTCCTTGGGCGCCTAGCAAAGAAGTGCCTGCGTTCGGCGCCTCGCCACATCGCAGCCAAGCAAAGCGCTGCGTGCCTTCGCCGCCTGGCAAAGCAGCGCGTTCCTTCGCCGCCTCGCCGCCTAAGAAAGCGCCGTGTGCCTTCACCGCCTTGCCGCCTAGCAAAGCTCCGCGTGCCGTCGCCGCCTAGCAAAGCGCCGTGTTCCTTCGGCGCCTAGCAAAGCAGCGCGTGCCTTCGCCGCCTCGCCGCCTAAGAAAGCGCCGCGTGCCTTCTCGCCCTCGCCGCCTAGCAAAGCTGCGCGTGCCGTCGCCGTCAAGCAAAGCGCCGTGTTCCTTGGGCGCCTAGCAAAGAAGTGCCTGCGCTCGGCGCCTCGCCGCATCGCAGGCTAGCAAAGCGCTGCGTACCTTCGCCGCCTCACACAGCGCTGCGTGCCTTCGGCGCCTAGCAAAGCAGCGCGTGCCTTCGCCGCCTCGCCGCCTAAGAAAGCGCTGCGTGCCTTTTCGCCCTCGCCGCCCAACAAAGCGCCCTGTCCCTTCACCGCCTCCCCAATCGCTTCGTCCCTTCGCCGCCTCGCCGCCTAGCAAAGCGCTGCTTGCCTTCGCCGCCTCACACAGCGCTGCGTCCCTTCGCCGCCTCGCCGCTTAGCAAACGCCGTAGGAGCGCCGAAGGGACACGGCGCTTTTGTAGGCGCCGAAGGCACGTGGCGCTTTGCTAAGGCACGAGGCAGCGAAGGCACGCAGCCATTTGATCGTGGTCGACGGGGTCGGGCGCCTTGCTAGGCGGCGAGGCGCCGAAGGCACGCAGCGCTTTGCCAGGCGCCCAAGGACGCAGCGCTGTGCGAGGCGGCGAGGGCACGCAGCGCTTTGCCGGGCGCCGAAGGCACGCAGCGCTGTGCGAGGCGGTGAGGGCACACAGTGCTTTGCTAGGCGGCGAGCGGACGTGCAGCTTTGCTAGGCAGCGAAGGGTGAGGACGCTTTGCTAGGCGCTTTGCTAGGCGGCGAAGGCACGAAGCGATTTGGGAGGCGGCGAAGGGACACGGCGCTTTGCTAGGCGGCGAGGGCGAGAAGGGACGCAGCGCTTTCTTAGGCGGCCAGGCGGCGAAGGCACGCGCTGCTTTGCTAGGCGCCGAAGGCACGCAGCGCTTCCTTCGTTTGCGAGGCAGCGAAGAGATGGAGCGCTTTGCTTGTTGGCCAGGCGGCGAACAGGCGCCGTGCTTTGCTTTCTGCCAGTCAGCGAATGCACGCGGCAGTCTGCTTTTTGGCGAGGCAGTGAACAGATGCAGCGTTTAGTTTGCGAGGCGGCGAAGAGACGCGGCGCTTTGCATGCTGGCGAGGCGGCGAGCAGATCGAGTGCTTTGCTTGCTGGTGAGGCAGCGAAGAGATGCAGCGGTGTGGTTGTTGGCGAGGCAGCGAAGAGACACAGCAGGCTCCTTGTTTGTGAGACAGCCAACATGCACAGTGGTTAGCTATTGTGCGAGGCAGCGAATGACCGCCGAGCAAATCGCTTTGTGCGTTCGCCGCCTCGCTGCCTAGCAAAGCGTCGCGTCCCTTGGGCGCCTAGCAAAGCTGCGCGTGCCGTCGCCGTCAAGCAGAGCGCCGTGTTCCTTGGGCGCCTAGCAAAGAAGTGCCTGCGTTCGGCGCCTCGCCGCATCGCAGCCTAGCAAAGCGCTGCGTGCCTTCGCCGCCTCACACAGCGCGGCGTGCCTTCGGCGCCTAGCAAAGCAGCGCGTGCCTTCGCCGCCTCGCCGCCTAAGAAAGCGCCGCGTGCCTTCTCGCCCTCGCCGCCTAGCAAAGCTGCGCGTGCCGTCGCCGTCAAGCAAAGCGCCGTGTTCCTTGGGCGCCTAGCAAAGAAGTGCCTGCGCTCGGCGCCTCGCCGCATCGCAGCCTAGCAAAGCGCTGCGTGCCTTCGCCGCCTCACACAGCGCGGCGTGCCTTCGGCGCCTAGCAAAGCAGCGCGTGCCGTCGACGCCTCGCCGCCTAAGGAAGCGCTGCGTGCCTTTTCGCCCTCGCCGCCCAACAAAGCGCCCTGTCCCTTCACCGCCTCCCCAATCGCTTCGTCCCTTCGCCGCCTAGCAAAGCGCTGCTTGCCTTCGCCGCCTCACACAGCGCTGCGTCCCTTCGCCGCCTCGCCGCTTAGCAAACGCCGTAGGAGCGCCGAAGGGACACGGCGCTTTTGTAGGCGCCGAAGGCACGCGGCGCTTTGCTAAGGCACGAGGCAGCGAAGGCACGCAGCCATTTGATCGTGGTCGACGGGGTCGGGCGCCTTGCTAGGCGGCGAGGCGCCGAAGGCACGCAGCGCTTTGCCAGGCGCCCAAGGACGCAGCGCTGTGCGAGGCGGTGAGGGCACGCAGTGCTTTGCTAGGCGGCGAGCGGACGTGGAGCTTTGCCAGGCAGCCAAGGCTGAGGATGCTTTGCTAGGCGCTTTGCTAGGCGGCGAAGGCACGAAGCGATTTGGGAGGCGGCGAAGGGACACGGCGTTTTGCTAGGCGGCGAGGGCGAGAAGGGACGCAGCGCTTTCTTAGGCGGCCAGGCGGCGAAGGCACGCGCTGCTTTGCTAGGCGCCGAAGGCACGCAGCGCTTCCTTCGTTTGCGAGGCAGCGAAGAGATGGAGCGGTTTGCTTGTTGGCCAGGCGGCGAACAGGCGCCGTGCTTTGCTTTCTGCCAGTCAGCGAATGCACGCGGCAGTCTGCTTTTTGGCGAGGCAGTGAACAGATGCAGCGTTTAGTTTGCGAGGCGGCGAAGAGACGCGGCGCTTTGCATGCTGGCGAGGCGGCGAGCAGATCGAGTGCTTTGCTTGCTGGTGAGGCAGCGAAGAGATGCAGCGGTTTGCTTGTTGGCGAGGCAGCGAAGAGACGCAGCAGGCTCCTTGTTTGTGAGACAGCCAACATGCACAGTGGTTAGCTATTGTGCGAGGCAGCGAATGACCGCCGAGCAAATGGCTTTGTGCGTTCGCCGCCTCGCTGCCTAGCAAAGCGTCGCGTCCCTTGGGCGCCTAGCAAAGCTGCGCGTGCCGTCGCCGTCAAGCAGAGCGCCGTGTTCCTTGGGCGCCTAGCAAAGAAGTGCCTGCGTTCGGCGCCTCGCCGCATCGCAGCCTAGCAAAGCGCTGCGTGCCTTCGCCGCCTCACACAGCGCGGCGTGCCTTCGGCGCCTAGCAAAGCAGCGCGTGCCTTCGCCGCCTCGCCGCCTAAGAAAGCGCTGCTTCCCTTTTCGCCCTCGCCGCCCAACAAAGCGCCCTGTCCCTTCACCGCCTCCCCAATCGCTTCGTCCCTTCGCCGCCTCGCCGCCTAGCAAAGCGCTGCTTGCCTTCGCCGCCTCACACAGCGCGGCGTCCCTTCGCCGCCTCGCCGCTTAGCAAACGCCGTAGGAGCGCCGAAGGGACACGGCGCTTTTGTAGGCGCCGAAGGCACGCGGCGCTTTGCTAAGGCACGAGGCAGCGAAGGCACGCAGCCATTTGATCGTGGTCGACGGGGTCGGGCGCCTTGCTAGGCGGCGAGGCGCCGAAGGCACGCAGCGCTTTGCCAGGCGCCCAAGGACGCAGCGCTGTGCGAGGCGGCGAGGGCACGCAGTGCTTTGCCAGGCGCCGAAGGCACGCAGCGCTGTGCGAGGCGGTGAGGGCACACAGTGCTTTGCTAGGCGGCGAGCGGACGTGCAGCTTTGCTAGGCAGCGAAGGGTGAGGACGCTTTGCTAGGCGCTTTGCTAGGCGGCGAAGGCACGAAGCGATTTGGGAGGCGGCGAAGGGACACGGCGCTTTGCTAGGCGGCGAGGGCGAGAAGGGACGCACCGCTTTCTTAGGCGGCGAGGCGGCGAAGGCACGCGCTGCTTTGCTAGGCGCCGAAGGCACGCAGCGCTTCCTTCGTTTGCGAGGCAGCGAAGAGATGGAGCGGTTTGCTTGCTGGCCAGGCAGCGAACAGGCGCCGTGCTTTGCTTTCTGCCAGTCAGCGAATACACGCAGCGGTCTGCTTTTCTGCGAGGCACTGAACACATGCAGCGTTTAGTTTGCGAGGCGGCGAAGAGACGCGGCGCTTTGCTTCTTGAGAGGGAGCCAAGAGGCGCAGCGTTTCCTTAGTTTGCGAGGCATGCAAGAGATGCAGCGGTGTGCTCGTCTGCGAGGCGTCGAAGAGACGCAGCAGCTAGTTAGCTGGCCATGTGGCGAAGAGACGCGCCGCTTTGCTTTTTGCGATGCAGTGAAGAGACGCAGCGGTTTGCTTGTTGGGCAGGCAGCGAAGAGACGCGGCGGTTGGCATGCTGCCGAGGCGGCGAGCAGATCGAGTGCTTTGCTTGCTGGTGAGGCAGCGAAGAGATGCAGCGGTTTGCTTGTTGGCGAGGCAGCGAAGAGATTCAGCAGTCTCCTTGTTTGTGACACAGCCAACATGCCCAGTGGTTGCTCATTGTGCGAGGCAGCGAAGAGATGCAGCACTTTGCTTGTGCAGCAGGTGGCGCAGTGGCATGGCGGATGGCTTTTTCGCCTGGAGGCGAAGCGAGGCAGCACTTTGCTAGTTGGCGAGGCAGCGAAGAGACGCAGCAGGCTCCTTGTTTGTGAGACAGCCAACATGCACAGTGGTTAGCTATTGTGCGAGGCAGCGAATGACCGCCGAGCAAATGGCTTTGTGCGTTCGCCGCCTCGCTGCCTAGCAAAGCGTCGTCTCCCTTGGGCGCCTACCAAAGCTCCGCGTGCCGTCGCCGTCAAGCAAAGCGCCGTGTCCCTTCGCCGCCTCGCCGCCCAGCAAAGCTCCGCGTGCCGTCGCCGCCAAGCAAAGCGCCGTGTTCCTTCGGCACCTAGCAAAGAAGTGCCTGCGCTCGGCGCCTCGCCGCATCGCAGCCTAGCAAAGCGCCGTGTCCCTTCGCCGCCTCGCAGCCCAGCAAAGCTCCGCGTGCCGTCGCCGCCTAGCAAAGCGCCGTGTTCCTTCGGCACCTAGCAAAGCAGCGCGTGCCGTCGACGCCTCGCCGCCTAAGAAAGCGCTGCGTGCCTTTTCGCCCTCGCCGCCCAACAAAGCGCCCTGTCCCTTCACCGCCTCCCCAATCGCTTCGTCCCTTCGTCCCTTCCCCGCCTAGCAAAGCGCTGCTTGCCTTCGCCGCCTCACACAGCGCTGCGTCCCTTCGCCGCCTCGCCGCTTAGCAAACGCCGTAGGAGCGCCGAAGGGACACGGCGCTTTTGTAGGCGCCGAAGGCACGCGGCGCTTTGCTAAGGCACGAGGCAGCGAAGGCACGCAGCCATTTGATCGTGGTCGACGGGGTCGGGCGCCTTGCTAGGCGGCGAGGCGCCGAAGGCACGCAGCGCTTTGCCAGGCGCCCAAGGACGCAGCGCTGTGCGAGGCGGCGAGGGCACGCAGTGCTTTGCCAGGCGCCGAAGGCACGCAGCGCTTTGCCGGGCGCCGAAGGCACGCAGCGCTGTGCGAGGCGGTGAGGGCACACAGTGCTTTGCGAGGCGGCGAGCGGACGTGCAGCTTTGCTAGGCAGCGAAGGCTGAGGACGCTTTGCTAGGCGCTTTGCTAGGCGGCGAAGGCACGAAGCGATTTGGGAGGCGGCGAAGGGACACGGCGCTTTGCTAGGCGGCGAGGGCGAGAAGGGACGCAGCGCTTTCTTAGGCGGCCAGGCGGCGAAGGCACGCGCTGCTTTGCTAGGCGCCGAAGGCACGCAGCGCTTCCTTCGTTTGCGAGGCAGCGAAGAGATGGAGCGGTTTGCTTGTTGGCCAGGCGGCGAACAGGCGCCGTGCTTTGCTTTCTGCCAGTCAGCGAATGCACGCGGCAGTCTGCTTTTTGGCGAGGCAGTGAACAGATGCAGCGTTTAGTTTGCGAGGCGGCGAAGAGACGCGGCGCTTTGCATGCTGGCGAGGCGGCGAGCAGATCGAGTGCTTTGCTTGCTGGTGAGGCAGCGAAGAGATGCAGCGGTTTGCTTGTTGGCGAGGCAGCGAAGAGACGCAGCAGGCTCCTTGTTTGTGAGACAGCCAACATGCACAGTGGTTAGCTATTGTGCGAGGCAGCGAATGACCGCCGAGCAAATCGCTTTGTGCGTTCGCCGCCTCGCTGCCTAGCAAAGCGTCGTCTGCCTTGGGCGCCTAGCAAAGCTGCGCGTGCCGTCGCCGTCAAGCAGAGCGCCGTGTTCCTTGGGCGCCTAGCAAAGAAGTGCCTGCGTTCGGCGCCTCGCCGCATCGCAGCCTAGCAAAGCGCTGCGTGCCTTCGCCGCCTCACACAGCGCGGCGTGCCTTCGGCGCCTAGCAAAGCAGCGCGTGCCTTCGCCGCCTCACACAGCGCGGCGTGCCTTCGGCGCCTAGCAAAGCAGCGCGTGCCTTCGCCTCCTCGCCGCCTAAGAAAGCGCCGTGTGCCTTCACCGCCTTGCCGCCTAGCAAAGCTCCGCGTGCCGTCGCCGCCTAGCAAAGCGCCGTGTTCCTTGGGCGCCTAGCAAAGCAGCGCGTGCCGTCGACGCCTCGCCGCCTAAGAAAGCGCTGCGTGCCTTTTCGCCCTCGCCGCCCAACAAAGCGCCCTGTCCCTTCACCGCCTCCCCAATCGCTTCGTCCCTTCGCCGCCTCGCCGCCTAGTAAAGCGCTGCGTCCCTTCGCCGCCTCACACAGCGCTGCGTCCCTTCGCCGCCTCGCCGCTTAGCAAACGCCGTAGGAGCGCCGAAGGGACACGGCGCTTTTGTAGGCGCCGAAGGCACACGGCGCTTTGCTAAGGCACGAGGCAGCGAAGGCACGCAGCCATTTGATCGTGGTCGACGGGGTCGGGCGCCTTGCTAGGCGGCGAGGCGCCGAAGGCACGCAGCGCTTTGCCAGGCGCCCAAGGACGCAGCGCTGTGCGAGGCGGCGAGGGCACGCAGTGCTTTGCCAGGCGCCGAAGGCACGCAGCGCTGTGCGAGGCGGTGAGGGCACACAGTGCTTTGCTAGGCGGCGAGCGGACGTGCAGCTTTGCTAGGCGGCGAGCGGACGTGGAGCTTTGCTAGGCAGCGAAGGGTGAGGACGCTTTGCTAGGCACTTTGCTAGGCGCCAAAGGCACGCAGCGCTTCCTTCGTTTGCGAGGCAGCGAAGAGATGGAGCGGTTTGCTTGTTGGCCAGGCGGCGAACAGGCGCCGTGCTTTGCTTTCTGCCAGTCAGCGAATGCACGCGGCAGTCTGCTTTTTGGCGAGGCAGTGAACAGATGCAGCGTTTAGTTTGCGAGGCGGCGAAGAGACGCGGCGCTTTGCATGCTGGCGAGGCGGCGAGCAGATCGAGTGCTTTGCTTGCTGGTGAGGCAGCGAAGAGATGCAGCGGTGTGGTTGTTGGCGAGGCAGCGAAGAGACGCAGCAGGCTCCTTGTTTGTGAGACAGCCAACATGCACAGTGGTTAGCTATTGTGCGAGGCAGCGAATGACCGCCGAGCAAATGGCTTTGTGCGTTCGCCGCCTCGCTGCCTAGCAAAGCGTCACGTCCCTTGGGCGCCTAGCAAAGCTGCGCGTGCCGTCGCCGTCAAGCAGAGCGCCGTGTTCCTTGGGCGCCTAGCAAAGAAGTGCCTGCGTTCGGCGCCTCGCGGCATCGCAGCCTAGCAAAGCGCTGCGTGCCTTCGCCGCCTCACACAGCGCGGCGTGCCTTCGGCGCCTAGCAAAGCAGCGCGTGCCTTCGCCGCCTCGCCGCCTAAGAAAGCGCCGCGTGCCTTCTCGCCCTCGCCGCCTAGCAAAGCTGCGCGTGCCGTCGCCGTCAAGCAAAGCGCCGTGTTCCTTGGGCGCCTAGCAAAGAAGTGCCTGCGCTCGGCGCCTCGCCGCATCGCAGCCTAGCAAAGCGCTGCGTGCCTTCGCCGCCTCACACAGCGCGGCGTGCCTTCGGCGCCTAGCAAAGCAGCGCGTGCCGTCGACGCCTCGCCGCCTAAGGAAGCGCTGCGTGCCTTTTCGCCCTCGCCGCCCAACAAAGCGCCCTGTCCCTTCACCGCCTCCCCAATCGCTTCGTCCCTTCGCCGCCTAGCAAAGCGCTGCTTGCCTTCGCCGCCTCACACAGCGCTGCGTCCCTTCGCCGCCTCGCCGCTTAGCAAACGCCGTAGGAGCGCCGAAGGGACACGGCGCTTTTGTAGGCGCCGAAGGCACGCGGCGCTTTGCTAAGGCACGAGGCAGCGAAGGCACGCAGCCATTTGATCGTGGTCGACGGGGTCGGGCGCCTTGCTAGGCGGCGAGGCGCCGAAGGCACGCAGCGCTTTGCCAGGCGCCCAAGGACGCAGCGCTGTGCGAGGCGGCGAGGGCACGCAGTGCTTTGCCAGGCGCCGAAGGCACGCAGCGCTGTGCGAGGCGGTGAGGGCACACAGTGCTTTGCTAGGCGGCGAGCGGACGTGCAGCTTTGCTAGGCAGCGAAGGGTGAGGACGCTTTGCTAGGCGCTTTGCTAGGCGGCGAAGGCACGAAGCGATTTGGGAGGCGGCGAAGGGACACGGCGCTTTGCTAGGCGGCGAGGGCGAGAAGGGACGCAGCGCTTTCTTAGGCGGCGAGGCGGCGAAGGCACGCGCTGCTTTGCTAGGCGCCGAAGGCACGCAGCGCTTCCTTCGTTTGCGAGGCAGCGAAGAGATGGAGCGGTTTGCTTGTTGGCCAGGCGGCGAACAGGCGCCGTGCTTTGCTTTCTGCCAGTCAGCGAATGCACGCGGCAGTCTGCTTTTTGGCGAGGCAGTGAACAGATGCAGCGTTTAGTTTGCGAGGCGGCGAAGAGACGCGGCGCTTTGCATGCTGGCGAGGCGGCGAGCAGATCGAGTGCTTTGCTTGCTGGTGAGGCAGCGAAGAGATGCAGCGGTTTGCTTGTTGGCGAGGCAGCGAAGAGACGCAGCAGGCTCCTTGTTTGTGACACAGCCAACATGCACAGTGGTTAGCTATTGTGCGAGGCAGCGAATGACCGCCGAGCAAATCGCTTTGTGCGTTCGCCGCCTCGCTGCCTAGCAAAGCGTCGCGTCCCTTGGGCGCCTAGCAAAGCTGCGCGTGCCGTCGCCGTCAAGCAGAGCGCCGTGTTCCTTGGGCGCCTAGCAAAGAAGTGCCTGCGCTCGGCGCCTCGCCGCATCGCAGCCTAGCAAAGCGCTGCGTGCCTTCGCCGCCTCACACAGCGCGGCGTGCCTTCGGCGCCTAGCAAAGCAGCGCGTGCCTTCGCCGCCTCGCCGCCTAAGAAAGCGCTGCGTGCCTTTTCGCCCTCGCCGCCCAACAAAGCGCCCTGTCCCTTCACCGCCTCCCCAATCGCTTCGTCCCTTCGCCGCCTAGCAAAGCGCTGCGTGCCTTCGCCGCCTCACACAGCGCGGCGTGCCTTCGGCGCCTAGCAAAGCAGCGCGTGCCTTCGCCGCCTCGCCGCCTAAGAAAGCGCCGCGTCCCTTCTCGCCCTCGCCGCCTAGCAAAGCTGCGCGTGCCCTCGCCCGAAAGCAAAGCGCCGTGTTCCTTGGGCGCCTAGCAAAGAAGTGCCTGCGTTCGGCGCCTCGCCACATCGCAGCCAAGCAAAGCGCTGCGTGCCTTCGGCGCCTGGCAAAGCAGCGCGTGCCTTCGCCGCCTCGCCGCCTAAGAAAGCGCCGTGTGCCTTCACCGCCTTGCCGCCTAGCAAAGCTCCGCGTGCCGTCGCCGCCTAGCAAAGCGCCGTGTTCCTTCGGCGCCTAGCAAAGCAGCGCGTGCCGTCGACGCCTCGCCGCCTAAGAAAGCGCTGCGTGCCTTTTCGCCCTCGCCGCCCAACAAAGCGCCGTGTGCCTTCACCGCCTCCCCAATCGCTTCGTCCCTTCGCCGCCTCGCCGCCTAGCAAAGCGCTGCTTGCCTTCGCCGCCTCACACAGCGCTGCGTCCCTTCGCCGCCTCGCCGCTTAGCAAACGCCGTAGGAGCGCCGAAGGGACACGGCGCTTTTGTAGGCGCCGAAGGCACGCGGCGCTTTGCTAAGGCATGAGGCAGCGAAGGCACGCAGCCATTTGATCGTGGTCGACGGGGTCGGGCGCCTTGCTAGGCGGCGAGGCGCCGAAGGCACGCAGCGCTTTGCCAGGCGCCCAAGGACGCAGCGCTGTGCGAGGCGGCGAGGGCACGCAGCGCTTTGCCGGGCGCCGAAGGCACGCAGCGCTGTGCGAGGCGGTGAGGGCACACAGTGCTTTGCTAGGCGGCGAGCGGACGTGCAGCTTTGCTAGGCAGCGAAGGGTGAGGACGCTTTGCTAGGCGCTTTGCTAGGCGGCGAAGGCACGAAGCGATTTTGGAGGCGGCGAAGGGACACGGCGCTTTGCTAGGCGGCGAGGGCGAGAAGGGACGCAGCGCTTTCTTAGGCGGCGAGGCGGCGAAGGCACGCGCTGCTTTGCTAGGCGCCGAAGGCACGCAGCGCTTCCTTCGTTTGCGAGGCAGCGAAGAGATGGAGCGCTTTGCTTGTTGGCCAGGCGGCGAACAGGCGCCGTGCTTTGCTTTCTGCCAGTCAGCGAATGCACGCGGCAGTCTGCTTTTTGGCGAGGCAGTGAACAGATGCAGCGTTTAGTTTGCGAGGCGGCGAAGAGACGCGGCGCTTTGCATGCTGGCGAGGCGGCGAGCAGATCGAGTGCTTTGCTTGCTGGTGAGGCAGCGAAGAGATGCAGCGGTTTGCTTGTTGGCAAGGCAGCGAAGAGACGCAGCAGGCTCCTTGTTTGTGAGACAGCCAACATGCACAGTGGTTAGCTATTGTGCGAGGCAGCGAATGACCGCCGAGCAAATCGCTTTGTGCGTTCGCCGCCTCGCTGCCTAGCAAAGCGTCACGTCCCTTGGGCGCCTAGCAAAGCTGCGCGTGCCGTCGCCGTCAAGCAGAGCGCCGTGTTCCTTGGGCGCCTAGCAAAGAAGTGCCTGCGTTCGGCGCCTCGCGGCATCGCAGCCTAGCAAAGCGCTGCGTGCCTTCGCCGCCTCACACAGCGCGGCGTGCCTTCGGCGCCTAGCAAAGCAGCGCGTGCCTTCGCCGCCTCGCCGCCTAAGAAAGCGCCGCGTGCCTTCTCGCCCTCGCCGCCTAGCAAAGCTGCGCGTGCCGTCGCCGTCAAGCAAAGCGCCGTGTTCCTTGGGCGCCTAGCAAAGAAGTGCCTGCGCTCGGCGCCTCGCCGCATCGCAGCCTAGCAAAGCGCTGCGTGCCTTCGCCGCCTCACACAGCGCGGCGTGCCTTCGGCGCCTAGCAAAGCAGCGCGTGCCTTCGCCGCCTCGCCGCCTAAGAAAGCGCTGCTTCCCTTTTCGCCCTCGCCGCCCAACAAAGCGCCCTGTCCCTTCACCGCCTCCCCAATCGCTTCGTCCCTTCGCCGCCTAGCAAAGCGCTGCGTGCCTTCGCCGCCTCACACAGCGCGGCGTGCCTTCGGCGCCTAGCAAAGCAGCGCGTGCCTTCGCCGCCTCGCCGCCTAAGAAAGCGCCGCGTCCCTTCTCGCCCTCGCCGCCTAGCAAAGCTGCGCGTGCCCTCGCCCGAAAGCAAAGCGCCGTGTTCCTTGGGCGCCTAGCAAAGAAGTGCCTGCGTTCGGCGCCTCGCCACATCGCAGCCAAGCAAAGCGCTGCGTGCCTTCGGCGCCTGGCAAAGCAGCGCGTGCCTTCGCCGCCTCGCCGCCTAAGAAAGCGCCGTGTGCCTTCACCGCCTTGCCGCCTAGCAAAGCTCCGCGTGCCGTCGCCGCCTAGCAAAGCGCCGTGTTCCTTCGGCGCCTAGCAAAGCAGCGCGTGCCGTCGACGCCTCGCCGCCTAAGAAAGCGCTGCGTGCCTTTTCGCCCTCGCCGCCCAACAAAGCGCCCTGTCCCTTCACCGCCTCCCCAATCGCTTCGTCCCTTCGCCGCCTCGCCGCCTAGCAAAGCGCTGCTTGCCTTCGCCGCCTCACACAGCGCTGCGTCCCTTCGCCGCCTCGCCGCTTAGCAAACGCCGTAGGAGCGCCGAAGGGACACGGCGCTTTTGTAGGCGCCGAAGGCACGCGGCGCTTTGCTAAGGCACGAGGCAGCGAAGGCACGCAGCCATTTGATCGTGGTCGACGGGGTCGGGCGCCTTGCTAGGCGGCGAGGCGCCGAAGGCACGCAGCGCTTTGCCAGGCGCCCAAGGACGCAGCGCTGTGCGAGGCGGCGAGGGCACGCAGCGCTTTGCCGGGCGCCGAAGGCACGCAGCGCTGTGCGAGGCGGTGAGGGCACACAGTGCTTTGCTAGGCGGCGAGCGGACGTGCAGCTTTGCTAGGCAGCGAAGGGTGAGGACGCTTTGCTAGGCGCTTTGCTAGGCGGCGAAGGCACGAAGCGATTTTGGAGGCGGCGAAGGGACACGGCGCTTTGCTAGGCGGCGAGGGCGAGAAGGGATGCAGCGCTTTCTTAGGCGGCGAGGCGGCGAAGGCACGCGCTGCTTTGCTAGGCGCCGAAGGCACGCAGCGCTTCCTTCGTTTGCGAGGCAGCGAAGAGATGGAGCGCTTTGCTTGTTGGCCAGGCGGCGAACAGGCGCCGTGCTTTGCTTTCTGCCAGTCAGCGAATGCACGCGGCAGTCTGCTTTTTGGCGAGGCAGTGAACAGATGCAGCGTTTAGTTTGCGAGGCGGCGAAGAGACGCGGCGCTTTGCATGCTGGCGAGGCGGCGAGCAGATCGAGTGCTTTGCTTGCTGGTGAGGCAGCGAAGAGATGCAGCGGTTTGCTTGTTGGCAAGGCAGCGAAGAGACGCAGCAGGCTCCTTGTTTGTGAGACAGCCAACATGCACAGTGGTTAGCTATTGTGCGAGGCAGCGAATGACCGCCGAGCAAATCGCTTTGTGCGTTCGCCGCCTCGCTGCCTAGCAAAGCGTCACGTCCCTTGGGCGCCTAGCAAAGCTGCGCGTGCCGTCGCCGTCAAGCAGAGCGCCGTGTTCCTTGGGCGCCTAGCAAAGAAGTGCCTGCGTTCGGCGCCTCGCGGCATCGCAGCCTAGCAAAGCGCTGCGTGCCTTCGCCGCCTCACACAGCGCGGCGTGCCTTCGGCGCCTAGCAAAGCAGCGCGTGCCTTCGCCGCCTCGCCGCCTAAGAAAGCGCCGCGTGCCTTCTCGCCCTCGCCGCCTAGCAAAGCTGCGCGTGCCGTCGCCGTCAAGCAAAGCGCCGTGTTCCTTGGGCGCCTAGCAAAGAAGTGCCTGCGCTCGGCGCCTCGCCGCATCGCAGCCTAGCAAAGCGCTGCGTGCCTTCGCCGCCTCACACAGCGCGGCGTGCCTTCGGCGCCTAGCAAAGCAGCGCGTGCCTTCGCCGCCTCGCCGCCTAAGAAAGCGCTGCTTCCCTTTTCGCCCTCGCCGCCCAACAAAGCGCCCTGTCCCTTCACCGCCTCCCCAATCGCTTCGTCCCTTCGCCGCCTAGCAAAGCGCTGCGTGCCTTCGCCGCCTCACACAGCGCGGCGTGCCTTCGGCGCCTAGCAAAGCAGCGCGTGCCTTCGCCGCCTCGCCGCCTAAGAAAGCGCCGCGTCCCTTCTCGCCCTCGCCGCCTAGCAAAGCTGCGCGTGCCCTCGCCCGAAAGCAAAGCGCCGTGTTCCTTGGGCGCCTAGCAAAGAAGTGCCTGCGTTCGGCGCCTCGCCACATCGCAGCCAAGCAAAGCGCTGCGTGCCTTCGGCGCCTGGCAAAGCAGCGCGTGCCTTCGCCGCCTCGCCGCCTAAGAAAGCGCCGTGTGCCTTCACCGCCTTGCCGCCTAGCAAAGCTCCGCGTGCCGTCGCCGCCTAGCAAAGCGCCGTGTTCCTTCGGCGCCTAGCAAAGCAGCGCGTGCCGTCGACGCCTCGCCGCCTAAGAAAGCGCTGCGTGCCTTTTCGCCCTCGCCGCCCAACAAAGCGCCCTGTCCCTTCACCGCCTCCCCAATCGCTTCGTCCCTTCGCCGCCTCGCCGCCTAGCAAAGCGCTGCTTGCCTTCGCCGCCTCACACAGCGCTGCGTCCCTTCGCCGCCTCGCCGCTTAGCAAACGCCGTAGGAGCGCCGAAGGGACACGGCGCTTTTGTAGGCGCCGAAGGCACGCGGCGCTTTGCTAAGGCACGAGGCAGCGAAGGCACGCAGCCATTTGATCGTGGTCGACGGGGTCGGGCGCCTTGCTAGGCGGCGAGGCGCCGAAGGCACGCAGCGCTTTGCCAGGCGCCCAAGGACGCAGCGCTGTGCGAGGCGGCGAGGGCACGCAGCGCTTTGCCGGGCGCCGAAGGCACGCAGCGCTGTGCGAGGCGGTGAGGGCACACAGTGCTTTGCTAGGCGGCGAGCGGACGTGCAGCTTTGCTAGGCAGCGAAGGGTGAGGACGCTTTGCTAGGCGCTTTGCTAGGCGGCGAAGGCACGAAGCGATTTGGGAGGCGGCGAAGGGACACGGCGCTTTGCTAGGCGGCGAGGGCGAGAAGGGACGCAGCGCTTTCTTAGGCGGCGAGGCGGCGAAGGCACGCGCTGCTTTGCTAGGCGCCGAAGGCACGCAGCGCTTCCTTCGTTTGCGAGGCAGCGAAGAGATGGAGCGCTTTGCTTGTTGGCCAGGCGGCGAACAGGCGCCGTGCTTTGCTTTCTGCCAGTCAGCGAATGCACGCGGCAGTCTGCTTTTTGGCGAGGCAGTGAACAGATGCAGCGTTTAGTTTGCGAGGCGGCGAAGAGACGCGGCGCTTTGCATGCTGGCGAGGCGGCGAGCAGATCGAGTGCTTTGCTTGCTGGTGAGGCAGCGAAGAGATGCAGCGGTTTGCTTGTTGGCAAGGCAGCGAAGAGACGCAGCAGGCTCCTTGTTTGTGAGACAGCCAACATGCACAGTGGTTAGCTATTGTGCGAGGCAGCGAATGACCGCCGAGCAAATCGCTTTGTGCGTTCGCCGCCTCGCTGCCTAGCAAAGCGTCGTCTGCCTTGGGCGCCTAGCAAAGCTGCGCGTGCCGTCGCCGTCAAGCAGAGCGCCGTGTTCCTTGGGCGCCTAGCAAAGAAGTGCCTGTGCTCGGCGCCTCGCCGCATCGCAGCCTAGCAAAGCGCTGCGTGCCTTCGCCGCCTGGCAAAGCAGTGCGTGCCTTCGCCACCTCACACAGCGCGGCGTGCCTTCGGCGCCTAGCAAAGCAGCGCGTGCCTTCGCCGCCTCGCCGCCTAAGAAAGCGCCGTGTGCCTTCACCGCCTTGCCGCCTAGCAAAGCTCCGCGTGCCGTCGCCGCCTAGCAAAGCGCCGTGTTCCTTCGGCGCCTAGCAAAGCAGCGCGTGCCGTCGACGCCTCGCCGCCTAAGAAAGCGCTGCGTGCCTTTTCGCCCTCGCCGCCCAACAAAGCGCCCTGTCCCTTCACCGCCTCCCCAATCGCTTCGTCCCTTCGCCGCCTCGCCGCCTAGCAAAGCGCTGCTTGCCTTCGCCGCCTCACACAGCGCGGCGTCCCTTCGCCGCCTCGCCGCTTAGCAAACGCCGTAGGAGCGCCGAAGGGACACGGCGCTTTTGTAGGCGCCGAAGGCACGCGGCGCTTTGCTAAGGCACGAGGCAGCGAAGGCACGCAGCCATTTGATCGTGGTCGACGGGGTCGGGCGCCTTGCTAGGCGGCGAGGCGCCGAAGGCACGCAGCGCTTTGCCAGGCGCCCAAGGACGCAGCGCTGTGCGAGGCGGCGAGGGCACGCAGTGCTTTGCCAGGCGCCGAAGGCACGCAGCGCTTTGCCGGGCGCCGAAGGCACGCAGCGCTGTGCGAGGCGGTGAGGGCACACAGTGCTTTGCGAGGCGGCGAGCGGACGTGCAGCTTTGCTAGGCAGCGAAGGCTGAGGACGCTTTGCTAGGCGCTTTGCTAGGCGGCGAAGGCACGAAGCGATTTTGGAGGCGGCGAAGGGACACGGCGCTTTGCTAGGCGGCGAGGGCGAGAAGGGACGCAGCGCTTTCTTAGGCGGCGAGGCGGCGAAGGCACGCGCTGCTTTGCTAGGCGCCGAAGGCACGCAGCGCTTCCTTCGTTTGCGAGGCAGCGAAGAGATGGAGCGCTTTGCTTGTTGGCCAGGCGGCGAACAGGCGCCGTGCTTTGCTTTCTGCCAGTCAGCGAATGCACGCGGCAGTCTGCTTTTTGGCGAGGCAGTGAACAGATGCAGCGTTTAGTTTGCGAGGCGGCGAAGAGACGCGGCGCTTTGCATGCTGGCGAGGCGGCGAGCAGATCGAGTGCTTTGCTTGCTGGTGAGGCAGCGAAGAGATGCAGCGGTTTGCTTGTTGGCGAGGCAGCGAAGAGACGCAGCAGGCTCCTTGTTTGTGAGACAGCCAACATGCACAGTGGTTAGCTATTGTGCGAGGCAGCGAATGACCGCCGAGCAAATCGCTTTGTGCGTTCGCCGCCTCGCTGCCTAGCAAAGCGTCACGTCCCTTGGGCGCCTAGCAAAGCTGCGCGTGCCGTCGCCGTCAAGCAGAGCGCCGTGTTCCTTGGGCGCCTAGCAAAGAAGTGCCTGCGTTCGGCGCCTCGCCGCATCGCAGCCTAGCAAAGCGCTGCGTGCCTTCGCCGCCTCACACAGCGCGGCGTGCCTTCGGCGCCTAGCAAAGCAGCGCGTGCCTTCGCCGCCT
The DNA here is from genome assembly GCF_036417845.1 of Apteryx mantelli. NCBI lineage: Eukaryota > Metazoa > Chordata > Aves > Apterygiformes > Apterygidae > Apteryx > Apteryx mantelli. The sequence continues at coordinate 26,937,754 of NC_089990.1, forward strand.
CGCCGCCTAAGAAAGCGCCGCGTGCCTTCTCGCCCTCGCCGCCTAGCAAAGCTGCGCGTGCCGTCGCCGTCAAGCAAAGCGCCGTGTTCCTTGGGCGCCTAGCAAAGAAGTGCCTGCGCTCGGCGCCTCGCCGCATCGCAGCCTAGCAAAGCGCTGCGTGCCTTCGCCGCCTCACACAGCGCGGCGTGCCTTCGGCGCCTAGCAAAGCAGCGCGTGCCGTCGACGCCTCGCCGCCTAAGGAAGCGCTGCGTGCCTTTTCGCCCTCGCCGCCCAACAAAGCGCCCTGTCCCTTCACCGCCTCCCCAATCGCTTCGTCCCTTCGCCGCCTAGCAAAGCGCTGCTTGCCTTCGCCGCCTCACACAGCGCTGCGTCCCTTCGCCGCCTCGCCGCTTAGCAAACGCCGTAGGAGCGCCGAAGGGACACGGCGCTTTTGTAGGCGCCGAAGGCACGCGGCGCTTTGCTAAGGCACGAGGCAGCGAAGGCACGCAGCCATTTGATCGTGGTCGACGGGGTCGGGCGCCTTGCTAGGCGGCGAGGCGCCGAAGGCACGCAGCGCTTTGCCAGGCGCCCAAGGACGCAGCGCTGTGCGAGGCGGCGAGGGCACGCAGTGCTTTGCTAGGCGGCGAGCGGACGTGGAGCTTTGCCAGGCAGCCAAGGCTGAGGATGCTTTGCTAGGCGCTTTGCTAGGCGGCGAAGGCACGAAGCGATTTGGGAGGCGGCGAAGGGACACGGCGTTTTGCTAGGCGGCGAGGGCGAGAAGGGACGCAGCGCTTTCTTAGGCGGCGAGGCGGCGAAGGCACGCGCTGCTTTGCTAGGCGCCGAAGGCACGCAGCGCTTCCTTCGTTTGCGAGGCAGCGAAGAGATGGAGCGGTTTGCTTGTTGGCCAGGCGGCGAACAGGCGCCGTGCTTTGCTTTCTGCCAGTCAGCGAATGCACGCGGCAGTCTGCTTTTTGGCGAGGCAGTGAACAGATGCAGCGTTTAGTTTGCGAGGCGGCGAAGAGACGCGGCGCTTTGCATGCTGGCGAGGCGGCGAGCAGATCGAGTGCTTTGCTTGCTGGTGAGGCAGCGAAGAGATGCAGCGGTGTGGTTGTTGGCGAGGCAGCGAAGAGACGCAGCAGGCTCCTTGTTTGTGAGACAGCCAACATGCACAGTGGTTAGCTATTGTGCGAGGCAGCGAATGACCGCCGAGCAAATCGCTTTGTGCGTTCGCCGCCTCGCTGCCTAGCAAAGCGTCACGTCCCTTGGGCGCCTAGCAAAGCTGCGCGTGCCGTCGCCGTCAAGCAGAGCGCCGTGTTCCTTGGGCGCCTAGCAAAGAAGTGCCTGCGTTCGGCGCCTCGCCGCATCGCAGCCTAGCAAAGCGCTGCGTGCCTTCGCCGCCTCACACAGCGCGGCGTGCCTTCGGCGCCTAGCAAAGCAGCGCGTGCCTTCGCCGCCTCGCCGCCTAAGAAAGCGCCGCGTGCCTTCTCGCCCTCGCCGCCTAGCAAAGCTGCGCGTGCCGTCGCCGTCAAGCAAAGCGCCGTGTTCCTTGGGCGCCTAGCAAAGAAGTGCCTGCGCTCGGCGCCTCGCCGCATCGCAGCCTAGCAAAGCGCTGCGTGCCTTCGCCGCCTCACACAGCGCGGCGTGCCTTCGGCGCCTAGCAAAGCAGCGCGTGCCGTCGACGCCTCGCCGCCTAAGGAAGCGCTGCGTGCCTTTTCGCCCTCGCCGCCCAACAAAGCGCCCTGTCCCTTCACCGCCTCCCCAATCGCTTCGTCCCTTCGCCGCCTAGCAAAGCGCTGCTTGCCTTCGCCGCCTCACACAGCGCTGCGTCCCTTCGCCGCCTCGCCGCTTAGCAAACGCCGTAGGAGCGCCGAAGGGACACGGCGCTTTTGTAGGCGCCGAAGGCACGCGGCGCTTTGCTAAGGCACGAGGCAGCGAAGGCACGCAGCCATTTGATCGTGGTCGACGGGGTCGGGCGCCTTGCTAGGCGGCGAGGCGCCGAAGGCACGCAGCGCTTTGCCAGGCGCCCAAGGACGCAGCGCTGTGCGAGGCGGCGAGGGCACGCAGTGCTTTGCTAGGCGGCGAGCGGACGTGGAGCTTTGCCAGGCAGCCAAGGCTGAGGATGCTTTGCTAGGCGCTTTGCTAGGCGGCGAAGGCACGAAGCGATTTGGGAGGCGGCGAAGGGACACGGCGTTTTGCTAGGCGGCGAGGGCGAGAAGGGACGCAGCGCTTTCTTAGGCGGCGAGGCGGCGAAGGCACGCGCTGCTTTGCTAGGCGCCGAAGGCACGCAGCGCTTCCTTCGTTTGCGAGGCAGCGAAGAGATGGAGCGGTTTGCTTGTTGGCCAGGCGGCGAACAGGCGCCGTGCTTTGCTTTCTGCCAGTCAGCGAATGCACGCGGCAGTCTGCTTTTTGGCGAGGCAGTGAACAGATGCAGCGTTTAGTTTGCGAGGCGGCGAAGAGACGCGGCGCTTTGCATGCTGGCGAGGCGGCGAGCAGATCGAGTGCTTTGCTTGCTGGTGAGGCAGCGAAGAGATGCAGCGGTGTGGTTGTTGGCGAGGCAGCGAAGAGACGCAGCAGGCTCCTTGTTTGTGAGACAGCCAACATGCACAGTGGTTAGCTATTGTGCGAGGCAGCGAATGACCGCCGAGCAAATGGCTTTGTGCGTTCGCCGCCTCGCTGCCTAGCAAAGCGTCACGTCCCTTGGGCGCCTAGCAAAGCTGCGCGTGCCGTCGCCGTCAAGCAGAGCGCCGTGTTCCTTGGGCGCCTAGCAAAGAAGTGCCTGCGTTCGGCGCCTCGCCGCATCGCAGCCTAGCAAAGCGCTGCGTGCCTTCGCCGCCTCACACAGCGCGGCGTGCCTTCGGCGCCTAGCAAAGCAGCGCGTGCCTTCGCCGCCTCGCCGCCTAAGAAAGCGCCGCGTGCCTTCTCGCCCTCGCCGCCTAGCAAAGCTGCGCGTGCCGTCGCCGTCAAGCAAAGCGCCGTGTTCCTTGGGCGCCTAGCAAAGAAGTGCCTGCGCTCGGCGCCTCGCCGCATCGCAGCCTAGCAAAGCGCTGCGTGCCTTCGCCGCCTCACACAGCGCGGCGTGCCTTCGGCGCCTAGCAAAGCAGCGCGTGCCTTCGCCGCCTCGCCGCCTAAGAAAGCGCTGCGTGCCTTTTCGCCCTCGCCGCCCAACAAAGCGCCCTGTCCCTTCACCGCCTCCCCAATCGCTTCGTCCCTTCGTCCCTTCCCCGCCTAGCAAAGCGCTGCTCGCCTTCGCCGCCTCACACAGCGCTGCGTCCCTTCGCCGCCTCGCCGCTTAGCAAACGCCGTAGGAGCGCCGAAGGGACACGGCGCTTTTGTAGGCGCCGAAGGCACGCGGCGCTTTGCTAAGGCACGAGGCAGCGAAGGCACGCAGCCATTTGATCGTGGTCGACGGGGTCGGGCGCCTTGCTAGGCGGCGAGGCGCCGAAGGCACGCAGCGCTTTGCCAGGCGCCCAAGGACGCAGCGCTGTGCGAGGCGGCGAGGGCACGCAGTGCTTTGCCAGGCGCCGAAGGCACGCAGCGCTGTGCGAGGCGGTGAGGGCACACAGTGCTTTGCTAGGCGGCGAGCGGACGTGCAGCTTTGCTAGGCAGCGAAGGGTGAGGACGCTTTGCTAGGCGCTTTGCTAGGCGGCGAAGGCACGAAGCGATTTGGGAGGCGGCGAAGGGACACGGCGCTTTGCTAGGCGGCGAGGGCGAGAAGGGACGCAGCGCTTTCTTAGGCGGCGAGGCGGCGAAGGCACGCGCTGCTTTGCTAGGCGCCGAAGGCACGCAGCGCTTCCTTCGTTTGCGAGGCAGCGAAGAGATGGAGCGGTTTGCTTGTTGGCCAGGCGGCGAACAGGCGCCGTGCTTTGCTTTCTGCCAGTCAGCGAATGCACGCGGCAGTCTGCTTTTTGGCGAGGCAGTGAACAGATGCAGCGTTTAGTTTGCGAGGCGGCGAAGAGACGCGGCGCTTTGCATGCTGGCGAGGCGGCGAGCAGATCGAGTGCTTTGCTTGCTGGTGAGGCAGCGAAGAGATGCAGCGGTTTGCTTGTTGGCGAGGCAGCGAAGAGACGCAGCAGGCTCCTTGTTTGTGACACAGCCAACATGCACAGTGGTTAGCTATTGTGCGAGGCAGCGAATGACCGCCGAGCAAATGGCTTTGTGCGTTCGCCGCCTCGCTGCCTAGCAAAGCGTCGCGTCCCTTGGGCGCCTAGCAAAGCTGCGCGTGCCGTCGCCGTCAAGCAGAGCGCCGTGTTCCTTGGGCGCCTAGCAAAGAAGTGCCTGCGCTCGGCGCCTCGCCGCATCGCAGCCTAGCAAAGCGCTGCGTGCCTTCGCCGCCTCACACAGCGCGGCGTGCCTTCGGCGCCTAGCAAAGCAGCGCGTGCCTTCGCCGCCTCGCCGCCTAAGAAAGCGCTGCGTGCCTTTTCGCCCTCGCCGCCCAACAAAGCGCCCTGTCCCTTCACCGCCTCCCCAATCGCTTCGTCCCTTCGCCGCCTAGCAAAGCGCTGCGTGCCTTCGCCGCCTCACACAGCGCGGCGTGCCTTCGGCGCCTAGCAAAGCAGCGCGTGCCTTCGCCGCCTCGCCGCCTAAGAAAGCGCCGCGTCCCTTCTCGCCCTCGCCGCCTAGCAAAGCTGCGCGTGCCCTCGCCCGAAAGCAAAGCGCCGTGTTCCTTGGGCGCCTAGCAAAGAAGTGCCTGCGTTCGGCGCCTCGCCACATCGCAGCCAAGCAAAGCGCTGCGTGCCTTCGGCGCCTGGCAAAGCAGCGCGTGCCTTCGCCGCCTCGCCGCCTAAGAAAGCGCCGTGTGCCTTCACCGCCTTGCCGCCTAGCAAAGCTCCGCGTGCCGTCGCCGCCTAGCAAAGCGCCGTGTTCCTTCGGCGCCTAGCAAAGCAGCGCGTGCCGTCGACGCCTCGCCGCCTAAGAAAGCGCTGCGTGCCTTTTCGCCCTCGCCGCCCAACAAAGCGCCGTGTGCCTTCACCGCCTCCCCAATCGCTTCGTCCCTTCGCCGCCTCGCCGCCTAGCAAAGCGCTGCTTGCCTTCGCCGCCTCACACAGCGCTGCGTCCCTTCGCCGCCTCGCCGCTTAGCAAACGCCGTAGGAGCGCCGAAGGGACACGGCGCTTTTGTAGGCGCCGAAGGCACGCGGCGCTTTGCTAAGGCACGAGGCAGCGAAGGCACGCAGCCATTTGATCGTGGTCGACGGGGTCGGGCGCCTTGCTAGGCGGCGAGGCGCCGAAGGCACGCAGCGCTTTGCCAGGCGCCCAAGGACGCAGCGCTGTGCGAGGCGGCGAGGGCACGCAGCGCTTTGCCGGGCGCCGAAGGCACGCAGCGCTGTGCGAGGCGGTGAGGGCACACAGTGCTTTGCTAGGCGGCGAGCGGACGTGCAGCTTTGCTAGGCAGCGAAGGGTGAGGACGCTTTGCTAGGCGCTTTGCTAGGCGGCGAAGGCACGAAGCGATTTGGGAGGCGGCGAAGGGACACGGCGCTTTGCTAGGCGGCGAGGGCGAGAAGGGACGCAGCGCTTTCTTAGGCGGCCAGGCGGCGAAGGCACGCGCTGCTTTGCTAGGCGCCGAAGGCACGCAGCGCTTCCTTCGTTTGCGAGGCAGCGAAGAGATGGAGCGCTTTGCTTGTTGGCCAGGCGGCGAACAGGCGCCGTGCTTTGCTTTCTGCCAGTCAGCGAATGCACGCGGCAGTCTGCTTTTTGGCGAGGCAGTGAACAGATGCAGCGTTTAGTTTGCGAGGCGGCGAAGAGACGCGGCGCTTTGCATGCTGGCGAGGCGGCGAGCAGATCGAGTGCTTTGCTTGCTGGTGAGGCAGCGAAGAGATGCAGCGGTTTGCTTGTTGGCAAGGCAGCGAAGAGACGCAGCAGGCTCCTTGTTTGTGAGACAGCCAACATGCACAGTGGTTAGCTATTGTGCGAGGCAGCGAATGACCGCCGAGCAAATCGCTTTGTGCGTTCGCCGCCTCGCTGCCTAGCAAAGCGTCGTCTGCCTTGGGCGCCTAGCAAAGCTGCGCGTGCCGTCGCCGTCAAGCAGAGCGCCGTGTTCCTTGGGCGCCTAGCAAAGAAGTGCCTGTGCTCGGCGCCTCGCCGCATCGCAGCCTAGCAAAGCGCTGCGTGCCTTCGCCGCCTGGCAAAGCAGTGCGTGCCTTCGCCACCTCACACAGCGCGGCGTGCCTTCGGCGCCTAGCAAAGCAGCGCGTGCCTTCGCCGCCTCGCCGCCTAAGAAAGCGCCGTGTGCCTTCACCGCCTTGCCGCCTAGCAAAGCTCCGCGTGCCGTCGCCGCCTAGCAAAGCGCCGTGTTCCTTCGGCGCCTAGCAAAGCAGCGCGTGCCGTCGACGCCTCGCCGCCTAAGAAAGCGCTGCGTGCCTTTTCGCCCTCGCCGCCCAACAAAGCGCCCTGTCCCTTCACCGCCTCCCCAATCGCTTCGTCCCTTCGCCGCCTCGCCGCCTAGCAAAGCGCTGCTTGCCTTCGCCGCCTCACACAGCGCGGCGTCCCTTCGCCGCCTCGCCGCTTAGCAAACGCCGTAGGAGCGCCGAAGGGACACGGCGCTTTTGTAGGCGCCGAAGGCACGCGGCGCTTTGCTAAGGCACGAGGCAGCGAAGGCACGCAGCCATTTGATCGTGGTCGACGGGGTCGGGCGCCTTGCTAGGCGGCGAGGCGCCGAAGGCACGCAGCGCTTTGCCAGGCGCCCAAGGACGCAGCGCTGTGCGAGGCGGCGAGGGCACGCAGTGCTTTGCCAGGCGCCGAAGGCACGCAGCGCTTTGCCGGGTGCCGAAGGCACGCAGCGCTGTGCGAGGCGGTGAGGGCACACAGTGCTTTGCGAGGCGGCGAGCGGACGTGCAGCTTTGCTAGGCAGCGAAGGCTGAGGACGCTTTGCTAGGCGCTTTGCTAGGCGGCGAAGGCACGAAGCGATTTGGGAGGCGGCGAAGGGACACGGCGCTTTGCTAGGCGGCGAGGGCGAGAAGGGACGCAGCGCTTTCTTAGGCGGCGAGGCGGCGAAGGCACGCGCTGCTTTGCTAGGCGCCGAAGGCACGCAGCGCTTCCTTCGTTTGCGAGGCAGCGAAGAGATGGAGCGCTTTGCTTGTTGGCCAGGCGGCGAACAGGCGCCGTGCTTTGCTTTCTGCCAGTCAGCGAATGCACGCGGCAGTCTGCTTTTTGGCGAGGCAGTGAACAGATGCAGCGTTTAGTTTGCGAGGCGGCGAAGAGACGCGGCGCTTTGCATGCTGGCGAGGCGGCGAGCAGATCGAGTGCTTTGCTTGCTGGTGAGGCAGCGAAGAGATGCAGCGGTGTGGTTGTTGGCGAGGCAGCGAAGAGACGCAGCAGGCTCCTTGTTTGTGAGACAGCCAACATGCACAGTGGTTAGCTATTGTGCGAGGCAGCGAATGACCGCCGAGCAAATCGCTTTGTGCGTTCGCCGCCTCGCTGCCTAGCAAAGCGTCACGTCCCTTGGGCGCCTAGCAAAGCTGCGCGTGCCGTCGCCGTCAAGCAGAGCGCCGTGTTCCTTGGGCGCCTAGCAAAGAAGTGCCTGCGTTCGGCGCCTCGCCGCATCGCAGCCTAGCAAAGCGCTGCGTGCCTTCGCCGCCTCACACAGCGCGGCGTGCCTTCGGCGCCTAGCAAAGCAGCGCGTGCCTTCGCCGCCTCGCCGCCTAAGAAAGCGCCGCGTGCCTTCTCGCCCTCGCCGCCTAGCAAAGCTGCGCGTGCCGTCGCCGTCAAGCAAAGCGCCGTGTTCCTTGGGCGCCTAGCAAAGAAGTGCCTGCGCTCGGCGCCTCGCCGCATCGCAGCCTAGCAAAGCGCTGCGTGCCTTCGCCGCCTCACACAGCGCGGCGTGCCTTCGGCGCCTAGCAAAGCAGCGCGTGCCGTCGACGCCTCGCCGCCTAAGGAAGCGCTGCGTGCCTTTTCGCCCTCGCCGCCCAACAAAGCGCCCTGTCCCTTCACCGCCTCCCCAATCGCTTCGTCCCTTCGCCGCCTAGCAAAGCGCTGCTTGCCTTCGCCGCCTCACACAGCGCTGCGTCCCTTCGCCGCCTCGCCGCTTAGCAAACGCCGTAGGAGCGCCGAAGGGACACGGCGCTTTTGTAGGCGCCGAAGGCACGCGGCGCTTTGCTAAGGCACGAGGCAGCGAAGGCACGCAGCCATTTGATCGTGGTCGACGGGGTCGGGCGCCTTGCTAGGCGGCGAGGCGCCGAAGGCACGCAGCGCTTTGCCAGGCGCCCAAGGACGCAGCGCTGTGCGAGGCGGCGAGGGCACGCAGTGCTTTGCTAGGCGGCGAGCGGACGTGGAGCTTTGCCAGGCAGCCAAGGCTGAGGATGCTTTGCTAGGCGCTTTGCTAGGCGGCGAAGGCACGAAGCGATTTGGGAGGCGGCGAAGGGACACGGCGTTTTGCTAGGCGGCGAGGGCGAGAAGGGACGCAGCGCTTTCTTAGGCGGCGAGGCGGCGAAGGCACGCGCTGCTTTGCTAGGCGCCGAAGGCACGCAGCGCTTCCTTCGTTTGCGAGGCAGCGAAGAGATGGAGCGGTTTGCTTGTTGGCCAGGCGGCGAACAGGCGCCGTGCTTTGCTTTCTGCCAGTCAGCGAATGCACGCGGCAGTCTGCTTTTTGGCGAGGCAGTGAACAGATGCAGCGTTTAGTTTGCGAGGCGGCGAAGAGACGCGGCGCTTTGCGTGCTGGCGAGGCGGCGAGCAGATCGAGTGCTTTGCTTGCTGGTGAGGCAGCGAAGAGATGCAGCGGTTTGCTTGTTGGCGAGGCAGCGAAGAGACGCAGCAGGCTCCTTGTTTGTGAGACAGCCAACATGCACAGTGGTTAGCTATTGTGCGAGGCAGCGAATGACCGCCGAGCAAATGGCTTTGTGCGTTCGCCGCCTCGCTGCCTAGCAAAGCGTCACGTCCCTTGGGCGCCTAGCAAAGCTGCGCGTGCCGTCGCCGTCAAGCAGAGCGCCGTGTTCCTTGGGCGCCTAGCAAAGAAGTGCCTGCGTTCGGCGCCTCGCCGCATCGCAGCCTAGCAAAGCGCTGCGTGCCTTCGCCGCCTCACACAGCGCGGCGTGCCTTCGGCGCCTAGCAAAGCAGCGCGTGCCTTCGCCGCCTCGCCGCCTAAGAAAGCGCCGCGTGCCTTCTCGCCCTCGCCGCCTAGCAAAGCTGCGCGTGCCGTCGCCGTCAAGCAAAGCGCCGTGTTCCTTGGGCGCCTAGCAAAGAAGTGCCTGCGCTCGGCGCCTCGCCGCATCGCAGCCTAGCAAAGCGCTGCGTGCCTTCGCCGCCTCACACAGCGCGGCGTGCCTTCGGCGCCTAGCAAAGCAGCGCGTGCCTTCGCCGCCTCGCCGCCTAAGAAAGCGCTGCGTGCCTTTTCGCCCTCGCCGCCCAACAAAGCGCCCTGTCCCTTCACCGCCTCCCCAATCGCTTCGTCCCTTCGTCCCTTCCCCGCCTAGCAAAGCGCTGCTCGCCTTCGCCGCCTCACACAGCGCTGCGTCCCTTCGCCGCCTCGCCGCTTAGCAAACGCCGTAGGAGCGCCGAAGGGACACGGCGCTTTTGTAGGCGCCGAAGGCACGCGGCGCTTTGCTAAGGCACGAGGCAGCGAAGGCACGCAGCCATTTGATCGTGGTCGACGGGGTCGGGCGCCTTGCTAGGCGGCGAGGCGCCGAAGGCACGCAGCGCTTTGCCAGGCGCCCAAGGACGCAGCGCTGTGCGAGGCGGCGAGGGCACGCAGTGCTTTGCCAGGCGCCGAAGGCACGCAGCGCTGTGCGAGGCGGTGAGGGCACACAGTGCTTTGCTAGGCGGCGAGCGGACGTGCAGCTTTGCTAGGCAGCGAAGGGTGAGGACGCTTTGCTAGGCGCTTTGCTAGGCGGCGAAGGCACGAAGCGATTTGGGAGGCGGCGAAGGGACACGGCGCTTTGCTAGGCGGCGAGGGCGAGAAGGGACGCAGCGCTTTCTTAGGCGGCGAGGCGGCGAAGGCACGCGCTGCTTTGCTAGGCGCCGAAGGCACGCAGCGCTTCCTTCGTTTGCGAGGCAGCGAAGAGATGGAGCGGTTTGCTTGTTGGCCAGGCGGCGAACAGGCGCCGTGCTTTGCTTTCTGCCAGTCAGCGAATGCACGCGGCAGTCTGCTTTTTGGCGAGGCAGTGAACAGATGCAGCGTTTAGTTTGCGAGGCGGCGAAGAGACGCGGCGCTTTGCATGCTGGCGAGGCGGCGAGCAGATCGAGTGCTTTGCTTGCTGGTGAGGCAGCGAAGAGATGCAGCGGTTTGCTTGTTGGCGAGGCAGCGAAGAGACGCAGCAGGCTCCTTGTTTGTGACACAGCCAACATGCACAGTGGTTAGCTCTTGTGCGAGGCAGCGAATGACCGCCGAGCAAATCGCTTTGTGCGTTCGCCGCCTCGCTGCCTAGCAAAGCGTCGCGTCCCTTGGGCGCCTAGCAAAGCTGCGCGTGCCGTCGCCGTCAAGCAGAGCGCCGTGTTCCTTGGGCGCCTAGCAAAGAAGTGCCTGCGCTCGGCGCCTCGCCGCATCGCAGCCTAGCAAAGCGCTGCGTGCCTTCGCCGCCTCACACAGCGCGGCGTGCCTTCGGCGCCTAGCAAAGCAGCGCGTGCCTTCGCCGCCTCGCCGCCTAAGAAAGCGCTGCGTGCCTTTTCGCCCTCGCCGCCCAACAAAGCGCCCTGTCCCTTCACCGCCTCCCCAATCGCTTCGTCCCTTCGCCGCCTAGCAAAGCGCTGCGTGCCTTCGCCGCCTCACACAGCGCGGCGTGCCTTCGGCGCCTAGCAAAGCAGCGCGTGCCTTCGCCGCCTCGCCGCCTAAGAAAGCGCCGCGTCCCTTCTCGCCCTCGCCGCCTAGCAAAGCTGCGCGTGCCCTCGCCCGAAAGCAAAGCGCCGTGTTCCTTGGGCGCCTAGCAAAGAAGTGCCTGCGTTCGGCGCCTCGCCACATCGCAGCCAAGCAAAGCGCTGCGTGCCTTCGGCGCCTGGCAAAGCAGCGCGTGCCTTCGCCGCCTCGCCGCCTAAGAAAGCGCCGCGTGCCTTCTCGCCCTCGCCGCCTAGCAAAGCTGCGCGTGCCGTCGCCGTCAAGCAAAGCGCCGTGTTCCTTGGGCGCCTAGCAAAGAAGTGCCTGCGCTCGGCGCCTCGCCGCATCGCAGGCTAGCAAAGCGCTGCGTACCTTCGCCGCCTCACACAGCGCTGCGTGCCTTCGGCGCCTAGCAAAGCAGCGCGTGCCTTCGCCGCCTCGCCGCCTAAGAAAGCGCTGCGTGCCTTTTCGCCCTCGCCGCCCAACAAAGCGCCGTGTGCCTTCACCGCCTCCCCAATCGCTTCGTCCCTTCGCCGCCTCGCCGCCTAGCAAAGCGCTGCTTGCCTTCGCCGCCTCACACAGCGCTGCGTCCCTTCGCCGCCTCGCCGCTTAGCAAACGCCGTAGGAGCGCCGAAGGGACACGGCGCTTTTGTAGGCGCCGAAGGCACGCGGCGCTTTGCTAAGGCACGAGGCAGCGAAGGCACGCAGCCATTTGATCGTGGTCGACGGGGTCGGGCGCCTTGCTAGGCGGCGAGGCGCCGAAGGCACGCAGCGCTTTGCCAGGCGCCCAAGGACGCAGCGCTGTGCGAGGCGGCGAGGGCACGCAGCGCTTTGCCGGGCGCCGAAGGCACGCAGCGCTGTGCGAGGCGGTGAGGGCACACAGTGCTTTGCTAGGCGGCGAGCGGACGTGCAGCTTTGCTAGGCAGCGAAGGGTGAGGACGCTTTGCTAGGCGCTTTGCTAGGCGGCGAAGGCACGAAGCGATTTGGGAGGCGGCGAAGGGACACGGCGCTTTGCTAGGCGGCGAGGGCGAGAAGGGACGCAGCGCTTTCTTAGGCGGCCAGGCGGCGAAGGCACGCGCTGCTTTGCTAGGCGCCGAAGGCACGCAGCGCTTCCTTCGTTTGCGAGGCAGCGAAGAGATGGAGCGCTTTGCTTGTTGGCCAGGCGGCGAACAGGCGCCGTGCTTTGCTTTCTGCCAGTCAGCGAATGCACGCGGCAGTCTGCTTTTTGGCGAGGCAGTGAACAGATGCAGCGTTTAGTTTGCGAGGCGGCGAAGAGACGCGGCGCTTTGCATGCTGGCGAGGCGGCGAGCAGATCGAGTGCTTTGCTTGCTGGTGAGGCAGCGAAGAGATGCAGCGGTTTGCTTGTTGGCAAGGCAGCGAAGAGACGCAGCAGGCTCCTTGTTTGTGAGACAGCCAACATGCACAGTGGTTAGCTATTGTGCGAGGCAGCGAATGACCGCCGAGCAAATGGCTTTGTGCGTTCGCCGCCTCGCTGCCTAGCAAAGCGTCACGTCCCTTGGGCGCCTAGCAAAGCTGCGCGTGCCGTCGCCGTCAAGCAGAGCGCCGTGTTCCTTGGGCGCCTAGCAAAGAAGTGCCTGCGTTCGGCGCCTCGCCGCATCGCAGCCTAGCAAAGCGCTGCGTGCCTTCGCCGCCTCACACAGCGCGGCGTGCCTTCGGCGCCTAGCAAAGCAGCGCGTGCCTTCGCCGCCTCGCCGCCTAAGAAAGCGCCGCGTGCCTTCTCGCCCTCGCCGCCTAGCAAAGCTGCGCGTGCCGTCGCCGTCAAGCAAAGCGCCGTGTTCCTTGGGCGCCTAGCAAAGAAGTGCCTGCGCTCGGCGCCTCGCCGCATCGCAGCCTAGCAAAGCGCTGCGTGCCTTCGCCGCCTCACACAGCGCGGCGTGCCTTCGGCGCCTAGCAAAGCAGCGCGTGCCGTCGACGCCTCGCCGCCTAAGGAAGCGCTGCGTGCCTTTTCGCCCTCGCCGCCCAACAAAGCGCCCTGTCCCTTCACCGCCTCCCCAATCGCTTCGTCCCTTCGCCGCCTAGCAAAGCGCTGCTTGCCTTCGCCGCCTCACACAGCGCTGCGTCCCTTCGCCGCCTCGCCGCTTAGCAAACGCCGTAGGAGCGCCGAAGGGACACGGCGCTTTTGTAGGCGCCGAAGGCACGCGGCGCTTTGCTAAGGCACGAGGCAGCGAAGGCACGCAGCCATTTGATCGTGGTCGACGGGGTCGGGCGCCTTGCTAGGCGGCGAGGCGCCGAAGGCACGCAGCGCTTTGCCAGGCGCCCAAGGACGCAGCGCTGTGCGAGGCGGCGAGGGCACGCAGTGCTTTGCCAGGCGCCGAAGGCACGCAGCGCTGTGCGAGGCGGTGAGGGCACGCAGTGCTTTGCCAGGCGCCGAAGGCACGCAGCGCTGTGCGAGGCGGTGAGGGCACACAGTGCTTTGCTAGGCGGCGAGCGGACGTGCAGCTTTGCTAGGCGGCGAGCGGACGTGGAGCTTTGCTAGGCAGCGAAGGGTGAGGACGCTTTGCTAGGCACTTTGCTAGGCGGCGAAGGCACGAAGCGATTTGGGAGGCGGCGAAGGGACACGGCGCTTTGCTAGGCGGCGAGGGCGAGAAGGGACGCAGCGCTTTCTTAGGCGGCCAGGCGGCGAAGGCACGCGCTGCTTTGCTAGGCGCCGAAGGCACGCAGCGCTTCCTTCGTTTGCGAGGCAGCGAAGAGATGGAGCGGTTTGCTTGTTGGCCAGGCGGCGAACAGGCGCCGTGCTTTGCTTTCTGCCAGTCAGCGAATGCACGCGGCAGTCTGCTTTTTGGCGAGGCAGTGAACAGATGCAGCGTTTAGTTTGCGAGGCGGCGAAGAGACGCGGCGCTTTGCATGCTGGCGAGGCGGCGAGCAGATCGAGTGCTTTGCTTGCTGGTGAGGCAGCGAAGAGATGCAGCGGTTTGCTTGTTGGCGAGGCAGCGAAGAGACGCAGCAGGCTCCTTGTTTGTGAGACAGCCAACATGCACAGTGGTTAGCTATTGTGCGAGGCAGCGAATGACCGCCGAGCAAATGGCTTTGTGCGTTCGCCGCCTCGCTGCCTAGCAAAGCGTCACGTCCCTTGGGCGCCTAGCAAAGCTGCGCGTGCCGTCGCCGTCAAGCAGAGCGCCGTGTTCCTTGGGCGCCTAGCAAAGAAGTGCCTGCGTTCGGCGCCTCGCCGCATCGCAGCCTAGCAAAGCGCTGCGTGCCTTCGCCGCCTCACACAGCGCGGCGTGCCTTCGGCGCCTAGCAAAGCAGCGCGTGCCTTCGCCGCCTCGCCGCCTAAGAAAGCGCCGCGTGCCTTCTCGCCCTCGCCGCCTAGCAAAGCTGCGCGTGCCGTCGCCGTCAAGCAAAGCGCCGTGTTCCTTGGGCGCCTAGCAAAGAAGTGCCTGCGCTCGGCGCCTCGCCGCATCGCAGCCTAGCAAAGCGCTGCGTGCCTTCGCCGCCTCACACAGCGCGGCGTGCCTTCGGCGCCTAGCAAAGCAGCGCGTGCCGTCGACGCCTCGCCGCCTAAGGAAGCGCTGCGTGCCTTTTCGCCCTCGCCGCCCAACAAAGCGCCCTGTCCCTTCACCGCCTCCCCAATCGCTTCGTCCCTTCGCCGCCTAGCAAAGCGCTGCTTGCCTTCGCCGCCTCACACAGCGCTGCGTCCCTTCGCCGCCTCGCCGCTTAGCAAACGCCGTAGGAGCGCCGAAGGGACACGGCGCTTTTGTAGGCGCCGAAGGCACGCGGCGCTTTGCTAAGGCACGAGGCAGCGAAGGCACGCAGCCATTTGATCGTGGTCGACGGGGTCGGGCGCCTTGCTAGGCGGCGAGGCGCCGAAGGCACGCAGCGCTTTGCCAGGCGCCCAAGGACGCAGCGCTGTGCGAGGCGGCGAGGGCACGCAGTGCTTTGCCAGGCGCCGAAGGCACGCAGCGCTGTGCGAGGCGGTGAGGGCACACAGTGCTTTGCTAGGCGGCGAGCGGACGTGCAGCTTTGCTAGGCGGCGAGCGGACGTGGAGCTTTGCTAGGCAGCGAAGGGTGAGGACGCTTTGCTAGGCACTTTGCTAGGCGGCGAAGGCACGAAGCGATTTGGGAGGCGGCGAAGGGACACGGCGCTTTGCTAGGCGGCGAGGGCGAGAAGGGACGCAGCGCTTTCTTAGGCGGCCAGGCGGCGAAGGCACGCGCTGCTTTGCTAGGCGCCGAAGGCACGCAGCGCTTCCTTCGTTTGCGAGGCAGCGAAGAGATGGAGCGGTTTGCTTGTTGGCCAGGCGGCGAACAGGCGCCGTGCTTTGCTTTCTGCCAGTCAGCGAATGCACGCGGCAGTCTGCTTTTTGGCGAGGCAGTGAACAGATGCAGCGTTTAGTTTGCGAGGCGGCGAAGAGACGCGGCGCTTTGCATGCTGGCGAGGCGGCGAGCAGATCGAGTGCTTTGCTTGCTGGTGAGGCAGCGAAGAGATGCAGCGGTTTGCTTGTTGGCGAGGCAGCGAAGAGACGCAGCAGGCTCCTTGTTTGTGACACAGCCAACATGCACAGTGCTTGCTCATTGTGCGAGGCAGCGAAGAGATGCAGCACTTTGCTTGTGCAGCAGGTGGCGCAGTGGCATGGCGGATGGCTTTTTCGCCTGGAGGCGAAGCGAGGCAGCACTTTGCTAGTTGGCGAGGCAGCGAAGAGACGCAGCAGGCTCCTTGTTTGTGAGACAGCCAACATGCACAGTGGTTAGCTATTGTGCGAGGCAGCGAATGACCGCCGAGCAAATGGCTTTGTGCGTTCGCCGCCTCGCTGCCTAGCAAAGCGTCGTCTGCCTTGGGCGCCTAGCAAAGCTGCGCGTGCCGTCGACGCCTCGCCGCCTAAGAAAGCGCTGCGTGCCTTTTCGCCCTCGCCGCCCAACAAAGCGCCCTGTCCATTCACCGCCTCCCCAATCGCTTCGTCCCTTCGCCGCCTAGCAAAGCGCTGCTTGCCTTCGCCGCCTCACACAGCGCTGCGTCCCTTCGCCGCCTCGCCGCTTAGCAAACGCCGTAGGAGCGCCGAAGGGACACGGCGCTTTTGTAGGCGCCGAAGGCACGCGGCGCTTTGCTAAGGCACGAGGCAGCGAAGGCACGCAGCCATTTGATCGTGGTCGACGGGGTCGGGCGCCTTGCTAGGCGGCGAGGCGCCGAAGGCACGCAGCGCTTTGCCAGGCGCCCAAGGACGCAGCGCTGTGCGAGGCGGCGAGGGCACGCAGTGCTTTGCTAGGCGGCGAGCGGACGTGCAGCTTTGCTAGGCAGCGAAGGGTGAGGACGCTTTGCTAGGCGCTTTGCTAGGCGGCGAAGGCACGAAGCGATTTGGGAGGCGGCGAAGGGACACGGCGTTTTGCTAGGCGGCGAGGGCGAGAAGGGACGCAGCGCTTTCTTAGGCGGCCAGGCGGCGAAGGCACGCGCTGCTTTGCTAGGCGCCGAAGGCACGCAGCGCTTCCTTCGTTTGCGAGGCAGCGAAGAGATGGAGCGGTTTGCTTGTTGGCCAGGCGGTGAACAGGCGCCGTGCTTTGCTTTCTGCCAGTCAGCGAATGCACGCGGCAGTCTGCTTTTTGGCGAGGCAGTGAACAGATGCAGCGTTTAGTTTGCGAGGCGGCGAAGAGACGCGGCGCTTTGCATGCTGGCGAGGCGGCGAGCAGATCGAGTGCTTTGCTTGCTGGTGAGGCAGCGAAGAGATGCAGCGGTTTGCTTGTTGGCGAGGCAGCGAAGAGACGCAGCAGGCTCCTTGTTTGTGACACAGCCAACATGCACAGTGGTTAGCTCTTGTGCGAGGCAGCGAATGACCGCCGAGCAAATGGCTTTGTGCGTTCGCCGCCTCGCTGCCTAGCAAAGCGTCGTCTGCCTTGGGCGCCTAGCAAAGCTGCGCGTGCCGTCGCCGTCAAGCAGAGCGCCGTGTTCCTTGGGCGCCTAGCAAAGAAGTGCCTGCGTTCGGCGCCTCGCCGCATCGCAGCCTAGCAAAGCGCTGCGTGCCTTCGCCGCCTCACACAGCGCGGCGTGCCTTCGGCGCCTAGCAAAGCAGCGCGTGCCTTCGCCGCCTCGCCGCCTAAGAAAGCGCTGCTTCCCTTTTCGCCCTCGCCGCCCAACAAAGCGCCCTGTCCCTTCACCGCCTCCCCAATCGCTTCGTCCCTTCGCCGCCTCGCCGCCTAGCAAAGCGCTGCTTGCCTTCGCCGCCTCACACAGCGCTGCGTCCCTTCGCCGCCTCGCCGCTTAGCAAACGCCGTAGGAGCGCCGAAGGGACACGGCGCTTTTGTAGGCGCCGAAGGCACGCGGCGCTTTGCTAAGGCACGAGGCAGCGAAGGCACGCAGCCATTTGATCGTGGTCGACGGGGTCGGGCGCCTTGCTAGGCGGCGAGGCGCCGAAGGCACGCAGCGCTTTGCCAGGCGCCCAAGGACGCAGCGCTGTGCGAGGCGGCGAGGGCACGCAGTGCTTTGCTAGGCGGCGAGCGGACGTGCAGCTTTGCTAGGCAGCGAAGGGTGAGGACGCTTTGCTAGGCGCTTTGCTAGGCGGCGAAGGCACGAAGCGATTTGGGAGGCGGCGAAGGGACACGGCGCTTTGCTAGGCGGCGAGGGCGAGAAGGGACGCAGCGCTTTCTTAGGCGGCGAGGCGGCGAAGGCACGCGCTGCTTTGCTAGGCGCCGAAGGCACGCAGCGCTTCCTTCGTTTGCGAGGCAGCGAAGAGATGGAGCGGTTTGCTTGCTGGCCAGGCAGCGAACAGGCGCCGTGCTTTGCTTTCTGCCAGTCAGCGAATACACGCAGCGGTCTGCTTTTCTGCGAGGCAGTGAACAGATGCAGCGTTTAGTTTGCGAGGCGGCGAAGAGACGCGGCGCTTTGCTTCTTGAGAGGGAGCCAAGAGGCGCAGCATTTCCTTAGTTTGCGAGGCATGCAAGAGATGCAGCGGTGTGCTCGTCTGCGAGGCGTCGAAGAGACGCAGCAGCTAGTTAGCTGGCCATGTGGCGAAGAGACGCGCCGCTTTGCTTTTTGCGATGCAGTGAAGAGACGCAGCGGTTTGCTTGTTGGGCAGGCAGCGAAGAGACGCGGCGGTTGGCATGCTGCCGAGGCGGCGAGCAGATCGAGTGCTTTGCTTGCTGGTGAGGCAGCGAAGAGATGCAGCGGTTTGCTTGTTGGCGAGGCAGCGAAGAGATTCAGCAGTCTCCTTGTTTGTGACACAGCCAACATGCCCAGTGCTTGCTCATTGTGCGAGGCAGCGAAGACATGCAGCACTTTGCTTGTGCAGCAGGTGGCGCAGTGGCATGGCGGATGGCTTTTTCGCCTGGAGGCGAAGCGAGGCAGCACTTTGCTAGTTGGCGAGGCAGCGAAGAGACGCAGCAGGCTCCTTGTTTGTGAGACAGCCAACATGCACAGTGGTTAGCTATTGTGCGAGGCAGCGAATGACCGCCGAGCAAATGGCTTTGTGCGTTCGCCGCCTCGCTGCCTAGCAAAGCGTCGTCTGCCTTGGGCGCCTAGCAAAGCTGCGCGTGCCGTCGCCGTCAAGCAGAGCGCCGTGTTCCTTGGGCGCCTAGCAAAGAAGTGCCTGCGTTCGGCGCCTCGCCGCATCGCAGCCTAGCAAAGCGCTGCGTGCCTTCGCCGCCTCACACAGCGCGGCGTGCCTTCGGCGCCTAGCAAAGCAGCGCGTGCCTTCGCCGCCTCGCCGCCTAAGAAAGCGCCGTGTGCCTTCACCGCCTTCCTGCCTAGCAAAGCTCCGCGTGCCGTCGCCGCCAAGCAAAGCGCCGTGTTCCTTCGGCACCTAGCAAAGCAGCGCGTGCCGTCGACGCCTCGCCGCCTAAGAAAGCGCTGCGTGCCTTTTCGCCCTCGCCGCCCAACAAAGCGCCCTGTCCCTTCACCGCCTCCCCAATCGCTTCGTCCCTTCGCCGCCTCGCCGCCTAGCAAAGCGCTGCTTGCCTTCGCCGCCTCACACAGCGCTGCGTCCCTTCGCCGCCTCGCCGCTTAGCAAACGCCGTAGGAGCGCCGAAGGGACACGGCGCTTTTGTAGGCGCCGAAGGCACGCGGCGCTTTGCTAAGGCACGAGGCAGCGAAGGCACGCAGCCATTTGATCGTGGTCGACGGGGTCGGGCGCCTTGCTAGGCGCCGAGGCGCCGAAGGCACGCAGCGCTTTGCCAGGCGCCCAAGGACGCAGCGCTGTGCGAGGCGGCGAGGGCACGCAGTGCTTTGCTAGGCGGCGAGCGGACGTGGAGCTTTGCCAGGCAGCCAAGGCTGAGGACGCTTTGCTAGGCGCTTTGCTAGGCGGCGAAGGCACGAAGCGATTTGGGAGGCGGCGAAGGGACACGGCGTTTTGCTAGGCGGCGAGGGCGAGAAGGGACGCAGCGCTTTCTTAGGCGGCCAGGCGGCGAAGGCACGCGCTGCTTTGCTAGGCGCCGAAGGCACGCAGCGCTTCCTTCGTTTGCGAGGCAGCGAAGAGATGGAGCGGTTTGCTTGTTGGCCAGGCGGCGAACAGGCGCCGTGCTTTGCTTTCTGCCAGTCAGCGAATGCACGCGGCAGTCTGCTTTTTGGCGAGGCAGTGAACAGATGCAGCGTTTAGTTTGCGAGGCGGCGAAGAGAGGCGGCGCTTTGCATGCTGGCGAGGCGGCGAGCAGATCGAGTGCTTTGCTTGCTGGTGAGGCAGCGAAGAGATGCAGCGGTTTGCTTGTTGGCGAGGCAGCGAAGAGACGCAGCAGGCTCCTTGTTTGTGAGACAGCCAACATGCACAGTGGTTAGCTCTTGTGCGAGGCAGCGAATGACCGCCGAGCAAATGGCTTTGTGCGTTCGCCGCCTCGCTGCCTAGCAAAGCGTCGCGTCCCTTGGGCGCCTAGCAAAGCTGCGCGTGCCGTCGCCGTCAAGCAGAGCGCCGTGTTCCTTGGGCGCCTAGCAAAGAAGTGCCTGCGTTCGGCGCCTCGCCGCATCGCAGCCTAGCAAAGCGCTGCGTGCCTTCGCCGCCTCACACAGCGCGGCGTGCCTTCGGCGCCTAGCAAAGCAGCGCGTGCCTTCGCCGCCTCGCCGCCTAAGAAAGCGCCGCGTCCCTTCTCGCCCTCGCCGCCTAGCAAAGCTCCGCGTGCCGTCGCCGTCAAGCAAAGCGCCGTGTTCCTTGGGCGCCTAGCAAAGAAGTGCCTGCGCTCGGCGCCTCGCCGCATCGCAGCCTAGCAAAGCGCTGCGTGCCTTCGGCGCCTAGCAAAGCAGTGCGTGCCTTCGCCGCCTCACACAGCGCTGCGTCCCTTCGCCGCCTCGCCGCTTAGCAAACGCCGTAGGAGCGCCGAAGGGACACGGCGCTTTTGTAGGCGCCGAAGGCACGCGGCGCTTTGCTAAGGCACGAGGCAGCGAAGGCACGCAGCCATTTGATCGTGGTCGACGGGGTCGGGCGCCTTGCTAGGCGGCGAGGCGCCGAAGGCACGCAGCGCTTTGCCAGGCGCCCAAGGACGCAGCGCTGTGCGAGGCGGCGAGGGCACGCAGTGCTTTGCCAGGCGCCGAAGGCACGCAGCGCTGTGCGAGGCGGTGAGGGCACACAGTGCTTTGCTAGGCGGCGAGCGGACGTGCAGCTTTGCTAGGCGGCGAGCGGACGTGGAGCTTTGCTAGGCAGCGAAGGGTGAGGACGCTTTGCTAGGCACTTTGCTAGGCGGCGAAGGCACGAAGCGATTTGGGAGGCGGCGAAGGGACACGGCGCTTTGCTAGGCGGCGAGGGCGAGAAGGGACGCAGCGCTTTCTTAGGCGGCCAGGCGGCGAAGGCACGCGCTGCTTTGCTAGGCGCCGAAGGCACGCAGCGCTTCCTTCGTTTGCGAGGCAGCGAAGAGATGGAGCGGTTTGCTTGTTGGCCAGGCGGCGAACAGGCGCCGTGCTTTGCTTTCTGCCAGTCAGCGAATGCACGCGGCAGTCTGCTTTTTGGCGAGGCAGTGAACAGATGCAGCGTTTAGTTTGCGAGGCGGCGAAGAGACGCGGCGCTTTGCATGCTGGCGAGGCGGCGAGCAGATCGAGTGCTTTGCTTGCTGGTGAGGCAGCGAAGAGATGCAGCGGTTTGCTTGTTGGCAAGGCAGCGAAGAGACGCAGCAGGCTCCTTGTTTGTGACACAGCCAACATGCCCAGTGCTTGCTCCTTGTGCGAGGCAGCGAAGACATGCAGCACTTTGCTTGTGCAGCAGGTGGCGCAGTGGCATGGCGGATGGCTTTTTCGCCTGGAGGCGAAGCGAGGCAGCACTTTGCTAGTTGGCGAGGCAGCGAAGAGACGCAGCAGGCTCCTTGTTTGTGAGACAGCCAACATGCACAGTGGTTAGCTATTGTGCGAGGCAGCGAATGACCGCCGAGCAAATCGCTTTGTGCGTTCGCCGCCTCGCTGCCTAGCAAAGCGTCGTCTGCCTTGGGCGCCTAGCAAAGCTGCGCGTGCCGTCGCCGTCAAGCAAAGCGCCGTGTTCCTTGGGCGCCTAGCAAAGAAGTGCCTGCGCTCGGCGCCTCGCCGCATCGCAGCCTAGCAAAGCGCTGCGTGCCTTCGGCGGCTGGCAAAGCAGTGCGTGCCTTCGCCGCCTCACACAGCGCGGCGTGCCTTCGGCGCCTAGCAAAGCAGCGCGTGCCTTCGCCGCCTCGCCGCCTAAGAAAGCGCCGTGTGCCTTCACCGCCTTGCCGCCTAGCAGAGCTCCGCGTGCCGTCGCCGCCTAGCAAAGCGCCGTGTTCCTTGGGCGCCTAGCAAAGCAGCGCGTGCCGTCGACGCCTCGCCGCCTAAGAAAGCGCTGCGTGCCTTTTCGCCCTCGCCGCCCAACAAAGCGCCCTGTCCCTTCACCGCCTCCCCAATCGCTTCGTCCCTTCGCCGCCTCGCCGCCTAGCAAAGCGCTGCTTGCCTTCGCCGCCTCACACAGCGCTGCGTCCCTTCGCCGCCTCGCCGCTTAGCAAACGCCGTAGGAGCGCCGAAGGGACACGGCGCTTTTGTAGGCGCCGAAGGCACGCGGCGCTTTGCTAAGGCACGAGGCAGCGAAGGCACGCAGCCATTTGATCGTGGTCGACGGGGTCGGGCGCCTTGCTAGGCGGCGAGGCGCCGAAGGCACGCAGCGCTTTGCCAGGCGCCCAAGGACGCAGCGCTGTGCGAGGCGGCGAGGGCACGCAGTGCTTTGCCAGGCGCCGAAGGCACGCAGCGCTGTGCGAGGCGGTGAGGGCACACAGTGCTTTGCTAGGCGGCGAGCGGACGTGCAGCTTTGCTAGGCGGCGAGCGGACGTGGAGCTTTGCTAGGCAGCGAAGGGTGAGGACGCTTTGCTAGGCACTTTGCTAGGCGGCGAAGGCACGAAGCGATTTGGGAGGCGGCGAAGGGACACGGCGCTTTGCTAGGCGGCGAGGGCGAGAAGGGACGCAGCGCTTTCTTAGGCGGCCAGGCGGCGAAGGCACGCGCTGCTTTGCTAGGCGCCGAAGGCACGCAGCGCTTCCTTCGTTTGCGAGGCAGCGAAGAGATGGAGCGGTTTGCTTGTTGGCCAGGCGGCGAACAGGCGCCGTGCTTTGCTTTCTGCCAGTCAGCGAATGCACGCGGCAGTCTGCTTTTTGGCGAGGCAGTGAACAGATGCAGCGTTTAGTTTGCGAGGCGGCGAAGAGACGCGGCGCTTTGCATGCTGGCGAGGCGGCGAGCAGATCGAGTGCTTTGCTTGCTGGTGAGGCAGCGAAGAGATGCAGCGGTTTGCTTGTTGGCGAGGCAGCGAAGAGACGCAGCAGGCTCCTTGTTTGTGAGACAGCCAACATGCACAGTGGTTAGCTCTTGTGCGAGGCAGCGAATGACCGCCGAGCAAATGGCTTTGTGCGTTCGCCGCCTCGCTGCCTAGCAAAGCGTCGCGTCCCTTGGGCGCCTAGCAAAGCTGCGCGTGCCGTCGCCGTCAAGCAGAGCGCCGTGTTCCTTGGGCGCCTAGCAAAGAAGTGCCTGCGTTCGGCGCCTCGCGGCATCGCAGCCTAGCAAAGCGCTGCGTGCCTTCGCCGCCTCACACAGCGCGGCGTGCCTTCGGCGCCTAGCAAAGCAGCGCGTGCCTTCGCCGCCTCGCCGCCTAAGAAAGCGCCGCGTCCCTTCTCGCCCTCGCCGCCTAGCAAAGCTCCGCGTGCCGTCGCCGTCAAGCAAAGCGCCGTGTTCCTTGGGCGCCTAGCAAAGAAGTGCCTGCGCTCGGCGCCTCGCCGCATCGCAGCCTAGCAAAGCGCTGCGTGCCTTCGGCGCCTGGCAAAGCAGTGCGTGCCTTCGCCGCCTCACACAGCGCGGCGTCCCTTCGCCGCCTCGCCGCTTAGCAAACGCCGTAGGAGCGCCGAAGGGACACGGCGCTTTTGTAGGCGCCGAAGGCACGCGGCGCTTTGCTAAGGCACGAGGCAGCGAAGGCACGCAGCCATTTGATCGTGGTCGACGGGGTCGGGCGCCTTGCTAGGCGGCGAGGCGCCGAAGGCACGCAGCGCTTTGCCAGGCGCCCAAGGACGCAGCGCTGTGCGAGGCGGCGAGGGCACGCAGTGCTTTGCCAGGCGCCGAAGGCACGCAGCGCTGTGCGAGGCGGTGAGGGCACACAGTGCTTTGCTAGGCGGCGAGCGGACGTGCAGCTTTGCTAGGCGGCGAGCGGACGTGGAGCTTTGCTAGGCAGCGAAGGGTGAGGACGCTTTGCTAGGCACTTTGCTAGGCGGCGAAGGCACGAAGCGATTTGGGAGGCGGCGAAGGGACACGGCGCTTTGCTAGGCGGCGAGGGCGAGAAGGGACGCAGCGCTTTCTTAGGCGGCCAGGCGGCGAAGGCACGCGCTGCTTTGCTAGGCGCCGAAGGCACGCAGCGCTTCCTTCGTTTGCGAGGCAGCGAAGAGATGGAGCGGTTTGCTTGTTGGCCAGGCGGCGAACAGGCGCCGTGCTTTGCTTTCTGCCAGTCAGCGAATGCACGCGGCAGTCTGCTTTTTGGCGAGGCAGTGAACAGATGCAGCGTTTAGTTTGCGAGGCGGCGAAGAGACGCGGCGCTTTGCATGGTGGCGAGGCGGCGAGCAGATCGAGTGCTTTGCTTGCTGGTGAGGCAGCGAAGAGATGCAGCGGTTTGCTTGTTGGCGAGGCAGCGAAGAGACGCAGCAGGCTCCTTGTTTGTGACACAGCCAACATGCCCAGTGCTTGCTCCTTGTGCGAGGCAGCGAAGACATGCAGCACTTTGCTTGTGCAGCAGGTGGCGCAGTGGCATGGCGGATGGCTTTTTCGCCTGGAGGCGAAGCGAGGCAGCACTTTGCTAGTTGGCGAGGCAGCGAAGAGACGCAGCAGGCTCCTTGTTTGTGAGACAGCCAACATGCACAGTGGTTAGCTATTGTGCGAGGCAGCGAATGACCGCCGAGCAAATGGCTTTGTGCGTTCGCCGCCTCGCTGCCTAGCAAAGCGTCGTCCGCCTTGGGCGCCTAGCAAAGCTGCGCGTGCCGTCGCCGTCAAGCAAAGCGCCGTGTTCCTTGGGCGCCTAGCAAAGAAGTGCCTGCGTTCGGCGCCTCGCCGCATCGCAGCCTAGCAAAGCGCTGCGTGCCTTCGCCGCCTCACACAGCGCTGCGTGCCTTCGGCGCCTAGCAAAGCAGCGCGTGCCTTCGCCGCCTCGCCGCCTAAGAAAGCGCTGCGTGCCTTTTCGCCCTCGCCGCCCAACAAAGCGCCCTGTCCCTTCACCGCCTCCCCAATCGCTTCGTCCCTTCGCCGCCTCGCCGCCTAGCAAAGCGCTGCTTGCCTTCGCCGCCTCACACAGCGCTGCGTCCCTTCGCCGCCTCGCCGCTTAGCAAACGCCGTAGGAGCGCCGAAGGGACACGGCGCTTTTGTAGGCGCCGAAGGCACGCGGCGCTTTGCTAAGGCACGAGGCAGCGAAGGCACGCAGCCATTTGATCGTGGTCGACGGGGTCGGGCGCCTTGCTAGGCGGCGAGGCGCCGAAGGCACGCAGCGCTTTGCCAGGCGCCCAAGGACGCAGCGCTGTGCGAGGCGGCGAGGGCACGCAGTGCTTTGCCAGGCGCCGAAGGCACGCAGCGCTGTTCGAGGCGGTGAGGGCACACAGTGCTTTGCTAGGCGGCGAGCGGACGTGCAGCTTTGCTAGGCGGCGAGCGGACGTGGAGCTTTGCTAGGCAGCGAAGGCTGAGGACGCTTTGCTAGGCGCTTTGCTAGGCGGCGAAGGCACGAAGCGATTTGGGAGGCGGCGAAGGGACACGGCGTTTTGCTAGGCGGCGAGGGCGAGAAGGGACGCAGCGCTTTCTTAGGCGGCCAGGCGGCGAAGGCACGCGCTGCTTTGCTAGGCGCCGAAGGCACGCAGCGCTTCCTTCGTTTGCGAGGCAGCGAAGAGATGGAGCGGTTTGCTTGTTGGCCAGGCGGCGAACAGGCGCCGTGCTTTGCTTTCTGCCAGTCAGCGAATGCACGCGGCAGTCTGCTTTTTGGCGAGGCAGTGAACAGATGCAGCGTTTAGTTTGCGAGGCGGCGAAGAGACGCGGCGCTTTGCATGCTGGCGAGGCGGCGAGCAGATCGAGTGCTTTGCTTGCTGGTGAGGCAGCGAAGAGATGCAGCGGTGTGGTTGTTGGCGAGGCAGCGAAGAGACGCAGCAGGCTCCTTGTTTGTGAGACAGCCAACATGCACAGTGGTTAGCTATTGTGCGAGGCAGCGAATGACCGCCGAGCAAATGGCTTTGTGCGTTCGCCGCCTCGCTGCCTAGCAAAGCGTCGTCTCCCTTGGGCGCCTACCAAAGCTCCGCGTGCCGTCGCCGTCAAGCAAAGCGCCGTGTCCCTTCGCCACCTCGCCGCCCAGCAAAGCTCCGCGTGCCGTCGCCGCCAAGCAAAGCGCCGTGTTCCTTCGGCACCTAGCAAAGAAGTGCCTGCGCTCGGCGCCTCGCCGCATCGCAGCCTAGCAAAGCGCCGTGTCCCTTCGCCGCCTCGCCGCCCAGCAAAGCTCCGCGTGCCGTCGCCGCCTAGCAAAGCGCCGTGTTCCTTCGGCACCTAGCAAAGCAGCGCGTGCCGTCGACGCCTCGCCGCCTAAGAAAGCGCTGCGTGCCTTTTCGCCCTCGCCGCCCAACAAAGCGCCCTGTCCCTTCACCGCCTCCCCAATCGCTTCGTCCCTTCGCCGCCTCGCCGCCTAGCAAAGCGCTGCTTGCCTTCGCCGCCTCACACAGCGCTGCGTCCCTTCGCCGCCTCGCCGCTTAGCAAACGCCGTAGGAGCGCCGAAGGGACACGGCGCTTTTGTAGGCGCCGAAGGCACGCGGCGCTTTGCTAAGGCACGAGGCAGCGAAGGCACGCAGCCATTTGATCGTGGTCGACGGGGTCGGGCGCCTTGCTAGGCGGCGAGGCGCCGAAGGCACGCAGCGCTTTGCCAGGCGCCCAAGGACGCAGCGCTGTGCGAGGCGGCGAGGGCACGCAGTGCTTTGCCAGGCGCCGAAGGCACGCAGCGCTGTGCGAGGCGGTGAGGGCACACAGTGCTTTGCTAGGCGGCGAGCGGACGTGCAGCTTTGCTAGGCAGCGAAGGGTGAGGACGCTTTGCTAGGCGCTTTGCTAGGCGGCGAAGGCACGAAGCGATTTGGGAGGCGGCGAAGGGACACGGCGCTTTGCTAGGCGGCGAGGGCGAGAAGGGACGCAGCGCTTTCTTAGGCGGCGAGGCGGCGAAGGCACGCGCTGCTTTGCTAGGCGCCGAAGGCACGCAGCGCTTCCTTCGTTTGCGAGGCAGCGAAGAGATGGAGCGCTTTGCTTCTTGGCCAGGCGGCGAACAGGCGCCGTGCTTTGCTTTCTGCCAGTCAGCGAATGCACGCGGCAGTCTGCTTTTTGGCGAGGCAGTGAACAGATGCAGCGTTTAGTTTGCGAGGCGGCGAAGAGACGCGGCGGTTTGCTTGTTGGCGAGGCAGCGAAGAGACGCAGCAGGCTCCTTGTTTGTGAGACAGCCAACATGCCCAGTGCTTGCTCCTTGTGCGAGGCAGCGAAGAGATGCAGCACTTTGCTTGTGCAGCAGGTGGCGCAGTGGCATGGCGGATGGCTTTTTCGCCTGGAGGCGAAGCGAGGCAGCACTTTGCTAGTTGGCGAGGCAGCGAAGAGACGCAGCAGTCTGCTTGTTTGTGAGACAGCCAACATGCACAGTGGTTAGCTATTGGGCGAGGCAGCGAATGACCGCCGAGCAAATGGCTTTGTGCGTTCGCCGCCTCGCTGCCTAGCAAAGCGTCGTCCGCCTTGGGCGCCTAGCAAAGCTGCGCGTGCCGTCGCCGTCAAGCAAAGCGCCGTGTTCCTTGGGCGCCTAGCAAAGAAGTGCCTGCGTTGGGCGCCTCGCCGCATCGCAGCCTAGCAAAGCGCTGCGTGCCTTCGGCCGCTGGCAAAGCAGTGCGTGCCTTCGCTGCCTCACACAGCGCGGCGTGCCTTCGGCGCCTCGCCGCCTAAGAAAGCGCTGCGTGCCTTCTCGCCCTCGCCGCCCAACAAAGCGCCCTGTCCCTTCACCGCCTCCCCAATCGCTTCGTGCCTTCGGCGCCTAGCAAAGCGCTGCTTGCCTTCGCCGCCTCACACACCGCTGCGTCCCTTCGCCGCCTCGCCGCTTAGCAAACGCCGTAGTAGCGCCGAAGGCACACGGCGCTTTTGTAGGCGCCGAAGGCACGTGGCGCCTTGCTAAGCACCGAGGCAGCGAAGGCACGCAGCCATTTGATCGTGGTCGACGGGCTCGGGCGCCTTGCTAGGCGGCGAGGCGCCGAAGGCACGCAGCGCTTTGCCAGGCGCCCAAGGACGCAGCGCTGTGCGAGGCGGCAAGGGCACGCAGTGCTTTGCTAGGCGGCGAGCGGACGTGCAGCTTTGCTAGGCAGCCAAGGCTGAGGACGCTTTGCTAGGAGGCTAGGCGGTGAAGGCACGAAGCGATTTGGGAGGCGCCGAAGGCACACGGCGCTTCCTTCGTTTGCGAGGCAGCGAAGAGATGCAGCAGTCTCCTTGTTTGTGAGACAGCCAACATGCCCAGTGCTTGCTCCTTGTGCGAGGCAGCGAAGAGATGCAGCACTTTGCTTGTGCACCAGGTGGCGCAGTGGCATCGCGGATGGCTTTTTCTCCTGGAGGCGAAGCGAGGCAGCGCTTTGCTAGTTGGCGAGGCAGCGAAGAGATGCAGCAGGCTGCTTGTTGGTGAGACAGCCAACATGCACAGTGGTTAGCTATTGTGCGAGGCAGCGAATGACCGCCGAGCAAATCGCTTTGTGCGTTCGCCGCCTCGCTGCCTAGCAAAGCGTCGTCTGCCTTGGGCGCCTAGCAAAGCTGCGCGTGCCGTCGCCGTCAAGCAAAGCGCCGTGTTCCTTGGGCGCCTAGCAAAGAAGTGCCTGCCTTCGGCGCCTCGCCGCATCGCAGCCTAGCAAAGCGCTGCGTGCCTTCGGCGCCTAGCAAAGCAGCGCGTGCCGTCGACGCCTCGCCGCCTAAGAAAGCGCTGCGTGCCTTTTCGCCCTCGCCGCCCAACAAAGCGCCCTGTCCCTTCACCGCCTCCCCAATCGCTTCGTCCCTTCGCCGCCTAGCAAAGCGCTGCTCGCCTTCGCCGCCTCACGCAGCGCTGCGTCCCTTCGCCGCCTCGCCGCTTAGCAAACGCCGTAGGAGCGCCGAAGGGACACGGCGCTTTTGTAGGCGCCGAAGGCACGCGGCGCTTTGCTAAGGCACGAGGCAGCGAAGGCACGCAGCCATTTGATCGTGGTCGACGGGGTCGGGCGCCTTGCTAGGCGGCGAGGCGCCGAAGGCACGCAGCGCTTTGCCAGGCGCCCAAGGACGCAGCGCTGTGCGAGGCGGCGAGGGCACGCAGTGCTTTGCTAGGCGGCGAGCGGACGTGGAGCTTTGCCAGGCAGCCAAGGCTGAGGATGCTTTGCTAGGCGCTTTGCTAGGCGGCGAAGGCACGAAGCGATTTGGGAGGCGGCGAAGGGACACGGCGTTTTGCTAGGCGGCGAGGGCGAGAAGGGACGCAGCGCTTTCTTAGGCGGCGAGGCGGCGAAGGCACGCGCTGCTTTGCTAGGCGCCGAAGGCACGCAGCGCTTCCTTCGTTTGCGAGGCAGCGAAGAGATGGAGCGGTTTGCTTGTTGGCCAGGCGGCGAACAGGCGCCGTGCTTTGCTTTCTGCCAGTCAGCGAATGCACGCGGCAGTCTGCTTTTTGGCGAGGCAGTGAACAGATGCAGCGTTTAGTTTGCGAGGCGGCGAAGAGACGCGGCGCTTTGCATGCTGGCGAGGCGGCGAGCAGATCGAGTGCTTTGCTTGCTGGTGAGGCAGCGAAGAGATGCAGCGGTGTGGTTGTTGGCGAGGCAGCGAAGAGACGCAGCAGGCTCCTTGTTTGTGAGACAGCCAACATGCACAGTGGTTAGCTATTGTGCGAGGCAGCGAATGACCGCCGAGCAAATCGCTTTGTGCGTTCGCCGCCTCGCTGCCTAGCAAAGCGTCGCGTCCCTTGGGCGCCTAGCAAAGCTGCGCGTGCCGTCGCCGTCAAGCAGAGCGCCGTGTTCCTTGGGCGCCTAGCAAAGAAGTGCCTGCGCTCGGCGCCTCGCCGCATCGCAGCCTAGCAAAGCGCTGCGTGCCTTCGCCGCCTCACACAGCGCTGCGTGCCTTCGGCGCCTAGCAAAGCAGCGCGTGCCTTCGCCGCCTCGCCGCCTAAGAAAGCGCTGCGTGCCTTTTCGCCCTCGCCGCCCAACAAAGCGCCCTGTCCCTTCACCGCCTCCCCAATCGCTTCGTCCCTTCGCCGCCTCGCCGCCTAGCAAAGCGCTGCTCGCCTTCGCCGCCTCACACACCGCTGCGTCCCTTCGCCGCCTCGCCGCTTAGCAAACGCCGTAGGAGCGCCGAAGGGACACGGCGCTTTTGTAGGCGCCGAAGGCACGCGGCGCTTTGCTAAGGCACGAGGCAGCGAAGGCACGCAGCCATTTGATCGTGGTCGACGGGGTCGGGCGCCTTGCTAGGCGGCGAGGCGCCGAAGGCACGCAGCGCTTTGCCAGGCGCCCAAGGACGCAGCGCTGTGCGAGGCGGCGAGGGCACACAGTGCTTTGCTAGGCGGCGAGCGGACGTGCAGCTTTGCTAGGCAGCGAAGGCTGAGGACGCTTTGCTAGGCGCTTTGCTAGGCGGCGAAGGCACGAAGCGATTTGGGAGGCGGCGAAGGGACACGGCGTTTTGCTAGGCGGCGAGGGCGAGAAGGGACGCGGCGCTTTCTTAGGCGGCGAGGCGGCGAAGGCACGCGCTGCTTTGCTAGGCGCCGAAGGCACGCAGCGCTTCCTTCGTTTGCGAGGCAGCGAAGAGATGGAGCGCTTTGCTTCTTGGCCAGGCGGCGAACAGGCGCCGTGCTTTGCTTTCTGCCAGTCAGCGAATGCACGCGGCAGTCTGCTTTTTGGCGAGGCAGTGAACAGATGCAGCGTTTAGTTTGCGAGGCGGCGAAGAGACGCGGCGGTTTGCTTGTTGGCGAGGCAGCGAAGAGACGCAGCAGGCTCCTTGTTTGTGAGACAGCCAACATGCCCAGTGCTTGCTCCTTGTGCGAGGCAGCGAAGAGATGCAGCACTTTGCTTGTGCAGCAGGTGGCGCAGTGGCATCGCGGATGGCTTTTTCGCCTGGAGGCGAAGCGAGGCAGCACTTTGCTAGTTGGCGAGGCAGCGAAGAGACGCAGCAGTCTGCTTGTTTGTGAGACAGCCAACATGCACAGTGGTTAGCTATTGGGCGAGGCAGCGAATGACCGCCGAGCAAATGGCTTTGTGCGTTCGCCGCCTCGCTGCCTAGCAAAGCGTCGTCCGCCTTGGGCGCCTAGCAAAGCTGCGCGTGCCGTCGCCGTCAAGCAAAGCGCCGTGTTCCTTGGGCGCCTAGCAAAGAAGTGCCTGCGTTGGGCGCCTCGCCGCATCGCAGCCTAGCAAAGCGCTGCGTGCCTTCGGCCGCTGGCAAAGCAGTGCGTGCCTTCGCTGCCTCACACAGCGCGGCGTGCCTTCGGCGCCTCGCCGCCTAAGAAAGCGCTGCGTGCCTTCTCGCCCTCGCCGCCCAACAAAGCGCCCTGTCCCTTCACCGCCTCCCCAATCGCTTCGTGCCTTCGGCGCCTAGCAAAGCGCTGCTTGCCTTCGCCGCCTCACACACCGCTGCGTCCCTTCGCCGCCTCGCCGCTTAGCAAACGCCGTAGTAGCGCCGAAGGCACACGGCGCTTTTGTAGGCGCCGAAGGCACGTGGCGCCTTGCTAAGCACCGAGGCAGCGAAGGCACGCAGCCATTTGATCGTGGTCGACGGGCTCGGGCGCCTTGCTAGGCGGCGAGGCGCCGAAGGCACGCAGCGCTTTGCCAGGCGCCCAAGGACGCAGCGCTGTGCGAGGCGGCAAGGGCACGCAGTGCTTTGCTAGGCGGCGAGCGGACGTGCAGCTTTGCTAGGCAGCCAAGGCTGAGGACGCTTTGCTAGGAGGCTAGGCGGTGAAGGCACGAAGCGATTTGGGAGGCGCCGAAGGCACACGGCGCTTCCTTCGTTTGCGAGGCAGCGAAGAGATGCAGCAGTCTCCTTGTTTGTGAGACAGCCAACATGCCCAGTGCTTGCTCCTTGTGCGAGGCAGCGAAGAGATGCAGCACTTTGCTTGTGCACCAGGTGGCGCAGTGGCATCGCGGATGGCTTTTTCTCCTGGAGGCGAAGCGAGGCAGCGCTTTGCTAGTTGGCGAGGCAGCGAAGAGATGCAGCAGGCTGCTTGTTGGTGAGACAGCCAACATGCACAGTGGTTAGCTATTGTGCGAGGCAGCGAATGACCGCCGAGCAAATCGCTTTGTGCGTTCGCCGCCTCGCTGCCTAGCAAAGCGTCGTCTGCCTTGGGCGCCTAGCAAAGCTGCGCGTGCCGTCGCCGTCAAGCAAAGCGCCGTGTTCCTTGGGCGCCTAGCAAAGAAGTGCCTGCCTTCGGCGCCTCGCCGCATCGCAGCCTAGCAAAGCGCTGCGTGCCTTCGGCGGCTGGCAAAGCAGTGCGTGCCTTCGCCGCCTAAGAAAGCGCTGCGTGCCTTCTCGCCCTCGCCGCCTAGCAAAGCTCCGCGTGCCGTCGCCGCCTAGCAAAGCGCCGTGTTCCTTCGGCGCCTGGCAAAGCAGTGCGTGCCTTCGCCGCCTCACACAGCGCGGCGTGCCTTCGGCGCCTGGCAAAGCGGCGTGTTCCTTCGGCGCCTAGCAAAGCGCCGTGTTCCTTCGGCGCCTAGCAAAGCGGCGTGTTCCTTCGCTGCCTCGCCGCCTAAGAAAGCGCTGCGTCCCTTTTCGCCCTCGCCGCCCAACAAAGCGCCCTGTCCCTTCACCGCCTCCCCAATCGCTTCGTGCCTTCGGCGCCTAGCAAAGCGCTGCTTGCCTTCGCCGCCTCACACACTGCTGCGTCCCTTCGCCGCCTCGCCGCTTAGCAAACGCCGTAGTAGCGCCGAAGGCACACGGCGCTTTTGTAGGCGCCGAAGGCACGTGGCGCCTTGCTAAGCACCGAGGCAGTGAAGGCACGCAGCCATTTGATCGTGGTCGACGGGGTCGGGCGCCTTGCTAGGCGGCGAGGCGGCGAAGGCACGCAGCGCTTTGCCAGGCGCCGAAGGCACTCAGCGCTTTGCCAGGCGCCGAAGGCACACAGCGCTTTGCCAGGCGCCCAAGGACGCAGCGCTCTAGGAGGCGGCGAGGGCACGCAGTGCTTTGCTAGGCGGCGAGCGGACGTGCAGCTTTGCTAGGCAGCCAAGGCTGAGGACGCTTTGCTAGGTGGCGAAGGCACGAAGCGATTTGGGAGGCGGCGAAGGCACACGGCGCTTTTCTAGGTGGCGAGGCGGCGAAGGCACGCGCTGCTTTGCTAGGCGCCGAAGGCACGCAGCGCTTCCTTCGTTTGCGAGGCAGCGAAGAGGTGGAGCGGTTTGCTTGTCGGCCAGGCAGCGAACAGGCGCCGTGCTTTGCTTTCTGCCAGTCAGCGAATACACGCAGCGCTCTGCTTTTTGGCGAGGCACTGAGCAGATGCACCGTTTAGTTTGCGAGGCGGCGAAGAGACGCGGCGCTTTGCATGCTGTCGAGGCGGCGAGCAGATCGAGTGCTTTGCTTGTTGGCGAGGCAGCGAAGAGACGCAGCAGGCTGCTTGTTGGTGAGACAGCCAACATGCACAGTGGTTAGCTATTGGGCGAGGCAGCGAATGACCGCCGAGCAAATCGCTTTGTGCGTTCGCCGCCTCGCTGCCTAGCAAAGCGTCGTCTCCCTTGGGCGCCTAGCAAAGCTGCGCGTGCCGTCGCCGTCAAGCAAAGCGCCGTGTTCCTTGGGCGCCTAGCAAAGAAGTGCCTGCGTTGGGCGCCTCGCCGCATCGCTGCCTAGCAAAGCGCTGCGTGCCTTCGGCGGCTGGCAAAGCAGTGCGTGCCTTCGCCGCCTAAGAAAGCGCTGCGTGCCTTCTCGCCCTCGCCGCCTAGCAAAGCTCCGCGTGCCGTCGCCGCCTAGCAAAGCGCCGTGTTCCTTCGGCGCCTGGCAAAGCAGTGCGTGCCTTCGCCGCCTCACACAGCGCGGCGTGCCTTCGGCGCCTGGCAAAGCGGCGTGTTCCTTCGGCGCCTAGCAAAGCGCCGTGTTCCTTCGGCGCCTAGCAAAGCGGCGTGTTCCTTCGCTGCCTCGCCGCCTAAGAAAGCCATGCGTCCCTTTTCGCCCTCGCCGCCCAACAAAGCGCCGTGTCCCTTCACCGCCTCCCCAATCGCTTCGTGCCTTCGGCGCCTAGCAAAGCGCTGCTTGCCTTCGCCGCCTCACACAGCGCTGCGTCCCTTCGCCGCCTCGCCGCTTAGCAAACGCCGTAGTAGCGCCGAAGGCACACGGCGCTTTTGTAGGCGCTGAAGGCACGTGGCGCCTTGCTAAGCACCGAGGCAGCGAAGGCACGCAGCCATTTGATCGTGGTTGACGGGGTCGGGCGCCTTGCTAGGCGGCGAGGCGGCGAAGGCACGCAGCGCTTTGCCAGGCGCCGAAGGCACTCAGCGCTTTGCCAGGCGCCGAAGGCACACAGCGCTTTGCCAGGCGCCCAAGGACGCAGCGCTGTGCGAGGCGGCGAGGGCACGCAGTGCTTTGCTAGGCGTCGAGCGGACGTGCAGCTTTGCTAGGCAGCGAAGGCTGAGGAGGCTTTGCTAGGAGGCTAGGCGGCGAAGGCACGAAGCGATTTGGGAGGCGCCGAAGGCACGCAGCGCTTCCTTCGTTTGCGAGGCAGCGAAGAGATGCAGCAGTCTCCTTGTTTGTGAGACAGCCAACATGCCCAGTGCTTGCTCCTTGTGCGAGGCAGCGAAGAGATGCAGCACTTTGCTTGTGCACCAGGTGGCGCAGTGGCATCGCGGATGGCTTTTTCTCCTGGAGGCGAAGCGAGGCAGCACTTTGCTAGTTGGCGAGGCAGCGAAGAGACGCAGCAGGCTGCTTGTTGGTGAGACAGCCAACATGCACAGTGGTTAGCTATTGGGCGAGGCAGCGAATGACCGCCGAGCAAATCGCTTTGTGCGTTCGCCGCCTCGCTGCCTAGCAAAGCGTCGTCTGCCTTGGGCGCCTAGCAAAGCTGCGCGTGCCGTCGCCGTCAAGCAAAGCGCCGTGTTGCTTGGGCGCCTAGCAAAGAAGTGCCTGCGTTGGGCGCCTCGCCGCATCGCAGCCTAGCAAAGCGCTGCGTGCCTTCGGCGGCTGGCAAAGCAGTGCGTGCCTTCGCCGCCTCACACAGCGCGGCGTGCCTTCGGCGCCTGGCAAAGCAGCGCGTGCCTTCGCCGCCTCACACAGCGCGGCGTGCCTTCGGCGCCTGGCAAAGCAGCGCGTGCCTTCGCCGCCTAAGAAAGCGCTGCGTGCCTTCTCGCCCTCGCCGCCTAGCAAAGCGCCGTGTCCCTTTGCCGCCTCGCCGCCTAGCAAAGCTCCGCGTCCCGTCGCCGCCTAGCAAAGCGGCGTGTTCCTTCGGCGCCTAGCAAAGCGGCGTGTTCCTTCGCTGCCTCGCCGCCTAAGAAAGCGCTGCGTCCCTTTTCGCCCTCGCCGCCCAACAAAGCGCCCTGTCCCTTCACCGCCTCCCCAATCGCTTCGTGCCTTCGGCGCCTAGCAAAGCGCTGCTTGCCTTCGCCGCCTCACACAGCGCTGCGTCCCTTCGCCGCCTCGCCGCTTAGCAAACGCCGTAGTAGCGCCGAAGGCACACGGCGCTTTTGTAGGCGCCGAAGGCACGTGGCGCCTTGCTAAGCACCGAGGCAGCGAAGGCACGCAGCCATTTGATCGTGGTCGACGGGCTCGGGCGCCTTGCTAGGCGGCGAGGCGGCGAAGGCACGCAGCGCTTTGCCAGGCGCCCAAGGACGCAGCGCTGTGCGAGGCGGCGAGGGCACGCAGTGCTTTGCTAGGCGGCGAGCGGACGTGCAGCTTTGCTAGGCAGCCAAGGCTGAGGACGCTTTGCTAGGAGGCTAGGCGGCGAAGGCACGAAGCGATTTGGGAGGCGGCGAAGGCACGCAGCGCTTTGCTAGGCGGCGAGGCGGCAAAGGCACGCGCTGCTTTGCTAGGCGCCGAAGGCACGCAGCGCTTCCTTCGTTTGCGAGGCAGCGAAGAGATGCAGCAGTCTCCTTGTTTGTGAGACAGCCAACATGCCCAGTGCTTGCTCCTTGTGCGAGGCAGCGAAGAGATGCAGCACTTTGCTTGTGCACCAGGTGGCGCAGTGGCATCGCGGATGGCTTTTTCTCCTGGAGGCGAAGCGAGGCAGCACTTTGCTAGTTGGCGAGGCAGCGAAGAGACGCAGCAGGCTGCTTGTTGGTGAGACAGCCAACATGCACAGTGGTTAGCTATTGGGCGAGGCAGCGAATGACCGCCGAGCAAATCGCTTTGTGCGTTCGCCGCCTCGCTGCCTAGCAAAGCGTCGTCTCCCTTGGGCGCCTAGCAAAGCTGCGCGTGCCGTCGCCGTCAAGCAGAGCGCCGTGTTCCTTGGGCGCCTAGCAAAGAAGTGCCTGCGTTCGGCGCCTCGCCGCATCGCAGCCTAGCAAAGCGCTGCGTGCCTTCGCCGCCTCACACAGCGCGGCGTGCCTTCGGCGCCTAGCAAAGCAGCGCGTGCCTTCGCCGCCTCGCCGCCTAAGAAAGCGCCGCGTCCCTTCTCGCCCTCGCCGCCTAGCAAAGCTGCGCGTGCCGTCGCCGTCAAGCAAAGCGCCGTGTTCCTTGGGCGCCTAGCAAAGAAGTGCCTGCGCTCGGCGCCTCGCCGCATCGCAGCCTAGCAAAGCGCTGCGTGCCTTCGGCGCCTAGCAAAGCAGTGCGTGCCTTCGCCGCCTCACACAGCGCTGCGTCCCTTCGCCGCCTCGCCGCTTAGCAAACGCCGTAGGAGCGCCGAAGGGACACGGCGCTTTTGTAGGCGCCGAAGGCACGCGGCGCTTTGCTAAGGCACGAGGCAGCGAAGGCACGCAGCCATTTGATCGTGGTCGACGGGGTCGGGCGCCTTGCTAGGCGGCGAGGCGCCGAAGGCACGCAGCGCTTTGCCAGGCGCCCAAGGACGCAGCGCTGTGCGAGGCGGCGAGGGCACGCAGTGCTTTGCCAGGCGCCGAAGGCACGCAGCGCTGTGCGAGGCGGTGAGGGCACACAGTGCTTTGCTAGGCGGCGAGCGGACGTGTAGCTTTGCTAGGCGGCGAGCGGACGTGGAGCTTTGCTAGGCAGCGAAGGCTGAGGACGCTTTGCTAGGCGCTTTGCTAGGCGGCGAAGGCACGAAGCGATTTGGGAGGCGGCGAAGGGACACGGCGTTTTGCTAGGCGGCGAGGGCGAGAAGGGACGCAGCGCTTTCTTAGGCGGCGAGGCGGCGAAGGCACGCGCTGCTTTGCTAGGCGCCGAAGGCACGCAGCGCTTCCTTCGTTTGCGAGGCAGCGAAGAGATGGAGCGCTTTGCTTCTTGGCCAGGCGGCGAACAGGCGCCGTGCTTTGCTTTCTGCCAGTCAGCGAATGCACGCGGCAGTCTGCTTTTTGGCGAGGCAGTGAACAGATGCAGCGTTTAGTTTGCGAGGCGGCGAAGAGACGCGGCGGTTTGCTTGTTGGCGAGGCAGCGAAGAGACGCAGCAGGCTCCTTGTTTGTGAGACAGCCAACATGCCCAGTGCTTGCTCCTTGTGCGAGGCAGCGAAGAGATGCAGCACTTTGCTTGTGCACCAGGTGGCGCAGTGGCATCGCGGATGGCTTTTTCGCCTGGAGGCGAAGCGAGGCAGCACTTTGCTAGTTGGCGAGGCAGCGAAGAGACGCAGCAGTCTGCTTGTTTGTGAGACAGCCAACATGCACAGTGGTTAGCTATTGGGCGAGGCAGCGAATGACCGCCGAGCAAATGGCTTTGTGCGTTCGCCGCCTCGCTGCCTAGCAAAGCGTCGTCCGCCTTGGGCGCCTAGCAAAGCTGCGCGTGCCGTCGCCGTCAAGCAAAGCGCCGTGTTCCTTGGGCGCCTAGCAAAGAAGTGCCTGCGTTGGGCGCCTCGCCGCATCGCAGCCTAGCAAAGCGCTGCGTGCCTTCGGCGGCTGGCAAAGCAGTGCGTGCCTTCGCTGCCTCACACAGCGCGGCGTGCCTTCGGCGCCTCGCCGCCTAAGAAAGCGCTGCGTGCCTTCTCGCCCTCGCCGCCCAACAAAGCGCCCTGTCCCTTCACCGCCTCCCCAATCGCTTCGTGCCTTCGGCGCCTAGCAAAGCGCTGCTTGCCTTCGCCGCCTCACACACCGCTGCGTCCCTTCGCCGCCTCGCCGCTTAGCAAACGCCGTAGTAGCGCCGAAGGCACACGGCGCTTTTGTAGGCGCCGAAGGCACGTGGCGCCTTGCTAAGCACCGAGGCAGCGAAGGCACGCAGCCATTTGATCGTGGTCGACGGGCTCGGGCGCCTTGCTAGGCGGCGAGGCGCCGAAGGCACGCAGCGCTTTGCCAGGCGCCCAAGGACGCAGCGCTGTGCGAGGCGGCAAGGGCACGCAGTGCTTTGCTAGGCGGCGAGCGGACGTGCAGCTTTGCTAGGCAGCCAAGGCTGAGGACGCTTTGCTAGGAGGCTAGGCGGTGAAGGCACGAAGCGATTTGGGAGGCGCCGAAGGCACACGGCGCTTCCTTCGTTTGCGAGGCAGCGAAGAGATGCAGCAGTCTCCTTGTTTGTGAGACAGCCAACATGCCCAGTGCTTGCTCCTTGTGCGAGGCAGCGAAGAGATGCAGCACTTTGCTTGTGCACCAGGTGGCGCAGTGGCATCGCGGATGGCTTTTTCTCCTGGAGGCGAAGCGAGGCAGCGCTTTGCTAGTTGGCGAGGCAGCGAAGAGATGCAGCAGGCTGCTTGTTGGTGAGACAGCCAACATGCACAGTGGTTAGCTATTGTGCGAGGCAGCGAATGACCGCCGAGCAAATCGCTTTGTGCGTTCGCCGCCTCGCTGCCTAGCAAAGCGTCGTCTGCCTTGGGCGCCTAGCAAAGCTGCGCGTGCCGTCGCCGTCAAGCAAAGCGCCGTGTTCCTTGGGCGCCTAGCAAAGAAGTGCCTGCCTTCGGCGCCTCGCCGCATCGCAGCCTAGCAAAGCGCTGCGTGCCTTCGGCGGCTGGCAAAGCAGTGCGTGCCTTCGCCGCCTAAGAAAGCGCTGCGTGCCTTCTCGCCCTCGCCGCCTAGCAAAGCTCCGCGTGCCGTCGCCGCCTAGCAAAGCGCCGTGTTCCTTCGGCGCCTGGCAAAGCAGTGCGTGCCTTCGCCGCCTCACACAGCGCGGCGTGCCTTCGGCGCCTGGCAAAGCGGCGTGTTCCTTCGGCGCCTAGCAAAGCGCCGTGTTCCTTCGGCGCCTAGCAAAGCGGCGTGTTCCTTCGCTGCCTCGCCGCCTAAGAAAGCGCTGCGTCCCTTTTCGCCCTCGCCGCCCAACAAAGCGCCCTGTCCCTTCACCGCCTCCCCAATCGCTTCGTGCCTTCGGCGCCTAGCAAAGCGCTGCTTGCCTTCGCCGCCTCACACACTGCTGCGTCCCTTCGCCGCCTCGCCGCTTAGCAAACGCCGTAGTAGCGCCGAAGGCACACGGCGCTTTTGTAGGCGCCGAAGGCACGTGGCGCCTTGCTAAGCACCGAGGCAGTGAAGGCACGCAGCCATTTGATCGTGGTCGACGGGCTCGGGCGCCTTGCTAGGCGGCGAGGCGGCGAAGGCACGCAGCGCTTTGCCAGGCGCCGAAGGCACTCAGCGCTTTGCCAGGCGCCGAAGGCACACAGCGCTTTGCCAGGCGCCCAAGGACGCAGCGCTCTAGGAGGCGGCGAGGGCACGCAGTGCTTTGCTAGGCGGCGAGCGGACGTGCAGCTTTGCTAGGCAGCCAAGGCTGAGGACGCTTTGCTAGGTGGCGAAGGCACGAAGCGATTTGGGAGGCGGCGAAGGCACACGGCGCTTTTCTAGGTGGCGAGGCGGCGAAGGCACGCGCTGCTTTGCTAGGCGCCGAAGGCACGCAGCGCTTCCTTCGTTTGCGAGGCAGCGAAGAGGTGGAGCGGTTTGCTTGTCGGCCAGGCAGCGAACAGGCGCCGTGCTTTGCTTTCTGCCAGTCAGCGAATACACGCAGCGCTCTGCTTTTTGGCGAGGCACTGAGCAGATGCACCGTTTAGTTTGCGAGGCGGCGAAGAGACGCGGCGCTTTGCATGCTGTCGAGGCGGCGAGCAGATCGAGTGCTTTGCTTGTTGGCGAGGCAGCGAAGAGACGCAGCAGGCTGCTTGTTGGTGAGACAGCCAACATGCACAGTGGTTAGCTATTGGGCGAGGCAGCGAATGACCGCCGAGCAAATCGCTTTGTGCGTTCGCCGCCTCGCTGCCTAGCAAAGCGTCGTCTCCCTTGGGCGCCTAGCAAAGCTGCGCGTGCCGTCGCCGTCAAGCAAAGCGCCGTGTTCCTTGGGCGCCTAGCAAAGAAGTGCCTGCGTTGGGCGCCTCGCCGCATCGCTGCCTAGCAAAGCGCTGCGTGCCTTCGGCGGCTGGCAAAGCAGTGCGTGCCTTCGCCGCCTAAGAAAGCGCTGCGTGCCTTCTCGCCCTCGCCGCCTAGCAAAGCTCCGCGTGCCGTCGCCGCCTAGCAAAGCGCCGTGTTCCTTCGGCGCCTGGCAAAGCAGTGCGTGCCTTCGCCGCCTCACACAGCGCGGCGTGCCTTCGGCGCCTGGCAAAGCGGCGTGTTCCTTCGGCGCCTAGCAAAGCGCCGTGTTCCTTCGGCGCCTAGCAAAGCGGCGTGTTCCTTCGCTGCCTCGCCGCCTAAGAAAGCCATGCGTCCCTTTTCGCCCTCGCCGCCCAACAAAGCGCCGTGTCCCTTCACCGCCTCCCCAATCGCTTCGTGCCTTCGGCGCCTAGCAAAGCGCTGCTTGCCTTCGCCGCCTCACACAGCGCTGCGTCCCTTCGCCGCCTCGCCGCTTAGCAAACGCCGTAGTAGCGCCGAAGGCACACGGCGCTTTTGTAGGCGCTGAAGGCACGTGGCGCCTTGCTAAGCACCGAGGCAGCGAAGGCACGCAGCCATTTGATCGTGGTTGACGGGGTCGGGCGCCTTGCTAGGCGGCGAGGCGGCGAAGGCACGCAGCGCTTTGCCAGGCGCCGAAGGCACTCAGCGCTTTGCCAGGCGCCGAAGGCACACAGCGCTTTGCCAGGCGCCCAAGGACGCAGCGCTGTGCGAGGCGGCGAGGGCACGCAGTGCTTTGCTAGGCGTCGAGCGGACGTGCAGCTTTGCTAGGCAGCGAAGGCTGAGGAGGCTTTGCTAGGAGGCTAGGCGGCGAAGGCACGAAGCGATTTGGGAGGCGCCGAAGGCACGCAGCGCTTCCTTCGTTTGCGAGGCAGCGAAGAGATGCAGCAGTCTCCTTGTTTGTGAGACAGCCAACATGCCCAGTGCTTGCTCCTTGTGCGAGGCAGCGAAGAGATGCAGCACTTTGCTTGTGCACCAGGTGGCGCAGTGGCATCGCGGATGGCTTTTTCTCCTGGAGGCGAAGCGAGGCAGCACTTTGCTAGTTGGCGAGGCAGCGAAGAGACGCAGCAGGCTGCTTGTTGGTGAGACAGCCAACATGCACAGTGGTTAGCTATTGGGCGAGGCAGCGAATGACCGCCGAGCAAATGGCTTTGTGCGTTCGCCGCCTCGCTGCCTAGCAAAGCGTCGTCTGCCTTGGGCGCCTAGCAAAGCTGCGCGTGCCGTCGCCGTCAAGCAAAGCGCCGTGTTGCTTGGGCGCCTAGCAAAGAAGTGCCTGCGTTGGGCGCCTCGCCGCATCGCAGCCTAGCAAAGCGCTGCGTGCCTTCGGCGGCTGGCAAAGCAGTGCGTGCCTTCGCCGCCTCACACAGCGCGGCGTGCCTTCGGCGCCTGGCAAAGCAGCGCGTGCCTTCGC
Source organism: Apteryx mantelli (assembly GCF_036417845.1). Taxonomy (NCBI): domain Eukaryota; kingdom Metazoa; phylum Chordata; class Aves; order Apterygiformes; family Apterygidae; genus Apteryx; species Apteryx mantelli. The sequence goes on from NC_089990.1 coordinate 26,978,576, forward strand.
CGCCTCACACAGCGCGGCGTGCCTTCGGCGCCTGGCAAAGCAGCGCGTGCCTTCGCCGCCTAAGAAAGCGCTGCGTGCCTTCTCGCCCTCGCCGCCTAGCAAAGCGCCGTGTCCCTTTGCCGCCTCGCCGCCTAGCAAAGCTCCGCGTCCCGTCGCCGCCTAGCAAAGCGGCGTGTTCCTTCGGCGCCTAGCAAAGCGGCGTGTTCCTTCGCTGCCTCGCCGCCTAAGAAAGCGCTGCGTCCCTTTTCGCCCTCGCCGCCCAACAAAGCGCCCTGTCCCTTCACCGCCTCCCCAATCGCTTCGTGCCTTCGGCGCCTAGCAAAGCGCTGCTTGCCTTCGCCGCCTCACACAGCGCTGCGTCCCTTCGCCGCCTCGCCGCTTAGCAAACGCCGTAGTAGCGCCGAAGGCACACGGCGCTTTTGTAGGCGCCGAAGGCACGTGGCGCCTTGCTAAGCACCGAGGCAGCGAAGGCACGCAGCCATTTGATCGTGGTCGACGGGCTCGGGCGCCTTGCTAGGCGGCGAGGCGGCGAAGGCACGCAGCGCTTTGCCAGGCGCCCAAGGACGCAGCGCTGTGCGAGGCGGCGAGGGCACGCAGTGCTTTGCTAGGCGGCGAGCGGACGTGCAGCTTTGCTAGGCAGCCAAGGCTGAGGACGCTTTGCTAGGAGGCTAGGCGGCGAAGGCACGAAGCGATTTGGGAGGCGGCGAAGGCACGCAGCGCTTTGCTAGGCGGCGAGGCGGCAAAGGCACGCGCTGCTTTGCTAGGCGCCGAAGGCACGCAGCGCTTCCTTCGTTTGCGAGGCAGCGAAGAGATGCAGCAGTCTCCTTGTTTGTGAGACAGCCAACATGCCCAGTGCTTGCTCCTTGTGCGAGGCAGCGAAGAGATGCAGCACTTTGCTTGTGCACCAGGTGGCGCAGTGGCATCGCGGATGGCTTTTTCTCCTGGAGGCGAAGCGAGGCAGCACTTTGCTAGTTGGCGAGGCAGCGAAGAGACGCAGCAGGCTGCTTGTTGGTGAGACAGCCAACATGCACAGTGGTTAGCTATTGGGCGAGGCAGCGAATGACCGCCGAGCAAATCGCTTTGTGCGTTCGCCGCCTCGCTGCCTAGCAAAGCGTCGTCTCCCTTGGGCGCCTAGCAAAGCTGCGCGTGCCGTCGCCGTCAAGCAGAGCGCCGTGTTCCTTGGGCGCCTAGCAAAGAAGTGCCTGCGTTCGGCGCCTCGCCGCATCGCAGCCTAGCAAAGCGCTGCGTGCCTTCGCCGCCTCACACAGCGCGGCGTGCCTTCGGCGCCTAGCAAAGCAGCGCGTGCCTTCGCCGCCTCGCCGCCTAAGAAAGCGCCGCGTCCCTTCTCGCCCTCGCCGCCTAGCAAAGCTGCGCGTGCCGTCGCCGTCAAGCAAAGCGCCGTGTTCCTTGGGCGCCTAGCAAAGAAGTGCCTGCGCTCGGCGCCTCGCCGCATCGCAGCCTAGCAAAGCGCTGCGTGCCTTCGGCGCCTAGCAAAGCAGTGCGTGCCTTCGCCGCCTCACACAGCGCTGCGTCCCTTCGCCGCCTCGCCGCTTAGCAAACGCCGTAGGAGCGCCGAAGGGACACGGCGCTTTTGTAGGCGCCGAAGGCACGCGGCGCTTTGCTAAGGCACGAGGCAGCGAAGGCACGCAGCCATTTGATCGTGGTCGACGGGGTCGGGCGCCTTGCTAGGCGGCGAGGCGCCGAAGGCACGCAGCGCTTTGCCAGGCGCCCAAGGACGCAGCGCTGTGCGAGGCGGCGAGGGCACGCAGTGCTTTGCCAGGCGCCGAAGGCACGCAGCGCTGTGCGAGGCGGTGAGGGCACACAGTGCTTTGCTAGGCGGCGAGCGGACGTGCAGCTTTGCTAGGCGGCGAGCGGACGTGGAGCTTTGCTAGGCAGCGAAGGGTGAGGACGCTTTGCTAGGCACTTTGCTAGGCGGCGAAGGCACGAAGCGATTTGGGAGGCGGCGAAGGCACACGGCGCTTTGCTAGGCGGCGAGGGCGAGAAGGGACGCAGCGCTTTCTTAGGCGGCCAGGCGGCGAAGGCACGCGCTGCTTTGCTAGGCGCCGAAGGCACGCAGCGCTTCCTTCGTTTGCGAGGCAGCGAAGAGATGGAGCGGTTTGCTTGTTGGCCAGGCGGCGAACAGGCGCCGTGCTTTGCTTTCTGCCAGTCAGCGAATGCACGCGGCAGTCTGCTTTTTGGCGAGGCAGTGAACAGATGCAGCGTTTAGTTTGCGAGGCGGCGAAGAGACGCGGCGCTTTGCATGCTGGCGAGGCGGCGAGCAGATCGAGTGCTTTGCTTGCTGGTGAGGCAGCGAAGAGATGCAGCGGTTTGCTTGTTGGCGAGGCAGCGAAGAGACGCAGCAGGCTCCTTGTTTGTGAGACAGCCAACATGCACAGTGGTTAGCTCTTGTGCGAGGCAGCGAATGACCGCCGAGCAAATGGCTTTGTGCGTTCGCCGCCTCGCTGCCTAGCAAAGCGTCGCGTCCCTTGGGCGCCTAGCAAAGCTGCGCGTGCCGTCGCCGTCAAGCAGAGCGCCGTGTTCCTTGGGCGCCTAGCAAAGAAGTGCCTGCGTTCGGCGCCTCGCGGCATCGCAGCCTAGCAAAGCGCTGCGTGCCTTCGCCGCCTCACACAGCGCGGCGTGCCTTCGGCGCCTAGCAAAGCAGCGCGTGCCTTCGCCGCCTCGCCGCCTAAGAAAGCGCCGCGTCCCTTCTCGCCCTCGCCGCCTAGCAAAGCTCCGCGTGCCGTCGCCGTCAAGCAAAGCGCCGTGTTCCTTGGGCGCCTAGCAAAGAAGTGCCTGCGCTCGGCGCCTCGCCGCATCGCAGCCTAGCAAAGCGCTGCGTGCCTTCGGCGCCTGGCAAAGCAGTGCGTGCCTTCGCCGCCTCACACAGCGCGGCGTCCCTTCGCCGCCTCGCCGCTTAGCAAACGCCGTAGGAGCGCCGAAGGGACACGGCGCTTTTGTAGGCGCCGAAGGCACGCGGCGCTTTGCTAAGGCACGAGGCAGCGAAGGCACGCAGCCATTTGATCGTGGTCGACGGGGTCGGGCGCCTTGCTAGGCGGCGAGGCGCCGAAGGCACGCAGCGCTTTGCCAGGCGCCCAAGGACGCAGCGCTGTGCGAGGCGGCGAGGGCACGCAGTGCTTTGCCAGGCGCCGAAGGCACGCAGCGCTGTGCGAGGCGGTGAGGGCACACAGTGCTTTGCTAGGCGGCGAGCGGACGTGCAGCTTTGCTAGGCGGCGAGCGGACGTGGAGCTTTGCTAGGCAGCGAAGGGTGAGGACGCTTTGCTAGGCACTTTGCTAGGCGGCGAAGGCACGAAGCGATTTGGGAGGCGGCGAAGGGACACGGCGCTTTGCTAGGCGGCGAGGGCGAGAAGGGACGCAGCGCTTTCTTAGGCGGCCAGGCGGCGAAGGCACGCGCTGCTTTGCTAGGCGCCGAAGGCACGCAGCGCTTCCTTCGTTTGCGAGGCAGCGAAGAGATGGAGCGGTTTGCTTGTTGGCCAGGCGGCGAACAGGCGCCGTGCTTTGCTTTCTGCCAGTCAGCGAATGCACGCGGCAGTCTGCTTTTTGGCGAGGCAGTGAACAGATGCAGCGTTTAGTTTGCGAGGCGGCGAAGAGACGCGGCGCTTTGCATGCTGGCGAGGCGGCGAGCAGATCGAGTGCTTTGCTTGCTGGTGAGGCAGCGAAGAGATGCAGCGGTTTGCTTGTTGGCGAGGCAGCGAAGAGACGCAGCAGGCTCCTTGTTTGTGACACAGCCAACATGCCCAGTGCTTGCTCCTTGTGCGAGGCAGCGAAGACATGCAGCACTTTGCTTGTGCAGCAGGTGGCGCAGTGGCATGGCGGATGGCTTTTTCGCCTGGAGGCGAAGCGAGGCAGCACTTTGCTAGTTGGCGAGGCAGCGAAGAGACGCAGCAGGCTCCTTGTTTGTGAGACAGCCAACATGCACAGTGGTTAGCTATTGTGCGAGGCAGCGAATGACCGCCGAGCAAATGGCTTTGTGCGTTCGCCGCCTCGCTGCCTAGCAAAGCGTCGTCCGCCTTGGGCGCCTAGCAAAGCTGCGCGTGCCGTCGCCGTCAAGCAAAGCGCCGTGTTCCTTGGGCGCCTAGCAAAGAAGTGCCTGCGTTCGGCGCCTCGCCGCATCGCAGCCTAGCAAAGCGCTGCGTGCCTTCGCCGCCTCACACACCGCGGCGTGCCTTCGGCGCCTAGCAAAGCAGTGCGTGCCTTCGCCGCCTCACACAGCGCGGCGTGCCTTCGGCGCCTAGCAAAGCAGCGCGTGCCTTCGCCGCCTCGCCGCCTAAGAAAGCGCCGTGTGCCTTCACCGCCTTGCCGCCTAGCAGAGCTCCGCGTGCCGTCGCCGCCTAGCAAAGCGCCGTGTTCCTTGGGCGCCTAGCAAAGCAGCGCGTGCCGTCGACGCCTCGCCGCCTAAGAAAGCGCTGCGTGCCTTTTCGCCCTCGCCGCCCAACAAAGCGCCCTGTCCCTTCACCGCCTCCCCAATCGCTTCGTCCCTTCGCCGCCTCGCCGCCTAGCAAAGCGCTGCTTGCCTTCGCCGCCTCACACAGCGCTGCGTCCCTTCGCCGCCTCGCCGCTTAGCAAACGCCGTAGGAGCGCCGAAGGGACACGGCGCTTTTGTAGGCGCCGAAGACACGCGGCGCTTTGCTAAGGCACGAGGCAGCGAAGGCACGCAGCCATTTGATCGTGGTCGACGGGGTCGGGCGCCTTGCTAGGCGGCGAGGCGCCGAAGGCACGCAGCGCTTTGCCAGGCGCCCAAGGACGCAGCGCTGTGCGAGGCGGCGAGGGCACGCAGTGCTTTGCCAGGCGCCGAAGGCACGCAGCGCTGTGCGAGGCGGTGAGGGCACACAGTGCTTTGCTAGGCGGCGAGCGGACGTGCAGCTTTGCTAGGCGGCGAGCGGACGTGCAGCTTTGCTAGGCAGCGAAGGGTGAGGACGCTTTGCTAGGCACTTTGCTAGGCGGCGAAGGCACGAAGCGATTTGGGAGGCGGCGAAGGGACACGGCGCTTTGCTAGGCGGCGAGGGCGAGAAGGGACGCAGCGCTTTCTTAGGCGGCCAGGCGGCGAAGGCACGCGCTGCTTTGCTAGGCGCCGAAGGCACGCAGCGCTTCCTTCGTTTGCGAGGCAGCGAAGAGATGGAGCGGTTTGCTTGTTGGCCAGGCGGCGAACAGGCGCCGTGCTTTGCTTTCTGCCAGTCAGCGAATGCACGCGGCAGTCTGCTTTTTGGCGAGGCAGTGAACAGATGCAGCGTTTAGTTTGCGAGGCGGCGAAGAGACGCGGCGCTTTGCATGCTGGCGAGGCGGCGAGCAGATCGAGTGCTTTGCTTGCTGGTGAGGCAGCGAAGAGATGCAGCGGTGTGGTTGTTGGCGAGGCAGCGAAGAGACGCAGCAGGCTCCTTGTTTGTGAGACAGCCAACATGCCCAGTGCTTGCTCCTTGTGCGAGGCAGCGAAGAGATGCAGCACTTTGCTTGTGCAGCAGGTGGCGCAGTGGCATGGCGGATGGCTTTTTCGCCTGGAGGCGAAGCGAGGCAGCACTTTGCTAGTTGGCGAGGCAGCGAAGAGACGCAGCAGGCTCCTTGTTTGTGAGACAGCCAACATGCACAGTGGTTAGCTATTGTGCGAGGCAGCGAATGACCGCCGAGCAAATGGCTTTGTGCGTTCGCCGCCTCGCTGCCTAGCAAAGCGTCGTCCGCCTTGGGCGCCTAGCAAAGCTGCGCGTGCCGTCGCCGTCAAGCAAAGCGCCGTGTTCCTTGGGCGCCTAGCAAAGAAGTGCCTGCGTTCGGCGCCTCGCCGCATCGCAGCCTAGCAAAGCGCTGCGTGCCTTCGCCGCCTCACACACCGCGGCGTGCCTTCGGCGCCTAGCAAAGCAGTGCGTGCCTTCGCCGCCTCACACAGCGCGGCGTGCCTTCGGCGCCTAGCAAAGCAGCGCGTGCCTTCGCCGCCTCGCCGCCTAAGAAAGCGCCGTGTGCCTTCACCGCCTTGCCGCCTAGCAGAGCTCCGCGTGCCGTCGCCGCCTAGCAAAGCGCCGTGTTCCTTGGGCGCCTAGCAAAGCAGCGCGTGCCGTCGACGCCTCGCCGCCTAAGAAAGCGCTGCGTGCCTTTTCGCCCTCGCCGCCCAACAAAGCGCCCTGTCCCTTCACCGCCTCCCCAATCGCTTCGTCCCTTCGCCGCCTCGCCGCCTAGCAAAGCGCTGCTTGCCTTCGCCGCCTCACACACCGCTGCGTCCCTTCGCCGCCTCGCCGCTTAGCAAACGCCGTAGGAGCGCCGAAGGGACACGGCGCTTTTGTAGGCGCCGAAGGCACGCGGCGCTTTGCTAAGGCACGAGGCAGCGAAGGCACGCAGCCATTTGATCGTGGTCGACGGGGTCGGGCGCCTTGCTAGGCGGCGAGGCGCCGAAGGCACGCAGCGCTTTGCCAGGCGCCCAAGGACGCAGCGCTGTGCGAGGCGGCGAGGGCACGCAGTGCTTTGCCAGGCGCCGAAGGCACGCAGCGCTGTGCGAGGCGGTGAGGGCACACAGTGCTTTGCTAGGCGGCGAGCGGACGTGCAGCTTTGCTAGGCGGCGAGCGGACGTGGAGCTTTGCTAGGCAGCGAAGGGTGAGGACGCTTTGCTAGGCACTTTGCTAGGCGGCGAAGGCACGAAGCGATTTGGGAGGCGGCGAAGGGACACGGCGCTTTGCTAGGCGGCGAGGGCGAGAAGGGACGCAGCGCTTTCTTAGGCGGCCAGGCGGCGAAGGCACGCGCTGCTTTGCTAGGCGCCGAAGGCACGCAGCGCTTCCTTCGTTTGCGAGGCAGCGAAGAGATGGAGCGGTTTGCTTGTTGGCCAGGCGGCGAACAGGCGCCGTGCTTTGCTTTCTGCCAGTCAGCGAATGCACGCGGCAGTCTGCTTTTTGGCGAGGCAGTGAACAGATGCAGCGTTTAGTTTGCGAGGCGGCGAAGAGACGCGGCGCTTTGCATGCTGGCGAGGCGGCGAGCAGATCGAGTGCTTTGCTTGCTGGTGAGGCAGCGAAGAGATGCAGCGGTGTGGTTGTTGGCGAGGCAGCGAAGAGACGCAGCAGGCTCCTTGTTTGTGACACAGCCAACATGCCCAGTGCTTGCTCCTTGTGCGAGGCAGCGAAGACATGCAGCACTTTGCTTGTGCAGCAGGTGGCGCAGTGGCATGGCGGATGGCTTTTTCGCCTGGAGGCGAAGCGAGGCAGCACTTTGCTAGTTGGCGAGGCAGCGAAGAGACGCAGCAGGCTCCTTGTTTGTGAGACAGCCAACATGCACAGTGGTTAGCTATTGTGCGAGGCAGCGAATGACCGCCGAGCAAATGGCTTTGTGCGTTCGCCGCCTCGCTGCCTAGCAAAGCGTCGTCCGCCTTGGGCGCCTAGCAAAGCTGCGCGTGCCGTCGCCGTCAAGCAAAGCGCCGTGTTCCTTGGGCGCCTAGCAAAGAAGTGCCTGCGTTCGGCGCCTCGCCGCATCGCAGCCTAGCAAAGCGCTGCGTGCCTTCGCCGCCTCACACACCGCGGCGTGCCTTCGGCGCCTAGCAAAGCAGTGCGTGCCTTCGCCGCCTCACACAGCGCGGCGTGCCTTCGGCGCCTAGCAAAGCAGCGCGTGCCTTCGCCGCCTCGCCGCCTAAGAAAGCGCCGTGTGCCTTCACCGCCTTGCCGCCTAGCAGAGCTCCGCGTGCCGTCGCCGCCTAGCAAAGCGCCGTGTTCCTTGGGCGCCTAGCAAAGCAGCGCGTGCCGTCGACGCCTCGCCGCCTAAGAAAGCGCTGCGTGCCTTTTCGCCCTCGCCGCCCAACAAAGCGCCCTGTCCCTTCACCGCCTCCCCAATCGCTTCGTCCCTTCGCCGCCTCGCCGCCTAGCAAAGCGCTGCTTGCCTTCGCCGCCTCACACAGCGCTGCGTCCCTTCGCCGCCTCGCCGCTTAGCAAACGCCGTAGGAGCGCCGAAGGGACACGGCGCTTTTGTAGGCGCCGAAGGCACGCGGCGCTTTGCTAAGGCACGAGGCAGCGAAGGCACGCAGCCATTTGATCGTGGTCGACGGGGTCGGGCGCCTTGCTAGGCGGCGAGGCGCCGAAGGCACGCAGCGCTTTGCCAGGCGCCCAAGGACGCAGCGCTGTGCGAGGCGGCGAGGGCACGCAGTGCTTTGCTAGGCGGCGAGCGGACGTGCAGCTTTGCTAGGCAGCGAAGGGTGAGGACGCTTTGCTAGGCGCTTTGCTAGGCGGCGAAGGCACGAAGCGATTTGGGAGGCGGCGAAGGGACACGGCGTTTTGCTAGGCGGCGAGGGCGAGAAGGGACGCAGCGCTTTCTTAGGCGGCGAGGCGGCGAAGGCACGCGCTGCTTTGCTAGGCGCCGAAGGCACGCAGCGCTTCCTTCGTTTGCGAGGCAGCGAAGAGATGGAGCGGTTTGCTTGTTGGCCAGGCGGCGAACAGGCGCCGTGCTTTGCTTTCTGCCAGTCAGCGAATGCACGCGGCAGTCTGCTTTTTGGCGAGGCAGTGAACAGATGCAGCGTTTAGTTTGCGAGGCGGCGAAGAGACGCGGCGCTTTGCATGCTGGCGAGGCGGCGAGCAGATCGAGTGCTTTGCTTGCTGGTGAGGCAGCGAAGAGATGCAGCGGTGTGGTTGTTGGCGAGGCAGCGAAGAGACGCAGCAGGCTCCTTGTTTGTGAGACAGCCAACATGCACAGTGGTTAGCTATTGTGCGAGGCAGCGAATGACCGCCGAGCAAATGGCTTTGTGCGTTCGCCGCCTCGCTGCCTAGCAAAGCGTCGTCTGCCTTGGGCGCCTAGCAAAGCTGCGCGTGCCGTCGCCGTCAAGCAGAGCGCCGTGTTCCTTGGGCGCCTAGCAAAGAAGTGTCTGCGTTGGGCGCCTCGCCGCATCGCAGCCTAGCAAAGCGCTGCGTGCCTTCGCCGCCTCACACAGCGCTGCGTGCCTTCGGCGCCTAGCAAAGCAGCGCGTGCCTTCGCCGCCTCGCCGCCTAAGAAAGCGCTGCGTGCCTTTTCGCCCTCGCCGCCCAACAAAGCGCCCTGTCCCTTCACCGCCTCCCCAATCGCTTCGTCCCTTCGCCGCCTCGCCGCCTAGCAAAGCGCTGCTTGCCTTCGCCGCCTCACACAGCGCTGCGTCCCTTCGCCGCCTCGCCGCTTAGCAAACGCCGTAGGAGCGCCGAAGGGACACGGCGCTTTTGTAGGCGCCGAAGGCACGCGGCGCTTTGCTAAGGCACGAGGCAGCGAAGGCACGCAGCCATTTGATCGTGGTCGACGGGGTCGGGCGCCTTGCTAGGCGGCGAGGCGCCGAAGGCACGCAGCGCTTTGCCAGGCGCCCAAGGACGCAGCGCTGTGCGAGGCGGCGAGGGCACGCAGTGCTTTGCCAGGCGCCGAAGGCACGCAGCGCTGTGCGAGGCGGTGAGGGCACACAGTGCTTTGCTAGGCGGCGAGCGGACGTGCAGCTTTGCTAGGCGGCGAGCGGACGTGGAGCTTTGCTAGGCAGCGAAGGGTGAGGACGCTTTGCTAGGCACTTTGCTAGGCGGCGAAGGCACGAAGCGATTTGGGAGGCGGCGAAGGGACACGGCGTTTTGCTAGGCGGCGAGGGCGAGAAGGGACGCAGCGCTTTCTTAGGCGGCGAGGCGGCGAAGGCACGCGCTGCTTTGCTAGGCGCCGAAGGCACGCAGCGCTTCCTTCGTTTGCGAGGCAGCGAAGAGATGGAGCGGTTTGCTTGTTGGCCAGGCGGCGAACAGGCGCCGTGCTTTGCTTTCTGCCAGTCAGCGAATGCACGCGGCAGTCTGCTTTTTGGCGAGGCAGTGAACAGATGCAGCGTTTAGTTTGCGAGGCGGCGAAGAGACGCGGCGCTTTGCATGGTGGCGAGGCGGCGAGCAGATCGAGTGCTTTGCTTGCTGGTGAGGCAGCGAAGAGATGCAGCGGTGTGGTTGTTGGCGAGGCAGCGAAGAGACGCAGCAGGCTCCTTGTTTGTGAGACAGCCAACATGCCCAGTGCTTGCTCCTTGTGCGAGGCAGCGAAGAGATGCAGCACTTTGCTTGTGCAGCAGGTGGCGCAGTGGCATGGCGGATGGCTTTTTCGCCTGGAGGCGAAGCGAGGCAGCACTTTGCTAGTTGGCGAGGCAGCGAAGAGACGCAGCAGTCTGCTTGTTTGTGAGACAGCCAACATGCACAGTGGTTAGCTATTGTGCGAGGCAGCGAATGACCGCCGAGCAAATGGCTTTGTGCGTTCGCCGCCTCGCTGCCTAGCAAAGCGTCGTCTGCCTTGGGAGCCTAGCAAAGCTGCGCGTGCCGTCGCCGTCAAGCAGAGCGCCGTGTTCCTTGGGCGCCTAGCAAAGAAGTGTCTGCGTTCGGCGCCTCGCCGCATCGCAGCCTAGCAAAGCGCTGCGTGCCTTCGCCGCCTCACACAGCGCTGCGTGCCTTCGGCGCCTAGCAAAGCAGCGCGTGCCTTCGCCGCCTCGCCGCCTAAGAAAGCGCTGCGTGCCTTTTCGCCCTCGCCGCCCAACAAAGCGCCCTGTCCCTTCACCGCCTCCCCAATCGCTTCGTCCCTTCGCCGCCTCGCCGCCTAGCAAAGCGCTGCTTGCCTTCGCCGCCTCACACAGCGCTGCGTCCCTTCGCCGCCTCGCCGCTTAGCAAACGCCGTAGGAGCGCCGAAGGGACACGGCGCTTTTGTAGGCGCCGAAGGCACGCGGCGCTTTGCTAAGGCACGAGGCAGCGAAGGCACGCAGCCATTTGATCGTGGTCGACGGGGTCGGGCGCCTTGCTAGGCGGCGAGGCGCCGAAGGCACGCAGCGCTTTGCCAGGCGCCGAAGGCACGCAGCGCTGTGCGAGGCGGTGAGGGCACACAGTGCTTTGCTAGGCGGCGAGCGGACGTGCAGCTTTGCTAGGCAGCGAAGGGTGAGGACGCTTTGCTAGGCGCTTTGCTAGGCGGCGAAGGCACGAAGCGATTGGGGAGGCGGCGAAGGGACACGGCGCTTTGCTAGGCGGCGAGGGCGAGAAGGGACGCAGCGCTTTCTTAGGCGGCGAGGCGGCGAAGGCACGCGCTGCTTTGCTAGGCGCCGAAGGCACGCAGCGCTTCCTTCGTTTGCGAGGCAGCGAAGAGATGGAGCGGTTTGCTTGTTGGCCAGGCGGCGAACAGGCGCCGTGCTTTGCTTTCTGCCAGTCAGCGAATGCACGCGGCAGTCTGCTTTTTGGCGAGGCAGTGAACAGATGCAGCGTTTAGTTTGCGAGGCGGCGAAGAGACGCGGCGCTTTGCATGCTGGCGAGGCGGCGAGCAGATCGAGTGCTTTGCTTGCTGGTGAGGCAGCGAAGAGATGCAGCGGTGTGGTTGTTGGCGAGGCAGCGAAGAGACGCAGCAGGCTCCTTGTTTGTGAGACAGCCAACATGCACAGTGGTTAGCTATTGTGCGAGGCAGCGAATGACCGCCGAGCAAATGGCTTTGTGCGTTCGCCGCCTCGCTGCCTAGCAAAGCGTCGTCTGCCTTGGGCGCCTAGCAAAGCTGCGCGTGCCGTCGCCGTCAAGCAGAGCGCCGTGTTCCTTGGGCGCCTAGCAAAGAAGTGCCTGCGTTCGGCGCCTCGCCGCATCGCAGCCTAGCAAAGCGCTGCGTGCCTTCGCCGCCTCACACAGCGCTGCGTGCCTTCGGCGCCTAGCAAAGCAGCGCGTGCCTTCGCCGCCTCGCCGCCTAAGAAAGCGCTGCGTGCCTTTTCGCCCTCGCCGCCCAACAAAGCGCCCTGTCCCTTCACCGCCTCCCCAATCGCTTCGTCCCTTCGCCGCCTCGCCGCCTAGCAAAGCGCTGCTTGCCTTCGCCGCCTCACACAGCGCTGCGTCCCTTCGCCGCCTCGCCGCTTAGCAAACGCCGTAGGAGCGCCGAAGGGACACGGCGCTTTTGTAGGCGCCGAAGGCACGCGGCGCTTTGCTAAGGCACGAGGCAGCGAAGGCACGCAGCCATTTGATCGTGGTCGACGGGGTCGGGCGCCTTGCTAGGCGGCGAGGCGCCGAAGGCACGCAGCGCTTTGCCAGGCGCCCAAGGACGCAGCGCTGTGCGAGGCGGCGAGGGCACGCAGTGCTTTGCCAGGCGCCGAAGGCACGCAGCGCTGTGCGAGGCGGTGAGGGCACACAGTGCTTTGCTAGGCGGCGAGCGGACGTGCAGCTTTGCTAGGCAGCGAAGGGTGAGGACGCTTTGCTAGGCGCTTTGCTAGGCGGCGAAGGCACGAAGCGATTTGGGAGGCGGCGAAGGGACACGGCGCTTTGCTAGGCGGCGAGGGCGAGAAGGGACGCAGCGCTTTCTTAGGCGGCGAGGCGGCGAAGGCACGCGCTGCTTTGCTAGGCGCCGAAGGCACGCAGCGCTTCCTTCGTTTGCGAGGCAGCGAAGAGATGGAGCGGTTTGCTTGTTGGCCAGGCGGCGAACAGGCGCCGTGCTTTGCTTTCTGCCAGTCAGCGAATACACGCAGCGGTCTGCTTTTCTGCGAGGCAGTGAACAGATGCAGCGTTTAGTTTGCGAGGCGGCGAAGAGACGCGGCGCTTTGCTTCTTGAGAGGGAGCCAAGAGGCGCAGCGTTTCCTTAGTTTGCGAGGCATGCAAGAGATGCAGCGGTGTGCTCGTCTGCGAGGCGTCGAAGAGACGCAGCAGCTAGTTAGCTGGCCATGTGGCGAAGAGACGCGCCGCTTTGCTTTTTGCGATGCAGTGAAGAGACGCAGCGGTTTGCTTGTTGGGCAGGCAGCGAAGAGACGCGGCGGTTGGCATGCTGCCGAGGCGGCGAGCAGATCGAGTGCTTTGCTTGCTGGTGAGGCAGCGAAGAGATGCAGCGGTGTGGTTGTTGGCGAGGCAGCGAAGAGATTCAGCAGTCTCCTTGTTTGTGACACAGCCAACATGCCCAGTGGTTGCTCATTGTGCGAGGCAGCGAAGAGATGCAGCACTTTGCTTGTGCAGCAGGTGGCGCAGTGGCATGGCGGATGGCTTTTTCGCCTGGAGGCGAAGCGAGGCAGCACTTTGCTAGTTGGCGAGGCAGCGAAGAGACGCAGCAGGCTCCTTGTTTGTGAGACAGCCAACATGCACAGTGGTTAGCTATTGTGCGAGGCAGCGAATGACCGCCGAGCAAATCGCTTTGTGCGTTCGCCGCCTCGCTGCCTAGCAAAGCGTCGTCTCCCTTGGGCGCCTAGCAAAGCTGCGCGTGCCGTCGCCGTCAAGCAAAGCGCCGTGTCCCTTCGCCGCCTCGCCGCCCAGCAAAGCTCCGCGTGCCGTCGCCGCCAAGCAAAGCGCCGTGTTCCTTCGGCGCCTAGCAAAGCAGCGCGTGCCTTCGCCGCCTCGCCGCCTAAGAAAGCGCTGCGTGCCTTTTCGCCCTCGCCGCCCAACAAAGCGCCCTGTCCCTTCACCGCCTCCCCAATCGCTTCGTCCCTTCGCCGCCTCGCCGCCTAGCAAAGCGCTGCTTGCCTTCGCCGCCTCACACACCGCTGCGTCCCTTCGCCGCCTCGCCGCTTAGCAAACGCCGTAGGAGCGCCGAAGGGACACGGCGCTTTTGTAGGCGCCGAAGGCACGTGGCGCCTTGCTAAGCACCGAGGCAGCGAAGGCACGCAGCCATTTGATCGTGGTCGACGGGGTCGGGCGCCTTGCTAGGCGGCGAGGCGCCGAAGGCACGCAGCGCTTTGCCAGGCGCCCAAGGACGCAGCGCTGTGCGAGGCGGCAAGGGCACGCAGTGCTTTGCTAGGCGGCGAGCGGACGTGCAGCTTTGCTAGGCAGCCAAGGCTGAGGACGCTTTGCTAGGAGGCTAGGCGGTGAAGGCACGAAGCGATTTGGGAGGCGCCGAAGGCACACGGCGCTTCCTTCGTTTGCGAGGCAGCGAAGAGATGCAGCAGTCTCCTTGTTTGTGAGACAGCCAACATGCCCAGTGCTTGCTCCTTGTGCGAGGCAGCGAAGAGATGCAGCACTTTGCTTGTGCACCAGGTGGCGCAGTGGCATCGCGGATGGCTTTTTCTCCTGGAGGCGAAGCGAGGCAGCGCTTTGCTAGTTGGCGAGGCAGCGAAGAGATACAGCAGGCTGCTTGTTGGTGAGACAGCCAACATGCACAGTGGTTAGCTATTGTGCGAGGCAGCGAATGACCGCCGAGCAAATCGCTTTGTGCGTTCGCCGCCTCGCTGCCTAGCAAAGCGTCGTCTGCCTTGGGCGCCTAGCAAAGCTGCGCGTGCCGTCGCCGTCAAGCAAAGCGCCGTCTTCCTTGGGCGCCTAGCAAAGAAGTGCCTGCCTTCGGCGCCTCGCCGCATCGCAGCCTAGCAAAGCGCTGCGTGCCTTCGGCGGCTGGCAAAGCAGTGCGTGCCTTCGCCGCCTAAGAAAGCGCTGCGTGCCTTCTCGCCCTCGCCGCCTAGCAAAGCTCCGCGTGCCGTCGCCGCCTAGCAAAGCGCCGTGTTCCTTCGGCGCCTGGCAAAGCAGTGCGTGCCTTCGCCGCCTCACACAGCGCGGCGTGCCTTCGGCGCCTGGCAAAGCGGCGTGTTCCTTCGGCGCCTAGCAAAGCGCCGTGTTCCTTCGGCGCCTAGCAAAGCGGCGTGTTCCTTCGCTGCCTCGCCGCCTAAGAAAGCGCTGCGTCCCTTTTCGCCCTCGCCGCCCAACAAAGCGCCCTGTCCCTTCACCGCCTCCCCAATCGCTTCGTGCCTTCGGCGCCTAGCAAAGCGCTGCTTGCCTTCGCCGCCTCACACACCGCTGCGTCCCTTCGCCGCCTCGCCGCTTAGCAAACGCCGTAGTAGCGCCGAAGGCACACGGCGCTTTTGTAGGCGCCGAAGGCACGTGGCGCCTTGCTAAGCACCGAGGCAGTGAAGGCACGCAGCCATTTGATCGTGGTCGACGGGCTCGGGCGCCTTGCTAGGCGGCGAGGCGGCGAAGGCACGCAGCGCTTTGCCAGGCGCCGAAGGCACTCAGCGCTTTGCCAGGCGCCGAAGGCACACAGCGCTTTGCCAGGTGCCCAAGGACGCAGCGCTCTAGGAGGCGGCGAGGGCACGCAGTGCTTTGCTAGGCGGCGAGCGGACGTGCAGCTTTGCTAGGCAGCCAAGGCTGAGGACGCTTTGCTAGGTGGCGAAGGCACGAAGCGATTTGGGAGGCGGCGAAGGCACACGGCGCTTTTCTAGGTGGCGAGGCGGCGAAGGCACGCGCTGCTTTGCTAGGCGCCGAAGGCACGCAGCGCTTCCTTCGTTTGCGAGGCAGCGAAGAGGTGGAGCGGTTTGCTTGTCGGCCAGGCAGCGAACAGGCGCCGTGCTTTGCTTTCTGCCAGTCAGCGAATACACGCAGCGCTCTGCTTTTTGGCGAGGCACTGAGCAGATGCACCGTTTAGTTTGCGAGGCGGCGAAGAGACGCGGCGCTTTGCATGCTGTCGAGGCGGCGAGCAGATCGAGTGCTTTGCTTGTTGGCGAGGCAGCGAAGAGACGCAGCAGGCTGCTTGTTGGTGAGACAGCCAACATGCACAGTGGTTAGCTATTGGGCGAGGCAGCGAATGACCGCCGAGCAAATCGCTTTGTGCGTTCGCCGCCTCGCTGCCTAGCAAAGCGTCGTCTCCCTTGGGCGCCTAGCAAAGCTGCGCGTGCCGTCGCCGTCAAGCAAAGCGCCGTGTTCCTTGGGCGCCTAGCAAAGAAGTGCCTGCGTTGGGCGCCTCGCCGCATCGCTGCCTAGCAAAGCGCTGCGTGCCTTCGGCGGCTGGCAAAGCAGTGCGTGCCTTCGCCGCCTAAGAAAGCGCTGCGTGCCTTCTCGCCCTCGCCGCCTAGCAAAGCTCCGCGTGCCGTCGCCGCCTAGCAAAGCGCCGTGTTCCTTCGGCGCCTGGCAAAGCAGTGCGTGCCTTCGCCGCCTCACACAGCGCGGCGTGCCTTCGGCGCCTGGCAAAGCGGCGTGTTCCTTCGGCGCCTAGCAAAGCGCCGTGTTCCTTCGGCGCCTAGCAAAGCGGCGTGTTCCTTCGCTGCCTCGCCGCCTAAGAAAGCCATGCGTCCCTTTTCGCCCTCGCCGCCCAACAAAGCGCCGTGTCCCTTCACCGCCTCCCCAATCGCTTCGTGCCTTCGGCGCCTAGCAAAGCGCTGCTTGCCTTCGCCGCCTCACACAGCGCTGCGTCCCTTCGCCGCCTCGCCGCTTAGCAAACGCCGTAGTAGCGCCGAAGGCACACGGCGCTTTTGTAGGCGCTGAAGGCACGTGGCGCCTTGCTAAGCACCGAGGCAGCGAAGGCACGCAGCCATTTGATCGTGGTTGACGGGGTCGGGCGCCTTGCTAGGCGGCGAGGCGGCGAAGGCACGCAGCGCTTTGCCAGGCGCCGAAGGCACTCAGCGCTTTGCCAGGCGCCGAAGGCACACAGCGCTTTGCCAGGCGCCCAAGGACGCAGCGCTGTGCGAGGCGGCGAGGGCACGCAGTGCTTTGCTAGGCGTCGAGCGGACGTGCAGCTTTGCTAGGCAGCGAAGGCTGAGGAGGCTTTGCTAGGAGGCTAGGCGGCGAAGGCACGAAGCGATTTGGGAGGCGCCGAAGGCACGCAGCGCTTCCTTCGTTTGCGAGGCAGCGAAGAGATGCAGCAGTCTCCTTGTTTGTGAGACAGCCAACATGCCCAGTGCTTGCTCCTTGTGCGAGGCAGCGAAGAGATGCAGCACTTTGCTTGTGCACCAGGTGGCGCAGTGGCATCGCGGATGGCTTTTTCTCCTGGAGGCGAAGCGAGGCAGCACTTTGCTAGTTGGCGAGGCAGCGAAGAGACGCAGCAGGCTGCTTGTTGGTGAGACAGCCAACATGCACAGTGGTTAGCTATTGGGCGAGGCAGCGAATGACCGCCGAGCAAATGGCTTTGTGCGTTCGCCGCCTCGCTGCCTAGCAAAGCGTCGTCTGCCTTGGGCGCCTAGCAAAGCTGCGCGTGCCGTCGCCGTCAAGCAAAGCGCCGTGTTCCTTGGGCGCCTAGCAAAGAAGTGCCTGCCTTCGGCGCCTCGCCGCATCGCAGCCTAGCAAAGCGCTGCGTGCCTTCGGCGGCTGGCAAAGCAGTGCGTGCCTTCGCCGAATCACACTGCGCGGCGTGCCTTCGGCGCCTGGCAAAGCAGCGCGTGCCTTCGCCGCCTCACACAGCGCGGCGTGCCTTCGGCGCCTGGCAAAGCAGCGCGTGCCTTCGCCGCCTAAGAAAGCGCTGCGTGCCTTCTCGCCCTCGCCGCCTAGCAAAGCGCCGTGTCCCTTTGCCGCCTCGCCGCCTAGCAAAGCTCCGCGTCCCGTCGCCGCCTAGCAAAACGCCGTGTTCCTTCGGCGCCTAGCAAAGCGCCGTGTCCCTTCACCGCCTCCCCAATCGCTTCGTGCCTTCGGCGCCTAGCAAAGCGCTGCTTGCCTTCGCCGCCTCACACAGCGCTGCGTCCCTTCGCCGCCTCGCCGCTTAGCAAACGCCGTAGTAGCGCCGAAGGCACACGGCGCTTTTGTAGGCGCCGAAGGCACGTGGCGCCTTGCTAAGCACCGAGGCAGCGAAGGCACGCAGCCATTTGATCGTGGTCGACGGGCTCGGGCGCCTTGCTAGGCGGCGAGGCGGCGAAGGCACGCAGCGCTTTGCCAGGCGCCCAAGGATGCAGCGCTGTGCGAGGCGGCGAGGGCACGCAGTGCTTTGCTAGGCGGCGAGCGGACGTGCAGCTTTGCTAGGCAGCCAAGGCTGAGGACGCTTTGCTAGGAGGCTAGGCGGTGAAGGCACGAAGCGATTTGGGAGGCGGCGAAGGCACGCAGCGCTTTGCTAGGCGGCGAGGCGGCAAAGGCACGCGCTGCTTTGCTAGGCGCCGAAGGCACGCAGCGCTTCCTTCGTTTGCGAGGCAGCGAAGAGATGCAGCAGTCTCCTTGTTTGTGAGACAGCCAACATGCCCAGTGCTTGCTCCTTGTGCGAGGCAGCGAAGAGATGCAGCACTTTGCTTGTGCACCAGGTGGCGCAGTGGCATCGCGGATGGCTTTTTCTCCTGGAGGCGAAGCGAGGCAGCACTTTGCTAGTTGGCGAGGCAGCGAAGAGACGCAGCAGGCTGCTTGTTGGTGAGACAGCCGACATGCACAGTGGTTAGCTATTGGGCGAGGCAGCGAATGACCGCCGAGCAAATGGCTTTGTGCGTTCGCCGCCTCGCTGCCTAGCAAAGCGTCGTCTGCCTTGGGCGCCTAGCAAAGCTGCGCGTGCCGTCGCCGTCAAGCAAAGCGCCGTGTTCCTTGGGCGCCTAGCAAAGAAGTGCCTGCCTTCGGCGCCTCGCCGCATCGCAGCCTAGCAAAGCGCTGCGTGCCTTCGGCGGCTGGCAAAGCAGTGCGTGCCTTCGCTGCCTCACACAGCGCGGCGTGCCTTCGGCGCCTCGCCGCCTAAGAAAGCGCTGCGTGCCTTCTCGCCCTCGCCGCCCAACAAAGCGCCGTGTCCCTTCACCGCCTCCCCAATCGCTTCGTGCCTTCGGCGCCTAGCAAAGCGCTGCTTGCCTTCGCCGCCTCACACACCGCTGCGTCCCTTCGCCGCCTCGCCGCTTAGCAAACGCCGTAGTAGCGCCGAAGGCACACGGCGCTTTTGTAGGCGCCGAAGGCACGTGGCGCCTTGCTAAGCACCGAGGCAGCGAAGGCACGCAGCCATTTGATCGTGGTCGACGGGCTCGGGCGCCTTGCTAGGCGGCGAGGCGGCGAAGGCACGCAGCGCTTTGCCAGGTGCCGAAGGCACTCAGCGCTTTGCCAGGCGCCGAAGGCACACAGCGCTTTGCCAGGCGCCCAAGGACGCAGCGCTCTAGGAGGCGGCGAGGGCACGCAGTGCTTTGCTAGGCGGCGAGCGGACGTGCAGCTTTGCTAGGCAGCCAAGGCTGAGGACGCTTTGCTAGGCGGCGAAGGCACGAAGCGATTTGGGAGGCGGCGAAGGCACACGGCGCTTTTCTAGGTGCCGAGGCGGCGAAGGCACGCGCTGCTTTGCTAGGCGCCGAAGGCACGCAGCGCTTCCTTCGTTTGCGAGGCAGCGAAGAGATGCAGCGGTTTGCTTGTCGGCCAGGCAGCGAACAGGCGCCGTGCTTTGCTTTCTGCCAGTCAGCGAATACACGCAGCGCTCTGCTTTTTGGCGAGGCACTGAACAGATGCACCGTTTAGTTTGCGAGGCGGCGAAGAGACGCGGCGCTTTGCATGCTCGCGAGGCGGCGAGCAGATCGAGTGCTTTGCTTGTTGGCGAGGCAGCGAAGAGATGCAGCGGTTTGCTTGTTGGCGAGGCAGCGAAGAGATGCAGCAGTCTCCTTGTTTGTGAGAAAGCCAACATGCCCAGTGCTTGCTCATTGTGTGAGGCAGCGAAGAGATGCAGCGGTTTTCTAGTCGGCGAGGCAGCGAAGAGACGCAGCAGGCTGCTTGTTGGTGAGACAGCCAACATGCACAGTGGTTAGCTATTGGGCGAGGCAGCGAATGACCGCCGAGCAAATGGCTTTGTGCGTTCGCCGCCTCGCTGCCTAGCAAAGCGTCGTCTGCCTTGGGCGCCTAGCAAAGCTGCGCGTGCCGTCGCCGTCAAGCAAAGCGCCGTGTTCCTTGGGCGCCTAGCAAAGAAGTGCCTGCCTTCGGCGCCTCGCCGCATCGCAGCCTAGCAAAGCGCTGCGTGCCTTCGGCGGCTGGCAAAGCAGCGCGTGCCTTCGCCGCCTCACACAGCGCGGCGTGCCTTCGGCGCCTGGCAAAGCAGCGCGTGCCTTCGCCGCCTAAGAAAGCGCTGCGTGCCTTCTCGCCCTCGCCGCCTAGCAAAGCGCCGTGTCCCTTTGCCGCCTCGCCGCCTAGCAAAGCTCCGCGTCCCGTCGCCGCCTAGCAAAACGCCGTGTTCCTTCGGCGCCTACCAAAGCGGCGTGTTCCTTCGCTGCCTCGCCGCCTAAGAAAGCGCTGCGTCCCTTTTCGCCCTCGCCGCCCAACAAAGCGCCGTGTCCCTTCACCGCCTCCCCAATCGCTTCGTGCCTTCGGCGCCTAGCAAAGCGCTGCTTGCCTTCGCCGCCTCACACACCGCTGCGTCCCTTCGCCGCCTCGCCGCTTAGCAAACGCCGTAGTAGCGCCGAAGGCACACGGCGCTTTTGTAGGCGCCGAAGGCACGTGGCGCCTTGCTAAGCAGCGAGGCAGCGAAGGCACGCAGCCATTTGATCGTGGTCGACGGGCTCGGGCGCCTTGCTAGGCGGCGAGGCGGCGAAGGCACGCAGCGCTTTGCCAGGCGCCCAAGGACGCAGCGCTGTGCGAGGCGGCGAGGGCACGCAGTGCTTTGCTAGGCGGCGAGCGGACGTGCAGCTTTGCTAGGCAGCCAAGGCTGAGGACGCTTTGCTAGGAGGCTAGGCGGTGAAGGCACGAAGCGATTTGGGAGGCGGCGAAGGCACGCAGCGCTTTGCTAGGCGGCGAGGCGGCAAAGGCACGCGCTGCTTTGCTAGGCGCCGAAGGCACGCAGCGCTTCCTTCGTTTGCGAGGCAGCGAAGAGATGCAGCAGTCTCCTTGTTTGTGAGACAGCCAACATGCCCAGTGCTTGCTCCTTGTGCGAGGCAGCGAAGAGATGCAGCACTTTGCTTGTGCACCAGGTGGCGCAGTGGCATCGCGGATGGCTTTTTCTCCTGGAGGCGAAGCGAGGCAGCACTTTGCTAGTTGGCGAGGCAGCGAAGAGACGCAGCAGGCTGCTTGTTGGTGAGACAGCCAACATGCACAGTGGTTAGCTATTGGGCGAGGCAGCGAATGACCGCCGAGCAAATGGCTTTGTGCGTTCGCCGCCTCGCTGCCTAGCAAAGCGTCGTCTGCCTTGGGCGCCTAGCAAAGCTGCGCGTGCCGTCGCCGTCAAGCAAAGCGCCGTGTTCCTTGGGCGCCTAGCAAAGAAGTGCCTGCCTTCGGCGCCTCGCCGCATCGCAGCCTAGCAAAGCGCTGCGTGCCTTCGGCGCCTGGCAAAGCAGCGCGTGCCTTCGCCGCCTAAGAAAGCGCTGCGTGCCTTCTCGCCCTCGCCGCCTAGCAAAGCTCCGCGTCCCTTCGCCGCCTCGCCGCCTAGCAAAGCGCCGTGTTCCTTCGGCGCCTAGCAAAGAAGTGCCTGCCTTCGGCGCCTCGCCGCATCGCAGCCTAGCAAAGCGCTGCGTGCCTTCGGCGGCTGGCAAAGCAGTGCGTGCCTTCGCTGCCTCACACAGCGCGGCGTGCCTTCGGCGCCTCGCCGCCTAAGAAAGCGCTGCGTGCCTTCTCGCCCTCGCCGCCCAACAAAGCGCCGTGTGCCTTCACCGCCTCCCCAATCGCTTCGTGCCTTCGGCGCCTAGCAAAGCGCTGCTTGCCTTCGCCGCCTCACACAGCGCTGCGTCCCTTCGCCGCCTCGCCGCTTAGCAAACGCCGTAGTAGCGCCGAAGGCACACGGCGCTTTTGTAGGCGCCGAAGGCACGTGGCGCCTTGCTAAGCACCGAGGCAGCGAAGGCACGCAGCCATTTGATCGTGGTCGACGGGCTCGGGCGCCTTGCTAGGCGGCGAGGCGGCGAAGGCACGCAGCGCTTTGCCAGGCGCCGAAGGCACACAGCGCTTTGCCAGGCGCCCAAGGACGCAGCGCTCTAGGAGGCGGCGAGGGCACGCAGTGCTTTGCTAGGCGGCGAGCGGACGTGCAGCTTTGCTAGGCAGCCAAGGCTGAGGACGCTTTGCTAGGCGGCGAAGGCACGAAGCGATTTGGGAGGCGGCGAAGGCACACGGCGCTTTTCTAGGTGGCGAGGCGGCGAAGGCACGCGCTGCTTTGCTAGGCGCCGAAGGCACGCAGCGCTTCCTTCGTTTGCGAGGCAGCGAAGAGGTGGAGCGGTTTGCTTGTTGGCGAGGCAGCGAAGAGATGCAGCAGTCTCCTTGTTTGTGACACAGCCAACATGCCCAGTGCTTGCTCATTGTGTGAGGCAGCGAAGAGATGCAGCGGTTTTCTAGTCGGCGAGGCAGCGAAGAGACGCAGCAGGCTGCTTGTTGGTGAGACAGCCAACATGCCCAGTGCTTGCTCCTTGTGCGAGGCAGCGAAGAGATGCAGCACTTTGCTTGTGCACCAGGTGGCGCAGTGGCATCGCGGATGGCTTTTTCTCCTGGAGGCGAAGCGAGGCAGCACTTTGCTAGTTGGCGAGGCAGCGAAGAGACGCAGCAGGCTGCTTGTTGGTGAGACAGCCAACATGCACAGTGGTTAGCTATTGTGCGAGGCAGCGAATGACCGCCGAGCAAATCGCTTTGTGCGTTCGCCGCCTCGCTGCCTAGCAAAGCGTCGTCTGCCTTGGGCGCCTAGCAAAGCTGCGCGTGCCGTCGCCGTCAAGCAAAGCGCCGTGTTCCTTGGGCGCCTAGCAAAGAAGTGCCTGCCTTCGGCGCCTCGCCGCATCGCAGCCTAGCAAAGCGCTGCGTGCCTTCGGCGGCTGGCAAAGCAGCGCGTGCCTTCGCCGCCTCACACAGCGCGGCGTGCCTTCGGCGCCTGGCAAAGCAGCGCGTGCCTTCGCCGCCTAAGAAAGCGCTGCGTGCCTTCTCGCCCTCGCCGCCTAGCAAAGCGCCGTGTCCCTTTGCCGCCTCGCCGCCTAGCAAAGCTCCGCGTCCCGTCGGCGCCTAGCAAAACGCCGTGTTCCTTCGGCGCCTACCAAAGCGGCGTGTTCCTTCGCTGCCTCGCCGCCTAAGAAAGCGCTGCGTCCCTTTTCGCCCTCGCCGCCCAACAAAGCGCCGTGTCCCTTCACCGCCTCCCCAATCGCTTCGTGCCTTCGGCGCCTAGCAAAGCGCTGCTTGCCTTCGCCGCCTCACACACCGCTGCGTCCCTTCGCCGCCTCGCCGCTTAGCAAACGCCGTAGTAGCGCCGAAGGCACACGGCGCTTTTGTAGGCGCCGAAGGCACGTGGCGCCTTGCTAAGCACCGAGGCAGCGAAGGCACGCAGCCATTTGATGGTGGTCGACGGGCTCGGGCGCCTTGCTAGGCGGCGAGGCGGCGAAGGCACGCAGCGCTTTGCCAGGCGCCCAAGGACGCAGCGCTGTGCGAGGCGGCGAGGGCACGCAGTGCTTTGCTAGGCGGCGAGCGGACGTGCAGCTTTGCTAGGCAGCCAAGGCTGAGGACGCTTTGCTAGGAGGCTAGGCGGCGAAGGCACGAAGCGATTTGGGAGGCGCCGAAGGCACGCAGCGCTTTGCTAGGCGGCGAGGCGGCAAAGGCACGCGCTGCTTTGCTAGGCGCCGAAGGCACGCAGCGCTTCCTTCGTTTGCGAGGCAGCGAAGAGATGCAGCAGTCTCCTTGTTTGTGAGACAGCCAACATGCCCAGTGCTTGCTCCTTGTGCGAGGCAGCGAAGAGATGCAGCACTTTGCTTGTGCACCAGGTGGCGCAGTGGCATCGCGGATGGCTTTTTCTCCTGGAGGCGAAGCGAGGCAGCACTTTGCTAGTTGGCGAGGCAGCGAAGAGACGCAGTAGGCTGCTTGTTTGTGAGACAGCCAACATGCACAGTGGTTAGCTATTGTGCGAGGCAGCGAATGACCGCCGAGCAAATGGCTTTGTGCGTTCGCCGCCTCGCTGCCTAGCAAAGCGTCGTCTCCCCTGGGCGCCTAGCAAAGCTGCGCGTGCCGTCGCCGTCAAGCAAAGCGCCGTGTTCCTTGGGCGCCTAGCAAAGAAGTGCCTGCGTTGGGCGCCTCGCCGCATCGCAGCCTAGCAAAGCGCTGCGTGCCTTGGGCGGCTGGCAAAGCAGTGCGTGCCTTCGCCACCTCACACAGCGCGGCGTGCCTTCGGCGCCTGGCAAAGCAGCGCGTGCCTTCGCCGCCTAAGAAAGCGCTGCGTGCCTTCTCGCCCTCGCCGCCTAGCAAAGCTCCGCGTCCCTTCGCCGCCTCGCCGCCTAGCAAAGCGCCGTGTTCCTTCGGCGCCTAGCAAAGAAGTGCCTGCCTTCGGCGCCTCGCCGCATCGCAGCCTAGCAAAGCGCTGCGTGCCTTCGGCGGCTGGCAAAGCAGTGCGTGCCTTCGCTGCCTCACACAGCGCGGCGTGCCTTCGGCGCCTCGCCGCCTAAGAAAGCGCTGCGTGCCTTCTCGCCCTCGCCGCCCAACAAAGCGCCGTGTCCCTTCACCGCCTCCCCAATCGCTTCGTGCCTTCGGCGCCTAGCAAAGCGCTGCTTGCCTTCGCCGCCTCACACAGCGCTGCGTCCCTTCGCCGCCTCGCCGCTTAGCAAACGCCGTAGTAGCGCCGAAGGCACACGGCGCTTTTGTAGGCGCCGAAGGCACGTGGCGCCTTGCTAAGCACCGAGGCAGCGAAGGCACGCAGCCATTTGATCGTGGTCGACGGGCTCGGGCGCCTTGCTAGGCGGCGAGGCGGCGAAGGCACGCAGCGCTTTGCCAGGCGCCGAAGGCACACAGCGCTTTGCCAGGCGCCCAAGGACGCAGCGCTCTAGGAGGCGGCGAGGGCACGCAGTGCTTTGCTAGGCGGCGAGCGGACGTGCAGCTTTGCTAGGCAGCCAAGGCTGAGGACGCTTTGCTAGGCGGCGAAGGCACGAAGCGATTTGGGAGGCGGCGAAGGCACACGGCGCTTTTCTAGGTGGCGAGGCGGCGAAGGCACGCGCTGCTTTGCTAGGCGCCGAAGGCACGCAGCGCTTCCTTCGTTTGCGAGGCAGCGAAGAGGTGGAGCGGTTTGCTTGTTGGCGAGGCAGCGAAGAGATGCAGCAGTCTCCTTGTTTGTGACACAGCCAACATGCCCAGTGCTTGCTCATTGTGTGAGGCAGCGAAGAGATGCAGCGGTTTTCTAGTCGGCGAGGCAGCGAAGAGACGCAGCAGGCTGCTTGTTGGTGAGACAGCCAACATGCCCAGTGCTTGCTCCTTGTGCGAGGCAGCGAAGAGATGCAGCACTTTGCTTGTGCACCAGGTGGCGCAGTGGCATCGCGGATGGCTTTTTCTCCTGGAGGCGAAGCGAGGCAGCACTTTGCTAGTTGGCGAGGCAGCGAAGAGACGCAGCAGGCTGCTTGTTGGTGAGACAGCCAACATGCACAGTGGTTAGCTATTGTGCGAGGCAGCGAATGACCGCCGAGCAAATCGCTTTGTGCGTTCGCCGCCTCGCTGCCTAGCAAAGCGTCGTCTGCCTTGGGCGCCTAGCAAAGCTGCGCGTGCCGTCGCCGTCAAGCAAAGCGCCGTGTTCCTTGGGCGCCTAGCAAAGAAGTGCCTGCCTTCGGCGCCTCGCCGCATCGCAGCCTAGCAAAGCGCTGCGTGCCTTCGGCGGCTGGCAAAGCAGCGCGTGCCTTCGCCGCCTCACACAGCGCGGCGTGCCTTCGGCGCCTGGCAAAGCAGCGCGTGCCTTCGCCGCCTAAGAAAGCGCTGCGTGCCTTCTCGCCCTCGCCGCCTAGCAAAGCGCCGTGTCCCTTTGCCGCCTCGCCGCCTAGCAAAGCTCCGCGTCCCGTCGGCGCCTAGCAAAACGCCGTGTTCCTTCGGCGCCTACCAAAGCGGCGTGTTCCTTCGCTGCCTCGCCGCCTAAGAAAGCGCTGCGTCCCTTTTCGCCCTCGCCGCCCAACAAAGCGCCGTGTCCCTTCACCGCCTCCCCAATCGCTTCGTGCCTTCGGCGCCTAGCAAAGCGCTGCTTGCCTTCGCCGCCTCACACACCGCTGCGTCCCTTCGCCGCCTCGCCGCTTAGCAAACGCCGTAGTAGCGCCGAAGGCACACGGCGCTTTTGTAGGCGCCGAAGGCACGTGGCGCCTTGCTAAGCACCGAGGCAGCGAAGGCACGCAGCCATTTGATGGTGGTCGACGGGCTCGGGCGCCTTGCTAGGCGGCGAGGCGGCGAAGGCACGCAGCGCTTTGCCAGGCGCCCAAGGACGCAGCGCTGTGCGAGGCGGCGAGGGCACGCAGTGCTTTGCTAGGCGGCGAGCGGACGTGCAGCTTTGCTAGGCAGCCAAGGCTGAGGACGCTTTGCTAGGAGGCTAGGCGGCGAAGGCACGAAGCGATTTGGGAGGCGCCGAAGGCACGCAGCGCTTTGCTAGGCGGCGAGGCGGCAAAGGCACGCGCTGCTTTGCTAGGCGCCGAAGGCACGCAGCGCTTCCTTCGTTTGCGAGGCAGCGAAGAGATGCAGCAGTCTCCTTGTTTGTGAGACAGCCAACATGCCCAGTGCTTGCTCCTTGTGCGAGGCAGCGAAGAGATGCAGCACTTTGCTTGTGCACCAGGTGGCGCAGTGGCATCGCGGATGGCTTTTTCTCCTGGAGGCGAAGCGAGGCAGCACTTTGCTAGTTGGCGAGGCAGCGAAGAGACGCAGTAGGCTGCTTGTTTGTGAGACAGCCAACATGCACAGTGGTTAGCTATTGTGCGAGGCAGCGAATGACCGCCGAGCAAATGGCTTTGTGCGTTCGCCGCCTCGCTGCCTAGCAAAGCGTCGTCTCCCCTGGGCGCCTAGCAAAGCTGCGCGTGCCGTCGCCGTCAAGCAAAGCGCCGTGTTCCTTGGGCGCCTAGCAAAGAAGTGCCTGCGTTGGGCGCCTCGCCGCATCGCAGCCTAGCAAAGCGCTGCGTGCCTTCGGCGGCTGGCAAAGCAGTGCGTGCCTTCGCCACCTCACACAGCGCGGCGTGCCTTCGGCGCCTGGCAAAGCAGCGCGTGCCTTCGCCGCCTAAGAAAGCGCTGCGTGCCTTCTCGCCCTCGCCGCCTAGCAAAGCTCCGCGTCCCTTCGCCGCCTCGCCGCCTAGCAAAGCGCCGTGTTCCTTGGGCGCCTAGCAAAGAAGTGCCTGCCTTCGGCGCCTCGCCGCATCGCAGCCTAGCAAAGCGCTGCGTGCCTTCGGCGGCTGGCAAAGCAGTGCGTGCCTTCGCTGCCTCACACAGCGCGGCGTGCCTTCGGCGCCTCGCCGCCTAAGAAAGCGCTGCGTGCCTTCTCGCCCTCGCCGCCCAACAAAGCGCCGTGTCCCTTCACCGCCTCCCCAATCGCTTCGTGCCTTCGGCGCCTAGCAAAGCGCTGCTTGCCTTCGCCGCCTCACACAGCGCTGCGTCCCTTCGCCGCCTCGCCGCTTAGCAAACGCCGTAGTAGCGCCGAAGGCACACGGCGCTTTTGTAGGCGCCGAAGGCACGTGGCGCCTTGCTAAGCACCGAGGCAGCGAAGGCACGCAGCCATTTGATCGTGGTCGACGGGCTCGGGCGCCTTGCTAGGCGGCGAGGCGGCGAAGGCACGCAGCGCTTTGCCAGGCGCCGAAGGCACTCAGCGCTTTGCCAGGCGCCCAAGGACGCAGCGCTCTAGGAGGCGGCGAGGGCACGCAGTGCTTTGCTAGGCGGCGAGCGGACGTGCAGCTTTGCTAGGCAGCGAAGGCTGAGGACGCTTTGCTAGGCGGCGAAGGCACGAAGCGATTTGGGAGGCGGCGAAGGCACACGGCGCTTTTCTAGGTGCCGAGGCGGCGAAGGCACGCGCTGCTTTGCTAGGCGCCGAAGGCACGCAGCGCTTCCTTCGTTTGCGAGGCAGCGAAGAGGTGGAGCGGTTTGCTTGTCGGCCAGGCAGCGAACAGGCGCCGTGCTTTGCTTTCTGCCAGTCAGCGAATACACGCAGCGCTCTGCTTTTTGGCGAGGCACTGAACAGATGCACCGTTTAGTTTGCGAGGCAGCGAAGAGATGCAGCGGTTTGCTTGTTGGCGAGGCAGCGAAGAGATGCAGCAATCTCCTTGTTTGTGACACAGCCAACATGCCCAGTGCTTGCTCCTTGTGCGAGGCAGCGAAGAGATGCAGCACTTTGCTTGTGCACCAGGTGGCGCAGTGGCATCGCGGATGGCTTTTTCTCCTGGAGGCGAAGCGAGGCAGCACTTTGCTAGTTGGCGAGGCAGCGAAGAGACGCAGCAGGCTGCTTGTTGGTGAGACAGCCAACATGCACAGTGGTTAGCTATTGGGCGAGGCAGCGAATGACCGCCGAGCAAATCGCTTTGTGCGTTCGCCGCCTCGCTGCCTAGCAAAGCGTCGTCTGCCTTGGGCGCCTAGCAAAGCTGCGCGTGCCGTCGCCGTCAAGCAAAGCGCCGTGTTGCTTGGGCGCCTAGCAAAGAAGTGCCTGCGTTGGGCGCCTCGCCGCATCGCAGCCTAGCAAAGCGCTGCGTGCCTTCGGCGGCTGGCAAAGCAGTGCGTGCCTTCGCCGCCTCACACAGCGCGGCGTGCCTTCGGCGCCTGGCAAAGCAGCGCGTGCCTTCGCCGCCTCACACAGCGCGGCGTGCCTTCGGCGCCTGGCAAAGCAGCGCGTGCCTTCGCCGCCTAAGAAAGCGCTGCGTGCCTTCTCGCCCTCGCCGCCTAGCAAAGCGCCGTGTCCCTTTGCCGCCTCGCCGCCTAGCAAAGCTCCGCGTCCCGTCGCCGCCTAGCAAAGCGGCGTGTTCCTTCGGCGCCTAGCAAAGCGGCGTGTTCCTTCGCTGCCTCGCCGCCTAAGAAAGCGCTGCGTCCCTTTTCGCCCTCGCCGCCCAACAAAGCGCCCTGTCCCTTCACCGCCTCCCCAATCGCTTCGTGCCTTCGGCGCCTAGCAAAGCGCTGCTTGCCTTCGCCGCCTCACACAGCGCTGCGTCCCTTCGCCGCCTCGCCGCTTAGCAAACGCCGTAGTAGCGCCGAAGGCACACGGCGCTTTTGTAGGCGCCGAAGGCACGTGGCGCCTTGCTAAGCACCGAGGCAGCGAAGGCACGCAGCCATTTGATCGTGGTCGACGGGCTCGGGCGCCTTGCTAGGCGGCGAGGCGGCGAAGGCACGCAGCGCTTTGCCAGGCGCCCAAGGACGCAGCGCTGTGCGAGGCGGCGAGGGCACGCAGTGCTTTGCTAGGCGGCGAGCGGACGTGCAGCTTTGCTAGGCAGCCAAGGCTGAGGACGCTTTGCTAGGAGGCTAGGCGGCGAAGGCACGAAGCGATTTGGGAGGCGCCGAAGGCACGCAGCGCTTTGCTAGGCGGCGAGGCGGCAAAGGCACGCGCTGCTTTGCTAGGCGCCGAAGGCACGCAGCGCTTCCTTCGTTTGCGAGGCAGCGAAGAGATGCAGCAGTCTCCTTGTTTGTGAGACAGCCAACATGCCCAGTGCTTGCTCCTTGTGCGAGGCAGCGAAGAGATGCAGCACTTTGCTTGTGCACCAGGTGGCGCAGTGGCATCGCGGATGGCTTTTTCTCCTGGAGGCGAAGCGAGGCAGCACTTTGCTAGTTGGCGAGGCAGCGAAGAGACGCAGCAGGCTGCTTGTTGGTGAGACAGCCAACATGCCCAGTGGTTAGCTCTTGTGCGAGGCAGCGAATGACCGCCGAGCAAATCGCTTTGTGCGTTCGCCGCCTCGCTGCCTAGCAAAGCGTCGTCTCCCTTGGGCGCCTAGCAAAGCTGCGCGTGCCGTCGC
Source organism: Apteryx mantelli (assembly GCF_036417845.1). Lineage (NCBI taxonomy): Eukaryota > Metazoa > Chordata > Aves > Apterygiformes > Apterygidae > Apteryx > Apteryx mantelli. Next base: position 27,007,728 of record NC_089990.1, read on the forward strand.
CGTCAAGCAGAGCGCCGTGTTCCTTGGGCGCCTAGCAAAGAAGTGCCTGCGTTCGGCGCCTCGCCGCATCGCAGCCTAGCAAAGCGCTGCGTGCCTTCGCCGCCTCACACAGCGCGGCGTGCCTTCGGCGCCTAGCAAAGCAGCGCGTGCCTTCGCCGCCTCGCCGCCTAAGAAAGCGCCGCGTCCCTTCTCGCCCTCGCCGCCTAGCAAAGCTGCGCGTGCCGTCGCCGTCAAGCAAAGCGCCGTGTTCCTTGGGCGCCTAGCAAAGAAGTGCCTGCGCTCGGCGCCTCGCCGCATCGCAGCCTAGCAAAGCGCTGCGTGCCTTCGGCGCCTAGCAAAGCAGTGCGTGCCTTCGCCGCCTCACACAGCGCTGCGTCCCTTCGCCGCCTCGCCGCTTAGCAAACGCCGTAGGAGCGCCGAAGGGACACGGCGCTTTTGTAGGCGCCGAAGGCACGCGGCGCTTTGCTAAGGCACGAGGCAGCGAAGGCACGCAGCCATTTGATCGTGGTCGACGGGGTCGGGCGCCTTGCTAGGCGGCGAGGCGCCGAAGGCACGCAGCGCTTTGCCAGGCGCCCAAGGACGCAGCGCTGTGCGAGGCGGCGAGGGCACGCAGTGCTTTGCCAGGCGCCGAAGGCACGCAGCGCTGTGCGAGGCGGTGAGGGCACACAGTGCTTTGCTAGGCGGCGAGCGGACGTGTAGCTTTGCTAGGCGGCGAGCGGACGTGGAGCTTTGCTAGGCAGCGAAGGGTGAGGACGCTTTGCTAGGCACTTTGCTAGGCGGCGAAGGCACGAAGCGATTTGGGAGGCGGCGAAGGGACACGGCGCTTTGCTAGGCGGCGAGGGCGAGAAGGGACGCAGCGCTTTCTTAGGCGGCCAGGCGGCGAAGGCACGCGCTGCTTTGCTAGGCGCCGAAGGCACGCAGCGCTTCCTTCGTTTGCGAGGCAGCGAAGAGATGGAGCGGTTTGCTTGTTGGCCAGGCGGCGAACAGGCGCCGTGCTTTGCTTTCTGCCAGTCAGCGAATGCACGCGGCAGTCTGCTTTTTGGCGAGGCAGTGAACAGATGCAGCGTTTAGTTTGCGAGGCGGCGAAGAGACGCGGCGCTTTGCATGCTGGCGAGGCGGCGAGCAGATCGAGTGCTTTGCTTGCTGGTGAGGCAGCGAAGAGATGCAGCGGTTTGCTTGTTGGCGAGGCAGCGAAGAGACGCAGCAGGCTCCTTGTTTGTGACACAGCCAACATGCCCAGTGCTTGCTCCTTGTGCGAGGCAGCGAAGACATGCAGCACTTTGCTTGTGCAGCAGGTGGCGCAGTGGCATGGCGGATGGCTTTTTCGCCTGGAGGCGAAGCGAGGCAGCACTTTGCTAGTTGGCGAGGCAGCGAAGAGACGCAGCAGGCTCCTTGTTTGTGAGACAGCCAACATGCACAGTGGTTAGCTATTGTGCGAGGCAGCGAATGACCGCCGAGCAAATGGCTTTGTGCGTTCGCCGCCTCGCTGCCTAGCAAAGCGTCGTCTGCCTTGGGCGCCTAGCAAAGCTGCGCGTGCCGTCGCCGTCAAGCAAAGCGCCGTGTTCCTTGGGCGCCTAGCAAAGAAGTGCCTGCGCTCGGCGCCTCGCCGCATCGCAGCCTAGCAAAGCGCTGCGTGCCTTCGCCGCCTGGCAAAGCAGTGCGTGCCTTCGCCGCCTCACACAGCGCGGCGTGCCTTCGGCGCCTAGCAAAGCAGCGCGTGCCTTCGCCGCCTCGCCGCCTAAGAAAGCGCCGTGTGCCTTCACCGCCTTGCCGCCTAGCAGAGCTCCGCGTGCCGTCGCCGCCTAGCAAAGCGCCGTGTTCCTTGGGCGCCTAGCAAAGCAGCGCGTGCCGTCGACGCCTCGCCGCCTAAGAAAGCGCTGCGTGCCTTTTCGCCCTCGCCGCCCAACAAAGCGCCCTGTCCCTTCACCGCCTCCCCAATCGCTTCGTCCCTTCGCCGCCTCGCCGCCTAGCAAAGCGCTGCTTGCCTTCGCCGCCTCACACAGCGCTGCGTCCCTTCGCCGCCTCGCCGCTTAGCAAACGCCGTAGGAGCGCCGAAGGGACACGGCGCTTTTGTAGGCGCCGAAGGCACGCGGCGCTTTGCTAAGGCACGAGGCAGCGAAGGCACGCAGCCATTTGATCGTGGTCGACGGGGTCGGGCGCCTTGCTAGGCGGCGAGGCGCCGAAGGCACGCAGCGCTTTGCCAGGCGCCCAAGGACGCAGCGCTGTGCGAGGCGGCGAGGGCACGCAGTGCTTTGCCAGGCGCCGAAGGCACGCAGCGCTGTGCGAGGCGGTGAGGGCACACAGTGCTTTGCTAGGCGGCGAGCGGACGTGCAGCTTTGCTAGGCGGCGAGCGGACGTGGAGCTTTGCTAGGCAGCGAAGGGTGAGGACGCTTTGCTAGGCACTTTGCTAGGCGGCGAAGGCACGAAGCGATTTGGGAGGCGGCGAAGGGACACGGCGCTTTGCTAGGCGGCGAGGGCGAGAAGGGACGCAGCGCTTTCTTAGGCGGCCAGGCGGCGAAGGCACGCGCTGCTTTGCTAGGCGCCGAAGGCACGCAGCGCTTCCTTCGTTTGCGAGGCAGCGAAGAGATGGAGCGGTTTGCTTGTTGGCCAGGCGGCGAACAGGCGCCGTGCTTTGCTTTCTGCCAGTCAGCGAATGCACGCGGCAGTCTGCTTTTTGGCGAGGCAGTGAACAGATGCAGCGTTTAGTTTGCGAGGCGGCGAAGAGACGCGGCGCTTTGCATGCTGGCGAGGCGGCGAGCAGATCGAGTGCTTTGCTTGCTGGTGAGGCAGCGAAGAGATGCAGCGGTTTGCTTGTTGGCGAGGCAGCGAAGAGACGCAGCAGGCTCCTTGTTTGTGAGACAGCCAACATGCACAGTGGTTAGCTCTTGTGCGAGGCAGCGAATGACCGCCGAGCAAATGGCTTTGTGCGTTCGCCGCCTCGCTGCCTAGCAAAGCGTCGCGTCCCTTGGGCGCCTAGCAAAGCTGCGCGTGCCGTCGCCGCCTAGCAAAGCGCCGTGTTCCTTGGGCGCCTAGCAAAGAAGTGCCTGCGTTGGGCGCCTCGCCGCATCGCAGCCTAGCAAAGCGCTGCGTGCCTTCGGCGGCTGGCAAAGCAGTGCGTGCCTTCGCCGCCTCACACAGCGCGGCGTGCCTTCGGCGGCTGGCAAAGCAGCGCGTGCCTTCGCCGCCTCACACAGCGCGGCGTGCCTTCGGCGCCTGGCAAAGCAGCGCGTGCCTTCGCCGCCTAAGAAAGCGCTGCGTGCCTTCTCGCCCTCGCCGCCTAGCAAAGCGCCGTGTCCCTTTGCCGCCTCGCCGCCTAGCAAAGCTCCGCGTCCCGTCGCCGCCTAGCAAAACGCCGTGTTCCTTCGGCGCCTACCAAAGCGGCGTGTTCCTTCGCTGCCTCGCCGCCTAAGAAAGCGCTGCGTCCCTTTTCGCCCTCGCCGCCCAACAAAGCGCCGTGTCCCTTCACCGCCTCCCCAATCGCTTCGTGCCTTCGGCGCCTAGCAAAGCGCTGCTTGCCTTCGCCGCCTCACACACCGCTGCGTCCCTTCGCCGCCTCGCCGCTTAGCAAACGCCGTAGTAGCGCCGAAGGCACACGGCGCTTTTGTAGGCGCCGAAGGCACGTGGCGCCTTGCTAAGCAGCGAGGCAGCGAAGGCACGCAGCCATTTGATCGTGGTCGACGGGCTCGGGCGCCTTGCTAGGCGGCGAGGCGGCGAAGGCACGCAGCGCTTTGCCAGGCGCCCAAGGACGCAGCGCTGTGCGAGGCGGCGAGGGCACGCAGTGCTTTGCTAGGCGGCGAGCGGACGTGCAGCTTTGCTAGGCAGCCAAGGCTGAGGACGCTTTGCTAGGAGGCTAGGCGGTGAAGGCACGAAGCGATTTGGGAGGCGGCGAAGGCACGCAGCGCTTTGCTAGGCGGCGAGGCGGCAAAGGCACGCGCTGCTTTGCTAGGCGCCGAAGGCACGCAGCGCTTCCTTCGTTTGCGAGGCAGCGAAGAGATGCAGCAGTCTCCTTGTTTGTGAGACAGCCAACATGCCCAGTGCTTGCTCCTTGTGCGAGGCAGCGAAGAGATGCAGCACTTTGCTTGTGCACCAGGTGGCGCAGTGGCATCGCGGATGGCTTTTTCTCCTGGAGGCGAAGCGAGGCAGCACTTTGCTAGTTGGCGAGGCAGCGAAGAGACGCAGCAGGCTGCTTGTTGGTGAGACAGCCAACATGCACAGTGGTTAGCTATTGGGCGAGGCAGCGAATGACCGCCGAGCAAATGGCTTTGTGCGTTCGCCGCCTCGCTGCCTAGCAAAGCGTCGTCTGCCTTGGGCGCCTAGCAAAGCTGCGCGTGCCGTCGCCGTCAAGCAAAGCGCCGTGTTCCTTGGGCGCCTAGCAAAGAAGTGCCTGCCTTCGGCGCCTCGCCGCATCGCAGCCTAGCAAAGCGCTGCGTGCCTTCGGCGCCTGGCAAAGCAGCGCGTGCCTTCGCCGCCTAAGAAAGCGCTGCGTGCCTTCTCGCCCTCGCCGCCTAGCAAAGCTCCGCGTCCCTTCGCCGCCTCGCCGCCTAGCAAAGCGCCGTGTTCCTTCGGCGCCTAGCAAAGAAGTGCCTGCCTTCGGCGCCTCGCCGCATCGCAGCCTAGCAAAGCGCTGCGTGCCTTCGGCGGCTGGCAAAGCAGTGCGTGCCTTCGCTGCCTCACACAGCGCGGCGTGCCTTCGGCGCCTCGCCGCCTAAGAAAGCGCTGCGTGCCTTCTCGCCCTCGCCGCCCAACAAAGCGCCGTGTGCCTTCACCGCCTCCCCAATCGCTTCGTGCCTTCGGCGCCTAGCAAAGCGCTGCTTGCCTTCGCCGCCTCACACAGCGCTGCGTCCCTTCGCCGCCTCGCCGCTTAGCAAACGCCGTAGTAGCGCCGAAGGCACACGGCGCTTTTGTAGGCGCCGAAGGCACGTGGCGCCTTGCTAAGCACCGAGGCAGCGAAGGCACGCAGCCATTTGATCGTGGTCGACGGGCTCGGGCGCCTTGCTAGGCGGCGAGGCGGCGAAGGCACGCAGCGCTTTGCCAGGCGCCGAAGGCACACAGCGCTTTGCCAGGCGCCCAAGGACGCAGCGCTCTAGGAGGCGGCGAGGGCACGCAGTGCTTTGCTAGGCGGCGAGCGGACGTGCAGCTTTGCTAGGCAGCCAAGGCTGAGGACGCTTTGCTAGGCGGCGAAGGCACGAAGCGATTTGGGAGGCGGCGAAGGCACACGGCGCTTTTCTAGGTGGCGAGGCGGCGAAGGCACGCGCTGCTTTGCTAGGCGCCGAAGGCACGCAGCGCTTCCTTCGTTTGCGAGGCAGCGAAGAGGTGGAGCGGTTTGCTTGTTGGCGAGGCAGCGAAGAGATGCAGCAGTCTCCTTGTTTGTGACACAGCCAACATGCCCAGTGCTTGCTCATTGTGTGAGGCAGCGAAGAGATGCAGCGGTTTTCTAGTCGGCGAGGCAGCGAAGAGACGCAGCAGGCTGCTTGTTGGTGAGACAGCCAACATGCCCAGTGCTTGCTCCTTGTGCGAGGCAGCGAAGAGATGCAGCACTTTGCTTGTGCACCAGGTGGCGCAGTGGCATCGCGGATGGCTTTTTCTCCTGGAGGCGAAGCGAGGCAGCACTTTGCTAGTTGGCGAGGCAGCGAAGAGACGCAGCAGGCTGCTTGTTGGTGAGACAGCCAACATGCACAGTGGTTAGCTATTGTGCGAGGCAGCGAATGACCGCCGAGCAAATCGCTTTGTGCGTTCGCCGCCTCGCTGCCTAGCAAAGCGTCGTCTGCCTTGGGCGCCTAGCAAAGCTGCGCGTGCCGTCGCCGTCAAGCAAAGCGCCGTGTTCCTTGGGCGCCTAGCAAAGAAGTGCCTGCCTTCGGCGCCTCGCCGCATCGCAGCCTAGCAAAGCGCTGCGTGCCTTCGGCGGCTGGCAAAGCAGCGCGTGCCTTCGCCGCCTCACACAGCGCGGCGTGCCTTCGGCGCCTGGCAAAGCAGCGCGTGCCTTCGCCGCCTAAGAAAGCGCTGCGTGCCTTCTCGCCCTCGCCGCCTAGCAAAGCGCCGTGTCCCTTTGCCGCCTCGCCGCCTAGCAAAGCTCCGCGTCCCGTCGGCGCCTAGCAAAACGCCGTGTTCCTTCGGCGCCTACCAAAGCGGCGTGTTCCTTCGCTGCCTCGCCGCCTAAGAAAGCGCTGCGTCCCTTTTCGCCCTCGCCGCCCAACAAAGCGCCGTGTCCCTTCACCGCCTCCCCAATCGCTTCGTGCCTTCGGCGCCTAGCAAAGCGCTGCTTGCCTTCGCCGCCTCACACACCGCTGCGTCCCTTCGCCGCCTCGCCGCTTAGCAAACGCCGTAGTAGCGCCGAAGGCACACGGCGCTTTTGTAGGCGCCGAAGGCACGTGGCGCCTTGCTAAGCACCGAGGCAGCGAAGGCACGCAGCCATTTGATGGTGGTCGACGGGCTCGGGCGCCTTGCTAGGCGGCGAGGCGGCGAAGGCACGCAGCGCTTTGCCAGGCGCCCAAGGACGCAGCGCTGTGCGAGGCGGCGAGGGCACGCAGTGCTTTGCTAGGCGGCGAGCGGACGTGCAGCTTTGCTAGGCAGCCAAGGCTGAGGACGCTTTGCTAGGAGGCTAGGCGGCGAAGGCACGAAGCGATTTGGGAGGCGCCGAAGGCACGCAGCGCTTTGCTAGGCGGCGAGGCGGCAAAGGCACGCGCTGCTTTGCTAGGCGCCGAAGGCACGCAGCGCTTCCTTCGTTTGCGAGGCAGCGAAGAGATGCAGCAGTCTCCTTGTTTGTGAGACAGCCAACATGCCCAGTGCTTGCTCCTTGTGCGAGGCAGCGAAGAGATGCAGCACTTTGCTTGTGCACCAGGTGGCGCAGTGGCATCGCGGATGGCTTTTTCTCCTGGAGGCGAAGCGAGGCAGCACTTTGCTAGTTGGCGAGGCAGCGAAGAGACGCAGTAGGCTGCTTGTTTGTGAGACAGCCAACATGCACAGTGGTTAGCTATTGTGCGAGGCAGCGAATGACCGCCGAGCAAATGGCTTTGTGCGTTCGCCGCCTCGCTGCCTAGCAAAGCGTCGTCTCCCCTGGGCGCCTAGCAAAGCTGCGCGTGCCGTCGCCGTCAAGCAAAGCGCCGTGTTCCTTGGGCGCCTAGCAAAGAAGTGCCTGCGTTGGGCGCCTCGCCGCATCGCAGCCTAGCAAAGCGCTGCGTGCCTTCGGCGGCTGGCAAAGCAGTGCGTGCCTTCGCCACCTCACACAGCGCGGCGTGCCTTCGGCGCCTGGCAAAGCAGCGCGTGCCTTCGCCGCCTAAGAAAGCGCTGCGTGCCTTCTCGCCCTCGCCGCCTAGCAAAGCTCCGCGTCCCTTCGCCGCCTCGCCGCCTAGCAAAGCGCCGTGTTCCTTGGGCGCCTAGCAAAGAAGTGCCTGCCTTCGGCGCCTCGCCGCATCGCAGCCTAGCAAAGCGCTGCGTGCCTTCGGCGGCTGGCAAAGCAGTGCGTGCCTTCGCTGCCTCACACAGCGCGGCGTGCCTTCGGCGCCTCGCCGCCTAAGAAAGCGCTGCGTGCCTTCTCGCCCTCGCCGCCCAACAAAGCGCCGTGTGCCTTCACCGCCTCCCCAATCGCTTCGTGCCTTCGGCGCCTAGCAAAGCGCTGCTTGCCTTCGCCGCCTCACACAGCGCTGCGTCCCTTCGCCGCCTCGCCGCTTAGCAAACGCCGTAGTAGCGCCGAAGGCACACGGCGCTTTTGTAGGCGCCGAAGGCACGTGGCGCCTTGCTAAGCACCGAGGCAGCGAAGGCACGCAGCCATTTGATCGTGGTCGACGGGCTCGGGCGCCTTGCTAGGCGGCGAGGCGGCGAAGGCACGCAGCGCTTTGCCAGGCGCCGAAGGCACACAGCGCTTTGCCAGGCGCCCAAGGACGCAGCGCTCTAGGAGGCGGCGAGGGCACGCAGTGCTTTGCTAGGCGGCGAGCGGACGTGCAGCTTTGCTAGGCAGCCAAGGCTGAGGACGCTTTGCTAGGCGGCGAAGGCACGAAGCGATTTGGGAGGCGGCGAAGGCACACGGCGCTTTTCTAGGTGGCGAGGCGGCGAAGGCACGCGCTGCTTTGCTAGGCGCCGAAGGCACGCAGCGCTTCCTTCGTTTGCGAGGCAGCGAAGAGGTGGAGCGGTTTGCTTGTTGGCGAGGCAGCGAAGAGATGCAGCAGTCTCCTTGTTTGTGACACAGCCAACATGCCCAGTGCTTGCTCATTGTGTGAGGCAGCGAAGAGATGCAGCGGTTTTCTAGTCGGCGAGGCAGCGAAGAGACGCAGCAGGCTGCTTGTTGGTGAGACAGCCAACATGCCCAGTGCTTGCTCCTTGTGCGAGGCAGCGAAGAGATGCAGCACTTTGCTTGTGCACCAGGTGGCGCAGTGGCATCGCGGATGGCTTTTTCTCCTGGAGGCGAAGCGAGGCAGCACTTTGCTAGTTGGCGAGGCAGCGAAGAGACGCAGCAGGCTGCTTGTTGGTGAGACAGCCAACATGCACAGTGGTTAGCTATTGTGCGAGGCAGCGAATGACCGCCGAGCAAATCGCTTTGTGCGTTCGCCGCCTCGCTGCCTAGCAAAGCGTCGTCTGCCTTGGGCGCCTAGCAAAGCTGCGCGTGCCGTCGCCGTCAAGCAAAGCGCCGTGTTCCTTGGGCGCCTAGCAAAGAAGTGCCTGCCTTCGGCGCCTCGCCGCATCGCAGCCTAGCAAAGCGCTGCGTGCCTTCGGCGGCTGGCAAAGCAGCGCGTGCCTTCGCCGCCTCACACAGCGCGGCGTGCCTTCGGCGCCTGGCAAAGCAGCGCGTGCCTTCGCCGCCTAAGAAAGCGCTGCGTGCCTTCTCGCCCTCGCCGCCTAGCAAAGCGCCGTGTCCCTTTGCCGCCTCGCCGCCTAGCAAAGCTCCGCGTCCCGTCGGCGCCTAGCAAAACGCCGTGTTCCTTCGGCGCCTACCAAAGCGGCGTGTTCCTTCGCTGCCTCGCCGCCTAAGAAAGCGCTGCGTCCCTTTTCGCCCTCGCCGCCCAACAAAGCGCCGTGTCCCTTCACCGCCTCCCCAATCGCTTCGTGCCTTCGGCGCCTAGCAAAGCGCTGCTTGCCTTCGCCGCCTCACACACCGCTGCGTCCCTTCGCCGCCTCGCCGCTTAGCAAACGCCGTAGTAGCGCCGAAGGCACACGGCGCTTTTGTAGGCGCCGAAGGCACGTGGCGCCTTGCTAAGCACCGAGGCAGCGAAGGCACGCAGCCATTTGATGGTGGTCGACGGGCTCGGGCGCCTTGCTAGGCGGCGAGGCGGCGAAGGCACGCAGCGCTTTGCCAGGCGCCCAAGGACGCAGCGCTGTGCGAGGCGGCGAGGGCACGCAGTGCTTTGCTAGGCGGCGAGCGGACGTGCAGCTTTGCTAGGCAGCCAAGGCTGAGGACGCTTTGCTAGGAGGCTAGGCGGCGAAGGCACGAAGCGATTTGGGAGGCGCCGAAGGCACGCAGCGCTTTGCTAGGCGGCGAGGCGGCAAAGGCACGCGCTGCTTTGCTAGGCGCCGAAGGCACGCAGCGCTTCCTTCGTTTGCGAGGCAGCGAAGAGATGCAGCAGTCTCCTTGTTTGTGAGACAGCCAACATGCCCAGTGCTTGCTCCTTGTGCGAGGCAGCGAAGAGATGCAGCACTTTGCTTGTGCACCAGGTGGCGCAGTGGCATCGCGGATGGCTTTTTCTCCTGGAGGCGAAGCGAGGCAGCACTTTGCTAGTTGGCGAGGCAGCGAAGAGACGCAGTAGGCTGCTTGTTTGTGAGACAGCCAACATGCACAGTGGTTAGCTATTGTGCGAGGCAGCGAATGACCGCCGAGCAAATGGCTTTGTGCGTTCGCCGCCTCGCTGCCTAGCAAAGCGTCGTCTCCCCTGGGCGCCTAGCAAAGCTGCGCGTGCCGTCGCCGTCAAGCAAAGCGCCGTGTTCCTTGGGCGCCTAGCAAAGAAGTGCCTGCGTTGGGCGCCTCGCCGCATCGCAGCCTAGCAAAGCGCTGCGTGCCTTCGGCGGCTGGCAAAGCAGTGCGTGCCTTCGCCACCTCACACAGCGCGGCGTGCCTTCGGCGCCTGGCAAAGCAGCGCGTGCCTTCGCCGCCTAAGAAAGCGCTGCGTGCCTTCTCGCCCTCGCCGCCTAGCAAAGCTCCGCGTCCCTTCGCCGCCTCGCCGCCTAGCAAAGCGCCGTGTTCCTTGGGCGCCTAGCAAAGAAGTGCCTGCCTTCGGCGCCTCGCCGCATCGCAGCCTAGCAAAGCGCTGCGTGCCTTCGGCGGCTGGCAAAGCAGTGCGTGCCTTCGCTGCCTCACACAGCGCGGCGTGCCTTCGGCGCCTCGCCGCCTAAGAAAGCGCTGCGTGCCTTCTCGCCCTCGCCGCCCAACAAAGCGCCGTGTCCCTTCACCGCCTCCCCAATCGCTTCGTGCCTTCGGCGCCTAGCAAAGCGCTGCTTGCCTTCGCCGCCTCACACAGCGCTGCGTCCCTTCGCCGCCTCGCCGCTTAGCAAACGCCGTAGTAGCGCCGAAGGCACACGGCGCTTTTGTAGGCGCCGAAGGCACGTGGCGCCTTGCTAAGCACCGAGGCAGCGAAGGCACGCAGCCATTTGATCGTGGTCGACGGGCTCGGGCGCCTTGCTAGGCGGCGAGGCGGCGAAGGCACGCAGCGCTTTGCCAGGCGCCGAAGGCACACAGCGCTTTGCCAGGCGCCCAAGGACGCAGCGCTCTAGGAGGCGGCGAGGGCACGCAGTGCTTTGCTAGGCGGCGAGCGGACGTGCAGCTTTGCTAGGCAGCCAAGGCTGAGGACGCTTTGCTAGGCGGCGAAGGCACGAAGCGATTTGGGAGGCGGCGAAGGCACACGGCGCTTTTCTAGGTGGCGAGGCGGCGAAGGCACGCGCTGCTTTGCTAGGCGCCGAAGGCACGCAGCGCTTCCTTCGTTTGCGAGGCAGCGAAGAGGTGGAGCGGTTTGCTTGTTGGCGAGGCAGCGAAGAGATGCAGCAGTCTCCTTGTTTGTGACACAGCCAACATGCCCAGTGCTTGCTCATTGTGTGAGGCAGCGAAGAGATGCAGCGGTTTTCTAGTCGGCGAGGCAGCGAAGAGACGCAGCAGGCTGCTTGTTGGTGAGACAGCCAACATGCCCAGTGCTTGCTCCTTGTGCGAGGCAGCGAAGAGATGCAGCACTTTGCTTGTGCACCAGGTGGCGCAGTGGCATCGCGGATGGCTTTTTCTCCTGGAGGCGAAGCGAGGCAGCACTTTGCTAGTTGGCGAGGCAGCGAAGAGACGCAGCAGGCTGCTTGTTGGTGAGACAGCCAACATGCACAGTGGTTAGCTATTGTGCGAGGCAGCGAATGACCGCCGAGCAAATCGCTTTGTGCGTTCGCCGCCTCGCTGCCTAGCAAAGCGTCGTCTGCCTTGGGCGCCTAGCAAAGCTGCGCGTGCCGTCGCCGTCAAGCAAAGCGCCGTGTTCCTTGGGCGCCTAGCAAAGAAGTGCCTGCCTTCGGCGCCTCGCCGCATCGCAGCCTAGCAAAGCGCTGCGTGCCTTCGGCGGCTGGCAAAGCAGCGCGTGCCTTCGCCGCCTCACACAGCGCGGCGTGCCTTCGGCGCCTGGCAAAGCAGCGCGTGCCTTCGCCGCCTAAGAAAGCGCTGCGTGCCTTCTCGCCCTCGCCGCCTAGCAAAGCGCCGTGTCCCTTTGCCGCCTCGCCGCCTAGCAAAGCTCCGCGTCCCGTCGGCGCCTAGCAAAACGCCGTGTTCCTTCGGCGCCTACCAAAGCGGCGTGTTCCTTCGCTGCCTCGCCGCCTAAGAAAGCGCTGCGTCCCTTTTCGCCCTCGCCGCCCAACAAAGCGCCGTGTCCCTTCACCGCCTCCCCAATCGCTTCGTGCCTTCGGCGCCTAGCAAAGCGCTGCTTGCCTTCGCCGCCTCACACACCGCTGCGTCCCTTCGCCGCCTCGCCGCTTAGCAAACGCCGTAGTAGCGCCGAAGGCACACGGCGCTTTTGTAGGCGCCGAAGGCACGTGGCGCCTTGCTAAGCACCGAGGCAGCGAAGGCACGCAGCCATTTGATGGTGGTCGACGGGCTCGGGCGCCTTGCTAGGCGGCGAGGCGGCGAAGGCACGCAGCGCTTTGCCAGGCGCCCAAGGACGCAGCGCTGTGCGAGGCGGCGAGGGCACGCAGTGCTTTGCTAGGCGGCGAGCGGACGTGCAGCTTTGCTAGGCAGCCAAGGCTGAGGACGCTTTGCTAGGAGGCTAGGCGGCGAAGGCACGAAGCGATTTGGGAGGCGCCGAAGGCACGCAGCGCTTTGCTAGGCGGCGAGGCGGCAAAGGCACGCGCTGCTTTGCTAGGCGCCGAAGGCACGCAGCGCTTCCTTCGTTTGCGAGGCAGCGAAGAGATGCAGCAGTCTCCTTGTTTGTGAGACAGCCAACATGCCCAGTGCTTGCTCCTTGTGCGAGGCAGCGAAGAGATGCAGCACTTTGCTTGTGCACCAGGTGGCGCAGTGGCATCGCGGATGGCTTTTTCTCCTGGAGGCGAAGCGAGGCAGCACTTTGCTAGTTGGCGAGGCAGCGAAGAGACGCAGTAGGCTGCTTGTTTGTGAGACAGCCAACATGCACAGTGGTTAGCTATTGTGCGAGGCAGCGAATGACCGCCGAGCAAATGGCTTTGTGCGTTCGCCGCCTCGCTGCCTAGCAAAGCGTCGTCTCCCCTGGGCGCCTAGCAAAGCTGCGCGTGCCGTCGCCGTCAAGCAAAGCGCCGTGTTCCTTGGGCGCCTAGCAAAGAAGTGCCTGCGTTGGGCGCCTCGCCGCATCGCAGCCTAGCAAAGCGCTGCGTGCCTTCGGCGGCTGGCAAAGCAGTGCGTGCCTTCGCCACCTCACACAGCGCGGCGTGCCTTCGGCGCCTGGCAAAGCAGCGCGTGCCTTCGCCGCCTAAGAAAGCGCTGCGTGCCTTCTCGCCCTCGCCGCCTAGCAAAGCTCCGCGTCCCTTCGCCGCCTCGCCGCCTAGCAAAGCGCCGTGTTCCTTGGGCGCCTAGCAAAGAAGTGCCTGCCTTCGGCGCCTCGCCGCATCGCAGCCTAGCAAAGCGCTGCGTGCCTTCGGCGGCTGGCAAAGCAGTGCGTGCCTTCGCTGCCTCACACAGCGCGGCGTGCCTTCGGCGCCTCGCCGCCTAAGAAAGCGCTGCGTGCCTTCTCGCCCTCGCCGCCCAACAAAGCGCCGTGTCCCTTCACCGCCTCCCCAATCGCTTCGTGCCTTCGGCGCCTAGCAAAGCGCTGCTTGCCTTCGCCGCCTCACACAGCGCTGCGTCCCTTCGCCGCCTCGCCGCTTAGCAAACGCCGTAGTAGCGCCGAAGGCACACGGCGCTTTTGTAGGCGCCGAAGGCACGTGGCGCCTTGCTAAGCACCGAGGCAGCGAAGGCACGCAGCCATTTGATCGTGGTCGACGGGCTCGGGCGCCTTGCTAGGCGGCGAGGCGGCGAAGGCACGCAGCGCTTTGCCAGGCGCCGAAGGCACTCAGCGCTTTGCCAGGCGCCCAAGGACGCAGCGCTCTAGGAGGCGGCGAGGGCACGCAGTGCTTTGCTAGGCGGCGAGCGGACGTGCAGCTTTGCTAGGCAGCGAAGGCTGAGGACGCTTTGCTAGGCGGCGAAGGCACGAAGCGATTTGGGAGGCGGCGAAGGCACACGGCGCTTTTCTAGGTGCCGAGGCGGCGAAGGCACGCGCTGCTTTGCTAGGCGCCGAAGGCACGCAGCGCTTCCTTCGTTTGCGAGGCAGCGAAGAGGTGGAGCGGTTTGCTTGTCGGCCAGGCAGCGAACAGGCGCCGTGCTTTGCTTTCTGCCAGTCAGCGAATACACGCAGCGCTCTGCTTTTTGGCGAGGCACTGAACAGATGCACCGTTTAGTTTGCGAGGCAGCGAAGAGATGCAGCGGTTTGCTTGTTGGCGAGGCAGCGAAGAGATGCAGCAATCTCCTTGTTTGTGACACAGCCAACATGCCCAGTGCTTGCTCCTTGTGCGAGGCAGCGAAGAGATGCAGCACTTTGCTTGTGCACCAGGTGGCGCAGTGGCATCGCGGATGGCTTTTTCTCCTGGAGGCGAAGCGAGGCAGCACTTTGCTAGTTGGCGAGGCAGCGAAGAGACGCAGCAGGCTGCTTGTTGGTGAGACAGCCAACATGCACAGTGGTTAGCTATTGGGCGAGGCAGCGAATGACCGCCGAGCAAATCGCTTTGTGCGTTCGCCGCCTCGCTGCCTAGCAAAGCGTCGTCTGCCTTGGGCGCCTAGCAAAGCTGCGCGTGCCGTCGCCGTCAAGCAAAGCGCCGTGTTGCTTGGGCGCCTAGCAAAGAAGTGCCTGCGTTGGGCGCCTCGCCGCATCGCAGCCTAGCAAAGCGCTGCGTGCCTTCGGCGGCTGGCAAAGCAGTGCGTGCCTTCGCCGCCTCACACAGCGCGGCGTGCCTTCGGCGCCTGGCAAAGCAGCGCGTGCCTTCGCCGCCTCACACAGCGCGGCGTGCCTTCGGCGCCTGGCAAAGCAGCGCGTGCCTTCGCCGCCTAAGAAAGCGCTGCGTGCCTTCTCGCCCTCGCCGCCTAGCAAAGCGCCGTGTCCCTTTGCCGCCTCGCCGCCTAGCAAAGCTCCGCGTCCCGTCGCCGCCTAGCAAAGCGGCGTGTTCCTTCGGCGCCTAGCAAAGCGGCGTGTTCCTTCGCTGCCTCGCCGCCTAAGAAAGCGCTGCGTCCCTTTTCGCCCTCGCCGCCCAACAAAGCGCCCTGTCCCTTCACCGCCTCCCCAATCGCTTCGTGCCTTCGGCGCCTAGCAAAGCGCTGCTTGCCTTCGCCGCCTCACACACCGCTGCGTCCCTTCGCCGCCTCGCCGCTTAGCAAACGCCGTAGTAGCGCCGAAGGCACACGGCGCTTTTGTAGGCGCCGAAGGCACGTGGCGCCTTGCTAAGCACCGAGGCAGCGAAGGCACGCAGCCATTTGATCGTGGTCGACGGGCTCGGGCGCCTTGCTAGGCGGCGAGGCGGCGAAGGCACGCAGCGCTTTGCCAGGCGCCCAAGGACGCAGCGCTGTGCGAGGCGGCGAGGGCACGCAGTGCTTTGCTAGGCGGCGAGCGGACGTGCAGCTTTGCTAGGCAGCCAAGGCTGAGGACGCTTTGCTAGGAGGCTAGGCGGCGAAGGCACGAAGCGATTTGGGAGGCGGCGAAGGCACGCAGCGCTTTGCTAGGCGGCGAGGCGGCAAAGGCACGCGCTGCTTTGCTAGGCGCCGAAGGCACGCAGCGCTTCCTTCGTTTGCGAGGCAGCGAAGAGATGCAGCAGTCTCCTTGTTTGTGAGACAGCCAACATGCCCAGTGCTTGCTCCTTGTGCGAGGCAGCGAAGAGATGCAGCACTTTGCTTGTGCACCAGGTGGCGCAGTGGCATCGCGGATGGCTTTTTCTCCTGGAGGCGAAGCGAGGCAGCACTTTGCTAGTTGGCGAGGCAGCGAAGAGACGCAGCAGGCTGCTTGTTGGTGAGACAGCCAACATGCCCAGTGGTTAGCTCTTGTGCGAGGCAGCGAATGACCGCCGAGCAAATCGCTTTGTGCGTTCGCCGCCTCGCTGCCTAGCAAAGCGTCGTCTCCCTTGGGCGCCTAGCAAAGCTGCGCGTGCCGTCGCCGTCAAGCAGAGCGCCGTGTTCCTTGGGCGCCTAGCAAAGAAGTGCCTGCGTTCGGCGCCTCGCCGCATCGCAGCCTAGCAAAGCGCTGCGTGCCTTCGCCGCCTCACACAGCGCGGCGTGCCTTCGGCGCCTAGCAAAGCAGCGCGTGCCTTCGCCGCCTCGCCGCCTAAGAAAGCGCCGCGTCCCTTCTCGCCCTCGCCGCCTAGCAAAGCTGCGCGTGCCGTCGCCGTCAAGCAAAGCGCCGTGTTCCTTGGGCGCCTAGCAAAGAAGTGCCTGCGCTCGGCGCCTCGCCGCATCGCAGCCTAGCAAAGCGCTGCGTGCCTTCGGCGCCTAGCAAAGCAGTGCGTGCCTTCGCCGCCTCACACACCGCTGCGTCCCTTCGCCGCCTCGCCGCTTAGCAAACGCCGTAGGAGCGCCGAAGGGACACGGCGCTTTTGTAGGCGCCGAAGGCACGCGGCGCTTTGCTAAGGCACGAGGCAGCGAAGGCACGCAGCCATTTGATCGTGGTCGACGGGGTCGGGCGCCTTGCTAGGCGGCGAGGCGCCGAAGGCACGCAGCGCTTTGCCAGGCGCCCAAGGACGCAGCGCTGTGCGAGGCGGCGAGGGCACGCAGTGCTTTGCCAGGCGCCGAAGGCACGCAGCGCTGTGCGAGGCGGTGAGGGCACACAGTGCTTTGCTAGGCGGCGAGCGGACGTGTAGCTTTGCTAGGCGGCGAGCGGACGTGGAGCTTTGCTAGGCAGCGAAGGGTGAGGACGCTTTGCTAGGCACTTTGCTAGGCGGCGAAGGCACGAAGCGATTTGGGAGGCGGCGAAGGGACACGGCGCTTTGCTAGGCGGCGAGGGCGAGAAGGGACGCAGCGCTTTCTTAGGCGGCCAGGCGGCGAAGGCACGCGCTGCTTTGCTAGGCGCCGAAGGCACGCAGCGCTTCCTTCGTTTGCGAGGCAGCGAAGAGATGGAGCGGTTTGCTTGTTGGCCAGGCGGCGAACAGGCGCCGTGCTTTGCTTTCTGCCAGTCAGCGAATGCACGCGGCAGTCTGCTTTTTGGCGAGGCAGTGAACAGATGCAGCGTTTAGTTTGCGAGGCGGCGAAGAGACGCGGCGCTTTGCATGCTGGCGAGGCGGCGAGCAGATCGAGTGCTTTGCTTGCTGGTGAGGCAGCGAAGAGATGCAGCGGTTTGCTTGTTGGCGAGGCAGCGAAGAGACGCAGCAGGCTCCTTGTTTGTGACACAGCCAACATGCCCAGTGCTTGCTCCTTGTGCGAGGCAGCGAAGACATGCAGCACTTTGCTTGTGCAGCAGGTGGCGCAGTGGCATGGCGGATGGCTTTTTCGCCTGGAGGCGAAGCGAGGCAGCACTTTGCTAGTTGGCGAGGCAGCGAAGAGACGCAGCAGGCTCCTTGTTTGTGAGACAGCCAACATGCACAGTGGTTAGCTATTGTGCGAGGCAGCGAATGACCGCCGAGCAAATGGCTTTGTGCGTTCGCCGCCTCGCTGCCTAGCAAAGCGTCGTCTGCCTTGGGCGCCTAGCAAAGCTGCGCGTGCCGTCGCCGTCAAGCAAAGCGCCGTGTTCCTTGGGCGCCTAGCAAAGAAGTGCCTGCGCTCGGCGCCTCGCCGCATCGCAGCCTAGCAAAGCGCTGCGTGCCTTCGCCGCCTGGCAAAGCAGTGCGTGCCTTCGCCGCCTCACACAGCGCGGCGTGCCTTCGGCGCCTAGCAAAGCAGCGCGTGCCTTCGCCGCCTCGCCGCCTAAGAAAGCGCCGTGTGCCTTCACCGCCTTGCCGCCTAGCAGAGCTCCGCGTGCCGTCGCCGCCTAGCAAAGCGCCGTGTTCCTTGGGCGCCTAGCAAAGCAGCGCGTGCCGTCGACGCCTCGCCGCCTAAGAAAGCGCTGCGTGCCTTTTCGCCCTCGCCGCCCAACAAAGCGCCCTGTCCCTTCACCGCCTCCCCAATCGCTTCGTCCCTTCGCCGCCTCGCCGCCTAGCAAAGCGCTGCTTGCCTTCGCCGCCTCACACAGCGCTGCGTCCCTTCGCCGCCTCGCCGCTTAGCAAACGCCGTAGGAGCGCCGAAGGGACACGGCGCTTTTGTAGGCGCCGAAGGCACGCGGCGCTTTGCTAAGGCACGAGGCAGCGAAGGCACGCAGCCATTTGATCGTGGTCGACGGGGTCGGGCGCCTTGCTAGGCGGCGAGGCGCCGAAGGCACGCAGCGCTTTGCCAGGCGCCCAAGGACGCAGCGCTGTGCGAGGCGGCGAGGGCACGCAGTGCTTTGCCAGGCGCCGAAGGCACGCAGCGCTGTGCGAGGCGGTGAGGGCACACAGTGCTTTGCTAGGCGGCGAGCGGACGTGCAGCTTTGCTAGGCGGCGAGCGGACGTGGAGCTTTGCTAGGCAGCGAAGGGTGAGGACGCTTTGCTAGGCACTTTGCTAGGCGGCGAAGGCACGAAGCGATTTGGGAGGCGGCGAAGGGACACGGCGCTTTGCTAGGCGGCGAGGGCGAGAAGGGACGCAGCGCTTTCTTAGGCGGCCAGGCGGCGAAGGCACGCGCTGCTTTGCTAGGCGCCGAAGGCACGCAGCGCTTCCTTCGTTTGCGAGGCAGCGAAGAGATGGAGCGGTTTGCTTGTTGGCCAGGCGGCGAACAGGCGCCGTGCTTTGCTTTCTGCCAGTGAGCGAATGCACGCGGCAGTCTGCTTTTTGGCGAGGCAGTGAACAGATGCAGCGTTTAGTTTGCGAGGCGGCGAAGAGACGCGGCGCTTTGCATGCTGGCGAGGCGGCGAGCAGATCGAGTGCTTTGCTTGCTGGTGAGGCAGCGAAGAGATGCAGCGGTTTGCTTGTTGGCGAGGCAGCGAAGAGACGCAGCAGGCTCCTTGTTTGTGAGACAGCCAACATGCACAGTGGTTAGCTCTTGTGCGAGGCAGCGAATGACCGCCGAGCAAATGGCTTTGTGCGTTCGCCGCCTCGCTGCCTAGCAAAGCGTCGCGTCCCTTGGGCGCCTAGCAAAGCTGCGCGTGCCGTCGCCGTCAAGCAGAGCGCCGTGTTCCTTGGGCGCCTAGCAAAGAAGTGCCTGCGTTCGGCGCCTCGCGGCATCGCAGCCTAGCAAAGCGCTGCGTGCCTTCGCCGCCTCACACAGCGCGGCGTGCCTTCGGCGCCTAGCAAAGCAGCGCGTGCCTTCGCCGCCTCGCCGCCTAAGAAAGCGCCGCGTCCCTTCTCGCCCTCGCCGCCTAGCAAAGCTCCGCGTGCCGTCGCCGTCAAGCAAAGCGCCGTGTTCCTTGGGCGCCTAGCAAAGAAGTGCCTGCGCTCGGCGCCTCGCCGCATCGCAGCCTAGCAAAGCGCTGCGTGCCTTCGGCGCCTGGCAAAGCAGTGCGTGCCTTCGCCGCCTCACACAGCGCGGCGTCCCTTCGCCGCCTCGCCGCTTAGCAAACGCCGTAGGAGCGCCGAAGGGACACGGCGCTTTTGTAGGCGCCGAAGGCACGCGGCGCTTTGCTAAGGCACGAGGCAGCGAAGGCACGCAGCCATTTGATCGTGGTCGACGGGGTCGGGCGCCTTGCTAGGCGGCGAGGCGCCGAAGGCACGCAGCGCTTTGCCAGGCGCCCAAGGACGCAGCGCTGTGCGAGGCGGCGAGGGCACGCAGTGCTTTGCCAGGCGCCGAAGGCACGCAGCGCTGTGCGAGGCGGTGAGGGCACACAGTGCTTTGCTAGGCGGCGAGCGGACGTGCAGCTTTGCTAGGCGGCGAGCGGACGTGGAGCTTTGCTAGGCAGCGAAGGGTGAGGACGCTTTGCTAGGCACTTTGCTAGGCGGCGAAGGCACGAAGCGATTTGGGAGGCGGCGAAGGGACACGGCGCTTTGCTAGGCGGCGAGGGCGAGAAGGGACGCAGCGCTTTCTTAGGCGGCCAGGCGGCGAAGGCACGCGCTGCTTTGCTAGGCGCCGAAGGCACGCAGCGCTTCCTTCGTTTGCGAGGCAGCGAAGAGATGGAGCGGTTTGCTTGTTGGCCAGGCGGCGAACAGGCGCCGTGCTTTGCTTTCTGCCAGTCAGCGAATGCACGCGGCAGTCTGCTTTTTGGCGAGGCAGTGAACAGATGCAGCGTTTAGTTTGCGAGGCGGCGAAGAGACGCGGCGCTTTGCATGCTGGCGAGGCGGCGAGCAGATCGAGTGCTTTGCTTGCTGGTGAGGCAGCGAAGAGATGCAGCGGTGTGGTTGTTGGCGAGGCAGCGAAGAGACGCAGCAGGCTCCTTGTTTGTGACACAGCCAACATGCCCAGTGCTTGCTCCTTGTGCGAGGCAGCGAAGACATGCAGCACTTTGCTTGTGCAGCAGGTGGCGCAGTGGCATGGCGGATGGCTTTTTCGCCTGGAGGCGAAGCGAGGCAGCACTTTGCTAGTTGGCGAGGCAGCGAAGAGACGCAGCAGGCTCCTTGTTTGTGAGACAGCCAACATGCACAGTGGTTAGCTATTGTGCGAGGCAGCGAATGACCGCCGAGCAAATGGCTTTGTGCGTTCGCCGCCTCGCTGCCTAGCAAAGCGTCGTCCGCCTTGGGCGCCTAGCAAAGCTGCGCGTGCCGTCGCCGTCAAGCAAAGCGCCGTGTTCCTTGGGCGCCTAGCAAAGAAGTGCCTGCGTTCGGCGCCTCGCCGCATCGCAGCCTAGCAAAGCGCTGCGTGCCTTCGCCGCCTCACACACCGCGGCGTGCCTTCGGCGCCTAGCAAAGCAGTGCGTGCCTTCGCCGCCTCACACAGCGCGGCGTGCCTTCGGCGCCTAGCAAAGCAGCGCGTGCCTTCGCCGCCTCGCCGCCTAAGAAAGCGCCGTGTGCCTTCACCGCCTTGCCGCCTAGCAGAGCTCCGCGTGCCGTCGCCGCCTAGCAAAGCGCCGTGTTCCTTGGGCGCCTAGCAAAGCAGCGCGTGCCGTCGACGCCTCGCCGCCTAAGAAAGCGCTGCGTGCCTTTTCGCCCTCGCCGCCCAACAAAGCGCCCTGTCCCTTCACCGCCTCCCCAATCGCTTCGTCCCTTCGCCGCCTCGCCGCCTAGCAAAGCGCTGCTTGCCTTCGCCGCCTCACACACCGCTGCGTCCCTTCGCCGCCTCGCCGCTTAGCAAACGCCGTAGGAGCGCCGAAGGGACACGGCGCTTTTGTAGGCGCCGAAGGCACGCGGCGCTTTGCTAAGGCACGAGGCAGCGAAGGCACGCAGCCATTTGATCGTGGTCGACGGGGTCGGGCGCCTTGCTAGGCGGCGAGGCGCCGAAGGCACGCAGCGCTTTGCCAGGCGCCGAAGGCACGCAGCGCTGTGCGAGGCGGTGAGGGCACACAGTGCTTTGCTAGGCGGCGAGCGGACGTGCAGCTTTGCTAGGCAGCGAAGGGTGAGGACGCTTTGCTAGGCGCTTTGCTAGGCGGCGAAGGCACGAAGCGATTTGGGAGGCGGCGAAGGGACACGGCGCTTTGCTAGGCGGCGAGGGCGAGAAGGGACGCAGCGCTTTCTTAGGCGGCGAGGCGGCGAAGGCACGCGCTGCTTTGCTAGGCGCCGAAGGCACGCAGCGCTTCCTTCGTTTGCGAGGCAGCGAAGAGATGGAGCGGTTTGCTTGTTGGCCAGGCGGCGAACAGGCGCCGTGCTTTGCTTTCTGCCAGTCAGCGAATGCACGCGGCAGTCTGCTTTTTGGCGAGGCAGTGAACAGATGCAGCGTTTAGTTTGCGAGGCGGCGAAGAGACGCGGCGCTTTGCATGCTGGCGAGGCGGCGAGCAGATCGAGTGCTTTGCTTGCTGGTGAGGCAGCGAAGAGATGCAGCGGTGTGGTTGTTGGCGAGGCAGCGAAGAGACGCAGCAGGCTCCTTGTTTGTGAGACAGCCAACATGCACAGTGGTTAGCTATTGTGCGAGGCAGCGAATGACCGCCGAGCAAATGGCTTTGTGCGTTCGCCGCCTCGCTGCCTAGCAAAGCGTCGTCTGCCTTGGGCGCCTAGCAAAGCTGCGCGTGCCGTCGCCGTCAAGCAGAGCGCCGTGTTCCTTGGGCGCCTAGCAAAGAAGTGCCTGCGTTCGGCGCCTCGCCGCATCGCAGCCTAGCAAAGCGCTGCGTGCCTTCGCCGCCTCACACAGCGCTGCGTGCCTTCGGCGCCTAGCAAAGCAGCGCGTGCCTTCGCCGCCTCGCCGCCTAAGAAAGCGCTGCGTGCCTTTTCGCCCTCGCCGCCCAACAAAGCGCCCTGTCCCTTCACCGCCTCCCCAATCGCTTCGTCCCTTCGCCGCCTCGCCGCCTAGCAAAGCGCTGCTTGCCTTCGCCGCCTCACACAGCGCTGCGTCCCTTCGCCGCCTCGCCGCTTAGCAAACGCCGTAGGAGCGCCGAAGGGACACGGCGCTTTTGTAGGCGCCGAAGGCACGCGGCGCTTTGCTAAGGCACGAGGCAGCGAAGGCACGCAGCCATTTGATCGTGGTCGACGGGGTCGGGCGCCTTGCTAGGCGGCGAGGCGCCGAAGGCACGCAGCGCTTTGCCAGGCGCCCAAGGACGCAGCGCTGTGCGAGGCGGCGAGGGCACGCAGTGCTTTGCCAGGCGCCGAAGGCACGCAGCGCTGTGCGAGGCGGTGAGGGCACACAGTGCTTTGCTAGGCGGCGAGCGGACGTGCAGCTTTGCTAGGCAGCGAAGGGTGAGGACGCTTTGCTAGGCGCTTTGCTAGGCGGCGAAGGCACGAAGCGATTTGGGAGGCGGCGAAGGGACACGGCGCTTTGCTAGGCGGCGAGGGCGAGAAGGGACGCAGCGCTTTCTTAGGCGGCGAGGCGGCGAAGGCACGCGCTGCTTTGCTAGGCGCCGAAGGCACGCAGCGCTTCCTTCGTTTGCGAGGCAGCGAAGAGATGGAGCGGTTTGCTTGTTGGCCAGGCGGCGAACAGGCGCCGTGCTTTGCTTTCTGCCAGTCAGCGAATACACGCAGCGGTCTGCTTTTCTGCGAGGCAGTGAACAGATGCAGCGTTTAGTTTGCGAGGCGGCGAAGAGACGCGGCGCTTTGCTTCTTGAGAGGGAGCCAAGAGGCGCAGCGTTTCCTTAGTTTGCGAGGCATGCAAGAGATGCAGCGGTGTGCTCGTCTGCGAGGCGTCGAAGAGACGCAGCAGCTAGTTAGCTGGCCATGTGGCGAAGAGACGCGCCGCTTTGCTTTTTGCGATGCAGTGAAGAGACGCAGCGGTTTGCTTGTTGGGCAGGCAGCGAAGAGACGCGGCGGTTGGCATGCTGCCGAGGCGGCGAGCAGATCGAGTGCTTTGCTTGCTGGTGAGGCAGCGAAGAGATGCAGCGGTTTGCTTGTTGGCGAGGCAGCGAAGAGATTCAGCAGTCTCCTTGTTTGTGACACAGCCAACATGCCCAGTGGTTGCTCATTGTGCGAGGCAGCGAAGAGATGCAGCACTTTGCTTGTGCAGCAGGTGGCGCAGTGGCATGGCGGATGGCTTTTTCGCCTGGAGGCGAAGCGAGGCAGCACTTTGCTAGTTGGCGAGGCAGCGAAGAGACGCAGCAGGCTCCTTGTTTGTGAGACAGCCAACATGCACAGTGGTTAGCTATTGTGCGAGGCAGCGAATGACCGCCGAGCAAATCGCTTTGTGCGTTCGCCGCCTCGCTGCCTAGCAAAGCGTCGTCTCCCTTGGGCGCCTAGCAAAGCTGCGCGTGCCGTCGCCGTCAAGCAAAGCGCCGTGTCCCTTCGCCGCCTCGCCGCCCAGCAAAGCTCCGCGTGCCGTCGCCGCCAAGCAAAGCGCCGTGTTCCTTCGGCGCCTAGCAAAGCAGCGCGTGCCTTCGCCGCCTCGCCGCCTAAGAAAGCGCTGCGTGCCTTTTCGCCCTCGCCGCCCAACAAAGCGCCCTGTCCCTTCACCGCCTCCCCAATCGCTTCGTCCCTTCGCCGCCTCGCCGCCTAGCAAAGCGCTGCTTGCCTTCGCCGCCTCACACACCGCTGCGTCCCTTCGCCGCCTCGCCGCTTAGCAAACGCCGTAGGAGCGCCGAAGGGACACGGCGCTTTTGTAGGCGCCGAAGGCACGTGGCGCCTTGCTAAGCACCGAGGCAGCGAAGGCACGCAGCCATTTGATCGTGGTCGACGGGGTCGGGCGCCTTGCTAGGCGGCGAGGCGCCGAAGGCACGCAGCGCTTTGCCAGGCGCCCAAGGACGCAGCGCTGTGCGAGGCGGCAAGGGCACGCAGTGCTTTGCTAGGCGGCGAGCGGACGTGCAGCTTTGCTAGGCAGCCAAGGCTGAGGACGCTTTGCTAGGAGGCTAGGCGGTGAAGGCACGAAGCGATTTGGGAGGCGCCGAAGGCACACGGCGCTTCCTTCGTTTGCGAGGCAGCGAAGAGATGCAGCAGTCTCCTTGTTTGTGAGACAGCCAACATGCCCAGTGCTTGCTCCTTGTGCGAGGCAGCGAAGAGATGCAGCACTTTGCTTGTGCACCAGGTGGCGCAGTGGCATCGCGGATGGCTTTTTCTCCTGGAGGCGAAGCGAGGCAGCGCTTTGCTAGTTGGCGAGGCAGCGAAGAGATACAGCAGGCTGCTTGTTGGTGAGACAGCCAACATGCACAGTGGTTAGCTATTGTGCGAGGCAGCGAATGACCGCCGAGCAAATCGCTTTGTGCGTTCGCCGCCTCGCTGCCTAGCAAAGCGTCGTCTGCCTTGGGCGCCTAGCAAAGCTGCGCGTGCCGTCGCCGTCAAGCAAAGCGCCGTCTTCCTTGGGCGCCTAGCAAAGAAGTGCCTGCCTTCGGCGCCTCGCCGCATCGCAGCCTAGCAAAGCGCTGCGTGCCTTCGGCGGCTGGCAAAGCAGTGCGTGCCTTCGCCGCCTAAGAAAGCGCTGCGTGCCTTCTCGCCCTCGCCGCCTAGCAAAGCTCCGCGTGCCGTCGCCGCCTAGCAAAGCGCCGTGTTCCTTCGGCGCCTGGCAAAGCAGTGCGTGCCTTCGCCGCCTCACACAGCGCGGCGTGCCTTCGGCGCCTGGCAAAGCGGCGTGTTCCTTCGGCGCCTAGCAAAGCGCCGTGTTCCTTCGGCGCCTAGCAAAGCGGCGTGTTCCTTCGCTGCCTCGCCGCCTAAGAAAGCGCTGCGTCCCTTTTCGCCCTCGCCGCCCAACAAAGCGCCCTGTCCCTTCACCGCCTCCCCAATCGCTTCGTGCCTTCGGCGCCTAGCAAAGCGCTGCTTGCCTTCGCCGCCTCACACACCGCTGCGTCCCTTCGCCGCCTCGCCGCTTAGCAAACGCCGTAGTAGCGCCGAAGGCACACGGCGCTTTTGTAGGCGCCGAAGGCACGTGGCGCCTTGCTAAGCACCGAGGCAGTGAAGGCACGCAGCCATTTGATCGTGGTCGACGGGCTCGGGCGCCTTGCTAGGCGGCGAGGCGGCGAAGGCACGCAGCGCTTTGCCAGGCGCCGAAGGCACTCAGCGCTTTGCCAGGCGCCGAAGGCACACAGCGCTTTGCCAGGTGCCCAAGGACGCAGCGCTCTAGGAGGCGGCGAGGGCACGCAGTGCTTTGCTAGGCGGCGAGCGGACGTGCAGCTTTGCTAGGCAGCCAAGGCTGAGGACGCTTTGCTAGGTGGCGAAGGCACGAAGCGATTTGGGAGGCGGCGAAGGCACACGGCGCTTTTCTAGGTGGCGAGGCGGCGAAGGCACGCGCTGCTTTGCTAGGCGCCGAAGGCACGCAGCGCTTCCTTCGTTTGCGAGGCAGCGAAGAGGTGGAGCGGTTTGCTTGTCGGCCAGGCAGCGAACAGGCGCCGTGCTTTGCTTTCTGCCAGTCAGCGAATACACGCAGCGCTCTGCTTTTTGGCGAGGCACTGAGCAGATGCACCGTTTAGTTTGCGAGGCGGCGAAGAGACGCGGCGCTTTGCATGCTGTCGAGGCGGCGAGCAGATCGAGTGCTTTGCTTGTTGGCGAGGCAGCGAAGAGACGCAGCAGGCTGCTTGTTGGTGAGACAGCCAACATGCACAGTGGTTAGCTATTGGGCGAGGCAGCGAATGACCGCCGAGCAAATCGCTTTGTGCGTTCGCCGCCTCGCTGCCTAGCAAAGCGTCGTCTCCCTTGGGCGCCTAGCAAAGCTGCGCGTGCCGTCGCCGTCAAGCAAAGCGCCGTGTTCCTTGGGCGCCTAGCAAAGAAGTGCCTGCGTTGGGCGCCTCGCCGCATCGCTGCCTAGCAAAGCGCTGCGTGCCTTCGGCGGCTGGCAAAGCAGTGCGTGCCTTCGCCGCCTAAGAAAGCGCTGCGTGCCTTCTCGCCCTCGCCGCCTAGCAAAGCTCCGCGTGCCGTCGCCGCCTAGCAAAGCGCCGTGTTCCTTCGGCGCCTGGCAAAGCAGTGCGTGCCTTCGCCGCCTCACACAGCGCGGCGTGCCTTCGGCGCCTGGCAAAGCGGCGTGTTCCTTCGGCGCCTAGCAAAGCGCCGTGTTCCTTCGGCGCCTAGCAAAGCGGCGTGTTCCTTCGCTGCCTCGCCGCCTAAGAAAGCCATGCGTCCCTTTTCGCCCTCGCCGCCCAACAAAGCGCCGTGTCCCTTCACCGCCTCCCCAATCGCTTCGTGCCTTCGGCGCCTAGCAAAGCGCTGCTTGCCTTCGCCGCCTCACACAGCGCTGCGTCCCTTCGCCGCCTCGCCGCTTAGCAAACGCCGTAGTAGCGCCGAAGGCACACGGCGCTTTTGTAGGCGCTGAAGGCACGTGGCGCCTTGCTAAGCACCGAGGCAGCGAAGGCACGCAGCCATTTGATCGTGGTTGACGGGGTCGGGCGCCTTGCTAGGCGGCGAGGCGGCGAAGGCACGCAGCGCTTTGCCAGGCGCCGAAGGCACTCAGCGCTTTGCCAGGCGCCGAAGGCACACAGCGCTTTGCCAGGCGCCCAAGGACGCAGCGCTGTGCGAGGCGGCGAGGGCACGCAGTGCTTTGCTAGGCGTCGAGCGGACGTGCAGCTTTGCTAGGCAGCGAAGGCTGAGGAGGCTTTGCTAGGAGGCTAGGCGGCGAAGGCACGAAGCGATTTGGGAGGCGCCGAAGGCACGCAGCGCTTCCTTCGTTTGCGAGGCAGCGAAGAGATGCAGCAGTCTCCTTGTTTGTGAGACAGCCAACATGCCCAGTGCTTGCTCCTTGTGCGAGGCAGCGAAGAGATGCAGCACTTTGCTTGTGCACCAGGTGGCGCAGTGGCATCGCGGATGGCTTTTTCTCCTGGAGGCGAAGCGAGGCAGCACTTTGCTAGTTGGCGAGGCAGCGAAGAGACGCAGCAGGCTGCTTGTTGGTGAGACAGCCAACATGCACAGTGGTTAGCTATTGGGCGAGGCAGCGAATGACCGCCGAGCAAATGGCTTTGTGCGTTCGCCGCCTCGCTGCCTAGCAAAGCGTCGTCTGCCTTGGGCGCCTAGCAAAGCTGCGCGTGCCGTCGCCGTCAAGCAAAGCGCCGTGTTCCTTGGGCGCCTAGCAAAGAAGTGCCTGCCTTCGGCGCCTCGCCGCATCGCAGCCTAGCAAAGCGCTGCGTGCCTTCGGCGGCTGGCAAAGCAGTGCGTGCCTTCGCCGAATCACACTGCGCGGCGTGCCTTCGGCGCCTGGCAAAGCAGCGCGTGCCTTCGCCGCCTCACACAGCGCGGCGTGCCTTCGGCGCCTGGCAAAGCAGCGCGTGCCTTCGCCGCCTAAGAAAGCGCTGCGTGCCTTCTCGCCCTCGCCGCCTAGCAAAGCGCCGTGTCCCTTTGCCGCCTCGCCGCCTAGCAAAGCTCCGCGTCCCGTCGCCGCCTAGCAAAACGCCGTGTTCCTTCGGCGCCTAGCAAAGCGCCGTGTCCCTTCACCGCCTCCCCAATCGCTTCGTGCCTTCGGCGCCTAGCAAAGCGCTGCTTGCCTTCGCCGCCTCACACAGCGCTGCGTCCCTTCGCCGCCTCGCCGCTTAGCAAACGCCGTAGTAGCGCCGAAGGCACACGGCGCTTTTGTAGGCGCCGAAGGCACGTGGCGCCTTGCTAAGCACCGAGGCAGCGAAGGCACGCAGCCATTTGATCGTGGTCGACGGGCTCGGGCGCCTTGCTAGGCGGCGAGGCGGCGAAGGCACGCAGCGCTTTGCCAGGCGCCCAAGGATGCAGCGCTGTGCGAGGCGGCGAGGGCACGCAGTGCTTTGCTAGGCGGCGAGCGGACGTGCAGCTTTGCTAGGCAGCCAAGGCTGAGGACGCTTTGCTAGGAGGCTAGGCGGTGAAGGCACGAAGCGATTTGGGAGGCGGCGAAGGCACGCAGCGCTTTGCTAGGCGGCGAGGCGGCAAAGGCACGCGCTGCTTTGCTAGGCGCCGAAGGCACGCAGCGCTTCCTTCGTTTGCGAGGCAGCGAAGAGATGCAGCAGTCTCCTTGTTTGTGAGACAGCCAACATGCCCAGTGCTTGCTCCTTGTGCGAGGCAGCGAAGAGATGCAGCACTTTGCTTGTGCACCAGGTGGCGCAGTGGCATCGCGGATGGCTTTTTCTCCTGGAGGCGAAGCGAGGCAGCACTTTGCTAGTTGGCGAGGCAGCGAAGAGACGCAGCAGGCTGCTTGTTGGTGAGACAGCCGACATGCACAGTGGTTAGCTATTGGGCGAGGCAGCGAATGACCGCCGAGCAAATGGCTTTGTGCGTTCGCCGCCTCGCTGCCTAGCAAAGCGTCGTCTGCCTTGGGCGCCTAGCAAAGCTGCGCGTGCCGTCGCCGTCAAGCAAAGCGCCGTGTTCCTTGGGCGCCTAGCAAAGAAGTGCCTGCCTTCGGCGCCTCGCCGCATCGCAGCCTAGCAAAGCGCTGCGTGCCTTCGGCGGCTGGCAAAGCAGTGCGTGCCTTCGCTGCCTCACACAGCGCGGCGTGCCTTCGGCGCCTCGCCGCCTAAGAAAGCGCTGCGTGCCTTCTCGCCCTCGCCGCCCAACAAAGCGCCGTGTCCCTTCACCGCCTCCCCAATCGCTTCGTGCCTTCGGCGCCTAGCAAAGCGCTGCTTGCCTTCGCCGCCTCACACACCGCTGCGTCCCTTCGCCGCCTCGCCGCTTAGCAAACGCCGTAGTAGCGCCGAAGGCACACGGCGCTTTTGTAGGCGCCGAAGGCACGTGGCGCCTTGCTAAGCACCGAGGCAGCGAAGGCACGCAGCCATTTGATCGTGGTCGACGGGCTCGGGCGCCTTGCTAGGCGGCGAGGCGGCGAAGGCACGCAGCGCTTTGCCAGGTGCCGAAGGCACTCAGCGCTTTGCCAGGCGCCGAAGGCACACAGCGCTTTGCCAGGCGCCCAAGGACGCAGCGCTCTAGGAGGCGGCGAGGGCACGCAGTGCTTTGCTAGGCGGCGAGCGGACGTGCAGCTTTGCTAGGCAGCCAAGGCTGAGGACGCTTTGCTAGGCGGCGAAGGCACGAAGCGATTTGGGAGGCGGCGAAGGCACACGGCGCTTTTCTAGGTGGCGAGGCGGCGAAGGCACGCGCTGCTTTGCTAGGCGCCGAAGGCACGCAGCGCTTCCTTCGTTTGCGAGGCAGCGAAGAGATGCAGCGGTTTGCTTGTCGGCCAGGCAGCGAACAGGCGCCGTGCTTTGCTTTCTGCCAGTCAGCGAATACACGCAGCGCTCTGCTTTTTGGCGAGGCACTGAACAGATGCACCGTTTAGTTTGCGAGGCGGCGAAGAGACGCGGCGCTTTGCATGCTCGCGAGGCGGCGAGCAGATCGAGTGCTTTGCTTGTTGGCGAGGCAGCGAAGAGATGCAGCGGTTTGCTTGTTGGCGAGGCAGCGAAGAGATGCAGCAGTCTCCTTGTTTGTGAGAAAGCCAACATGCCCAGTGCTTGCTCATTGTGTGAGGCAGCGAAGAGATGCAGCGGTTTTCTAGTCGGCGAGGCAGCGAAGAGACGCAGCAGGCTGCTTGTTGGTGAGACAGCCAACATGCACAGTGGTTAGCTATTGGGCGAGGCAGCGAATGACCGCCGAGCAAATGGCTTTGTGCGTTCGCCGCCTCGCTGCCTAGCAAAGCGTCGTCTGCCTTGGGCGCCTAGCAAAGCTGCGCGTGCCGTCGCCGTCAAGCAAAGCGCCGTGTTCCTTGGGCGCCTAGCAAAGAAGTGCCTGCGTTGGGCGCCTCGCCGCATCGCAGCCTAGCAAAGCGCTGCGTGCCTTCGGCGGCTGGCAAAGCAGTGCGTGCCTTCGCCGCCTCACACAGCGCGGCGTGCCTTCGGCGCCTGGCAAAGCAGCGCGTGCCTTCGCCGCCTCACACAGCGCGGCGTGCCTTCGGCGCCTGGCAAAGCAGCGCGTGCCTTCGCCGCCTAAGAAAGCGCTGCGTGCCTTCTCGCCCTCGCCGCCTAGCAAAGCGCCGTGTCCCTTTGCCGCCTCGCCGCCTAGCAAAGCTCCGCGTCCCGTCGCCGCCTAGCAAAACGCCGTGTTCCTTCGGCGCCTACCAAAGCGGCGTGTTCCTTCGCTGCCTCGCCGCCTAAGAAAGCGCTGCGTCCCTTTTCGCCCTCGCCGCCCAACAAAGCGCCGTGTCCCTTCACCGCCTCCCCAATCGCTTCGTGCCTTCGGCGCCTAGCAAAGCGCTGCTTGCCTTCGCCGCCTCACACACCGCTGCGTCCCTTCGCCGCCTCGCCGCTTAGCAAACGCCGTAGTAGCGCCGAAGGCACACGGCGCTTTTGTAGGCGCCGAAGGCACGTGGCGCCTTGCTAAGCAGCGAGGCAGCGAAGGCACGCAGCCATTTGATCGTGGTCGACGGGCTCGGGCGCCTTGCTAGGCGGCGAGGCGGCGAAGGCACGCAGCGCTTTGCCAGGCGCCCAAGGACGCAGCGCTGTGCGAGGCGGCGAGGGCACGCAGTGCTTTGCTAGGCGGCGAGCGGACGTGCAGCTTTGCTAGGCAGCCAAGGCTGAGGACGCTTTGCTAGGAGGCTAGGCGGTGAAGGCACGAAGCGATTTGGGAGGCGGCGAAGGCACGCAGCGCTTTGCTAGGCGGCGAGGCGGCAAAGGCACGCGCTGCTTTGCTAGGCGCCGAAGGCACGCAGCGCTTCCTTCGTTTGCGAGGCAGCGAAGAGATGCAGCAGTCTCCTTGTTTGTGAGACAGCCAACATGCCCAGTGCTTGCTCCTTGTGCGAGGCAGCGAAGAGATGCAGCACTTTGCTTGTGCACCAGGTGGCGCAGTGGCATCGCGGATGGCTTTTTCTCCTGGAGGCGAAGCGAGGCAGCACTTTGCTAGTTGGCGAGGCAGCGAAGAGACGCAGCAGGCTGCTTGTTGGTGAGACAGCCAACATGCACAGTGGTTAGCTATTGGGCGAGGCAGCGAATGACCGCCGAGCAAATGGCTTTGTGCGTTCGCCGCCTCGCTGCCTAGCAAAGCGTCGTCTGCCTTGGGCGCCTAGCAAAGCTGCGCGTGCCGTCGCCGTCAAGCAAAGCGCCGTGTTCCTTGGGCGCCTAGCAAAGAAGTGCCTGCCTTCGGCGCCTCGCCGCATCGCAGCCTAGCAAAGCGCTGCGTGCCTTCGGCGCCTGGCAAAGCAGCGCGTGCCTTCGCCGCCTAAGAAAGCGCTGCGTGCCTTCTCGCCCTCGCCGCCTAGCAAAGCTCCGCGTCCCTTCGCCGCCTCGCCGCCTAGCAAAGCGCCGTGTTCCTTCGGCGCCTAGCAAAGAAGTGCCTGCCTTCGGCGCCTCGCCGCATCGCAGCCTAGCAAAGCGCTGCGTGCCTTCGGCGGCTGGCAAAGCAGTGCGTGCCTTCGCTGCCTCACACAGCGCGGCGTGCCTTCGGCGCCTCGCCGCCTAAGAAAGCGCTGCGTGCCTTCTCGCCCTCGCCGCCCAACAAAGCGCCGTGTGCCTTCACCGCCTCCCCAATCGCTTCGTGCCTTCGGCGCCTAGCAAAGCGCTGCTTGCCTTCGCCGCCTCACACAGCGCTGCGTCCCTTCGCCGCCTCGCCGCTTAGCAAACGCCGTAGTAGCGCCGAAGGCACACGGCGCTTTTGTAGGCGCCGAAGGCACGTGGCGCCTTGCTAAGCACCGAGGCAGCGAAGGCACGCAGCCATTTGATCGTGGTCGACGGGCTCGGGCGCCTTGCTAGGCGGCGAGGCGGCGAAGGCACGCAGCGCTTTGCCAGGCGCCGAAGGCACACAGCGCTTTGCCAGGCGCCCAAGGACGCAGCGCTCTAGGAGGCGGCGAGGGCACGCAGTGCTTTGCTAGGCGGCGAGCGGACGTGCAGCTTTGCTAGGCAGCCAAGGCTGAGGACGCTTTGCTAGGCGGCGAAGGCACGAAGCGATTTGGGAGGCGGCGAAGGCACACGGCGCTTTTCTAGGTGGCGAGGCGGCGAAGGCACGCGCTGCTTTGCTAGGCGCCGAAGGCACGCAGCGCTTCCTTCGTTTGCGAGGCAGCGAAGAGGTGGAGCGGTTTGCTTGTTGGCGAGGCAGCGAAGAGATGCAGCAGTCTCCTTGTTTGTGACACAGCCAACATGCCCAGTGCTTGCTCATTGTGTGAGGCAGCGAAGAGATGCAGCGGTTTTCTAGTCGGCGAGGCAGCGAAGAGACGCAGCAGGCTGCTTGTTGGTGAGACAGCCAACATGCCCAGTGCTTGCTCCTTGTGCGAGGCAGCGAAGAGATGCAGCACTTTGCTTGTGCACCAGGTGGCGCAGTGGCATCGCGGATGGCTTTTTCTCCTGGAGGCGAAGCGAGGCAGCACTTTGCTAGTTGGCGAGGCAGCGAAGAGACGCAGCAGGCTGCTTGTTGGTGAGACAGCCAACATGCACAGTGGTTAGCTATTGGGCGAGGCAGCGAATGACCGCCGAGCAAATGGCTTTGTGCGTTCGCCGCCTCGCTGCCTAGCAAAGCGTCGTCTGCCTTGGGCGCCTAGCAAAGCTGCGCGTGCCGTCGCCGTCAAGCAAAGCGCCGTGTTCCTTGGGCGCCTAGCAAAGAAGTGCCTGCCTTCGGCGCCTCGCCGCATCGCAGCCTAGCAAAGCGCTGCGTGCCTTCGGCGGCTGGCAAAGCAGTGCGTGCCTTCGCCGAATCACACTGCGCGGCGTGCCTTCGGCGCCTGGCAAAGCAGCGCGTGCCTTCGCCGCCTCACACAGCGCGGCGTGCCTTCGGCGCCTGGCAAAGCAGCGCGTGCCTTCGCCGCCTAAGAAAGCGCTGCGTGCCTTCTCGCCCTCGCCGCCTAGCAAAGCGCCGTGTCCCTTTGCCGCCTCGCCGCCTAGCAAAGCTCCGCGTCCCGTCGCCGCCTAGCAAAACGCCGTGTTCCTTCGGCGCCTAGCAAAGCGCCGTGTCCCTTCACCGCCTCCCCAATCGCTTCGTGCCTTCGGCGCCTAGCAAAGCGCTGCTTGCCTTCGCCGCCTCACACAGCGCTGCGTCCCTTCGCCGCCTCGCCGCTTAGCAAACGCCGTAGTAGCGCCGAAGGCACACGGCGCTTTTGTAGGCGCCGAAGGCACGTGGCGCCTTGCTAAGCACCGAGGCAGCGAAGGCACGCAGCCATTTGATCGTGGTCGACGGGCTCGGGCGCCTTGCTAGGCGGCGAGGCGGCGAAGGCACGCAGCGCTTTGCCAGGCGCCCAAGGATGCAGCGCTGTGCGAGGCGGCGAGGGCACGCAGTGCTTTGCTAGGCGGCGAGCGGACGTGCAGCTTTGCTAGGCAGCCAAGGCTGAGGACGCTTTGCTAGGAGGCTAGGCGGTGAAGGCACGAAGCGATTTGGGAGGCGGCGAAGGCACGCAGCGCTTTGCTAGGCGGCGAGGCGGCAAAGGCACGCGCTGCTTTGCTAGGCGCCGAAGGCACGCAGCGCTTCCTTCGTTTGCGAGGCAGCGAAGAGATGCAGCAGTCTCCTTGTTTGTGAGACAGCCAACATGCCCAGTGCTTGCTCCTTGTGCGAGGCAGCGAAGAGATGCAGCACTTTGCTTGTGCACCAGGTGGCGCAGTGGCATCGCGGATGGCTTTTTCTCCTGGAGGCGAAGCGAGGCAGCACTTTGCTAGTTGGCGAGGCAGCGAAGAGACGCAGCAGGCTGCTTGTTGGTGAGACAGCCGACATGCACAGTGGTTAGCTATTGGGCGAGGCAGCGAATGACCGCCGAGCAAATGGCTTTGTGCGTTCGCCGCCTCGCTGCCTAGCAAAGCGTCGTCTGCCTTGGGCGCCTAGCAAAGCTGCGCGTGCCGTCGCCGTCAAGCAAAGCGCCGTGTTCCTTGGGCGCCTAGCAAAGAAGTGCCTGCCTTCGGCGCCTCGCCGCATCGCAGCCTAGCAAAGCGCTGCGTGCCTTCGGCGGCTGGCAAAGCAGTGCGTGCCTTCGCTGCCTCACACAGCGCGGCGTGCCTTCGGCGCCTCGCCGCCTAAGAAAGCGCTGCGTGCCTTCTCGCCCTCGCCGCCCAACAAAGCGCCGTGTCCCTTCACCGCCTCCCCAATCGCTTCGTGCCTTCGGCGCCTAGCAAAGCGCTGCTTGCCTTCGCCGCCTCACACACCGCTGCGTCCCTTCGCCGCCTCGCCGCTTAGCAAACGCCGTAGTAGCGCCGAAGGCACACGGCGCTTTTGTAGGCGCCGAAGGCACGTGGCGCCTTGCTAAGCACCGAGGCAGCGAAGGCACGCAGCCATTTGATCGTGGTCGACGGGCTCGGGCGCCTTGCTAGGCGGCGAGGCGGCGAAGGCACGCAGCGCTTTGCCAGGTGCCGAAGGCACTCAGCGCTTTGCCAGGCGCCGAAGGCACACAGCGCTTTGCCAGGCGCCCAAGGACGCAGCGCTCTAGGAGGCGGCGAGGGCACGCAGTGCTTTGCTAGGCGGCGAGCGGACGTGCAGCTTTGCTAGGCAGCCAAGGCTGAGGACGCTTTGCTAGGCGGCGAAGGCACGAAGCGATTTGGGAGGCGGCGAAGGCACACGGCGCTTTTCTAGGTGCCGAGGCGGCGAAGGCACGCGCTGCTTTGCTAGGCGCCGAAGGCACGCAGCGCTTCCTTCGTTTGCGAGGCAGCGAAGAGATGCAGCGGTTTGCTTGTCGGCCAGGCAGCGAACAGGCGCCGTGCTTTGCTTTCTGCCAGTCAGCGAATACACGCAGCGCTCTGCTTTTTGGCGAGGCACTGAACAGATGCACCGTTTAGTTTGCGAGGCGGCGAAGAGACGCGGCGCTTTGCATGCTCGCGAGGCGGCGAGCAGATCGAGTGCTTTGCTTGTTGGCGAGGCAGCGAAGAGATGCAGCGGTTTGCTTGTTGGCGAGGCAGCGAAGAGATGCAGCAGTCTCCTTGTTTGTGAGAAAGCCAACATGCCCAGTGCTTGCTCATTGTGTGAGGCAGCGAAGAGATGCAGCGGTTTTCTAGTCGGCGAGGCAGCGAAGAGACGCAGCAGGCTGCTTGTTGGTGAGACAGCCAACATGCACAGTGGTTAGCTATTGTGCGAGGCAGCGAATGACCGCCGAGCAAATGGCTTTGTGCGTTCGCCGCCTCGCTGCCTAGCAAAGCGTCGTCTGCCTTGGGCGCCTAGCAAAGCTGCGCGTGCCGTCGCCGTCAAGCAAAGCGCCGTGTTCCTTGGGCGCCTAGCAAAGAAGTGCCTGCCTTCGGCGCCTCGCCGCATCGCAGCCTAGCAAAGCGCTGCGTGCCTTCGGCGGCTGGCAAAGCAGCGCGTGCCTTCGCCGCCTCACACAGCGCGGCGTGCCTTCGGCGCCTGGCAAAGCAGCGCGTGCCTTCGCCGCCTAAGAAAGCGCTGCGTGCCTTCTCGCCCTCGCCGCCTAGCAAAGCGCCGTGTCCCTTTGCCGCCTCGCCGCCTAGCAAAGCTCCGCGTCCCGTCGCCGCCTAGCAAAACGCCGTGTTCCTTCGGCGCCTACCAAAGCGGCGTGTTCCTTCGCTGCCTCGCCGCCTAAGAAAGCGCTGCGTCCCTTTTCGCCCTCGCCGCCCAACAAAGCGCCGTGTCCCTTCACCGCCTCCCCAATCGCTTCGTGCCTTCGGCGCCTAGCAAAGCGCTGCTTGCCTTCGCCGCCTCACACAGCGCTGCGTCCCTTCGCCGCCTCGCCGCTTAGCAAACGCCGTAGTAGCGCCGAAGGCACACGGCGCTTTTGTAGGCGCCGAAGGCACGTGGCGCCTTGCTAAGCAGCGAGGCAGCGAAGGCACGCAGCCATTTGATCGTGGTCGACGGGCTCGGGCGCCTTGCTAGGCGGCGAGGCGGCGAAGGCACGCAGCGCTTTGCCAGGCGCCCAAGGACGCAGCGCTGTGCGAGGCGGCGAGGGCACGCAGTGCTTTGCTAGGCGGCGAGCGGATGTGCAGCTTTGCTAGGCAGCCAAGGCTGAGGACGCTTTGCTAGGAGGCTAGGCGGTGAAGGCACGAAGCGATTTGGGAGGCGGCGAAGGCACGCAGCGCTTTGCTAGGCGGCGAGGCGGCAAAGGCACGCGCTGCTTTGCTAGGCGCCGAAGGCACGCAGCGCTTCCTTCGTTTGCGAGGCAGCGAAGAGATGCAGCAGTCTCCTTGTTTGTGAGACAGCCAACATGCCCAGTGCTTGCTCCTTGTGCGAGGCAGCGAAGAGATGCAGCACTTTGCTTGTGCACCAGGTGGCGCAGTGGCATCGCGGATGGCTTTTTCTCCTGGAGGCGAAGCGAGGCAGCACTTTGCTAGTTGGCGAGGCAGCGAAGAGACGCAGCAGGCTGCTTGTTGGTGAGACAGCCAACATGCACAGTGGTTAGCTATTGTGCGAGGCAGCGAATGACCGCCGAGCAAATCGCTTTGTGCGTTCGCCGCCTCGCTGCCTAGCAAAGCGTCGTCTGCCTTGGGCGCCTAGCAAAGAAGTGCCTGCCTTCGGCGCCTCGCCGCATCGCAGCCTAGCAAAGCGCTGCGTGCCTTCGGCGGCTGGCAAAGCAGCGCGTGCCTTCGCCGCCTAAGAAAGCGCTGCGTGCCTTCTCGCCCTCGCCGCCTAGCAAAGCTCCGCGTCCCTTCGCCGCCTCGCCGCCTAGCAAAGCGCCGTGTTCCTTGGGCGCCTAGCAAAGAAGTGCCTGCGTTGGGCGCCTCGCCGCATCGCAGCCTAGCAAAGCGCTGCGTGCCTTCGGCGGCTGGCAAAGCAGTGCGTGCCTTCGCTGCCTCACACAGCGCGGCGTGCCTTCGGCGCCTCGCCGCCTAAGAAAGCGCTGCGTGCCTTCTCGCCCTCGCCGCCCAACAAAGCGCCGTGTCCCTTCACCGCCTCCCCAATCGCTTCGTGCCTTCGGCGCCTAGCAAAGCGCTGCTTGCCTTCGCCGCCTCACACACCGCTGCGTCCCTTCGCCGCCTCGCCGCTTAGCAAACGCCGTAGTAGCGCCGAAGGCACACGGCGCTTTTGTAGGCGCCGAAGGCACGTGGCGCCTTGCTAAGCACCGAGGCAGCGAAGGCACGCAGCCATTTGATCGTGGTCGACGGGCTCGGGCGCCTTGCTAGGCGGCGAGGCGGCGAAGGCACGCAGCGCTTTGCCAGGTGCCGAAGGCACACAGCGCTTTGCCAGGCGCCCAAGGACGCAGCGCTCTAGGAGGCGGCGAGGGCACGCAGTGCTTTGCTAGGCGGCAAGCGGACGTGCAGCTTTGCTAGGCAGCCAAGGCTGAGGACGCTTTGCTAGGCGGCGAAGGCACGAAGCGATTTGGGAGGCGGCGAAGGCACACGGCGCTTTTCTAGGTGGCGAGGCGGCGAAGGCACGCGCTGCTTTGCTAGGCGCCGAAGGCACGCAGCGCTTCCTTCGTTTGCGAGGCAGCGAAGAGGTGGAGCGGTTTGCTTGTCGGCCAGGCAGCGAACAGGCGCCGTGCTTTGCTTTCTGCCAGTCAGCGAATACACGCAGCGCTCTGCTTTTTGGCGAGGCACTGAACAGATGCACCGTTTAGTTTGCGAGGCGGCCAAGAGACGCGGCGCTTTGCATGCTCGCGAGGCGGCGAGCAGATCGAGTGCTTTGCTTGTTGGCGAGGCAGCGAAGAGATGCAGCGGTTTGCTTGTTGGCGAGGCAGCGAAGAGATGCAGCAGTCTCCTTGTTTGTGACACAGCCAACATGCCCAGTGCTTGCTCATTGTGTGAGGCAGCGAAGAGATGCAGCGGTTTTCTAGTCGGCGAGGCAGCGAAGAGACGCAGCAGGCTGCTTGTTGGTGAGACAGCCAACATGCACAGTGGTTAGCTATTGTGCGAGGCAGCGAATGACCGCCGAGCAAATGGCTTTGTGCGTTCGCCGCCTCGCTGCCTAGCAAAGCGTCGTCTGCCTTGGGCGCCTAGCAAAGCTGCGCGTGCCGTCGCCGTCAAGCAAAGCGCCGTGTTCCTTGGGCGCCTAGCAAAGAAGTGCCTGCGTTGGGCGCCTCGCCGCATCGCAGCCTAGCAAAGCGCTGCGTGCCTTCGGCGGCTGGCAAAGCAGTGCGTGCCTTCGCCGCCTCACACAGCGCGGCGTGCCTTCGGCGCCTGGCAAAGCAGCGCGTGCCTTCGCCGCCTCACACAGCGCGGCGTGCCTTCGGCGCCTGGCAAAGCAGCGCGTGCCTTCGCCGCCTAAGAAAGCGCTGCGTGCCTTCTCGCCCTCGCCGCCTAGCAAAGCGCCGTGTCCCTTTGCCGCCTCGCCGCCTAGCAAAGCTCCGCGTCCCGTCGCCGCCTAGCAAAACGCCGTGTTCCTTCGGCGCCTACCAAAGCGGCGTGTTCCTTCGCTGCCTCGCCGCCTAAGAAAGCGCTGCGTCCCTTTTCGCCCTCGCCGCCCAACAAAGCGCCGTGTCCCTTCACCGCCTCCCCAATCGCTTCGTGCCTTCGGCGCCTAGCAAAGCGCTGCTTGCCTTCGCCGCCTCACACACCGCTGCGTCCCTTCGCCGCCTCGCCGCTTAGCAAACGCCGTAGTAGCGCCGAAGGCACACGGCGCTTTTGTAGGCGCCGAAGGCACGTGGCGCCTTGCTAAGCAGCGAGGCAGCGAAGGCACGCAGCCATTTGATCGTGGTCGACGGGCTCGGGCGCCTTGCTAGGCGGCGAGGCGGCGAAGGCACGCAGCGCTTTGCCAGGCGCCCAAGGACGCAGCGCTGTGCGAGGCGGCGAGGGCACGCAGTGCTTTGCTAGGCGGCGAGCGGACGTGCAGCTTTGCTAGGCAGCCAAGGCTGAGGACGCTTTGCTAGGAGGCTAGGCGGTGAAGGCACGAAGCGATTTGGGAGGCGGCGAAGGCACGCAGCGCTTTGCTAGGCGGCGAGGCGGCAAAGGCACGCGCTGCTTTGCTAGGCGCCGAAGGCACGCAGCGCTTCCTTCGTTTGCGAGGCAGCGAAGAGATGCAGCAGTCTCCTTGTTTGTGAGACAGCCAACATGCCCAGTGCTTGCTCCTTGTGCGAGGCAGCGAAGAGATGCAGCACTTTGCTTGTGCACCAGGTGGCGCAGTGGCATCGCGGATGGCTTTTTCTCCTGGAGGCGAAGCGAGGCAGCACTTTGCTAGTTGGCGAGGCAGCGAAGAGACGCAGCAGGCTGCTTGTTGGTGAGACAGCCAACATGCACAGTGGTTAGCTATTGGGCGAGGCAGCGAATGACCGCCGAGCAAATGGCTTTGTGCGTTCGCCGCCTCGCTGCCTAGCAAAGCGTCGTCTGCCTTGGGCGCCTAGCAAAGCTGCGCGTGCCGTCGCCGTCAAGCAAAGCGCCGTGTTCCTTGGGCGCCTAGCAAAGAAGTGCCTGCCTTCGGCGCCTCGCCGCATCGCAGCCTAGCAAAGCGCTGCGTGCCTTCGGCGCCTGGCAAAGCAGCGCGTGCCTTCGCCGCCTAAGAAAGCGCTGCGTGCCTTCTCGCCCTCGCCGCCTAGCAAAGCTCCGCGTCCCTTCGCCGCCTCGCCGCCTAGCAAAGCGCCGTGTTCCTTCGGCGCCTAGCAAAGAAGTGCCTGCCTTCGGCGCCTCGCCGCATCGCAGCCTAGCAAAGCGCTGCGTGCCTTCGGCGGCTGGCAAAGCAGTGCGTGCCTTCGCTGCCTCACACAGCGCGGCGTGCCTTCGGCGCCTCGCCGCCTAAGAAAGCGCTGCGTGCCTTCTCGCCCTCGCCGCCCAACAAAGCGCCGTGTGCCTTCACCGCCTCCCCAATCGCTTCGTGCCTTCGGCGCCTAGCAAAGCGCTGCTTGCCTTCGCCGCCTCACACAGCGCTGCGTCCCTTCGCCGCCTCGCCGCTTAGCAAACGCCGTAGTAGCGCCGAAGGCACACGGCGCTTTTGTAGGCGCCGAAGGCACGTGGCGCCTTGCTAAGCACCGAGGCAGCGAAGGCACGCAGCCATTTGATCGTGGTCGACGGGCTCGGGCGCCTTGCTAGGCGGCGAGGCGGCGAAGGCACGCAGCGCTTTGCCAGGCGCCGAAGGCACACAGCGCTTTGCCAGGCGCCCAAGGACGCAGCGCTCTAGGAGGCGGCGAGGGCACGCAGTGCTTTGCTAGGCGGCGAGCGGACGTGCAGCTTTGCTAGGCAGCCAAGGCTGAGGACGCTTTGCTAGGCGGCGAAGGCACGAAGCGATTTGGGAGGCGGCGAAGGCACACGGCGCTTTTCTAGGTGGCGAGGCGGCGAAGGCACGCGCTGCTTTGCTAGGCGCCGAAGGCACGCAGCGCTTCCTTCGTTTGCGAGGCAGCGAAGAGGTGGAGCGGTTTGCTTGTTGGCGAGGCAGCGAAGAGATGCAGCAGTCTCCTTGTTTGTGACACAGCCAACATGCCCAGTGCTTGCTCATTGTGTGAGGCAGCGAAGAGATGCAGCGGTTTTCTAGTCGGCGAGGCAGCGAAGAGACGCAGCAGGCTGCTTGTTGGTGAGACAGCCAACATGCCCAGTGCTTGCTCCTTGTGCGAGGCAGCGAAGAGATGCAGCACTTTGCTTGTGCACCAGGTGGCGCAGTGGCATCGCGGATGGCTTTTTCTCCTGGAGGCGAAGCGAGGCAGCACTTTGCTAGTTGGCGAGGCAGCGAAGAGACGCAGCAGGCTGCTTGTTGGTGAGACAGCCAACATGCACAGTGGTTAGCTATTGTGCGAGGCAGCGAATGACCGCCGAGCAAATCGCTTTGTGCGTTCGCCGCCTCGCTGCCTAGCAAAGCGTCGTCTGCCTTGGGCGCCTAGCAAAGCTGCGCGTGCCGTCGCCGTCAAGCAAAGCGCCGTGTTCCTTGGGCGCCTAGCAAAGAAGTGCCTGCCTTCGGCGCCTCGCCGCATCGCAGCCTAGCAAAGCGCTGCGTGCCTTCGGCGGCTGGCAAAGCAGCGCGTGCCTTCGCCGCCTCACACAGCGCGGCGTGCCTTCGGCGCCTGGCAAAGCAGCGCGTGCCTTCGCCGCCTAAGAAAGCGCTGCGTGCCTTCTCGCCCTCGCCGCCTAGCAAAGCGCCGTGTCCCTTTGCCGCCTCGCCGCCTAGCAAAGCTCCGCGTCCCGTCGGCGCCTAGCAAAACGCCGTGTTCCTTCGGCGCCTACCAAAGCGGCGTGTTCCTTCGCTGCCTCGCCGCCTAAGAAAGCGCTGCGTCCCTTTTCGCCCTCGCCGCCCAACAAAGCGCCGTGTCCCTTCACCGCCTCCCCAATCGCTTCGTGCCTTCGGCGCCTAGCAAAGCGCTGCTTGCCTTCGCCGCCTCACACACCGCTGCGTCCCTTCGCCGCCTCGCCGCTTAGCAAACGCCGTAGTAGCGCCGAAGGCACACGGCGCTTTTGTAGGCGCCGAAGGCACGTGGCGCCTTGCTAAGCACCGAGGCAGCGAAGGCACGCAGCCATTTGATGGTGGTCGACGGGCTCGGGCGCCTTGCTAGGCGGCGAGGCGGCGAAGGCACGCAGCGCTTTGCCAGGCGCCCAAGGACGCAGCGCTGTGCGAGGCGGCGAGGGCACGCAGTGCTTTGCTAGGCGGCGAGCGGACGTGCAGCTTTGCTAGGCAGCCAAGGCTGAGGACGCTTTGCTAGGAGGCTAGGCGGCGAAGGCACGAAGCGATTTGGGAGGCGCCGAAGGCACGCAGCGCTTTGCTAGGCGGCG
The DNA here is from genome assembly GCF_036417845.1 of Apteryx mantelli. NCBI lineage: Eukaryota > Metazoa > Chordata > Aves > Apterygiformes > Apterygidae > Apteryx > Apteryx mantelli. The sequence continues at coordinate 27,048,981 of NC_089990.1, forward strand.
AGGCGGCAAAGGCACGCGCTGCTTTGCTAGGCGCCGAAGGCACGCAGCGCTTCCTTCGTTTGCGAGGCAGCGAAGAGATGCAGCAGTCTCCTTGTTTGTGAGACAGCCAACATGCCCAGTGCTTGCTCCTTGTGCGAGGCAGCGAAGAGATGCAGCACTTTGCTTGTGCACCAGGTGGCGCAGTGGCATCGCGGATGGCTTTTTCTCCTGGAGGCGAAGCGAGGCAGCACTTTGCTAGTTGGCGAGGCAGCGAAGAGACGCAGTAGGCTGCTTGTTTGTGAGACAGCCAACATGCACAGTGGTTAGCTATTGTGCGAGGCAGCGAATGACCGCCGAGCAAATGGCTTTGTGCGTTCGCCGCCTCGCTGCCTAGCAAAGCGTCGTCTCCCCTGGGCGCCTAGCAAAGCTGCGCGTGCCGTCGCCGTCAAGCAAAGCGCCGTGTTCCTTGGGCGCCTAGCAAAGAAGTGCCTGCGTTGGGCGCCTCGCCGCATCGCAGCCTAGCAAAGCGCTGCGTGCCTTCGGCGGCTGGCAAAGCAGTGCGTGCCTTCGCCACCTCACACAGCGCGGCGTGCCTTCGGCGCCTGGCAAAGCAGCGCGTGCCTTCGCCGCCTAAGAAAGCGCTGCGTGCCTTCTCGCCCTCGCCGCCTAGCAAAGCTCCGCGTCCCTTCGCCGCCTCGCCGCCTAGCAAAGCGCCGTGTTCCTTGGGCGCCTAGCAAAGAAGTGCCTGCCTTCGGCGCCTCGCCGCATCGCAGCCTAGCAAAGCGCTGCGTGCCTTCGGCGGCTGGCAAAGCAGTGCGTGCCTTCGCTGCCTCACACAGCGCGGCGTGCCTTCGGCGCCTCGCCGCCTAAGAAAGCGCTGCGTGCCTTCTCGCCCTCGCCGCCCAACAAAGCGCCGTGTCCCTTCACCGCCTCCCCAATCGCTTCGTGCCTTCGGCGCCTAGCAAAGCGCTGCTTGCCTTCGCCGCCTCACACAGCGCTGCGTCCCTTCGCCGCCTCGCCGCTTAGCAAACGCCGTAGTAGCGCCGAAGGCACACGGCGCTTTTGTAGGCGCCGAAGGCACGTGGCGCCTTGCTAAGCACCGAGGCAGCGAAGGCACGCAGCCATTTGATCGTGGTCGACGGGCTCGGGCGCCTTGCTAGGCGGCGAGGCGGCGAAGGCACGCAGCGCTTTGCCAGGCGCCGAAGGCACACAGCGCTTTGCCAGGCGCCCAAGGACGCAGCGCTCTAGGAGGCGGCGAGGGCACGCAGTGCTTTGCTAGGCGGCGAGCGGACGTGCAGCTTTGCTAGGCAGCCAAGGCTGAGGACGCTTTGCTAGGCGGCGAAGGCACGAAGCGATTTGGGAGGCGGCGAAGGCACACGGCGCTTTTCTAGGTGGCGAGGCGGCGAAGGCACGCGCTGCTTTGCTAGGCGCCGAAGGCACGCAGCGCTTCCTTCGTTTGCGAGGCAGCGAAGAGGTGGAGCGGTTTGCTTGTTGGCGAGGCAGCGAAGAGATGCAGCAGTCTCCTTGTTTGTGACACAGCCAACATGCCCAGTGCTTGCTCATTGTGTGAGGCAGCGAAGAGATGCAGCGGTTTTCTAGTCGGCGAGGCAGCGAAGAGACGCAGCAGGCTGCTTGTTGGTGAGACAGCCAACATGCCCAGTGCTTGCTCCTTGTGCGAGGCAGCGAAGAGATGCAGCACTTTGCTTGTGCACCAGGTGGCGCAGTGGCATCGCGGATGGCTTTTTCTCCTGGAGGCGAAGCGAGGCAGCACTTTGCTAGTTGGCGAGGCAGCGAAGAGACGCAGCAGGCTGCTTGTTGGTGAGACAGCCAACATGCACAGTGGTTAGCTATTGTGCGAGGCAGCGAATGACCGCCGAGCAAATCGCTTTGTGCGTTCGCCGCCTCGCTGCCTAGCAAAGCGTCGTCTGCCTTGGGCGCCTAGCAAAGCTGCGCGTGCCGTCGCCGTCAAGCAAAGCGCCGTGTTCCTTGGGCGCCTAGCAAAGAAGTGCCTGCCTTCGGCGCCTCGCCGCATCGCAGCCTAGCAAAGCGCTGCGTGCCTTCGGCGGCTGGCAAAGCAGCGCGTGCCTTCGCCGCCTCACACAGCGCGGCGTGCCTTCGGCGCCTGGCAAAGCAGCGCGTGCCTTCGCCGCCTAAGAAAGCGCTGCGTGCCTTCTCGCCCTCGCCGCCTAGCAAAGCGCCGTGTCCCTTTGCCGCCTCGCCGCCTAGCAAAGCTCCGCGTCCCGTCGGCGCCTAGCAAAACGCCGTGTTCCTTCGGCGCCTACCAAAGCGGCGTGTTCCTTCGCTGCCTCGCCGCCTAAGAAAGCGCTGCGTCCCTTTTCGCCCTCGCCGCCCAACAAAGCGCCGTGTCCCTTCACCGCCTCCCCAATCGCTTCGTGCCTTCGGCGCCTAGCAAAGCGCTGCTTGCCTTCGCCGCCTCACACACCGCTGCGTCCCTTCGCCGCCTCGCCGCTTAGCAAACGCCGTAGTAGCGCCGAAGGCACACGGCGCTTTTGTAGGCGCCGAAGGCACGTGGCGCCTTGCTAAGCACCGAGGCAGCGAAGGCACGCAGCCATTTGATGGTGGTCGACGGGCTCGGGCGCCTTGCTTAGGCGGCGAGGCGGCGAAGGCACGCAGCGCTTTGCCAGGCGCCCAAGGACGCAGCGCTGTGCGAGGCGGCGAGGGCACGCAGTGCTTTGCTAGGCGGCGAGCGGACGTGCAGCTTTGCTAGGCAGCCAAGGCTGAGGACGCTTTGCTAGGAGGCTAGGCGGCGAAGGCACGAAGCGATTTGGGAGGCGCCGAAGGCACGCAGCGCTTTGCTAGGCGGCGAGGCGGCAAAGGCACGCGCTGCTTTGCTAGGCGCCGAAGGCACGCAGCGCTTCCTTCGTTTGCGAGGCAGCGAAGAGATGCAGCAGTCTCCTTGTTTGTGAGACAGCCAACATGCCCAGTGCTTGCTCCTTGTGCGAGGCAGCGAAGAGATGCAGCACTTTGCTTGTGCACCAGGTGGCGCAGTGGCATCGCGGATGGCTTTTTCTCCTGGAGGCGAAGCGAGGGCAGCACTTTGCTAGTTGGCGAGGCAGCGAAGAGACGCAGTAGGCTGCTTGTTTGTGAGACAGCCAACATGCACAGTGGTTAGCTATTGTGCGAGGGCAGCGAATGACCGCCGAGCAAATGGCTTTGTGCGTTCGCCGCCTCGCTGCCTAGCAAAGCGTCGTCTCCCCTGGGCGCCTAGCAAAGCTGCGCGTGCCGTCGCCGTCAAGCAAAGCGCCGTGTTCCTTGGGCGCCTAGCAAAGAAGTGCCTGCGTTGGGCGCCTCGCCGCTTCGCAGCCTAGCAAAGCGCTGCGTGCCTTCGGCGGCTGGCAAAGCAGTGCGTGCCTTCGCCACCTCACACAGCGCGGCGTGCCTTCGGCGCCTGGCAAAGCAGCGCGTGCCTTCGCCGCCTAAGAAAGCGCTGCGTGCCTTCTCGCCCTCGCCGCCTAGCAAAGCTCCGCGTCCCTTCGCCGCCTCGCCGCCTAGCAAAGCGCCGTGTTCCTTGGGCGCCCTAGCAAAGAAGTGCCTGCCTTCGGCGCCTCGCCGCATCGCAGCCTAGCAAAGCGCTGCGTGCCTTCGGCGGCTGGCAAAGCAGTGCGTGCCTTCGCTGCCTCACACAGCGCGGCGTGCCTTCGGCGCCTCGCCGCCTAAGGAAAGCGCTGCGTGCCTTCTCGCCCTCGCCGCCCAACAAAGCGCCGTGTCCCTTCACCGCCTCCTCCAATCGCTTCGTGCCTTCGGCGCCTAGCAAAGCGCTGCTTGCCTTCGCCGCCTCACACAGCGCTGCGTCCCTTCGCCGCCTCGCCGCTTAGCAAACGCCGTAGTAGCGCCGAAGGCACACGGCGCTTTTGTAGGCGCCGAAGGCACGTGGCGCCTTGCTAAGCACCGAGGCAGCGAAGGCACGCAGCCATTTGATCGTGGTCGACGGGCTCGGGGCGCCTTGCTAGGCGGCGAGGCGGCGAAGGCACTCAGCGCTTTGCCAGGCGCCGAAGGCACTCAGCGCTTTGCCAGGCGCCCAAGGACGCAGCGCTCTAGGAGGCGGCGAGGGCACGCAGTGCTTTGCTAGGCGGCGAGCGGACGTGCAGCTTTGCTAGGCAGCCAAGGCTGAGGACGCTTTTGCTAGGCGGCGAAGGCACGAAGCGATTTGGGAGGCGGCGAAGGCACACGGCGCTTTTCTAGGTGCCGAGGCGGCGAAGGCACGCGCTGCTTTGCTAGGCGCCGAAGGCACGCAGCGCTTCCTTCGTTTGCGAGGCAGCGAAGAGGTGGAGCGGTTTGCTTGTCGGCCAGGCAGCGAACAGGCGCCGTGCTTTGCTTTCTGCCAGTCAGCGAATACACGCAGCGCTCTGCTTTTTGGCGAGGCACTGAACAGATGCACCGTTTAGTTTGCGAGGCAGCGAAGAGATGCAGCGGTTTGCTTGTTGGCGAGGCAGCGGAAGAGATGCAGCAATCTCCTTGTTTGTGACACAGCCAACATGCCCAGTGCTTGCTCCTTGTGCGAGGCAGCGAAGAGATGCAGCACTTTGCTTGTGCACCAGGTGGCGCAGTGGCATCGCGGATGGCTTTTTCTCCTGGAGGCGAAGCGAGGCAGCACTTTGCTAGTTGGCGAGGCAGCGAAGAGACGCAGCAGGCTGCTTGTTGGTGAGACAGCCAACATGCACAGTGGTTAGCTATTGGGCGAGGCAGCGAATGACCGCCGAGCAAATCGCTTTGTGCGTTCGCCGCCTCGCTGCCTAGCAAAGCGTCGTCTGCCTTGGGCGCCTAGCAAAGCTGCGCGTGCCGTCGCCGTCAAGCAAAGCGCCGTGTTGCTTGGGCGCCTAGCAAAGAAGTGCCTGCGTTGGGCGCCTCGCCGCATCGCAGCCTAGCAAAGCGCTGCGTGCCTTCGGCGGCTGGCAAAGCAGTGCGTGCCTTCGCCGCCTCACACAGCGCGGCGTGCCTTCGGCGCCTGGCAAAGCAGCGCGTGCCTTCGCCGCCTCACACAGCGCGGCGTGCCTTCGGCGCCTGGCAAAGCAGCGCGTGCCTTCGCCGCCTAAGAAAGCGCTGCGTGCCTTCTCGCCCTCGCCGCCTAGCAAAGCGCCGTGTCCCTTTGCCGCCTCGCCGCCTAGCAAAGCTCCGCGTCCCGTCGCCCGCCTAGCAAAGCGGCGTGGTTCCTTCGGCGCCTAGCAAAGCGGCGTGTTCCTTCGCTGCCTCGCCGCCTAAGAAAGCGCTGCGTCCCTTTTCGCCCTCGCCGCCCACAAAGCGCCCTGTCCCTTCACCGCCTCCCCAATCGCTTCGTGCCTTCGGCGCCTAGCAAAGCGCTGCTTGCCTTCGCCGCCTCACACAGCGCTGCGTCCCTTCGCCGCCTCGCCGCTTAGCAAACGCCGTAGTAGCGCCGAAGGCACACGGCGCTTTTGTAGGCGCCGAAGGCACGTGGCGCCTTGCTAAGCACCGAGGCAGCGAAGGCACGCAGCCATTTGATCGTGGTCGACGGGCTCGGGCGA